>NC_140987.1:27295961-28758921 GCF_052327205.1 Somniosus microcephalus | reverse complement strand
ACCCTGGATCCCATGGGCTCTTACCTTCTTGACCAGTCTCCTATGCGGGACTTTGTCAAAAGCTTTACTGAAGTCCATGTAAACCACATCCACAGCATTTCCCTCATCCACCTCCCTAGTCACCCCCTCAAAAAATTCAATCAGATTTGTCAGACATGATTTACCCTTGACAAAGCCATGCTGACTATCCCCGATTAATCCTTGCCTCTCCAAGTGGAGACTAATTTTGTCCCTCAGAATTTTTTCCAATAATTTCCCTACCACAGATGTTAGGCTCACTGGCCTGTAATTCCCTGGTTTATCCCTGCTACCCTTCTTGTATAATGGTACTACATTAGCTGTTCTCCACTCCTCTGGTACATCCCCTGTGGCCAGAGAGGTTCTGAAAATTTGTGTCAGAGCCCCTGCAATCTCCTCCTTTGCCTCCCACAGCAGCCTGGGATAGATCTCGTCCGGGCCTGGGGATTTATCCACTTTTTGGCCTGCTAAAACTGCTAGCACCTCCTCCCTCTCGATGCTAATATGTTCACGTATGTCACAGTCCCCTTGCCCGATTTCTATGTCTGCATCGTCTTTCTCCATAGTGAACACAGATGCAAAAAATTCATTTAAAACCCCGCCTACATCATCTGGCTCTACACACAGATTGCCACTTTGGTCCCTAATGGGCCCTACCCTTTCCCTGGTTATCCTCTTGCCCTTAATATACTTATAAAACATCTTAGGATTTTCCTTTATTTTGCTCGCCAGTGTTATTTCATGGCCCCTCCTCGCCCTCCTAATTTCTTTTTTAAGTATGCCCCTGCACTTTTTATACTCCTCTAGGGCTTCTTCCGTCTTTAGTCTTTTGTAACTGCCAAAAGCCCCCCTTTTATTTCTAATGCATTTTTGTATCTCCCTTGTCATCCAAGGTTCCCTTTGCTTGTTGGTCCCACCCTTGACCTTTACAGGAACATGTTGGCGCTGTACTCTCGCTATTTCCCTTCTGAAAGTCTCCCACTGTTTTGATGTGGATTTTCCTATAAGTAGCTGCTCCCAGTCCACTTTGGCCAGATCCTGCCTTATCATATTAAAATCGGCCTTCCCCCAATTTAGAACCCTTATTTCCGGGCCGTCTTTGTCTTTTTCCATGACCACCTTAAATTTCACCGAATTATGGTCACTGTCGCCAAAATGCTCTCCTACTGATACTTCCACCACTTGCCCGGCTACATTCCCCAGAATTAGGTCCAGTACCGCCCCCTCTCTTGTAGGACTTTCTACATGTTGGCTCAAAAAGCTCTCCTGGATGCACTTTAAGAATTCTGCACCCTCTAAGCCTTTCACACTTTGACTATCCCACTTTATATTGGGGAAGTTGAAATCCCCCACTATTATTACCCTATTATTTTCACACTTCTCTGAGATTTGCCTACATATCTGTTCCTCTATCTCCCCCTGACTGTTTGGGGGCCTATAGTACACTCCCAGCAAAGTGCTTGCCCCCTTTTTGTTTTTAAGTTCTACCCATATGGCCTCATTTGAGGAACCCGCTAATATATCATCCCTCCTTACAGCAGTAATTGACTCCTTAATTAATATTGCAACACCCCCTCCCCTTTTACACCCCCCTCTGTCTCGCCTGAAGATTCTATACCCCGGAATATTGAGCTGCCAGTCTTGACCCTCCCTCAACCATGTCTCCGTGATGGCAACAATATCGTACTCCCATGTGTTCAACAACAACTTCAGTTCATTCACCTTATTTGCAAGACTCCTTGCATTAAAATAAATGCCTTCCAGCCCTGCCATATTCCCTTTTGCCTTCACATATTTGCTCTGGCTTCCCAGCTGACTTGTTTTTTCCTCTGTATTTGGCTGTAAATCACCCCCTACTATAGCTCCACTCTGTACCCCATCCCCCTGCCAAGTTAGTTTAAACCCCCCAGCAGTGCTAGCAAACCTCCCCGCAAGGATATTGGTTCCCCTCTGGTTCAGGTGTAAACCGTCCGACTTGTACAAGTCCCACCTTTCCCAGAAGCAGACCCAGTGATCCACGAAACTAAAGCCCTCCCTCCTGCACCATCCCTTTAGCCACGCATTCATCTGTTCTATCTTCCTATTTCTATACTCACTAGCACGTGGCACCGGGAGTAATCCAGAGATTACAACCTTTGAGGTCCTGCTCTTTAATCCTTCACCTAGCTCCCTAAATTCTTGCTGCAGGACCTCATCCCTCTTTTTACCTATGTCGTTGGTACCAATGTGGACCACGACCTCTGGCTGTTCACCCTCCCCCTCCAGAATGCCCTGCAGCCGCTCAGTGATATCCTTGACCCTGGCACCCGGGAGGCAACAAACCATCCTGGATTCACGTCTACGGCCACAGAAACGCCTGTCTGTTCCCCTTACTATAGAATCCCCTACCACTATTGCTCTCCCACTCTTTTTCCCCCCTTCCTGGGCAGCAGGAGCACCCCCAGTGCCAGGAAGTTGGCTGCTGCTGCCTTCCCCTGGTGAGTCATCCCCCTCAACAGTATCCAAAGCGGTATACTTGTTTGAGAGGGGAATGGTCACAGGGGTCTCCTGCACTACCTGCCTGCTTCTATTGCTCCGCCTGGTGGTCACCCATTTCCTGTCTTCCTGTGCAGCCCTTCCCTGCGGTGTGACCAACTCACTAAACGTGCTATCCACGACCCTCTCAGCATCGTGAATGCTCAACAACCCATCCACCCGCAGCTCCAGCGCCTCAATGCGGTCTGCTAGTAGCTGCAGATGGATGCATCTCTGGCACATGTGGTCATCAGGGGCACCGGGGTCCCTGAATTCCCACATAGAGCAAGAGGAGCATATCACGGGGCTGGGCTCACCTGGCATGACCTTCCCTTTACTTAATTTAAATTTATTTACTATCACCAATTAAAATTATCTCTAAGGCGCTTGTAGTCTACCAACAGTCCCTGCTACACCAGAAAAGACCCTAGTAACTCTAAACTACAGAGTTAAAGTTTAAAAAAGAGAAATACTCACCAACCAATCACTTACCTGCTCCCTGGTGATGTCACACACTGATTACTTTTTACCTCTCTCCCCCGAACTGGTCGGGCCTTGTAGCTGCCGCCGGCTTTCAAGCCGGGCTCCTCCTCCGCTGCTGCTCTCCCCCGAACTGGTCGGGCCTTGTAGCTGCCGCCGGTTTTCAAGCCGGGCTCCTCCTCCGCTGCTGCTCTCCCCCGAACTGGTCGGGCCTTGTAGCTGCCGCCGGTTTTCAAGCCGGGCTCCTCCTCTGCTGCTGCTCTCCCCCGAACTGGTCGGGCCTTGTAGCTGCCGCCGGTTTTCAAGCCGGGCTCCTCCTATAGATAGAGGAGTTCAATGTAGATGTTGTGTCTGAAAACAAAGAAGAAAAAAGAGACTGGATGTTGACACTAAAAGTGAATGACATACATATTCCATTTAAATTGGATACTGGAGCACAAGTTAATGTGATATCAGAGACTGATTTTAAGAAAATTAGACCCAGACCAAAGATACATGGAATCAAAGTGAAAGTGACAGGATACTCAGGTGCTGCAATACCAGTGAAAGGAAGATGCATTGTCAAAGTAACACACAAGGACAGGGAGCACACGCTAGCATTAATCGTGGTGCCAAAGGATGTGCAAGCCATGCTAGGTTTAAAAGCCTGTGAGAGACTGAACCTGGTAAAGAGAGTCCTCATTGTGGAAAGCGAAGGAGAGACAGTCTATGATGAACTCATGAAAGAGTACAAAGACCTATTTAAGGGTCTAGGCTGCATTCCAGGAGAACACACGATCAGAGTAGATAAAAGTATGACACCGGTCATACATCCATGCAGAAAAGTTCCGTTTGCTCTTCAAAAGCAACTGAAGGCAGAGTTGGACAGGATGGAAAGCCTGAACGTGATTCGGAAGATAGATGAGCCAACTGAGTGGGTGAGTTCCCTCGTCATTGTGGACAAAAAGAATGGAAAGCTCAGAATTTGCCTGGATCCAAGAGATCTAAACAGAGCAATAAAGAGAGAGCACTTCAAGCTTCCTACATGTGAGGAAATCATGTCACAGTTTGCAAATGCAAAGTATTTCAGCAAGTTAGATGCAACATCAGGATTTTTGCAGATGAAATTGGACGAAGCAAGTTCAAGACTGTGCACGTTCAACAGTCCATTTGGCAGATACAGATTCCTAAGGTTACCATTTGGCATTGCCTCAGCTCCTGAAGTGTATCACAAAACTATCCATATGATCTATGAGCACCTGGAGGGAGTTGATACATCAATGGATGACATCATAGTATGGGGAACCACGAGAACTGAGCATGACGAGAGACTGAAATAAGTGCTGGAAGCAACAAGGAAAACAAACCTGAAGCTGAATAGAGAGACATGTCAGCTCGGGGTGACAGAACTCACATTCGTGGGAGATATCCTCAGCAGTGAGGGCATCAGACCAGATCCCAGAAAGGTGTCTGCCATTGAGAATATGCCAAAGCCACAATGCAAAAAGGACGTGCAGAGGTTTAATGGAATGATCAACTACATGGGTAAATTGATATCCAACCTCTCAGAAAAGATGGCGCCACTGAGACGGCTAACTGAAAAGAACATAGAATGGGAATGGAATCATGAGCATGAGAAGTCATGGAGCGATCTAAAAAAACTGCTCACAGAGGAACCAGTTCTGAGGTTTTATGACCCAGCGAGACCCATCAAGATATCATCAGATGCATCACAGAGTGGGCTCGGTGCCGTTCTTCTGCAAAAATATGACTACTGGCAACCTATTGCATATGCATCGCGCTCAATGACAGACGCGGAGACACGATATGCTCAAATAGAAAAGGAGCTGCTCAGCATCACATACGCCTGTGAAAGATTTCACCAGTTTGTGGCAGGACAAGCAATCAGTGTAGAGACTGACCATAAGCCCTTGATTGCATTGTTCCAGAAGCCACTAAATAGCTGTCCGCTTAGAATACAAAGAATGATGATCAGGCTGCAACGCTATACACTGAATGTTGCGTACACACCGGGTAAGCTGATGTATACAGCAGACACGTTGTCCAGAGCTGTTGACCCAAGTGAGCCCGCAAACACCACAATGGATGAAAAAGTGAACGCCTACGTGGACATGATCACAACTGCACTGCCCATAGCAGATGCAAAAATGGAGCTCATAAAGACTGAGACAAACAAAGATGAAACAATGAGACGACTGAGGAAGAGCATCTTGGATGGATGGCCCAACATGAAGCAAGACTGCTCACCTGACATAGCAGAGTACTGGAACTGCAGGGTGGAACTATCAGTGGTTGAAGACATCATCTACAAAGGTAGTAAAATAGTTATCCCAAAGAGTCTGAGAAAAGAGATGCTAAAAAGGATCCATGGAGGACATCTGGGAATCGAAAAGTGTAAGAAAAGAGCACGAGAGGTGATGTACTGGCCACGAGTCAACCAAGATGTGACAAATGAGGTGTCAAACTGCACAATATGCCTGAAATATCGAGCAAGCAATCCGGTAGAACCACTAAAGCCACACCCAGCACCAGACAGACCTTACCAGAAGGTAGGCGCTGACCTATTCGTATGTCAAGGGAAGGACTATCTTGTAGTCACAGACTATTACTCCCTGTATCCAGAGGTTTGTAGACTGCACACCACCACTGCAGATGCTGTGATAACATATATGAAAGCCATATTCTCCAGACATGGCGTGGCAAGCGAGGTCTTCACAGACAACGGACCTCAGTTTTACAATGCAAGTTTCCGACACTTTGCCAAAGAGTGGGACTTTGTCCACACAAAGTCAAGTCCTCACTTTCCACAGTCCAAAGGTCTAGTGGAAAAATCGGTCCAGACAGTAAAAAGACTGATGTACAAGGCAAAAGACAGTGGAACTGACTTCTACCAGAGCATGCTTGTATACCACACAACGCCGCTCGAGTGTGGTAAGTCATCAGCCCAGCTCCTTACGGGATGTCGGCTAAGGTCAAACCTACCCACCCCGGAGAACCTCCTGAAAACAAAAGAGGGGGAGAAAGTGAGGAAGTTCAAAGAGCAACAGAAAGAAAAGCAAAAGTACTACTATGACAGAGGAACACAAAACCTACCTGAACTCCACACTGGTGACCAAGTAAGGTTCAAAGACAAAACAAACACATGGACTCAGAAGGGAACTGTCCTGAGTGAAGTTCAACCAAGATCATACACCATTCAGACAGATGAGGGTGCTGTTCTGAGAAGAAATCGTCGAGATCTTCTGATGGGACCAGCCACAGCAGGTCAAGAGACTGATACTGTTGAACAACCTGATCACACAGCTGAGAACACATCATCTGAGGCAACAACTCAGATTCAAGGACAATCAATCAGAAAATCCTCAAGACACGTGAAGCCTCCTGAGAGACTCATTGAGCAAATTTAAGGACTATTGTTACAGAAGGAAGTAATGTTATCTTATTCTTTCTTCAAGTTCTAGTGCATTTACATATTTCATGTGAACACACAAAGCAAGGTTAAAAAACCTTGATAATGATAATGTTAATGTAAGTTCATTAAGTGTTACAGTTAAAATGCAGATTAATACAAAGAAAACATGTTGTTAGTTAAAAGTAAAATACTTTTGTTTTAAGAAAGGGAGATGTAATGATATCAGCAAATAGTGATGTTATTTGCCTGTTTGATTATCATGCCTTACCAGCATATTTGCAGGTATTGATTACTTATGCCTGACCAGCAGAGGTCATGTGACAGAGGCAAGCAGTTTGGTTTAGTTTCAGTTTCATTCTAGATGCATCACTAGCATGGTGTCTCCTGAAATGCTGTATAAAGAGTTGAACAGACTTTAGATTAAAAGACATTCTCTTTCATAAATGTCTCGTCATTGAACCCACAAAGAAATCAATACAGTGGGCAGCACGTGGGATAAGTGGGAAAATCAGAAAGGCCTCTCAAAATGGGATTATAGAGGCAATTAAGTGGTTGTTAAGGGCCTTAAGAGCCTATCCCGCCTCTTGGAGGCAGGATGGAAACAGGGTCAGAAAACTCGCATGTGGGAAAATTGCTCGGAGGTGGGATAGAGGCCGGATCGGGCCCGCACGCTATTTTTTGCGATTTTACCACCTCACCCGCCTCCAATCCGGCCTCCTCAGGCCTGGCAAAATCGAGCCCACGATGTCTGCAAATTTAAGGGGGTTTGTTTATCTCAGTTGTCTTTGACTACCCCCCTGCAGTTGGAACCATGTTTCCTGCCTTTTACTAAAGCACATCAAAGCACATTCCATGTCCCCTTATCAGTGAAAGACTGTTTCTTACAGCTTTATTTCACTTTAAAAAAAAATTTTGGACAGGCAAAGTATTTCAATATGTATATGAGAATTAAAAACTAGGGTCTGTATATACTTTCTACAGCCTTGACATCCTTCCTAAAGTGTGGTGCCCCGAATTAAACACAATACTCCAGCTGAGGCCTAACCTGTCCCATTAAAGCCTCATTTTGCCTTGCACCTTCATAACTTTCATTATTTACACAAACCTGCCCTCGACCCTCTCACAGGCCTTTTGTTCTTTTCCTGTCCCCTTTTCCCTTGGCTCTGTGCTTGCTCAAAAAGCTGCTCATCTCTGACACAGCCATTCCTTCAGGCCCCTGGCAAGGGGAGTAAGGTTCCCCTGTACAGCAAGTGTGGTAAAGCAGTCAATCAAACCTGCATTGTCCTCCTCAGAGTTTCAACCCAACAGTTTGTCGTGTTAATGCCGGCAGGGTGGGCCCGGCTCACTGTGCTACCCACAGCTGTCAAAGAGGGCACCGCGAAGCACCAGCTGTGTCCCGTAATACGCGTTAGTTAACTCTGTTTCTCTCTCCACAGATGCTGCCTGAACTGTGGGCTGCTGTTCCTCTGGTGGCTGAGTATATTTATCCGGTGAGTTGCTTAGCCATACAGGCCAGGAAGGTTCCTGGTTTGATCTCCGGTTTGTGCTCGGGTAGTTAATCTCTGCCAGGGAGAGGGGTCAGCGGGAGAAACATAGAAACATAGAAACATAGAAGATAGGAGCAGGAGTAGGCCATTCGGCCCCTCGCCGCCATTCAATAAGATCATGGCTGATCATCCAAATTCAGTACCCGGTCCCTGCCTTCTCCCCATATCCCTTGATCCCTTTAGCCTTAAGAAATATATCCAACTCCTTCTTGAATATATTTAATGAATTGGCCTCTACTGCCTTCTTTGGCAGAGAATTCCAAGGATAGGAAGAGGAAAGAGATCACTGACCTACATTGGCTCCCGGTCCGGCAATGCCTTAATTTTAAAATTCCCATCCTTGTTTTCAAATCCCTCCATGGCCTCGCCCCTCCCTATCTCTGTAACCTCCAGCAGCCCTACAACCTTCCGAGATCGCTGCGTTCCTCCAATTCTGGCTTCTTGCGCATCCCCAATCTTTATCGCTCCACCATTGGCGGCCGTGCCTTCAGCTGCTTAGCCTCTAAGCTCTGGAATTCCCTCCCTAAGCCTCTCTGCCTCGCTCCCTCTCTCTCCTCCTTTATAACGCTCTTTAAAACCTACCTCTTTGACCAAGGTTTTTTTTGGTCATCTGTCCGAATATCCTTATGTGGCTCAGTGTCAGATTTTGCTTGATGACGTTCCTGTGAAGAGCCTTGGGACGATTTACTGCATTAAAGGCGCTATATAAATGCAAGCTCTTGTTGTTGGGGGAGGACGGGGGAGGGGCAGAGGAACAAAAGGAGGGGAGGTGAGAAAACTGGCGACTAAGTACAAATGATTGCATTAAAACAAAGGCCGCTCTTCTTGAAATCTGTTTATGAGCCCTGGCTTTATAGGAATGCACAGCCATTCCTTCAGGACCCTGGCAAGGGGAGTAAGGTCCCTCTGTACAGCAAGTGTGGTAAAGCAGTCAATCAAACCTGAATTGTCCTCCTCAGAGTTTCAACCCAACAGTTTGTCGTGTTAATGCCGGCAGGGTGGGCCCGGCTCACTCTGCTACCCACAGCTGTCAAAGAGGGCACCGCGAAGCACCAGCTGTGTCCTGTAATACGCGTTTGTTTTCCAAAATCAGAATATAGGCATCCCAGTAGTTCGGAGGCAAAGGGTGCCATCTATTGTCCTTATTCAATAACAAGAACTTCCTTTAATACAGCGTCTTCAACGTCATAAACCGTCCCAAGGCGCTTCACAGGAGAGTCATCGGGCAAAATTTGACACTGAGCCACATAAGGAGATATTAGGACAGGTGACCAAAAGCTTGGTCAAAGAGGTAGGCATTAAAGAACGTCTTAAAGGAGGAGAGAGAGGTAGAGAGGCGGAGGGGTTTAGGGAGGGAATTCCAGCGTTTAGGGCCTCAGACAGCTGAAGGCACGGCCGCCAATGGCGGGGCAATGGAAATCGGGGAGGGGCGAGAGGCCATTGTTGGAGAAGCCCGGAGATCTCAGAGGGTGGTCGGACTGAAGGATTCTCCAGACAGCGTTAACACCAGGTAGAGCCAGCCTGAGCTGTGGATGAATCCTCATTCACTCTTATTCTGCTTGGCTGTCTCCTTTAATCACTGCTTGTCAACACATCTGCTGTCATCAAGCAGCAGTTTATCACAGCATCTGCATGTGTCCCAGTAGCCTCTGGGATGCCTTCAAGCACGAATTAGCCGAATGCCTGCACCGCCACGTGGACCTTGGATCAGAGCTGCATGGGTGGGGGTGGGGGGGCGGGGGAGGGGGGGTGGTGAAGGATAGAAACAAACAAACAAATAAAACTGCACATGCTGATAATCCAAAACAAAAGGCGTTGGAGCAACGGTTATCTTACTGGACGAGAAAGACTAAAACACCTTCGGACGTGTTACTATGTTAAAGGCGCTATATAAATGCAAGTTGCTGTTTGATGTGCCTCAATAAATCCGAGACTCGATGTTAGCGAAACAAAACAAGGCTTTTATTGACTTAGAAGGTAACACACAGGAGAGAGGTATCTTCCATCCAGAGCTCTGCCGTACTGGATGTGCTGCAGGCTGGGCCAGCTTACATAGGGGCCAGGTATGGGCGGAGCCCTACACATAGTACAATACAATGGGCCAGGTATGGGCGGAGCCCTACACATAGTACAATACAATGGTGAGGAAACGGAACAGAGGTAAGGGAAATGAAACTGAAATCAACCACAGTCACAGGCAGTGATGAATGGAATATTTCATCACATTCACCCCTTCCATAGATTTAGTCTGTTCGGGGGTTTGATAGTCCTCTGCGACCGACGTGGCTGTTGTGGTGCCGCGGGTGTCGGCTGGGTGTCCCCGGTGGCCTCCTGGGTCTCTGCCGGGGGTGCCGCCAGGGTTGTTGAAGGGGTAGTTGGTGGGGGTGCCGTTGGTCGATGTTCTTCCGGGGGTGATGAAAGAGTAGTGGGTGGGTAAGATTTGCTGTGATCGTTGTTGCTGCTACTGTCGTGGTTGTTGTCGTTACCGGCTGGGGCGACGTCTTTTATGGACACGGTGTCCTCCCTTCCGTCAGCGTGCCGGACATACGCGTATTGGGGGTTGGCGTGGAGTAGGTGCACTGGCTCCATGAGAGGGTCCGTCTTGTGGCACCTCACATGCCTTCGCACGAATACCAGACCTGGGGTGGAGAGCCATGACGGCATGGATACACCTGAGGTGGATTTCCGGGGAAAGACAAACATTCGTTCATGCGGCGTGGCTTTAGTGGCAGTACACAATGTAGGGGGTTTCTCTTGCTCGTTCTGGTCTCCTGCCAGGTTTCGTGCAATAATTACCCTTGAGTGGTTCGACCCACTCCCGCTACGGTTCTAGACCTTGGACTTAGATGCAGAGAACAGTAGTGCAGAGAAAGAACTCAATGGACCAGGTTGAATAGCATGAAATGGATGCTTTTATTTTTAAACAGTTTGAAGCATTACAAAATACATGTCATAGGCACAGATTAAAGTTACTACAATCATGCACAAATTTATGAACTTGACTCTATGGAAATGGGGAACACACGGCACATCGTAAAAGGGGAAACACATTACGATTACCCTTAACTCCCTCCCCTATACCTAAACTAAGTTTCGACCTGGGGAACTTGGTATCATGCTCACCACTCTCGAAATCGCGAAAAAAAAGGGGGTTCGCAGTCTTTTGGCACCGCTTTCCGTCGTCACGTGGATTTGGAAACTTCTGGCGCAGTTGATATTCTCTCTCCCTCGAAGTGGTGGGTTAGACACAGCCTCGATGAGCGCTCATCAAGGTTGAGATCCACTATCGTGGATTTGGGTTCATGGAGCAGACTTCAGCTGCAGGCTGTTGAAGAAGTGCATGCACATGGAAGAATCTTTCCGGCCTGGATCGCCGGTTCTCCAGAGGGTTTCTTCTCCGTCGGCCTGGGTCGTCGATGATCTCCCGACCCCAGTACCCGGGCCACCCTCGTCGTCTTCTCGTCGTGGCCGAGCCTTGTTCGGCTGAACACCGACCACGTTGTCTTTTCACCGAAGTCGTCCGTCTTTAAAAAGACGAAAACGTCTTCCTCGATTCCGCATCTACCGAAGTGGAAGAGGCACCGATCCTGGCACCGTCCGTGCTTCGTTCGTTCCTTGTAGAAGAAGTTCTTGCAGCGATAGAAGTCTATAGTTGCCCAGCAAGAAGCAGCAGTGAAGTCAAGTTCGAAGTTGTCCAAGTAACTTAGATGGACTTTCAATCCATAGTTATACTCTTTTGGGACAGTCTTATCTCCCGCCAAATCATAGTCCTGTCTTTGTATTAATTTTGGCGGGCAGAAATCTCTGCAGGGGCGCTTTGTCTTGCAACGGGAGCCGGTGATAACTTAAACTGACCTTCCTGGCCGATAATGTCTTTTAATGTCTTTTACATTGTCATCGCGACTTGGTTCGCATATTGATCGGTCCGGAGATTTTCCTTGATGGCTGCTAAACGGTTTCTCCTTTGTACAATAAATGGGTATAAGTGTTTTTGCATTGTCCGCCCATATCTTGATGGGCCCCATCCTGTACTTAGAATCCATTGAATATGTATGCTGTTTCTCTGAGTTTCGGTTCCCAGATACTGGCTTTCGCGGGCTTACTGTCTTCAATCCACAAGCCTGTCTGGCTTGCAGTAACAGAAATAAAATGGTTCAGAAATTGATCACGGGGCCTGGCGGCCATTTTGTATGCCCTTTCATCAAAGGTTTTTCTGTGCAAGCTTACTTTGGTCAATAAACAGTCTTATTTTATCCAGTTTTCTTGCGTGATTTTTGCTGAAAATTTTGAATCTTACAAGCCCCCCTGTGATACTGATAGCTTGCTTAAAGTATCAATAATCCTTGGTGAGCAAATTTTCCCTGATTCCCCACATCCAAACATTCCTGTCACTTAACTATCTATGACCCTCACGACACATGCAGTTCCCATTTCCGAAGAAAACGAAAATTACCTTTTGCACATTTGGACAATCATAGACAGCATATCTTAAACTATAACACATTCATCTGTCAGATGTGCGGGGGTTGATACCCCCTTGCGCCATCTGTATACACCTTTTATTAATCCAAAAAAACTTAAGAACGACTAATAACATAACAATACTTATTTCCTTAAAACCCAAAAACAACAACAACAAAAAAAAAGCGCGAATGGTCAAAATTTAAAATGGAGGGACGCTTAACCTTCAATACTAGCAGCTTAAAGTGGGGTGTCTTCTTCCCCCATTCGCACATATCGTTCTCTCCATTCTCCTGCGTTCTCGTGCCTCTGGAGGCGTTTGCCTCTCTTGCAATGCACGAAGAGCAAAAATATCACAATTAAAACCTGACACACTACTAGGATGTGGGATGCTATTCTAATCCAGGCCGGGATCTCTATGTTAGTGAACAAGTCCCACCATGGTGGGATGGTTATGTCCAATATGTCTTTTCCTATCTCTAAAGTCTTCTGCTCCAGTGTGTAGAAATGTTTCTGTGAAACTATAACGGCTTTTAAAATCTTTGTGAGGTGTTCGGGAAGAGGGGGAATGACATAACCAAAATGCACGACAAATCGTTGCAAGTCTGTGAAATTCTCTTTGATAGTGATGTGAACGGTGGAGGGTGCAGGAATGGGGACAATTCATTGTTGTGCCACTTGAACCTCGGCCCTGGGTTTGAAACAGAAACTGCTATCACCGATCGAACACCACTCGTGTTGTCCGTATCGGTACTGAGGCGCTGCAGTGGTGACGCAGTAGGTCCCACCCCCGATATATGCTACCTGCGGGGGCACATGGTCCTCTGCCATTGCCTCCATGGTGCAATTTATCTGCTTTGCGCTAGCGGTTCTGAACCCGCACTGTGGTTTCAAAAAGGCATTCAAGTGCTGGGGACACAGGATGATGTGTGCTCCCCGGCTCCGACATCCCGAGAGGTCGGTGCCTGTCATCGTACGCTTCCATCTGATGACGTAAGGCGGGACCACTGCGTAACGAATGTGTGCGCCCCCCTGAATGACTCCAATGTTCTCCACCCTGTATACTGGGGCGGGCTTTGCTGCGGGGCCCAACACCGGCATTCTTACCACTATTCCCATGATAGTATGATTCGAATGTCCGCAGTCCACTGGGACTGGGTATGCTTCTGCAGCTAGTCTGAGCTGGCACGGGCTTAATGCATTCTCAAAAGGGTGGAGCGCTTGTAAGTGCTTGTTGCTAATCCAGGACGGGACCAAACCTTGTTTTAAATCCTCAAGATTACTGCGGCCCTCGCCCAGTAACCACGCCCCGTACAGCACACAGGCTTCGTTTTGCGCAGCTTGATCGGACGCATTCCGATCCTCCTTAATGAGCGCATTTACCGTTCTCGCGTGTTTCTCCAGCTCAGTATTATATCCTTAAAGTGTAGTGTCATGGCCTGGTCCTCATGCAACTCAGAACCCACTACCTTATTTTCGTCTGTCAGTATGTTCCTTAACTGGGCTTTTAAACCGTTGATCTGTGTCTGCAGCTCCACGTTGTCTAGAGCGTTGACGACAGATGTCCCGGTATTAAAAGCAGTGAATATGTCATTTACAGTACCCCTTCTTTGCCTCCCGACTCGATCCAAAACTCCTGGCGGTGTGGTGTATAATTTGTCTTTGTCAATGTCGGCAAAGTCAAATTCGTAAAACTGTCTAAACATTCGGGTTAACAGGACTTGGTATAATTGTTCCGTTTCTTTGGGACACCACTCCGGCAATCGTACCTCAGTGAGATTTAAAATCACTGAGGCCACCGCGTAGTGTACCCCTTGGTACAGCACCTGACCGGTGGGTACCAATACTAAACCGTTCCTGGGTCCCTTGGTGGTGGTTGGGCACCCTCCTTTCTGGGCTAGTGCTACCGGAAGCGTGGGCAGGGGCTTGCGTGGGCGGGTGATGAGTTCAGTGGCGTTTACCGGAATAGGGGAGTATGGGGCTCCGCACGCTCGAGTGCTGACATCCCATCTCATCCCCTTTCCTTCATCCTGCCACTGCCTCTGGAAGAAGATGGATACGCCCTTGGGGCAGTCGTGTCTCGAACCCCACATACAGACATATATTCCTTCATCTGGTTCCCACCATTTGTCCCAACACACACATAATTGTCCGTGAGTCCCCGTAATAGTCCGATGGGTATTATTACCCAGTCGCTCCCACTCGACCGTAGAGTTTCTCATGTCCTTTCCCAGCTTTCGTAGCCACCACCATCGCCTCAGTGGTACGTTCCCGTTGCACACCAGACAAATCCTCTTTCCCATGGTAACGCTGACTCTGGGTGCAAGGATCCTCACCCGAGGGCACATTAATGAAGTCTCTTGGTAGGCAAAACCGAAATTGCTGGAATATTCCGTAGAATTCGTTCCCAGCCAACCTGGCCATCTCCCTTGGTGGAAGTAGGTGGCGGTTTCCTCAACCTCTCGCTCCCCTGTCCCATCCGTTGCGATGGGGGCCGTGTCCCCGGAGCACCCGAAGATGATGACGTCCTTGGTGCGGCCTCGGTAGGCCCACCCGCACCCGATCGCCATGAACGCGATGAGAATCTTTTTCATCATATCCCAGGTTTCTGTAACCAATAAAATGATGTAGCCGGGCTCCCAATAGGTGCTGGCCTAATTAAATGGACGCGCGGGTTCCTGGACCCCGCTCCCAAACAAACACACACACCGGGCAGATTCCGAAATCGTACTCTTAATACATCTTAACGCTATATACATTTCCTTAAATTATCGCCATAATTGCCTAACTTAACTTATGTACAGCGCCGCCCTCCGCGGGGCGGCTTGCCTAATCCCTGTGAGGGCTGTCGCGCGCCACACCCTGCGGTGGGGCTGCACTGACCTTCGGCTTTGATCCCCCGCAGCCTGTCGCTGCTGAACGGGGACCATGCCTTCCTGGGGCTGCTCTAAGCCGTGGTTGGGAAAAATGGGGAGAATCTGGCCAAAACTTTCTGGGCTGGGGCGCTCGAGCCGACCTACGAGGGGCTGCTTTAGGTTGGGCTCCCGGGGCTGATGGACCGGGGGTTGGGACTGTTACCGTCACAGCCTGTGGTTCCTCCACAGCTGCCGGCTCCAGCTCCCCTCCCTCAGGCTCCGCCCCCCCGGGGTCGGGATCTGTGGCCTCCGACTCCACCTCACCTGTCCCTACAGGTAGTGAGTCTCCGCCCCCATTCCCTACCTCCCCCAAGCTTGAGTCGAGGGCGGGATCGTCGTCCTCTGACTCTTCCTCCTCCGTGATTGAGCCTAAGGCGAGGTCGAGCTGTTCGGGCTCTCTCCTGCCTGAATCCCATTCAAAAGGGGAGACCTCCCACTCCAATGGGATGGCCTCTCCCTTCACGCAGGCTATTGTTCCAGCCTGTGTGGTCTGTGACTCTGTTACAGGCTGAGGATCTTTGTTCTCAGACCTGGTCCCCTTTGATGGTCCTTGTGCACCCGGTTTAAACAGTTTACACTGGTTAATGTGAAACCATTTGGTACGTCGGGGCACCTTCACTGCATGAGTAGCGCAGACTGGCGGATTTTGCACCGATTCCGGTTCTTCCTCCTGGTCTACGGTTCTCTCGCCAGCGCATAGGGTTAGACCCAAGAATTTTACTTCTCGCCGGCCAACCCGCGCCTTCGTAGGAGTTTTCTCAACACTTTCTATCCCCTTCACACTCGTACCCTCTCCCCAGAGACAATGGTTCCTCAGGTCCACGTGGATCCCGTGGGCTACCAAGAAATCAGACCCCAGGACTCCAATTCCACCTCCCACCTCCCACTTCATCAGGATACACTTCCATGTGGTGCGGAGTGGCCCTAAACGAATGGAGAGGGGAAGGGAATGTGCGCCAGCCTGTTCTTCGCCCGTGAAGCCCAACAGACGATATGGGACCCCGGTGGACAGAGGCGAGGTGGTGGGGTTATCTGCGTGGATTACGGTGCACGATGCTCCCGTGTCCAACAGATAGGTTTCCTTCACCTCCTCTACCTCCATCTCCACGAGGGGTCGTCTCCATGCGTCATAGCGGAGCGGACACAGGTAGACGGGCTGCGCCGACTCTAGTCATTTGGGTACAGCGATCGGAGCTTCGGGAGCGCCAATGCCGGTGGTGACAGCTATTTTCCCCTGCGAGATCATCAGAGACCGCATTGTCTGTGTGATTGACTCGATCGCAGCGGGATCCACAACCGCACCACCCCCTGTGGTTGGGGCAGGGTCTACGGTTGGGTTCTGGACTGGTGCTGGGGCAGCGGTCTGGGCTTGTGCTTGTGCTGGTGCTGGGGTAACGACCTGGCCGTGGGCTAGGACTTGGGCTTGGGCTCGGTCTTGGGCTGCGGCGAACGCTCTCTCTCTCTTATCCTTCCATGGATTCCTACAGTCCTTGCGCCAATGACCCTCCTTCCCACACCCGTAACAACTGCTGTTGGCTTGGGGAGGGCGATTTCCCTCCTGACGCCATTCCCTTTTAGCAGAGGCTGCGGGCCTCACCTCATGCACCTTTCCTTTTACAACAGGCGTTTTCTTGCCCTTGTTGTTCCTATAACTGATCGTGAGCTGATCTAGTACTAGTTCCTCCGTGGAGCGGGCGTTAGTGGGGTCAAACCATGCTTTGGCCTGCTCCCTCACTACTGGCAGGCAACCTGCTACCAGGCACCGAAGCCAATGAGCCCTTTGTTCGTTATTCAGCCCGGCCCGGGCCGGCCTGCCCGGGCAGCTGCGCCGATACACTGGCCACAGCCTTTCGGCGAAAACCCGTGGGGGTTCTCCCTCTAGCTGCACTGTCTTTTCTAAACGGAGGAACGGAGTTCCGTCCCCCTCTCCCATAATCTCCAGGATCTCATCCCGTAGCAACTCATAGTCCCTGTGCCCTCTCTTGCTCTCGTCAGGGAGACACTGGAGGAGCGAACTGTCCAGGGAGAACAGCAGCATTTTGGACTGTTCCACCCCATCGCAGTCATTGACTGCTGCGGTCTGCTCCACGTCCCTGAAATGCACGGAGGGATCTCCTGACTCGGAGAGTTTTGGGATGTGGCTTATCATTTCTCTTAGCTGTCGTGCGCTACGGGGCATTACGATCTGACTCTCAAGGGGTCCGTCATCGCCATTTGCTTCATTTGGACCGAGCCTCCGGTGTCTGGTTGGACACATCGGCGCCGGCCCTGCCTCTACTATCTGGGGTTGCTCGACCTCAGGACTCTCTTCCTCTATCGTCTCCGTCTCCTTCCCCGGAGTCCAAGACTCATCATAAGCAGGAGGCGCAGAGGGTTCGGGAGTTGGTACCCCAACTGCCTCTTGTGGAATCGGTCTTTTGGATTCCTTGGCTAGCAATAGCTGACTCGCTGGTGGATTTATGAGACACACCAACCCGTTTGCCTTGGCTAGGGCCGTTCTCAGGTCCTCTTGCTCCCTTCGGCAAGCGCTGTGGTCGGTGCTCTCAGATCTATCCTCCATGGCCATCTTATATGCTGCCCTGGCTCCCAGGAGTTTTTCCTCTTGGGCCTCTATCTGCTTGGCTAACCGGAAACACCTGTCTCTCATTCTACCTTCACTGGCCTTGGCTTCAATGACCTGACATTTTATATATTCTACCCGGGTTTCGTGGCAGCGAATTATGGAGTGGCGTTCCTGATTCAGCGCGTTAAGCGCTTCAATCAGTTGCTGACCTCCCGCAACCTTCTCCTCTACGTCTTTAAGCAAACCGTTGATCTGGGCTGTCTGTGCTGCAACGACCTGGTCCAAAAGCTGGACTTGCTTTTTGTAGCACATCAGCCAGACCGCCTTCTCTACGGATTTCTTATGCTCTTTACCCGCTGTCCACTTGATGGCTGCATCTAGCGGGCGCCTATCTCTCAACAGGTCAGATATCCATTGCTTTGTGAGGTTGACTTTTCCAAAAACATAATCTGCTATTCTTTCATCCATCACATCTCGTTTATTCAGACCTTGATCTAACACACTACTTTCCTGCTGCCAAGGTCCTGCCGCGGTCGCCATTTCTGTAGGGGGTTTCTCTTGCTCGTTCTGGTCTCCTGCCAGGTTTCGTGCAATAATTACCCTTGAGTGGTTCGACCCACTCCCCCTACGGTTCTAGACCTTGGACTTAGATGCAGAGAACAGTAGTGCAGAGAAAGAACTCAATGGACCAGGTTGAATAGCACGAAATGGATGCTTTTATTTTTAAACAGTTTGAAGCATTACAAAATACATGTCATAGGCACAGATTAAAGTAACTACAATCATGCACAAATTTATGAACTTGACTCTATGGAAATGGGGAACACACGGCACATCGTAAAAGGGGAAACACATTACGATTACCCTTAACTCCCTCCCCTATACCTAAACTAAGTTTCGACCTGGGGAACTTGGGATCATGCTCACCACTCTCAAAATCGTGAAAAAAAAGGGGGTTCGCAGTCTTTTGGCACCGCTTTCCGTCGTCACGTGGATTTGGAAACTTCTGGCGCAGTTGATATTCTCTCTCCCTCGAAGTGGTGGGTTAGACACAGCCTCGATGAGCGCTCATCAAGGTTGAGATCCACTATCGTGGATTTGGGTTCATGGAGCAGACTTCAGCTGCAGGCTGTTGAAGAAGTGCATGCACAAGGAAGAATCTTTCCGGCCTGGATCGTCGGTTCTCCAGAGGGTTTCTTCTCCGTCGGCCTGGGTCGTCGATGATCTCCCGACCCCAGTACCCGGGCCACCCTCGTCGTCTTCTCGCCGTGGCCGAGCCTTGTTCAGCTGAACACCGACCACATTGTCTTTCCACCGAAGTCGTCCGTCTTTAAAAAGACGAAAACGTCTTCCTCGATTCCGCATCTACCGAAGTGGAAGAGGCACCGATCCTGGCACCGTCCGTCCTTCGTTCGTTCCTTGTAGAAGAAGTTCTTGCAGAGATAGAAGCCTGAAGTCGCCCAGCAAGAAGCAGCAGTGAAGTCAAGTTCGAAGTTGTCCAAGTAACTTAGATGGACTTTCAATCCATAGTTATACTCTTTAGGGACAGTCTTATCTCCCGCCAAATCATAGTCCTGTCTTTGTATTAATTTTGGCGGGCAGAAATCTCTGCAGGGGCGCTTTGTCTTGTAACGGGAGCTGGTGATAACTTAAACTGGCCTTCCTGGCCGATAATGTCTTTTAATGTCTTTTACATTGTCATCGCGACTTGGTTCGCATATTGATCGGTCCGGAGATTTTCCTTGATGGCTGCTAAACGGTTTCTCCTTTGTACAATAAATGGGTATAAGTGTTTTTGCATTGTCCGCCCATATCTTGATGGGCCCCATCCTGTACTTAGAATCCATTGAATATGTATGCTGTTTCTCTGAGTTTCGGTTCCCAGATACTGGCTTTCGCGGGCTTACTGTCTTCAATCCACAAGCCTGTCTGGCTTGCAGTAACAGAAATAAAATGGTTCAGAAACTGATCACGGGGCCTGGCGGCCATTTTGTATGCCCTTTTATCAAAGGTTTTTCTGTGCAAGCTTACTTTGGTCAATAAACAGTCTTATTTTATCCAGTTTTCTTGCGTGATTTTTGCTGAAAATTTCGAATCTTACAACAATAGCGACCGTATCGAATGGAGCACATCTGGGAGGACTACCTGCCAGCGGGAGATAGGGAGGCCCTTGGTCCTTAGAGCTAGAGTGACTGCTTTCCATACTGTCCCGTTCTCTCGCTCCACTTGACCGTTACCCCAGGGGTTGTTGCTGGTGGTACGGCTCGTGGCGATCCCCCTGGACAGCATGTACTGGTGTAGCTCTTCACTCATGAAGGACGCCCCCCTGTCCGTATGGATGTAGCTCGGCATACCGAACAGGCAGAACAGGCTGTTGACGCATTGAATGACCGTGGCGCTGGTCATGTCTGGGCAGGGGAAGGCGAATGGGAACCGGGAGTATTCGTCCACTATGTTCAGGAAGTAAACATTACGGTCGACGGACGGGAGGGGGCCCTTGAAATCTAAGCTGAGCCGCTCAAAGGGCCATGTAGCTTTGATTAAGTGGGCTCTATCTGGGCGGTAGAACCGAGGCTTGCACTCAGCGCAAGTGCGGCAGTTCCTGGTAAGAGACCGAACTTCCTCAATCGAGTAGGGTAAGTTGCGGGACTTTATGAAGTGGAACAGCCGTGTGACCCCTGGGTGGCAGAGGTCGTTGTGGAGAGTCTGTAGCCGATCCCCGGTGGCGCTGGCACACATTCCTCGTGAGAGGGCGTCAGGGGATTCATTAAGGGCCCCTGGCTGGTAAATGATGTCATGCTCGAAGGTGGAGAGCTTGATCCGCCACCTAAGAATCTTATCCTTTTTGATCTTCCCCCTCTGTTTATTATTGAACATAAACGCTACCGACCGCTGGTCGGTAAGTAGGGTGAAGCGTTTGCCGGCTAGGTAGTGGCGCCAGTGGCGCACTGCCTCCACGATGGCTTGGGCCTCCTTTTCCACGGAGGAGTGTCTGATCTCGGGCCCTTGGAGGGTCCTTGAGAAGAAAGCTACGGGCCGCCCCGCCTGGTTGAGGGTGGCCGCCAAGGCAAAGTCAGACGCATCACTTTCCACTTGAAATGGAGTGTTCTCGTCCACTGCCTGTAGCGTGGCCCGCTCAATATCCTGCTTAATGCTTTTGAAGGCGGCGTGGGCCTCAGCAGAGAGCGGAAAAGAGGATGCTTTCAAGAGGGGGCGGGCTTTGTCGGAGTAGTTGGGGACCCATTGGGAATAATAAGAAAATAACCCCAGGCACCTTTTCAGGGCTTTGGGAGTGTTGGGCAGGGGCAGCTCCCGAAGGGGGCGCAATCGGTTGGGGTCTGGTCCGATTTCTCCATTCTCCACCACGCTGCCTAGTATGCAGAGGCACGTGGTGTTGAAAATGCACTTGTCCTCGTTGTAGGTGAGGTTGAGTTTTTGTGCGGTTTCCAGGAACCTCTCGAGGTTCGAGTCGTGATCCTGCTGGTTGTGACCGCAGATGGTGACGTTGTCGAGGTAGGGGAAGGTTGCCTGCAAGTGGTGGTCATCGACCATGCGGTCCATCTCCCTCTGGAAGACCGAGACCCCATTCGTCACCCCAAAGGGGACTCTGAGGAATTGGTAGAGGCGTCCGTTCGCCTCGAAGGCGGTGTACGGGCGGTCCTCTGGTCTGATAGGGAGCTGGTGGTACGCTGACTTGAGGTCGATGGTGGAGAACACCCGGTATTGGGCGATTTGGTTCACCATTTCTGATATGCGGGGTAGCGGGTAGGCGTCTAGTTGGGTGTACCTGTTGATCGTTTGGCTATAGTCGATCACCATCCGTTTCTTCTCGCTACCCCTTACCACTACCACTTGGGCGCGCCACGGGCTGTTGCTGCTTTCAATAATGCGCTCTTTCAGGAGCCTGTCTACCTCGGTCGCGATAAACCGCCTGTCCTCCCAGCTGTACCTCCTGCTTTTGGTCGCTATTGGCCGGCAGTTAGGGGTAAGGTTCGCGAATAGCGAAGGCGGCTTTACCTTCAGGGTAGCCAGACCGCACACTGTGAGGGGCGGCTGGGACCCACCGTACTTGAGCGTGATGCTTTGGTGGTTGCACTGGAAATCCAGGCCCAAGATCACGCTCGCACATAGATTCTTCATGATTAATACTTTAAAATTATCGTAAACAGTTCCGTTAACGGACAATTGTACCATGCAGTAACCCATAATGGTCGATGTCTGGGTTTTATCAGCCATAGAGATGGTACCCCGAGTAGGGACCACCTTTAGGGAGAGTTGTTGTGCCTGTTCAGGGTGGATAAAACTCTCCGTGCTTCCACTGTCAATTAAACATTTAACCCCGCACCCGTTTACCTCGATGTCCACCATTGATTTGGATAGCGGGTGCGGCCTGGTCTGGTCCACTGTGACCGATGCCACTGTACGGCCCTGATCGAGACAAGATGGCGTCCACGCTGTCTGCTCATAAGATGGCGGACCCCACGAGGTCGGGCAAGATGGCGTCCAAGATGGCCGCTCCCACGGCGCACACGCGGCGGTGGCGGGTTTTCCGGCGGGGTTCCCTCTGCACACCTTCCCGAAGTGCCCCTTCTTACCGCACTGAAAGCAGGTGGTGCCTTTCGCCGGGCACAGGTTTCTGGTGTGCTTTGGCTGCCCGGAGAAGTAGCAGTTGGGTCCCCGACGCGTCGCGGCTGTCGTAGGGCTTCTGGGGGGAGAGCGGGGCCCCGACGGTGTCGGGCTGCCGGGCGGGGAAGAAGCCTTCCAAGATGGCGGCGCCCTTGGTGCGCACGTGGCGGCGTGGATGGCGCGGGCTGAAGAGTAGGCGTCCGAGTTTCTCTGGGCCACATTCAGGGATCGCGCTGTGTCCGCAGCCTGTTTCAGGTCCAATCCCGTTTTTTCCAGCAGTCTCTGCCGGATGTAAGTGGAGCTGAGGCCTGTGATAAAGGCATCGCGAACAAGCTCGTCAGTGTACACTGCGGCTTTTACACCTTGGCACTTGCAGTCTTTGCCAAGCATTTTCAGGGTGCCTAGGAACTCCTCCACCGATTCCCCAGGTCGCTGTGCGCGAGTAGCGAGCAGATGCCTAGCATACACCTCATTCGTAGGCTGCTGGTAATGCGCCTTTAAGATGTCGCAGGCGGCCGGGTACGTGTCGGCGTCTTGGATGAGGGGGTAAACCCGGTGGCTTACCCAATTCTGCAGAATTCCGAGTTTCATACTCGCAGCGTCCGTAGCACCTTTGACGGCTGCGGAATTGTCCAGGAAGAATTCCATACACATAAACCAGTGTCCGAAGCGTGCCGATGTGTCCGAAGCATGCTGGTCCAAATCCAAACGTTCGGGTTTCAAGAGTTGATCCATTGTGTTGAAAATTAAGTCAATAAAATTGATATGCCTCAATAAATCCGAGACTCGATGTTAGCGAAACAATACAAGGCTTTTATTGACTTAGAAGGTAACACACAGGAGAGAGGTATCTTCCATCCAGAGCTCTGCCGTACTGGATGTGCTGCAGGCTGGGCCAGCTTACATAGGGGCCAGGTATGGGCGGAGCCCTACACATAGTACAATACAATGGGCCAGGTATGGGCGGAGCCCTACACATAGTACAATACAATGGTGAGGAAACGGAACAGAGGTAAGGGAAATGAAACTGAAACCAACCACAGTCACAGGCAGTGATGAATGGAATATTTCATCACACTGTTACTGTTGTCGTAATCCAGAGAATGGGTATCCTAATCCCACCATGGCAGTTTGAGAATTTGCATTCAGTTATATAAAAAAAAAAGTTTGAAATCTAAGTTGGTATCAGTAAAGAAAGAAAGACTTGCATTTATGTAGCGCCTTTCATGACCGCCGGATGTCCCAAAGTGTTTTACAGCTAATGAAGTACTTTTTGAAGTGTGGTCACTGTTGTGATGTGGGAAATGCTGCAGCCAATTTGCGCACAGCAAGCTCCCACAAAACAGCAACGTGATAATGAACAGATAATCCGTTTTAGTGATGTTGGTTGAGAGATAAATATTGGCCAGGACACCGGGGATAACTCCCCTGCCCTTCTTCGAAATAGTGCCATGGGATTTTTTACATCCACCTGAGAGAGCAGACGGGGCCTGGGTTTAACATCTCGTCCGAAAGACGGCACCTCCAACAGTGCAGCGCTCCCTCAGCACTGTACTGGGAGTGTCAGCCTAGACTTAATGTGCTGAAGTCTCTGGAGTGGGGCTTAAACCCACGACCTTCTGGGTCAGAAGGCGAGTGTGCTGCCCACTGAGCCACTGGCTGACACAAAAGCAACCACGAAGCTGTCGGATTGTCGTAAAAATCCCCAACTGGTTCATTCATGTCCTTTAGGGATGGAAACCTGCCGCCCTTACCCGGCCTGGGCCTGTGTATGGCCCACAACAACACGATGATCTCTGAACTGCCCTCTGAAGTGGTCCAAAAAGCCACTCAGTTGCTACCAGCAGTTCCAGAAGAAGACCCATCGCCACCTTCTCAATAAACAAATCGATAAATCAATTAAGAGATGGAAAATAAATGACGGCCTCGCCACATCCCGAGAATGAATTAAAAAAAAATATGTGCACAAACAAACTGACCTCGCGTGATAATGAAAGGTTCGCTCGTTTAAATATCTCCCCCAGCATTCTACTAGTGACACACTGGGAGAGAGCCACATTTGGAGGGGCATAAGGATTTGGAGTGAAGGATGACTGCAGTTGCAGCCCATTGGCCATTTACGGTAAAGTCCAGGGCAGGAGATATGCTGGTTGGTCCTAATAAAAAGGTAAGGGACAGCCAGAAAAAGAAATACACAATTCCCCCATGGCCATCCCTTGCACTGCCTATTTGCAATGGCCGCTGAGTGACGAGTCCATTTCTCGGATGCACCAACCATATTATAGGGAGCGTTGGAAAGGGATCCCAGTGGGCCTTGCACGTGGTTGTTGCGTAGACTCCTCGGGCCCTAGGCATTGCCTGCCCCATATTTCCCAAAGCTGAATGCGTCAGGTGCAGAGGAGGTCTCAGGCTTCCCCGCCGAGTAATATGGGGCCCTGGTGCCTGAAACACCAGCACACTTTGGGTGTCCCAGGTCTCATTACATGCTCACTTGTATAGAAATAAATTGATTGCACTTTAAAGAAAGACTTGCATTGATATATTGCCTTTCATGAACTGAGGATGGCCTAAAGCACTTTACAGCCAATAAATTACTTTTTGAAGTGTAGGAACTGTTGTTGTGTTGGAAAAGCAGCAGCCAATTTGTGAACAGCAAGCTCCCAGAATCAGCAATGAGATAATGACTAGATAGTCTGTTTTTTTTTAATGTTGGTTGAGAGATAAATATTGGCCAGGACTCCACAGAGAACTCTGTTCTTCAAAATAGCGCCATTGTATCTTTACATTCACCTGAGGGGGCAGGCGGGGCCTCGGTTTAATGTCTCATTCGAAAGACGGCACCTGTGACAGTGCTGCACTCCCTCAGTACTGCACTGACTCCTGGAGAGTCAATCCTCAAAGACCATAGTAGCCTGTTGTATTTGCATAATTTCCCATACAGAAAGGCATTACCATGGAGCAGGTGGACAAGGAGGCCCACTGGCGGAGGAGAACACCAAATCCAAGCCTGAAGAAATGCCAACTGAGCCTTAAAAATTTAGCTAAGTATCTGATCTATCCAATGGACAAACAGTTCAGTTCACATATGCAGAGCACAGTGGCTCAATACACGATCCTTGGCATTGTGCTCTGTCCTAGCTCAACTACCATGATCCCAATCCTTAATTTGTGCTACCTCATCCTACTTCATCAGAAGTGAAATCTCGGGACAAAATTGAAATAAACGTTGTCAGCTGTGGCTCAGTTGATAGGTTGTGAGTTCAAGTCTCACTCCAGGAACTTGACCACAAGATTTCGGCTGACTGGAAAGTCAGCCTAAGATAATGAAGCCGTCCATGCTCGCCTGCAACAAGACCTGGACGACGTTCAGGCTTGGGCTGATAAGTGGCAGGTAACATTCGCGTCACACAGGTGCCAGGCAATGACTATCTCCAACAAGCGAGAATCTAACCACCGCCCCTTGACATTCAACGGCATTACCATCTCCGAATAACCAACTATCAACATCCTGGGGGTCACCATCGACCAGCCACTTAACTGGACCAGCTGCATAAATACTGTGGCAACAAGAGCAGGTCAGAGGCTAGGTATTCTGCGGTGAGTGTCTCACCTCCTGATTCCCCAAAGCCTTTCCACCATCTACAAGGCACAAGTAAGGAGTGTGATGGAATACTCTCCACTTGCCTGGATGAGTGCAGCTCCAACAACACTCAAGAAGCTCGACAACATCCAGGATAAAGCAGCCCACCTGATTGGCACCCCATCCACCACCTTAAACATTCACTCCCTCCACCACCGGCATACCGTGGCTGCAGTGTGTACCATCTACAAGATGCACTGCAGCAACTCACCAAGGCTTCTTCGGCAGCACGTCGCAAATCCGCGACCTCTTCCACCTAGAAGAACAAGGGCAGCAGGCGCATGGGAACACCACCACCTCCAAGTTCCCCTCCAAGTCACACACCATCCTGACTTGGAAATATATCGCCGATCCTTCATCGTCACTGGGTCAAAATCCTGGAACTCCCTCCCTAACAGCACTGTGGGAGTACCTTCACTTCACGGACTGCAGCAGTTCAAGAAGGCAGATCACCACCACCTTCTCAAGGGCAATTAGGGATGGGCAATAAATGCTGGGCCTTGCCAGTGAAGCTCACATCCCACGAACTAATAAAAAAAATGCTAGCTGCAAAATCACATTAACCATCTGAGATGGTTTCAATGTGATCTCAGGTTCCTCTGAAGTGCCAGGCATGAAGTTACAGTTTAAGTTGAGCAATAGTCAAACAAACAGGATGGTCACTATCTGTTGGACAGAGGTGCTAACCACAGTTGTGATTGTTCAGGAAATGGACTAGAGGTAAAGATAGATGCAATTGACTCTCCAGGGGACAAGAATGCAGTCTGCAGTTTTCTTGTTCCTTGGGTGTTGAAAGCAGATGCAAGTCTGCAGTTCATTTTGTAGGGTCAAAACTAGGAGTCACGCCAGAGGAATGTGGCGTCAAGCCAGCGGAGTTCGGCGCAACTTGACGGGCGACTGGCGAAACGGGACTTTCGGCCTAACTCAGGATAGGAGCGGGTAATATCAATTCTTGCCCTGTTCTGTTAACTACCGCTTAAATACTTACATGTATTGATCTGTTACTAGTTGACAAAGTAGCCACTAGAAACCATATTGGTGCCAGCTTTGTAGGTCGTGTGGAATTACCCCTCGCCCCGCCCAACAGGTTATAGAGTTCGGACTTGAGACTTATGAGAAATTACACCAGACACACGGGTTCTGTCTTTAACCTTATATTGTTCCTAAGACAGATTCAAAACCCCAACCACTATTCGAGCAGTCCACCAATAATATTACAGGAAATCATACATACAACCACCCGCCGATGATCAGTCCAGCGCTGATTGTCGGTCCTCGTAAGGGAAAAGACTGGCCAGGCCCCTCCTTCCTCCGACTGCAGCCTGATCCTCGTAGGTGAGATGACTGGCCAAACCACCTTCTTCCAGCTGCAGCGCCGATATTCTTTAGCCACTGTGTTTTATACAGTTTTCCTTGTCTTTTGCAGTAAATCAATCATTCAGAGATAGTGAAATGTTCCTTTAATGTTCGAACTGAGCTGTTTGAGCTGTCAAACCTTCACACTCACACATCCTGTGTCGCTATCCATTAATTGCCTTTATCAAAGCCCAAAATTGTTCATTCACAAAAGTGGCAGAAAACCACTTGGTTACAGTTCATGAGTTGTCGTATCCTGCATTTCAGAACTTCAAAGGTTTGACTTCTCCCCTTTCACCACCAAAAATCATTAGAGGCGACGTCTACAAAATTTAAGGGGGTTTGTTTATCTCTGTTGTCTATGACTACCCCCTGCAGTCACAACCATGTCTGCTGCCTTTTAGTAAAGCAAATCAGTGCAAATTCCATGTCCCTTTTTCAGTGAAAGACTGTTTGTTACAACTTTATTTCACTTAAAAAAAACTTTTTGCCTGACAAAGCATTTCAATATATATGAGCATTAAAAATTAAGAATTAAGGCTAGGGGGGTGATTTTATCAATGGGGACATGATGGAGGCGAGAAAGCTGCTTGTCGGGTTTTAGTTCCACCTCCATCGACGTCTGGCCAACCCACGCTATTTTCTCTTGATTGGCCTTTTTAAACCAGCTCAACGGGCTTAGCCGGCTAATTAAGGGAAAGCCGGTGACAGATGACATCAGCGAATGACGTTTCATCGGTCAAGATTTTTTGATTGGCACTAATCACCTTCCCGCCTCGAGGAGGCAGCTCCCAGCGCGGGTCAGGTACCCGCCTCCTGGGAAGATGGCACGGAGGCAGGTTGGGGGCGGGTTGGGTAACCGCTCCCAGATTCTGCCATTTTCCCGGCAGTCCCGCTTCCATACCCGCCTCCACAGGGCTGGGAAAACCGCCCCCCTCTGAGCATGTCTACTGTCTCGAACCATTCGACCTTTCCTCCGCAAACTAAGAAACCAGACTGGTGCTGCTGGTGCCTTACTGTGGGGAAAAGTTATGAAACTTGGAAGCAAGGCATCTGTCAGTTTGCAGACGACACAAAGCTGGGTGGGCGTGTGTGCTGTGAGGAGGATGCCGAGAAACTCCAGTATGATTTGGACAGGTTGGGCGATTGGGCAGGTGTATGGCAGATGCAGTATAATGTGGATAAATGCGAGGTTATCCACTTTGGTGGCAAAAACAGGAAGGCAGATTATTATCTGAACGGCAATAGATTGGGAGAAGGGGAAGTGCAACGAGACCTGTGTGTCCTTGTGCACCAGTCGCTGAAGGTAAGCATGCAGGTGCAGCAGGCGGTTAAGAAGGCAAATGGTATGTTGGCCTTCATAGCGAGAGGATTCGAGTACAGGAACAAGGATGTCTTGCTGCAGTTGTACAGGGCCTTGGTAAGACCACACCTTGAGTATTGTGTGCAGTTTTGGTCGCCTTATCTGAGGAAAGATGTTCTTGCCATGGAGGGAGTGCAGCGAAGATTCACCAGACTGATACCTGGGATGGCAGGAATGATGTATGAGGAGAGATTGGGTCGATTGGGCTTATACTCGCTGGAGTTTAGAAGAATGAGAGGGGATCTCATTGAAACTTATAAAATTCTAACAGGACTAGACAGACTAGATGCAGGAAGGATGTTCCCGATGGTGGGAGAGTCCAGAACCAGGGGTCACAGTCTAAAGATAAGGGGTAAGCCATTTAGGACAGAGATGAGGAGGAATTTCTTCATCCAGAGAGGGGTGAACTTGTGTAATTCTCTACCACAGAAGGCAGTTGAGGCCAATCCATTAAATATAGTCAAGAAAGAGTTAGATGTATTTCTTAAGGCTAAAGGGATCAAGGGATATGGGGAGAAGGCAGGCACAGGGTACTGATTTTGGATGATCAGCCATGATCTCATTGAATGGCGGAGCAGGCTCGAGGGGCCGAATGGCCTACTCCTGCTCCTATCTTCTATGTTTCTATGTTTCTATACATCATTACACTGCGGTTTATCTAAATCGGCATATATCCCCTGAGGTGGCTCGGAATGATCCAGTCGACATAGGCTGCAATCACCTTTACAGTCAGTGACAGAGCCATCCCTGTCATGGACTTGTCTAGAGGTCAGGCTGGAGGAGCTGGAGCCTCCTCCAGGCATACCTACCTTCCTGCTGATGCATAGCCGGTGAAGACGGATCTCCTCAGATAGTTGTCCCCAGATCTATAGATAATTGGAGCAATCGCTCACCCTCCTCATACAACAACAGCAGCTTGCATTTATGTGGCACCTTTAACGCAGTAAAAGTACCAAATAACAGCTGTGACGGCGCTTAATAAGTAATTAATAGTTTTGAAAGCACTTTGAAAATGTCTTGAGAGACAATGATAAGGTGTTATATCATTTCAGGCCCCCTCCATAGTGAGACATTACCATATCCTTTCCCTTCCCATTGCTAACTCACTGCAGTACTAAATGATTCAAGTATTAAATCTCAGGGAATAGAGAGCGTGGTCTGATGCAGGATTATTATGCCAGTAGGGGGGGGTTATCTGTTCAATCAAAGTGTCAGAAAGCATTGCATGAAAATTGTGTGGTGCCTAAATCAGGCTGATTTAGGTTGACACTAATTAGAGTTCTAGGGCGCAATCTCATTTGGAAGGCTTTAATAAACCTCCGTCTAACCTTGACTGGGTGGAGCCCGACCGTGTTTGATTCTCCTCTTAGCATTTAATAAGGCTTTTGGCTTCAGCTGCCAGTTTTTAAAATGGGCTTCAGATCTTTGAGAAGTTTCTTTGCTTTCAAGCAGCGAGCTCTCAAGTTAGCAGGCATCCGAATAATAATGATGCCACAACCACGGCAGATCTGAGAGGTGTTACTGCAATATCAGCACTTGTTTTCATCCTGTCATTCAGGCCAGCAGTGTGCCCAGTTTTAACTCATATGAGAATGCAGAAATGATCATTTGATAGAAACTCCAGCAGATAGCAACTTAGATCGCTGGAACCCCGTTTTCAAGGTTGACTAAAGCAACAGTTTGCCAGATATATGACTGATAAATGCATTTGACATCCACACGTCCTTTGTATGTTATACAAAACCAACATTTACCAGGGAAAGGCTCAATTCCTGCTACACCTGCCCCCAACGGCCGAGAATATCCTCCTGGCTTCTGCCGCTCCGTCGCCGTAACTTTGGCAGAAGTTCTTTCGATTAGGCACCTTACAGCCTTCCAGACTCAACATAGAGTTCAACAATTTCAGATCATAACCTCGGCCCCTATCAATCATATATATATATATATTTTATCCGCACTCTTTGTTTGTCTTTTCTTCTCCCCCACACGGCAGCTGTCTTTCATTCTGCCAGCGCAATTCACACTTCATCTAGAACCATCTTTTGTTTCTTAACCTGTCCCATTACCATTTCCTCTTGCCTTGAATATCTCTTGATGTCTCTTAACCTCTTCCGCCTTCTATCCTATCCCAGACCTTCCCTTTTGTTCTTTCCTCCCCTCCCCCCTTTCCCAGCCCCTACACTTGCTTAAAAATCTGTTCCATTTCCTGCTTTTTTCCAGTTCTGACGAAAGGTCATCGACCTGAAACGTTAACTCTGTTTCTCTCTTCACAGATGCTGCCCGACCTGCTGCGTATCGCCAGCATTTTCTGTTTTCATTTCACATTTCCAGCATCCGCAGTATTTTCTTTTTGGCAGAAGTTTGTCGGAAACCACACATGATTTGCCATCTGCTGAAATCGACGGACAAAGTAAGTCCCACCGGCAAACGCTGACCTCCGTGCTGGAATTCCCCGTGCGTGCTCTCCCCTCACGCAAAGGCCTAGGTGCTAATTTGCCAAGCCTGCCCCGACACAGAGTCCTTCATAACCTGCCACACAACCAATTCCAGTCTGCGAATGGGTAGATGCTACGTAATTTCACTGACATCTAGAGAGGCTGGTGTTGTTCTCCTTAGAGCAGAGAAGGTTAAGGGGAGAATTAATAGAGGTGTTCAAAATCATGAAGGGTTTGGGGAGAGTAAATAAGGAGAAACTGCTTCCACTGGCCGGAGGGTCGGTAACCAGAGGACACAGATTTAAGGTAATTGGCAAAAGAACCAGAGGCGAGATGAAGAAACATTTTTTTACGCAACAAGTTGTTGTGATCTGGAATGTGATGCCTGAAAGGTGGTGGAAGCAGATTCAGTAACAACTTTCAAACGGGAATTGGATAAATACTTGAAGGGGAAAAATTTAAGGGCTATGGTGAAAAGGTAGATAAGTGGGACTAATTGGATAGCTCTTTCAAAGAGTCAGCGCAGGCATGATGGGTCGAATGGCCTCCTTCTAAGAACATAAGAACATAAGAAATAGGAGCAGGAGTAGGCCAATCGGCCCCTCGAGCCTGCTCTGCCATTCAATAAGATCATGGCTGATCTGATCCTAACCGCCAATCCACTATCACAGAACCATCTCCTGAATCTAACAGAATTAGACACACGAAATAGGAGCAGGATCAGGCTACACGGCCCCTGGGCCCGCTCCGCTACCCACAGGGCCATGACCGATCCGAACCTAGACTCATGTCCAAATTCCTGCCCGCTCCCCGTAACCTTTAATTCCCTTTACTTCTAGGAAACTGTCTATTTCTGTTTTAAATTTATGTAATGATGTAGCTTCTACAGCTTTTTGGGGCAGCATATTCCATGGACCTACCACCCTCTGAGTGAAGTAGTTCCTCCTCATCTCAGTTTTGAAAGAGCAGCCCCTTATTCTAAGACTATGCCCCCTAGTTCTAGTTTCACCCATCATCGGGAACATCTTCCCTGCATAACAACAGAAAATGCTGGAAAAACTCAGCAAGTCAGGCAACATCCGTGGAGAGAAATTTGAGTTGACGTTTCGGGTTTGACCCTTCTTCAAAACTGGAGAGAAAAGGAACTAGATCGAAGGCAGGGCTGCGATCTCTTCTAATCTCTTTTACTTCTTTTGGTTCTTTTATTCTTTTGTCCGATCGCAGCCCTGCCTTCGATCTAGTTCCTTTTCTCTCCAGTTTTGAAGAAGGGTCAAACCCGAAACGTCAACTCAAATTTCTCTCCACGGATGTTGCCTGACTTGCTGAGTTTTTCCAGCATTTTCTGTTGTTATTTCGGATTTCCAACATCTGCAGTATTTTGCTATCTTCCCTGCATCCACCCGATCCAACCCCTTCACAATCTTATATGTTTCAATAAGATCGCCTCTCATTCTTCTGAACTCCAATGAGTAGAGTCCCAATCTACTCAACCTCTCCTCATATGTCCATCCCCTCATCCCCGGGATTAACCGAGTGAACCTTCTTTGTACTGACTCGAGAGCAAGTATGTCCTTTCTTAAGTATGGACACCAAAACTGTACGCAGTATTCCAGGTGCGGTCTCACCAATACCTTGTACAACTGAAGCAATACCTTCCTATTTTTATATTCTATCCCCCTAGCAATGAAAGCCAACATTCCATTGGCCTTCTTAATCACTTGCTGCACCTGCATACTAACCTTTTGAGTTTCGTGCACCAGGACCCCCAGATCCCTTTGTACTTCAGTACTTTCAAGTTTCTTGCCATTAAGATAATAACTTGCTCTACGATTTTTCCTGCCAAAGTGCATAACCTCACACTTTCCAGTATTGTACTCCATCTGTCAAATCTCTGCCCACTTACTTAGCCTGTCTATGTCCCCTTGCAGGTTTTTTATGTCCTCCTCACTCACTACTTTCCCTCCCATCTTAGTATCATCTGCAAACTTTGATATGTTACACTCGGTCCCCTCCTCCAAATCGTTAATATAGATTGTGAAGAGTTGGGGACCCAGCACTGACCCCTGCGGAACACCACTAGTTACTGATTGCCAGTCTGAGAATGAACCATTTATCCCAACTCTCTGCCTTCTGTTAGATAGCCAATCCTCTATCCATGCCAGAATATTACCCCCAATCCCGTGATTTTTTATCTTAAGCAATAATCTTTTGTGTGGCACCTTGTCAAATGCCTTTTGGAAGTCTAAATACACTACGTCCACTGGTTCCCCTTTATCCACCCTATACGTTACTTCCTCAAAGAACTCCAGCAAATTTGTCAAACATGACTTCCCCTTCATAAAACCATGCTGACTTTGTCCTATTAAATTATGATTATCCACATGTCCTGTTACTGTCTCCTTAATAATGGACTCCAAAATTTTACCTACCACAGATGTTAGGCTAACTGGTCTATAGTTTCCAGCCTTCTGTCTACTGCCCTTTTTAAATAAGGGTGTTACATTAGCAGTTTTCCAGTCTGCCGGGACCTTTGCCGAGTTCAGGGAGTTTTGGAAAATTATTACCAATGCATCCACAATCCCTACCGCCACTTCCCTCAAGACCCTAGGATGTGAGCCATCAGGTCCAGGTGATTTATCCGTCTTGAGTCCCATTATTTTACCGAGTACCACTTCCTTAGTGATTTTGATCGTGTTTAGCTCCTCCCCCCCTTTAGCCCCCTGTTTGTCCAGTGTTGGGATATTCTTAGGTCTAGAAATTGAGTTTTGGCGCAGCCAGGGCTTTAGCGCCGGAAGTTAGTGCCGGAGCTAAGTCGCGCTGGTCGGGCCCAAAATTCAATAGTTCTGCGCCCAAACGGCTGCCGGCGCTGCTGAGAGCTGTTTGCGCCTGAAAACTGGCGCAACGCGCTGAATTTCGGCGCTATTCCGGCGCTGCGGCGCCCGCTGCGGTGCGGCAGGTTCGGGAAGTGCAGGCCTCCTCCTTCCCTTAAGGAGGAGCTGCCTGCACCCGGCCGCGGCCCGCGAAAATCTTTTTTAAAATGAGCCCGGCACCTCGGACAAGTGCCGGGCTTGCTTCTGTTCCGGGGGGGGGGGGAAGTCCGGGGAGGGAGCTGCGGCCAGGCGGCCGGCGGGAAAGCGGCCGGCCGCCGCGGGGCCTTTAATGCGCCGGCGCAAAAACATGTTGGATTCTGTTGCCAGAGTCTTAGTTGCGGCTGCCACGGGCGAGGTGGCCGCAACTGAATTTCGGCGCTGGGGCCCGTCGGCATGGCAACCGGGACGCTGCGCACACCGATGACGTCATCGGTGCCGGCGCAGCGCTACCAGTCTACCGCGGCAGAAGGGCCCCAGGCAATTTAGGCGCCGGCGCCAATTGCAGCGCTCGGCCCTCTAGCGCCGCAAAATCGGCGCTAAGGGCACTGAATTTCTAGGCCTTAGTGTCTTCTACTGTAAAGACTGATGTAAAATATTCATTCAGTGTTTTTGCCATCTCCATATTTCCCACCATTAATTTCCCGGTCTCATCCTCTAAGGGACCAACATTTACTTTAACCACCCTTTTTCTTTTTATATAACTATAAAAACTCCTACTAGCTGTTTTTATATTTTTTGCTAATTTACTTTCATAATCTATCTTCCCTTTCTTAATCAATCTTTTTGTTATTTTTTGCTGTCTTTTAAAGTTTTCCCAATCCTTTATCCTCCCACTACATTTGGCTACCTTATATGCCCTTGTTTTTAGTCAAATACTATCCTTAATTTCTTTACTTAGCCACGGATGGCTGTCTTTTCTTTTACACCCTTTTCTTCTCAGTGGAATATATTTTTTTTGGAAGTTGTAAAATAACTCCTTAAATGTACACCACTGATCATGTATCGTCTTACCCTTTAATCTATTTTCCCAATCCACTCTACTCAATTCCGCTCTCATACCTTCATAGTCTCCTTTATTCAAGCTTAGCATGCTTGTTTGAGATCCAACCTTCTCACCCTCTAATTGAATATGGAATTCAACCATGTTATGGTCACTCATTCCAAGGGGATCCTTTACTAGGACATTTTTAATTAATCCCATCTCGTTACACAGGACCAGATCTAAGGTTGCTTGCCCCCTGGTTGGTTCAGTTACATACTGCTCAAGAAACCCATCCCTAATACACTCAATGAACTCTTCCTCAAGGCAGCCCTGCCCAATTTGATTTGTCCAATTAATATGATAGTTAAAATCCCCCATAATTATAGATGTTCCCTTATTACAAGCCTCAACTATTTCCTGATTGATACTCCGTCCAACAGAGTTGCCACTGTTCGGAGGTCTATAGACTACGCCCACTAGTGTTTTTTTCCCCTTATTATTCCTTACCTCCACCCAAACTGTTTCATTATCCTGATCTTTTGACCCAATATCATTTCTCTGTATTACAGTGATTCCTTCCTTTATTAACATTGCCACCCCACCTCCCCTTCCTTCCTGCCTGTCCTTCCTGATCGTTTAATTCCCAGGCATTGTCACCCTGCAGCCATGTTTCTGCAATGGCCACAAGATCATACCCATATGTAGTTATTTGTGCCATTAACTCGTCTATTTTGTTACGAATGCTACGTGCATTCAGATAGAGAACTTTCAAATATGTTTTGTGACACTTAGTTCCTGCTTTTGCCCTTTTTATTACTTTACCTTTTACTCCATACCTTCTGCCCCTTCCTGACACGCTCTGGTTTTTAATTTCCCCACTGCTACCTAAGTCTATGACCTTCTCTGTTGTCATTTTTATTATTTGCTCTCTCGGAACCTCCCCCCCACTAGTTAGTTTAAAGCCCTCTCTACAGCCCTAGTTATATGATCCGCCAGGACTCTAGTCCCAGCACTGGCCAAGTGAAGCCCGTCCCAACGGAACAGCTCCCTTCTGCCCCAGTACTGGTGCCAGTGTCCCAGGAAGCAAAACCCATTTCTCCCACACCAGTCTTTGAGCCACGCATTTAACTCTCTAATTTTATTTGTCCTAGCCAAATTCGCTCGTGGCTCAGGTAATTACCCTTGTGGTTCTGCTTTTTAATTTGGCCCCTAGCTGCTCAAACTCCCTCAGCAGAACCTCCTTCCTTGTCCTATCTATGTCATTGGTACCAACATGGACCATGACAACTAGATCCTCCCCCTCCCACTCCAAGTTTCTCTCCAGTCCAGAGGAGATGTCCTTAACCCTGGCACCGGGCAGGCAACACAGCCTTCTGTGCTGTATCATTCTTTGACATGCAGCTATCTTCCTAGATGAGCTTGTCAATCATTTTGCCAGTAGTCATGAATCTTTTCCAGCTGTAGGTACTATCAGACTCAAACCAATGGGGAGGGGGCACAATTCATCCATTTGGCTCAAGAACCATTAGAAACAGAGGAATGAGATGGAGACATGGGTGGTGGTGGCCCAGACTGGTTCTGGCTGGGCAGAACTTGTTGTGTTCCTCTCGACCTTAGATGTAGCCAGACGTGAGCTAAATGGTGATTGTGTCAACCCCATCAGTTTGTGTCAACCTCTGGTTCTCTTGTCTCGGCCAACATCTTTCCTCTGGCCAACACCACCGCCAATTGCTCATCTCGTCTGGCACCTTATTTTGTGCACAAAATGTTTGTGTTTGCTGTGGGTAGGACTCTTGCCTACCATTCAGGAAGATTCTGGGTTCAATTCCCAACTCCAGGGACTTGAGCACAAAATCTTAGCTAACAGTCCAGTGCAGTGCTGCAGGAGTGCTGCCCTGTTGGTGGTGCCGTCTTTCAGACGAGATGTTAAACTGAGGCCCCGTCTGCACTCTCAGGTGGAAGTAAAAGAAAAAATGATTTTGAGATTAGTGCCTGGAGTTAATTATTTTTAGCTGAAATTGTAATTCTTGTTCTGAGACAATTAGATGTTAGCAAACCCCAGCTCTGATGAAATACCATTGTCAGGAATACAATCCAGCACTGGTAAGAGTCACCAGTTAACCCTCTTGGGAGTCATTGATGACTTGATGCAACACATTGGCCAATATTAATCCAAATATAAAGAAAGGGGGATAAATTGGATGAGGCCAAAAACAGACGTGATATAAACTCTGCAAGAGCCAGTACAAGAGAAATAATCAATTTACCTGCAAGTTGGATGTATCCCTTCAAATAGTACTGGTGGGGGTCCCTCGTGCAGCTGAACGCACGCGCGTGTTTAGGAGAAGGCGTTGATTGGAACGGCAACGTCCAAAATGGCAGGTCGTTCATCAAATCAGCATTACACGCTGACTGACGTCACGATCTGCCTACTCTACATACTGCCGGCGCATGCATGTCCCGCCCTCGCTATCGCCCTTACCAAGATGGTGACCGGTGTGGGCTGCGCCAAAAGTGGCCGCAAGCGAGGCGGCCGGCAGTTTTTTCTCAAAACCAGCCTTAACTGCCGGCGCTAAGATGCCGAATTTCGTGACAAAGCTTTGGTGGCAAGGCACAGCAAGTCGACCAGCAGCTGACTGATAAGAAGACATTGGATGTGACGCTTTATCAAAATTAGTAAGGTTCACCCTGGGATGACCCTTTCCAGGGCTAACTGAAACAAAGCGAGGGAGCGGAAACTACTGGACAGAGGTCAAAGAAAGAAAGAACTTGCAGGTCAGAGGCTGGGTATTCTGCGGCGAGTGTCTCACCTCCTGACTCCCCAAAGCCTTTCCACTATCTACAAGGCACAAGTTAAGGAGTGTGATGGAATACTCTTCACTTGCCTGGATGAGTGCAGCTCCAACAACACTCAAGAAGATCGACACCATCCAGGACAAAGCAGCCCGCTTGATCGGCACCCCATCCCCCACCTTAAACATTCACTCCCTCCACCACCGGCGCACTGTGGCTGCAGTGTGTACCATCTACAAGATGCACTGCAGCAACTCGCCAAGGCTTCTTCGGCAGCACCTCCAAAACCCGTGACCTCTTCCACCTCGAAGGACAAGGGCAGTAGGCGCATGGGAACACCACCACCCCCAAGTTCCCCTCAAAGTCACACACCATCCTGACTTGGAAGTATATCATCGATGCTTCATCACGCTGTGTAAAAATCCTGGAACTCCCTCCCTAACAACACTGTGGGAGTACCTTCACCACACGGACTGCAGCGGTTCAAGAAGGCGGCTCACCACCACCTTCTCGAGGGCAATTAGGGATGGGCAATAAATGCTGGCCTTGCCAGCGACGCCCACCACCCACGAATGAATTTAAAAAAACATTTATATAGCACTTTGCATGACCTCAGGACTTCCCAAAGTGCCTTACAGCCAATGAAGTACTTTGGAAGTGTAGTCACTGTTGTAATATAGGAAACACGGAAGCCGATTTGAGCACAGCAAGCTCCCACAAACAACAATGTGAAAATGGTCCAGGTAATCCATTTTCTTTTTATGTGTTGTTGATTGAAGGATAACTCTTGTCCAGGACACCGGGGAGAACTCCCCTGCTCTTCTTCGAAATAGTGCCATCTGATCTTTTATGTCTACCCAAGAGGGCAGACGGGGCCTCGGTCTAACGTCTCATCTGAAAGACGGCACCTCCAACAGTGCAGTGCTCCCTCAGTACTGGGACTCGGAGTGTCAGCCTGGATTTTGTGCTCAAGCCTCTGGAGTGGGACTTGAACCCCCAACATTGTTGATTCAGAGGCACGAGTGCTGCCAACTGGTCCAGCACTGACACCGTGTTTGGATAATATACTGCTGAATATACGCTGGCCTGATTTTTTTAAAATTTGTTCCTGGGTTGTGGGCGTCGCTGGCAAGGCCGGCATTTATTGCCCATCCCTAGTTGCCCTTGAGAGGGTGGTGGTGAGCCACCTTCTTGAACCGCTGCAGTCCGTGTGGTGTTAGGGAGGGAGCTCCAGGATTTTGACCCAGCAACGATGAAGGAGCGACGACATACTTCCAAGTCAGGATGGTGTGTGACTTGGAGGGCAATTTGCAGGTGATGATATTTCCATGTGCACTCTGCCCTTGTCCTTCAAGTTGGTAGATGTCACGGGTTTTGGAGGTGCTGCCGAAGAAGCCTTGGTGAGTTGTTGCATTGCATCTTGTAGATGGTACACACTACAGCCATGGTACGCCGGTGGTGGAGGGAGTGAATGTTTAAGGTGGTGGGTGGGGTGCCAATCAAGCGGGCTGCATTGCCCTGGATGGTGTCGAGCTTCTTGAGTGTTTTTGGAGCTACACCCATACAGGCAAGTGGAGAGTATTCTATCATACTCCTGACTTGTGCCTTGTAGATGGTGGAAAGGCTTTGGGGAGTCAGGAGGTGAGACATTGGCCACAGAATACCCAGCCTCTGACCTGCTCTTGTTGCCACAGTATTTATGTGTCTGGTCCAGTTAAGTTTTTGGTCAATGGTGACATCCCAGGATGTTGATGGTGGGGATTCGGTGATGATAATGCAGTTGAATGTCAAGGGGAGGTGGTTAGACTCTCGCTTGTTGGAGATAGTCATTGCCTGGCACTTGTGTGACGCGATTGTTACCTGCCTCTAATCAACCCAAGCCCAAATGTCATCCAGGCCTTGCTGCATTCAGGCATGGACTGCTTCATTATCTGAGGAGTTGCAAACAGAACTGAAGACTGTGCACTCATCAGCAAACATCCCCACTTCTGACCTTATGATGGAGGGATGGTCATTGATGAAGCCGCTGAAGATGGTTGATGTTAGATCTGTGATTCTGAGAGTATGATGTTTTTCAATAACCACACGGATGCTGTAACTTAATAATCAACAGGTATTTACTGGAGTAGGGTAGTCTCAAGACTGGGGGTACAGAGGCATGCGCAAGGCTTATATACAGGTGTGGTCACTGCCGGTACTACAGTAGACAGGAGCTGTAAAAGTAGTTCTCGCTTAAAGGTACATACACTACAATTCCTCCCCTTTTAGATTAGTAGTACCCATAATATTCAAATAACAATTAACACTTTAACATGTACATTAAACAACAATAGTCCATTTATAGATTCAGTCTTTGGGGCGGCTTCCTGATCCTTTCGGGATAGCGCCTTTCCTGAGGTTCTTGTTCTTGGTGCGGGGGCGATTCTGGCCCCTTTTCATCGGTTAGTTCATCGGTTTCCGCTGCTACTGGTTCTGAGGTAGATGCGACCGGTATGTCGGGTTCATCCCCAGGTACTCGGGACATGGGGTTGACTAGTTCCTGTGACGCTAAGATCTGATCGACGTGGCGTCTCACAATGTTCTCCCCGACATCCACTGTGTACATTAATGGCCCCTGCCATGTGCATATCGTTCTGGGTTGCCATTTCTCTGTTCGGTAGTCACGGGCCAAGACTGGTTGTCCTACATTGAAGCTCCTTGTCGGCTTCTTATGGATATGCTGGAATTGTTTATCCTCAACATTTCTTCGCACATTTGGTATGAGCAAGTCCAGACGAGATCTCAACCTTCAGTTAAAGAACATCATGGCCGGGGTCTGGTTGGTAACTGCATGTGTCGCGTTTCGGTAGGCTAATAAGAAATTGTCCACCTTATGCTGTAGTGGAATTTCATTGTCGCACATGGCCGTTATCGCCTTTTTAAAGGTTTGTACGAACCTCTCAGCCAATCCATTTGTGGCTGGATGATACGGGGCGGGTGTGTAATGCCTTACCCCATTCCTTCTCATTCATTTTCGAAACTCTTCGGACACAAACTGTGGTCCATTATCAGAGCAACTCTGCTCTGGCAAGCCGTTTCTGGCAAATATGGTCCGTAGGACTGCAATCGTTTTCTCTGTAGTGGTTCAGGACATTTTTATCACCTCAGGCCACTTCGAATGAGCATCCACTGCTATTAAGAACATTGAGTCCATAAATGGACCAGCGAAATCAAAATGCACCCGTTGCCATGGAGAGGAGGGCCACTCCCATGGGTGTAGAGGGGCATGTGGTGGTGCATTTTGGACCTTCTGGCATCCTGAGCAGCTCTTGGTTAGGTCTTCGATTTGCTGATCGATTCCCGGCCACCACACATAAGCCCTAGCAAGGCTTTTCATTTTCACTCCCCCCAGATGACCTTCATGTAGCTCATTTAGCAGTCTCTCCCTTAACTTGGGTGGAATCACCACTCTGGATCCACACATCACTGTCCCCTGGCATACTGACAGCTGTTCTCTTCTGGATGAGAATGCTGGCAACAGTGAGTCGCCATGTGTTGGCCATCCCCTCACCGTCAAATCATATACCCGAGACAGCGTCGGATCATTGCGGGTCTCCTTCTCTATATCCGAGTTCGTTACTGGCAATCGTTCAATTACGGACCAATAAAATATCTCGATAGGGTCCACTGCTGGTGCTTCCTCCACAGTAGGCAGTGGCAGGCGCGATTGCCCATCAGCGTTTCCATGCTGTTTCGTGCCTTTATATTCTATTTCATATTGATTCGCCCCCTAGAAAAAGGGACCATCTTTGAAACCGTTGTGCAGTCATCACTGGAACGTCCTTCTTAGGATTAAAGATGGAGACAAGTGGTTGGTGGTCAGTCAGCAAGGTGAACTTCTGCCCATGCAGATAGTGGTTGAATTTTTTTACTCCCCATACTAGGCTGAGGGCCGCCCTGTCAATCTGGGTGTAGTTGCACTCGGCTGAGGTTAGTGACCGAGACGCAAAGGCTACTGGCCTCTCCAACCCGTCTGGGAATTTGTGCGACAGCTCCGCTCCAATACCATAGGGTGATGCATCACATGCCAAACGAATTGGTAATGCTGGGTTGAAATGGGCCAACACCTCTTTTGATGTGATCAATTCTTTACACTTCTGGAAAGCTCATCTACATTCGTCATTCCACTTCCATGGTACCCCTGTTTGCAGTAGGGTGTTCAATGGGTGTAATACCGTGGACAAATTTGGTAAGAACTTGTGGTAGTAGTTTACCAGCCCGAGGAATGACCTCAGTTCTGACACATTTTCCGGTGCTGGAGCCTTGACTACTGCCTCAATCTTTTCAGGGGACTTATGTAACTCCTCTTCATCAATGACGTGGCCACAATACGAGATCTGCTTCTGGAAAAACTCGCACTTGCGGCGATTAGCTCGTAGCCCATATTACTTTAATCTGGTGAGCACCTTCTCCAAGTTGGCGAGGTGATCACTGTCATTTTCGCCCGTGACCAGGATGTCGTCCAAATAACACTGGGTCCCTGGAATCTCTTGCAGGACTTGATCCATCGCCCTTTGCCAAATAGCCAGAGCCGATGCTACCCGAAACACCAGCCGGTTGTACTGATAAAGACCTTTATGAGTGTTAATCGTAATGTATTGTTTCGAGACTTCTTCTACATCCATTTGCAAGCACGCCTGGGCTAGATTAATTTTGGTGAAGCGTTTATCTCCAGATAGCGAGGCGAAAATATCCTCAATTCGTGGAAGCGGATATTGTACCGTGTGAAGGACTGGGTTCACTGTCACCTTAAAATCCCCACAGATGCGGACCTTCTTTGGTTCCCCAGGCGTATAACTCAACGACATCTTCATTACAGGAATGATGGGTGTAGCCCACTTGCTCCAGTCTACTTTGGGCAGTACTCCTGAATGTTCCAACCCTTCCAGCTCTGCTTCGACAGCTGGTCTGATCGCATAAGGCACTGGTCTGGCCTTAAGAAACTTCGGGCTTGCATTTTCCTCTATTTTAATCGTTGCTGTTATGCCTTTTAGTGTTCCGAGTCCCTCCTGGAACACTTCTTTTGCGTCAGTTAGCATTTTTGACAGTCGTCCAGGTGTGACGTCGTCATCCTTTTTGGCCTCAACCTTCAGTGCCTGTATGGAATGCCAATCTAATTGTATCTTCCAGACCCATTTACGTCCTAGCAGTGGTGGTCCTCCATCTGGCAATACATATATGTCCATTTTAGGTATTTCCTCGCCTTTATATATCACTTTCACCCTTATTTTTCCTTTGGGGTAGACTTTTTGCCCCGTGTACGTCTTCAAGACAATCTTTGTAGCATTCAAGGGTATATGTGAAAATAGCCGCTTGTAGTCCCTTTGGTTTATGACTGTTAGGGCTGATCCTGTGTCCAATTCCATTTTCACTTGGACTCCGTCTATCTTGAGTATAACCCAGATAGTCTGGTGATCCTCCATTTTGGTTACCTTATGTAGTTTCAGACAACCCAGCTCCTTGCTTCCGGAGTCTGTGTCACTTTTCTGTTTGTCTGAACTATTGTCCATCACCTTGTGTACCTTTTTGTATTTCTCCTGTGGAGAGTTCTTACTGTTGGTTTTCTTCCCAGACCTGCAGACTCTTGCTATGTGTCCTGTTTTTCCGCACTGTCTGCACACTTGGTCCTTGAACCAACAATCCTTCTGACCATGTGTTGTTCTGCCGCAGCGATAGCAGTTCCCTGTTCCATAGGACATTTCATTGGTGCCATATTCTTGCGGTCTCCGTTGTATCTCTGCAGCGCCCCTTGCGGCTGCTTCGTGTGATACTGCCATACTGAAAGCCTTGTCCAGCGTAAGATCCTTTTCTGCTAGAAGCCGTTTCTGGGTTCCTTCACTTTGCAGCCCACACACAAACTTGTCCCTTAACATATCTGCTAGTCCCGCTCCAAACTGGCAGTGTTTCGATAGCTTGCGCAGTTCCGTTAGGTACTCAGCATTGCTTTCGTCTTTGTGTTGGTTCCTTTTATGGAACTTAAATCATTCTGCTATCAGCAGTGGTGTGGGGTTTAAGTGGTCCTGTAGGATTTCTACTATGCTTTCGACATTCTTGTTCACAGGCTTCTCTGGGGTTATTAGGTTTCGCAGTAAACCATAAGTTTTTGCACCCATGGAATTTAACAAAACCAGTGCTTTCCTAGCATCTGACACTTCATTCACCCTGCAGTACACCTCAATACGTTCCACATATGTCGCCCAATCTTCGACTTCATTGTCGAACGTAGAGATGCTGCCACTCTTCTGCATCCCTGGGTGTGATTTAACTGTCAAAAATGGCGTCTGCCGCGCTTCCCCTTCTTCTCCGCTGGCACAAAATGGTGTCTCCCACGCTTTCCTTCCTTCCCGCGCTCGCCCTTCTTCTCCGCTGCGGCTTCTAAAAATGGCGTCTCCCGCGCTCTTCCTTCTTCTCCGCAGCTCAATGCATCTCCCGCGCTCTCCCTTCTTCTCCCCGTGGACACTGTTCAGCCCTTGAGCCCTGGCTGTGCTCTGCGCGTTCTTTTTTTTTGTGCGCCTTTCCCGTTTCCGCCGCTCGGTCCTGAACCCGACTGTTGCTTTACCCTCTCTCTCTCCATTTTGTTTTTCCTCGACGCCGCTCGGTTTTCAACCCCCATTGCGCCCTGTGCGCTTCACCCTCTGTCTTACCCCGTCGATGCTGCTCGGCTTTCTCTTCGCCGCCGGTCGGCTCCAGCTGCCGCTGTCCGGGAAGGGTCTGCGCTGTACCTGTCGTCAGTCTATTGCTGATCGTCATGGCTGGGGTACCAAGCCTGGCTCTCCACAGCCTCCCCTGCGATGTTCACTCTCTGCCGGACGACTGGGCGGTTGCTCGTGGTCGACGCCCATGTTTCTGGCCTTGACTTTCTTCCACCGCCCTCCTGGAGCGAATCCTCGAAGGGAAATGAAGAGTTGCAGGTAGATTCGAATCGACACTCGTCGCCACTGTTAGATCCGTGATTCTGAGAGTATGATGTTTTTCAATAATCACACGGATTCTGTAACTTAACAATCAACAGGCATTTACTGGAGTAGGGTAGTCTCAAGACTGGGGGTACAGAGGCATGCGCAAGGCTTATATACAGGTGTGGTCACTGCCGGTACTACAGTATACAGGAGCTGTAAAAGTAGTTCTCACTTAAAGGTACATACACTACAGTTGACATCAAGGCAACATTTGACTGCGTGTGGCATCAAGGAGCCCTAGTAAAATTGAAGTCAATGGAAATCAGGGGGAAAACTCTCCAGTGGCTGGAGTCATACCTAGCACAAAAGAAGATGGTTGTTGTGATTGGTTGTCATCACAGCCCCAGGACATCACTGCAGGAGTTCCTCAGGGCAGTCTCCTAGGCCCAACCATATTCAGCTGCTTCATCAATGACTGTCCCTCCAGCATAAGGTCAGGAGTGGGGATGTTCGTTGATAATTGCACAGTGTTCAGTTCCATTTGCAACTCCTCAAATAATGAAGCAGTCCGTGCTCGCATACAGCAAGACCTGAATTGCACTGCAGCAACTCGCCAAGGCTTCTTCGGCAGCAACTCCCGAACACGTGACCTCTACCATCTAGGAGGCCAAGGGCAGCAGGCGCATGGGAACACCATCACCTGCAAGTTCCCCTCCAAGTTACCACCATTCTGACTTGGAAATATATCACCGTTCCTTCATCGGCACTGAGTCAAATTCCTGGAACTCCCTCCCTAGCAGCAGTGTGGGAGCACTTTCACCAAACAGACTGCAGCATTTCAAGAAGGCAGCTCACTACCACCTTCTCAAGGGCAGTTAGGGATGGGCAATAAGTGCTGGCCTTGCCAGCGACGCCAACATCCCAGGAACAAATTTTTAAAAATATGCTGGGCCATGAGCTTACAGGTTGTGGTGGAGTACAATTCTGCTGCTACTGATGACCCACAGCGCCTCATGCATGCTCAATTTTGAGTTGCTAGATCGGTTCTGAATCTATCCTATTTATCACGGTGGTAGTGTCACACAAATCGATGGATGGTGTCCTCAGTGTGAAGATGGGACATCGTCTCCACAATGAAAGTGCGGTGGTCACTGCTGCCAATGCTGTCATGGACAGAGGCATCTGCGACAGCTAGATTAGTGAGGACAAGGTCAAGTACGTTTTTCCCTTGTGTTGGTTCTCTCACCACCTGCCGCAGGCTCAGGCTGGCAGTTATTGTTAGATCCGTGGTTCAGTGGATAAATAATTACACGGATGCTGTACATAAACAAACAGCAGGTCTTTACTGGAGGAGGGTCATCTCTAGACTGGGGTACAGAGGCATGCGCACAGCTTATATACCGGTGTGGTTACTGCCGGTACTACAGTATACAGGAGCTGTAAAAAGTAGTTCTGACTTAAAGCACATACACTACAATTCCTCCCTTTTTAGATTAATAATACCCCCCTTAATATTCAAAGAACAATTACATTTTTACATGTACATTCAATAACAAAAGTCCATTTATAGATTCAGTCTTTGGGGCGGCTTCCTGACCCTTTCGGGATAGCGCCTTTCCGGAGGTTCTTGTTCTTGGTGCAGAGGCGATTCTGACCCCTTTTCATCGGGTAGTTCATCGGGTTCCACTGCTACTGGGTCTGAAGTAGATGCTACCGGTATGTCGGGTTCATCCCCAGGTACTCGAGACATGGGGTTGACGCCTTCCTGTGACGCTAAGATCTGATCGACGTGGCGTCTCACAATGTTCTCCCTGACATCCACTGTGTACATTAATGGCCCCTGCCTTGTACATATCGTTCCGGGTTGCCACTTCTCTGTTCGATAGTCCCGGGCCAAGACTGGCTGCCCTACATTGAAGCTCCTTGTCGGCTTCGCGTTGATGTGCTGGAATTGTTTGTCCTCAACATTTCTTCGCACATTTGGTCTTAGCAAGTCCAGACGAGATCTCAACCTTCGGTTAAAGAACATCATGGCCGGGGTCTGGTTGGTAACTGCATGTGTCGCGTTTCGGTAGGCTAATAAGAAATTGTCCATCTTATGTTGTAGTGGAATTTCCTCGTCGCTAATGGCCTTTATCGCCTTCTTAAAGGTTTGTACGAACCTCTCAGCCAATCCATTGGTGGCTGGATGATACGGGGCGGATGTGTAATGCCTTACCCCATTCTTTTTCATGAATTTTTGGAACTCGTCAGACACAAACTGTGGTCCATTATCAGAGCAGATCTGCTCTGGCAAACCGTTTCTGGCAAATATGGTCCGTAGGACTGCAATCGTTTTCTCTGTAGTGGTTGAAGACATCTTTATCACCTCAGGCCACTTTGAATGAGCATCCACTGCTATTAAGAACATTGAGTCCATAAATGGACCAGCGAAATCAATGTGCACCCGTTGCCATGGAGAGGAGGGCCACTCCCATGGGTGTAGAGGGGCATGTGGTGGTGCATTTTGGACCTTCTGGCATCCTAAGCAGCTCTTAGTTAGGTCTTCGATTTGTTGATCGATTCCCGGCCACCACACATAAGCCCTAGCAAGGCTTTTCATTTTCACTCCCCCCAGATGACCTTCATGTAGCTCCTTTAGCACTCTCTCCCTTAACTTGGGTGGAATCACCACTCTGGATCCACACATCACTGTCCCCTGGCATACTGACAGCTGTTCTCTTCTGGATGAGAATGCTGGCAACAGTGAATCGCCATGTGTTGGCCATCCCCTCACCGTCAATTCATATACCCGCGACAGCGTCGGATCGTTGCGGGTCTCCTTCTCTATATCCGCGTTTGTTACTGGCAATCGTTTAATTATCGACGAATAAAATATCTCGATAGGGTCCACTGCTGGTGCTTCCTCCACCGTAGGCAGTGGCAGGCGCGATAGCCCATCAGTGTTCCCATGCTGTTTCGTGCCTTTATATTCTATTTCATATTGATTCGCCCCTAGAAACAGGGACCATCTTTGTAACCGCTGTGCAGTCATTACTGGCACGCCCTTCTTAGGATTAAAGATGGAGACAAGTGATTGGTGGTCAGTCAGCAAGGTGAACTTCTGCCCATGCAGATAATGGTTGAATTTTTTTACTCCCCATACTAGGCTGAGGGCCTCCCTGTCAATCTGGGCGTAGTTGCGCTCGGCTGAGGTTAGTGACTGAGACGCAAAGGCTACTGGCCTCTCCAACCCGTCTGGGAATTTGTGCGACAGCACCGCTCCAATGCCGTCGGGTGACGCATCACATGCCAAACGAATTGGTAGTGCTGGGTTGAAATGGGCCAACACCTCTTTTGATGTGATCAATTCTTTACACTTCTGGAAAGCTCGTCTACGTTCGTCATCCCACTTCCTGTTTGCAGTAGGGTGTTCAGCGGGTGTAATACCGTAGACAAATTTGGTAAGAACTTGTGGTAATAGTTTACCAGCCCGAGGAATGACCTCAGTTGTGACACATTTTCCGGTGCTGGAGCCTTGACTACTGCCTCAATCTTGTCAGGGGACTTATGTAACCCCTCTTCATCGATGACGTGGCCGCAATACGAGATCTGTTTCTGGAAAAACTCGCACTTGTGGCGATTATCTCGTAGCCCATATTCCTTTAATCTGGCGAGCACCTTCTCCAAGTTAGCGAGGTGATCACCGTCATTTTCGCCCGTGACCAAGATGTCGGCCAAATAACACTGGGTCCCTGGAATCCCTTGCAGGACCTAATCCATCGCCCTTTGCCAGATAGCCGGAGCCGAGGCTACTCCAAACACCAGCCGGTTGTATTGATAGAGACCTTTATTGGTGTTGATCGTAAGGTAATGTTTCGAAGCTTCTTCTACCTCCATTTGCAAGCACGCCTGGGCTAGATCAATTTTGGTGAAGCGTTTACCACCAGATAGCGAGGCGAAAATATCCTCAATTCGTGGAAGCGGATATTGCACCGTGTGAAGGACTGGGTTCACTGTCACCTTAAAATCCCCACAGATGCGGACCTTCTTTGGTTCCCCAGGCGTATTACGAACAGTAAGAGACAAACAACAGGTCTTTACTGGAGGAGGGTCATCTCTAGACTGGGGTACAGAGGCATGCGCACAGCTTATATACCGGTGTGGTTACTGCCGGTACTACAGTATACAGGAGCTGTAAAAAGTAGTTCTGACTTAAAGCACATACACTACAGTTATGTCCTTCAGGGCTCGGCCAGCTCAGTCAGTAGTGGTGCTACCGGGCCACTCTTGGTGATGGACATTGAAGTCCTTCACCCAGAGTACATTCTGTGCCCTTGCTACCCTCAGTGCTTCTTCCAAGTGGAGTTCAACATGGAGGAGTACTGATTCATCAGCTGAGGGAGGGCGATAGGTGGTAACCAGCAGGAGCTTTCCTTCAGAGTCATTGTTGAGGACTCCCAGGGCCACTCCTTCCCAACTGTATACCACTGTACCGCCACCTCTGCTGGGTCTGTCCTGCCGGTGGGATGGGACATACCTAGGGATGGTGATGCAGGAGTCTGAAAGGTACCATAAACATAAAGGGAACATAACCACTATGCTACCGTTGCCGTTAATTCTTCCTTACTATGTTGTAATGATATCTGCTGAGCTGTAAGCTTTTCTATGATTACAAATGTCCGTGACCTCGAAAAGCTCCCATTTAACAGTCATGGATGCCTCTGGATGACTGTGAGCTATCCAGTTGAATAATATGCATGTTCATATCCTGAAGGAAATTCATGGAGCTTTTACAGACAGGGCTTTAATTATCTGTAATCAACTTACATTTGGTAGATATCAGGTACAGCACAACCTGGCACGTTATCAAAAATATATTCTGTGTCAGTGCTATGTGGCATTCTTATTGTCTGAGGGCAATTAACAGGAGCTCAATGTCCCTGAAATCTGTGCTGCTGCAATTTGCTGATTTTGCTGCTCCACAGAGCTTTGTCAAGCCTACCTGCATACTAATCTTCAAAGCTCTGGCCACAGACCAGTCTTGACGACAGTCTTTCAATGGCTCCCTGGGTTTAGAAGGCAAATGGTATGTTGGCCTTCGTAGCGAGAGGGTTTGAGTACAGGAACAAGGATGTCTTGCTGCAGTTGTACAGGGCTTTGGTGAGACCACATCTTGAGTATTGTGTGCAGTTTTGGTCGCCTTATCTGAGGAAGGATATTCTTGCCATGGAAGGAGTTCAGCGAAGATTCACCAGGCTGATACCTGGGATGACAGGAATGACGTATGAGGAGAGATTGGGTCGATTGGGCTTGTACTCGCTGGAGTTTAGAAGAATGAGAGGGGATCTCATTGAAACTTATAAAATTCTGACAGGACTAGACAGACTAGATGCAGGGAGGATGTTCCTGATGGTCGGGAGTCCAGAACCAGGGGTCACAGTCTAAGGGTAAGGGGTCGGCCTTTTAGGACAGAAATGAGGAGGAATTTCTTCACCCAGAGAGTGGTGAACCTGCGGAATTCTCTACCACAGAAGGCAGTAGAGGCCAATACATTAAATATATTCAAGAAGGAGTTGGATATATTTCTTAAGGCTAAAGGGATCAAGGGATATGAGGAGAAGGCAGGGATCGGGTACTGAACTTGAATGATCAGCCATGATCACATTGAATGGCGGAGCAGGCTCGAGGGGCCGAATGGCCTACTCCTGCTCCTATCTTCTATTTTTCTATGTTTCTATGTTATCCAGGAGCGGCTGCACAGTGAAGACTGTGCAAGGCCCCATTGTTCAATCCCTAGTTTGTGCTGAGCTGGTTCCTCTCAGCCAGGCTGATGTTGCACAAGAACATAAGAATTAGGAGCAGGAGTCGGCCATACACCCCCTCGACCATGCTCCGCCATTCAATAAGACCATGGCTGATCATCGACCTCAACTCCACTTTCCTGCACTATCCCCGTATCCCTTGATTCCCTTAATATTCAAAAATTAATCGATCTCTGTCTTGAATATACACAACGACTGAGCCTCCACAGCCCTCTGGGGCAGAGAATTCCAAAGATTCACCCTCTGAGTGAAGTAACTTCTCCTTATCTCAGTCTTAAATGGCCGACCCCTTATCCTGAGACTATGCCCCCTAGTTCTAGACACTCCAGCCAAGGGGAAACAACCTCTCAGCATCTACCCTGTCAATCCCCCTCAGAATCTTGTATGTTTCAATGAGATCACCTCTCATTCTTCTAAACTCCAGCGAGTATAGGCCCATTCTACACAATCTCTCCTCATAGGACAGCCCTCTCATCCCAGGAATCAATCTAGTGAACCTTCGCTGCACCGCCTCCAAGGCAAGTATATCCTTCCTTAGATAAGGAGACCAAAACTGTGCCCAGTACTCCAGGTGTGGTCTCACCAAGGCCCTGTACAATTGTAACAAGACTTCCTTACTCTGATACTCCAACCCCCTTGCAATAAAGGCCAACATGTCATTTGCCTTCCTTATTGCTTGCTGTACCTGCATGCTAGCTTTCTGTGTTTCTTGCACGAGGGCACTCAAACCTCTCTGAACACCAACATTTAAAAGTTTCTCACCATTTAAATATATTCTCTTTTTCTATTCTTCCTACCAAAGTGAATAGCCTCACATTTCCCCACATTATACTCCATCTGCCACCTTACTGCCCACTCACTCAGTCTGTCTATATCCCTTTACAGACTCTTTGGGCTCGATTTTAACTCAGGTGCGGGGAATTGTCGGGTTCCCCGAATTTGCTGTTTCCCACACGAATCTAAATGGGTCTGTGAGATTGATGCAATTTTAACTCAATTGGCCAATTGATTTCCAGCGTGTGGGAAGCCTTGGCAATTGAGTATTTCCAGTCAGAAAGTCGCAGAATATGACGTCATCATTGCTGCTGCTTTTAAGGTCCACAGCAAACCTTGCTTCCTCTGCAGGCTTCCAAACTTCACCATTGAGATGGCACAGGAGCCTGCAGGAGGAACGGCCAGCGGGAGGGCAAGAGCTGCCCCCAAATTTGATGAGGCTTCACTCCAGGCATTGTTGGATGGGGCTAGGGCCCACAGGGAGGTCCTCGTCCCTTCTTCAGGGAGGAAGAGGCCTCCCAGTCAGACCAAGGCTGTGTGGCTACAGGTGGCTGGTGAACTCAACTCCTTGGGGCTCACATGGCGCACCTGGATGCAGTGCAGGAAAAGATTCCATGACCTTCATTGCACTGGAAAAGTAAGTACTGTATGAAGTTTCCATCACCCTCAATCTGATCCCCATTGCCTTTCCTCACCAGCACTCAGCTTTAGCAATCTCTTCCTCCACATCCCACTAGACACTCACATCCATGCACCTTTACCCATTCCCTCTCTCTCTATGCTCACAATCACATAAGTATTCCACCATGCAGCCCTCGCACTCCCTCTCACTCTGATGCTTTGAACACAACTGACAACACACAGGGAGGGCCCTTCGTCTTGCAACCTCACTCCATCTTTGTCTCCTTCTCAGTATCTATGCTATGCAATCTCTGCACTCACTCCTTCATTCTCACTCAACCTCCACTTGTCTCCCTCACTGCAGGAAAAGAGAGCTCACAACAGGAGAGAGCGAGCCAGGACAGGAGGAGGGCCGCCCTCATTAGCCCAGCTCACCCCCTGGGAGGAAGGCGTCCTGGAGATTGTCGGGGCTGACATAAATGCGGAAGTTGGGGAAGGAGAGACAGGTGCATCCCCGCAAGCTGGTGACAGAATAGTTTTCCATCCCTCTCATTGGCATTGCATGAGTCGCTGATAATGATTCTGAAGCTACATCATATGGACTTATGATCATCTGCAAAATGCAATGTGCATGTAACCTTGGCATCACATCCCTAACTTTTTCCTTGACTCCCCCACAGAACCATCGAGAGCCCCCGTCCCCAGTGTGCAGGAGGAATCTGCAACCTCTGAGGGCGCAGCGTCAGCAGAAATAAGTACACCCAGCACCAGCGCAGACACTCACACCTCGGTGGGACCTTCGGGACATATAGTGTTGTCACCTGGTGTATCACAGCTCACAAGTGAGCATCAGCAGATTGTGGAGACAGGGACAGCAGTGGAGAGTCCTCGTCGGAGGGCGCAGGACTCTGCCAGCTCAGCTCAGCTGCATGTCGACCCTCTGCCTTTGGGTCCATCCGTAAGATCAGAGGTGATGGAAATCCAGGCACAGATCCAGGAGTCTCTGGCAGGTTTTGTCTCTAGGGTCGCTGCGAGTGTGGAGCGAATGGAGGAGTCCATAGCGAACATGAGCAGAGCCTTTGTGGAGTCATTGGCGCATGAACGCATCAACATGGAAAGGATGGCTACCTACGTGGAAATGATTGCTGCCTCCGTGGTAAGGCTGGCTACGGTAGAGGAGAGGAGGGCTATGGCCATGGAGGAGGTTAGTCACCAGGGTATGGAAAACATGGTGAGTGTTCAGAATAGAATGCCATCTCTTGAGGAGCGATGGGCATCTATTGAACAGAGAAACCAGACCTTCACGGAAGTCCTTCTGAGTAGGATTGCCAGTGCAGATACGGGTCCCCATGGCCCCCCTGATGTGCAGCAAGGTGCTCTCAAGCCACTTGCAGGCACTGAGGGGGACCTGACCCATGAGAGGGAGGTTGGTGGCAGACCTCAAGGAAGTGGGGGCTCCTCTACAAGTGCTCACACTTCCATGCCACTGCAGAGCCCTCGGTCAGAGCCCACCGGAGTCCACACCCAACTGAGATCGGCGTCTCAACTCCTGCATAGTCGCAGGAGCAGCAGACTGCTGACGAGCCCTCACAGGCTCCCCACCCCAGGGGACGCCCGCCAAAGGTGTCGAGACAGGAGCAGCAGGAAAGTGAGAAAGGGGCCTCCACATCTGCTGAAGCCACAGGGGAACCACTATGTAGGAGCATGCGTAAGAGGAAAATAAAGCACAAATAGTCACAAGGGTAGTCACTTGGATGAAATGTTGTGTGTTCTGTAAAAATGCCATCAGTTGTTTGTTTTGCATAAAAATTCTGATGGCAACTTCTGCAGTTGTGGCGTGTGTCATTTCGCGAATGGGGCTGGAGGTCCTCTAATGCCAAGAAGGGAAGGGAAAAAAGGCCTCCCATGCTTCTGGTAGATGCCTCAGTTGAGGAAGCGCTGAGTGAGGCTGGCAAGAGGGGTTTCGCAGGAGGTCACACTGGAGAAGTGTGTGAGGTTCCAACCTTCCACAGGTGTGGTTAAGCCTGGTAAAAGTTGCCCCAGGCCTGAAACAACAAAGCCCTGCCACCTGCAAATGATGGCTGATCAAATCTCCTCTTTAATGGTTGACCTGCAGCTGATAGTCAGCAAGCCAATAGTGCTCACGCCAGGTTTCATCCCCACCAGGCATGTTTTATGTGGGAAAAGGGTTAAATAGGCAAGGGCCTGTTAAAATGGGATTATAAAGGCCAATGAGTGCTGTTTAAGGGCCCTAAAGACCAGTCCCGCCTGTTACACGCCTGGGTTAAAATGGCTAGGTGTCAGGAACGAGGCGGGGGGGGTCCCGACCCCCAGGTTTTGCGATTTTAACCCCCCACATGCCTCAAAGCCCGCCTGATGGCTGAGTTAAAATCAAGCCCTTTGTGTTCTCCTCACAGCTTACTGTCCCACCTAGCTTTGTATCATCAGCAAACTTGGATACATTACACTCGGTCCCTTCATCTAGGTCATTAATATAGATCATAAATAGCTGAGGCTCCAGCACTGATCCTTGCGGTACCCCACTAGTTAGAGCCTGACAACCTGAAAAAGACCCGTTTATCCCTACTCTCTGTTTTCTGTCCATTAACCAATCCTCTATCCATACTATTATTTTACCTCCAACCCCATGAGCCCTAATCTTGTGTAACAACCTTTTATGTGGCACCTTATCAAATGCCTTTTAGAAATCCAAATATACTACATCCACTGGTTCCCCTTTATCTACCCTGCTAGTTACAACCTCAAAAAACTCTGATAAATTTGAGGATGTAGCGATATAATAAACACGATACTAATAAACATGATTTCTCTTTCATAAAACCATGTTGACTCTGCCTAATCATGTTATGATTTTCTAAGTGCCCCGATACCACTTCCTCAACAATGGATTCCAGCATTTTCCCGATGTCAGGCGAACTGGCCTGTAGTTTCCCCGTTTTCTCTCTCCCTCCTTGAATTGGTATTGTCGGTGGACATAATTTGATCAAACATACAATGTTATGACAGTGTGAACCACGCAATTATTGTCTTTTTATTTTTTACGTAATTCGTCTAACCATAAAGCTGTTACAAAACATTTTCAAATGTATAGTTGACCGAAAATTAAAACAGCAACTTGTTCCAAAAAGTTAACAACCTAGATATTTGATAGTGCCGCGCCCATTTTTCAGGGGCAAATCGGGCGCCTGAACATCCAATATGGCTGGCGGGCGGGGCATGCGAGCGCACTGCGTGCTGGCAATGCGCGGCCCGCCATATTGCTAAAGGCAGATAAAGAGGCGTCCAGGGCTGGTGCCTGAAACAGGCATTAGACCCTCTGCAGGTGCAAATAAGGGGCCTATTTTGTAAATCTGGGCTGCCCTGAATACAGCCAGCTCCGGGCCGGTTGCTTTCAGGAAAAACTAGTCTACATGCAGCCTAATCAGCAGTCCTTAAAGGGACCGCTGGAGGCCGCCATCAAAATGGTCAGTGTTTTCAAAAAAAAAGTACTCACCAAGGTGGAGCCGATTACCTTTGCTGCCTCCCACTCGGCCCCCCTCCCGCTTGCCTCCTCTCCTTCCCCATCGCCCCTGCCTCTCCAGTCCTTTCAGGAGTGACATCGAGAAGCATTCCTTCACACAGATGGTGATAGAATATTGGAACCCTCGCTCCCAAAAGGCTGTAAATGCTGGGGGGTCAGTTGGAGCTTTCGAGACTGAGGTAGATTAATTTTTGTTCAGTAAGGGTGACGTAAGAAAACTACTAGGCACTTGGTCTAAGCGTTAAACAAAGCTTTAATCAACTGTTTTACAACATGGAGGTCTAGTTGTGTCCTTCACTGGTTCCTGTTAAAGAATGTCCTGAGCAAGCTGGGCCCATGCCTGAGTATTTATACTCTCCCTGGACAGTGCCACCAGCAGGCTGCTCAGTATTATTTCATAAGTCATTTCCACATGAATGACAAGATTCATGTCAAAGGGTATCAAGGGATATGGAGCAAAGCTGGGTAAATGGAATTGAGGTACAGATCAGCCACGAGGGGCTGAATGGCCTACTCCTGTACCTAATGTTCCTATTTTAGCACTCAAGCATAGAGGCAATTGCTGCAAATAGGATTGTTAAATAACTATTTAGTAAAACATTCTAAAGAAGAAAGAAAAAGAAAGCGCGTGCATTTATACAGCGCCTTTCACGACCTCAGGACGTCAAAAAGTGTTTTACAGCTATAATGATGTTTATCCTCCACACAAGCAGTATCCTAATCCCATGCGCTTGCCCTGTTCCCATTAGACATGACAGTCCAGAAACATCCCATCAGATAACAAAGGGCTGGATTTTCCAAGCCCCGAGGAGGCGGGCATGGAGGCAGGACAGCCGGTAAATTCGGAGAAAGTGGGGGACGGATGGAAAACCCGCCTCCATCCCACCTCCGTGCCCTTTTGCCAGGAGGCGGGAAGATGTGCTGCTTCGGGTCCCGTCTCCTGGAGGCGCGAAAGGCATTTAATCCTTTTAACTGCCTGTTAACAGGCAGAAAAAAGGATTAGTGTCATTTTACCATCACAGGTGAAGGCTTCCCGACCTCGGAGAACCCCGCCAGGTTGGAGGAGACGTGAAGGAGGTCTGCAGCGGTCAGAGGCACCTGGAAGTAAGGTGTAGAGGTGAGTGATGGGTGCACGTGTAGGGTGGTAAGTATGCAAGGTGAGTGATAAGTTTTAAAAAGTGTTAACTTACCTTGATTTCTTCCTACAGCATTCAGCCCCGATGGATCGGGACAGCCGACATCCTCCTTGTCAATTTCACAGACTGGCTGTTGGAACCTCTGAACCAACAGCCATGTGAAATTTACAAAGTTGAAAGGTTTGATGAGTCCTGAACACAAGGGCTCATCAAACTAAAGAGCATGTCAGTGTTTGACAGCTTCACAGAGCTGTCAAACACTGACATTTCTTCTTCCAAGAAGTCTTGACAGATGGCACGTCAGACGTTGACGTGCTCTGTCAGTGACTTCCCCCTAATTGGCCTGCTGAGCCCGCAAGGCGGACTTAACAAGCTCAATCAGGGGAAAATCCCTCTGGTTGGTCAGGCGAGGATGGAGGCGGGACATTGACACGACAAGCAGCTGTCCCGCCTCCAACTCGCCTCCATTCACAAAATCCAGCCCAAAGAGTCTGTTCGCTTTCCAATTGGCCATGCACTGGGAGAGTGGACGTGTCGGGTGACCAATGGTGGGAGGGGTGGGAGGGTGAGGTGGGATGGTTGGCGGCGGGAGGTCATGTGATGGGAACCTCCAGGAATATGTCCAATCAGAGTTGGCAACCCTATGCCACGCTGGTGGTAAAGACCCAAAATGGAGGCCACATTTTCCCGGTTTTCTGTCTTGTCAAATTCAAGGTGCTTTTGCTGGAAGAGTGACAAAGTCACGGATCAGCAGCAGGAGGAGGGGGTGGGGGGCGGGGGCGGGTGGGTTTAACAGACCATGTCAACAAAATAAGCTAATAATGATTCCATGCTGCCCTTGTACCTCCTCCACCTAGAAGGACAAGGGCAGCAGGCGCATGGGAACACCACCACCTCCAACACATCATCCTGACTTGGAAGTATATCGGCCGATCCTTCATCGTCGCTGGGTCAATATCCTGGAACTCCCTCCCAAACTAACAGCACTGTTGGAGTACCTTCACCACTCGGACTGCCGCGGTTCAGGCAGGCAGCTCACCACCACCTTCTCAAGGGCAATTAGGGATGGGCAATAAATGCCGGCCTTGCCGGCAATGCCCACATCCCAGGAACGCATGAAAAAAAAAGCTTTGTTAACCCGTGCAAGAATGACCGAAAAGAATTGACTCAACACATCTCCTGGAGCAAAGAATTAGCCCAAGAGTTCCCTCTACAGGTGACCGGATTCACTACATTATTATTGCATTTACTGTGTCCCAACACAACAAGTGCTACTTTCGGGTATGTTGGCGCTAAAACAGCAGCATTCCATTCACGAAAAATGTCATTGTTTTATGAACAACTTCAGCCGTATGGTGCCAGCTTGTGAACGTCGAGGAGAATACTCATGCACCAGAAAACCTCAGGTCAGTCATAGTGGCCCTTGTATGTTTCAAATCCAGTAAATTATTCAAGCTCGAACCCACTAATTTTCTGCTGATCAAGTGTAATCTGTAGACACTCGAACATGTTCCTCTAACCAACCTCCATCTGTGCATCTCCATCATAAAGTGTATTGCACTGTAGCAAACATATGGAATAAACGGGTCTTTTTCCGAGTGGCAGGCAGTGATTAGTGGGGTACCGCAGGGGATCGGTGTTAGGATCCCAGCTATTCACAATATATATTAATGATCTAGAAGAGGAAACTAGATGTAATATCTCCAAGTTTGCAGACGACACAAAGCTGGGTGGGCGTGTGTGCTGTGAGGAGGATGCAGAGAAACTCCAGTATGATTTGGACAGTTTGGGTGATTGGGCAGAAGCATGGCAGATGCAGTATAATGTGGGTAAATGCGAGGTTATCCAATTTGGTGGCAAAAACAGGAAGGCAGATTATTATCTGAATGGCAATAGATTGGGTGAAGGGGAAGTGCAACGAGACCTGGGCGTCCTTGTGCACCAGTCGCTGAAGGAAAGCATGCAGGTGCAGCAGGCGGTTAAGAAGGCAAATAGTATGTTGGCCTTCATAGCGAGAGGGTTTGAGCACAGGAACAAGGATGTCTTGCTGCAGTTGTACAGGGCCTTGGTGAGACCACATCTTGAGTATTGTGTGCAGTTTTGCTCGCCTTATCTGAGGAAGGATGTTCTTGCCATGGAGGGAGTGCAGCCAAGATTCACCAGACTGATACCTGGGATGGCAGGAATGATGTATGAAGAGAGATTGGGTCGATTGGGCTTATATTCGCTAGAGTTTAGAAAAATGAGAGGGGATCTCATTGAAACTTATAAAATTCTAACAGAACTAGACAGACTAGATGCAGGAAGGATGTTCCCGATGGTGGGGGAGTTCAGAACCAGAGGTTACAGTCTAAGGATAAGGGGTAAGCCATTTAGGACAGAGATGAGGAGGAATTTCTTCACCCAGAGAGTGGTGAACCTGTGGAATTCTCTACCACAGAAGGCAGTTGAGGCCAACTTATTAAATATATTCAAGAAGGAGTTCGATATATTTCTTAAGGCTCGAGGGGCTGAATGGCCTACTCCTGCTCCTATCTTCTATGTTTGTATATAAACATCATGGTTGTGGTGTCTGCCACAGCTGCCAATCTTCTTCCTCATTGGGTAAGCTCTGCTTTCTTTGAAACATAAGGTTCTGAGGGGCATTGACAGGGTAGATGCTGAGAGGTTACTTCAGCACGGTGGCATAGTGGTTAGCACTGTTGCCTCACAGCGCCAGGGACCCGGGTTCAAATCCAGCCTCGGGTGACTGTCTGTGTGGAGTTTGCACATTCTCCCCATGTTTGCGTGGGTTTCCTCCGGGTGCTCCGGTTTCCTCCCACAGTCCAAAGATGTGCGGGTTAGGTTGATTGGCCATGATAAAAATTGGCCCTTAGTGTTAGGGGGGATTAAATACGTGGGGTTACGGGGTTACGGGGATAGGGCTTGGGTGGGATGGCTGTCGGTGTAGGGACCGGGTGCTAAGGTTTGGATGATCAGCCATGATCTCGTTGAATGGCGGAGCAGGCTCGAAGGGCCGAATGGCCTACTCCTGCTCCTATCTTCTATGTTTCTATGTTTCTATGTTTCCCCTTGGCTGGAGAGTCTAGAACTAGGGGGCACAGTCTCAGAATAAGGGGTCGGCCATTTAAGACTGAGATGAGGAGGAATTTCTTCACTCAGAGGGTTGTGAATCTTTGGAATTCCCTGCCCCAGAGGGCTGTGGATGCTGAGTCTTTTGAGGATATTCAAGACTGAGATCGATAGATTTTTGGACTCTAGGGGAATCAAGGGGACCTGGGAATCAAGTGTGAAAGTGGAGTTGAGGTCCAAGATGAGCCATGATCTTATTGAATGTTGGAGCAGGCTGGAGGGACTGAATGACCTACTGCTGCTCCTAATTCTTATGTTCCTATGTTCTGTTTAGTTATTTTATCCTTGCATTGTTCAGCAGCTTTTGTGAGAAACTATCTCCCAAATTTAAATTTTCTCCCCAATCACATTGCAGCAAATGAAACTCGAATATCATCTAATACCATCTACAAGATGCACTCGCAGCAACTCGTCAAGGCTTCTTCCGCAGCACCTCCCAAACCCGCGACCTCTTCCACCTAGAAGGACAAAGGCAGCAGGCGCATGGGAACACCACCACCTCCAAGTTCCCCTCCAAGTCACACACCATCCTGACTTGGAAGCATACCGCCGATCCTTCATCGTCGCTGGGTCAAAATCCTGGAACTCCCTCCCTAACAGCACTGTGGGAGTACCTTCACCACGCGGACTGCAGCGGTTCAGGAAGGCGGCTCACCACCACCTTCTCAAGGGCAATTAGGGATGGGCAATAAATGCTGGCCTTGCCAGCGACGCCCAAACCCCATAATGAATAAAAAAATATATAATTAATGATTGCTCACGCTTTCCATTGTATCCCCTCAAAAATTAAATTTCTGTCTCGTTAGACAAGATACAAATTGCTGGATCTGGCTTTACCTCACTTTGTGCAGTGGAAGCAATCAGATACGTCTCGTCCCATTCTCCTCATTCAAGGCTTCAGTCTTTTGGCATCGATTAATTTTTTTCCCAGTGGCTCAAGAATTTTAAAATGGAGGTGCTGTCAGACCGGGAGCCAACATAGGTCAGGGGTGATGGATGAACAGGACTTGGTGCGGGTTAGGATACAGGCAGCAGAGGTTTGGTTGAGCTCAAGTTTACGGAGGGTGCAAGGTGGGGGGCTGACCAGGAGAGCATTGGACGAGTCGAACCTAGAGATGAGAAAAGGCATTGATGAGGGTTTCAGCAGCTGATGAGCTGTGGCAGGAGTGGAGACGGTTGATGTTACGGATGTTCTTATGTAGGTGGAAGTAGGCGGCCTTGGTGATGGAGAGGATATGGGGTCGGTGCTGAGCTCAGGGTCAAATAGGACATCAAGGTTGCGAACAGTCTGGTCCAGCCTCATATAGTGGCCAGGGAGAGGAATGGAGTTTGTAGAGGGGCCCGAAGACAATAGCCAATAAGTATTCTGTCAGCCTAATGGGCCTTGTAGGAACTTAACTATGTGTCCTTGCTATCAGTTTCCAATGCATATTCATTGACAAAGAAATTTATATAGCTCCTTTCATGACATCAGAACATCTCAAAGCATCTCAGTCACAAAATTACTTTTGATGTGTAGTCACTTCAAAAGGGAAACGTGGCACCAAAACTGCGCCCAGCAAGCTCCCACAAACAGCGATGAGATAAATGATCAGATATTGTGATGTGATGTTGGTCGAGGGATAACTGCTGTTCTGGACGCACCCACCCCCGCCCCCCTGCCCACCGCCTGCACCCGCCCCCGCCCACCGCACCCCCCCTCCCCTGCCCCCTACTTCTTTTTTGAATGGTGCCGTAGGATCTTTGATTTCCACCTGAGAAAGAGACGGGGCTTTAGTGTAACGCCTCATCCGAGAGACGGCAACTCCGACAGTGCAGCACTCCCTCAGCACTGCACTGAAGTGCCAGCCTGCGAGTTTGCGCTCAGGTCAACGAGAGGTTAATCCAGAATTTCCACGGCTCGTCCGGAGTTACGACGGACCATCAGGAGAACGCCCGGGGAAATTCAGGACATTCTACTTCGCCACAATCCATACTAACCGTATTATATCATTGAGTAAAATAAAAATTTGGGGGTGGAAATTAAAACATCCAGTCTGAAAAAGATATAGATATTCTGAGTAATTCCCTCCTAATGCAATCCTCTGAGCTCTCGCTATTTTTCTCTCTAACGACTATTGATCTTGATCTCTCAAAGCCCATACCTATCTGCACTAAGCATTCATATATTTCATTAAAGCAAGGGTAGGTCTGCAAGACATTCAATTTTTAATGGCCCTGAACTAGTTATTAAGTGCGAGCTGGTAATGCAGTGCTGCTTCCCAATGTTGGAACACGTTGATGTGTGTTAGCAATGGCAGTTATTTAGAGTGCTGATAATTTTCATGTCCAATTACAGACAGACAGAAAACGGCAGCCCAGGTGCTAAGGGACTGATTGCTGTATCAGTCCAACCCATCATATTCCAATGCGATAGCAAAATATTACGGATGCTGGAAATCCAAAATAACAACAGAAAACACTAGAAAAACTCAGCAGGCCAGGCAACATCCGTGGAGAGAGAAACAGAGTTAACGTTTCAGGTCGAAACCCTTCGTCAGGACTGAAAAAACACAGGAAATGAAACCGATTAAAAGGCCAGTTTGGGGGCTGGGAAATGGGGATGAAAGAACAAAAGAGAAGTGAAGAGACATTAAGAGGTATTCAAAACCAGACGAGATGGTGATAGGACCAGTGGAGACAAAAGACGGCTCTAGATTAGGTGTGAAATGCGCTGGCAGAATGGGAGACAGCTGCCATGTGGGAGAGAAAAAAAGGGGGGAAGGGCACAAAACAAAGGTGTGGATAAAAAATATATATAAAAATGTAATGGGGACCGAGGTTATGATCTGAAATTGTTGAACTCGATATTGAGTCCGGAAGGCTGTAAAGTGTCTAATCGGACGATGAGGTGCTGTTCCTCGAGCTTACGCTGGGTTTCCGTGGAACAGTACAAGAGCCTGAGTATGGTGAGGTCTGAGTGGGAATGGGGCGGTGAATTAAAATGACAAGCGACTGGAAGCTCGGGGTCACCCTTATGGACTGAACGGAGGTGTTCCGCAAAGCGGTCACCCATCATATTCCAACTCAGGTTTAGCACAGTGGCAGCTGATTGGCACTTATCTGGGTCTGCTTCTTCCTTTACCCTTTCAGAGGTCGGTGTTGCCATATATATGCTTGAGGAAAGAACCTTTATTTTTTATAGCCGTGGCTCAGTGGGTAGCACTCTCACCTCTGAGTCAGAAAGGTTGTAGGTTCAAGGCCCACACCAGGGATTTGAACACAAAGGCCTGAGCTGACACACCACTGTCGGAGGTGTCGTCTTTCGGATGAGACATTAAACCGAAACCCCATCTGCTCTCTCAGGTGGATGTAAAAGATCCCATGGTGCTATTTCGAAGAAGAGCAGACGAGTTCTTCCTGGTGTCCTGGCCAATATTTATCCCTCAATCAACATCATTAAAACAGATTATCTGGTCATTACCTCAATGCTGTTTGTGGAAGCTTGCTGTGCACAAATTGGCTGCCACGTTTCCTACATTACAACAGTGACTACACTTCAAATGCACTTCATTAGCTGTAAAGCACTTTGGGATGTCCTGAGGTTGTGAAAGGTGCTATCTAAATGCAAGTCTTTCTTTTTGTCATTAATTTGTCCCTTTATGTTGCTTCTTTCTAAATATTATCTCTGCTGTACTAATCTGCCAACTTATGCATCATAGATTGATTATGAAACCTCTCTCCTTACATGGTCCTGAAGAGAAGCCCTGTGACCTTGAGTCTGCCATCCTCTAGCTTAAGCAAGAGCTGCTCAACCATGTTAAGGCAGTAAGAACAACGGTTGGGGCTGGATGAAAATCAAATGACAACCAAATAGCTGGAGTGAATATTCCTCAGCTCACTTCAAAGAAGACATTTCCTGCCGTGAGTTTTTAGGTGACTGATTTTTGCTAGGAATGAGTGTCTACAGATTGAACAGTGAGTGGCCAGTTACACTTACTGACGTAATAAAACTCACCAAGCACTTGGTTTGAGTATAAAGCAAGGCTTTAATCAACTTGTTTCAAAACATGGAGGTCTAGTTATCTTTCACTTGTTCCTGTTTACAAAATGTCCTGGGCAAGCTGGGCCCACGCCCGAGTATTTATACTCCTTGGACGGCGCCACCAGCTGGCCGTCCAGTGTTATTTCATGGGTCTTTCTTCATGGATCATAAGATTCATAACATTCTTCCTCCCTAAAGATTTGGAAGTCCGATGACTTCCTTTTAACGGATTAGCTGGACCACGAATAGCCACAGTCTTTTAGCTCTTCACTTGTGGCTGGAAGGCACATCTCCCCGGACTGTGTCTGGGTCCCGGGGTCGCTTGATCCGTACTGGTAGGTCGACAGGGCCCGTGTCGCCTTGATCGACCTGAGGGCGACTGGGGAGATCGTGATTCCGGGTGCGGGTCCCCACAGGCGCAGAGCTGGCTTCATTTTGTTTGGTAGCCGGGGATTGACTGGCGTCCTGGCTTCGGGTGGCCATTCTATGGGGAGCGCTCGGCTCCTTGAGTTGATCCGGTGGAGTAGCCGGCAGATTTCTTTATGTCCCAGGTAGGGCGTCATCTTCAAAGGTGCGCAGAGTGTCGGCATCATTACCGTGGGACCCTCTATCATTTGGGTCCGTGGGATCGGTTGGGCAGGGAGCCAGATCTCTGAGTGAAACGGTGGACTCCCGGCCATCAGGTTACCGCACGTGCGCGTAAGTGGGATTAACGTCCGTTAACTCCACCTCGTCGATGAGGGGATCATTTTTGACAGATCGGACGAATCTTCGGACCAGCACGGGACCGGGAGCTGCCAACCATGACGGTTGGGACGTCCCATGTGTGGAGCGACGCTGAAACCTGAAGAATCGCTCGTGACGCTGGTAGACGTGGAAAGAAGAGATCTGATGGAATGCAACACGTCAGGGAGCACAGTTTCCCACTGCTGGTCTGGTAGGTTGCGTGACCTCAGTGCAAGACGAACAGCGTTCCAAATGATAGCATTGTATCTCTCAACCTGTCCGTTACCAATGGGATGATACGGTGTCAGTTTACTTGTGGCGATTCCCCGTTGGGAAAGATAACTTTTGAGTTCGCTTGACATGAAGGAGGGACCCCGATCAGAGTGGATGAAATTGGCTGTACCGCAAAGGGAAAATACTTGATCGAGGCATTTGATCACTGTGGAAGTAAACATATTGGGACAGGGGAAAGCAAAGGGAAAGTGTGAATATTCGTCCACCATCGTACTGTAAGTATGTAGGTGTTTCGCGTTGAGGAAGGCAATGGCCCTTTAAAGTCAATGCTGAGTCGCTGCATAGGCTGCATAGCGTGTATGAGCGAGCCATCCGATGGACGGAAGAATTGCGGTTTTAATTCTGCACAAATTCTACAGGAGGAGCATGTTCTTTTCACATCTTCAGTAGAAAATGGGAGATTTTTAGATCGCACAAAGTGCAACATACGGGTAACGCCAGGATGGCATATGTCAGTGTGAAGATCCACAAGAGTCGAAGTTGACATAGAAGAGCAGAATGCCCGATTGAGGGTATCCGGGGCCACATTCTCTTTGCTGGGTTGATAATATATAGTGTATCCAAAGGCAGCCAATTCCATCCTCCAGAGTTGTATTTTGTTATTCTTGATCTTAGTGCGTTTCTGGTTATCCAGCATAAAGGCCACGGAGCGCTGATCGGTTATAAGTGTGAAATGGCGACGAGCGAGAAAATGACTCCATTGATGTACAGCTTCGATGATGGCCGTAGCCTCCTTCTCGACAGGAGGATAATGGAGCTCACTACCCAGCAAATTTCTGGACAGAAATGCAACGGGTCAACCTGTAAGATTCGAAATTTTCAGCAATAATCACGCAAGAAAACAGGATAAAATAAGACAGTTTATTGACCAAAGTAAGCTTGCACAGAAAAACCTTTGAAAAAAGGGCATACAAAATGGCCGCCGGGCCTCGTGATCAGTTTCTGGACCATTTGATTTCTGTTACTGCAAGCCAGACAGGCTTGTGGATTGAAAACAGTAAGCCCGCGAAAGCCATTATCGGGAAACTGAAACTCAGGGAAACAGCATACATATTCAATGGATTCTAAGTACAGGACGGTCTCAGCCAAACAGGATGGGGCCCATCAAGATATGGGCGGACAATGCATGAACACTTATACCCATTTAATGTACAAAGGAGAAACCGTTTAACAGCCATCAAGGGAAATCTCCAGACCGATCAATATGCGAACCGAGTCACGGTGACAATGTAAGACATTAAAAGACATTATCGGCCAGGAAGGCCAGTTAAGTTATCACCGGCTCCCGTTACAAGACAAAGCACCCCTGCAGAGATTTCTGCCCGCCAAAATTAATACAAAGACAGGACTATGATTTGGCAGGAGATAAGACTGTCCCAAAAGGGTATAACTATGGATTGAATGTCCATCAAAGTGGCGGTTATGGTTACACAGATCCAGGATCAAGTTCACGTTTCACTTCTTCAGAATTCGACCAAGACGTTTCTTCTTTTTCGAGGACGCTTCGGACGGACCTTTCAGTGCAAGGCAGCACTTCGATTTCGGGCCACGATCGGTGTTCAGCCAGACAAGGCTCGGCCACGACGGGAAGACGACGAGAGTGGCCCGGGTGCTGTTGTCGGGAGATCATCGACGACCCAGGCTGAAGGAGAAGACACCCTCGGGAAAAAAAACGATGATCCAGGTCGGGTAAAAAGGACATTCCGAGCCTAGCCAGGCAAGGCCTCGACACGTGCATCCATTTCTCCAACATCACATTGGTGGCAGGGACTGCTCCATGAACCCAAATCCACAATAGTGGATCTCAACCTTGATGAGCGCTCATCGAGGCTGTGTCTACCCCGCCGCCTCGAGAGAGAGAGAGAGAGAGAGAGAGAGAATATCGACTGCGCCAGAAGTTTCCAGATCCACGTGACGACGGAAAGCTGTGCTAAAAGATTGCAAACCCCTTTTTGCGATTCTGATAGTAGTGAGCATGATCCCGAGTTCCTCAAATCGAAACTTAGTTTAGGTATTTAGGGGAGGGAGTAAGGTTAAATCGCAATGTGTTTCCCCTTTTACGACGTGCCGTGTGTTCCCCATTTCCATAGAGTCAAGTTCATAAATTTGTGCATGATTGTAGTTACTTTAATCTGTGCCTATGACATGTATTTTGTAATGCTTCAAACTGTTTAAAAATAAAAGCATCCATTTCGTGCTATTCAACCTGGTCTATTGAGTCCTTTCTCTGCACTACAGTTCTCTGCATCTAAGTCCAAGGTCTAGAACCGTAGGGGAGAGTGGGTCGAACCACTCAAGGGTAATTATTGCACAAAGCCTGGCAGGAGACCAGAACGAGCAAGAGAAACCCCCTACAGAAATGGCGACCGCGGCAGGACCTTGGCAGCAGGAAAGTAGTGTGTTAGATCAAGGTCTGAATAAATGAAATGTGATGGATGAAAGAATAGCAGATTATTCTTTTGGAAAAGTCAACCTCACAAAACAATGGATATCTGACCTATTAAGGGATAGGCGCCCGCTAGACGCAGCCATCAAGTGGACAGAGGGTAAAGAGCATAAGAAATCTGTAGAAAAGGCGGTCTGGCTGATGTGCTACAAGAAGCAAGTCCAGCTTTTGGACCAAGTCGTTGCAGCACAAACAGCCCAGATCAAAGGGTTGCTTACAGACGTAGAGGAAAAGGTTGCGGGAGGTCAAAAACTGATTGAATCGCTTAACGCGCTGAATCAGGAACGCCACTCCACAACTCGCTGCCACGAAACCCGGGTAGAGTATTTAAAATGTCAGGTCATTGAAGCCAAGGCCTGTGAAGGTAGAATGAGAGAGAGGTGTTTCCGTCTAGCTAAGCAAATAGAGACCTAAGAGGAAAAACTCCTGGGAGCCAGGGCCGCATATAAGATGGCCATGGAGGATAGATCTGAGAGCACCGACCACAGCGCTTGCCGTCGGGAGCAAGAGGACCTGAGAACGGCCCTAGCCAAGGCAAACGGGTTGGTGTGTCTCATAAACCCACCAGCGAGGCAGCTATTGCTAGCCAAGGAATCCAAAAGACCGATTCCACAAGAGATAGTTCAGGAACCAACCCCCGAACCCTCTGCGCCTCCTGCTTATGATGAGTCTTGGACTCCGGGGAAGGAAACGGAGGCGGTAGATGAAGAGATTCTTGAGGTAGAGCAACACCAGATAGTAGAGTCGGGGCCGGCGCCGATGTGTCCAACTCGACACCGGAGGCTCAGTCCGAATGAAGACAATGGCGAGGACGGACCCCTTGTGAATCAGATCATAATGCCCCACAGCGCACAACAGCTGAGGGCAATGATAAGTCACATCCCAAAACTCTCCGAGTCAGGAGATCCCTCCGTCCATTTTAGGGACGTGGAGCAGACCGCAGCAGTTAATGACTGCGACGGGGCTGAACAGTCTAAGATGCTGCTGTTCTCCCTGGACAGCTCGCTCCTCCAGTGTCTCCCTGACGAGAGCAAGAGAGGGCACAGGGAATATGAGTTGTTACGGGACGAGATCCTGGAGATTATAGGAGAGGGTGACGGAACTCCGTTCCTCCGTTTAGAAAAGACAGTGCAGCTAGAGGGAGAACCCCCACGGGTTTTCGCCGGAAGGTTGTGGCCCGTGTATCGGTGCAGCTGTCCGGGAGGACTGGAACGGAACGCGCTAAATGATGAACAAAGGGCTCATTGGCTCCGGTGCCTGGTAGCAGGTTGCTTGCCAATAGTGAGGGAGCAGGCCAAAGCATGGTTTGACCCCACTAACGCCCGCTCCACGGAGGAACTAGTACTTGATCAGCTCACGATCAGTTACAGGAACAACAAGGGTAGGAAAATGCCTGTTTTAAAAGGAAAGGTACATGAGGCAAGGCCCGCAGCTTCTGCTAAAAAGGAATGGCATCAGGAGGGGAATCGCCCTCCCCAAGCCAACAGCAGTTGTTACGGGTGTGGGAAGGAGGGTCATTGGCGCAAGGACTGTAGAAATCCATGGAAGGATAAGAGAGAGAGAATGTTCGCCGCAGCCCAAGCCCGAGCCCAGGCCCAGACCGCTGCCCCAGCACCAGCCCAGAACCCAACCGTAGCCCCTGCCCCAACAACAGGAGGTGGTGCGGTTGTGGATCCCGCTACGATCGAGTCAATCTTGGAGACTATGCGGTCTCTGATGACCTCGCAGGGGAAGGTAGCGGTCGCCAACAGCCCTATCGCTCCCGAGACCCCAACCGAAACACCTAAATGACTGACGCCTGCGCAGCCCGTCTACTTGTATCCGCTCCGCTATGACGCCTGGAGAAGACCTGTGGTGGAAATGGAGGTGGAAAGGGAAAAGGGTAGTTACCTGTTGGATACGGGAGCTTCGTGTACCGTGATCCACACGGCTAGACCTTTTGCCTCACCTCTGTCCACCCAGGCTCCATTCTTAGTAGCGGGTTTCACAGGCAGAGAACAGGCTGGCGCGTACTCCATCCCGCTCTCCATTCATTTGGGAGCACTCCACACCACATGGACGTGTATCCTATTGAAGTGGAGTGAGGGGGGTGGAAAAGGCATCCTCGGGGCTGAGTTCTTGGTGGAACACGGGATCCTCGTGGACCTGAGAAATCACTGTCTCTGGGGAGCCGAGAGCGGTTTAGGTAAGGTAGTCGTAATCCCAGGGAGGGAAGAAAAGGGGGCCCTGTGCACCATGAAGCCGTCAGGAGGTTACGATCTCGAGCTCATGGTAGCGAACATCCCAACGGACTTGCAGGCGTGTGTGTCGGAAAATCTGACCGCGTTTGCCACCCACAAGCGCGACTGTGGGAGAGTCACTAGGTTTGAAGTCAGCGTAGACGGGGACCCCATGATCCGACCCCAAAAGCAGTATAATTTCCCCAAGGAGGCAGAACCCGACATGGAGACTGCAATATCTTCATTGGTGCAGCAGGGCGTATTGAGACCAATAGCCACTCACGTGAACTCCCCCTTATGGCCGGCAAAGAAGCCGGACAATTCGTGGAGAGCCACGGTGGACTACAGAGTCCTCAATAGTAACATCCCAGCCTGCGCGCCCACGGTAGCAGCAGTTGCAGACCTAATAGGGAGTATTCCAGCATCGGCGACCACGTTCACGGTGCTGGACATCTCGAACGGTTTCTGGTCCATTCCGCTGCGGCGGGAGGATCAGTACAAGTTGGCCTTTACTTTCAAAGGGCAACAGTACACTTGGAACTGCTTGCCACAGGGTTTTCACAACAGCCCCAGCATTTTCCATCAATGCATGGCGGGGAGTTTAAAAGAGTTTAGCCAGCCCAACCAGATAGCACAGTATGTGGACGACCTACTCCTGTTCACGGACACAAGGGAGGAGCACGGCCCACTATTAGCTGAATTATTGGAACTGTTAGAAAGGAAGGGTTTCAAAGTAAACCCAAAGAAAGCACAGATCGGCCAGCAGGAAGTCAAATTCCTGGGTCTGGCCATCCGCACTGGAGAAAGAGCCATAGATAAGGCCAGAAGGGAATCAGTACAAGATCTGCCGATCCCCAACACAGTAACGGGTGTAAGGTCCTTTTTGGGATTGACCGGGTACTGCAGAGATTTCATCGAGGACTATGCTGCCACAGCAGCCCCGCTACTCTGACTCTTACACAAGGGAGTCGAGTGGTCTTGGGATGAGGGGTGCCAGGCAGCATTCGAGAAGTTGAAAAGAGATCTGCAGACCGCGCCAGCCCTAGGGGCCATAGATGGGGGAGAGGAGTTCTTCCTGGAGGTAGCCGCTAGTGGGGACAGCCTGAGCGCCGTGTTGCTCCAGGAGCGGCATGGCAAGCTGAGACCGGTAGTTTATTCCTCCAGGGTGCTCACGGATGTAGAGAGGAGTTTCTCCAATTGCGAACGGCATCTCCTGGCCATGCATTGGGCTGTGAACAGATCAGTGATCTTCACAGGAACCTCTCCCATCACGCTCCTCACCTATCACACCCCCACAAAGATGCTTCTGGATGGAAGGATTAAGGATGGGACCGTAAGCAGCGCTCGGATTGCGCGCTGGACCCTCCTCCTTTCCCAGATGGATCTCAAAGTTAAAGGCCTCTGCGAGCCAAAGCTCGCAGCCAACATGGTATATCCTGGAACAGCCCATCGGTGTTCCATAGAAGGGGGATGGGAGGTCAACATAGGTTTACGGGCCGGGATAAACCCCACAGGCCGCGAAATCTACGTAGACGGTCCTAGCACTGTATCTGCTGGCGAACGACCCACAGGGTGTGGAGTTTATGACCCTGCGGCAAACATTGCCCTGGCAATTAAGCTCCCCAGCACTATGAGCGCACAGCAGGCTGAACTGTCCGCGGTGGCGTACGTGGTTACCCACCCCGAGATTTTCCCAACCCCATACACGATTTGCTCAGACAGCATGTTCACATGCAATTCGTGAACAGAGTACCTCGCCATCTGGTCCCGCCGCGGATATACCTCCGCGGACGGGCGGCCTTTAACAGTTAAGCCCTTGCTGGAAAAGATCCTGGCAGCTGTGGGAGAGGAAGGGGAAGTGTTCATCCATAAGGTGAAGGCTCATTCCACCACAGAACCCCGCAGTCAGGGCAACCAGCAGGCGGATGCGCTAGCCAGGGAGGGTGCCCGCAACGGCATTCTCTGGGACCCCTATGGACCCGGACCCGTGGCGGCGATCCAAGGCAGGGAGGGAATTCCAGGGAACACAGGGATGACACCGCCCCCAGACCTAAAGACCGTCCAAACCCTGGATCCCGCCCTAAAAACAGTCCTAAAAGCCACCACAGAAGGCAAGCAGGTAGAGGGTCCATACAGTACGGCAGCCCTCTCAGTCAAAGAAGGCATGCTGTTCCGAGAGGAGCAGTGGGTTGTGCTGCAGCAGCACCGGAGGGAATTCCTGCAACTGGCCCACGAGGGTCCAGGGGCGGGACACCCCGGGCCTGAGGTTACCTGGCAGCGGGTAGAGCAGGCGGGATGGTGGCCGGGACTTCGGGACGATGTCCGCGAATTCTGCACAAGCTGTCTTGTGTGCGCTACAAACAACCCAGACCCCCACAAAAGGAAGGTGCCCATGGGGCACATCAGGAGGGTAGAGGGACCATGGCAGTCGATTCAGGTCGACTACATAGGGCCCCTGCCCGCCGCCCAGGGAGGATATAAGTACTGCCTTGTCCTGGTAGATGTGTTCACCAAATGGGTAGAAGCTTTCCCGTGCAGAACAGCTACGGCACTGGGCACTGCTAAGATCTTGATTCGGGAAGTGTTCTCACGGTGGGGACTCCCCCGTTTTGTAGAGTCCGACCAAGGGAGTCAGTTCACCGGTCAAGTAATGCAGAACGCCCTCATGCTCTTGGGCATTGAGGGGAAGTGGCACGTAGCATACAATCCCCAGTCATCCGGGATTGTTGAACGCATGAATCGGACCCTCAAGGAAAAGCTGAGGAAAGAGACAATGGGCTCGCCCCAGAAATGGGCGGAGGTCCTGCCTTTAGTCCTCATGGGGATCCGAGCCAGCCAGTCCAAAAGTACGGGGTATTCCCCGCACGAATTAATGACTGGAAGGATCATGCGAACACCCACCCATGTACTAGCACCGGTGCTCACTGAGGGCCAGCTCCGAGAGGTGAAGCGAGACAAATTCGTCCAAACCCTTTTGGAGCGCCTGAAACAGATTTATGGGCAGGCGGCTGGGAACATGGGAAGACAGCACCAGGGAAATCGACTGTTACTGGAACCTCGTAAGCAACAAGAGTGGGTAGTCGGAGACCAGGTCATGGTCCGAAACTACGCCAGGGTAGGGAGTTTTGAACCATTGTACATGGGGCCTCACAGCATTGTAGACAAGGCCAGCCCCATGGTTTATGCAGTGAAGGTGCCCCGACGTACCAAATGGTTTCACATTAACCAGTGGACACTGTTTAAACCGGGTGCACAAGGACCAACAAAAGGGACCAGGTCTGAGAACAAAAATCCTCAGCCTGTAACAGAGTCACAGACCACACAGGCTGGAACAGTAGCCTGCGTGAAGGGAGGGGCCACCCCATCGGAGTGGGAGGTCTCCCCTCTAATTTGGGATTCGGACGAGGAAGAGCCCGAACAGCTCGACCTCGCCTTAGACCCAATCACGGAGGAGGAAGAGTCAGAGGACGACGATCCCGCCCTCGACTCAAGCTTGGGGGAGGTAGGGAATGGGGGCGGAGACTCACTACCTGTAGGGACAGGTGAGGTGGAGTCGGAAGCCACAAATCCCGGCCCCGGGGGGGCGGAGCCTGAGGGAGGGGAGCTGGAGTCGGCAGCTGTGGTGGAACCACAGGCTGTGACGGTGACAGTCCCAACCCCCGGTCCATCAGCCCCGGGAGCCTCACCCAAAGCAGCCCCTCGTAGGTCGACTCGAGCGCCCCAGCCCAGAAAGTTTTGGCCAGATTCTCCCCATTTTTCCCAACCTCGGTTTAGAGCAGGCCCAGAAAGGCATGGTTCCCGTTCCCAGTACAGCCCCACCACAGGGTGTGGCACGCTGCAGCCTTCACAGGAATTCAGTAGGCCGCCCGGCGGAGGGCGGCGCTGTACATAAGTTAAGTTAGGTAATTATGATGATAGTTTAAGGAATATAAAGTTTACGGTGTTAAGAAATGTTAAGAGTACAATTTTAAAGTCTGCCCGGTATGTGTGCTTGTTTGGGAGCGGGGTCCAGGAACCCGCGCGTCCATTTAATTAGGCCAGCACCTATTGGGAGCCTGGCTACATCATTTTATTGGTTACAGAAACCTGGGATATGATGAAAAAGATTCTCATCGTGTTCGTGGCGATCGGGTGCAGGTGGGCCTACCGAGGCCGCACCAAGGACGTCATCATCTTCGGGTGTTCCGGGGACACGGCCCCCATCGCAACGGATGGGACAGGGGAGCGAGAGGTTGAGGAAACCGCCACCTACTTCCACCAGGGGAGATGGCCAGGTTGGCTGGGGACGAATTCTACGGAATACTCCAGCAATTTCGGTTTTGCCTACCAAGAGACTTCGTTAACGTGCCCTCGGGTGAGGATCCTTGCACCCAGAGTCAGCGTTACCGTGGGAAAGAGGATCTGTCTGGTGTGTAATGGGAACATACCACTAAGGCGATGGTGGTGGCTGCGAAAGCTGGGAAAGGACATGAAGAACTCTACGGTCGAGTGGGAGCGACTGGGTAATAATACCCATTGGACTATTATGGGGACTCACGGACAATTACGTGTGTGTTGGGACAAATGGTGGGAACCAGATGAAGGAATATATGTCTGTATGTGGGGTTCAAAACGCGTTTGCCCCAAGGGCGTATCCATCTTCTTCCAGAGGCAGTGGCAGGATGAAGGAAAGGGGATGAGATGGGATGTCAGCACTCGAGCGTGCGGAGCCCCATACTCCCCTATTCCGGTAAACGCCACTGAACTCATCACCCGCCCACGCAAGCCCCTGCCCACGCTTCCGGTAGCACTAGCCCAGAAAGAAGGGTGCCCCACCACCACCAAGGGACCCGGGAACGGTTTAGTATTGGTACCCACCGGTCAGGTGCTGTACCAAGGGGTACACTACGCGGTGGCCTCAGTGATTTTAAACCTCACTGAGGTACGATTGCCGGAGTGGTGTCCCAAAGAAACGGAACAATTATACCAGGTCCTGTTAACCCGAATGTTTAGACAGTTTTACGAGTTTGACTTTGCCGACATCGACAAAGACAAATTATACACCGCACCAGCAGAAGTTTTGGATCGAGTCGGTTGGCAAAGAAGGGGTACAGTAAATGACATATTCACTGCTTTTAATACCGGGACATCTGTCGTCAACGCTCTAGATAACGTGGAGCTGCAGACACAGATCAACGGTTTAAAAGCCCAGTTAAGGAACATACTGACAGACGAAAATAAGGTAGTGGGTTCTGAGTTACATGAGGACCAGGCCATGACACTACACTTTAAGGAAATAATAGCTGAGCTGGAGAAACACGCGAGAACGGTAAATGCGCTCATTAAGGAGGATCGGAATGCGTCCGATCAAGCTGCGCAAGACGAGGCCTGTGTGCTATACGGGGCATGGTTACTGGGCGAGGGCCGCAGTAATCTTGAGGATTTAAAACAGGGTTTGGTCCCGTCCTGGATCAGCAACAAGCACTTGCAAGCGCTCCACCCTTTTGAGAATGCATTAAGCCCGTGCCAGCTCAGACTAGCTGCAGAAGCGTACCCAGTCCCAGTGGACTGCGGACGTTCGAATCATACTATCATGGGAATAGTGGTAAGAATGCCGGTGTTGGGTCCCACAGCAAAGCCCGCCCCAGTATACAGGGTGGAGAACATTGGAGTCATTCAGGGGGGTGCACACATTCGTTACGCAGTGGTCCCGCCTTACGTCATCAGATGGGAGCGTACGATGACAGGCACCGACCTCTCAGGGTGTCGGAGCCGGGGAGTACACATCATCCTGTGTCCCCAGCACTTGAATGCCTTTTTGAAACCACAGTGCGGGTTCAGAACCGCTAGCGCGAAGCCGATAAATTGCACCATGGAGGCAATGGCAGAGGACCATGTGCCCCCGCAGGTAGCATATATCGGGGGTGGAACATACTGCATCACCACTGTAGCGCCTCACTACCACTACGGACAACACGAGTGGTGTTCGATCAGTGATAGCAGTTTCTGTTTCAAACCCAGGGCCGAGGTTCAAGTGGCACAACAACGAATTGTCCCCATTCCTGCACCCTCCACCGTTCACCTCACTGTCAAAGAGAATTTCATGGACTTGCAACGATCCATCGCGCATTTTGGTTATGTCATTCCCCCTCTTCCCGAACACCTCACCAAGATTTTAAAAGCCGTTATAGTTTCACAGAAACATTTTTACACACTGGAGCAGAAGACTTTAGAGATAGGAAAAGACATATTGGACATAGTCATCCCACCATGGTGGGACTTGTTCACTAACATAGAGGTCCCGGCCTGGATTAGAATAGCATCCCACATCCTAGTAGTGTGTCAGGTTTTAATTGTGATATTTTTGCTATTCGTGCATTGCAAAAGAGGCAAACGCCTCCAGAGGCACGAGAACACAGGAGAATGGAGAGAACGTTATGTGCGAATGGGAGAAGAAGACACCCCACTTTAAGTTGCTAGTATTGAAGGTTAAGTGTCCCTCCATTTTTAGATTTTGGCCATTTGCGTGTTTTTGTTTTAAGCATATGAATATTGTTATGTTATTAGTCGTTCTTAAGTTTTGGATTAATAAAAGGTGTATGCAGGTGGTGCAAGAGGGTATCAACCCCTGCACATCTGACAGATGAATGTGTTATAGTTTAAGAAGTGCTGCCTATGATTGTCCAAATGTGCACAAAGTAATTTTCGTTTTTTTCGGAAATGGGAACTGCATGTGTCGTGAGAGTCATAGATAGTTAAGTGCCAGGAATGTTTTGGATGTGGGGAATCAGGGAAAATTTGCTCACCAAGGATCATTGATACCTCTAGCAAGCTATCAGTATCACAGGGGGGCCTGTAAGATTCGAAATTTTCAGCAATAATCACGCAAGAAAACAGGATAAATTAAGACAGTTTATTGACCAAAGTAAGCTTGCACAGAAAAACCTTTGATAAAAGGGCATACAAAATGGCCACCGGGCCTCGTGATCAGTTTCTGGACCATTTGATTTCTGTTACTGCAAGCCAGACAGGCTTGTGGATTGAAAACAGTAAGCCCGCGAAAGCCAGTATCGGGAAACCGAAACTCAGGGAAACAGCATACATATTCAATGGATTCTAAGTACAGGACGGTCTCAGGCAAACAGGATGGGGCCCATCAAGATATGGGCAGACAATGCATGAACACTTATACCCATTTAATGTACAAAGGAGAAACCGTTTAACAGCCATCAAGGGAAATCTCCAGACCGATCAATATGCGAACCGAGTCACGGTGACAATGTAAAAGACATTAAAAGACATTATCGGCCAGGAAGGCCAGTTAAGTTATCACCAGCTCCCGTTACAAGACAAAGCGCCCCTGCAGAGATTTCTGCCTGCCAAAATTAATACAAAGACAGGACTATGATTTGGCGGGAGATAAGACTGTCCCAAAAGGGTATAACTATGGATTGAAAGTCCATCAAAGTGGCGGTTACGGTTACACAGATCCAGGATCAAGTTCACGTTTCACTTCTTCGGAATTCGACCAAGACGTTTCTTCTTTTTCGAGGACGCTTCGGACGGACTTTTCAGTGCAAGGCAGCACTTCGATTTCGGGACACGATCGGTGTTCAGCCAGACAAGGCTCGGCCACGACGGGAAGATGACGAGGGTGGCCCGGGTGCTGTTGTCGGGAGATCATCGACGACCCAGACACCCTCAGGAAAAAAACCGATGATCCAGGTTGGATAAAAAGGATATTCCGAGCCTAGCCAGGCAAGGCCTCGACACGTGCATCCATTTCTCCAACATCACATTGGTGGCAGGGACTGCTCCATGAACCCAAATCCACAATAGTGGATCTCAACCTTGACGAGCGCTCATCGAGGCTGTGTCTACCCCGCCGCCTCGAGAGAGAGAGAGAGAATATCGACTGCGCCAGAAGTTTCCAGATCCACGTGACGACAGAAAGCTGTGCTAAAAGATTGCAAACCCCTTTTTGTGATTCTGATAGTGGTGAGCATGATCCCGAGTTCCTCAAATCGAAACTTAGTTTAGGTATTTAGGGGAGGGAGTAAGGTTAAATCGTAATGTGTTTCCCCTTTTACGACGTGCCGTGTGTTCCCCATTTCCACAGAGTCAAGTTCATAAATTTGTGCATGATTGTAGTTACTTTAATCTGTGCCTATGACATGTATTTTGTAATGCTTCAAACTGTTTAAAAATAAAAGCATCCATTTCGTGCTATTCAACCTAGTCTATTGAGTCCCTTCTCTGCACTACAGTTCTCTGCATCTAAGTCCAAGGTCTAGAGCCGTAGGGGAGAGTGGGTTGAACCACTCAAGGGTAATTATTGCACAAAGCCTGGCAGGAGACCAGAACGAGCAAGAGAAACCCCCTACAAACCACCTTGTTTCAAGGTAGCCGAGATCGCCACCTCCGATGCATCGCACTCGACCATGAAAGGGAGATTTTCATCAATGGAGCGAAGCGTGGCTTTTTCCAGTTGTCGCTTGAGGAGGTTGAAAGCTGAAATAGCAGTTGCCTCCAACAGAAATGACTTCGCGTGAAGCAGGGGCTGGATCTTGTCGGAGAAGTGGGGTATCCACTTTGCATAATAGGCGAACATCCCGAGTGCCTGACGTAGAGAGCCGAGATTCGTAGGGGGACAGAGCTCCTGAAGCGGACGAAGTTGCTCCGGGTCCGGTTTGATGACACCGTTGCCCACCCAGTGGCCAAGGATGTTGAGTGATGGTACTGATTTCACAGATTTTGACTCATTTAAGTTTAAGTTGCGACGGCGGAGAACATCAAAAAATTTCTGGAGGTTGGCATCATGCTCCTTTTGGTCATGACCAGCAATGGTGATATTATCTAAATATGGAAAAGCGTCCGCTAAGTTCTCCTGTTTGACTAGGCTATCCATTGCCCATTGAAAGGCAGCCACCCCATTGGTGACCCCAAATGGATGGCAACAAAACTGGTAAAGCCGACCATTGGCCTCAAAGGCCTTATACTTTTTGTCAGAGTCCTTTAACGGTACCTGATGGTATGCGCTCTTTAAATCAAAAGTTGAAAATACCTTGTAGTTGGCAAGGTTATTGACCATGTCATCGATGCATCGTAGTGGGTAGGCATCCAGGTCGGTATACTGGTTAATAGTTTGCGAGTAATCGATGCAAAGACGTTTCTTGTGTTGCTTCAGAGGATTTTTAACTATGACGACTTGAGCCCGCCAGGGAGATGAACATGGCTCAATGATACCATCAGCTAGAAGGCGAGAGATTTCCGCCTCGATAAAGGATCGATCATCTTGGCTGAAACGTCATGATTTAGTGGCTATGGGCTTACATCAGGGGGAAAGATTGGCAAACAAGGAGGGCTCGTCGAGCGAAGCTGCCGAAAGCGCACAAAACGGTACTTTGGAAAAAGTAAGCTCCGGCTTTGACCCTCCAAACTCGAAAGTGAGACTTTTGTGTTGTTTCTGGAAATCCTGTCCCAGAAGCACATCACTGCATAGGTTATTGAGCACCCCGAGCCGGGTGCAGAAATAAGTGCGGCCATTGAGAATAAGGTCGACAAGACAAAAGCCGGAAGAATTGGTGGTCAGTGTCGTCAGAGCCATTGCAATTTCCCTGTCTGAGGGGTAAATACGCAATTTTAACTTACTGACAGCCCACTCACTAATGAAGCTGTCAGAGCTGCATGAGTTGATTAGTGCACTCAGAATGTGTCCATTTACCGAAACCTTCGTGGCTGCATGGGACAGGCTTTGTGGAAAAACAGCTGTGATGGAAGGAGGGGCAATTTTACCCTTGACAGCTGTAACCTTAGTAGTGGTTCTTGGGGGAGGAGCAGTTTCATAGATAGCAGCTGCAAAACTAACAGGAGCTCTCGACCGGTATACCTTAGAAAAGGGGCGTTTCTTACTAACGGAGGCTCTTGACTGGCATACATAGAGTCATAGGCCTAGAAATTCACTAGCCTTAGCGCCGCTTTTGAGGCGCTAGAGGGACTAGCGCCAGAGTTATGGCCAGTTAAAAAATTCCCTGGGGCCCTAAATCGGCGTTGCACCGGTAGCGCTGCGCCGGCACCGATGACGTCATCGGTGTGCGCAGCGTCCCGGTTGCCGTGGTAACCCGCCCGAACTCCGAAATTGAGTTGCGGCCGCCTCGCCCGTGGCAGCCGCAAGCAACGTTCTGGCAGAGGTGCCTTACTCCAGTTTGCGCCGGCGCATTAAAGGCCCCACGGCGGCCGGCCACTTTCCCGCCGGCCGCCTGCCCGCAGCTCCCTCCCCGGACTTCTCCCCCCCACCCCCGGAACAGATGCAAGCCCGGCACTTGTCCGAGGTGCCGGGCTCATTTTTAAGCTGATTTGCGCGGGCCGCGGCCGGGTGCAGGCAGCTCCTCCTTAACGGGAGGAGGAGGCCTGCACGTCCCCAGCCTGCCGCACCGCATCGGTGCCGCAGCGCCGGAATTGCGGCGCGAAACGGCAGTTAGCGCCGATGTACCGCCGCAAAGACCCTTCAGTAGCGCCGGCAGCCATTTGGGCGCGGCGCCACTGAATTTTTGGCGCGCGCAGGGGACTTAGCGCCGGCACTAACTTCCGGCGCTAAAGCCCTGGCTAAGCCAAAACCCAATTTCTAGGCCATAGAGTCATAGGGGGAGAAATTCGGTGGAGCCGCAAACGGGGCGCCCAGCTCGCCTGGGCGCCGGAATTACCGCTGCGATCGGAGCAGTTGCGACCGCCGGAAATTCAGCTTGAGCACCCCAAGAGGGACACGGGGCGAGGATCGAGGCGCTCCGCGTCCCTCTAAGGGCGCTGAAACTGAATATCTCAGTGCAACGTGGCGCAGCACCACACGCTGCGGCAGGTCGCGCTGCGGTACTGCAGGCCTTCCTCCCATTCTTAAGGGGGAGGGGCCTGCACCAGCACGATCGGAGATCGCGAGTGCCGGCAAAAGAGCCCGGCACCGAGGAGAAGTGCCGGGCTCTGGGAAAACAGCCGGCACTGCCGTGGGGGGAGATCAGGAGGCCGGGGACCGAGGTGCTGGCAGGCGGCCGCCGAAGAAACAGCCGCCCCACACCTCCACCTTAATTTGCGCCACTCGCGCCACAGGTAGGCCCCGTGAACCGGGCGCAATTTGCGAACGGCGCTACAGAGGCGGGCGCTACAAAATATCGTGATTGGGGCGGTATCAGGGCGCTGCGCACACCGATGACTTCATCGGTGGTGACACAGCGCAACAGGCTAACGCTTCCATTAGCGCCCCAGCTAAATATCGCGGGAGGCGTGGCCAGTGGCGCTAAAGCCACTGAGTGCCCTCTTTAGGCGCTAACTGGTGGCGCAGCCCACCGAATTTCTAGGCCATAGAATCATAGAGTTATACAGCACAGAAAGAGGCCCTTCGGCCCATCGCGTCTGCGCTGGCCATCAAGCCCTGTCTAATCTAATCCCATTTTCCAGCATTTGGTCCATAGCCTTGTATGCTATGGCATTTCAAGTGCTCATCCAAATGCTTCTTTAATGTTGTGAGGGTTCCTGCCTCTACCACCATTTCAGGCAGTGAGTTCCAGATTCCAACCACCCTCTGGGTGAAAAAGTTCTTCCTCAAATCCCCTCTAAACCTCTTGCCCCTTACCTTGAATCTATGCCCCTTTGTTATTGACCCCTCTACTAAGGGAAAAAGTTCCTTTCTATCTACCCTATCTGTGCCCCTCATAATTTTGTACACCTCAATCAGGTCCCCCCTCAGCCTTCTCTGCTCCAAGGAAAACAACCCCAGCCTGTCCAGTCTTTCTTCAAAGCTGAAGCGCTCCAGCCCAGGTAACATCCTGATGAAGCTCCTCTGCACCCTCTCCAAAGCAATCACATCCTTCCTATAGTGTGGCGACCAGAACTGCACACAGTATTCCAGCTGTGGCCTAACCAGCGTTTTGTACAGCTCCATCATAACCTCCCTGCTCTTATATTCTATGCCTCGACTAATGAAGGCAAGTATCCCATATGCCTTTTTAACCACCTTATCCACCTTCTCTGTTGCCTTCACGGATCTATGTACATGCGCACCAAGGTCCCTCTGATCCTCTGTCTTTCCTAGGGTCTTACCATTCATTGTGTATTCCCTTGCCTTGTTAGTCCCTCCAAAATGCATCACCTCACACTTTTCAGGGTTAAATTCCATTTGCCACTGTTCTGCCCATCTGACCAACCCATCTATATCGTCCTGCAGACTGAGGCTACCCTCCTTGCTATTTACCACCCCACCAATTTTCGTGTCATCTGCGAACTTACTGATCATACCTTTTACATTCACATCCAAATCATTAATGTAGACCACAAGCAGCAAGGGACCCAGCACCGATCCCTGCAGCACCCCACTGGACACAGGCTTCCAGTCACAAAAACAACCTTCAACCATCACCCTCTGCCTTCTGCCACTAAGCCAGTTTTGGGTCCAATGTGCCAAGGCACCCTTAGAAAAGTGACCTTTCTTGCTGCAATGATTGCAGGTTGCGTTAAGAGCAGGATAAAATTTCCTATCATGGAACGCACCTCCACAGAAGAAACACTTCCTTCCAGATTGCTAAGATGCCGCTAGGGCAGGGTCGTCATCAGTGAAGGCTTCTAGGGTAGGGTTGTCATCCGCTAGGTTAGAGTCATCATCAGTGAGGGCTTCCGCCCAAGACCTATCGAAGGAGTCATTAAAAGTGATAGCAGCAGCCTGTGCACAAGGTAGAAGATAGGTATCTGCATTCCTCTTTGCTAAGTCCAGGGAACACGCCTGGTCATAAGCAGCCTGTAACTCGAAGGCTTTATTCTCCAACAGATCCTGGCGTATGAAGGGAGACGTAATTCCATTAATAAAGGAATCGCGAATTAGCTCCTTCTGGTACTGCTCAGCTGTGACAGCTTTAAGGTTACAATCCTTGCTGAGCCTGCGAAGCTTTTGAAGGAATTTGTCAAGTGATTCTCCGGGTTGTTGTCGAGTTGTGGCCAATAGATGCCGAGCAGAAATTTCATTTGGGGCCTTAACATATAGTCGCTGTAATATTAGGATAGTGGAGTCATAGTCAACACTGTCTTCGATATAGTCAAACACATGAGGAGATACATAATTGGCAAGTATCTCTAATTTATCAGGAACATTCTCACCACACACCCTGAGGATGTTGCTGAAGGTACGATACCAGTGTTTCCATACCTTAGCAGTTGTAGGTGAATTTGGGTCCAGGTCAAGACGGGCGGGTCTGAGTAGTTTGTCCATGATGGATTGATTACTATGCCGGAGTTCCCTTCTGCAGTTGAAGTCGTAGCTGGCTGTTCCCGAAATCACTCAGAGCGTGGAGTCGATATCAAGTTGATTAAATTGACGTAATAAAACTCACTGCACACTTGGTTTGAGTATAAAACAAGGCTTTAATCAGTTTGTTTCTGTTGTATCCGCCAGTAGTAAGACACAGACTGCAGGAGAACGGTACAACAGGTGTTTACTCAACGTGGCTCACTCTGGAACTGACTATACAGATTACTACTCAGTGATCTATACAGGTGTGGTCACTGCCGGTACTACAGTATACATGAGCTGTAAAAAGTAGTTCCCCCCTTAAAGGTATATACATTACAATTCCTCCCCTTTTAGATTAACAGTACCATAACACTCAGTTAGCAATTAAATATCAAACTAATTACAATTAACACTTTTAACATACAACACTAGCTGAAAATAGTCCATTTATATATTCAGTCTTTGGGGAGGCCTCCTGATCCTTTCTGGATAGCGCCTTTCCCGAGAGTCTCGCTCTTGGTGCGGAGGTGATTCTGGCACCCTGTCGTCGGTTGGGTCATCAGCTTCCGATGCTATTGTTTCTGGGGTAGATGCGACCTGTACGTCGGGTTCCTCACCAGGTACGTATGGGCGAGGCATGAGGTTGACTTGTTCCTGTGACTCTAGGATCTGGTCAGCATGGCGTCTCACGATGCTCTCCCCAATGTCCACTGTGTACATTAGTGGGCCCTGCCGTGTGCATATCGTTCCTGGCTGCCATTTTTCTGTTCGGTAGTCGCGGGCCACGACTGGTTGCCCTACATTGAAGCTCTTTGTTGGCTTCTCATGGATGGGCTGGAATTGCTTACTCTCAATATCTCTTCGTACGTTTGGTCTGAGCAAATCCAGGCGAGATCTTAACCTTCGGTTAAAGAACATCATGGCCGGGGCCTGGTTGGTGACTGCATGTGTCGCATTCCGGTAGGCGAACAGGAAATTGTCCACCTTGTGCTGCTGCGGAATGTTGTCATTGTACATAGCCTTTATTGCCTTCGTAAAGGTTTGTACGAACCTCTCAGCCAATCCATTTGTGGCTGGATGATACGGGGCGGATGTGTAATGCCTTACCCCATTCTTCTGCATAAACCTCCGGAACTCTTCGGACACAAACTGTGGTCCGTTATCGGAGCAAATCTGTTCTGGCAAGCCGTTCCTGGCAAAAATGATCCGTAGGACTGCAATAGTTTTCTCCGTGGTGGTAGAGGACATTTTGATGACCTCAGGCCATTTCGAGTGCGCATCCACGACTATTAAAAACATTGAGTCCATGAATGGACCAGCAAAATCAATATGCACCCGTTGCCATGGAGATGAGGGCCACTCCCATGGGTGTAGAGGGGCATGTGGTGGTGCATTTTGGACTTTCTGGCATCCTGAGCAACACTTGGTCGGGTCCTCGATTTGTTTATCGATTCCCGGCCACCACACATAAGCCCTGGCAAGGCTTTTCATTTTTACCCCTCCCAGATGACCCTCATGAAGCTCATTGAGCACTCTATCCCTTAACTTGGGTGGAATTACCACTCGGAATCCACACATCAAGGTCCCCCGGCACACTGACAGCTGTTCTCTTCTTGTCGAGAATGCTGGCAACAGTGAGTCGCCATGTGCTGGCCATCCCTTCACCGTCAAATCATATACCCGAGACATTGTCGGGTCATTACGGGTCTCCGTTTCTATACGAGCGTTAGTTACCGATAGGTATTCAACTATAGTCGAATGAAATATTTCGACAGGATCCACTGCTGATGCTTCCTCCGCAGTAGGCAGTGGCAGGCGTGATAGCCCATCAGCACTTCCATGCTGTTTCGTGCCCTTATATTCAATCTCATAGTGGCGCGCCCCTAGAAAGAGTGACCATCTTTGTAGTCGTTGCGCAGTCATCACCGGAACGCCCTTCTTCGGATTAATAATGGAGACAAGAGAGGCTGGTGGTCAGTCAGCAAGGTGAATTTCTGCCCGTGCATTTGTGATTGAACTTTTTCACTCCCCACACTAGGCTGAGGGCCTCCCTGTCAATCTGGGTGTAGTTACACTCGGCTGAGGCTCGTGATCGTGACGCAAAGGCTATTGGCCTCTCTGAGCCGTCCGAGAATTTGTGCGACAGCACCGCTCCAATGCCGTAGGGTGACGCATCACATGCCAACCGAATTGGTAGTGCTGGGTTGAAATGGGCCAATACCTCTTTCGATGTGATTAGTGTTTTGCTCTTCTGGAAAGCTCGTTTACATCCGTCACTCCACTTCCATGGCACGCCAGTTTGCAGTAGGGTGTTCAGTGGGTGTAGTATTGTAGGCAATTTTGGCAAGAACTTATGGTAGTAGTTTACCAGCCCGAGGAACGACCTCAGTTGTGACACATTTTCCAGTGCTGGAGCCTTGACTACTGCCTCAATCTATTCTGGGGACTTATGTAACCCCTCTTTATCGATAACGTGCCCACAATACGAGATCTGTTTTTTTTAAAAACTCGCATTTGGGGCGGTTAGCTCAGAGCCCATATTCCTTCAATCTAGTGAGCACCTGCTCCAGGTTGGCGAGGTGATCACTGTCATTTTCACCCGTGACCAGGATGTCGTCCAAATAACACTGGGTCCCTGGGATCCCTTGCAGGACTTGTTCCATTGCCCTTTGCCAAATAGCCGGAGCTGATGCTACCCCGAATACCAGCCAGTTGTATTGGTAGAGACCTTTATGGGTGTTGATTGTGAGGTATTTTTTTGATGCTTCTTCTACCTCCATTTGCAGATACGCCTGGGCCAGATCAATTTTAGTGAAGCATTTCCCTCCAGATAGCGAGGCGAAAATATCTTCAATCCGCGGAAGTGGATATTGCACGGTGTGAAGGACTGGGTTCACTGTTACCTTAAAGTCCCCACAGATGCGAACCTTCCTTGGTTCCCCAGGCGTGCTGCTCAATGACTTTTTCATCACAGGGACGATGGGTGTAGCCCACTCGCTCCAGTCTACCTTGGAAAGTACTGAATGTTCCAAAATCTCCAGCTCTGCTTCGACGGCTGGGCGGATCACATAAGGTACCGGTCTGGCCTTAAAAAATTTTGGCCTTGCGTTTTCTTCGATTTTAATTGTTGCTGTCATGCCTTTTAGTGTTCCGAGTCCTTGCTGGAACACTTCTTGTGCGTCGGTTAGGATCTTTTACAGTCGCCCAGGTGTGACGTCGTCATCCTTTTTGGCAGCCACAGTCAGTGCTTGTATGGAATGCCAATCCAGCTGTATTTTCCGGATCCATTCACATCCCAGTAATGGTGGTCCTCCATCTTGCAATTCATACACTTCTAGTTTTGGTGTTTCCTTACCATTATATATAACGGTCACCCTTAATTTTCCTTTGGGGTAGACTTTTTGCCCCGTGTACGTCTTCAAAATAATTTTTGTGTTTCTCAAGGGTATGTGTGAGAATAGCCGCTCGTAGTCCCGTCGGTTTATGACTGTTAGAGCTGATCCTGTGTCCAATTCCATTTTTACCTGGACTCCTGCTATCTTGAGAGTGACCCAAATGGTTCGGTGATCCTCCGTTTTGATCACATTATGTAGTTTCAGACAACTCAGCTCCCTGTTTTCGGAGTCGGTATCACTCTTTTGTTCGTCTGAACTATTCTCCGTCACCTTATGTACCTTCTTGTACTTTTCTTTTGGAGATTTCTTATTGCTGGTTTTCTTTCCCGACCTGCAGACTCGTGCTATGTGTCCTACTTTTCCACACTGTCTGCACACTTTGTCTTTGAACCAGCAATCATTGTGGTCATGTGTTGTTCCGACGCAGCGATAGCACTTCTCTGTTCTGTATGACATTTCGTTTGTGCCATATTCTTGCGGTCTCTGTTGTATCTCTGCAGCGCCCCGTGCTGCTGCTTCATATGATACCACAATGCTGAAAGCCTTGTCCAGCGTAAGGTCCTTTTCAGATAAAAGCCGTTTCTGGATTCCTTCAATTTGAAACCCACACACAAACTTGCCCCTTAATGTATCTGCCAGTCCCGTTCCAAACTGGCAGTGTTTCGATAGTTTGCGCAGTTCTGTTAAATATTCAGCATTGCTTTCATCCTTATGCTGGTTCCGTTTGTGAAACTTGAATCTTTCTGCTATCAGCACCGGTGTGGGGTTTAAATATTCCTGTAGTATCGTCACTATGTCTCCAAAACTCTTTTCCACTGGCTTCGCTGGGGTTACTAGAGTTCATAATAAGCCATACGTCTTTGCACCCATTAAATTTAACAATACCGGCGCTTTCTTGTCATCTGACACCTCATTTGCCTTGCAGTATACCTCTATTCGTTCGACATATGTAGTCCAATCTTCGACTTCATTGTCAAATGCGGTGATACTGCCACTCTTCGGCATTTTGGGTGTGGTTTACAATGGCTTAAAATGGCATCTCCCGCGCTTTCCTTCCTCCCCCGCTGCTGCCAACGCTGCTCTCAGCGGTCCTCGTGGCAATGGCGGCGCCCTGTAGGTTTCGCGCGCTTCTCCTGCGCTGCTGCCAACGCCGTTCTCGGCGGTCCTCGTGGCAATGGCAGTGCCTCGCGGGTTTCTGCGCGTCTCTCTCCCTCTCCTCGACGCTGCTCGGCCCCTGAACACCAGCTGCGCCCTGTGCGCTCTGCCCTCTCTCTCTCTCTCCCGTCGACGCTGCTCGGCCCTTTGCTGTGCCGCTCGGTCGGGCTCTAGCCCGCCGCTGTCCGGGAAGGGTCTGCACACTACCTGTTGCCAGCCCGTTTCGCTGGACCACCGTGACTGGAAAGCCAAGCCTGGCTCTCAACAGCCTCCCCCGCAATTCTCGAGTCTCTGCTGGATGACTGGGCGGTTGCCCATGGTCGACGCCTGTGTCTCTGGCCTTGACCTCCAATCTACTGGTCTCCAGGAATGAATCCCTGGGAGGTGATGCAGAGTTGCAGGTAGGATCGAATTTGCTTCGTCGCCAATGTTGTGTCCGTTAGTAGTAAGACACGGACTGCAGGAGAACGGTACAACAGGTGTTTACTCAACGTGGCTCAATCTGGAACTGACTGTACAGATTACTACTCAGTGCTATATACAGGTGTGGTCACTGCCGGTACTACAGTATACATGAGCTGTAGAAAGTAGTTCCTCCCTTAAAGGTATATAGATTACAGTTTCAAAACATGGATGTCTAGTTATCTTTCACTAGTTCCTGTTTACAAAATGTTCTGTGAAAGCTGGGCCCCCGCCCAAGTATTTATACTCCTTGGACGGCGCCACCAGCTGGCCGTCCAGTGTTATTTCATGAGTCTTTCTTCATGGATCATAAGAGTCATGACACTTACCATTAAAGGGCAACGAGGTAAACGCTTGGCTAACTGGGTAGTTTCCTTTTTCAAAGGCTTCAAAGGCAAGTAGGATTTGCTTTCAAAAGAGGAAAGCAAGAAGTGGAAGATCTGGAGGTCTGACTTCAGAAATCATCGGAGTTTTAGTGTCTTTGGCCCAGATTTTGGTACTGTTTCCCAGCATAGAAACTAAACAGGGAAAAAGCGAACAAGGAGCTTACAGTGAAAGCTCTGGCAAGTGCCCTTGCGAGGTTACCCTCCCAAGAAAGACATTATATATTTTGTAGGTGTCGAAGATGTCAAATTAAAGCACTCTTTTCATCACAGGCTCTTTGGAAAAGATACCTTCAGTTGGCAGGTTAATGCTCGTGCTGTGAGAACCAGACAGTTAAGATCTGATATTCTGTACTAGTCCAGAGTAGGATGGTGGGTCATAGTGTAATCAAACATCTCACAAGAACACTAGCCTGATGGAAGTGTTCTGCTGAGGAATGAATGATTCTGTCAGTACAAGGACATTTCCAATTGAATTCTTTATCTACTCAAAGCAGCAGACATTGTGATCAGAGTTAAGAGGGAGCAAACAAGACTGTCCTTTCTGAAGTCCTTTCTTCAGCCTGGACTGGATATCAACTGGATGCAGAGGGAAAAGGGCAGTCCACGCTCAATATGTTACTCAGTCTTCTACTATTAATAATTTGAACCCATAACCCTGAATATAAAAATATAGGAAAAGGGATAAGGAAAGATCATCAGCTGCTCCATCAAACCAGCCCCGTCCAATCATGGTGGAGCTTCATGCACTACCCGATCTACCTCCTTGGCCATGCAGTCTCCTAGGAGAAGCAAAAAAAACCAACTAAAGAAACAATCCTGTGGCCATTTTATGAAAACACTACTGGAAACTCCTTTCCAATCCACCTCAAAGGCAGTCAAACAAAGGCCACAGTAACTTATGAATCTCATTATTCCCCGCTACCAGTCAAAGGTATCAAGGGGTATGGATGATAGGCAGTTAAATGGAGCTGAGATACAGATCAGCCATGACTTAATAGAATGGCAGAACAGGCTAGAGGGGCTGAATGGTCTAATCCTGTTCCGATGTTCCTACAAACCCTGCAATCTACCTTTTCGAATTAAAATAGTCCTCTTCTCCCAGAAACCTGTCCAGCTCTCTTTTGAAGGTTAGCAGGTAACCCATACTCACCACACAATTTGATTATCTATTTCAGAACAATGACTCTCTGAGAAATACTTTCTATTGTAGGAATTAATGAATTCCTACGAATAATGGAGATCGACACAAGAGAACAATCAAACAGGTCTTTACTCAAAGGAGATGCCACGAAGACTCACTGGGCAGTCCCATGGTTTGCAACGTGACGTCATTGCGTTTGCCCGCGCTCTAAAAGGGGCCACGCCCCGTACATGCAAACTCTATATACAAAACACAGTAATGCCTAACACAATGGTACAGGTGTAGGCTGGTGTTAGAACATCGTTAAAGAGAATTATACACAGTTAGCCAGAGTCATTCAGTGGTTCTGCCACATGCGCCCCCCCGGAATTCGCTTTAACGGACAAAGTCAAACGGTGAGGGGGTCTGACAAGCCTATCAGAACGACTCCTGTACTCTCGAGGCGGAGGCTGCTGGGCGGCTGGCGGTCTGGCGGGCGGTCGCACTTGGTCTGCCGTAACGACGACGGGTGGCCGACCCCATCTCGGCGGTTGTGCTGTCTCGACGGGGCGGTCGAGGTCCAAATGTGCTGGCTTTAAGCGGTCGACCGAAATGTGGTCCGGTTTACCCCCGACATCTACCGTGAAGGTTTTGTCCCCTGCTTCCAACACGCGGAAGGGACCGGTATATGGGGCCTTGAGCGGATCCCTATGTGCGTCATGGTGAATAAAAACGTATTCAGCCTTGTGAAGCTCCGTGGGAATGTGTGACCTCTGTGGCCCGCTGTGCGAAGTGGGCACCGGTGCGAAACATCTGGCCGCCTCTTGGTGACTAGCAAGCTGGGCAGACGCGGACCATTGCTCCGTCGATGTTGGTAGGAAGTCCCCTGGGACCCGCAACGGCTGACCATACACCAGCTCCGCTGATGAAGAGTGAAAGTCTTCTTTGGGGGCCGTGCGAATGCCCAACAGGACCCACGGTAGCTTGTCTGCCCATCCAGCGTCCTGGAGGCTGGCTCTCAGGGCGGCCTTCATTGACCGGTGGAAGCGTTTGCAGAGGCCATTTGCCTGTGGGTGGTAGGCTGTGGTGCGGTGTAATTTGACACCGAGTCCTTGGGCCGATACATTCCAGAGTTCGGAGGAAAACTGCGGTCCCCTGTCTGATGAAATATCGGCGGGTACTCTGAAACGGGCGATCCAGGAGGAAATGAACGCCCTGGCCACGTCCGCCGAAGTAGTGGATGACAGGGCGACCGCCTCTGGCCATCTGATGGTGCAGCCAACCATGGTCAGGATGTGTGAAAACCATTGGAGAATGGGAGTGGTCCTACCAGGTCCACGTTGATGTTGTCAAAACGTTACTCCGGAACTGTGAAGGCGGCCAACGGAGCTTTGATGTGGCGCTGTACCTTGGCCTTTTGGCAGACCACGCAGGTGTTGGCCCAGTCACGGACATCATTATGCATGCCATGCCATACAAATTTCGCTGACATCAATTTCTGAGAGGCCTTCATTCCAGGGTGTGACAACCCATGTATGGCGTCGAACACTTTGCGGCGCCAGACGACCGGCACGACAGGGCGAGGATCCTGTACGGAGACGCCACACAACAGCGTGGTACCTGCCGAATGGAACTTGACGTCGGCCAACTGGAGGCCAGTGATGGCCGTTCGGTAAGCTTGGACTTCCAGGTCTGAGGCTTGGTTCACTACCATGAGGGCGTAGTCGATGCCCAAATGAACCGTATTGACGATCGCGCGGGAGAGGCAGTCTGCCACCAGGTTGTCCTTACCGGCCACGTGCCGTATATCTGTAGTGAATTCGGATATGTTGGTCAGTTGACGCTGCTGTTGGGCTGACCACGGTTCGGCGGTCTTGGACATTGCAAAGGTCAGCGGCTTATGGTCCACAAAAGCGGTGAAAGGACGTCCTTCCAGAAGGAACCGAAAATGGCGGATGGCCAGAAAAAGGGGGAGCAAATCCCGGTCGAACGTGCTGTGTGCTCTCTCATTCTGCTGTAGTTGACGGCTGAAGAATGCCAACGGCTGCCACGTCCCATTCACCCACTGCTGTTGCACGGCACCGACTGCGTAGTCCGATGCGTCGGTGGTGAGGGCGATGGTGGCTCCTGGCAGTGTGTGCACCAGCATAGTCGCGTTGGCTAAGGCACTTTTGGTGTCGGCGAACGCTCGGGCCATGTCATCCGTCCAGTCTACCGGGTTCTTGCCAGTCTTGCCCTTGAGGGCCTCGTACAGGGGCTGCATGAGTAGTGCCGCCTTAGGCACGAAACGGTGGTAAAAGTTTACCATGCCTAGGAATTCCTGCAGGGCCTTTATGTTCTGTGGGCGTGGAAAGGATGTCACCGCCTCTACCTTCGAAGGTAAAGGAACCGCCCCCTCTGAGGTGATGCGATGACCCAGGAAGTCAATTTGGTGCAGGCCAAACTGACACTTGATCGGGTTGATAATCAGGCCGTGTTGGCTGAAGCGTCGAAAAAGGGTGCGTAGGTGACAGGTATGTTCTTCCTTAGTAGGACTGGCAATTAGAGTATCATCCAGGTAGACGAAGAGGAACTTAAGGTCCCGCAGCACGGAGTCCATCAGGCGTTGGAAAGCCTGGGTGGCGTTCTTTAACCCAAACGGCATCCGTAAAATCTCGAAGAGGCCGAATGGGGTGACGACTGCGGTCTTCTGGACGTCTTGTGGATGAACTGGGACCTGGTGGTAGCCCCGGACGAGGAAGACTTTTGAGAACACGGTGTTCCCTGCCAAATGGGCAGAGAAATCCTGGATATGGGGGATCGGGTACCGATCCAGAGTGATGGTATCGTTTAGGTGTCGATAGTCGCCGCATGGCCGCCATCTGCCGCCAGGCTTCGGGATGATATGGAGGGGTGAAGACCAGGGACTATTCCACCGGCGAATAATCCCGAACCGTTCCATGGTTGCAAACTGCGCCTTGCGACCGCCAGCTTGCCAGGTTCTAGGTGCCGGGCCCGCGCGTAGACCGGGGGCCGTTGGTGGTGATGTAATGTTCCACACCATGTTTCGTGGCTGTGGAGGAGAACATGGGTCTTGTCAGGTCGGGGAATTCGCTGAGCAGGCGAGCGAACTCATCAGGAGTCGGGAACGCACAGGAGACAGTGCGTGACGTAGTGTTACCACGGTAACACGGAAGAGAATTAAAAGTTGCAGAGTTGATCAGCCGTCGGTTCCTAACGTCGACCAGGAGGCTGTTGGCGCACAGGAAATCTGTGCCGAGGAGGGGCTGGGAAACTTTGGCCGTAACAAACTCCCAGTGAAAACGTTGCCCCCCGAGGCACAACTCCACTCGCCATCTGCCGAAGGTCCAAATTGTTCCGCCATTGGCCGCTTCAAGGGCGGGGCCGTGATTCCCCGTCTGCACATCGAGGGCGGACAGAAAACGACGACCGGAGAGAGTATCAGTGATGAAGAGCAATTTTCCCGCTTTGCCAATCGCCATCGCGGCCGCGGGGTGCCCGTTAGACCCGTTCCTTGGTGGTCGCAGTGTCAGTCATTGGTTTTTTGGGGGAAAACTGCAGGGAGGGCGGCAACGCTTCGCTTTCGTGCCGAACTGCGCGTGGTAGAAACACAGCCCAGCAGGCGGACAAGCTGGGGCGGTGTCTGCGGGGGATGGGTGCCTCGTGGCGGCGCAGTACTGCCGAGTTACAGAGAGAATTTTGTCAGCCTCCGCAGCGAGTGTTGCGCAGTCTTCAGTTTCAGATCTGGCCAGGGCAGCTTGTACCTGTTCAGGCAGTTGGCTGAGGAAAATCTCGCGGAATAGGAAACATTCCCGTTCTGAGCCCAGGAGTGTGAGCATTTGGCTCATCAACTCTGAAGGCTTGGAGTCACCGAGCCCAGGCATAGCGAGTAATCGACGGGCGCGCTCCGATTTTGTGAGCCCGAAAACCTGCAGTAACCGCGCTTTGAGGGTTTCATACTTGCGCTCCGTTGGGGCGTTTTCGAGGAGGCTGACGATACGAGAGGCGGTAGAGCTGTCGAGTGGTGAGACCACGTAAAGATACTTGGTCTGATCCGCATCGATGTTCCTCAGGGCGAACTGGGCCTCGACCTGAATAAACCACGAGGGCGCTTGCTGCTCCCAGAACTGCGGTAGCTTCAGCGAAACGGCGTTTGCTTCCATGCTGTGCTCTTCTTTTGTGAAAACGTTCACAAAAACGGGGTCACCAATGTAGGAATTAACGAATTCCTACGAATAACAGAGATCAACACAAGAGAACAATCAAACAGGTCTTTACTCAAAGGAGATGCCACGAGGACTCACTGGGCAGTCCCGTGGTTTGCGACGTGACGTCATCGCGTTTGCCCGCGTTTTCCCGCGCTCTTAAAGGGGCCACGCCCCGTACATGCAAACTCTATATACAAAACACAGTAATGCCTAACACAACGGTACAGGTTTAGGCTGGTGTTAGAACACCGTTAAAGAGAATTATACACAGTTAGCCAGAGTCATTCAGTGGTTCTGTCACACTATCATCTAACATAACTCTTTGGTTATGTATTTTTTATAATTGTGCTCCATAATTCTTTCATCTCTGTCCATCTCATACAACGTATCTAACGGGGCAGACTCTAATCCCTTCATCACCTCTGAGCATGCATTTCTCTAATTTAAAAAAATGGCCCTTATTGTAAATAAACGGGAATTTCAAAGCAACAGCTGTGGTGCATGTAACCATTCCACCTTTAAGAGAACTATTTTAAGGGTTGCACTACTTTATCTTGGCTGCTGTATACTGTAATACCAGTGGTGACCACACCGGTATATAAGTGCTGTGTAATGATTTATTGGGCAGTTCCGCCCTGACCTTCGACTAGTAAAGACCTGTTAAAATTTACTCTTGTGGCCTGTGTAGTAATTCTCATTATAACACACAGACTTAACAACAGCTTGCCTTTGAATCACACCTCTGACATCCCAAAGTGCTTTATAACCAACACGACCGTACACAGCAAGGTGCCACAAACTACAATAAGACAAATGACCAGATGGTCCTTTTCAGTGGTGGCTGAGGGATAAATGTTGGCCAGGAACTCCCTTGTTCTTCTTCACACAATGAATCATAGAATCGTAGAAAGTTACAGCACGGAAGGAGGCCATTTGGGTCCCATCCTGTCCACGCCGGCCAACAAAGAGCTATCCAGCCTAATCCCACTTCCCAGATCTTGATCCTGTAGCCCTGTAGGTTACGGCACTTCAATTGCTCATCCAAGCACTTTTTAAATGTGGTTAGGGTTCCTGCCTCTACCGCCCTTTCAGGCAGTGAGTTCCAGATCCCCACAACCCTCTGGGTGAAGAAACTTCCCCTCAAATCCCCTCTAAACCTCTTACCAATTACTTTAAATCTGTGCCCCCTGGTTTTTGACCCCTCTGCTAAGGGAAATAGGTCCTTCCTGTCCACTCTATCTAGGCACCTCATAACTTTATACAGCCTCCTCTGTTCCAAAGAAAACAACCCCAGCCTATCCAGTCTTTCCTCGTAGCAAAAATTCTCCAGTCCAGGCAACATCCTTGTAAATCTCCTCTGTCCCCTCTCTAGTGCAATCACATCTTTCCTGTAATGTGGTGACCAGAACTGCATGCAATACTCTAGCTGAGGTCTATGTTGTGTATGTAATATGTGTGCTACTTTGAACCTATGGACAGGACTGCACTACTTGTAGGGCGTAGTGATACGCAGTACCACTCCTGGCCATAGGGGTATAAATAGTACTGTGGGTACTGATCTCCCCTCAGTTCCTGCCTGTGGGCATGAAGTAAAGACCTACGTGTAGTCCCTACCTCCAACCAGTAAAGACCTGTTTTATTGTTACTGATTAAGTCTGAGTATTAATTACTTGAACAACTCACAGACTTAACACTGGCGACGAGTCAGGTTCTTACCCTGCGGCAGTTGAAGAGAGGTTTCAAACATCACCACCCCACTAGAAGCGACAGGCTTTAGGACTCTGAAGCCTCCATCAGCGACTGAGCACTGGAGTGCAGCAGCCATCCTGACAGCTTCCAGCGACTGACAGAAGTCTTTCTGCAGTTTCCTTGTTCAACCTAGGTGGTGGGGTAAGCTGTGCAGCGTTGGCTGCAAAGACAGGGCTGGGGAAGTTGGAGAAGATAAGGGCGATCGCAATCCCTGATAAGAGCCGCGGTGAAACGCGCGAGCGGGTAAGCCAGAGCCCGGGAGGGAGCGAGCAAGAGCCGCTTCGGTCGGGAGCCACTTCGCGATCCAGCGATCGCATCCGCTGATAAGGGCCGCACTCGGGCGATCACGGCGAAGATAAGGGCCGCACTCGGGGGCTGAAGGGAGACGGCGTCGGGGGACGGGTGAAGACCGCCAAGCGCGGGAAAACCGCCATTTTGTGGGCGGAGGACGACGGCAAGAGCGGGAAGCCGCCATCTTTGATAACAAGTAAACAAAATAAAATCTGAGAAATTGCAAATCTACAAACACGGGAATATTAGCACCTTTGATAGTGACCTCGAAGATTGGGCCATATATGTTGAAAGAGTAAAAAATTATTGTACGGCCAATAAAATTCGTGACCAAGATAAAGCTCTAACATTATTAAATTTAATGGGTGCGAAGACATACGGGCAATTGAAACACCTGTTATCACCAGATGAACCGGCGGATAAGACGTTCGATGAGATTGTTACTGTCCTGAAAGATCATCTAAACCCCACGCCGCTGATGCTAGCGGAACGATTTAAATTTTATGACAGAAGGCAGCTACAGCATGAAAGCAATGCTGAATATTTGCTGGAATTGCGTAAATTAGCGAAATATTGCCAGTTTGGAACGGGACTGACAGATGCACTACGAGACAAATTTGTGTGTGGTTTATTTAAACAGGATACACAAAAGCGACTGCTCGAGGAGAATGAGCTGACGCTTGAGAAGGCGGTCACTATGGCAGCAGCACACGAAGCCGCAGCGAGAGGCACGGCAGTAATGCAGCTACGGTCATCGGAGCTCAGTGCACACAAATTGGGTGTGAGTTCTGGCAAATGTTATCGTTGTGGAAAGACAACGCATGATCAGAACCAGTGTTGGTTTAAAAACCAAGAATGTAGAACTTGTGGTAGGCTTGGACATATAGCTAGAGTATGCAGGTCAGGGAAGAAGACCAGCAACAAGAAGTCACCGCAAGGAAAATACGCAAAAGTACACAAGGTGGCCGAACAGGAGTCCGATTCAGACGCTAGCAGTAATGAACTGGCTGGCTTAAGCAGTATTGAACTGGCTAGCTTAAGGGTACTCAACATTGGTAAGGGTGCAGGCCTCCAGACAATTTGGGTTACTCTTCAGATAGAAGGAGTCCAAGTAAAAATGGAATTGGACACTGGATCGGCATTGTCGGTCATGAATAAGAAAGATTACAGAAGGTTATTCCAACATATTCCCCTACAGGATACGGAGATTATATTGACAACCTACACGGGGCAGAGAGTGTACCCCATCGGGACAATAAAGGTTGCAGTGGCCAACAAGGGCGAAGGAAGTCAAATAATGGACTTATATGTGCTACCGGAGGGAGGTCCACCACTACTAGGCCGGGAGTGGTTTAGAAACATAAATATGGACTGGCATTCGCTAAAAGCCATAAAGAGTGAGAACTCGGTGCAGATAATCAGCCCAGACTCTAGAACTGATGATGGTAAGACCAACCCACGTGCAAAAGACAAAGTTTCAGCACAGAATTCCACTGAGCAACAACAACATAGTTTAACAGAGAATTCTGAGTCTGTCAAGTCTACTGATATGCCCATTTCTGAGGGACACCGGGCTCGAACTCAACTCCATTTCAAACTACAACAGCAATTAGAACAAATGCTTCGCCGTTTTGAGCAAGAGTTGAATGCAACGAAAGAGTTCTTTGATATAGAGTTGGAGAATCTGGAAAGACAACAGAAGCAGCTGATGGAGAAAATGGAGCAGGAGCACACAAAACGTCTGATGTCAGAGGAGTTAACGGTCAGCCAACTCCTGCATATGCTGAAGGACAGGACTCTGAAATGGGAAAAACTTGAACACGAACTTCAATATTCAAACGAAAGGGGTTCGGAGCTCTCAAAGGTTATTGGAAGAGCTGAGGTGGCAACACAGACTGAGATGACTGCAACAGAGCAGCCCTTGGATGCCAAAAGTACGCTGACTCACGTCAACGTAGAACAACAGACCGCTGAAACAGCTGCTCCGGTAGAGGGATTGAATAGTCCGATCAATCAATCTCCAAAAGAAGTTGAAGTAGTAAAATCTCAAATGAGGTCATTAGTAAACGACTTGCTGAAAGCCCAGAAAAAGCTGGATGAAGAGGTACGCATGAAGAAGTCTCTTCAGGAAAGATGTCTGGACTTGGAACAAAAGCTGGCTAACGCCCAGCTGGGTATGGAGGAAATAGAAGACCCTCTCGCTGGCCTAGATCAGGACGACACCGAATATTACTATGTCCTGTCCTGCCCAACTTGTAACTTCGACTCCCACCATACAGAAATCATGGAGGAGCACCGAAAGTCTACGGAACATCGGGAGAAGGTGGCTCTACTACGGAAAAAGGAGGAAGAGAAGGAGGAACTGCGCATGCAGCTGGCAGCTGACAGTGGAGCCCAGAGAGTCTCCAAGAAGCAGAAAAGGAAAAGTCGAAACAGAAGATGACCCATCTGAACCATTATTACCTCTACCAGATCACACACGTGGTCCCTCCGAACGGAGCCAATTCAGTTCGGAAGTTCAAACTGTTAAATCCATGGAAGGACTATTGAATGAGTCACTCCAGCAACGTGAACCGACTACACCACAGTGATTGAATCTGTGAACTGTTTTCCGCAGAGACTGAATCTGTGATCTGTTTTGACATGAAGTTATCTATGTATCTATGTTATTTTGTTATGTAAACCTGAAGTTATATATGTATATATGTTATTACGTTATGTTAAATGGGGAGATGACTGTAAAGCTAGGAAGGGAGGAATGTTGTGTATGTAATATGTGTGCTACTTTGAACCTATGGACAGGACTGCACTACTTGTAGGGCGTAGTGATACGCAGTACCACTCCTGGCCATAGGGGTATAAATAGTACTGTGGGTACTGATCTCCCCTCAGTTCCCGCCTGTGGGCATGAAGTAAAGACCTACGTGTAGTCCCTACCTCCAACCAGTAAAGACCTGTTTTATTGTTACTGATTAAGTCTGAGTATTAATTACTTGAACAACTCACAGACTTAACAGTCTAACTTTTGTTTTATACAGTTGAAGCATAACCTCGCTGCTCTTGTATTCTATGCCTCAGCTAATAAAGGCAAGTATCCCGTACGCCTTCTTAACCACCTTATCTACCTGGCCTGCGACCTTCAGGGATCTGTGGACATCGTCAATGGTGGAGCGATTGAAATCGGGGATGCACAAGAGGCATCTGATTTGATTTAGAAAGTGTCACTGTATGAAAAACATACTTTGTTAAGGAACTATACACAGACTACCTATAATATAATAAAAATAGAAAATGCTGGAAATACTCAGCAGGCCAGGCAGCATCTGTGGAGAGAGAAACAGAGTTAACATTTCAGGTCGATGACCCTTCATCAGAACTGGGAAAAGTTAGAGATGTAACAGATTTTTAAGCAATTGCAGGGGCAGGGAAATGGGGGAGGGGAGGAAAGAACAAAAATGAAGGTCTGTGAATAGGATGGAAGGCAGGAGAGATTAAAAGACAAAAGGGATGATGGTGCAAGGCAAAAGGAGATGGTAACGGGACAAATTAAGAAACAAAAGTTGAGTCTAGATGAGGTGTAAATGGGAATGGCTGAATTATCAACAGCTGCCATGTGAAAAATTAGGGGTAGAGGTTATGATCTGAAATTGTTCAACTTGATGTTGAGTCCAGAAGACTGTAAAGTGCCCAATCAAAAGATGAGGTGCTGTTTCTTGTGTAATGTATGTACCTTTAAGGGGGGAACTACTTTTTACAGCTCATGTATACTGTTGTACCGGCAGTGACCACACCTATATATAACGCTGAGTAGTAATCTGTACAGATCAGTTGCAGTCTGAGCCACGTTGAGTAAACACCTATTGTACCATTCTCCGCAGTCTGTGTCTTCTTATACACGGACGTAACATTGGCGACGAGGCAGGTTCGAACCTACCTGCAACTCTGCATCACCTCCCAGGGATTCGTTCCTGGAGATCAGTGGATTGGAGGTCAAGGCCAGAGACTCGGGCGTCGACCACGGGCAACCGCCCAGTCATCCAGCAGAGACCCGAGAATTGCGGGGGAGGCTGTCGAGAGCCAGGCTTGGCTTTCCAGTCGAGGTGGTCCAGCAAAACGGGCTGGCAAAAATTTGTGCGCAGTTCCTTCCCGGACAGTGGCGGGCTAGAGCCCGACCGAGTGGGACAGCAAAGGGCCGAGCAGCGTCGACGGGGGAGAGAGAGAGAGGGCAGAGTGCACAGGGTGCAGCCAGTGTTCAAGGGCCGAGCAGCATCGGAGAGAGGGAGAGAGAGGTGCGCAAAACCTACAGGGCACCGCTATTGCCACGAGAACCGCTGGGAGCGGCGTCGGCAGCAGCGGGGGAGGAAGGAAAGCGCGGGAGACGCCATTTTAAGCCATTGGGAGACGCCATTTTAAACCACACCCAAAATGCCGAAGAGTGGCAGTATCACCTCATTTGACAATGAAGTCGAAGATTGGACTACATATGTCGAACGAATAGAGGTGTACTGCAAGGCAAATGAGGTGTCAGATGACAAGAAAGCGTCGGCATTGTTAAATTTAATGGGTGCAAAGACGTATGGTTTATTACGAAATCTAGTAACCCCAACAAAGCCAATGGAAAAGAGTTTTGAAGACATAGTAACGATATTAAAGGAACATTTAAACCCCACACTGCTGCTGATAGCAGAAAGATTCAAGTTTCACAAACGGAACCAGCATAAGGATGAAAGCAATGCTGATTATTTAACAGAACTGCGCAAACTATCGAAACACTGCCAGTTTGGAGCGGGACTGACAGATGCCTTAAGGGACAAGTTTGTGTGTGGGCTTCAAAGTGAAGGAACCCAGAAATGGCTTTTATCTGAAAAGGACCTTACGCTAGAAAAGGCTTTCAGCATTGTGGTATCATATGAAGCAGCAGCACGGGGCGCTGCAGAGATATAACAGAGACCGCAAGAATTTGGCACAAACGAAATGTCATATGGAACAGAGAAGTGCTATTGCTGCGGCAGAACAACACATGACCAGAATGATTGCTGGTTCAAAGACAAAGTGTGTAGACAGTGTGGAAAAGTAGGACACATAGCACGAGTCTGCAGGTCGGGAAAGAAAACCAGCAATAAGAAACCTACCAAAGGAAAGTACCAGAAGGTACATAAGATGACGGAGAATAGTTCAGACGAACAAAAGAGTGATAACGACTCCAAAAGCAGGGAACTGAGTTGTCTGAAACTACATAATGTGATCACAACGGAGGATCACCGAACCATTTGGGTCACTCTCAAGATAGCAGGAGTCCAGGTAAAGATGGAATTGGACACAGGATCAGCCCTAACAGTCATCAACCAACGGGACTACGAGCGGCTATTCTCACACATACCCTTGAGAGACACAAAAATTATTTTGAAGACGTACACGGGGCAAAAAGTCTACCCCAAAGGAAAAATAAGGGTGACCGTTATATATAACGGTAAGGAAACACCAAAACTAGACCTGTATGTATTGCAAGATGGAGGACCACCATTACTGGAACGTGAATGGATCCGGAAAATACAACTGGATTAGCATTCCATACAGGCACTGACTGCGGCTGACAAAAAGGATGATGACGTCACACCTGGGCGACTGTCAAAGATCCTAACTGATGCGAAAGAAGTGTTCCAGCAAGGACTCGGAACACTAAAAGGCATGACAGCAACGATTAAAATTGAAGAAAACGCAAGCCCAAAATTTTTTAAGGCCAGACCGGTACCTTATGCGATCTGCCCAGCCGTCGAAGCAGAGCTGGAGAGTCTGGAATGTTCAGGTGTACTGTCCAAGGTAGACTGGAGCGAGTGGGCTACACCCATCGTCCCTGTGATGAAAAAGTCGTTGAGCAGCACGCCTGGGGAGCCAAAGAAGGTTCGCATCTGTGGGGACTTTAAGGTAACAGTGAACCCGGTCCTTCACACCGTACAATATCCACTTCCGCGGATTGAAGATATTTTTGCCTCGCTATCTGGAGGGAAACGTTTCACTAAGATTGATCTGGCCCAGGCGTATCTGCAAATGGAGGTAGAAGAAGCATCAAAAAAATACCTCACAATCAACACCCATAAAGGTCTCTACCAATACAACCGGCTGGTATTCGGGGTAGCATCAGCTCTGGCTATTTGGCAGAGGGCAATGGAACAAGTCCTGCAAGGGATCCCAGGGACCCAGTGTTATTTGGACGACATCCTGGTCACGGGCGAAAATTGCAGTGATTACCTTGCCAACCTGGAGCAGGTGCTCACTAGATTGCAGGATTATGGGCTCCAAGCTAACCGCCACAAATGCGAGTTTTTTAGAAAACAGATCTCGTATTGTGGCCACGTTTTCGATAAAGAGGGGTTACATAAGTCCCCAGAGAAGATTGAGGCAGTAGTCAAGGCTCCAGCACCGGAAAATGTGTCACAACTGAGGTCGTTCCTCGGGCTGGTAAACTACTACCATAAGTTCTTGTCAAATTTGTCTACAATACTACACCCACTGAACACCCTACTGCAAACTGGGGTGCCATGGAAGTGGAGTGACAAATGTAGACTAGCTTTCCAGAAGAGCAAAACACTAATCACATCGAAAGAGGTATTGGCCCATTACAACCCAGCATTACCAATTCGGTTGGCATGTGATGCGTCACCCTATGGCATTGGAGCAGTGCTGTCGCACAAATTCTCGGACGGCTCAGAGAGGCCAATAGACTTTGTGTCACGATCACTTACCTCAGCTGAGCGTAACTACGCCCAGATTGACAGGGAGGCCCTCAGACTAGTGTGTGGAGTGAAAAAGTTCAATCACTATCTGCACGGGCAGAAATTCACCTTGCTGACTGATCACCAGCCTCTTGTCTCCATTTTTAATCCGAAGAAGGGCGTTCCGGTGATGACTGCGCAACGACTACAAAGATGGTCACTTTTTCTAGGGGCGCACCACTATGAGATTGAATATAACGGCACAAAACAGCATGGAAATGCTGATGGGCTATCACGCCTGCCACTGCCTACTGCGGAGGAAGCACCAGCAGTGGATCCTGTCAAAATATTCCATTCGACTATAGTTGAATACCTACCAGTAACTAACGCTTGTATCGAAAAGGAAACCTGAAATGACCCGACACTGTCTCGGGTATATGATTTGACGGTGAAGGGATGGCCAGCACATGGCGACTCACTGTTGCCAGCATTCTCGACAAGGAGAGAACAGCTGTCAGTGTGCCGGGGGACCTTGATGTGTGGATCCCGAGTGGTAATTCCACCCAAGTTAAGGGAGAGAGTGCTCAATGAGCTTCATGAGGGTCATCTGGGAGGGGTAAAAATGAAAAGCCTAGCCAGGGCTTATGTGTGGTGGCCGGGAATCGATAAACAAATCGAGGACCTAACCAAGGGCTGCTCAGGATGCCAGAAAGTCCAAAATGCACCACCACAGGCCCCGCTACACCCATGGGAGTGGCCCTCATCTCCATGGCAATGGGTGCATATTGATTTTGCTGATCCATTCATGGACTCAATGTTTTTAATAGCCGTGGATGCGCACTCGAAATGGCCTGAGGTCATCAAAATATCCTCCACCACCACGGAGAAAACTATTGCAGTCCTACGGACCATTTTTGCCAGGAATGGCTTGCCAGAACAGATTTGCTCTGACAACGGACCACAGTTTGTGTCCAAAGAGTTCCGGAGGTTCTTGAAAAAGAATGGGGTAAGGCATTACACATCCGCCCCGTATCATCCAGCCACACATGGATTGGCTGAGAGGTTCGTACAAACCTTTAAGAAGGCAATAAAGGCTATGTACAATGACAACGTTCCGCTGCAGCACAAGGTGAACAATTTCCTGTTCGCCTACCGGAATGCGACACATGCAGTCACCAACCAGGCCCCAGTCATGATGTTCTTTAACCGAAGGTTACGACCTCGCCTGGATTTGCTCAGACCAAACGTACAAAGAGATGTTGAGAGTAAGCAATTCCAGCACATCCATGAGAAGCCAACAAGGAGCTTCAATGTAGGGCAACCAGTCTTGGCCCGCGACTACCGAACAGAAAAATGGCAGCCAGGAACGATATGCACACGGCAGGGCCCACTAATGTACACAGTGGACATTGGGGAGAGCATCGTGAGATGCCATGCTGACCAGATCCTAGAGTCACAGGAACAAGTCAACCCCATGCCTCGCCCATATGTACCTGGTGATGAACCCGACGTACAGGTCGCATCTACCCCAGAAACGGTAGCATCGGAAGCTGATGAACCAACCGACGACAGGGGGCCAGAATCGCCTCCGCACCAAGAGCAAGACACTCGGGAAAGGCGCTATCCAGAAAGGATCAGGAAGCCTGCCAAAGGCTGAATTTATAAATAGACTATTTTCAGCTAATGTTGCATGTTAAAAGTGTTAATTGTAATTAGTTTGATATTTAATTGTTAAATGAGTGTTATGGTACTGTTAATCTAAAAGGGGAGGAATTGTAATGTATGTACCTTTAAGGGGGGAACTACTTTTTACAGCTCATGTATACTGTAGTACCGGCAGTGACCACACCTGTATATAACGCTGAGTAGTAATCTGTACAGATCAGTTGCAGTCTGAGCCACGTTGAGTAAACACCTATTGTACCGTTCTCCGCAGTCTGTGTCTTCTTATACACGGACGTAACACCTTGAGCTTACATTGAGCTTCGTTGGAACAGTGTAAGAGGCCGAAGACAGAGAGGTCAGAGTGGGAGTGGAGTGGAGAATTAAAGTGACGGGCGACCAGAAACTTGGGGTCACCCTTACGGACTGAACGGAGGTGTTCCGCAAAGCAGTCACCCAATCTGCGTTTGGTCGCCCCAATGTAGAGGAGACCGCATCGTGAGCAGCGAATACAGTATACTAAATTACAAAAGGTATAAGTAAATTGCTGTTTCACCTGGCTGGAGTGTTTGGGGCCCTGGACAGTGGGAAGGGAGGAGGTAAAAGGGCAGGTGTTGCATCTCTTGCGCTTGCACGGGAAGGTGCCATGGGAAGGGGAAGGGGTGTTGGGGTGATAGAGGAGTGGACCAGGGTGTCGCAGAGGAAGCGGTCCCTTCAGCATTCTAAAACGGGAGGGGAGGGGAAGGGAAGATATGTTTGGTGGTGGGATCACGCTGGAGGTGGCGGAAATGGCGGAGGGTGATACGTTGAATGTGGAGGCTGGTGGGATGAAAGGTGAGGACAAGGGGAATCCTATCGTGGTTCTGGAAGGGAGGGGAAGGGGCGATAGTAGAAGTGCGGGAAATGGAACGGACATGGTCGAGGGCCGTGTCAACCACAGTAGAGGGGAATCCTCGGTTGAGGAAAAAGGAAGACATATCGGAAGCACTAGTATGGAAGGTGGCATCGTCAGAGCAGATGCGGCGGAGACGGAGAAACTGGGAGAATGGAATAGAGTCCTTACAGGAAGCGGGTTGAGAGGAAGTGTAGTCCAGGTAGCTGTGGGAGTCAGTGGGCTTATAGTGAATGTTGGTCGATAGCCTATCCCCAGAAATGGAGAAAGAGAAGGTGAGGAAGGGAAGGGAAGAGTTGAAGATGGATCATGTGAAGGTGAGGGAAGGGTGCAAATTGGAAGCAAAATTTGAAATTGGATGCAAAATTAGCTTCCAATTTCCACCCTTCCCTCACTTTCACATGGTCCATCTCCGACTCTTCCAGACTATATATATATTGGTAGAGGGTGTGTTATTTTAACATATGTGTTTGTTCATCTATACATCACTACAGTGTTCTGAAACACTGAGTGTGATCGTATAACCTCTGTATTAACAGTAGGTTGGATAACTCCAAATTATTATAATTTAGAGTGTTTGGAGGTATTACCCCCATAACACCTCACTCCCTCTACCATGCTTCCTTTGAAAAGGCACAATCTAATATTCAGTCACCCGCCCCACAAAAAGCAAACTCTAACAAATACGACAAAGCCCATTTGCCTTGCGTAGGTTGTTCGAAAGCAGAAATGTATTACCGTTGGTCAAGAGGAGCTTTATTTCCCAAAGGCTTTTGTGCGAAAAGGGGATTTGAGGAGAAATGTTTTCACCCAGAGGGCGGTGGGGGGGTCTGGAACTCATTGCCTGAAAGGGTGGTAGAGGCAGAAACCCTCATCACATTTAAAAAGTACTTGGGTGTGCACTTGAAGTGCTGTAACCTACAGGGCTACGGACCAAGTGCTGGAAAGTGGGATTCAGCTGGATAGCTCTTTGTCAGCCAGCACGGACAAGATGGGCCGAATGGCCTCCTTCTGTGCTGTAGATTTCTATGATTGTATAAAAAGCCTGTGTAACAGACTTTTCAGTGGAATAGGCCTTTATAGCGGTTATTGTCAGCAGTTTGTGTAACTGTCCTCGTACACCTATGTCAGAAGGAACACTGTCTACTGTGTTTATCTTATGTTTATGGGATCATAGCATGGGAACCGTTGCTTGACCGTTCCTGCCTATTTGAGAATGTGCGGGAGTGGTTAGGAGGCTGCTTGGCTTGGGGAAACAATGGCCCAGTACTTCGGGTCCCAATGCGTGAGTAAGGACGGGGTACTCACACGTGGACCCGATGGAAGTGCCGGTTTCTTGCATGCACAGCGCATGCGTGGGAAACCGGCATTTCCTCCAAGGGGTTCAGAGGTCCAACGCGTGCGCACAGGACTCTGCGCGCACGCGTTGAACTTCCTTCTTTTTTTACAGGTTTGCCCGTGTGTAAGGGCCTCAACTTTTTACGAATGTAAAAAGGAGGCGTAAGGACTTGATTCTTTAAGGTAAGTGGTCTATTATTTAAAATTATAACATTTTTTCCACAGCTTTATTGTTTTTAAGGACTTTACAGTAAGGTAAGTGTATTTTTAGATCCGATTTTTAAAAAAATTATTTTTTTCAAAAATTTGAATAATTGTTTAAAATAGTTTTTTTAAAGTTATTTATAGTTCATTTAATTAGTGGGATTTTTTAAAAATTTTATTTAAAGTTTAAGTAGTGTTTTGGGCGCCCGTACTTTTCATGAGTTTGACAGTTCTTACTATCAAACTCATGAATGAAGTTTTCCCTCCCCTGATTGACTGCCCAGTGCTCACCTGATCCCAGCCGGCACATCGAACTAACTACGCCGCTGGATCAGGCAAGCACAGCGCGCCGACAGCTGAACCGGGCCAGTGGCAGGAATTCCAAGCAGGCCCAGGCTTCAGCTGTCGGCGCGCCGGGTAAGTGCACATCGGGGGCTTGCACGCGCGGCAAGCCCCCGAACCTAATTTCTGGGCCATTGAAATCTATTGACAGACACGCACAAAAAGCAGGCTCAAGTTCCCATAATATAATGAGTGATTTAATGTATAAAAGGCAGGCGTAAAATATAAAATATTAGAATGGTCTCGGAGCGAGACTGGGCACGCTCAAGTGTTACCACAAGGCCATTCGAGATTGATCACCTCAAAACCTTGTAGATTTCAACAGGATTGCATCTCAACATTTTAATTTACTATGCGATAAGTATAATCTTTATATTTTAGCTCTTTACTTCTTGAGTTAGCTTCTTTTATAACTGTAATAACGTGGCTCAGTGGGTAGCACTCTCACCTCTGAGTCAGAAGGTTCTGGATTTATGTCCCACTCCAGAGCTTTGATCGCTATAACCTAGGCTGACACTCCAGTGCAGTGCTGAGGGAGTGCTGTACTGTTGGAGGGGCCGTCTTTCAGATGAGGCGTTAAACTGAAGTCCTGTCTGCCATCTCAGGTGGACGTAAAAGATCCCATGGCACTATTTCGAAGCAGAACAGGGGTGTTCTCCCCGGTGTCCTGGCCAATACTTAATCCTCAATTAGCATCACTGATGCGCCTCAATAACTTCAAGGCTCAAAGTTAACTGGATAAAACAAGGCTTTTATTAGCAAAGAAAGATGCCTGTGTCTTCACCTAGCATTCTGCTGTTCTGCTGCAAGACAAGCCCGGGCTTGTCTTAAGTAGGGCCAGGTATGGGCGGAGCCGACACACCCAATGGGGAGAAAGGGGGCGGTGCACTATATACAATACAAGGTAAAAACACAGGAGCAGGCAATACAAACACAGGAGCAGGCAATACAATATATGTAGTTAAATACAGAGGCCTAGAAATTCAGTTGCGTGCGCCAGCCGTTAGCGCCTTAGGAGGAGTAGATCTCGAGCGCTAGGCGCTTAGCGACCGGGCGCAGCGTGATCTGCGCCTCCCCCCAACTTCAGTAGACATTTAGCGCCGGCGCAAAGTCTTTGCGTGCGCTCAGCTGCGCGCGCAGATGATGACGTCATTTCCTCGTGCAACGCCCTTTGGGCGCCCCAAACCGGAACTTCAGTCACGCCGCCCCATTGTGCGCCTGGCGGCCCTAAGGACTGTGGAGTGGAACGGTGCACAGCCGATGCGGGCCGCAGGGAGCGCAAATTAAAGGGCACTACCCCTGCACTATAAAGGCCAGCCATTTTGCAGCACTCACTCTTTTGAGACGGTTTTTTGGAGAGAGACCAAGGTAGAGAGCTTACTGCTTTGGCCCAACACTAGGACAGGTATTTCTGGCTTCAGGCCACAGCTTTGTAATTCTCTTTGCCTTCATTGAGATTTCATTGTTTGCCAGCATATTATGGGGGCTGTCAACGCTGGCTTTCAGCATTACGTCCAAAGGGCTCACAGACGCCGTGAGAGAGTGGCAGCCCTGGCTAGACGCAGAGGGGGCAACAGGCGTCAGCAAGGGACACCTTACCCACTCAGGGTATACCGCCAGCAGTTCTCCTATGTCAACATGTCTGACGAGCAGTGTGTTAGGAGGCTGCGATTCAGAAGGGAGGTGGTCACAGAGATCTGCCAGCTGCTTCACAGAGATCTCCGGCCACAGCTGAGGTGCAGGACGTCTCTGTCGGTGGCAGTGAAGGTGACGGTGGCTCTGAACTTCTATGCCACCGGCTCCTTCCAATCCGCTGCTGGGGACATTGCTAACATCTCCCAGTTCGCCGTGCATTGCTGCATCCGCCAGGTGACCAATGCCCTTTTCAGAAGGAGACGTCAATTCATCTCCTTCCCCATGACCCTGGACAAGCAGCAGCAGCGTGCAGTGGGATTTGCAAGAATAGCGGACTTCTCCATGGTGCAGGGCGCCATTGACTGCACGCATGTGGCTTCGCGGGCACCGCTGGAGAATGCCGAGGATTACCGCAACCGGAAGGGCTACCATTCCCTCAACATACAGCTGGTGTGTGACCACAGGCAGCGCATCCTAGCTGTCAATGCCTGCTTTCCAGGCAGCAGCCACGATGCCTTTATCCTGTGACAGACAACTGTGGCTGACATGTTCCAGGCACAGCCTCACCCAAGAGGATGGCTTATCGGGGACAAAGGCTATCCTTTGTGTACCTGGCTCATGACCCCGCTCCGCGCGCCCAGGACCCCTGCTGAAGAGGCATACAACGAGAGCCAGCAAGCGACCAGGAACATAATCGAACAAACAATTGGCGTCCTGAAGCAACGGTTCCGCTGCCTGGATCGTTCCGGCGGAGCCCTGCAGTATTCGCCGGAGCGAGTCTCCCATTTCGTCGTCGTTTGCTGCATGCTGCACAACCTGGCTATCCGCAGGACTCAGGCACTGCCACCTCAGGTTGGAGCACCACCTCAGGAGGAGGAGCAGGAGGAGCAGGAGGAGGAGGAGGAGGAGGAGGACCAGCACAGGAGGGACGCACAAGGTGCAAGGGCCACCCGTCGGCGGCTTATTGAACGTAGGTTCTAGGCCCCCTGTCAGGGAATGGCTTGTGCCAATGAAAGAACATGAATGCAGCCGCTCCGCAAGCCCTCAGCCAGTTAAGGCAACCAAAACTTCAATGTTCAAACATGGACAATATGAATAAGGAAAATTGTTTATTGCACAAACTCAGAGCCCTTCCCACATGAAAAACAAAATCAGAAGAAACCCCCAAAAAACATTCAGACACATTACTCGCTCCCACAACCTGGAGAGGATTAACAAAAGTGTGAAACAAAAATGGCCGTCATCCTTGGCCTTCGTAAAAAACAAACATCACAGCCTCGGCCTTCAAACAACTCACATCAAATTATCGGCCTCCAAAACCAAACAGAACTGGGCACACATTCTACTCTTTGGCCCGCGAGGGCGATCCCTTGGCCATCTTTGTGTGGCCCCTGCCCGCCCTGCTGCTCCTCCTCAAAATGAGCCCAGTGGCTGCAGCAAGGCTGGGGGAAGGCTCCTGAGGGGCACATGGCGTGACGGCAGATGCCCTTGGGGGTCGGCCTAGACGAGCTCTGGCCCTCGAGGGGCCGGCTGGTGACTGCTGCAGCTGTGGCTGGCCAGCATCAGTCTGTCCAGCAGCTCGTGGCAGCTCCACTGGGGGAGTGGCAGTGGCGGCAGCAGGAATGGGGGCAAGCTGGCTGATGGCAGGCGCTCGCTGGTCGCCTGAGACACTGGCACTCGCCCAGGCCAGCACTGCAGCATGCGCAGCAATCTGCTGAAGGACAGACCGCTGTGCTGCTGCAGCGCGGCGGGCGCCCTGGCGATGCCTGGCTGACGGAGCGAGTGTGGCAGCAGTTAGTGCCCGTGTTGCCCTGGTCTGTGACCGCATCAGACCAGCCAGTGACTGGACGGCACCACTGATCATTTGGCTACTAGCGGCCTGAGCTGCCCCAACTTCCTCCAGACTCCTGGCCTGAGCTGCCCCGAATTGCTGCAGACTCCTGGCCTGTGATGCCCCGAATTGCTGCAGACTTCTGGCCTGTGATGCCCTGAATTGCTCCAGACTTCTGGCCTGTGATGCCCCGAATTGCTCCAGACTTCTGGCCTGTGATGCCCCGAATTCCTTGACACTCTTCGCCAATGACTCTATGGCGTCAGGCATCCGTGCCACTACCCCCATGAGCTCCGTGTGCCTGCGCTCCGAGTCGACCGCCATTTCCTCGAGGAGGCGCACCTCCTCTGCGCTGACCGTCGCCGGACTGGAGGCCGCACTCACCCTCTGGGGAGAAGGCCGCCGAGCTTCCCCACCCCTCCCGCGTCGCTGCAGGCCGCTGGGCCCAGGAACTGCACTCCCCACCGACCCTTCCCCCAGGCTCCCCTCCAGGGAAGACGTGTCCCCTACATCGCCATGGGTTGGCGCGGCTGAGGGTGCCACTGATGGCCCGCCTTCCTCTTCCTCCTCCTCTTCCTCCTCCTCTTCCTCCTCCTCCTCCGACGACGACGACGACGAGGGGCTGACACTGGCAGCTTCGGGGACATTCTCCTCACCTGGCGCCTCACCATCTGAAAGCAGGAAGGCACAAGAGTAGCTTTAGAGTGAGGACAGGGCGTCAGCGAGGGAGGCATGAGTGGTGCCATTCACCGCATTGGTCGGACAGTGGCAAAGGATGTTGATCTGGTGCGCAGGTGGAACGAGAGAGGTCCAAAAGGTCAGGTCCTTACCATTGGTGCCCAGAACAGGGTCGGCATCTCCAGTGGCAACGGGGCCAATGACACGGACTCCCATGATGCGCTCCATGCGCTGGTCTAGGTCGGTCAGCTCCTGGTGCCGAGGACCGCCTCCCCCGGTGGCAAGCTGGCTACACTTATTGTTAACCAGCTTGGCCTGCAAGAGAAAGGACGGCCTCTAAGTACGGTGTGTAGCCCTGATCTTGTCTGCACAGCCTCCCATGGTGGAATAGCTTGGACAGTGTGTAAAGTGCAGAATGTGCAATTGATGGTCATGCCAGTCCCATAGCTACGGGATGAGGGCTGGCCATTAGGGCTTTCAGGTCCCTTTGCCCATAATGTGAGGTGCACATGCAAGGATGAGGAGGACACTGGAAAGGGTACTCACCCTGACAATCCTAGTGAGGTCATTAAACTTCTTCCTGCATTGTACAGGAGTCCTGCCAACCACACTGTTGGATGTCACCCTGTTGGAGACATCCCTCCAGGCTTTGCGGAAGACGCTGGTCACCGGTTTCTTGCCAGTGTCTGGAAACAAAATATGGCATCTTCGCTCCACAGCGCAAACCAGCAGCCTCAGGTCAGCTTCAGTAAAGCGCTGCGCTCTTTCCCGGGCCTTCTGCATCGTCCTGGTCGCTAAATAGGTGCAGCAGCAGTGCTCAGGCCTAGCTGGAGGGCTGCAGTGTCCAGGGCGTGGCAGCCAAACAACTCGACCCTTCCCCCTTTAAGAGATGGCCGGCGCCAGCGTGTCTGCCGTCAATCAACAAATGACCGCACCTGCGCTGCGCCCGGCCTCGGCGGTATCGCTCAGCACCGTCGGCTTTGCGCCTAAAGATAGTCGTGCATCGCCAGTTTTAGCGCTGCAGCAACCTCTTAGGGCGATGCAACTGAATATCGGCGAAGTGGCCTCGACTTGGCGCCGGGCGCAAACTTCAGCGGCCGCCCGACTTTACCGCCCCAAAAGTGGCTATACTGAATTTCTAGCCCAGAGTCTGATGAATGACATATTTCATCACAATCACTAAAATATATTATCCGGTCATTATCACGTTGCTTTATGTGGGAGCTTGCTGTGCGCAAATTGGCTGCCGTGTTTCCTAAATTAAATCAGTGGTTACTCTTTAAAAAAAAATACTTCATTGGATTAGGGAAAAAAGGGAGGCTTTTGGCAGATACAAAGGACTAAAAACAGTGGAAGCCCTAGCGGAGTATAGAAAGTGCATGGGGGTACTTAAAAAAGAAATTAGGAGAGCGAAGAGGAGGCATGAAAAAACACTGGCGGGCAAAATAAAGGAAAATCCCAAGGTGTTTTATAAGTATATTAAGGGCAAGAGGATAACCACGGAAAGAGTAGGGCCCATTAGGGACTATAGTGGAAATCTGTGTGTAGAGCCGGAAGATGTAGGTGAGGTTTTAAATGAATATTTTGCATCTGTGTTCACTATGGAGAAGGGTGATGTAGGCATAGAAATCAGGAAGGGGGATTGTGATATACTTGAACAAATTAGTATTGAGAGGGAGGAGGGCTTAAAAGTGGATAAATACCCAGGCCCTGACGGGATGTATCCCAGGCTGCTGTGTGAGGCAAGGGAGGAGATTGCAGGGACTCTGACACAAATTTTCAGAAACTCTCTGGCCACAGGGGAGGTGCCAGAGGACTGAAGAACAGCTAATGTAATACCATTGTTCAGGAAGGGTAGTAGGAATAAACCAGGTAATTATAGGCCAGTGAGCCTAACATCAGTGGTAGGGAAATTATTGGAAAAAATTCTGAGGGACAGTATTAGTCTCCACTTGGAGAGGCAGGGATTAATCAGGGATAGTCAGCATGGCTTTGTCACGGGGAGATCATGTCTGACCAATTTGATTGAATTTTTCGAGGGGGTGACTAGGTGTGAGGATGAGGGTAGTGCAGTTGATGTAGTCTACATGGACTTCAGTAAGGCATTTGACAAAGTCCCGCATGGGAGACTGGTCAAGAAGGTAAGAGCCCATGGGATCCAGGGCAATTTGGCACATTGGATCCAAAATTGGCTTAGTAGCAGGAGGCAGAGGGTGATGGTCGAAGGTTGTTTTTGTGACTGGAAGCCTGTGTCCAGTGGTGTACCGCAGGGATCAGTGCTGGGTTCTTTGCTGTTTGTAGTGTACATTAATGATTTAGATATGAATGTAGGAGGTATGATCAGTAAGTTCGCAGATGACACGAAAATTGGTGGAGTGGTAAATAGCGAGGACGAGATGGTTAGATGGGCAGAACAGTGGCAAATGGAATTTAACCCTGAATAGTGTGAGGTGATGCATTTTGGGAGGACTAACAAGGCAAGGGAATACACAATGAATGGTAGGATCCTAGGAAGGGCAGAGCATCAGAGGGGCTTTGGTGTGCATGTACATAGATCCCTGAAGGCAGCAGGACAGGTAGATAAGGTGGTTAAAAAGGCATATGGGATACTTGCCTTCATTAGCCAAGGCATAGAATATAAGAGCAGGGAGGTTATGATGGAGCTGTACAAAATGCTAGTTAGGCCACAGCTGGAATACTGTGTGCAGTTCTGGTCGCCACACTATAGGAGGGATGTGATTGCATTGGAGAGGGTGCAGAGGAGATTCACCAGGATGTTACCTGGGCTGGAGCACTTTGGCTATGAAGAGAGAGTGGACAGGCTGGGGTTGTTTTCCTTAGAGCAGAAAAGGCTGAGGGGGGGCCTGATTGAGGTGTACAAAATTATGAGGGGCATAGATAGGGTAAGATAGAAAGGAACTTTTCCCCTTGGTAGAGGGGTCAATAACCAGGGGGCATAGTTTCAAGGTAAGGGGCAAGAGGTTTAGAGGGAATTTGAGGAAAAACTTTTTCACCCAGAGGGTGGTTTGAATCTGGAACTTACTGCCTGAAAGGGTGGTAGAGGCAGGAACCCTCACAACATTCAAGAAGCATTTAGATGAGCACTTGAAACACCATAGCATAAAAGGCTATGGACCAAGTGCTGGAAAATGGGATTAGACTATTGATGGCCGGCGCGGACACGATGGGCCGAAGGGCCTCTTTCTGTGCTGTATAACTCTATGACCCTATGACTCTATTGGCTGGTAAGCGCTTTGGGGCATCCTGAGGTCGTGAAATGCGTTGTATAAATATAAGGCTTTCTTTCTTTATATATATACTTTGAGTACCAAAGATCGAATCAAATATAAATTACTCACAGCCTTCTTGATTGCTTTTCACTTTCTGCCATTTCCATCTGCTGATAACCTATTACGACAAAGGCCTTTATGAGTGTTTTGCTTTTAATGTGTACCATGGCCAGGGCCAGTCTATATTGGTCAATGGTCTGTGAAAACTATCTTTCAAGACCTTTTTTTTCTCTCTCTCTCTCTAATGTAAATTGGAGGTTCCAAGCACAACAGATAATGCTGGCAGTTCGACATCTGTTGCAAGCTTGGTACTTACTATATAATTAGGTGTCCACTGGAATAAAAGAGACCTAAATAGTCATCAGCTGTCCAAAATCTGCCCACATGCTCAGCCAACTCATTCTCCAAAAATAGTAATTTGCTGATAGCCTTCGTTATGCTAACTAAATATGCATGGAATGCTTCTTAATCAAACATAAATTTCTGCTTTTGACACCTTCCTTGATTCAGTTGGTGCATTGTACTGAATTTCTTTCCTTAATTTCTCAAGGCTGTGATTTGATTGAGGTTTTTGGAAATTCTCACAAAATGCGGTTGCTTTGCGCCTCCCGTTAGCACCCTAAGAGGGCGCGGTGGTGCTAACGCCTCCCATGAAATTCAGCGGGAGGATAGCGGCGGCGGTAACCGTTAGCGCCCCGCGGCGTTGCGCCTCTGGTGATTACGTCATCGCCATGCGCAACGCCCCGGCCGTGAACTTCGGTAGCGACCCCTGACTTACCACTGGACGCTATGTCCAACAGGGTCAGGAGGGCGTACGTGCGGCCGGGGCGGCGATAATTAAAGGGGAGGTGCCGGGCGGCCATTTTTTTTGCTGGCCGCCTGCCAGCCCCTGCCCCCCGCCGTCGTCCCCGGCCTCCTGACCCACCCCCCACCCCACTCCCATGGGGTGCTGGCTGCGCTCCATCAGCCCGGCACTCCTCTTGAGTGCCGGGCTCTTTTGCCAGCACCCCGATCCCTGGTGGCCCAGCTGGGCCCCGGGTCGCCCCTCCCTTTAATAAGGGGAGGAAGGACTGCAGTACCGCGGTACGTAGTGACGCAATATTCCCTGGTAGTGCCCCAAGCGCTCCCCCTCCCTCTTGGGGCGCTACCAACGAATTTTGGGCGCGGGGGCGCTAACTTTGTCAGGGCGCTAAAAGTAGCGCCCCAAAGGTGGCACGACCGAATTTTATCCCCTCAATGTTTTTGATCGGGTGAATAGGGATAAGCTATTTCCTCTGGGGTGTAGGAACGGGAGGCGGCCATTCAGCCATTCAAATAGATCATAGATGATCTGTTTTCCAACTCTGTCTACCTGCTTTCATTCCATATCCCCGACTGAGGAGCTTTCAATTTATAATAGTTACAAAAGGATTGTTAAGAGAAGTTAGGAGAAAGCTTCTTACACACAGGGGATGTTCTGCCACTGGAAAATGGTTGAGCCAGGGACCATTGCACCTTTTAAGGGAAAAATGTTTAAATATTTGAAGCAGAGTACGATGCAGGGCTATAGGGAGAGCATAGTAGGATTAGTTCTGTATTGCTCTAATTAAGCGCTGACATAGATACAATAGCCCGCATGGCCTCTTTCTATGTTGTAAACATCTATGGTTCTGTGATTCTACCCTAAAATGGCCCAGTTAACCAGAATAGCCAAGGAAGCGCAGGTTTACATAGAAAGGAGCAGGAGGAGATCATGAACAAGAGAGGCATTCTAGCTAGAACAGGTCAATCCCCAAATCAATGAAAGTAGGCACAGCGGAGATTGATCAGAGCTTGTCCAAGGATTGTTCTACAAGTGAAAGCCAGCTTACTGATTGTCCTTGGAGGCAACATCGCTGGAACCTCAATGATCCACACTCTCACATTCTCCTCTCTCGATTATCCACATTGGCGTTGGGGCTTTGTTTAGCAGTAACCAGCAATTGCAATTTACATTTCGACAGTGCTCCTCATGAACCAAAGCAATGGAAACTCCTACAGTAAGGAGTCCTTTGCTTCAGGCTCCCCCCCAGCCCCCCCGCCCCTTGCCATCATTCATCTTGTAATGGACGGTCAGAGATTCTGCCCCTTGCCTCTATGTCTGCCCCTCGTCAAATTTGCGAAGAGCGCAGAAACTGTGCCGATGGTGAGAAAGAATTGCTCAGCAAGATTGGAAATGATGTTATTTACACAGAGCCGGATGAAGAATTCCTGGAGCTCTGGGCACCAGGAACATTCAGGAACCCTCCGCCACCCACCCCACCACCCCACCCCCCCCTACCCACCCCACACCTCTGCTTCACCACACAACCATCCCTCCCTCCCCCTCAATCCAATAAAACACAAACATGCAGTAAAATTCAGGAAGAAAATACCCCAAGAATGTTTACACACTGCATGAACAATAACTTAACTGAACCATGGCTCAGTTGGTAGCACTCTCGCCTCTGAGTCAGAAGATTCATGGGTTTCAAGTCTCCTTCCAGAGACGTGTATACAAAATCTAGGCTGACACTTCCAATGCAGTACTGAGGGAGCGCTGCACTGTTGGAGGTGCCGTCTTTCCGATGAGACATTAAACCGAGGGCTGGTCTACCCTCTCAGGTGGACGAAAAAGATCCCATGACACTATTCAAAGAAGAGCAAAAGATTTCTCCCCTGTGTTCTGGCCAGTATTTATCCCTCAACTTACATCATTATCCACCTTGGGTGCAGGAACGGGAGGGCAAATTATTATTTAAATGGCAATAGATTGGGAGAGGGGGAAGTACAGAGAGACCTGGGTGTTCTTGTACACCAGTCACTGAAGGCGAGCATGCAGGTGCAACAGGCGGTCAAGAAGGCAAACGGTATGCTGGCCTTCATAGCAAAAGGGTTAGAATACAGGAACAGGGATACCTTGCTGCAGCTGTACAGGGCACTGGTGAGACCACACCTCGAGTACTGTGTACAGTTTTGGTCGCCTCATCTGAGGAAGGATGTTCTTGCCATGGAGGGGGTGCAGCGGCGATTCACCAGGCTGATACCAGGAATGGCGGGAATGACCTATGAGGAGAGACTATGTAGTTTAGGGATGTACACACTGGAGTTTAGAAGATTGAGAGGGGACCTCATAGAAGTGTATAAAATTCTGACAGGTCTAGACAGACTGGATGCAGAAGGAATGTTTCCCTTGGCGGGTGAGAACAGAACTAGAGGACATAATTTAAGGATAAGGGCTAAACCATTTAGGACAGAGATGAGGGGGAATTTCTTCACTCAGAGAGTGGTGAACCTGTGGAACTCATTGCCACAGAGGGCAGTGTACGCCAGCTCATTAAATATATTTAAGAGGGAATTAGATATATTTCTACGGGCAAAAGGGGTTAAGGGTTACGGAGAGAAGGCGGGGACGGGATACTGAATTAAAGGATCAGCCATGATCTCATCGAATGGCGGAGCAGGCACGAAGGGCCGAATGGCCTACTCCTGCTCCTATCTTCTATGTATCTATTATCTCATTGCTGTTGGTGGGAGTTTGCTGTGCACAAATTGGTTGCCATTTTTCCTACATTACAACAGAGACTACATTGCAAAAGTACTTCACTGGCTGTAAGGTGCTTAGGGACATCCTGAGGTTGTGAAAGGCGCTATGTAAATGCAAGCTCTTTCCTTCTTTTAATAGAAGTTAAAATAAACAGTTATACAAATTAGATTGTACGTTTTGTAATGGGAAAGTGAATGCACTGCAGAAAGGGCAATCCCACTTTCTCAAATCCAATGCTTAGAGGCATAGAACAGGAGGGCATAGCATGAAACAAACAATGGATCATATAACCAGAAAAAACTCATTGCATGAAAGCAATCAATATTCAATTTATTCTTGGAGAGGAAATCTGGCAGGTATTGAGACAACAGAGATTGGAAAGGCATACAGAATAACTGGCATTTACCGTATTAATGATATATTCAATAATTGACATAATATGTAACATCAACATCTGCATATAGAAAGGGTAGCAGTGGTATTGGTTAATAAGGGACGAGTTGTTACAGGTTGAAGGTCCAGTATGCTGGGTGCCCTGGGGCTGTGATGATTGACTTTCAATCACCACAACCATTTTCCTTTGTGTTAGGTATGACTCCAGCCAGTGGAGCGTTTTCCCCCCGATTCCCATTGACTTCAGTTTTTCTAGGGCTCCTTGATACCACACTCAGTTAAATGCTGCCTTGATGTCAAGGGCAGTCACTCTCACCTCACCTCTGGAATTCAGCTCCTTTGTCCATGTTTGGACCAAGGCTGTAATGAGGTCGGGAGCCGAGTGGTCTTGGTGGAACCCATTTCCGAGCATCCATGAGCAGGTTATTGGTGAGTAAGTGCTGCTTGATAGCACTTTCGATTACATCTTCCATCACTTTGCTGATGATTGAGAGTAGACTGATGGGGCGGTAATTGGCCGGGTTGGATTTGTCCTGCTTTTTGTGGACAGGACATACCTGGGCAGCTTTCCACATTTTCGGATAGATGCTAGTGTTGTAGCTGTACTGGAACAGAATGGTTCCAGGGATGAGGAATTACAGTTACGTGGATAGACTGGAGAAGCTGGGGTTGTTCTCCTTAGAACAGGGAAGATTGAGAGGAGATTTGATAGAGGTGTTCTGTAATGTATACAACATTACAGGGACTACTTTGTTTTGTGGATGTACATCCTTAGTTGTGAGCATATATAACAGACGCGTATCGATTTGTATAGTCAGTGCCAAAGTTCCAGTTAACCAGTAAAGATCACTTGAAGTTACTCTCAGTCTCTGCTGCTTTATTATTTTATGTAGTTGTGTATAGCGGTACAAACACAACAAATTGGCGGCTAGAATTATGAACCTACGTCTTCCTATTCTGGCATCGCATCCAGAGGACACCGAAACTTGGAAGAGAGGAGCGAGAAGGCAGAGAAAACGGAGTACGCTTGCTAAGCTAGGCAGGGGATACGTAAGTCAAGTGAAAAGTGCACAGTGACTTGCATGACGTTAGCTAACTAGTAAAGAAAGAAAAACAGGTTTGGAAAAAAAAAATGGCGATGATTGGCACTATTGCAGCATTTGATAGCAGCATTGATGACTGGGCAACTTACATTGAAAGAGTGGAGTTGTACTGTGAGGCTAACGGAGTGGAGGTAGAAAAGAAAGCCACTGTTTTGCTGACTGTTATGGGCTACGTGGTTTATTAACCCCTGAAAAGCCAGCAAACAAAACATTCAAACAAATAGTGGACACACTCCAAGACCATTTAAGCCCCAAACCACTGCTCGCTTTAGAAATTCAACAAAAATCCCTGGCATATTCAACTAATAAAATGTCACTGAAACAAGAAAAGAAGTGTTATTGCCATGGCAAAATGTCACATGACCACAATGACTGTTGGTTTAAAGACAAAGACTGCAGACAATGTGGCAGACAAGGGCACATTGAAAGAGTCTGCAAAGCAAATAAGAAGCAGGAAACTGATACAATACAGAGTAACAAGAAGGTACATCAAGTGACTGAAAACAAGAAACCTTTCAAAGAAAGATACAAGAAGGTACACCACATGACTGGAAACAGTTCAGATAAAAAAAAAGTGACACAGACTCAGAGAAGAGGATTTGGCTTGTCTGAAACTACACAGTGTGAAAGAGACAGAGGATCACAGAATAATATGGATTACTCCAGAAGTGGCAGGAGTTAGGCTGAAAATGGAGTTGGACACAGGCTCAGCTTTAACAGTGATCTCTGTACGTGACTGCAAACGACTGTTTTCACACATACCGCTAAGGCCAACTAAAGTACTGTTAAAGACATACACAGGACAAAGAGTGTGCCCCAAAGGTAAAATAAAAGTGACAGTGACATACAGAGAAAAAAAAATACCGCAATTGAACCTCTATGTACTGAAAAATGGAGGACCACCATTGCTGGGATGCGAATGGCTCAGGAAAATACAGTTGGATTGGCACACCATCCAAGCACTGTTTGTCAGCAAAGGAGGACAGCAACACCACTCCTGAGAGACTGTCACAAATACTCTCTGACTCTCAGGAAGTGTTCAAGAAGGGAATAGGAACACTTAAGGGCATGAAAGCAAAAATTAAGATTGAGGAGAATGCAAATCCAAAGTTCCACAAGGCCAGGCCAGTGCCTTATGCAATTCGCCCTTCAGTAGAAGCAGAGCTGGAGAACTTGGAGCAGTTAGGGGTCCTGTCCAAGGTGGATTGGAGTGAATGGGCCACACCTATAGTTCCAGTGATGAAGAAAACCTCCAGCACAAAACCAGGAAAGCCAAGAAAAGTGCACATCTGCAGAGACTTTAAAGTGACTGTTAACCCAGTCCTCCACACAGTACAGTACCCATTGCCTCGCATTGAGGATATCTTTGCTTCCCTGTCAAGAGGGGAATGCTTCACAAAGATTGACTTGGCCCAGGCCTATCTCCAAATGGAAATTGATGATGCATCAAAGAAGTGCCTGACAATAAATACGCACAAAGGCCTTTACCAGTACAATTGGCTGGTATTCGGAATAGCATCAGCTCCTGCAATCTGGCAAAGGGCAATGGACCAAGTCCTGCAGGGGATCCCAGGTACTCAGTGTTATCTTGATGACATAATCTTTAGTGGCAAGAATGACAACGACCACCTTTCCAACCTCGAACAGGTGCTCATCAGGTTACGGGAGTATGGGCTCCAAGCGAACCGAGACAAGTGTGAGTTTTTCAAAAAGGAATTCTCATACTGTGGACATGTGATTGACAAGGACGGTTTACACAAGTCTCCAGACAAGATTGAAGCTGTGATTAATGCACCAACACCTGAAAATGTGTCTCAGTTGAGATCATATCTTGGACTGGTGAACTACTATCACAAGTTCTTGCCCAACCTATCCACAGTGTTACATCCACTAAATGCACTGCTACAGACAGGGTCACAATGGAAGTGGAGTGACAGCTGTGAACAAGCTTTTCAAGAGAGTAAAAGACTCATTACTTCAGAAGAGGTGCTAGCTCACTTTGACCCATCCTTACCTATTTGACTGGCATGTGATGCTTCACCCCATGGCATTGGTGCCGTGTTGTCACATAAGTTCCCAGACGGCTCAGAACGACCAATAGCCTTTGCCTCAAGATCATTGACTACAGCTGAACGCAATTATGCACAGATTGACCGAGAGGCCCTCAGCCTTGTGTGGGGAGTCAAGAAATTCAACCACTACTTGTATGGTCAACAGTTTACACTGTTAACTGACCACCAGCCTCTCGTTTCAATCTTCAACCCAAGGAAGGGCGTTCCAGTGATGACGGCACAACGGCTGCAGCGATGGTTACTCTTCCTAGGGGCTCACCTGTATGACATTGAATACAAGGGGACCAAGCAACATGGCAATGCCGATGGTTTGTTACGTTTACCACTGCCGACCTCAGAGAGAACTACAACAGTTGACTCAGCAGAGGTATTTCACACAACAATAGTTGAGCAGCTACCAGTGACAAACTCCCTCATTGAAAGAGAAACACGCAATGACCCTACATTGTCAAAAGTTTATGACATCACTGTGAAGGGATGGCCAGCGCATGGTGACTTATTGTTTCCAGCATTCTCAGCTAGGAGGGAGCAGTTATCAGTGTGTCGGGGAACACTGATGTGCGGCTCACGAGTTGTGATTCCTCCCAAGCTTCATAACCGAGTGCTAGATGAACTGCATGAAGGCCACTTAGGCATGGTAAAGATGAAAAGCCTTGCCCGTGGATACGTGTGGTGGCCGGGAATTGACAAACAGATCGAGGACCTGACAAAGAGCTGCTCAGGATGTCAAAAGGTCCAGAACGCACCACCACAAGCCCCTCACCATCCATGGGAATGGCCCTCATCACCATGGCAATGTGTGCACATCGACTTTGCTGGACCGTTCATGGACTCCATGTTCTTGATTGCAGTCGATGCACATTCCAAATGGCCCAAGGTCATTAAAATGAAATTAACCACATCTGAAAAGACCATTTCAGTTCTGAGGACCATGTTCGCTAGAAATGGCCTACCAGAACAAATCTGCACAGACAATGGACGACAATTTGTCTCTGACGAATTCCAAGGTTTCATGAGGAAAAATGGAATTAAGCACTACACGTCTGCCCCGTACCATCCAGCTACAAATGGCTTGGCAGAAAGATTCGTACAGACTTTCAAGAAGGCCATCAAAGCAATGTACAGCGAGAATCTACCACTGCAACACAAGATAGACGATTTCCTCTTTGCTTATCGGAACGCAGTACACGCAGCCACTAATCAGACTCCAGTGATGATGTTTCTGAACAGGAACCTGAGATCTCGCATGGACCTTCTTAAACCGAATGTACGTCGTGATGTAGAGAACAAACTGTTCAAACATTTGAATGCTAAGCCAACAAGAAGCTTCAGTGTGGGACAGTCAGTTCTTGCTCGTGATTTCCGGACGGAAAAGTGGCAACCAGGTAAAATGTCCACAAGAGAGGGCCCACTGATGTATACTGTGGATGTGGGAGAGAACGTTTTGAGACGTCATGTGGACCAAATTCTGGATGTTCAGGTGGAAAACACCCCTATACCTCGCCCAGACTCACCTGACACTCCTGATTCATCAGCATCAGCACCAGCCTCATCCACAGCTGAGAGCTCTACCTGTGCTGATAGCTCACTAAATGCACCTGTACCTGTACAGTCTCATTCCCCAAAGCAAAAGAGTCTGGGGAGACGTTACCCAGAGAGTCAGAGGAGGCCTCCCCAGAGACTTGACTTGTAAAAGGGCTGTTGATAAAATAAAATGTTATGTTGGAATTTGAATTTTGTTACTTTTAAGAAAACAAAAAGGTTACTGTAAAGACAGTCTCTGTATGTTAATTACAGAAATTTTGCGTTGATATACTATTAAACAATATTACAGGGACTACTTTGTTTTGTGGATGTACACCCTTAGTTGCGAGCGTATATAACAGACGCGTATCGATTTGTATAGTCAGTGCCAAAGTTCCAGTTAACCAGTGAAGATCACTTGAAGTTACTCTCAGTCTCTGCTGCTTTATTATTTTATGTAGTTGTGTATAGCGGTACAAACACAACATGTTCAAAATCATGAGAGGTCTGGACAGGGTAGATAAAGGGAAACTGTTCCCATTGGCAGAAGGATCGAGAACCAGAGGACACAGATTTAAGATTGGCAGAAGATCCAAAGGCGACATGAGGAAAAACATTTTTACGCAGCGTATGGTTAGGATCTGGAATGCACTGCCTGAGAGGGTGCTGGAGGCAGATTCAATCGTGGCTTTCAAAAGGGAATTGGATAAGTACCTGAAGGAAAAGAAATTGCAGGGCTAAGGGGGAAGGGCAGGGGAGTGGGACGAGATGAAGTGCTCTTGCAGAGAGCCGGCACGGGCTCGACAGGCCGAATGGCCTCTGACTGTGCTGCAACGATGCTACGATTCTATTCTATGGTAAGTTGAATATACGAATGTGACGGGCAGGAAAAGACCAGCTGGTCCATACAAAAGAAGAGCCTGCCCCACACTCGTTTAATGCCTGGAGCTTCACGAATAGGCACTTTCGAACCACACACCGTGCCCAACGCGCACCCCACCCCCTCACCCGCCCCCCCCCACCCCCAGCCCCTCCAACCCCGCCATCACCCCTTTAGCCATGTAATCTCCTGGGAGTGGCAAAAGTACTAGAGGAAAAAAAGGGCTAATAAGGGAAAGAAAAACTTTGGAAAATTCCTCCCCGACCCCCCCCTCAGGTGATCGAAACCAGTCCTGGAGATCACATGGCCCATGCGTACGATAACTGTTAATCCACTTACCGTCTATATAATGAGATCTCTGCCCCAGCCAAAACCTGGTCCAGCTCCTTCTTGAAGGTTTTGCAGGGAGCCAACCCCCACCGCACCAGCCGGAAATGCATCCCATTGAGTCTGCAGTCCACAGGCAGAGTAAGAGTATCTCTTGTTAATGCACCCATGTGCTGCTGTGGAAACTTTGGGGTTCAAACTCCAACACACGGTCACGGCTGCCTCAGTTGGTTACAGGTGACCGTTGAGGGAGGGAGTCTGAGATCTAATAGACGGCCACCGTTCACTGCTCTCACACGTCAGTGGGCATCAGCGCCGTGATGCCCTTCAGCAGCATAGCACAAGAGCAGCTGGCTGGCACTTGTGTCAGTGGCCCTTCTGTGCAGGTCCTGCACAAATGACAGCTGCCACCTCTGAAAGCAGTGACGCCAACGTGAGCCCTTCTTCCACCCACCCCACACCGCAGAAAGGGAGCCAGCAACTCCTGCCAATGATGCAAGTGCCGCGGGGTTAATTACTGAGACAGGTCATGGGCCTTCTTTGCCCCATGCAGCTCACCAATTGACTATGTAGCCATCCACAGGTGAGAACCCTTCACCTGGGGAAGCAATTGTTGGTTGAGCAGATCCACAGGCAACACAGAGAACTCGTCGCACAAAAGAGGCAAAAGCGGCAAGAAAATAAAAATGCTGTGGCAACAAGAGCAGGTCAGAGGCTCGGTATTCTGTGGCGAGTGTCTCACCTCCTGACTCCCCAAAACCTTTCCACCATCTACAGGGCACAAGCCAGGAGTGTGATGGAATACTCTCCACTTGCCTGGATGAGTGCAGCTCCAACAACACTCAACAACGCTTGATTGGCCCCCCATCCACCTTGGGCCAGAAATTCAGGTACCCACGGGTGAGTGCTCGCTGTGTAGGCCCAACGAAAGTGCCGGTTTTGTGCATGCACTGCGCATGCGCGGGAAACCAGAACTTCTGTTCCCTTAAAGGAAGGGGTTCACAGGTCGAACGCATGCGCTGTAGAGGCAGCGCGTATGCCTGGAACTTCCATTTTTTTTGCAGGTTTCTCCGGGAGAGCAAGTCTCCAGGAGCTACGCTTTTAAAAAGCAGTCGCAAGGCCTGCTTTTAACAAGGTATGTGGTGAATTAAATAAAATTAAAACATTTTTTCCATAGGTTTATTATTTTTAAATACTTTAAAGAAAGGTAAGTTTATTTTTAGCCCCATTAGAAAATGTAATTAATTTTTTCAAAAATTTAAATTATTGTTTAAAATAGTTATTTTATGTAATTTATAGTTATTTTAAAAATGTGATTTAAAAAAAATGTATTTGAAGTTTTAGTTATGTTTTGGGGCTGAACTCTAATCATAGATTTGACAGGTCTTCCTGTCAAATCTATGAATAGAGATTCCCTGCTACGATTGGCTCTCCATGGCCCATGTGATCCCAGGGGACGCTTCGAACTAACTGCGCCCCTGGGATACGCAAGCACTGCGCGCCGGCAGTTGGAGCAGGCCCAGGATCGGAATCCCACGCGGGCCCACAGCACAACGGCTGGCGCGCTAGGTAAGTGCAGGTCGGAGGCTTGCACCCGCGGGAAGCCTCCGACCCGAATTTCTGGGCCAATATTCACTCCCTTCACCACCGGCGTACCGTGGCTGCAGTGTGTACCATCTACAAGATGCACTGCAGCAACTCGCCAAGGCTTCTTCGGCAGCACCTCCCAAACCCGTGACCTCTTCCACCTAGATGGTCCGGGGCAGCAGGCGCATTGGAACACCACCACCTCCAAGTTCCCCTCCACGTCACACACCATCCTGACTTAGAAGTATATCGCCGATCCTTCATCGTCACTGGATCAAAACCCTGGCACTCCCTCCCTAACAGCACTGTGGGAGCACTACACGGACTGCAGCAGTTCAAGAAGGCGGTTCACCACCACCTTTTCGAGGGAAATTAGGGATGGGCAATAAACGCTGGACTTGCCAGCGATGCCCCACATCCCATAAGCGAATTTAAAAAAAGGAGCGCACACAACAGGCACGGACAAATGTAAAATGATCAATTCACTTTTTATTATATAGTAGTTATACTGTTGTTTACACAGATAGGGTGAGATGAAGTCGGGTGGGAGGAGGTTCAGGTGGAGCATAAACACGGCATAGACCAGTTGGGCCGAACGGCCTGTTTCTGTGCTGGAAATTCTATGGTAATTCTATGTTATATCTGCTGTTCATCATCCTTTTATCGGGCAGAAAAGAAAGTGTCAGGTTCTCTCTGTTTACCAACACAGGCAACACTGGCAAGATTCAAGCTGGTTGTCCAGCTTTTTTTTTCCCAATGTGTTCACGGAATGTCGGCAATGCTGGCAAAGCCACATTTACTGCCAACCCGAGATGGCGGTGGTGGGTCTTCTCCTTGAATTGCTGCAGTCCTATTTGTGATGAAGCCCCTTACCCAGCGTACAGTCTGTGCCCATTGGTACTGGGCAGCCTAACCAGCAGGCCGCAAGAGGGCACCATGGAAACATTGCAGATAAGTTTCTTAAATGATTATTGTGAGTGTTCCACCGGCCCACCAAAATCTTTCCCACCCACTGCCAGCTGTTTGCTGACCCAATGCACAACCCTCTCCTAACCTTCATTCCATGTTTTAAAAACTTTCCCGACCTTCATTCAACGTTCTTACAACCAATGTTCCCTTTAGTTTGTTTTTTTTGGGTGCAGGGCCGCTTTAACGGGCTGTGCGGCCCATTCAAATGTCCGCGCATGCACGGTTATTTCGATTGAAAAGCCGGTGAGCCTTCCTACCCGGGAGCTCCAGAATGCTGCGCAGCCATGTGCAACGTAACGGGAACATTGCTAACAACCCTCTCCTAATCCTCAATCTAAGTTGTCAACCCCTCTCCTAATTCACACTACATGTTACAACAACCTTTTACTAAAATTCATTCAACATTCTAACAATACTCTTCTAACCTTCAATCTACGTTCTGACTACCGTCTCCTAACCTTCATGCAATGTTCTCACTACCCTCTCCAAACCTTCATTCAATGTTCTCACTACCCTCTCCGAGTCTGGCCTCGGGTGACTGTCTGTGTGGAGTTTGCACATTCTCCCCGTGTTTGCGTGGGTTTCCTCCGGGTGCTCCGGTTTCCTCCCACAGTCCAAAGATGTGCGGGTTAGATTGATTGGCTATGATAAATTGACCCTTAGTGTTAGGGGGATTAAATACGTGGGGTTACGGGGATAGGGTGGGATATGTGTTGGTGTAGGGGTTACGGGGATCGGGTGGGATATGTGTCGGTGCAGGCTCGATGGGCCGAAATGGCCTCTATCTGCACTGTGGGGTTTCTGTGATTTCTGTGATAACCTTCATTCCTTTTCCTCTTGCCCCTCTCCTAACCTTCAATCTACGTTCTCATTATCTCTCCTAATTTACACTCTATGTTGTAACAACCTTCTGCTAACCTTCATTCAATGTTCTCACTCTCCTCTCCAAACCTTCATTCAATGTTCTCACTCCCCTCTCCTAACCTTCATTCAATGTTCTCACTCCCCTCTCCTAACCTTCATTCAATGTTCTCACTCCCCTCTCCCAACCTTCATTCAATGTTCTCACTCCCCTCTCCCAACCTTCATTCAATGTCCTCACTCCCCTCTCCCAACCTTCATTCAATGTTCTCACTACTCTCTCCCAACCTTCATTCAATGTCCTCACTCCCCTCTCCCAACCTTCATTCAATGTTCTCACTCTCCTCTCCAAACCTTCATTCAATGTTCTCACTCCCCTCTCCTAACCTTCATTCAATGTTCTCACTCCCCTCTCCTAACCTTCATTCAATGTTCTCACTCCCCTCTCCTAACCTTCATTCAATGTTCTCACTCCCCTCTCCTAACCTTCATTCAATGTTCTCACTCCCCTCTCCTAACCTTCATTCAATGTTCTCACTTCCCTCTCCTAACCTTCATTCAATGTTCTCACTCCCCTCTCCCAACCTTCATTCAATGTTCTCACTCCCCTCTCCTAACCTTCATTCAATGTTCTCACTCCCCTCTCCCAACCTTCATTCAATGTTCTCACTCCCCTCTGTAGTGTATGTACCTTTAAGGGGAGAACTACTTTTTACAGCTCCTGTATACTGTAGTACCGGCAGTGACCACACCTGTATATAAACCCTGAGTAGGGATCTGTACGCTTAGTTTTAGAGTAACCCGCATCCAGTAAATACCTGTTGATTGTTCCTGCAGTCTCGTGTCTAGTTATTGAAGGACACACTACATCAAAAATACACGGATCTAACAGTGGCGACGAGGCAGATTCGAACCTACCTGCAACTCTGCATTACCTCCCAGGGATTCGCTCCTGGAGAACAGTGGAAGAAAGTTGAGGCCAGAAGCACGGGTGTCGACCACGAGCAACCGCCCAGTCATCCAGCAGAGATTGAGCATCGCAGGGGAGGCTGTTGAGAGATGGGCTTGGTTCCCCAGTCACGGTGGTCCAGTGAAACGGGCTGGCAACAGGTATGGCGCAGACCCTTCCCGGACAGCGGCGGCTAGAGCCGACCGACGGCACAGAAAAGGCCGAGCAGCGTCGACGGGAGAAGAGAGAGGGTAGAGCGCACAGGGCGCAGCCAGTGTTCAGGACCGAACGGCGTTGACGGGAGAAGAGAGAGGGTAGAACGCACAGGGCGCAGCCAGTGTTCAGGACTGAACGGCGTCGACGGGAGAAGAGAGAGAGGCGCGAAAGAAAACACGCAGGGCGCAGCCGGTGTTCAAGGGATGAGCAGCGTCAGTGGGGAAGAAAGGGAAATGCGCAGAGCGCAGCCGGTGTTCAAGGGCCGAGCAGCCGCAGCGGAGAAGAAGGGAGAGCGCGGGAAACGCCATTTTGAGCCGCAGCAGAGAAGAAGGGAGAGCGCGGGAAAACGCCATGTTGAGCCGCAGCGGAAAAGAAGGGAAGCGCGGGGAAACGCCATTTTGAGCCAGTCTAACCACACCCCGGGATGCCGAAGAGTGGCAGTATCACAGCGTTCAACAATGAAATCGAAGATTGGACGACATATGTCGAATGCATAGAAGTGTACTGCAAGGCGAATGAAGTGCCAGATGAGAGGAAAGCGCTGGTATTGTTGAATTCCATGGGTGCAAAAATGTATGGCTTACTGCGAAACCTAGTAACCCCAGAAAAGCCAGTGGACAAGGATTTTGGAAACATAGTGTCAACCCTACAGAACCACTTAAACCCCACACCGCTGCTGATAGCAGAAAGATTTAAGTTTCACAAAACGAACCAGCATAAAGATGAAAGTAATGCTGAGTATTTAACGGAACTGCGTAAGCTATCGAAACACTGCCAGTTTGGAGCGGGACTGGCAGATACCTTAAGGGACAAGTTTGTGTGTGGGCTTCAAAGTGAAGGAACCCAGAAACGGCTTTTATCTGAAAAGGACCTTATGCTGGAAAAGGCTTTCAGCATGGCAGTATCACACGAAGCAGCCGCACGGGGCGCTGCAGAGATACAACGGAGACCGCAAGAATATGGCACAAATGAAATGTCATACGGAACAGTGAAGTGTTATTGCTGTGGCAGAACAACACACAACCATAATGATTGCTGGTTTAAGGACAAAGTGTGCAGACAGTGTGGGAAAGTAGGACACATAGCAAGAGTCTGCAGGTCGGAAAAGAAAACCAGCAGCAAGAAATCGCCACAGGAGAAGTACAAGAAGGTACATAAGGTGACGGAGAGCAGTTCAGACGAACAGAAAAGTGATACAGACTCCGGAAGCAAGGAGCTGGGTTGTCTGAAACTACATAAGGTGATCCAAATGGAGGATCATCAAACTATCTGGGTCACGCTCAAGATAGCTGGAGTCCAAGTGAAAATGGAATTGGACACAGGATCAGCCCTAACAGTCATAAACCGAAGGGACTACAAGCGGCTATTCTCACATATACCCTTGAGAGATACAGAGATTGTCTTGAAGACGTACACGGGGCAAAAAGTCTACCCCAAAGGAAAAATAAGGGTGAACGTTGTATATAACGGTAAGGAAACACCAAAAATGGACCTATATGTATTGCCAGATGGAGGACCACCACTACTAGGACGTGAATGGATCCGGAAGATACAGCTAGATTGGCATTCCATACAAACACTGACTGTAGATGCCAAAAAGGATGACGACGCCACACCTGGACGACTGTCAGAAATGCTAACTGACGCACAAGAAGTGTTCCAGGAGGGACTTGGAACACTAAAAGGCATAACAGCGACAATCAAAATAGAGGAAAATGCAAGCCCACAGTTTTTAAAGGCCAGACCGGTGCCTTATGTGATCCGCCCAGCCATCGAAGCAGAGCTGGAAGGTTTGGAACGTTCAGGAGTACTGTCCAAAGTGGACTGGAGTGAGTGGGCCACACCCATCGTTCCTGTAATGAAGAGGTCATTCAGTAATACACCTGGGGAACCAAAGAAAGTTCGCATCTGTGGGGACTTTAAGGTGACAGTGAACCCAGTCCTTCACACGGTACAATATCCGCTTCCGCGGATTGAAGATATTTTCGCCTCGCTATCTGGAGGGAAACGCTTCACTAAGATTGATCTGGCCCAGGCGTACCTGCAAAGGGAGGTAGAAGAAGCCTCGAAACAGTACCTCACGATCAACACTCATAAAGGTCTCTACCAATACAACCGGCTGGTGTTCAGGGTAGCATCAGCTCACGCAATTTGGCAAAGGGCAATGGATCAAGTCCTGCAAGGGATTCCAGGGACCCAGTGTTATTTGGACGACATCCTGGTCACGGGCGAAAATGACAGTGCTCACCTTGCCAACCTGGAGCAGGTGCTCACTAGATTGAAGGAATATGGGCTCCGAGCAAATCGCCACAAATGCGAGTTTTTCCAGAAGCAGATCTCGTATTGTGGCCACGTTATTGATGAAGAGGGGTTACATAAGTCCCCTGAAAAGATTGAGGCAGTAGTCAAGGCTCCAGCACCGGAAAACGTTTCACAACTGAGGTCGTTCCTCGGGCTGGTGAACTGCTACCATAATTCTTGCCGAATTTTTCTACAGTACTACACCCACTGAACACTCTACTGCAAACGGGGGTACCATGGAAGTGGAATGACGAATGTAAATGAGCTTTCCAGAAGTGCAAAGAATTGATCACATCAAAAGAGGTGTTGGCTCATTTCAACCCAGCACTACCAATTCGGTTGGCATGTGATGCATCACCCTATGGCATTGGAGCGGTGCTGTCGCACAAGTTCCCGGACGGCTCGGAGAGGCCGGTAGCCTTTGCGTCTCGGTCACTAACCTCAGCCGAGCGTAACTACGCCCAGATTGACAGGGAGGCCCTCAGCCTAGTGTGGGGAGTGAAAAAGTTCAACCACTATCTGCATGGGCAGGAGTTCACCTTGCTGACGGACCACCAACCACTTGTCTCCATCTTTAATCCAAAGAAGAGCGTGCCGGTGATGACTGCGCAACGGCTACAAAGATGGTCGCTTTTTCTAGGGGCGAACCAATATGAAATCGAGTATAAGGGCATGAAACAGCATGGAAACGCTGATGGGCTATCACGCCTGCCACTGCCTACTGCGGAGAAAGCACCAGCAGTGGACCCTGTCGAAATATTTCATTCGACTATAATTGAACGCTTGCCAGTAACTAACGCTGATATAGAGAAGGAGACCCGAAATGACCCGACACTGTCTCGGGTATATGACTTGACGGTGAAGGAATGGCCAACACATGGCGACTCACTGTTGCCAGCATTCTCATCCAGAAGAGAACAGCTGTCAGTATGCTAGGGGACCTTGATGTGTGGATCCCGAGTGGTAATTCCACCCAAGTTAAGGGAGAGAGTGCTCAATGAGCTTCACGAAGGCCATCTGGGGGGGGTAAAAATGAAAAGCCTTGCTAGGGCATATGTGTGGTGGCCGGGGATCGATCAGCAAATCGAGGACCTGACAAAGAGCTGCTCAGGATGGCAGAAGGTCCAAAATGCACCAACACATGCCCCTCTGCACCCATGGGAGTGGCCCTCATCTCCATGGAAACGGGTGCATATTGATTTTGCTGGTCCAGTCATGGACTCAATGTTTCTAATAGCCGTGGATGCGCACTCGAAATGGCCTGAGGTGATCAAAATGTTGTCCACCACCACGGAGAAAACTATTGCAGTCCTAAGGACCATATTTGCCAGGAACGGCTTGCCAGAGCAGATTTGCTCTGATAATGGACCACAGTTTGTGTCCGAAGAGTTTCGAAGATTCATGAAAAGGAATGGGGTAAGGCATTACACATCCGCCCCGTATCATCCAGCCACAAATGGATTGGCTGAGACTTTCGTACAAACCTTTAAGAAAGCAGTAAGGGCCATGTGCGATGATGACATTCCACTGCAGCATAAGGTGGACAATTTCCTGTTAGCCTACAGAAATGCGACACATGCAGTCACCAACCAGACCCCGGCCATGATGTTCTTTAACCGAAGGTTGAGATCTCATCTGAATTTGCTCAGACCAAATGTACGAAGAGATGTTGAGAATAAGCAATTCCAGCACATCAATGAGAATCCGACAAGGAGCTTCAATGCAGGACAACCAGTCTTGGCCCGCGACTACCGAACAGAGAAATGGCAACGAGGAATGAAAGGGGGCCTCCGCACCAAGAACAAGACACTCAGGAAAGGTGCTATCCAGAAAGGATCAGGAAGCCGCCCCAAAGACTGAATTTATAAATGGACTATTTTCAGTTAATGTGCATGTTAAAAGTGTTAATTGTTAAATGAATGTTATGGTACTGTCAATCTAAAAGGGGAGGAATTGTAGTGTACGTACCTTTAAGGGGAGAACTACTTTTTACAGCTCCTGTATACTGTAGTACCGGCAGTGACCACACCTGTATATAAACCCTGAGTAGGGATCTGGATGTTTAGTTTTAGAGTAACCCTCATCCAGTAAATACCTGTTGATTGTTCCTGCAGTCTCGTGTCTAGTTATTGAAGGACACACTACATCAAAAATACACAGATCAACACCCTCTCCTAACCTTCATTCAATGTTCTCACTCCCCTCTCCTAACCTTCATTCAATGTTCTCACTCCCCTAACCTTCATTCAATGTTCACACTCCCCTCTCCGAACCTTCATTCTGTTGGTGATGCTGCTTTCTTTGCAGGTTGCTTGAAACAGCTCTGGTGTTGCCTGGTTGCTGTGAGTCCTCTGCTCAATCTGGCTGCTGAAGCAACCGTGTGTGTTTTGTAATTGATCTGTCCCCAGCTGTACGTGAAATATTAACTTAATCTAAATTAGATCCTTGCTAGAAATGGCAAATTTGTTTTTTATTTAAACTCGGATATGAATACTTTCATTTATAAGAAGAAGCATGATGTTTCAAATAATGCTGGACTTTCTTTCAATGTAAATGTTCAGTTCCCATTTTGTTCGGGGAATCTCACCCATGGGAGAACGGTGTAAACGATCGAGGGCTGAATGGTCTATACCTGTTGCTATGATGCTGCTTGTCGCACTTTGAGGTAGAGTTTCACCTTCACTGCCTGGGCCGAGTGGATGTCCCACCCATTGTGGAACCCGCCCGATTTTCATTCCGTTGATTTCAACAGAATAAAACTCTGGCTGGTTCCACAATGAATGAGTAATGAGTTCATTACCAGAATACCACCCAGGTGGTGAAGGCTAACATACACCTTAGTTATTCTGTCGTGATTTTGACGCACCTATCATGCCTTTTGCACGCATTGTGTAGCGACTTTGTCACACCTGTGCACATCTGTCACACCCGTATGGGTTTTTACATTAAAACTGGAGGATAAAGTTGGCAAACTTACCTTTCGGCTGTCCAAAGCCTAGGTTGACAGAAACAGGGCTGGGTGCGGGCATGAGATACAGCGCTGGGTGCATGCTGTGCTACACAATGCCAGCTGCTTTCCTTTCTAGCGTGCCTTTTCGATAGCCTTGTTTGCCCAGCCTCTCCCAACCCCTTCTCCCGTTTGTGAAGTCCACATCTCCCACTCTTAGTATCACGGCGCCTAGGCCATCTGGCCTCCAGCCACACATATCCTTGTTCCTGGTGATCCGACAATGCATGATCCCGTGATCCTGCTCCAGTGATCCCAGGGCTTCACCTTTCCTCTGCTCTCCCTGCTAGCACTTGCTCCTGTTCCCACTGGTTGGAGTGCAGCCTTTACCACCGTGATGGGCCTGGACCATCTGGCCTTTGGCCATCAACCTGAATGCACCCAGTGCTGCATCTCAGGCCCGCACCCAGCCCTGTTTCTGTCAACCTGCAGGATTCCTCCTTCTCACACCCACTCCCTGCTCTATTGTAACATTTCCTTGGCAAAGCACTTTCAAAAACTATAGTACGAGTTTCCCAATGCTGGGATGGTCAAAATTGATTCCTGGGATGAGAGCGTTGCCCTATGAGGAGAGATTGAGTGGACTGGGCCTATAGTCTCTGGAGTTTAGAAGAAGGTGAGGTGATCTCATTGAAACATACAAGATTCTAAGGGGGCTTGACAGGGTAGGCGCTGGGATGTTGTTTCCCCTGGCTGGAGAGTTTAGAACTAGGGGGCATAGACTCAGGATAAGGGGTCGGCCATTTAAGACTGAGATGAGGAGGAATTTCTTCACTCAGAGGGTGGTGAATCTTTGGAATTCTCTACCCCAGAGGGCTGTGAATGCTGAGTGTTTGAGTGTATTCAAGGCTGAGATCGATAGATTTTTGGATACTTAGGGAACCAGGGGATATGGAGATCGGGCAGGAAAGTGGAGATGGGGTTGAAGATCAGCCATGATCTTATTGAATGGCGGAGCAGGCTCGAGGGGCCGTATGGCTGACTCCTGCTCCTATTTCTTATGTTCTTATGTAAAGAAGGATGGTAGGGCTGACCTCGAAATTAATTGGGGCACGTGGCTGATTGGCAAAAAATATTTGGGGCAAAGGTGGTAGAAGGAACAAGGCACATCTGTACTCTCTTGCCGAAGTTGCGGTTGGAGGGTGGGAAGAACTGTACGGAATTTCAGGACTCTGTATACAATGTCAGCTCAGCAGAGGAAAGCTGAGGGTTGTAGAATGATACTCCACAGAAGGAGTATGTGGTCCAGAATTGGTCACCATACTCTAGTTGAGGCCTAACCAGTAAAGGTTTGGCATATCTTCCTTGCTTTTTGTGCTCTCTGCCTCGATTTATAAAGCCTTAGGATTACAATCCAAGCACAGTTTTAAGCCGTGCACAAGTGTAGAATCTCAGTGTTCCCAAGACAGCCAACGTGAGAAGCCTCAGACCTTATTCAATTATGAGCTGTGTATCCTGCCGGCCTGGGAATGATGCTGAGCTACTTATCCCGGAACTGCCTCAGGTCACTTCTTTCCACTGCCAGCACACCAGCAAAACCAGTATCGAACCGATCACCTCATGTGCGTGCATGTCGCGGCCGTACACCAAAATGAATCTTTTCAGTGTTTACACTGGAAAGCTGATCCAGCATGAACCCAAAATTGATGACTTTGTTTGACGTCTCCAATGTAGAGGTGATTGTGTTGAAGAGAAAGCATTGCCCTCTTCCTTTCTCTCGCTGTGTCTCAGGCAATGCTCAGAAACAACTTTCTTTTTCATAAGATGTTGAATTTTTGACAAAGAAATAAAGATTTGCACTTACATTGCACCTCATCACACCTCCGGGGAATGTCTCGTATTCTAGCGTGCACTGACCATTGTTATGGAGGAAAGTGCAGCAGCCATTCTGGGCAGCAAAAAATCCCCACAAACAGCGATGAGGTGAATAACCAGTTAACAGAATGTGGGTCAAGACCCCCCATCCCCCCCACCCCCCCCCACCCCCTGCTGGGAAGATTATCTTTAATTCGTTCTCAGGATGTGGGTGTATCCCTTATACCTCCCCCCTTCCCACTGTCCAGGGCCCCAAACACCCCTTCCAGGTGAAACAGCGATTTACTTGTACTTCTTGCAATTTAATATACTGTATTCGCTGCTCACGATGCGGTCTCCTCTACATTGGAGAGACCAAATGCAAATTGGGTGACCGCTTTGTGGAACACCTCCGTTCAGTCCGTAAGGGTGACCCCGAGCTTCCGGTCGCCTGTCACTTTAATTCTCCGCTCCATTCCCACTCAGACCTCACCGTCCTCGGCCTCTTGCATTGTTCCACTGAAGCTCAACGTAAGCTCGAGGAACAGCACCTCATCTTTCGATCAAGCACTTTACAGCCTTCTGGGCTCAACATAGAGTTCAACAATTTCAGATCATAACCTCGGCCCCTATCATGTATATTTGTTTCCACACTTTTTTTTTGTTTGTTTGTGTTTTCTTTTCTTCTCCCCCACATGGCAGCTGTCTTTCATTCTGCCAGCGCAATTTACACTTCATCTAGAGCCATCCTTTGTTTCTTAACCTGTCCCATTACCATCTCCTCTTGCCTTGAATATCTCTTAATGTCTCTTAACATTTCCGGCCTTCTATCCTCTCACAGACCTTCCCTTTTGTTCTTTCCTCCCCTCCCCCATTTCCCAGCCCCTAAACTTGCTTAAAAATCTGTTCCATTTCCTGCTTTTTTCCAGTTCTGACGAAAGGCCATCGACCTGAAAGGTTAACTCTGTTTCTCTCTCCACAGATGCTGCCTGACCTACTGAGTATCTCCAGCATTTTTTGTTTTTATTTCAGATTTCCAGCATCTGCAGTATTTTCTTTTTGTACTCCTGTACTGAAGCCTTGCCCTGAAGCTCGGCCCCAATACCTTCTGACGCCGCGGCGAAAGAGATAGCAATAGAGCCACACTGAGAGGAGGCTTAAACATTTTTTGTTATGATATGCAATGGCTTTATTAATTTTGAAATCTTTAGTGCGCTGCACTCATTTCCCTTCCACCGAGTGGTAATGATTGTTTGGTAATGTTTGTTAACCATCTGTGAGCAAATAAGCTTGAATCCATAATAGTAAATGAGTCCATTCTAATTTTCATTACCAGAGTCGATGCAGAATAATCAGCATCAGCTCCGTGTGTGTGTATTTTCATTCTCACTTAATTATTTTTCTGGACTATTATTGCGTGCAGGAGTGATGGGGTTAGATTTCCTCTGATCGCCGTGTGTTATTGAGATCGAAAAAAACTGCAGCAACATCTCCTGCTGTATCAAACTATGAACAACGAAAGACTGGAAAAGACCCTCTGCTCCATCCAGCCTGTCCCAGTGTTCTCCTGGACTGCATCACAATATATACACTCCGCATCCCACCCGAAACCACGTGATCTCCTGGGAAAACAAAAAAATACATAGATTAAAAACCCAGGCCAATTTGTGGGGGATAAAATTTGGGAAATTCCTCTCCGACCCCTTTAGGCAATCAAAGCTAGTCCAGGAGATTACTCTGGCCCTGATAATGCCAAGAGATATTAGAATAAGGTTATTAGAAATGACAGATAGAGGAAATTCTTTCTGCTACCTTGGAGCAGAGAAGGCTAAGAGGAGAACTGATCGAGGTGTTTCAAATCATGAAGGGTTTAGATAGAGTAAATAAAGAGAAACTGTTTCCAGAAGTTGAAGGGTCAATAAGCAGAGGGCACAGATTTAAGGTGATTGACAAAAGAACCAGAAGCAACATGAGGAAAAACTTTTTTACGTCGTGAGTGGTTAGGATTTGGAATGCGCTGCCTGATAGGGTGGCGGATACAGATTCAATAGTCACCTTCAAAAGGGTATTAGATAAATACTTGAAGGAGAAAAAATTGATGGGATATGGGGAAAGAGCGGGGGAGTGGGAATAAATGGATTGCTCTTTGAAAGAGCCGGCACAGACTCAATGGGCCGAATGGCCTCCTGCTGTGATGTACTACGCTATGAGCTATATGATGTCTCCTGCTCTCCCACCAGATTTAATGTATCAGTCCCTGGGGTATGATTTTCTACTGCTCTTCATGAAGCAAGTGGACTAGGTTTCCTGTAATCTTTTGGCGGGGTGGGGAGGTGGGGTGGGGTGGTGTTGGGGAGATGACAATTTGAGCCATGCACGGAGCAGACAGTGGGCAGAATGCGCACTAGCACAACCGTCACAGCCCCCGCTAGGCCCCGGGCCTCGTTTGCACACGGCTAGCGAGGTGCTCACGCCCCGGGGCACCACGCCAGCTGGGGAGGTCGGGACATCGGCCGGCTCCTGCTTGAAGCTGGCTGACAGTCGGAGCTTGGGGTGGTGGGGGGGGGGGTCGGTGCACGGTGGGGTGGGATGAACCGCTGGGAGGGTGGAGATGAGGAGAATTTTTTTTACGCAGGGAGTTGTTATGATCCAGAATGAATGCACTGCCTGAAAGGGCAGTGGAAGCAGATTCAATAGTAACTTTCAAAAGGGAATTGGATATAAATTTGAAACATACAAACTTGCAGGGCTATGGGGAAAGAGCAGGGGGATTGGGGCTAACTGGATAGCTCTTTCAACGAGCCAACACAGGTACGATGGGCTGAATGGCCTCCTTCTGCACTGACGTAAGATTCTATGCTTCACTGCGCCAAACCTAACAGCACGGTTTGCCTGTTGTACACAGGAGTTCGTAGCCTCTCGGTTTGCTGGGTGAATAAAGAAGGCATCGTTCCATCATTATTACCTCATTTGAACAACCTGCCCTTATTTCGGCAGAGGCTTCGAAAGGTTGGTGTCACATATGCCAGAAAATTCTTCTGGCTTTACAATGGGCATCAACCCAGCTCTATGGTTGAAGGAAGACTTTACAAAGACATTTACAATATCATTTACAAAGACATTTACAATATCAGTACACACAGACAACACAGGCAATCTTAGCCCATAGTGCTGGTAAGGTTGACCACCAACGTTTTGATTCTGATGACTGCTTTGAAGGTCCCACAGCACAATAAAGGTCAAGGGTGGGACCAACAAGCCCAGGGAACCCTGGTTGTCAAGGGATATACAAGAAAGGATTAGGAAAAAAAGGGAGGCTTTTGGCAGATACAAAGGACTAAAGACAGTGGAAGCCCTTGTAAGGAGTTTTAGATCGCAGAGGTTTCTCTCTCTAGAGGCCTCTCTCTCTTGCACAGTAAAACCGTGAGTGGTTCGACCCACTCGCCCCTTAGATTCTGTACTCTGGTCTTTGGGGCAGGAACTACAATGTAGAGAAAACTCTTATAGACCAAGTTTGATGAAACGAAATGGAATTTTATTGCATAATGTAAAACAAATCAAAATGCAAGCAAGTAAGAGGGTACATGGGAGGGAAAAACACAAACAAATCATAACGACACAATACTAACTAAGGCAAATACAGGCATATTATACTCTACAAAGATCATCATGAGCAGCAAGGTGGCATAGTGGTTAGCACTGTTGCCTCACAGCGCCAGGGACCCGGGTTCGAATCTGGCCTCGGGCGACTGTCTGTGTGGAGTTTGCACATTCTCCCCGTATTTGCGTGGGTTTCCTCCGGGTGCTCCGGTTTCCTCCCACAGTCCAAAGATGTGCGGGTTAGGTTGATTGGCTATGATAAAATTGACCCTTAGTGTTAGGGGGATTAAATACGTGGGGTTACAGGGATAGGGTGGGATATGTGTTGGTGTAGGGGTTACGGGGATCGGGTGGAATATGTGTCGGTGCAGGCTCGATGGGCCGAAATGGCCTCTATCTGCACTGTGGGGTTTCTGTGATTCTGTGATTCTGTGAAATGGGGAAAACACATGGAACATCGAGGGACAACAACCCATGTTAATTATACCCTTAAATGTCCACCCCCTTAAACCTATCTAGATCTGATTATGAAGGGCCAGAAACATGCTCACCAATCCAACTAGGAAGTATAAGGTTTTGAAACAGGTCTGCGTTTGATTCTTTCAGGCGTCCCGTTTCCACGTGGTTGGTGGAGCCCCAGCGAACTGCGCCACACCTCTCTCCTGAGGTGGGGGTCGGGGACGGCTGGATGTCGGCGGGGTCGGGGATCGTTTGCTCGACCCCGGTCAGAGGAGCCTCGGGCTGGCCCCCATCGTTTCTTTAGTTTCTTATTGTCTCTTCTCCCGAGCCGGAGTGGGTCGATGACCTCCCGTTTTGTCAATGGCCTGGGGTTGGTCGATGATCTCCCGATGGTTTACCCCGGGGCGGGACGCCGGCTTGAACCGTCTTCTTCTCCTTCTTCCAGCGATGATGCCACCGATACGATGGTAGCACCACGAGGACCGCTTTCCACGATGGCCATCTTTTTTCTTTCTACCCCTGGGTTCCCAGATATACTTCTCATCAGAAGCCCTTATCTCGCGTCAAATCAGGTTCGTCTTTTGTTTTAATTTTGGCGGGCTGGGAGCACAACGGGGTAGTTGTTATATTTTAAACTGTTCTTGGATGGCCAGTAACGGGCCATCTCTGGTCTGGAATGACCTTCATTGTTTTTAATGTCCTGGTGATGTCCTTAACGGGTCCTTGATGCTCTTCTCATGAATATGAAACTGTTCCCTTTTGTCTGGGTAAACATTTAGATGGCCTTTATCTACAGGCCGATCTTGACTGGATCTGCATCCAATCTATATGTATATGTGGGTGTCTGGTTTTGTTCTCTCAGAAACGGCTTCCAGAACCTACTGTGGGCTGAATCCACAAAGCTGTCTGAGGACTGCAGGAACCATTTTAAAGTGTCCCAATAAGTTGGTCACGGGGTCTGGCGGCCATTTTGAATGCCCCTTTTTCCTAGGCTTCTTTTAAAACAGTCTTTAAAATCATGGCCTCTTCTGCCATTCGACCCTCTGTAATATAAAGTTCAATTTTGTGAATCCTACACCCTAGAGGAGTATAGAAAGTGCAGGGGGTTACTTAAAAAAGAAATTAGGAGAGCGAAGAGGGGGCATGAAAAAACACTGGCAGGCAAAATAAAGCAAAATCCCAAGGTGTTTTATAAGTATATTAAGGGCAAGAGAATAACCAGGGAAAGAGTAGGGCCCATTAGGGACCAAAGTGGCAATCTGTGTGTAGAGGCGGAAGATATGGGTGTGGTTTTAAATGAATATTTTGCATCTGTGTTCACTATGGAAAAGGACGATGTAGGCATAGAAATCAGGCAGGGGGATTGAGATATACTTGAACAAATTAGCATTGAGAGGGAGGAGGTACTAGTGGTTTTAGCGGGCTTAAAAGTGGATAAATCCCCAGGCCCTGACGGGATGTATCCCAGGCTGCTGTGTGAGGCAAGGAAGGAAATTGCAGGGGCTCTGACACAGAAGACTGGAGAACAGCTAACGTAGCACCATTGTTCAAGAAGGGTAGCAGGGATAAACCAAGGAATTACAGGCCAGTGAGCCTAACATCAGTGGTAGGGAAATTATTTGAAAAAATTCTGAGGGACAGAATTAGTCTCCACTTGGAGAGGCAGGGATTAATCAGAGATAGTCAGCATGGCTTTGTCAGGGGGAGATCATGTCTGACCAATTTGATTGAATTTTTCGAGGGGGTGACAAGGTGTGTGGATGAGGGTAGTGCAGTTGATGTAGTCTACATGGACTTCAGTAAGGCTTTTGACAAAGTCTCACATGGGAGACTGGTCAAGAAGGTACGAGCCTATGGGATCCAGGACAATTTGGCACATTGGATCCAAAATTGGCTTAGTGGCAGGAGGCAGAGGGTGATGGTTGAAGGTTGTTTTTGTGACTGGAAGCCTGTGTCCAGTGGTGTACCGCAGGGATCAGTGCTGGGTTCTTTGCTGTTTGTAGTGTACATTAATGATTTAGATATGAATGTAAATCAGTAAGTTCGCGGATGACACGAAAATTGGTGAAGTGGTAAATGGCGAGGAGGGGAGCCTCAGGCTACAGGATGATATAGATGGGATGGTTAGATGGGCAGAACAGTGGCAAATGGGATTTAACCCTGAAAAGTGTAAGGTGATGCATTTTGGGAGGACAAACAAGTCAAGGGAATACACAATGAATGGTAGGATCCTAGGAAGGACAGAGGATCAGAGGAACCTTGGTGTGCGTGTACATAGATCCCTGAAGGCAGCAGGACTGGTAGATAAGGTGGTTAAAAAGGCATATGGGATACTTGCCTTCATTAGCCGAGGCATAGAATATAAGAGCAGAGAGGGTATGATGGCGCTGTATAAAACGTTAGTTAGGCCACAGCTGGAATACAGTGTGCAGTTCTGGTTGCCACACTATAGGAGGGATGTGATTGCATAGGAGAGGGTGCAGAGGAGATTCACCAGGATGTTTCCTGGGCTGGAGAGCTTCAGCTATGAAGAGAAACTGGTCAGGCTGGGGTTGTTTTCAATGGAGCAGAGAGGGCTGAGGGGGGGGCCTGATTGAGGTGTACAAAATTATGAGGGGCATAGATAGGATAGATAGAAAGGAACTTTTCCCCTTAGTAGAGGGGTCAATAACCAGGGGCATAGTTTCAAGGTAAGGGGCAGGAGGTTTAGAGGGGATTTGAGGAAAAACTTTTTCACCCAGAGGGTGGTTGGAATCTGGAACTCACTGCCTGAAAGGGTGGTAGAGGCAGGAACCCTCACAATATTCAAGAAGCATTTAGATGAGCACTTGAAACGCCATAGCATACAAGGCTACGGACCAAGTGCTGGAAAATGGGATTAGAATAGACAAGGCCTGATGGCCGACACGGACATGGTTGGCCGAAGGGCGTCTTTCTGTGCTGTATAACTATATGGGAGAGAAATTCGGTTGGTTGCGCCACCGTTTAACGCCTAAAGAGGCCGAGAAGTGGGGCACTAGCCAATTTCCGGGCGGGCGCAGGGAGCCTTGCGCCTCGCCCCATATTGAGCATGCATCTAGCGCCAGTGCAAACTCTTAGCGTCCGCTCGCGGGCGCAGGCTGATCATGACGTCATTTCAGTGTGCAATGCCTTTTTGGCGCCCCGGACCGGAAATTGAGTGGCGCCCGCCTCCGTTCCGCCTGGCGCTAATAGTGACAGCTCACTGGAACGTTCCCCAGGCACTCTCGGGCTAGGGGGGCGCTCTTTAAAGGGGACTGCACTGTTATCAAAGCGTCAGCCATTTCGAGCGCGCAACTTGTTGGTTTGTTTCAGAGAGTTGCAGAGCTGCAGTGGGAGAGCCTTATTGCCATTCAGCCAGCGGTGCCAGAGGACCGTCAGCCCTGTGAACATTACCTTGCTGCTGGTGAGACATTACAACCTTTACCTTGTTCGCTCTTATTATGGGGGCTGCTCTGGAGGGGAACGTCCTGCTGGTCGACCATGCTGAGAGGGCACAGAGATGGAGGGAGAGAGGGCCAGGAGTGGCCAGACGGGGGAGGGCCAACAGGCGTCGCCACTGCAGACCTTACGCGGCGAGGGTTTTCAGGCAGCAGTTCTCCTACCACAACATGTCGGAGGGGCAGTGTGTCAGAAGGCTGCGATTCCACAAGGAGGTGGTGACTGAGCTGTGCCACCTGCTTCAGGACAATTTGCAGCCGAAGATACGGTGCAGGACCTCTCTGTCGGTGGCCGTAAAGGTTACTATAGCCCTGAATTTCTTTGCCAGCGGCTCGTTTCAGGCAGCAACTGGGGACATTGCTAACATTTCCCAGCTTGCGGTGCATTGCTGCATCCGCCAAGTTACAGATGCCCTATATAAGAGGAGGCGGCAATTCATCTTGTTCCCTTTGACACCGGAGAAGCAGCGGGAGCACGCACAGGGCTTCGCGGCAATAGCTGACTTCCCCATGGTGCAGGGCGCCATTGACTGTACGCAGGTGGCTTTGCGCGCGCCTGTACATAATCCCGAGGAGTTCTGCAACCGCAAGGTGTTCCACTCCCTCAATGTACAGCTGGTCTGTGACCACCGGCAGCTGATCCTCACGGTCAATGCACAATACCCTGGCAGCAGCCACGACGCTTTCATCCTGCGACAGACCTCAGTGGCAGACCTTTTCGAGGCCCCGGCTCACCCACGAGGCTTGCTTCTCAGAGACAAGGACTATCCTCTGTGCCCCTGGCTTATGACCCCGCTCCGCTCGCCCAGCACCCCGGCAGAGGAGCAGTACAACGCCAGCCATCAGGCAACGCGGAACATTGTGGAGCACACAATCGGTGTGCTCAAGCAGCGGTTCCGCTGTCTCGACCATTCGGGGGGCGCCCTGCAGTACTCGCCGGAGTGAGTCGCCCACATCGTCGTTGTCTGCTGCATGCTCCACAAACTCGCTGTAAAGTCCGCGCCTCAATAATACACGGACTTCGGGAGAACAGTTTAACAGGTACTTTACTGAACAGGAGGGCAACGTCAGACTGAAATACAGAAGCCTGCTAAGGCCTTTTATACAGGGGTGGTCACTGCCGGTACTGCAGTCTAAAACCAGTTATTCCCTTAAAGGTACATACACAACAATTCCTCCCCTTTTAGATAAACAGTACATAACATTCATTTAACAACTAAATAATAACTAATTACAATTACAATTTTCTCGGTACTATATACATCAACTGAAATAGTCATTTATAAGTTCAGTCTTTGAGGAGGCTTCCTGATCCTGACTGGATAGCGCCTTTCTCGAGTATCCTGTTCTTGCGGTGGAGTCGATTCTGGGTCATTGTCATTGGTTGGTTCGTCAGCTTCCAATACCCCTGCTTCTGAGGTAGACGCAATCTGTACTTCGGGCTCATTACCAGGTGCACACGCTTGTGGTATAGGTTTGGCTTGTTCCTGTGACTCTAGAATCTGGTCAGCATGGCGTCTCACGATGCTCTCTCCAATGTTCACTGTGTACATTAGTGGTCCCTGCTGTGTGCATATCGTTCCTGGCTGCCATTTTTCTGTTCGGTAGTCACGGGCCAAGACTGGTTGCCCTATCTTGAAGCTCCTGGTTGGCTTCTCATTTATGTGCTGGAACTGCTTATCCTCAACATCTCGCCTTATGTTTGGTTTGAGCAAATCCAAGCGCCATCTTAGTCTTCGGTTGAAAAACAGTACGGCTGGAGTTTGGTTGGTTACTGCATGTGTCGCATTCCGTTGTAAGCAAACAAGAAATTATCCACCTTGTGTTGTAGTGGTATGTCGTCATTATACATTGCTTTATGGCCTATTTAAAGGTCTGAACAAACCTCTCAGCCAATCCATTTGTGGCTGGATGATATGGGGCAGATGTGTAATGTTTCACCCCATTATTCTTCAGGAACCTCCGGAAATCCTCAGACACAAACTGTGGCCCATTGTCGGAGCAAATCTGTTCTGGCAACCCATTCCTGGCGAAGATGGTCCTTAGGACTGCAATAGTTTTCTCCGTGGTGGTGGAGGACATTTTAATGACCTCTGGCCATTTCGAATGGGCGTCCACAGCGATTAGAAAGATTGAGTCCCTAAATGGATCAGCAAAATCAATGTGTACCCGTTGCCATGGAGATGAGGGCCACTCCCATGGATGTAGCGGGGCCTGTGGTGGAGCGTTTTGGACCTTCTGGCATCCTGTGCATCTCTTGGTCATATCCTCGATTTCTTTATCAATTTCCGGCCACCACACAAACGCCCTGGCTAGGCTCTTAATTTTTACCCCTCCCAGATGACCCTCATGAAGCTCATTGAGCACTCTATCTCTCAACTTGGGTGGAATTACCACTCGGGATCCACAAATCAAGGTTCCCCGGCACACTGACAGCTGTCCTCTCCTTGGCGAGAATGCTGGCAACAGTGAGTCGCCATATGCTGGCCATCCCTTCACCGTCAAATCATAGACCCGAGAGAGTGTCGGGTCATTTCGGGTTTCCTTTTCTATACTCGAGTTTGTAACAGGCAAACATTCGACTATGGTCGCATGGAATATCTCAACAGGGTCCACTGCAGGTGCTTCTTCTGCCGTAGGCAACGGTAGGTGTTGAGTCTGTGTGTCTCAGTTATGTTTAGGATCAATCACTGGACACAGACAACAAGAATAACTTTTAACAGGTCTTTACTATTCGGAGGTCAGGGCTGAACTGCCCAGCAAATCCTTACACAACACTTATATACCGGTGTGGTCACCACCGGTATTACAGTATACAGCAGCCAAGAGAAAGTAGTACATCTCTTAAAGTAGTTCTCTTAAGGTGGAACAGGTTACATACACCACAATCCTCCCTTTTTAGCTTAACAGTTATATCCCCATTTAACATAACATAATAACATATATACAACTTCATGCAAAACAGTTCAAAGATTCAGTCTCTGAGGAGGCCTCTTGATTCGAGTTGGATAACGCCTTTCAGGGGTCTCTGATTCTCGTTGTTGGGGTGACTCATCTAGTTGGTCTCTTAGGGATTGGACATCATCATCAGGTACATTCACTTCTGAGGTAGATGCTTCAGGTTCACTAACATCTTCCACGGTTGTCTCTGCCGTAACCATGGGTTCGACCCTTGTTCTCGATTCTACCAGTTCGTCAGCATGACGCCGTATTACATTTTCACCAACATCTACCGTGTACATCAGGGGTCCTTGTCTGGCCCGAATTGTTCCAGATTGCCATTTCTCGTTTTTATAATCCCGGGCTAACACTGGTTGTCCTATTTCGAAACTCCGAGTGGTCTTGTTATTTATATGCTGGAACTGTTTGTTTTCAACTTCCCTCCGCACATTTGGTTTTAACAAGTCCAACCTGGACCGCAACCTCCTGTTATAGAACATCATGGCAGGACTTTGGTTTGTCACTGCATGGGTGGCGTTTCAATATGCCAGTAGGAATTTGTCCACCTTGTGTTGTAGTGGAATCTGATCTTCGCTCATGGCCTTTATCGCTTTTTTGAACGTTTATACAAATCTCTCGGCCAACCCGTTTGTAGCCGGATGATATGGGGCAGAGGTATAATGTTTCACCCCATTCTTCTTCATGAATCTCTGGAATTCTTCTGACACGAACTGCGGTCCGTTGTCTGAACATATTTCTTCTGGCAATCCATTTCTTGCAAATATCGTTCTTAACACCACAATCATCTTTTCCGAGGTAGTGGTAGTCATCTTAATCACTTCTGGCCATTTAGAATGTGCGTCCACCGCAATTAAAAACATGGAGTCCATGAAAGGACCAGCAAAGTCAATATGTACACGTTGCCATGGGGTTGAAAGCCATTCCCATGGATGCAGCGGTGCAATCGGAGGTGCATTTTGCACTTTTTGGCACCCTGAGCAGCTTTTCGTCAGATCCTCTATCTGTTGGTCGATACCCGGCCACCACACAAAAGCCCTAGCAAGGCTTTTCATCTTGACTCCCGCCAGATGACCTTCATGCAGTTCCTTTAGAACTCTCTCTCTTAACTTAGGAGGAATAATCACCCTTGTTCCATACATCAATGTTCCTTGACAGACGGACAGCTGTTCTCGTCTTGCTGAGAATGCCGGTAACAGTGGATCACCATGTGCTGGCCATCCCTTCACTGTCACTTCGTAGACCCTGGACAGTGTCGGGTTGTTCCTGGTTTCTCTTTCAATACTTGCATTGGTGACTGGTAAACATTCGATGATGGTCGAGTGAAATAACTCAACAGGGTCAACCGTCGGTGCCTCCTCCTCTGTAGGTAGTGGCAAGCGCGACAGCCCATCAGCATTACCATGCTGCTTTGTACCTTTGAATTCTATCTGATTTTGATGTGCCCCTAGGAAAAGGGACCATCTCTGGAGTCTCTGTGCTGTCATCACCGAAACACCCTTCTTAGGGTTAAAAATAGATACCAACGGCTGGTGGTATGTCAGAAGCGTAAACTTTTGGCCCTGCAGGTAATGATTAAACTTCTTTACTCCCCACACAAGGCTGAGAGCCTCCCTATCTATCTGAGCATAGTTGCGCTCAGCGGAGGTCAATGATCTGGATGCGAACGCAACTGGCCTCTCCTGGCCATTTGGCAACTTGTGTGAGAGTACTGCCCCAATACCATATGGAGAAGCATCACAAGCCAAACGAATAGGCAGCGTTGGGTTGAAGTGAGCCAACACTTCCTCTGAGGTGATCAATGCCTTGTTTTCGCGAAAGGCCCTCTTACAGTCCTCGCTCCACTTCCATGGTACTCCCTTCTGCAAAAGAGCGTTCAGCGGGTGCAGCACCGTGGATACATTTGGCAGAAACTTATGGTAATAGTTAATCAACCCTAGAAACGACCTCAATTGGGATACATTATCCAGAGCGGGAGCCTTCACAACAGCTTCGATCTTGTCAGGAGACTTATGAAGCCCCTCCTGGTCAATGACATGACCACAGTACGAGATCCGCTTCTGAAAGAATTCACATTTCTGGCGATTAACTCGAAGTCCATATTCTTTCAATCTGGTGAGCACCAGTTCCAAGTTTGCAAGGTGTTCCTCGTCATCATCTCCTGTAATCAGAATATCGTCCAGGTAACATTGTGTACCTGGAATTCCCTGTAATACCTGCTCCATGGCCCTCTGCCAAATTGCTGGAGCCGATGCCACTCCAAAAACCAGACTATTATAACGGTACAAGCCTCTATGCGTGTTGATCGTGAGATACTGGCGTGACTCTTCCTCAACTTCCATCTGTAAGTACGCCTGCGCCAGGTCTATCTTGGTGAAGTGTTTCCCGCCAGACAACGAAACGAAGATATCCTCAATCCGCGGAAGCGGATACTGCATCGTGTGAAGCACCGGATTAACAGTGATCTTGAATTCTCCACAAATGCGAACCTTCCCCTGTTCCCCCGACTTGTTGCTCGATGAACGCTTCATGACGGGGACAATGGGCGTGGCCCACTCAATCCAGTCTACCTTAGACAGTACTCCTGAACGTTCTAGCCCTTCCAGCTCAGCTTCCACAGCAGGTCGTATTGCATAAGGTACCGGTCTGGCTTTGAAAAATTTCGGGTTTGCATGTTCTTCAACCTTGATGTTTGCTGTAATTCCTCTCAGTGTTCCCAGTCCCTGTTGGAACACCTCTTTAGCATCGTCCAATATTCTGGACAATCGTTTAGGTTTGACATCTTTTATACCGGAATCTACCGTTAGTGCTTTTAAGGAATGCCAGTCCATATTTATTTTCCTAATCCACTCCCGTCCCAGTAGTGGTGGACCTCCTTCAGGTAGCACATATAAGTCCATTCCTCGGCTTTCTTTGCCCTTGTGGACCACATTTACCTCGATCTTCCCGATGGGGTATACTCTTTGCCCCGTGTATGTTTTCAGTACAATCTCCGTATCCCGTAGGGGAATATGTGGGAATAACCTTTTGTAATCTTTCTTATTCATGACTGTCAATGCCGATCCAGTGTCCAATTCCATCTTCACTTGGACTCCTGCTATCTGAAGTGTGACCCAAATTGTTTGGAGGTCTGCTTCCTTACCAACATTGTGTACTCTAAGACTACCCAGTTCATTACTGCTGGAGTCTGAATCTGACTTCTGTTCGTTCGAACTGTTCTCTGTCACCTTGTGTACCTTTCTGTACTTGTCCTGCGGTGACTTTTTGTTGCTGGTCTTCTTTCCTGACCGGCATACTTTAGCTATGTGACCAAGCCTGCCACATTTTCTGCATTCCTGATTTTTGAACCAGCACTGGTTCTGATCGTGCGTTGCCTTTCCACAACGATAACATTTTACTGTACTCAAGACCATTTGATTGGTTGTGAGTTCCGATGACCATAGCTGCATTTCCGCAGTGCCTCTCGCTGCAGCTTCGTGCGATGCTGCAATAGTGACAGCTTTATCAAGCGTAAGCTCATTCTCCTCAAGCAGTCGCTTTTGTGTTCCTTCTTTCAACAATCCACACACAAATTTATCTCTCAGCGCATCTGCTAGTCCTGTTCCAAACTGACAGTGCTTTGCTAGCTTACGCAGTTCAATTAAAAATTCAGCGTTGCTTTCGTCTTTCAGCTGCGTTCTTCTGTAAAATTTAAATCGTTCCGCTATCATCAGCGGCGTGGGGTTTAAATGATCTTTCAGGACAGTAACAATATTCGTGAAAGTCTGATCCGCCGGTTTATTTGGTGATAGAAGGTGCTTCAATAGCCCGTATGTTTTCGCACCCATTGAGCTTAATAAGGTTAGTGCTTTCTCATCATTTGGTTCCTTATTTGCTTTACAATACACTTCCATGCGTTCTACATACGTGGTCCAATCTTCGATATCGCTATCAAAGGTATTAATGCTCCCATGTTTAGGCACCCTTGCAATTTTTAAAAAATTTTCTTTTTCTCAAAATGGCGGCTTCCCGCGCTTGTCTTCTTCCCCCGCCTACTAAAATGGCGGCTTCCCGCGCTTGGCGGTCTTTCCCGCGCTCGCCTTCTTCCCCCGCCGACTACAATGGCGGATTCCCGCATTTGCCTTCTTCCCCCGCTGGCTGCAATGGCGATTGCCTTGCTGCTGCCGTTCTCGCCTCCCCAGCGGTTCTCACTCCCCGACGCTGCTTTGCCTCGCAGCCCCACTTGTAGCCCGGTCCTTTACGCCGGCTGCATTTGAATTCTCCGTGGCTCTCGTGCCTTAAGCTTCTCAACTCCCCGACGCTGCTTTGCCTCGCAGCCCCGCTTGCAGCCCGGTCCTGTACACCGGCTGCGTTTGAGTTCTCCGTGGCTCTCGAGCCTTAAGCTGCCCCAGTCGCTGCGCCTCTCGGCCTCGATTGCAGCCCGGCCCTTTCTACCGGCCGTGGTCGAGCTCTCCGCCCTTATTCCTCCGTTTTCCCTCCCCTACTCCACAGCCAACGCGGACGACTTTCTGCTCGTGTCGCTGATCGGCTTACCCACCACCGTGGTAGAATGGATGATCATTGCCTGTCGCTGATGGAGGGCTTCGTGGTCAGAATTCTTTTTCTTTTTAACCCGGGTTCTCGATGCCTCCCGTGCGATGGTGCTCAGCAGGATGACAAGGGCGGATGCCTCTTCTCGACGCCTGTTCTGAGGACGAAGCTGCCTTGGATGTAAAACTGCCGCAGGGTAAGATCGGACTCGTCGCCACTGTTGAGTCTGTGTGTCTCAGTTATGTTTAGGATCAATCACTGGACACAGACAAAAAGAATAACTTTTAACAGGTCTTTACTATTCGGAGGTCAGGGCTGAACTGCCCAGCAAATCCTTACACAACACTTATATACCGGTGTGGTCACCACCGGTATTACAGTATACAGCAGCCAAGAGAAAGTAGTACATCTCTTAAAGTAGTTCTCTTAAGGTGGAACAGGTTACATACACCACAGTAGGCGCGACAGGCCATCAGCGTTCCCATGCTGTTTCATACCCTTGTACTCTATGTCGTACTGATGTGCCCCTAGGAAAAGTGACCATCTTTGCAGCCGTTGTGCCGTCATCACCGGAACGCCCTTCTTTGGGTTAAAAATGGAGACCAGGGGCTGATGATCAGTCAGTAGTGTGAATTTCTGCCCGTGCAGATAGTGATTGAACTTCTTCACCCCCCACACCAGGCTGAGGGCCTCCCTGTCAATCTGGGCGTAGTTACGCTCGGCTGAGGTTAGCGAGCGCGATGCAAAGGCTATTGGCCTCTCTGAACCATCATGGAATTTGTGTAACAGCACCGCTCCAATGCCGTAAGGTGACGCATCACATGCCAACCGAATCTGTAGTGTTGGGTTGTAGTGGGCCAATACTTCTTTTGAAGTGATTAGGCATTTACATTCCTGAAAGGCACGCTTACACTCATCACTCCATTTCCATGTTACTCCAGTTTGAAGCAGGGCGTTCAGTGGGTGCAGAATTGTAGATAAATTCGGCAAGAACTTATGGTAGTAGTTCACCAACCTGAGGAACAACCTCAGTTGCGACACATTTTCCCTTGCTGGAGCCTTGACTACAGCCTCAATCTTGTCCGGCGACTTATGCAACCCTTCCTCATCAATCATGTGGCCACAATACGAGATTTGTCTCCTGAAGAACTCGCATTTGGGGCGGTTGGCTCGTAGCCCATATTCCTGCAATCTCGTGAGCACCTGCTCCAGGTTGGCAAGGTGTTCATTGTCATTTTCGCCCGTAACCAGGATGTCGTCCAAATAACACTGGGTCCCCGGGATCCCTTGCAGGACTTGTTCCATTGCCCTCTGCCAAATAGCCGGGGCCGATGCTACCCCGAATACCAGTCGATTGTACTGGTAAAGGCCTTTGTGAGTGTTTATCGTGAGGTATTTCCTAGATGCTTCTTCCACCTCCATTTGTAGATACGCTTGATCCAGATCAATCTTTGTAAAACGTTTCCCTCCAGATAGTGAGGCGAAAATATCTTCTATCCGCGGAAGTGGATACTGCACTGTGTGCAGGACTGGGTTTACAGTCACCTTGAAGTCCCCACAGATGCGAACCTTCCTTGGCTCCCCAGGCGTGCTGCTCAATGCTTTCTTCATTACAGGAACAATGGGTGAGGCCCACTTGCTCCAGTCCACCTTGGACAGCACACCCGAACGCTCCAGACTCTCCAGTTCAGCTTCAACGGCTGGGCGGATCGCGTATGGCACCGGTCTGGCCTTGAAAAATTTTGGGTTTGCGTTATCCTCAATCTTTATGGTTGCCTTTACTCCTTTTAGAGTCCCAAGTCCTTGTTGGAACACCTCTTCTGTGTCAGATAGAATTTGTGACAGACCTCCAGGTGCGACGTCATCATCCTTTTTGTCAGTCACAGTTTGCGCCAGAATGGAATGCCAATCCAATTGTATTTTTCGGATCCATTCACGTCCCAATAATGGTGGTCCTCCATCTCGTAGTATATACATATATAGTTTCTGTGTTTCCTTGCCGTTATATTTAACTGGCACCCTTATTTTTCCTCTGTGGTAGACCTTTTGCCCCGTGTATGTCTTCAATACAATGGACGTGTCCTTTAAGGGTATGTGTGAGAATAGCCGCTCATAGTCTCGTCGATTCATGACAGTTAGGGCTGATCCTGTGTCCAATTCCATCTTTACTGGGGACCCTGCTATCATGAGGGTGACCCAAATGGTTCATTGATCTTCCTTTGTGATCACGTTGTGTAACTTTAGACAACTTAGCCTCCTGCTCCCGGAGTCCTTATCACTCTCCTGATCTTCCGAACTGCTGTCTGTCAGTTTCTTTACTCTCCTGTACTGTTCCTTAGTAGTTCTTGTCGTGTTGGTTTTCTTTCCCGACCTGCAGACTCTTGCTATATGTCCCATTTTTCCGCATTGCCTGCATACTTTGTCTTTAAACCTGCAGTCCTTCTGCTCATGGGTTGTTCTGTCGCAGCGATAGCACTTTTCTGCTCCATACGCCATTTCATTAGCACTGTATTCTTGTGGTTTCTGTTGTATTTCTGCAGCTCCCCGTGCTGCTGCTTCGTAGGATACTGCCACGCTGAAAGCCTGTTCTAGCGTCAGGTCCTTTTTTGAAAGTAGTCGTTTCTGGATTCCTTCACTCTGGAGCCCGCAGACAAACTTATCCGGTAAGGTGTCTGCCAGTTCTGCTCCGAACTGTCAGTGCTTCAATAACTTGCGTAGTTCCGTAAGATAGCCAGCATTGCTCTCATCCTTGTGCTGGTTTCTTTTATGGAACTTGAATCTTTCTGCTATCAGCAGTGGTGTAGGGCTTAGGTGTTCCTGTAAGATATGAACAATCTCCTCAAAACTTTTCTCCATTGGTTTAGCTGGGGTAATTAAATTCCGCAATAGGCCGTACGTACTCGCACCCATCAGATTTAATAATACCGACGCCCTCTTTCCATCGGCCACCTCATTTGCCTTGCAGTACACTTCAATTCTTTCCACATACGTGGTCCAGTCTTCTACCTCGTTGTCGAAAGCAGTGATACTGCCACTTTTCGGCATCTTGGGTGATTTAAAATGGCGCCTCCCGCGCTTTTGCTTCTTCCCCAATGGAATAAAATGGCGCCTCCCGCGCTTCTGCTTCTTCCCCAACGGAATAAAATGGCGCCTCCCGCGCTTTTGCTTCTTCCCCTTGCTGCCACGCTGCTCCTAGCGTTCTACAGGGTAATGGCGGCGATCCACGGCTTCGGCTCATCTCGCTTTCCTTCCCCCTGTTTATTTTCTCTCCGCTGCCCAGTTCTTGAGCACCGACCGTGCCCTGTGCGCTCCACCCTCTCTCTCTCTTGTTTTCTTTTCCCGGCGACGCTGCGCGGCCCATTTTGTAGAGCCGCTCGATTGAGCTCGAGCCCGCCGCAGTCTGGACGGGTCAGCGCACTACCTGCTACCAGCACGATTTGCTGGAACACCTTAACTGGGAAGCCAAGCACAGCTCTCCACAGTCTCTCCCGCAATTCTCCGAACACCGATGAATTCTTTGGGCGGTTGCCCGCGGTCGACGCCCGTTGTTCAGACTACGACCTCCAAGAAACCTCCTCTTAGGGCGAGATCCCCGTGAGATGATGCCACACTGCAGGTGAGTTCGAACTTACTCGTCGCCACTGTAAAGTCCGCGCCTCAATAATACACGGACTTCGGGAGAACAGTTTAACAGGTACTTTACTGAACAGGAGGGCAACGTCAGACTGAAATACAGAAGCCTGCTAGGGCCTTTTATACAGGGGTGGTCACTGCCGGTACTGCAGTCTAAAACCAGTTATTCCCTTAAAGGTACATACACAACACTCGCCATCCAACGCACCCAGCCAATGCCAGCCGACCTTGAAGGACCAGCAGAGGAGGAAGAGGCAGATGAGGAGGCGGAGGAGGAGGAGGAGGAGGAGGAGGAGGAGGAGGAGGAGGAGGAAGACGGGAGGGTTCCAGAAACTGGAAGGGCCGTCCGTCAGAGGCTCATCAGGGGTCGGTTCTAGGCCCCTCTGATGGAATGCTTGGTGTCATTGGGAGAGAACCGTCCGGGTCACCCAAAGCCTATGAAGGCCAGAATGATTGCAAATAGTATAGATGGCCATTGTAAATAAAACCTTTTCTTTATTTTCAAAAATGTGCTTCCTTCCAACATGACAAAGCAATGGCAACCGAAAACATAACTAACGAAATAACACATGACTGTCTCGCAAACCCGCCAAACTACCCAAAACATAACTAACATTCACAGCAGGTGTATACGGCCTTGAATTCAACAAATAAGACATCTCAGCAGCTCCCTCTACTCTTTACCCCTTGATGGTGATCTACTTCTCTTACGAGATCAGCCCCTTCCCTCCCTGCAGCTCCTCCGTAATTGGACCTCAGTGGCTGCATCAAGGCTGGGGGACGCCTGCTGATTGTCCGAAAGCGCAGAAGTCCCTGAGGGACGGCGTGGACAACCTCTGGGCTTGGAGGGCCCGGGTGCTGACTGCTCCAACTGTGCATGGGTGGAAGCAGTCTGTCCTGCAGGTGGTGGCAGCTGCAGTGGAGACGTCCCAGTGGTGGCATCAGGAATGCTGACATCCTGAGAGTGGACACCTGCTCCGTGCTCAGCCGACACACTGGCACTCTGACGGGGCAGCACCGCAGCATGCGCCCCAATCGGCTGGTCCACAGATTGACGGCCTGCTGTGGTGCTGCAAGGGCCCCGGGTAATCTTGCCTGATCCATCAAGGGTGGCAGCAGTCAGTGCTCGCGTGGCCTCAATCTGCGTCTGCCTGAGGCCAGCGAGTGACTGCGTGGCAGCACTCAGCACTTGTATGGCAGGTGCCTGTGCTTCGGTGAAGCCCTGGACAGTCCTTTCCAGTGCTTCGCTGAAGGCCGGGACAGTCCTTTCCACTGCTTCGGTGAAGCCCTGGACAGTCCTTTCCAGTGCTGCCCCGAAGCCGTGGACAGTCCTTTCCAGTGATGCCCCGAAGTCCTGGACAGTCCTTTCCAGTGCTGCCCCAAAGTCCTGCGCACTCCTTGCCTGTGCTGCCCCGAAGTCTTGGACACTCCTTGCCAGTGTCTCGACGGATTCAGGCATCCTTGCCACTGCAGCCATCAGCTCAGTGTGCCTGAGCCGAGCCTGGGCGCTCATTTCAGCGAGGGACCGCACCTCTTCCGCGCTCTGTGCAGCAGTCATCGTGGCCTGACTCGCCCTCCGGGGAGACGGCCCCCGAGCTTCCCTACCCCCCTTGCGTTGCTGCAGCCCGCTGGTTCCTGGAACTGGTTCCTCATCAGAGCCACACCCCCCTGCTCCCCTCCAGGGAAGTACTATCCCCAGTCTCCAGATGGGCTGGCTCGCCTGAGGCTGGCACGGATGTTCCGGCTTCCTCCTGCTGGTCGCCTCCAGAGTCAGTGGCACTGGCTGCTTGAGGGCCCGTCTCCCGAGCTGGTGATGCAGCATCTGAAAGCAGGGAGGTTGAAGAGTGGCTTTAGCGAAAGGACAGGGTGGCAGCAAGGGATGCAAGATTGCTGCAATGCTATGACATGGGTCCAGAGTGAAAAGCATGTTGGTGGGGGGAACAAGTGGAAGGAGACAGATCAAAAAGGTGATGACCTTACCATCGCTGTGCACAATGGGGTCGGCAGCTCCAGTGGTGACAGGTCCAGTTATCCGGCCTCCAACAATCTGGTGAACTCTCTCCTTGAGGTCCGTGAGGGTTTGGAGGCGAGGAGGTCCTCCTCCGGTCCGAAGCTGCTCTTTGCGGTTCCTGGACAGCTTGGCCTGCAGGTGAAAGGACGGGAAGTGATGAAACATGATGACCTGAGCAGTCATCTCATGCCCCCCGTGGTGGAATAGCCCTTACATGATGCCGTGAGTTGTCATCTCATGCCCCCCATGGTGGACTAGCCCTTACATGATGCCCTGAGTTTAATGTGCATGTGTGTTCCCAGAAAGGGTGCTTGCTGACAGATGGCCAATGGGGCATCGCGCACCCTCTGGCCATAAAGTCAGGTGCAGATGGAGGGATGAAGAAGATTGCCGAAACACCACTCATACTGACGACCCGAGTGAGGTCGTTGAATTTCTTCCTGCATTGCACAGGGCTCCTGGTCACCATGCTGTTGGAGTTGACCTTTTGAGAAACTTCTCTCCAAGCTCTGCGGTATTCCTTCTGATTAGGCCTCCTGCCATTGTCGGGGTACAGCACAGCTTGCCGGTGCTCCACTGCGCCCACCAAAGCATCCAATGCCCCATTGGTAAAGCGCTCCGCTCTCTGCCTCACTCTCTCCATCTTCTCAAAGTTTTTAACGCCACAGAATGCCCAGCGCCGATTTTGAGGCCTACAAGTCGCAGAGTGTGGCTGCTGATCCATACTAACCCACCCCTTTAAGAGCTGGCCAGCGCCTGAAAGTCTCGTGGTCATCGATTATTGACAGCACCTGCGCTGCGCCCGCCCGTGCCGATATTGAGTAGCGCCACCGAGTTAGTGCCTTAGGAGCCCCGTGTAACACCTGATTTTGCGCCGCAATCACCTTTAGGGGCGCTGCAACCCAATATCGCGCGAGGTGGCGATAAGTTGCATCTGGCTATAAAACTTGCGCAGCGCCAATTCTACCGCCCCAAGTGGGGCTATACCCAATTTCTAGGCCTATGACTCTTTGACTCTATTTGAAGACTAAGAAGTTCTCACAGTATTTCTCCCTCAACCAACACCACCAAAAATAAACATATTAACTCGTCTTTCGTCTTACTGCTGTTTGTGGGACATTGCTGGCACGCAGTGGTGGCCACAGTTGCCTAGATAATGACAGTCACCATTGGAGCAACAATTTGCATTTATAAAGTGCCTTCAACATAGAAAAATCTCCCAAGGTTCTTCAAAGAAGTGCAAGGAAAATCAGATGCCCAGCCAAACGAGGAAGAGTGACCAAAAGCTTGGTCAAAGAGGTGGGTTTTCAGGAGGGTCCCAAATGCAGAGAGGGAGGTGGAAGGGTTTTAGGGAGGGGGTTCCAAAGCGTGGGACCTAGATGGCTAAAGGCATGGCCGCCAACGTGAGGAGAAGGAAATGAGGATACACAAGATGCCACAGTCAGATCAATGGAGAGATTTGTGGGAGGGGAGATTAGAAGGACACAGAAGGTTACAGAGTTAGGGAAGCACAGGTCCATTAATTACTTCAAAAATAATTGATTATGTGAAGCACTTTGAAACATCTTGAGAGCGTGATAAGGCACTATTTAAATACAACGAGCATGACTATTGTTTAAATGAGTATAATATATGTGGGCAGAACAAATGAAGGACAGAGACATGATGAGTTGCTGGTCCATGTGCTTGTTTACTAGGCCAGAGTGAACTGAGCATGTTCATACTAAACCATGTGACAAGCCATGTTTCAATTCAATTCAATTCAATCCAATTTTATTTGTCATATATGCAGCAGGCGTGTGTACTGCACAATGAAATGTTGATTTTTACGAGTCCTCCCAACATTAATGCTAATACATTACAATGAGTATATAGACAAAAGAACAAAACTTGCATTTGTGTAGCGCCTTTCACAACTTCAGGGCACCCCAAAGCACTTTACAGCCAATGAAGTACTTTTGAAGCGTAGTCACTGTTGTAACATCGCCCATCAAGTCACCTTCGGTTCCGAGGGGCTGCCTAAGAAGAGAAGAACATCGCCCATCTCCGGCTGCTGCTGAAACCCTCACATGTGCCGTTGTTGCCTCTAGACTCGACTATTCCAACGCTCTCCTGGCCAGACTCCCACCTTGCAACCTCCGTAAAACTTGAGCTCATCCAAAACTCAGCTGCCCATATCTTAGCTTGCACCAAGTCCCGTTCACCCATCACCCCCTGTGCTCGCTGACCTATATTGGCACCCAGTCCGGCAACACCTCGATTCTCAAATTTTCATCCTTGTTTTCAAATCCCTTCACGGCCTCGCCCCTCCCTATCTCTGAAAACTCCTCCAGCCCCACAACCCCCCCCGAGATCTCTGCACTCCTCTAATTCTAGGCTCTTGAGCATCCCCGATCTCGATCTCTCCACCATTAGCGGCCGTGCCTCCAGCAGCCTGGGCCCTAAGCTCTGGAATTCCCTCCCTCAACCTCTCCGCCTCTCTACCTCTCTTTCTCCTCCTGTAAGATGTTCCTTAAAACCTACCTCTTTAATCAAGCTTTTGCTCACCTCTCCTAAGGAGGTCACCTCCTTAGGTGGCTCAGTGTCAAATTTTGTTTGTTAGTGAAGCTCCTTGGAACATTTTATTCCATTAAATGCGCTATACAAATGCAAGTTGTTGTAATGTCAGAAATGCATATATCCAAAAAAGGGAGGGAGGTCCATTTGTGTTTAATCACCAAGCTGCAAAATTTGGACATTGAACAACATAGGGGAAAAATTCAGTATCGCCCCATTTGGGGCGCCATTATCGGCCATGCGCAAAGTTTAGCGCCTGGCGCTAATTATCACCTCCGACAGCAAACTTGGCTTTTATCGCCCCTGGAGGTGATTGGAGCGCTAAATCAGGCACTTCACACCTGTCTTAAGACGCAAAGGCCGAGGAGCGAGGCGCTACCTCAGAGCGCTGGCAAAGCAAGGAAGGGAAAATCCAAATAAACCTGCAAAGTGCTGCTCAGTACTCAAAACTCCTTCACACAGCGTTGAATCTCTCCAGAAGTCTCTCTCTCTCTCAGAATGCGTGGTGCAAAAATGTCACCGACAAAAAAAAGGCAGGAAGCGGTCGCCTTTAAATAGTGCTCTCCTATCCCTTTCTGACAGCATAACGCGCCCCTCCACCTGTCGTTGCTAGCGGCAGGTGGTAAGACAGGGGGTGCCACTCAATATCCAGTCCGCGGCACTAACGGGGCGTTGCGCACTCGGCTGACGTCACAATCTGCTGGCGCAGGAGATCGTGGCGGCAGTGTTTAGCGCCACTGCAAAATATCTAGTTAATTTCGCGAGCGGCACAAACAACGCCGCGCACGGGCGCTAGTTGCTTTGCGCCCCAATTGGCGCCCTCTTAAGTTGCTAACGGGAGGCACAATCAACTGAATTTTCCCCCCCCAAATCTTTCAAGCCAGTCAATTCACTGCTGTTAAAATCGTGTTGAGAAACAATGTAGTTGTTTACATTTAACTCAGTTTCTTCGCTCCATTCATCCAACAGATGCCAAGCACTTTTTTTTAAATAGTCATTTATCTTATTTTGCTGATTTTGTTCAAACCGCTCAACAGCGCAATTGGAAATGTCAAAGTCTGTGTAAATATCTCCTACCGACCTTAAGCGTAGGTCACTGCACAAACACATCTGACGACTCCGTATCATGTAAGTTGTCCCTGAGCCATATGTTCATCAGTGGAGACAGGAATTATTAGGCTGAATGGATCCGTTCTCACTGCCGTTACATTACAACAGACAGTAGCCCTGGGAGACAGCAGAGAATTAATAAGCGCACACTCAAAGTGGCCAGGACAGTGGAAATTATCATTTTGACTGGGATGTGGGTGATGCTACCAATTATTGCCCATCCCTAGTTGCTGGGGGCAACGGGGGGGGGAGTGGGGGGGGGCAGGGTCACTAAGATTCAATCATCTGGGCATGGAACCGAGCCCTGGCAAGGGCCGAAGAGAAACTCGTGGGAAGAGAGCAAGCAGGCCTAATAATTGATCGCCTCTGGGATTGATTACATTTCCCTGGTACAGACTGGGGCTTTAGTAAAGCAAGATTTAGCATTTCTATAGTGCCTTTCACGACCTCAGCACATCCCAAAGCACTTTACAGCCAATCAAGTACTTTTGAAGTGCAGTCATTGTTGCAATGTAGGAAACACGGCCACCCATTTGTGCACAGCAAGCTCCCATGAACAGCAATGTGATAATGACCAGAAAATCGGTTTTAGTAAGGTCGGTTGAGGGATCGGTTGAGGGATAAGTATTGGCCAGGACACCAGGGAGAACTCGCCTGCTCTTCTTCAAAATAGCGCTGTGGGATCTTTTAAGAGCAGACGGGGCCTCGATTTAAAATTTCATCTGAAAGACAGCACCTCCGACAATGCAGCACTCCCTCAGCACTACAGTGAAATGTCAGCCTGGATTACGCACTCAAGTGTCAGGAGTGAGATTTGAGCCCACGACCTTCTGGCTCAGAGGCAAAAAGTACTACCAATGGGCCACAGCTGACACCCCATCATTAAGGCCCTCATAGGAATTCATGCCATTTAGTCAGTTGGTGACAGTTCCACAAGGCCTTACAAGGGCATAACAAATGAAGTGTGGCCTGGCTTGACATGGTGGGGAAGGTGGAGAGAGACTCTCCCTCTCACTGGAAGCTCCAGTACTGGATACACGGTGTGGAATCCCAGCAAAACTGGGTGCAGCCCCAAATCCCAGCCCCCCCCCGTGATCTTCCTGCTCTCTAACCTTTCCACTCCCTGGAACTTTAGGGTGGTCATATAAAAACTGCCCTATTATGGGTTCCTCCACCTTAAACAAATGCATATTTTGCCTACATCAAAGGCACATGTCACAGATAAGACCTCATGATATAACTATTGCCAAATCCTTTGAAGACAGTTTATTTATGTAAAACAGTTGTAGATGTTTACTCCAAAGCTACTTCCGTCAAACAAGACTTCCTGATGTAACTATTCTTCATCTCTTTGAAGAACAGGCTTTATGAACTGTTATCTTTCTATACTACAGCTAATGGATACCTTGAGTTATGTTTATTACCCTAGCCCCTAAAGTTGCACTTTAATCACTCATGGTTGATGTCATTACTGTCACTTATTTCCTTACACTAGCACATTTCGTATCAGAAGACATGCTATGCATTCCTCTCACGACACCTCAAAGCCCTCCTGTTTATCTTGGAAGACCTGTTGCTCCATGATACAAAGAAGTTTGACTGTTACCCCTTAACTTCCCAAGATGTCCAATATACAACTCTCCAGAATATCCAACACCATGAACAATGCTATGGGAAATCTGTTCGAACAGGGGTGATCAACTTGCTCTAAGCATTGGCAATCCCTTCATTAAACTTAGGCACCACAATCCAATTTCTGCTGATAGTTCTCACTCGCTAATTTACCCTGGATTGAATGAGCAATGGGAGGCCATCAAAGAAGAGATAACTCAGATACAGATTAGAAACATTCCCACAAGGGGGAACGGAAGGACATCCAAAGCTAGAGCACCCTGGATGACTAAAGACATAGGGGGAAAAATTCGGTTGGTTTGCGCCTCCCGTTAGTGCCTTAAGAGGGTGCTAATGGGGTGCAAAGCAACTAGCACCCGTGCGCGGCGATGTTTGCGCCGCTCACGGAATTAACTAGACATTTTGCGGTGGCGCTAAACACTACCGCCACGATCTCCTGCGCCGGCAGATCGTGACGTCAGTCGAGAGTGCAATGCCCTGGTAGCACCCCGGACCAGATATTGAGTGGCGCCCCCTGTCTTACCACCTGCCGCTAGCAACGACAGATTGAAGGGAGCGTTTTGCAGTTGGGAAGGGACTGGGGGAGCGCTATTTAAATACGACCACTTCCTGCCTTTTTTGTCGGCTAAATTTTTGCACCACGCATTCTGAGTGAGAGAGAGAGACTGCAGGAGATATTCAATGCTGTGTTGAGGAGTTTTGGATAATAAGCAGCACTTTGCAGGTTCTTTCTGATTTGATCTTCCTTGCATCGATTTAGAAGAGAATATGGGGGCTGCACTCTGAGATCTTTCCCTGGGCCTCTCCATTGTTCTTTCCAACAGATTTGATGTACAGGTCTCTCCAGGCCGAGATTCAAGGCTGCAATGAGCAGGGTGTGGATGGAGAGCAAGATCGACTTTCCCCTTTAAGAACTGGCCAGTGCCATTGTGTGTGTGTTCCATTGCTGACTGACATCACATGAGTTTCGCCAGCGCTCTGAGGTAATGCCTCGCTCCTTGGCCTTTGCACCTTAAGACAGGTGTGCAGCGCCTGATTTAACGCTCCAATCACCTCCAGGGGCAATAAAAGCCAAGTTTGCTGTCAGAGGCGATAATTAGCGCCAGGCGCTAATCTTTGTGCCCGGCCGATAATTGCACCCCAAATGGAGCGGTACTGAATTTCTCCCCCATGGTGGTTAAACTGAAACAGAAAAATTAGGTTTATGATAAATATCAGGTTCATAATTCAATAGAGAACAAAGTTGAATACAAAAAATTCAAAGGAGAACTGGGAAAGGGAATAAGAGGGGCAAAGAGAATGTATGAGGATAGATTAGCAGGTCGACGAAGGTAATGCAGTTGATGTTGTGTATATGGACTTTCAAAAGGCATTTGCTATAGTGCCACATAATAAACTTGTTAGCAAAATTGAAGCCTATGGATTAAAGAGACAGTGGCAGCATGGATACAAAATTGGCTAAGAGACAGAAAGCGGAGCGTAGTGGTGAACGGTTGTTTTTCAGACTGGTGACTCCAGGGGTCAGTATTAGGACCATTGCTCCTTTTGATACATGGTAATGACCTAGACTTGGGTAAACAGGGCATAATTTCAAGGTTTGCAGCTGACACGAACCTCGGAAATGAAGTAAACAGTGAAGAAGATAGTAACAGACTTCAGGAAGCCATAAACAGACTCGTAAAATGGGCAGACAGACGGCAGATGAAATTTAATGCAGGGATGTGTGAAGTGATATATTTTGGTAGGAAGAATGAAGAGAGGCAATATAAACTAAATGGTACAAAAGAAGATTCTGCATTGCGGCGCTGGAGCTGCGAATGGATACCTACTGGAGCATTCGCGATGCTGAGCACATCGTGGATAACACAATTAGGGAGTTGGTCACACCGCAGGTAAAGGCTGCACAGGCAGGAAGAGAATGGGTGGCCACCAGGCAGAGTAGTAGGCACAGGCAGGTACTGCAGGGGTCCCCTGTGACCATCCCCCTTTCAAACAGATATACCACTTTGGATATTGTTAAGGGGGATGGCTTGTCGGGGGAAGACAGCAGCAGCCAACTTCCTGGCACCACGGGTGGTTCTGCTGCACAGGACAGGAGGAAGAAAAGCGGGAGAGCTATAGTGATAGGGGATTCTATTGTAAGGGGAATAGATAGGCATTTCTGCAGCCACAAATGAGACTCCAGGATGGTATGTTGCCTCCATGGTGCAAGGGTCAAGGATGTATCAGAGTGGCTGCAGGGCATTCTGGAGGGGGAGCCAGTTGTCGTGGTGCATATAGGTACCAACGATATAGGTAAAAAACAGGATAAAAAATGGATAAAAGCTGAATATAGTGAGTTGGGAGATAAATTTAAAAATAGGACCTCAAAGGTAGTAATCTCAGGATTGCTACCAGTGCCACGTGCTAGTCAGAGTAGAAATAGAAGGATATTTCAGATGAATACATGGCTAGAGGAATGGTGCAAGGGGGAGGGATTCAAATTCCTGGGACAATGGAACTGGTTCTGGGGGAGGTAGGATCAATACAAACTGGACGGTTTGCACCTGGGCGGGACCGGAACCAATGTCCAAGGGGGAATGTTTGCTAGTGCTGTTGGGGAGGGTATAAACTAAAATGGCAGGGGGTTGGGAAACTGTGCAGGGAGACAGAGGGAAGGGAAGCAAGGATAGAAACAACAGACAGAAAGGAGAAAAGCAAAAGTGGAAGGCAGAGAAATCAAGGGTGTAAATCAAACAGGGCCACAGTAAATAATAATTCTAAAAGGACTAAGAGTGTTAAAAAATCAAGCCTGGAGGCTTTGGGGGAGAAATTGGGTATGTAGCACCACCTAGTAGCGCCTAAAGAGGGCAGTCAGTGGCTGTAGCGCAACTGTCCGTGCCTCCCGCGATATTCAGCGGGGGTGCTAATGGTGGCGTTAGCCTGTTGCGTTGCACCACCACCGATGATGTCATCGGTGTCCGCAGCGCCCCATTAGCGCCCCGATCACGATATTTGGTAGCGAACGCCGCTGTAGCGCCGTTCGCTACCCGCGCCCGGTTCACGGGGCCTTGCTGTGCCGGCAGTGGCGTAAGTTATGGTGGAGGTGCAGGGCGGCTGCCTTTTTCGGTGGCCACCTGCCAGCACCTCCGTCCCCGGCCTCCTGACCCCACCCCCGTGGCATTGCCGGCTGTTTCCCGAGAGCCCGGCACTTCTCCTCGGTGCCGGGCTCTTTTGCCGGCACTTGCGATCGGGGATCACGCTGATTACGGAGACATGGCTCCAGGATGACCAAGTCTGGGAATTCAACATCCAGGGGTATTCAATATTCAGGAAGGAGAGGAAAAAAGGAAAAGGAGGTGGGGTAGCATTGCTGGTTAAAGAGGGGATTAACACAATAGTACAGAAGGATATTAGCTCTGATGATGTGGAATCTGTATGGGTAGAGCTGAGAAATACCAAGGGGAAGAAAACGTTAGTGGGAGTTGTATACAGACCCCCAAACAGTAATGCTGAGGTTGGGGATGGCATTAAATGGGAAATTAGAGATGCGTGCAATAAGGGCACAGCAGTTATCATGGGTGTCTTTAATCTACATATAGTTTGGGCTAACCAAATAGTAACAATGCTGTGGAGAAGGAATTCCTAGAGTGTATACGGGATGGTTTCCTGGACCAATATGTCGAGGAACCAACTAAGACCAGGCCATCTTAGACTGGGTATTATGTAATGAGAAAGGATTAATTAACAATCTTGTTGTACGAGGCCACTTGGGGAGGAGCGATCATAATATGATAGAATTCTCCATTAAAATGGAGAGTGAAGTCGTTGACTCAGAGACTAGGGTCCTGAATTTAAATAAAGTAAACTACGAAGGTATGAGGCATGAGTTGGCTAGGATGGATTGGGGAATGTTACTTAAAGGGTTGACGGTGGATATGCAATGGCAAACATTTAAAGATCGCATGGATGAACTACAGAATTTGTTCATCCCCGTTTGGCATAAAAATATAACAAAAAGGTGACTCAACTGTGGCTAACAAGGGAAGTTAGGGTAGCATAAGATCCAAGGAGAGGACATATAATTTGGCCAGAAACAGCAGCAAACCTGAGGATTGGGAGCAGTTTAGGATTCAGCAAAGGAGGACAAAGGGATTAATTAAGAGGAGGAAAATAGGTTATGAGAGTAAGCTTGCATGGAACATAAAAACTGACTGTAAAAGCTTCTATAGATATGTGAAGAGAATAAGATTGGTGAAGTCAAGCATAGGTCCATTGCAGCCAGAATTAGGGGAATTTATAATGGGGAACAAAGAAATGGCAGACCAATTAAATACATACTTTGGTTCTGTCTTCACAAAGGAGGACACAAATAACCTCCCAGAGATGGCGTGGAACATAGGGTCTAATGAGAGGGAGGAATTGAATGAAATCAGTATTTGTAGGGAAATGGTGTTAAGGAAATTGATGGGATTGTAGGCCGATAAATCCCCAGGGCCTGATAATCTACATCCTAGGGTACTTAAGGAAGTGGCCCTAGAAATAGTCGAAGCATTGCTGGTCATCTTCCAAAATTCTACAGACTCTGGAACAGTTCCCATGGATTGGAGGATAGCTAATGTAACCCCACTATTTAAAAAAGGTGGTAGAAAGAAAAAGGGGAATTACAGACCGGTAAGTCTGACACCGGTAGTGGGAAAATGCTAGAGTCCATTGTAAAAGATGTAATAGCAGAGCAGTTGGAAAACAGTGACAGGATCGGACAAAGTCAACATGGATTTACAAAAGGTAAATCATGCTTGACTAATCTACTGGAAGTTTTTGAGGATGTAACTTGTAGAATAGATAAGGGAGAACCAGTGGATGTGGTGTATTTGGACTTTCAGAAGGCTTTCGATAAGGTCCCGCATAAGAGATTAGCGTGTAAAGTTAAAGCACATGGGATTGGGGGTAAGGTACTGACTTGGATAGAGAACTGGTTGGCAGACAGGAAGCAAAGTGTTGGAATAAACAGGTCTTTTTCCGAGTGGCAGGCAGTGACTACTGGGGTACTGCAGGGATGGTTGCTAGGACCCCAGCTGGGTGGGCGTGTGTGCTGTGAGGAGGATGCAGAGAAACTCCAGTATGATTTGGACAGGTTGGCTGATTTGACAGATGCATAGCAAATGCTGTATACTGTGGATAAATGCGAGGTTATCCACTTCGGTGGCAAAAACAGGAAGACAAATTATTATCTGAACGGCAATACATTGGGAAAAGGGGAAGTGCAACGATATCTGGGTGTCCTTGTGCACCAGTCACTGAAGGTAAGCATGCAGGTGCATCAGGCAGTTAAGAACGCAAATGGTATGTTGGCCTTCATAGCGAGAGGATTCGAGTACAGGAGCAAGGATGTCTTGCTGCAGTTGTACAGGGCCTTGGTGAGACCACACCGTGAGTATTGTGTGCAGTTTTGGTCACCTTCTCTGAGGAAGAATGTTCTTGCCATGGAGAGAGTGCAGCGAAGATTCACCAGACTGATACCTGGGATGGCAGGAATGACGTATGAGGAGAGATTGGGTCGATTAGGGTTATTTTTGCTAGAGTTTAGAAGAATGAGAGGGGATTTCATTGAAACTTATAAAATTCTAACAGGACTAGACAGACTAGATGCAGGAAGGATGATCCCGATGGCAGTGGAGTCCAGAACCAGGGGTCACAGTCTAAGGATAAGGGGTAAGCCATTTAGGACTGAGATGAGGAGGAATTTCTTCACCCAGAGTGTGGTGAACCTGTGGATTTCTCTGCCACACAGGGCAGTTGAGGCCAATTCATTAAATATATTCAAGAAGGAGTCAGATATATTTCTTAAAGCTAAAGGGATTAAGGGATATGGGGAGAAAGCAGGAACAGGGTACTGAATTTGGATGATCAGCCACGATCCCATTAAATGGCGGAACAGGCTCGAGGGGCTAAATGGCCTACTCCTGCTCCTATTTTCTATGTTTCTAGACCTGGGGGTGTAGGTACACAAGTCTTTGAAGATGACAGGACAGGTTGGAGTTTATCGGCCGATATCCCGCCAAAGTTAGGTCAGAAAACCCCCCCGGAATAATTCTTGTCCGTTCCTCACTACCAGAGACTGGCAGAGTGAGGTGAGACCACAGCATCCAGTGGTCCTTATTTACCAGCACCCAGATGCAACCCTCAGCTGCTCTCATTGATTGAACGGGATCAGGGCACTCCCCCCTGTTGAGGAGGTTTGAGTGGCTATGCCAACCTATGATTTGAACACATGACCATCTACTCGGGGCGGAACTGAGAGACGGACTAGATTGGGCCTATATTCTCTGGAGTGTTAATGGATGAGAGGTGATCTCATTGAAACATCTAAAATTCTTAGAGGGATTGACAGGGTAAATGCTGAGAGGGTGCTTCCCCTGGCTGGAGAATTTAAAACCAGGGGTCACAGTCTCAGAATAAGGGGGTCGGCTATTTAGGACTGAGATGAGGAGAAATTTCTTCACTCAGAGAGGATGGTGAATCTTTGAAATTCTCTTCCCCAGAGGGCTTTGGAGGCTCAGTCGTTGAGTAAATTCAATACTGAGATCAATGGAATATTGGGAATCAAGGTATATGGGGATAGGGCAGGAAAGTGGAGTTGAGATCAAAGATCAACCATGATCTTATTGAATGGCGGAGCAGGCTCGAGGGGCCATCTGGCCTACTTCTGCTCCTGTTTCTTATGTTCTTATCTCATGCACTGGAGGACCATCTACTTGATTACTAAACCTGTGACACTAACGCTGACAAGTAGCTCTTGAAAAGACATATTGGAGTCTTAATATGCAGCGCTTTTGAAACACTGTTTGAAGTAATTTATGTCCCACACTTTACCAGAACATTTCATGGCACAGTGTTTAAATAAAAGATTACCTGGATACTTCGGGCAGCGAATCTCGTTTATAACTGCACCGCACAAAGAGCAATTTTTGCAACCCAGTATGATAAATTCTCTAAGGGCTTCGCATCTTTTCAACTCCCTGCAGCAGCGCACACTTGGATTGATTAATTAATTAGACTCAACAGGGGCTGAACCTCGTCATTAATTTATTTTAGAAAGAGCAATTTCTCTGGCACTGTTTCCCAGCGTGAGCAAATATTGCTTTTAATAAACGTGGCTAAGCTACAGGCTGCGCAAACCGAGCATGGTCCGGGGAAAAGAACAATCATCAGTTCTCCAGAAAGAGTTAGACCTGAGAAGTCACTGATCGCAGGGTATCCAAGCAACAGCATTCTTCACATGAGTGCGGCCCAAAAAAAGGTAAGATCCTTGAATTGCATTGTGCTAGGTGAACATACCGAAGCTTAAAGCACACTGACATGAATCTTGTCATTCATGTGGAAATGACTTATGAAATGATACTGGGCGGCCTGCTGGTGGCGCTGTCCAGGGAGAGTATAAATACTCGGGCTTGGGCCCAGCTTGCGCAGGACATTCTTTAACAGGAACTAGTGAAGGACACAACTAGATCTCCATGTTGAAAAACAGTTGATTAAAGCTTTGTTTAATACTCAGATCAAGTGCCCAGTAGTTTTTTTATGTCACACGCCATCTGAAACTTCTCTTTTAGTTTAAAGGGATCAATGCCTCCTCTAAAGCCTCAGCAACAGGAAGTCAGCCGTGGCTCAGTGTGTAGCAATCTCGCCTCTGTGTTAGAAGGTTGTGGGTCTAAATCCCACGCTAGAGATCTGAGCATGTATAAACCAGCTTGATGCTGCTGTGCAGTACTGAGGGAGTGCTGCACTGCTGGATGGGCTGTCTTTTCAGACGAGACAATGGGCCGGATATTCCGTTCCCCTACGGGTGGGTACGCACTGTGTACCCACCTGTAGGGACATCAGAAATGCCGGTTTCAGGCATACACAGCGCATGCGCTGGAAACTGGCATTTCTGATCTGTCAAGATCCTCCGGCTGTGCTGGAACAGGGCCTCTGCGGGCGGATAGTTCCGCTTTTTGGAGACCCTCCGCCCACAGAAAACCCTTACAATTCTTGCACCTGGTAAAAGCAGGTGTAAGGCCTGCTTTTACCAGGATAAGAGTTGAAAAAAGTAAAAAAAAAATTTCACTGGCTCATCCTTTAAAAATACTTTTTAAAAAGGTAAGTTTATTTTTAGCCCCGTAAAAAACTCTAATTATTTTTTTCAAAAATTTAAATTATTTATTGTAATTTCAAGTCATTTTAAAAATGTGATTTAAAAAAAAAAATTATTTAAAGTTTTACTATGTTTTTTCATTGATCTCCATTCATATATTTGACAGGTCTTCCTGTCAAATGTATGAAGGGAGATTCCCTTCTGTGATTGGCTCCCCATGGCCCACGTGATTCCAGGGATGCTGCTAACTACCTGCGCCTCTGGGATACGTGGGCCCTGCGCACTTGGAGTTGGAGAGGCCCAGCATCGGAAGTGTGCGCGTCCCGGGAGCCCTCAATTTGCATAGTAAAAGGACTGAATCAGACAGGCACTCCAGCCGCTCAGGGTTACGCCCCATCGTCCCCCCCCCTCCCCACCCCCACCCAGAAAATGGCGTTGGGCGGATGGGGAGAGGTAAACCTTTCCCCACCACTGCAGGTCGACGACCTTTCATCAGAACTGGAAAAGGTTAGAGATTTAACAGGTTTTAAGGAAGTACAGAGGTAGGGAAAAGCGGGGGAGGGGTGGGGGGTGGGCAGTGGGGAGGAAAGAACGAAAGGGTGGCGTGCAGGCGTGATTAAATGGCAATAGGGATGATGGTGCAAGGCAAAAGGGTGCGGTAATGGGACAAGTAAAGAAACAAAAGATGGGTCTCGAGGAGGTGGAAATGGCAACAGCAGAATCAATACCAGCAACTGCTGTCTGAGAAAATGGGAGCGGTGGTCATGATCTGAAATTATTGAACTCGATGTTGAGTCTGCAAGGCTGTAAAGTGCTTTTTTGTCATGATACAGAAAAGATAGTTCTAGTAATGGGAGATTTTTCACACTTAAAGGATACTTTACTGCCTTTTTGAATGCCGCACTTTCCTGAAAAATTCTCAGTACCCTACTTAAGAGTATTTTAAAAACAATCTTGTAGAGTGCAATATAATCTTTTTGCTTCTTTTTTTAGATCAAATAGGACGCTTCAGGGAAATGTCATGATCCTATTGAAGGCTTTTGTTCTTGCAGGGGTTAATTCTGCAAATAACGATTTTAAAAAAGGCCACTCCATATCCTTTATCTGTCGGCCTCCCTCGACGGTTTTATTGGGGGTCGTCTTTCATCCCCATAAACCACACACTGCTGCCTCCTGACTGGACTCGCCCTGACCTGCAGGAGAAATGAGCTGCTGGGTGTCAGAGAGATTCACTATGATTAAAGGCCAGTGGAGATCACTCGCTCAATAACCGAGCTGCTCCTGCTGTGGGTCCGACGTACCTTGTGGGGGGGGTGGTGGGGGGGTTGGGAAACTACTAAAACACTCTGCTGAAGAGTCTCTAGTGGGCCGTGCATTTCCCGCTACTGGTAATCAGCAGGTCTGCGGCGCGAGCTTCGGCAAATGATCCTAGCCACAGCTGGTGAGGCCGGCTGCCAGTTGGGTTTCTCCTATCACTCCTTAGAGTGATAGGGGAAAAAATTCAGTATCGCCCCGTTTGGGGCGCCATTATCGGCCGTGCGCAAAGTTTAGCGCCTGGCGCTAATTATCGCCTCCGACAGCAAACTTGGCTTTTATTGCCCCTGGAGGTGATTGGAGCGCTAAATCAGGCGCTTCACTCCTGTTTTAAGGCACAAAGGCCGAGGAGCGAGGCGCTACCTCAGAGCGCTGGCAAAGCAAGGAAGGGCAAATCAAAATGAACCTGCCAAGTGCTGCTCAGTACCCAAAACCCCTTCACACAGTGTTGAATCTCGCCAGAAGTCTCTCTCTCTCTCTCAGAATGCGTGGTGCAAAAATGTCACCAACAAAAAAAGGCAGGAAGCGGTCGCCTTTAAATAGCGCTCCCCCAGTCCCTTTCTGACTGCATAACGCTCCCCTCAACCTGTCGTTGCTAGCGGCAGGCGGTAAGGCAGGGGGCGCCACTCAATATCTGGTCCGGGGCGCTACCGGGACGTTGTGCACTCAACTGACGTCACGATCTGCCAGCACAGGAGACCGTGGCGGTAGTCTTTAGCGCCACCACAAATTGTCTAGTTAATTTCGCGAGCGGCGCAAATATCGCCGCGCCCGGGCGCTAGTTGCTTTGCACCCCAGTAGCGTCCTCTTAAGGCGCTAACGGGAGGCGCAAACAACTGAATTTTTCCCCCAAAGAGTCATAACGGCACAGAAGGAGGCCATTCGGCCCATCTGTGAGTCGGTGCCGGCTCTCTGTAGAGCAATCCAGTCAGTCCCATTCCCCCGCTTTATCCCCGTAGCCCTGCAAGTTTATTTCCCTCAAGTGCCTATCCAGTCTCCCCTTGAAAACATTGAGTGTCTCCACTTCCACCACTTCCATCGGCAGTGTTTCCAGGTCCTCACCACTCGCTGCGTAAAAAGGTTTTTCCTCACATCCCCCCGTATCTCTTTCACAAAACCTTAAATCTGTGTCCCCTAGTCCTTGTACCATCAACTAGTGGGAACAGCCTTTCCCCGTCTCGCCTATCCAAACCCGTCATAATCTTGTACACCTCTATCAAATCACCCCTCAACCTCCTTTGCTCTAATGAAAACAAATCTGAGGAAGGATGTTCTTGCCATGGAAGGAGTTCAACGAAGATTCACCAGGCTGATACCTGGGGTGGCAGGAATGACGTATGAGGAGAGATTGGGACGATTGGACTTGTACTCGCTGGAGTTTAGAAGAATGAGAGGTGATCTCATTGAAACTTATAAAATTCTGACAGGACTGGACAGACTAGATGCAGGAAGGATGTTCCCGATGGTCGGGGAGTCCAGAACCAGGGGACACAGTCTAAGGATAAAGGGTAGGCCATTTAAGACAGAAATGAGGAGGAATTTCTTCACCCAGAGCGTGGTGAACCTGTGGAACTCTCTACCACAGAAGGCAGTAGAGGCCAATTCATTAAATATATTCAAGAAGGAGTTGGATATATTTCTTAAGGCTAAAGGGATCAAGGGATATGGGGAGAAAGCAGGGACCGGGTACTGAATTTGGATGATCAGCCATGATCGCATTGAATGGCGGAGCAGGCTCGAGGGGCCGAATGGCCTATTCCTGCTCCTATCTTCTATGTTTCTATGTTTCTATGTTAAATCCAGCTTCTCCAACCTGTCCTTGTAGCTAAGATTCCCCCATCCCCGGAACCATCCTGGTAAATCTCCTCTGCACCCTCTCAAGCTTATCTCAGCATTCAACGCCCAACAAACAGGGCAGTTGTTTGGATGGCTGATGTCCACTCTATCAGGAGTGGCACTGAGGTATTGTTCACCCACAGAGTGCCACAGCTGTAGTACTAATTCCCACTGTGGCACAGGAGCAGTGCTAACCCTCACAGATTGCCACAACGGTAGTTCTAATCCTTACAGTCGGATAGTGTCAGCCATGGCTCAGTTGGTAGCACCCTTGCCTCTGATCAGAAGTGTGTGTGTCGTCTTTTGGATAAGACGTTAAAACCGAGGCCCCGTCTGCTCCCTCAGGTGGACGTAAAAGATCCCATGGCACTATTGTGAAGAAGAGCAGGTGAGTTCTCCCTGGTGTCCTGGCCAATATTTATCCCTCAATCAACATCACTAAAACAGATTACAGGAAACTTTGTTATATCCGGCACCGACGGGACCGAGCTGTTGCCGATCTATCAAAACTGCCGGACATACAAAGTTAATGTTGAAGCATACGGAGATTTCTCCGTATCTGACAACAAACACTGTTGCTTAGCAACAGCTTCAAACAGTCGGCCCATACCTTGGAAGCGTCTCTGTAGCTTAGCAACAGCTTCAAAGAGACTTTCCAAAGCCTGACTGTTGGAAAAAAAAGCCACGAGAAGAAAAACAACCTAACAGAACGGCTCCTGATTTCTGCCGGTAGATCGAGGTTTCCGGACATACAACCTCTGGATAAACCAAAGTCTCCTGTATCTGGTCATTATCACATTGCTGTTTGTGGGAGCTTGCTGTGCGCAAATTGGCTGCTGCATTTCCTACATTACAACAGTGACTACACTTCAAAATGTTTATTGGCTGTATAGTACTTTGGGATGTCTATTGATCGTGAAAGGCACTATATAAATGCAAGTCTTTCTTTTTTCTTTTCGGAGCAGCACTAATCCTTAGAGATTGTCACAGCAATAATATTAACCACCTGGGATGCTTAAGAAATGGTCCCAGTAAGTCATCAGTGGGACTAAAGCCTGTGTCGAGTGCTCGCAGGCCATCCCACTGCTAATTTGATAACGTTAGTGCTTGTTTTACGATTGAAAAACGGTCATAACCCGTACCAATTTGTACCCCATAATGTAGATGTTTTTAAATTCTTTCGTGGGATGTGGGCGTCGCTGGCAAGGTCAACATTTATTGCCCATTGCTAATTGCCCTTGAGAAGGTGGTGGTGAGCCACCTTCTTGAACCGCTGCAGTCCGTGTGGTGAAGGTACTCCCACAGTGCTGTTAGGGAGGGAGTTCCAGGATGTTGACCCAGCAACAATGTTCTTCTAGGTGGTAGAGGTCGCGGGTTTGAGAGGTACTGCCGAAGAAGCCTTGGCGAGTTGCTGCAGTGCATCTTGTACATGGTACACACTACAGCCACGGTGCGCCGGTGGTGGGGGGAGTGAATGTTTAAGGTGGTGGATGGGGGGGCCAATCAAGCGGGCTGCTTTGTCCTGGATGGTGTCGAGCTTCTTGAGTGTTGTTGGAGCTGCACTCATCCAGGCAAGTGGAGAGTACTCCATCACACTCCTGACTTGTGCCTTGTAGATGGTGGAAAGACTTTGTATTCATGCAAAATAAACAGTAATTATTCACAGACGTAAGGATGTTGTATATATATAGTATGTTAAAACAGATGGCCTGGGATTAACATTTGAGGATTCCATCGTTCCCCATTGGTTTTGGGCTTCAATGCATCAATATCACATTGTAATGCATCTCTCTCTCTCTCGCTCTTGTGCATCGCAATTCCGCATATTGATACCTTTAGGAAAAAAAGTTCAATGTTATTTGATGGAAAGCTGATTTAATAAGAGGTGGGATCAGTGGAATAATCAAAAACTTTATTACATTGGATCTCCTCTTAGAGTTAAGCGATCCATTCATGGGGATGGGGGTGGGGGTGGGGGTGGAAATAAAGTATTATTTAGCACTGTTCTGTTCTGACTGATGAAATGGCATCGATCTGAAACGTTAACTCTGTTTTTCTCTCTCTCTACACAGATGCTGCCTGACCTGCTGAGCGGTTCTGGCATCTTCAGTTTTTATTTCAGATTTCCAGCCTCCGCAGTGTTTTGCTTTTCAGTTACTTAGAACACACCCAGTGCAATTAATTTGTCCTTACTGGCCTGTGGTCACGCCAGATTAATGTAATCAACAGCGATTTCTAGGCTAAACTGCCTTATTCTTTTCAAGACAAGGCTGCGCGTTAGATAATGTTTTACAGTGTTACACAAAGGAATGCTATTTCGATCATCTCTCGTGGCGGCTCAGCCCAGTGTGGCGCTTAAACTAGCTTGCCCTTGTACCTTGCCGCACTCCGATCAGTCCGCTCCGGCTGCCTTGGTGTCGGGGTTGGCTGTTGGCTCTGGTCAGCTGTTGACCTCTGGACTTGCTCTTTGGGGTTTAGCTGCTCCAAGTGCTCCCCATTGCCTCAGCTCTGCTGTCTCCTTCCCCTTTAGCTAACCTTTCCAGCGTGCTGAGTCCTGGGCACCACACGTCAGGAAGGCTTTATTGGCCTTGGGCGGAGTGCAGCATAGATTTACTAGAATGATACCTGGACTCTAAGGGCCTTGGTGAGACCACACCTTGAGTATTGTGTGCAGTTTTGGTCACCTTATCTGAGGAAGGATGTTCTTGCCATGGAGGGAGTGCAGCGAAGATTCACCAGACTGATACCAGGGATGGCAGGAATGACGTATGAGGAGAGATTGGGTCGATTGGGCTTATATTCGTTGGAGTTCAGAAGAATGAGAGGGATCTCATTGAAACTTATAAAATTCTAACAGGACTATACAGACTAGATGCAGGAAGGATGTTCCTGATGGCGGGGGAGTCCAGAACCAGGGGTCAAGGTCTAAGGATAAGGCATTTAGGACAGAGATGAGGAGGAATTTCTTCACATAGAAACATAGAAACATAGAAGGTAGGAGCAGGAGTAGGCCATTCGGCCCCTCAAGCCTGCTCCGCCATTCAATGCGATCATGGCTGATCATCCAAATTCAGTACCCTGTCCCTGCTATCTCCCCATACCCCTTGATCCCTTTAGCCTTAAGAAATATATCCAACTCCTTCTTGAATATATTTAATGAATTGGCCTCTACGGCCTTCTGTGGTAGAGAATTCCAGAGGTTCACCACTCTCTGGGTGAAGAAATTCCTCCTTATTTCTGTCCTAAATGGCTTACCCCTTATCCTTAGACTGTGACCCCTGGTTCTGGACTCCCCGACCATCGGGAACATCCTTCCTGCATCTAGTCTGTCCAGTCCTGTCAGAATTTTATAAGTTTCAATGAGATACCCTCTGTAGGGGGACATCTTTTACCTGGTTTACGGTAATTTACCTTCCTTTACCTGGTTTACGGTAATTTACCTGGTCAAGCAGCCTTTTTGTTTCACAGACTGAGGCCAAAACCAATCAGCGGTTTCGAATCGCCAAACCCACCCTTCCAGTTCTGACTGGAGGAACTTATAATTAATGATATTAAAAACGGACAAATGATCTGGATGTGAGAAAGTCAAATTTTATTAAACTAAATAAACTACACCACATGATTTTAGTACAACAGTTAAAATTGCTTAACAGGGGAAGGCAGACGGCAAAAATGAGGGATAAATGGCTACAATGTTAACCTTACAATCTTAGCAACATTTCCCTTAAATTACCACCCCTTTACTTCTCACTCGGTTGCCTTGTTGAGGAGTCAGAAACCTGCTCACCTGTGGTCCAAGGAATGAGAGAGAGATATGCTTCTGAGAAGCTATCTTTATATCCTGGGAGCTCCTGCTGTTTTGGTGCTGAAAAGGTCTTTGTGCAAATTCGCGCCAAAAGGTTCGAATACACAAGAGAAAGGCCATGATTGGCTGATTCAAACAGGCTATTTCCCAGTGGCCAAACTGCTCCAATTGTCTGGAATGGGTTTGGATGAATTACCCATTCTTTTAAACTGTTCCCCTTGTCTGTGAATGGGTTTCGAATAAAGCTTGGAGTGGTTTGAATGTGTCTTCATTCTGGGGCCGAAATGTTCCAGCCCACATCCAGAGTTTTCTGGGCTAACAAAAGGGATACAACTGCCCCATTGTCGAGTAATGGGTGATTCAAACCCATTCAATCTTAAACTGTTCCATTTCTTAGTCTAAATGGTCTCTTCCGTAGTTTAGGTGTGTCTCATGGTGTGTGATGGGTTTTGAATGGAGTTGGATTTCTAGGTAAGCAGAAGCCCTTTGTCCTGCCATCACTGAAACCACAGCCTAAGTGGATAATTCTTTGTGTCAACATCCTTGCAGCAGTTTCGGTAAACAAACATCGATTGCCTCTGAAGGGAAGGGAAACCCCCTTTTTGATTGACAGAATCTGACTGCCACTGCTTCGATCCTCCCCCTTTTCACAGACATCCACAAGCTGCTTCCAAGCCTCTTTGTCCTTGGCCATGCTTTTCTGACGGCCATTTTTAAACCCCTTTGCAATTTACCAAACTCAAGGGTACAAATTTTAATAAAATGTACTGTCTTAAAGTATGTGAATTTTTCCACAAAGTTCCTCAATTCCGGTGTTGTCCACGCGCCGCCCAGCTCAACCCAGCCTTTCTACGATTCTGGGTATGTTTTATAACATTGTCCAACCCAGAGGCAATTTAAAACACGCAAAGTCTTCGTCCACGATGTAGATTAATATTTCCCGATCTTCGGGGACTGAGGGGATTTTTGCGAACCCCTACACTCTCATTCTTCTAAACTCCAGCGAGTATAAGCCCAATCGACCCAATCTCTCCTCATACATCATTCCTGCCATCCCAGGTATCAGCCTGGTGAATCTTCGCTGAACTCCTTCCATGATAAGAATATCCTTCCTCAGATAAGGCAACCAAAACTGCACACAATACTCAAGATGTGGTCTCACCAAGGCCCTGTACAACTGCAGCAAGACATCCTTGTTCCTGTACTCAAACCCTCTCGCTACGAAGGCCAACATACCATTTGCCTTCTTAACCGCCTGCTGCACCTGCATGCTTACCTTCAGCGACTGGTGCACAAGGACACCCAGGTCTCGTTGCACTTCCCCTTCTCCCAATCTATTGCCATTCAAATAATAATCTGCCTTCCTGTTTTTGACACCAAAGTGGATAACCTCGCATTTATCCACATTATATTGCATCTGCAATGCTTCTGCCCAATCATCCAAACTGTCCAAATCATCCTGGAGTTTCTCGGCATCCTCCTCACAGAACACACGCCCACCCTGCTTTGTGTCGTCTGCAAACTTGGAGATATTACATCTAGTTCCCTCGTCTAGATCATTAATATATATTGTGAATAGCTGGGGTCCTAGGACCGATCCCTGCAGTACCCCACTAGTCACTGCCTGCCACTCGGAAAAAGACCCATTTTTTCCAACTCTTGGCTTCCTGTCTGCCAACCAGTTCTCTATCCAAGTCAATACCTTGCCCCCAATCCCATGTGCCTTAACTTTACATGCTAATCTCTTATGTGGGACATTATCGAAAGCCTTCTGAAAGTCCAGATACACCACATCCACTGGTTCTCACTTATCTATTTTACCAGTTACATCCTCAAAAAATTCCAGTAGCTTATTCAAGCATGATTTACCTTTTGTAAATCCATGTTGACTTTGTCCGATCCTGTCACTGTTTTCCAAGTGCTCTGCTATTACATCTTTTATAATGGACTCTAGCATTTTCCCACTACCGATGTCAGGCTTACCGGTCTGTAATTCCCCTTTTTCTCTCTACCACCTTTTTTAAATACTGGGGTTACATTAGCTATCCTCCAATCCATGGGTACTGTTCCAGATTCCATCGAATGTTGGACGATGATCAGCAATGCATCTACTATTTCTGGGGCCACTTCCTTAAGTACCCTAGGATGTAGATGATCAGGCCCTGGGGATTTATCGGCCTTCAATCCCGTCAATTTCCCTAACACCATTTCCCTTCAAATACTGATTTCTTTCAGTTCCTCCCTTTCATCACCCAGAGAGTGGTGAACCTGTGGAATTCTCTACCACAGAAGGCAGTTGAGGCCAATTCATTAAATATATTCAAGAAGGAGTTAAATATATTTCTTAAGGCAAAAGGGATCAAAGGATATGGGGAAAAAGCAGGGACAGGGTACTGAATTTGGATGATCAGCCATGATCTCATTAAATGGTGGAGCAGGCTCGAGGGGCCAAATGGCCTAATCCTGCTCCTATCTTCTATATTTCTATGAGGAGAGATTATACAAACTAGGAATGTAGTCCCTGGAAGATTAAGGGAATGATTTGATCGAAGCCTCCATGATGTTAATGGGAACTGATAGGGTAGATAGAGAGAAATTATTTCTGCTGGTTGGGGAGTCTAGGGCTAGGGGACATAGCCTAAAAATTAGAGCCAGACCTTTCAGGAGTGAAGTTGGGAAACACTTCTACACACAAAGGGTGGTCGAAGTATGGAACTCTTTTCCATAAATGCTAGATCAATTGTTAATTTTAAATCGGAGATTGGTAGCTTTCTGTTAACCAGAGGTATTAAGGGATATGGGGCAAAGGTGGTTATATGGAGTTAGGTCACAGATCAGCTGATGTAATTGAATGGCGGAATAGGTTCGAGGGGCTGAGTCGCCTCCTCCCGCTCCTATGTTCCTATGTTTCTCTTTCCTCTGCACTATGAATCTAATTTACTCCTTCTCTAGCTCGATGTCCAGCATCAACTGAGCATCTACATCATGAGGAGAAATGTTCCCCTGTCTTGGTTCCAAGTCTGGCAAAGCCTCGATTTAAAAATTTTCATCCTTGTTTTTAAATCCTTCCATGGCCTCACCCACTCCCTATCGCTGTTAACTCTTCCAGCCCTAAAACCCTCCGAGATCTGTGTGCTCCTCCAATTCTGGCCTCTTATGTATCCCCGATTTTCATCGCTCCACCATTGGCGGACGTGCCTTCAGCTGTCTGGGCCCCATGCTCTGGAATTCCCTCCCTAAACCTCTCTGCCTCTCTTACTCTCTCTCTCCTCCTTTAAGACACTCGTTAAAACCTACCTCTTTGACTAAGTTTTTGGTCATCTGTCCTAATATCTCCTTATGTGGCTTATGTCAAATTTTGTCTGATAACGCTCCTATGAAATGCCTTGGAACATGTTACTACATTAAAGGTGCTATATAAATACAAGTTGTTGTTGACTCTGGGCCTACAGATGATGCTGCAAAGGGATAAATAATGACGAGGAGTGGTCAAGCATAGATTCTTGAGGGACTCCAGAGGTGACAGAACTAATAAATTAAAAATAAATGGGTTAGCAATGGTGAAAATGATAGTTGAGGAGTGTCACAAGGACGCATTAAGTGTTCATCCTTTAATATAGTAATGTCAAGCCTTGGCTCAGTGGGTAACACTCTCGCCTCTGAGTCAGAAGATTAGGGGTTCACGTCCCTCTCCAAAGACTTGAGCGCACAGTCCAGGCTGACACTCCCAGTGCAGTACTGAGGGAACGCTGCACTGTCGGATAAATGCTGCCTTTCGGATGAGATGTAAAACCAGGGCCCCATCCATCCTCTCAGGTGGATGGTAAAGATCTCATGGCACTATTTCGAAGGGGAGCAGGGGAGTTATCCCCGGTGTCCCAGACAATAGTTATCCCTCAAACAACAGAGAGACATAGGGCTGGATTTTCATTGTGGAGGCGGGTAGGACACGGCACTACAACTTTCGGGGTTGTCGTCCCGCCTCCATCAAGTTCTAGCCAACCCACGCGATTTTGACTTGATTGACTTTGTTGAGCCCGCCCAGCGAGCTCAGCAGGCCAATTAAGGGCCAGCCGGCAACAGGTGACGTCACAGATTGATATTTCATCTGTCAAGACCTGTTTGAAGCTGTCAAACACTGACAATCTGTACTCCAGGTTAATTCCTTCCTCTCATGATGATTTAGAGATCTCCCCGGAACAGAAAGCTGAATGCTGCAATTTTTGACAGCTCGCAGCCATTCTGCTTTCTATGCCGGTGAGATGAGGGACTCCTGAGACCTGAAGGAAGGAAGGCTGTAAAGGTAAGTAAAACTTCTTTAAACACTTTAAACACACCAAACACACTTAACTCTGCACTCATGCACCCATCACTCACCTGAACACCGGACATCTCGACCCCTCCAAGCCCTTCAGCCCGATGGTCCGCCTCGCTAACTTGGCGTGGTTTGGAGCTGTCGGGAATCCCACACCTCAAGAATGAAAATAGGGATTAGGCTAAAAACTGCCTGTTAACTACCTGTTAACAGGCAGTTAATTGGCACTAATTCCCTTCCCGCCTCGGGGGGGCGGGTCCCAGTGCAGGTAGGGTACCCACCTCCTTTGAAACTGGCATAGAGGCAGGTTGGGGGCGGGATGGGTTCATGCCCCCCAATTTCGGGATTTTAACCCCCCACACGCCTCCAATCCCGCCTCCACGGCCCAATGAAAATCCTGCCCATAGAGTCATAACGGCATAGAAGGAGGCCATTCGGCCCATCGAGTCCATGCCAGCTCTCTGTAGAGCAATCCAGTCAGTCCCATTCCCTTGCTCTATCCCCGTAGCCCTGAAAGTTTATTTCCCTCAAGCGCCTATTGTTATAAATCTCATCATCAAGAAACTACTTATGAAATAACGCTGGACGGCCAGCTGGTGGCGCCGTCCAAGGAGTATAAATACTTGGGCATCGGCCCCAGCTTGCCAGGGACATTTTGTAAGACAAGGAACTAGTGAAGTACAACTAGACCTCCATGTTCTGAAACAAGTTGATTAAAGCCTTGCTTTATACTCAAACCAAGTGCGTTCTCAGTTCATTCTCAGACTGGCAATCAGTAACTAGTGGTGTTCCGCAGGGGTCAGTGCTGGGACCCCAACTCTTTACAATCTATATTAACGATTTGGAGGAAGGGACCGAGTGCAACATATCCAAGTTTGCCGACGATACAAAGATGGGAGGGAAAGCAATGAGTGAGGAGGACATAAAAAATCTGCAAAAGGACATAGACAGGCTAAGTGAGTGGGCAGAGATTTGGCAGATGCAATATAATGTTGGAAAGTATGAGGTTATGCACTTTGGCAGAAAAAATCAAAGAGCAAGTTATTATCTAAATGGAGAGAAACTGCAAAGTGCTACAGTACAAAGGGATCTGGGGGTCCTGGTGCATGAAACACAAAAAGTTAGTATGCAGGTGCAGCAGGTGATCAGGAAGGCCAATGGAATCTTGGCTTTTATTGCAAGGGGGATGGAGTATAAAAACAGGGAAGTCTTGCTGGGTATTGGTGAGGCCACACCTGGAATACTGCGTGCAGTTTTGGTTTCCATATTTAAGAAAAGATATACTTGCTCTCGAGGTGGTTCAGAGAAGGTTCACTCAGTTGATTCCGGAGATGAGGGGGTTGACGTATGAGGAAAGGTTGAATAGGTTGGGTCTCTACTCATTGGAGTTCAGAAGAATGAGGCGATCTTATCGAAACATATAAGATTGTGAGGGGGCTTGATCGGGTGGATGCGGGGAGGATGTTTCCACTGATGGGTGAGACTAGAACTAGGGGGCATAATCTAAGAATAAGGGGCTGCGCTTTCAAAACTGAGGAGGAGAAACTTCTTCACTCAGAGGGTAGTAAATCTATGGAATTTGCTACCCCAGAGAGCTGTGGAAGCTGCAACATTAAATAAATTTAAAATGGAGATAGACAGTTTCCTAGCAGATAAGGGAATTAGGGGTTACGGGGAGAGGGCAGGGAAGTGGACGTGAGTCTAGATTCAGATCAGCCATGATCCTATTGAATGGCGGAGCAGGCTCGAGGGGCCGTATGGCCTACTCCTGCTCCTACTTCTTATGTTCTTATGTTCATATGTAGTGAGTTTTATTACGCCACCTATCCTGTCTCTTCCGTCGGCAGCGAGTTCCAGGTCCTCACCACTCGTTGCGTTAAAAAGATTTTCCTCGCATCCCCGCTGTATCTCTTGCCCAAAACCTTAAATCTGTGACCCCTAGTTCTTGTACCATCAACTAGTGGGAACAGCCTGTCCCCGTCTAGCCTATCCAAACCCATCATAATCTTGTACACCTCTATCAAATCACCCCTCAACCTCCTTTGCTCTAATGAAAACAAATCCAGCTTCTCCAACCTGTCCTTGTAGCTAAGATTCCCCATCCCCGGAACCATTCTGGTAAAGCTCTCAAGGGCCTTCACATCCTTCCTAAAGTGTGGTGACCAGAACTGGACGCAATACTCCAGTTGTGGCTTAACCAGCGCTTTATAAATGTTCAGCATAACTTCTCTACTTTTGTACTCAATACCTCTATTTATGAAGCCCAAGATCCCATGTGCTTTGCTAACCACTCTCTTAATATGTCCTGCCACTTTCAGGGACCTATGCATATTAACTCCCAGGTCCCTCTGTCCCTGCACACCCTTTAAAACTGTGCAATTAAGTGTATATTGGGCTGGATATTCCGATGCCGATGGGTGGGTACGCGCTGTGTACACACCCGTAGGGACATCAGAAATACCGGTTTCAGGCATGCACAGCGCATGCGCTGAAAACCAACATTTCCCATCTGTCAAGAACTCTTAACTGATCGGACGCCTGCCCTGGAGAAGGGCCTCTGCAGGTGGAGAGTTCTGCTTTCTGCAGAACCTCCGCCCGCAGAAAGCCCTTAGAAATCTTACGCCTGGTAAAAGCGTATGGCCTGCTTTTACCAGCATAAGATTTGAAAAAAGTAAAAAAAAATGTTTTCACTCATTTATCATTTAAAAATACTTTTTAAAAAAGGTAAGTTTATTTTTAACCCCGTAAAAAACTTTAATTATTTTTTTCAAAAAATTAAATTTTTGTTTAAAATATTTAATTTATTGTAATTTCAACTAATTTTAAAAATATTATTTTTTTTAAAATGTATTTAATGTTTTAAAGTGTTTTTGGGGTGATCTCCATTCATATATTTGACAGGTCTATCTGTCAAGTGTATGAAGGGAGATTCCCTTCTTTGATTGGCTCCCCATGGCCCACATGATGCCAGGGACGCTTGCGAACTGCCTGCGCTCCTGGGATATGTGGGCCCTGCGCATTTGGAGTTGGAGAGGCCCAGCATCGGAACTATATGCACCTCGGAAGCCCTCAGGTAAGGGCGTAGATTTTTTCCAGATCAGAGGCCTCCGCATGCAGGAAGCATCCGATTGGAAAATATGGCCCATTGCCTCTCCCTGTTCCTTCTGCCAAAATGCATCACCTCACATTTCTCTGTATTAATTTCCATCTGCCACTTGTCTGCCCATTCTGCTAGCCTTTCTATGTCCTGTTGCAGTCGATTGGTATCATCATCACTGTTTGCCACACACCCAAGTTTGGTGTCATCGGCAAATTTAGAAATTCTACTCTGTATTCCAATATCCAGGTCATTTATATATATCAAAAAAAGCAGTGGCCTCAGCACTGACCCTTGGGGAACACCACTGTCTACCATCTTCCAGTCTGAAAAACAGCCATTTACCACAGCTCGCAGTTTTCTGTCCTTAAGCCAATTCCTTATAAAAGCTGCCACTGTCCCACCTATTCCATGAGCCTCAACTTGTTCAAATGCCTTCCAAAAATCCATGTAGACAACATCAATTGCATTCCCTTCATCAATGCTCCCTGTTACTTCATCAAAAAATTGAATTAGATTATTCAAACACGATCTGCCTTTTACAAATCTGTGTTGGCTCTCCTTAATTAGCTTAATTACCTCTCCAAGTGCCCATTAATTTTTTTCTTGATTATTGTTTCTAAAACTTTACCCACCACTGATGTTAAACTGACCGACCGGACGGTCTGCACCTGGGCAGGACCGGGACCGATGTCCTTGGGGGAGTGTTTGCTAGTGCTGTGGGGGAGGGTTTAAACTAAAATGTCTAAGGATAAGGGGTAAGCCATTTAGGACTGAGATGAGGAGGAATTTCTTCACCCAGAGAGTGGTGAACCTGTGGAATTCTCTGCCACAGAGGGCGGTGGAGGCTAGTTCATTAAATATATTCAAGAAGGAGTTGGATATATTTCTTAAGGCTAAAGGGCTCAAGGGATATGGGGAGAAGGCAGGGACAGGGTATTGAATTTGGATGATCAGCCATGATCTCATTGAATGGCGGAGCAGGCTCGAGGGGCCGAATGGCCTACTCCTGCTCCTATCTTCTATGTTTTTATGTTTCTATGACCTGTAGTTACTAGGATTGCCCTTACACCCTTTCTTGAACAATGGTGTCACATTTGCCACTTTCCAATCCTCAGGCACCTCCCCTGCATCTAGGGAAGATTGGAAAATTATGACAAGCCCTTCTTCTATCTCCTCCTCCAATTCCCTTAGCAACCTGGGATGCAAGCCATCTGGACCAGGCGACTTGTCCACTCTAAGCATACCCAGCCTTTCTAGTACATTCTGTCTATCAATTTTCAAACCTTCCATTGCTTCTACCTTTTCCACTTCTACCGATATTTTGTCAGCATCCACCTCCTTAGTAAACATTAAAACAGGGTTTCTGGCAAATATCCAGTGCAGTGCTATGGGATTGCTGCACAGTCAGAGGTGCTGTCTTTCAGATGAGACGTTAAACCGAGGTTCCATCTGCTTTCTCATGTGGACGTAAAAGATCCCATGGCACTATTCCGAAGAGAAGCAGGGGATTTCTCCCCAGTGTCCTGGCCAATATTGATCCCTCAATCAACATAACAAAAAAATAGCAGATTATTTGGTCATTATCACATTGCTGTTTCTGGGAGCTTGCTGTGCACAAATTGGCTGCTGCGTTTCCTACATTGCAACAGTGGCTACACTCCAAAAGTACTTCATTGGCTCTAAAGTGCTTTGAGACGTCCGGTGGTCATTAAAAGCATTATATTAATGCAAGTCTTTCTTTGCAGCACAGTGCTGTTTGTGGGACCTTGCTGTGTGCATATTGGCTGCCACATTTCTTACCTTATGACCATACTTCGAAAGTACTTCACTGGCTGTGAAGCACGTCTCGGTGCCGCATAAAAGCAAGTTTGTTCTTTCTTAAATAGCTTTGAAAGTGCCGAGTGACATTTTATGTGTGCTTTTTGCACTTTAGATGGAAAACTTTTATACAAACAGAGATGTTGGCGCTGCTGATTTAAGGAGGTCAAATTCAGACCTCAGTCCAACTTTGGATGCCTCTGATTATCAAAACAATCTCCGGATCTTACAAACTTGAGGGAACTCTGCGAAAACAGGAGCGGAAGAGAACGTCTCTCCAGGCATCAAAATTAACTGACTTGTCAGGGGAACAATCGCAGTAGAACATAGCTATCACGAACTGCCAGGAAAATCAGATTGATCTGATACACACAAACCTCCAGAAATAGAATCATCGAATGATCCAGCAGAGAAGGAGGCCATTCAGCTCATCGTGCCTGTGCCAGGTCTTTGGTAGAGCTGTCCAATTAGTCCCACTCACTCTCCTGCACTTTCTCCAGAGCCCTGCAAGCTTGATTTATTTTTCAAGTATTTATCCAATTCCCTTTTGAAAGTTAATGTTGAGCCTGCTTCCACCGCCCTTTCAGGCAGTGCAACAGGAATGTAAAAAAAATACTTCCCTCTCACTGCCTACCAATTATTGACAGCAGAAGCAGACAAAGAATCATGGAGGGGAATTCGTGTCAATACGGTGCGTGCATTCAGAAACATAGGAACATAGAAGATAGGAGCAGGAATAGGCCATTCGGCCTCTCGAGCCTGCTCCGCCATTCAATGCGATCATGGCTGATCAGCCTAATTCAGTACCCGGTCCCTGCTTTCTCCCCATATATCCCTTGATCCCCTTTAGCCTTAAGAAATATATCCAACTCCTTCTTGAATATATTTAATGTATTGGCATCTACTGCCTTCTGTGGTAGAGAATTCCATAGGTTCACCACTCTCTGGGTGAAGAAATTCCTCCTCATTTCTGTCCTAAATGGCCTACCCCTTATCCTTAGACTATGACCCCTGGTTCTGGACTCCCCGACCATCGGAAACATCCTTCCTGCATCTAGTCTGTCCAATCCTGTCAGAATTTTATAAGTTTCAATGAGATCCCCTCTCATTCTTCTAAACTCCAGCGAGTACAGGCCCAATCGACCCAATCTCTCCTCATACGTCATTCCTGCCATCCCAGGTATCAGTCTGGTGAATCTTCGATGAACTCCTTCCATGGCAAGAACATCCTTCCGCAGATAAGACGACCAAAACTGCACACAATACTCAAGATGTGGTCTCACCAAGGCCCTGTATAACTGCAGCAAGACATCCTTGTTGCTGTACTCAAACCCTCTCTCTACGAAGGCCAACATGCCATTTGCCTTCTTAACCGCCTGCTGCACCTACATGCTTACCTTAAGCGACTGGTGCACAAGGACACCCAGGTCTCGTTGCACTTCCCCTTCTCCCAATCTATTGCCATTCAGATAATAATCTGCCTTCCTGTTTTTGCCACCAAAGTGGATAACCTCACATTTATCCACATTACATTGCATCTGCCATGCTTCTGCCCAATCACCCAACCTGTCCAAATCATCCTGGAGTTTCTCGGCATCCTTCTCACCGCACACACGCCCACCCAGCTTTGTGTCATCTGCAAATTTGGAGATATTACATCTAGTTCCCTTGTCTAGATCATTAATTTATATTGTGAATAGCTGGGGTCCAAGGACTGATCCCTGCGGTAGCCCACTAGTCACTGCCTGCCACTTGGAAAAAGACCCGTTTATTCCAACTCTTTGCTTTCTGTCTGCCAACCAGTCCTCTATCCAAGTCAATACCTTGCCCCCAATCCCATGTGCCTTAACTTTACACGCTAACCTCTTATGCGGGACATTATCGAAAGCCTTCTGAAAGTCCAAATACACCACAGCCACTGGTTCTCCCTTATCTATTTTATCAGTTACATCCTCAAAAAATTCCAGTAGATTAGTCAAGCACGATTTATCTTTTGTAAATCCATGTTGACTTTGTCCGATCCCGTCACTGTTTTCCAAGTGCTCTGCTATTACATCTTTTATAATGGACTCTAGCATTTTCCCCACTACCGATGTCAGGCTTACCGGTCTGTAATTCCCCGTTTTCTCTCTACCACCTTTTTTGAATAGTGGGGTAACATTAGCTACCCTTCAATCCATGGGTACTGTTCCAGGTTCCATCGAATGCTGGAAGATGATCAGCAAAGCATCTACTATTTCTAGGGCCACTTCCTTAAGTACCCTAGGATGTAGATTATCAGGCCCTGGGGATTTATTGGCCTTCAATCCCATCGATTTTCCTAACACCATTTCCCTACAAATACTGATTTCTTTCAGTTCCTCCCTTTCATCAGACCCTATGTTCCCTGACATCTCTGGGAGGTTATTTGTGTCCTCCTTTGTGAAGACAGAACCAAAATATGTATTTAATTGGTTGCCATTTCTTTGTTCCCCATTATAAATTCCCCTGATTTTGACTGCAAGGGACCTACGCTTGACTTCACCAATCTTTTTCTCTTCACATATCTATAAAAGCTTTTACAGTCAGTTTTTATGTTCCCAGTTAGCTTACTCTCATATTCTATTTTCCGTTTCTTAATGAATCCCTTTGTCCTCCTTTGTTGAATCCTAAACTGCTCCCAATCCTCAGGTTTACTGCTTTTTCTGGCCAATTTATATGTCCTCTCCTTGGATCTTATGCTATCCCTAATTTCCCTTGTTAGCCACGGTTGAGTCACCTTTTTTGTTTTATTTTTATGCCAAACTGGGATGAACAAATTCTGTAGTTCATCCATGCGGTCTTTGAATGTTTGCCATTGCCTATCCACCGTCAACCCTTTGAGTGACATTCCCCAATCAATCCTACCCAACTCGCTCCTCAGACCATCGTCTGCTACATCGCATACCGTTGCCGACGGTCCTGCCGCGGTCACCATTTTGTAGAATTGGGGTTATATCTGGAAATTTTGGAAATTCTTGCGAAACCTTACAAGAGAGAAACAGAGTTAACGGTTCAGGTCAAATCCCTTCAGTCCTGACGAAAGGTCATCGACCTGAAACGTTAACTCTGTTTCTCTGTCCACGGATGTTGCCTGGCCTGCTGAGTTTTTCCAGCGTTTTCTGTTGTTATTTCGGATTTCCAGCATCCGCAGTATTTTGCTATCATGATACTAGAACTGAGAGATTATAACTGACAGGAATGACTGAACAGGCTGGGGTCCTTTCTCTAGTAAAGAGAAGACCCGAGAGGTAGCCTGATAGAGCTCTTTACAATTATGAAGGGGTTCGATAGGGTAGACATAGAGAAAATGTTTCCCCTTGTGGGGGAGACCAACACTTTGGGCCATAAATATAAGATTGTCATAATAAGGAATTCAGAGAGCAGTGAGGATGTGGAACTCGCTACTACAGGGAATGGTTGAGGCGACTAGCAAAGATACATTTTTAGGGGAAGCTAGATAAGCACATGAGGGCGAAAGGAATAGAAGGATATGCTGGTAGATTGAGATGAAGTAAGTAGAGTGGGAGGAGGCTCGTATGGAGCAGAAACACCGGCATGGACAGAATGGCCTGTTTCTGTGTGCTATATTCTATGAAAATATGCCTAAAAATGGGATGGTTGGAATAATTGACTTGGGAAATTTAATGATTTAGATTTAGAATGCTTGACCCTTTAAGAGAATGTCACTAACATTTTGTTTCATGATGTCCTAAAAGCGGAATATAGGGAGTTAGGAGGTAAATTGAAAAATAGGACCTCAAAGGTAGTAATCTCAGGATTGCTACCAGTGCCACGTGCTAGTCAGAGTAGAAATAGAAGGATAGTTCAGATGAATACTTGGCTAGAGGAACGGTGCAAGGGGGAGGGATTCAAATTCCTGGGACATTGGAACCGGTTTTGAGGGAGGTGGCACCAGTTCAAACCGGACGTTTTGCACCTGGGCAGGGCCGGGACCGATGTCCTAGGGGGAGTGTTTGCTAGTGCTCTGGGGGAGGGTTTAAACTAAAATGGCAGGGGGTTGGGAACCTGAGCGGGGGGACAGAGGAAAGGGAAGCAAGGATAAAGCAAAAGATAGGAAGGAGAAAAACGAAAGTGGCAGTCAGATAAATCAAACATGGCCACAGTAAATAATAATTCTAATAGGTCTAAGAGCGTTAAAAAAACAAGCCTGAAGGCTATGGCCCAGAAATTCATTGTAGCCACTTTTGGGGCGGTAAAGTCGGGCGGCCGCTAAAGTTTGCGCCCGGCGCAAAATCGAGGCCACTTCTCCGATATTCATTAGCTTCGCCCTAAGAGTTTGCTCGAGCGCTAAAACTGGCGCTGCACGCCTCTCTTTAGGTGCTAAGCCGGAGGTGCTGAGCGAGAGCGCCGAGGCCGGGCGCAGCGCAGGTGCGGCCATCTCGTGATTGACAGCAGACACCCTGGCGCCGGCCAGCTCTTAAGGGGGAAGGGTCGACTTGGTCTGCTGCCACGCCCTGGATAGTGGAGCCCTCCAGCTAGGCCTGAACACTGCTGCTGGACCCAAATAGCGCCTGAAGCCATGCAGAAGGCCCGTGAACGAGCGCAGCGCTTCTCAGAGCTTGATCTGAGTGTGCTGGTTGGTGGTGTGGAGAAGAGGCGCCATCTTTTGTACCCGGACAATGGCAGGAAGGCGCCGGTCCGCGTCTACCGGAGAGCCTGGAGGCATGTCGCCAGCAAGGTGTCAGCCAACAGCGAGGTCCCCAGGACCGGTGTCCAATGCCGCAAAAAGTTTAATGACCTCACTCGGATTGTCAGGGTGAGTACCCTTTCCAGTGTCCTCCTCATCCTTGCATGTGCACCTCACATTATGGGCAAAGGGACCTGAAAGCCCTAATGGCCAGCCCTCATCCAGCAGCTATGGGACAGGCATGAACATCAATTGCACATTCTGCACTTAACACACTGGCCAAGCTATTCCACCATGGGAGGCAGTGCACACAAGATCAGGGCTACACACTGGCCAAGCTATTCCACCATGGGAGGCAGTGCACACAAGATCAGGGTGACACACTGGCCAGGCTATTCCACCATGGGAGGCAGTGCACACAAGATCAGGGCGACACACATAGCCAGGCTATTCCACCATGGGAGGCAGTGCACACAAGATCAGGGCGACACACTGGCCAGGCTATTCCACCATGGGAGGCAGTGCACACAAGATCAGGGCGACACACTGGCCAGGCTATTCCACCATGGGAGGCAGTGCACACAAGATCAGGGCGACACACTGGCCAGGCTATTCCACCATGGGAGGCAGTGCACACAAGATCAGGGCGACACACTGGCCAGGCTATTCCACCATGGGAGGCAGTGCACACAAGATCAGGGCGACACACTGGCCAGGCTATTCCACCATGGGAGGCAGTGCACACAAGATCAGGGCTACACACTGTACTTACGAGGCCGTCCATTCTCTTGCAGGCCAAGCTGGCCAATAATAGGAAGAGCCAGACTGCGACCGGGGGAGGCCGACCCCAGATCCAGCCGCTCACCGAGCTGCAACATCGCGTGGAGCGCATCATGGGTGGCCGGGTGATTGGCCCCGTTGCATGTGGAGATGCCGACCCTGTTCTGGGCACCAATGGTAAGGACATCAACGTTTGGACCTCTCTCGTCCCACTTGCGCATCAGATCTACATCCTTTGCCACTGTCCGACCAATGCGCTGAATGCCACCACTCATGCATCCCTCGCTGACGTCCTCTCCTCACTCTAAAGCTACTCTTGTGCCTTCCTGCTTTCAGATGGTGAGGAGGAGGTCCCTGAACTTGCCAGTGACAGCCCCTCAGAAGAGGAGGAGGAGGAGGAGCAAGAGGAAGGCGGCCCATCAGGGGAACCCTCATCCGCGGCAACCCATGCGAATGTAGGGGACACGTCTTCCCTGGAGGGGAGCGTGGCGGAAGTGTCGGAGGGGAGGGGAGCTCATGGGACCTGCGGCCTGCAGAAACGCGGGAGGGGGGTGGAAGCTCAGCGGCCTTCTCCCTAGAGGGGGGAAGGGTCGGAGGGGAGTCCAATAGCTGGGCCCAGTGGCGTCCAGCAACGCAGGATGGGTCGGCCAGCTCGGCGGCCTTCTCCCCAGAGGGAGAGTCCGGCCTCCAGTCCGGAGATGGTCTTCGCCGAGGAGATGGAACGCCTCGAGGACTTGTCCGCGGACTCGGAGCGCCGGCACACGGAGCTCATGGGGGTAGTGGTATGGTTGCCTGAGGCCATCGAGTCCCTCTCTCGGAGTGTCACCGACGTCGGGGCCTCACAGGCCATCAGTTTGGCGGAATTTGGGGCAGAGCAGGCAGCGAGTCGGGCGGCATTCGGGGCAGCTCAGGCAGCGAGTGGGGAGCTGATCAGTGGTGCCGTGCAGTCACTGGGTGCTCTGATGAGGTCACTGAACAGGTCAACACGGGCACTCACTGCTGCCACACTCGCTGTGTCAGCCAGGCATCGCCAGGGCACCCGGCGCGCTGCAGCAGCACAGCGGTCTGTCCCTCGGCAGATTGGTGCGCCTGCTGCAGTGCTGGCCCGGGCGAGTGCCTGTGTCTCAGGCGACCAGCGAGCGCCTGCCATCCGCCAGCTTGCCCCCATTCCTCCAGCCACCACTGCCACTCCCCCAGTGGAGCTGCCAGGAGCTGCTGCAGCAACTGATGCTGGCCAGCCACAGCTGCAGCATTCAACAGCCGCCCGCTCGACGGCCAGACCTCGACTAGGCTGACCCCCAAGGGCATCTGCCGTCACAACATGTGCCCCTCTGGAGCCTGCCCCCAGCCTTGCAGCAGCCAATGGCCTTACTTTGAGGAGGAGCAGCAGGGCGGGCAGGGGCCACACAAAGATGGCCAAGGCATCGCCCTAGCGGGCCAAAAAGTCGAATGTGTGGCCAGTTGTGTTTGTTTTTTGAGGCCGAGAATTGGATGTTTGTTTTTTGAGGCCGAGAATTGGATGTTTGTTTTTAGAGGCCGAGAATTGGATGTTTGTTTTTTGAAGGCCGAGGATGTGATGTTTGTTTTTTACGAAGGCCGAGGATGACGGCCATTTTAGTTGCACTGTTTTGTTAATCCTCTCCAGGTTGTGGGAGCGAGTAATGTGTTTGAGTGTTTTTTGGGGGTTCCGTCTGTTTTTGGTTTTCATGTGGGAAGGGCCCTGAGTTTGTACAATAAAGCATTTTATTTATTAACATTGTCTATGTTTGATCTTTGAAGTGTTTGTTGCCTTAACCGGCTGAGGGCTTGCGGAGCGGCTGCAATCATGTTCTTTCATTGGCACAAGCCATTCCCTGACAAGGGGCCTAGAAGTGACGTTCAATAAGCCGCCGACGGGCGGCCCGTGGACCTTCTGCCTCCCTCCTGGGCTGGTACTCCTCGTCCTCCTCCTCCTCATGCTCCTCCTGCTCCTCCTCCTGAGGTGGGGGTCCAACATGAGCTGGCAGTGCCTGAGTCCTGCGGATAGCCAGGTTGTGCAGCATGCAGCAAACGACGACGAATTGGGAGACTCGCTCCTGCGAATACTGGAGGGCTCCCCCGGAGCGATCGAGACAGCGGAACCGTTGCTTGAGGACGCCGATTGTTTGTTCTATGATGTTCCTAGTCGCTTGATGGCTCTCGTTGTATGCCTCTTCAGCAGGGGTCGTGGGCGCGCGGAGCGGGGTCATGAGCCAGGTACACAAAGGATAGCCTTTGTCTCCGATAAGCCATCCTCTTGGGTGAGGCTGTGCCTGGAACATGTCAGCCACAGTTGTCTGTCGCAGGATAAAGGCATCGTGGCTGCTGCCTGGAAAGCGGGCATTGACAGCTAGGATGCGCTGCCTGTGGTCACACACCAGCTGTACGTTGAGGGAATGGTAGCCCTTCCGGTTGCGGTAATCTTCGGCATGCTCCAGAGGTGTCCGCAAAGCCACATGCGTGCAGTCAATGGCGCCCTGCACCATGGGGAAGCCCGCTATTCTTGCAAATCCCACTGCACGCTGCTGCTGCTTGTCCAGGGTCATGGGGAAGGAGATGAATTGATGTCTCCTTCTGAAAAGGGCTTCGGTCACCTGGCGGATGCAGCAATGCACGGCGAACTGGGAGATGTTAGCGATGTCCCCAGCAGCGGATTGGAAGGAGCCGGTGGCATAGAAGTTGAGAGCCACCGTCACCTTCACTGCCACCGACAGAGACGTCCTGCACATCAGCTGTGGCTGCAGATCTCTGTGATGCAGCTGGCAGATGTCTGCAACCACCTCCCTTCTGAATCGCAGCCTCCTAACACACATCGCGGCAGACATGGTCAGATAGGAGGACTGCTGGCGGTATACCCTGGGTGGGTAAGGCCTCAGTTGGCGACGCCTGTTGCCCCCTCTGCGTCTAGCCAGGGCTGCCACTCTCTCACGGCGTCTGTAAGCCCTTCTGGCATAAGGCTGAAAGTCAGCGTTGGCACCCAATGCAGCCCCCATTATATGCTGGCAAACACTGAGCTCTCAATGAAGGCAAAGATAATTGCTAAGCTCTGGCCTGAGCCAAAAATACCTGTCCTAGTGTTGGTCCAAACCAGTAAGCTCTCCTCCTTGGTCTCTCTCCAAAAAACCGTTGCACAAGAGTGAATGCTGCAAAATGGCTGGCCTTTATAGTGCAGGGTAAGTGCCCTTTAATTAGCGCTCCCCGCAGCCCGCCTCGGCTGTGTACCGTTCCACTTCACAGTCGCTCGGGACGCCCGGCGCACAATGGGCCGGCGCGAGTGAAGTTCCGGTTCGGGGCGCACAAAGGGCGTTGCACTAGTAAATGACGTCATGATCTGCGCGCACAGCAGGGCGTGCGCTAAGACTTTGCGCCGGCGCTAAATGTGTAATGAAGGTGGGGCGAGGCGCAGATCGCGCTGCGCCCGGGCGGTAAGCGCCTAGCACTCGAGATCTACTCCTCCTAAGGCGCTAACGGCTGGCGCGCCCAACTGAATTTCTAGGCCTATGTGTCTTAATGCGAGGAACGTTCGTAATAAGGTGGATGAATTAGCTGCGCAAATAGAGGTAAACGAATATGATTTGATTGGGATTACGGAAACATGGCTCCAGGGTGACCAAGGCTGGGAACTCAACATCCAGGGGTAGTCAATATTCAGGAAAGATAGGCAAAAAGGATAGGGAGGTGGGGTAGCATTGCTGGTTAAAGAAGGGATTAGCACAATTGTAAGGAAGGATATTAGCTCTGATGATGTGGAATCTTTATGGGTAGAACTGAGAAATGCCATGGGGCAGAAAACGTTAGTGGGAGTGGTATATAGATCTCCAAAAAGTAATGCGGAGGTTGGGGATGGCATTAAAATGGAAATGAGAGAAGCGTGCAAAAAGGGCACAGCAGTCATCATGGGTGACTTTAATCTACATATAGATTGGGCCAACCAAATTAGTAACAATACTGTGGAGGCGGAATTCCTGGAGTGTTTAAGGGATGGTTTCCTGGACCAATATGTCGAGGAACCAACTAGGGATCAGGCCATCTTAGGCTGGGTATTATGTAACGAGAAAGGATTAATTAGCAACCTTGTTGTACAAGGCCCCTTGGGTCGGAGCGATCATAATATGATCGAATTCTTCATTAAGATGGAGAATGAAGCAGTCGACTCAGAGACTAGGGTCCTAAATTTAAATAAAGGAAACTATGATGGTCTGAGGCGCGAGTTGGGTAGGATTGATTGGGGAATGTCACTCAAAGATTCACCAGGCTGATACCTGGGATGGCAGGAATGACGTATGAGGAGAGATTGTGTCGATTGGGCTTATACTCAATGGAGTTTAGAAGATTGAGAGGGGATCTCATCGAAACCTATAAAATTCTGTCAGGCCTGAACAGACTAGATGCAGGAAGGATGTTTCTGATGGCCGGGGAGTCCAGAACCAGGGGTCATAGTCTAAGGATATGGGGTAAGCCATTTAGGACTGAAATGAGGAGGAATTTCTTCACCCAGAGAGTGGTGAACCTGTGGAATTCTCTACCACAGAGGGCGGTGGAGGCCAGTTCATTAAGTATATTCAAGAAAGAGTTGGATATATTTCTTAAGGCTCAAGGGATCAAGGGATATGGGGAGAAGGCAGGGACAGGGTACTGAATTTGAATGATCAGCCATGATCTCATTGAATGGCGGAGCAGGCTCGAAGGGCCGAATGGCCTACTCCTGCTCCTATCTTCTATGTTTCTATGTTTCTATGTCTGGAGAGAGCAGCAGTTATTGGTTTTCTTTTTATCACCCCACTGGTCTGTTTGTGGTTAGGTGCCCGCAGGCTTGGGGAAGTTACCCGCAGGCTTAGGGAATCTAGAGCAGAGAGTTGGGATAGGGAAAGGGAGGTTGAAGGATACCAGGCTAAGATAGAGCGCCTGGTGGTCCAGTTCAGTGAGGGCAAAAGCCACACGAGGCATGAGTCAGAGTACCTGAAGTGCCTAGTTGCAGAGGCCAAGAGCAATGAGATGAGGGTGCGGGAGGAGAACGCCCGCCTCATACAAGAATTAAAAGAGCAGGAGGAAAAGGTTAGGGAGGTAAAGGCAGCATATAAGCTGGCCTGCGAGCAAGGGTTTGAGGAGGCAGATCATGGTCCCTGTAGGTAAGAGATAGAAAGCTTGAATATGGCTTTAAAGAGGGCAAAGGGGATGATATGTCTGATCAGCCCGAAGGCAGGTCAGCCGGATTTTACCGGCAACCCAAATAAAACCGTCCCACAGGCAACACACAGGAAAATTTGGTCAGGGAATCAGAGGTCCCACGACCGCCACCCATGGCTCCGAGCTTTCAGGAGCTCTGGCAGCAAAGGGGGGTGGAGGATGAGGTGGTAGAGGAAGTACAGCAGGCCATGCTAGATAGGCCGGGACCAGGACCAGTGTACCCCCTCCGACAACGGAGGTACGGTCCGCCCGTTGATGAAGATGACCCAGGGGCCATCCAGAATCAGTTTGTGGTGCCGTATGGCACCCACCAGCTCAGGGACCTGGTTAGCCACATCCCCAAGCTCACTAAAAAGGGAGACCCCTCTCTACACTTCAGGGAGATAGAGCAGGCGGCTTGTGGAAATGACTGTGATGATGCAGAGCAAGCAAAAATGCTGCTGTTTTCCCTGGCAGGTGATCTCCTCCAGGCCCTATCTGGTGAGTGCAAAAGGGGGCAGAGGGATTATGAGGGTCTCAAGAATGAGATATTGGAGGCCATGGGACTCAATGATGGTAGCCCATTCGCTCGGGTAGAAAGAACGGTGCAGCTGCCAGGGGAGTCCCCGCAGGCGTTCGCAGACAGGCTGTGGCCAGTCTACCGGAGCGCCTGCCCGGGAATGCCAGGGCGGGCAGCGCTGGACCCAGTCCAATTGACCCACTGGCTCCATTGCCTTATGACAAACAGCCTACCCCAGATCCAAGCCCAGGTCGCGGCTTGGTTTGACCCCCGAAACCCCCAGACCACCGAAGAAGCGGTGAACCGCCGGCTCACAGTAGCCTTCAGGAACATGAGTGGTATCGAGGCTCCCCAACCCAAGGGAAGAGTCCATGAGGTTAAACCTGGGAGCCAGAGTAAGAAAGAGTTGCACCAGGAGGGGAACCGTCCCTCCCAGGCTAGGTTAAATTGTTATGGGTGCGGGAAAGACGGTCACTGGAGAAAAGACTGTAAGAATCCCTGGAAGGATAACCAGGGAAAGGATCCCACAGCCCCAGCCTGTTCCGTCCGTGTATATGAATACACAGACTGCGGAGAACGGTATAATAGGTGTTTACTCAAAGTGGCTCAGACTGCAACTGATCTGTACAAATTACTACTCAGCCTTATATACAGGTGTGGTCACTGCCGGTACTACAGTATACATGAGCTGTAAAAAGTAGTTCCCCCCTTAAAGGTACATACATTACAATTCCTCCCCTTTTAGATTAACAGTACCATAACACTCATTTAACAATTAAATATCAAACTAATTACAATTAACACTTTTAACATGCAACATTAGCTGAAAATAGTCTATTTATAAATTCAGTCTTTGGGGAGGCTTCCTGATCCTTTCTGGATAGTGCCTTTCCCGAGTGTCTTGCTCTTGGTGCGGAGGCGATTCTGGCCCCCTATCGTCGGTTGGTTCATCAGCTTCCGATGCTACTGTTTCTGGGGTAGATGCTACCTGTACGTCGGGTTCATCAGAGAGGGGGCGGTACTGGACCTAATTCTAGGGAATGTGGCTGGCCAAGTGCAAAAAGTGCTAGTAGGTGAGCACTTTGGTGACAGTGACCATAATATGGTAAGATTTAAGGTGGTCATGGAAAAGGACATGGATGGGCCGGAAATAAAGGTTCTAAATTGGGGGAAGGCCGATTTTAATAGGATAAGGCAGGATCTGGCCAAAATGGACTGGGATCAGCTACTTGTAGGAAAATCCGCATCGGAGCAATGGGAGGCTTTCAGAAGGGAGATTGAGATCATACAATGGCAACATGTTCCCGTAAAGGTCAAGGGTGGTTCCAAAAACCACAGGGAACCTTGGATGTCAGGAGATATACGAGAATGGATTAGGAAAAAAAGGAGGGCTTTTGGCAGATACAAAAGGCTAAAGACGGAGGAAGCCCTAGAGGAGTACAAAAAGTGCAGGGGGATACTTAAAAAAGAAATTAGGAGATCAAGGAGGGGCCATGAAATAACACTGGCGAGCAAAATAAAGGAAAATCCTAAGATGTTTTATAAGTATATTAAGGGTAAGAGGATAACTAGGGAAAAAATAGGGCCCATTAGGGACAAAAGTGGCAATCTGTGTGTGGAGCCGGAAGATGTAGGAGGGGTTCTAAATGAATTTTTTGCATCTGTTTTCACTATGGAGAAGGACGATGTAGACATAGAAATAGGGCGGGGGGACTGTGATATGCTCGAACATATTAACATCGAGAGGGAGGAGGTATTGGCGGTTTTAGCTGGCCTAAAAATGGATAAATCCCCAGGCCCGGATGAAATGTATCCCAGGCTGCTGTGTGAGGCAAAGGAAGAGATTGCGGGGGCTCTAACACATATATTCAGGACCTCTCTGGCCACAGGGGATGTGCCAGAGGACTGGAGAACCGCTAATGTAGTACCATTATTCAAGAGGGGAAGTAGGGAAAAACCAGGGAACTACAGGCCAGTGAGCCTAACATCAGTGGTAGGAAAATTATTGGAAAAAATTCTGAGGGACAAAATTTGTCTCCACTTGGAGAGGCAAGGATTAATCAGGGATAGTCAACATGGCTTTGTCAAGGGAAGATCATGTCTGACTAATTTGATTGAATTTTTTGAGGGGGTGACTAGGTGTGTGGATGAGGGTAACGCAGTGGATGTGGTATACATGGATTTCAGTAAGGCCTTCGATAAAGTCCCGCACAGGAGACTGGTCAAGAAGGTAAGAACCCATGGAATCCAGGGTGCCTTGGCACATTGGATACAAAACTGGCTTAGTGGCAGAAGGCAGAGGGTGATGGTCGAAGGTTGTTTTTGTGACTGGAAGCCTGTGGCCAGTGGGGTACCACAGGGATCGGTGCTGGGTCCCTTGCTGTTTGTGGTCTACATTAATGACATGGATATGAATGTAAAAGGTATGATCAGTAAGTTCGCGGATGATACAAAAATTGGTAGGGTGGTAAATAGCGAGGAGGGTAGCCTCAGTCTGCAGGACGATATAGATGGGTTGGTCAGATGGGCGGAACAGTGGCAAATGGAATTTAACCAGGAAAAGTGCGAGGTGATGCACTTTGGGGGGACTAACAAGGCAAGGGAATACACAATGAATGGTAAGACCCTAGGCAAGACGGAGGGTCAGAGGGATCTGGGTGTGCAAGTACACAGATCCCTGAAGGCGGCAGAACAGGTGGATAAGGTGGTAAAAAAGGCATATGGGATACTTGCCTTCATTAGCCGAGGCATTGAATACAAGAGCAAGGAGGTTATGATGGAGCTGTATAAAACACTGGTTAGGCCACAGCTGGAATACTGTGTGCAGTTCTGGTCGCCACACTACAGGAAGGATGTGATCGCGTTGGAGAGGGTGCAGAGGAGGTTCACCAGGATGTTACCAGGGCTGGAGCGCTTCAGCTATGAAGAGAGACTGGGCAGATTGGGTTTGTTTTCCTTGGAGCAGAGGAGGCTGAGGGGGGACATGATTGAGGTGTACAAAATTATGAGGGGCATAGATAGGATGGATGCTGAGGACCTTTTTCCCTTAGTAGAGGGGTCAATAACTAGGGGGCATAGATTCAAGGTAAAGGGCGGGAGGTTTAGAGGGGATTTGAGAAAGAACTTCTTCACCCAGAGGGTGGTTGGAGTCTGGAACTCACTGCCTGAAAGGGTTGTGGAGACAGGAACCCTCACAACATTTAAGAAGCATTTGGATGAGCACTTGAAATGCCACAGCATACAAGGCTACGGACCAAATGCTGGAATATGGGATTAGATTAGACAGGGCTTGATGGCCGGCGCGGACACGATGGGCCGAAGGGCCTCTATCCGTGCTGTATAACTCTATGACTCTTGTGATGAAATATTCCATTCATCACTGCCTGTGACTGTGGTTGGTTTCAGGTTCCCCCTTACCATTGTATTGCCTGTGACTGTGGTTGGCTTCAGGTTTCTCCTCACCATTGTATTGTGTATTGGAATGTATGAAATGTGTTGTGTGTAGGGCTCCGCCCATACCTGGCCTCTATGTAAGCCAGCTCAGTCTGGCCTCACAGCCAGTACTGCAGACCTCCAGGGAAGATACCTCTCTCCACTGCGTGTTATCTTCTAAGTTAATAAAAGCCTTGTTTTGTTTCGCTAACATCGAGTCTCGGGATTATTGAGGCACATCAATTTTATTAACTTATTTTTCAACACAATGGATCAACTCCTGAAACCCGAACGTTTGGATTTGGATCAGCATGCTCCGGACGCATCAGCATGCTTCAGACACTGGTTTATGTGTATGGAATTCTTCCTGGACAATTCCGCAGCCGTCAAAGACGCTACGGACGCTGCGAGTATGAAACTCGGAATTCTGCGGAATTGGGTAAGCCACCGGGTTTACCCCCTCATCCAAGATGCCGACGCGTACCTGGCCGCCTGCGACATCTTAAAGGTGCATTACCAGCAGCCTACGAATGAGGTGTATGCTAGGCATCAGCTCGCCACTCGCGCACAGCGACCTGGGGAATCGGTGGAGGAGTTCCTAGGCACCCTGAAAATGCTTGGCAAAGACTGCAAGTGCCGAGATGTAAAAGCCGCAGTGCACACCGACGAGCTTGTTCGCGATGCCTTTATCACAGGCCTCAGCTCCACTTACATCCGGCAAAGACTGCTGGAAAAAACGGGATTGGACCTGAAACAGGCTGCGGACACCGCGCGATCCCTGGATGTGGCCCAGAGAAACGCGGACGCCTACTCTTCAGCCCGCGCCGTCCACGCCGCCACGTGTGCACCAAGGGCGCCACCATCTTGGAAGGCATCTTCCCCGCCCGGCAGCCCGACACCGTCGGGGCCCCGCTCTCCCCCCAGAAGCCCTACGACAGCCGCGACGCGTCGGGGACCCAACTGCTACTTCTGCGGGCAGCCAAAGCACACCAGAAACCTGTGCCCGGCGAAAGGCACCACCTGCTTTAAGTGCGGTAAGAAGGGGCACTTCGGGAAGGTGTGCAGAGGGAACCCCGCTGGAAAACCAAAACCCGCCACCGCCGCGTGTGCGCCGTGGGAGCGGCCATCTTGGACGCCATCTTGCCCGACCTCGTGGGGTCCGCCATCTTGTGAGCAGACAGCGCGGACGCCATCTTGTCTCGATCAGGGCCCTACAGTGGCATCGGTCACAGTGGACCAGACCAGGCCCCACCCGCTATCCAAATCAATGGTGGACATCGAGGTAAACGGGTGCGGGGTTAAATGTTTAATTGACAGTGGAAGCACGGAGAGTTTTATCCACCCGGAACTGGCACGACAACTCTCCCTAAAGGTGGTCCCTACTCGGGGTACCATCTCTATGGCTGATAAAACCCAGACATCGACCATTCTGGGTTACTGCACGGTACAATTGTCCGTTAACGGGACTGTATACGATAATTTTAAAGTATTAATCATGAAGAATCTATGCGCGAGCGTGATCTTGGGCCTGGATTTCCAGTGCAACCACCAAAGCATCACGCTCAAGTACGGTGGGTCCCAGCCGCCCCTCACAGTGTGCGGCCTGGCTACCCTGAAGGTAAAGCCGCCTTCGCTATTCGCGAACCTTACCCCTAACTGCCGGCCAATAGCGACCAAAAGCAGGAGGTACAGCTGGGAGGACAGGCGGTTTATCGCAACCGAGGTAGACAGGCTCCTGAAAGAGCGCATTATTGAATGCAGCAATAGCCTGTGGCGCGCCCAAGTGGTGGTGGTAAGGGGTAGCGAGAAGAAACGGATGGTGATCGACTATAGCCAAACGATCAACAGGTACACCCAACTAGACGCCTACCCGCTACCCCGCATATCAGAAATGGTGAACCAAATCGCCCAATACCGGGTGTTCTCCACCATCGACCTCAAGTCAGCGTACCACCAGCTCCCTATCAGACCAGAGGACCGCCCGTACACCGCCTTCGAGGCGAACGGACGCCTCCACCAATTCCTCAGAGTCCCCTTTGGGGTGACGAATGGGGTCTCGGTCTTCCAGAGGGAGATGGATCGCATGGTCGATGACCACCACTTGCAGGCAACCTTCCCCTACCTCGACAACGTCACCAACCACAGACCACGGCAATAGCAGCAACAACGACCACAGCAACTCTTACCCACCCACTACTCTTTCATCACCCCCGGAAGAACATCGACCAACGGCACCCCCACCAACTACCCCTTCAACAACCCTGGCGGCACCCCCGGCAGAGACCCAGGAGGCCACCGGGGACACCCAGCCGACACCCGCGACACCACAACAGCCACGTCGGTCGCAGAGGACTACCAAACCCCCGAACAGACTAAATCTATAGAAGGGGTGAATGTGATGAAATATTCCATTCATCACTGCCTGTGACTGTGGTTGGTTTCAGGTTCCCCCTTACCATTGTATTGCCTGTGACTGTGGTTGGTTTCAGGTTTCTCCGCACCATTGTATTGTGTATTGGAATGTATGGAATGTGTTGTGTGTAGGGCTCTGCCCATACCTGGCCTCTATGTCAGCCAGCTCAGTCTGGCCTCACAGCCAGTACTGCAGACCTCCAGGGAAGATACCTCTCTCCACTGCGTGTTATCTTCGAAGTTAATAAAAGCCTTGTTTTGTTTCGCTAACATCGAGTCTCGGGATTATTGAGGCACATCAACTCTATGACTCTATCACCAGGTACGTATGGGCGAGGCATGCGGTTGACTTGTTCCTGTGACTCTAGGATCTGGTCAGCATGGCGTCTCACGATGCTCTCCCCAACGTCCACTGTGTAGATTAGTGGGCCCTGCCGTGTGCATATCGTTCCTGGCTGCCATTTTTCTGTTCGGTTGTCGCGGGCCAAGACTGGTTGCCCTACATTGAAGCTCCTTGTTGGCCTCTCATGGATGTGCTGGAATTGTTTACTCTCAACATATCTTCGTACGTTTGGTCTGAGCAAATCCAGGCGAGATCTTAACCTTCGGTTAAAGAACATCATGGCTGGGGCTGGTTGGTGACTGCATGTGTCGCATTCCGGTAGGCGAACAGGAAATTGTCCACCTTGTGCTGCAGCGGAATGTTGTCATTGTACATAGCCTTTATTGCCTTCTTAAAGGTTTGAACGAACCTCTCAGCCAATCCATTTGTGGCTGGATGATACAGGGCGGATGTGTAATGCCTTACCCCATTCTTTTTCAAGAACCTCCGGAACTCTTTGGACACAAACTGTGTTCCGTTGTCGGAGCAAATCTGTTCTGGCAAGCCATTCCTGGCAAAAATGGTCCGTAGGACCGCAATAGTTTTCTCCGTGGTGGTGGAGGACATTTTGATGACCTCAGGCCATTTCGAGTGCGCATCCACGGCTATTAAAAACATTGAGTCCATGAATGGACCAGCAAAATCAATATGCACCCGTTGCCATGGAGACGAGGGCCACTCCCATGGGTGTAGAGGGGCCTGTGGTGGTGCATTTTGGACTTTCTGGCATCCTGAGCAGCTCTTGGTCAGGTCCTCGATTTGCTTATCGATTCCCGGCCACCACACAGAAGCCCTGGCTATGCTTTTCATTTTTACCCCTCCCAGATGACCCTCATGAAGCCCATTGAGCACTCTATCCCTTAACTTGGGTGGAATTACCACTCGGGATCCACACATCAAGGTCCCCCAGCACACTGACAGCTGTTCTCTCCTTGTCGAGAATGCTGGCAACAGTGAGTCGCCATGTGCTGGCCATCCCTTCACCGTCAAATCATATACCCGAGACAGTGTCGGGTCATTTCGGGTTTCCTTTTCGATACAAGCGTTAGTTACCGGTAGGTATTCAACTATAGTCGAATGGAATATTTCAACAGGATCCACTGCTGGTGCTTCCTCCGCAGTAGGCAGTGGCAGGCGTGATAGCCCATCAGCATTTCCATGCTGTTTCCTGCCCTTATATTCAATCTCATAGTGGTGCGCCCCTAGAAAAAGTGACCATCTTTGTAGTCGTTGCGCAGTCATCACCGGAACGCCCTTCTTCGGATTAAAAATGGAGACAAGAGGCTGGTGAATTTCTGCCCATGCAGATAGTGATTGAACTTTTTCACTCCCCACACTAGGCTGAGGGCCTCCCTGTCAATCTGGGTGTAGTTACGCTCGGCTGAGGTTAGTGATCGTGACGCAGATGCTATTGGCCTCTCTGAGCCGTCCGAGAATTTGTGCGACAGCACCGCTCCAATGCCGTAGGGTGACGCATCACATGCCAACCGAATTGGTAATGCTGGGTTGTAATGGGCCAATACCTCTTTCGATGTGATTAGTGTTTTGCTCTTCTGGAAAGCTCATCTACATTCATCACTCCACTTCCATGGCACCCCAGTTTGCAGTAGGGTGTTCAGTGGGTGTAGTATTGTAGACAAATTTGGCAAGAATTTATGGTAGTAGTTTACCAGCCCGAGGAACGACCTCAGGTGTGACACATTTTCCGGTGCTGGAGCCTTGACTACTGCCTCAATCTTCTCTGGGGACTTATGTAACCCCTCTTTATCGATAAGGTGGCCACAATACGAGATTTGTTTTCTAAAAAACTCGCATTTGGGGTGGTTAGCTCGGAGCCCATATTCCTGCAATCTAGTGAGCACCTGCTCCAGGTTGACAAGGTGATCACTGTCATTTTCGCCCATGACCAGGATGTCGTCCAAATAACACTGGGTCCCTGGGATCCCTTGCAGGTCTTGTGCCATTGCCCTCTGCCAAATAGCCGGAGCTGATGCTACCCCGAATACCAGCCGGTTGTATTGGTAGAGACCTTTATGGGTGTTGATTGTGAGGTATTATTTTGATGCTTCTTCTGCCTCCATTTGCAGATACGCCTGGGCCAGATCAATCTTAGTGAAGCATTTCCCTCCAGATAGCGAGGCGAAAATATCTTCAATCCGCGGAAGTGGATATTGAACGGTGTGAAGGACCGGGTTCACTGTTACCTTAAAGTCCCCACAGATGCGAACCTTCTTTGGTTCCCCAGGCGTGCTGCTCAATGACTTTTTCATCACAGGGACGATGGGTGTAGCCCACTCGCTCCAGTCTACCTTGGACAGTACCCCTGAACATTCCAGACTCTCCAGCTCTGATTCGACGGCTGGGCGGATCGCACAAGGTACCGGTCTGGCCTTAGAAAATTTTGGGCTTGCGTTTTCTTCAATTTTAATCGTCGCTGTCATGCCTTTTAGTGTTCCGAGTCCTTGCTGGAACACTTCTTTCACGTCAGTTAGGATCTTTGACAGTCGCCCAGGTGTGACGTCGTCATCCTTTTTGTCAGCCACAGTCAGTGCCTGTATGGAATGCCAATCCAGTTGTATTTTCTGGCTCCATTCACGTCCCAGTAATGGTGGTCCTCCATCTTGCAATACATACAGGTCTAGTTTTGGTGTTTCCTTACCGTTATATATAACGGTCACCCTTATTTTTCCTTTGGGGTAGAATTTTTGCCCCGTGTACGTCTTCAAAAAAAAATTTGTGTCTCTCAAGGGTATGCGTGAGAATAGCCGCTCGTAGTCCCGTCGGTTTCTGACTGTTAGGGCTGATCCTGTGTCCAATTCCATCTTTACCTGGACTCCTGCTATCTTGGGAGTGACCCAAATGGTTCAGTGATCCTCCGTTGTGATCACATTATGTAGTTTCAGACAACTCAGTTCCCTGCTTTCGGAGTCATTATCACTCTTTTGTTCATCTGAACTATTCTCCGTCATCTTATGTACCTTCTGGTACTTTCCTTTGGTAGGTTTCTTATTGCTGGTTTTCTTTCCCGACCTGCAGACTCGTGCTATGTGTCGTACTTTTCCACACTGTCTGCACACTTTGTCTTTGAACCAGCAATCATTCTGGTCATGTGTTGTTCTGCCGCAGCGATAGCACTTCTCTGTTCCATATGACATTTCGTTTGTGCCATATTCTTGCGGGCTCTGTTGTATCACTGCAGCGCCCCGTGCTGCTGCTTCATATGATGCCGCAATGCTGATAGCCTTTTCTCGCGTAAGGTCCTTTTCAGATAAAAGCCGTTTCCGGGTTCCTTCACTTTGAAGCCCACACACAAACTTGTCCCTTAAGGCATCTGTCAGTCCCGCTCCAAACTGGCAGTGTTTCGATAGTTTGCGCAGTTCTGTTAAATAATCAGCATTGCTTTCATCCTTATGCTGGTTCCGTTTGTGAAACTTGAACCTTTCTGCTATCAGCAGCGGTGTGGGGTTCAAATGTTCCTTTAGTATCGTTACTATATCTTCAAAACTCTTTTCCATTGGCTTCGTTGGGGTTACTAGATTTCGTAATAAACCATACATCTTTGCACCCATTAAATTTAACAATACCGACGCTTTCTTGTCATCTGACACCTCATTTGCCTCGCAGTACACCTCTATTCATTCGACATATGTAGTCCAATCTTCGACTTCATTGTCAAATGCAGTGATACTGCCACTCTTTGGCATTTTGGGTGTGGTTTAAAATGGCATCTCCCAATGGCTTAAAATGGTGCCTCCCACGCTTTCCTTCCTCCCCCGCTGCTGCCGACGCCGCTCCCGGCGGTTCTTGTGGCAATGGCGGCGCCCTATAGGTTTCGCGCGCTTCTCTCTCTCTCTCCGATGCTGCTCGGCCCCTGAACACCAGCTGCGCCCCGTGCGCTCTGCCCTCTCTCTCTCTCCCCCGTCGATGCTGCTCGGCCCTTTGCAGTGCCGCTCGGTCGGGCTCTAGCCCACTGCTGTCTGGGAAGAGTCTGCGCACTACCTGTTGCCAGCCCGTTTCGCTGGACCACCTCGACTGGAAAGCCAAGCCTGGCTCTCGACAGCGTCCCCCGCAATTCTCGAGTCTCTGCTGGATGACTGGGCGGTTGCCCGTGGTCGACGCCCGAGTCTCTGGTCTTGACCTCCAATCCACTGATCTCCAGGAACGAATCCCCGGGAGGCGATGCAGAGTTGCAGGTAGGTTTGAACCTGCCTCGTCGCCAATGTTACTTCCGTGTATAAGAAGACACAGACTGCGAAGAACGGTATAATAAGTGTTTACTCAACTTGGCTCAGACTGCAACTGATCTGTACAGATTACTACTCAGCATTATATACAGGTGTGGTCACTGCTGGTACTACAATATACATGAGCTGTAAAAAGTAGTTCCCCCCTTAAAGGTACATACATTACACAGCCCAAAAGGCAGGGCCAGATATCCCTCCTGCTGCGATTGAGTCATTTTTACAGTCCCTACGGTCTCTTCTGACTGGCTAGGGGAGAGTAGCAGCCACCACCGGTGCTTTGACCCTGTCTGCCCCATCCAACTCCCAGCAATGACTAGAGCCAGCGCAGCCTGTTGGCCAGTGTCCCTGTGAAAATGCTGAGGGGAGCAGGCCCTATGTTAAGATGGGGGTGAAGACGGTGCAGGGGAGATACTCGGTGGAAATTGGAGCCTCCAGCACGGTGGTCCACTCGGAAGACCTGACCAATTCACCCCGGTCTAACAAGATCCCATTTAGCTTAATGGGACCCACAGGGAAACGGGCAGCTGGGAGTGAATCTGAGGTCAGAGATCCTCAGCCCGCAGCGGGTACAAGCTCACAGGCTGCACAGGCAGGCGCTGTGGCTTGTGCTAGGGGAGGAGCCATTCATGACCAGTGTAAGTTGTTCAAGCAGGGGGGCAGGGAAGGAGAGTTCTGGGACCCCTGTAGAGCAGGTCCGGTAACAACAATCCGGGACAGGGGAGGCACACAGGGGATAGCTTTGGCCCTGGACCAAAAGCAGGTCCAAGCCCAAGATTCCGCCTTTAAGGCCGCCCTGGTAAGGGAAAAGGAGTTAGAACAGAGTTACTGGCAGGCTGCCAGTTATATTAAACAATGCAGGTTGTTTGAGCCGGGGGCAGGGAAACAGGCAGCTGGGATTGAACCTGAGAATAGAAATCCTCAGCCTGCAGCGCGTACACTCACACAGACTGCACACACAGGCACAGTCGCGTGCGTGAGAGGAGAAGTTCCCCAGCACTTGGCCCGAGCGATTCCCCCTCTCTTGTGGGACTCTGGGGTGGAGCTTGAACCGGGTTTTAGACCTGAAGGGGAAGGCACTCAGCCACCAGCAGCCGGTGGCAAGGGATTGCCTGTCCCCAGCCCAGGTTTGGGAAGGGAGGGACCCGAAGGAGGAGGTCCCCAGCCAGCAAGGAGTGTGACCCGAGCTAAGGGTCCGCTCGCCGGGGTAGCCCCACCAACGACACTCCCTAGGAGGTCTCTTCGGCTACCCCAGCCCAAGAAAGTATGGTCACCAGCTTTCCAGTGGAATAGGGCGGACTCCCGAGGCAGGGAGAAGCCAAAAGACAGAAGTCCCCAACCAGCAGCCATAAACTGAGAGGGGCCAGAAGTTGGGATCAATCCAGCCACGCCGCAGGGAGCAGCCTGTGGCAGCCCAAACAGGGATTAGGCTGGCCGCCCGGAGACGGGCGGTGCTTGTATATAGCTTTGGACAGGAATGTGTATTGTAAGGGGTTTTCTTAGATCGCAGAGGCCTCTCTCTCTCCAGAGGCCTCCCTCTCTCTTGCACAGTAAAACCTTGAGTGGTTCGACCCACTCGCCCCTTAGTTTCTAGACACTGGACTTTGAGGCAGGAACTACAATGCAGAGAAAACTCTATAGACCAGGTTTAATGAAAACGAAATGAAACTTTATTGCATAAAGGAACAGATCAAACTGGAAGCCAATAAGGTACATGGGAGGGAAAAACAAATCATAATACAGAACTGGCTAAGATATATATATGCATATTATACTTTACAAAAGTCATCACGAAATGGGGAAACACACGGAACATCGAGAGACAACAACTCATTGTTAAAATTACCCCTTAAATGCCCACCCCCTCAGCCTATCTAGATCAGATTGTGAGGGGCCAGAAACATGCTCACCAATCCAGTTGGAAAGTATAGAGTTTTGAAAACGGTCTGCGTTTTGATCCTTTCAGGCGTCCTGTCTGCACGTGGTCAGCGCTGTGGGCTGCGACACTCTCTCTTCTTCCTTGAGGTGAAGGTCACGGACAGGCTGGATGTCAGCAGGCCTGGAAGTCGGTGCAGGGAGAAACCAACTGTTTTACCATTTTCGCATGGGTTTCGTCGCACAGCCCAGTTGGTTCACCATTTTCATGCGGCATCGGCAGCGGCGGGAGGCGGAGCAGCGTGGCAGAGCGACGACAAGAGGCCCCAGAGGCTCAGGTAGGCCTCAGTGCGGCATCGGCAGCGGCGGGAGGCGGAGCAGCGTGGCAGAGCAACTACAAGAGGCCCCAGAGGCTCAGGTAGGCCTCAGTGCGGCATCAGCAGCGGGTGGAGGCGGAGCAGCGCGGCAGAGCGACTACAAGAGGCTTCAGAGGCTCCAGAGGCTCAGGTAGGCCTAAGTGCAGCATCGGCAGGGGGTGGAGATGGAGCGGAGCGGCAGAGCGACTACAAGAGGCCCCAGAGGCTCAGGTAGGCGTACCAATCTCCAATCTCAGGGAAGGAGAGAGGTAAAAAGTATTCAAGGTGTGACATCGCCACAAAACAGGTAGGTGATTGGTTGGAGTATTTCTCTTGTTTTAAAACTTTAAGTCTGTGGTTTATAGTTTTTAAGGCTGCTGTGGTGTACCTGGGACAGTTTGTAAACCAGGGCCCTTAAATATATCATTTAACTGTAGTGAAATTGGTGGGATTCATTTAATTTTAATTAATTAGTTAAAGGGTAAGTGCAAGTCATCAAAGAGTGCTGTGAGTTTGGGTAAGAGTGAGAGTTCTTTAATTGTTATTTCTCTTTAAACCATTCTTGATAAGATTACTTTAAGCAGTTTAAGTAAAGGGGAAAAGTTAAATATTTGGGATTCTGTTGGTTTAAGAAGAGTAAAACAAGGTTACACTGCAGTAGGAGTAAATTGGCACAGCAGGCAGTGGAAACCAGTTTTCTAACCAATCAGCAGGGGTGACTCATTTGGCTGTAAACAAACAAACAGTATAAAAAGACCAGTCCTAGTGCGAGCAAGCACTGAGTGCGAGTCATCAAAGAGTGCTGTGAGTTAGGGTAAGTGGGGTGTTAGGTGCTCTTTTCAAACTTTAACTCTGTGGGCAGTTAATAAGGCCTTTCTGGTGCAGAGTGACTGTTGGTAAACCATTTAACTGGTGTAACTAGAGGGATTGATTTAATTTAAATCCAATTAATTAAAGGGGATACTAGCATCTAAAATCGGGCAGAGGGTGTCCATAACTAACAATAAAAAATGTAATTAATTACATAGAATGGAGCAGGTGATGTGTTACTGTTGCGAGATGTGGGAGCCGGTGAACCCCATTGAGGCTCACGGTGATTACGTCTGTGACAAGTGTCTGCTGCTACAGGAACTCCAGCTACGTGTTGATGAGCTGGAGTCTGAGCTCCAGACACTGCAACACATCAGGGAGGGGGAGAAGTACCTGGACTCTGTGTATCAGGAGGTGGTCACACCTATGAAGTTAAGTAATTCAGATGTAGCCCATGGTCAGGGACAGGACGGTGTGACTACGAGTGAGGCAGGTACAGGGATCCAGGAGGTAGAGCTGGAGGAGCCGCAGCCCTTGCTCTTGACCAACAGGTTCGAGGTTCTTACTCCCTGTGGGGACAGGAGCAGGGACTGCAGGGAGGATGAGCAACCTGGCCACAGCACCATGGAACGGGGGGGCCATTCAAGAGGGGGGAGTAAATAGAAATGTTGTAGTGGTAGGGGATAGTATTATTAGGGGGATAGATAGAGTTCTCTGCAGCCGAGAGCGAGAGTCCCGAAGGTTATGTTGCCTACCCGGTGCCAGGGTTAAGGACATCTCCTCTGGGCTGGAAAGAAACTTGCAGTGGGAGGGGGTGGATCCAGTTGTCGTGGTCCATGCTGGTACAAACGACGTAGATAGGACTAGGAAGCTGGTTCTGTTAAAGGAGTATGAGCAGCTAGGGGTCAAATTAAAAAACAGAACCTCAAGGATAATAATCTCTGGATTATTACCTGAGCCACGAGCGAATTTGGCTAGGACAAATAAAATTAGAGAGTTAAATGCATGGCTCAAAGACTGGTGTGGGAGAAATGGGTTTTTCTTCCTGGGACACTGGCACCAGTACTGGGGCAGGATGGAGCTGTTCCGTTGGGACGGGCTTCACTTGGCCAGTGCTGGGACTAGAGTCCTGGTGGATCATATAACTAGAGCTGTAGAGAGGGCTTTAAAGTAACTAGTGGGGGGAGGTTCCTAGAGAGCAAATAATAAAAATGACAACAGAGAAGGTCATAGACTTAGGTAGCAGTGGGGAAATTAAAAACCAGAGCGTGTCAGGAAGGGGCAGAAGGTATGGAGTAAAAGGTAAAGTAATAAAAAGGGCAAAAGCAGGAACTAAGTGTCACAAAACATATTTGAAAGTTCTCTATCTGAATGCACGTAGCATTCGTAACAAAATAGACGAGTTAATGGCACAAATAACTACATATGGGTATGATCTTGTGGCCATTACAGAAACATGGCTGCAGGGTGACAATGCCTGGGAATTAAACATACCAGGTTATTTAACGATCAGGAAGGACAGGCAGGAAGGAAGGGGAGGTGGGGTGGCTATGTTAATAAAGGAAGGAATCACTGTAATACAGAGAAATGATATTGGGTCAAAAGATCAGGATAATGAAACAGTTTGGGTGGAGATAAGGAATAATAAGGGGAAAAAAACATTAGTGGGCGTAGTCTATAGGCCTCCGAACAGTTGCAACTCTGTTGGACGGAGTATCAATCAGGAAATAGTTGAGGCTTGTAATAAGGGAGCATCTATAATTATGGGGGATTTTAACTATCATATTAATTGGACAAATCAAATTGGGCAGGGCTGCCTTGAGGATGAGTTCATTGAGTGTATTAGGGATGGGTTTCTTGAGCAGTATGTAACTGAACCGACCAGGGGGCAAGCAACCTTAGATCTGGTCCTGTGTAATGAGACAGGATTAATTAAAAATGTCCTAGTAAAGGATCCCCTTGGAATGAGTGACCATAACATGGTTGAATTCCATATTCAATTAGAGGGTGGGAAGGTTGGATCTCAAACAAGCGTGCTAAGCTTGAATAAAGGAGACTATGAAGGTATGAGAGCGGAATTGAGTAGAGTGGATTGGGAAAATAGATTAAAGGGTAAGACGATACATGATCAGTGGTGTACATTTAAGGAGTTATTTTACAACTTCCAAAAAATATATATTCCACTGAGAAGAAAAGGGTGTAAAAGAAAACACAGCCATCCGTGGCTAAGTAAAGAAATTAAGGATAGTATTCGACTAAAAACAAGGGCATATAAGGTAGCCAAATCTAGTGGGAGGATAGAGGATTGGGAAAACTTTAAAAGACAGCAAAAAATAACAAAAAGATTGATTAAGAAAGGGAAGATAGATTATGAAAGTAAATTAGCAAAAAATATAAAAACAGATAGTAAGAGTTTTTATAGTTATATAAAAAGAAAAAGGGTAGCTAAAGTAAATGTTGGTCCCTTAGAGGATGAGACCGGGAAATTAATGGTGGGAAATATGGAGATGGCAAAAACACTGAATGAATATTTTGTATCAGTCTTTACAGTAGAAGACACTAAGAATATCCCAACACTGGACAAACAGGGGGCTATAGGGGGGGAGGAGCTAAACACGATCAAAATCACTAAGGAAGTGGTACTCGGTAAAATAATGGAACTCAAGGCGGATAAATCACCTGGACCTGATGGCTTACATCCTAGGGTCTTGAGGGAAGTGGCGGTAGGTGTTGTATCCATGTGTTAATGGAGACACGGAATGCCGGAGTTGATTTAACAAGTGTTTACTGAACAAAGTCTGGAGGTGAACTAAACTATACAAGATGCTAGACAGGCTTATATACCCGAGTGGTCACTACCGGTACTACAGTACACAGGGGCTTCAAAAAAACATAGTTCCTCTTAAAAGTGCATACAGTACAATTCCTCCCCTTTTAGATAAATAGTACATAACATTTTAAGTAATCATTAATTAACATTTTTACAAGAACAATAATCTACACATTTGTGGAAGTTAATCAATTACAAATTCAGTCTCTCTGGAGGCTTCCTGACTCGGTCCGGATAACGCCTCGGTGGTGTAGTAGGTTTCGGTGGTGTCGTAGGTTCTTTTGGCAAGGTCGATTCGGCTTGAATGCCAGTGTCGGGTTCATCTGGTTCCAGTATCACCGGATCGGAGGTAGATACTATGGGTATCTGTGCTTCATCTTTAGGCGTATAGAGTTGTGGTGTAGGTTGTCCCTTTTCGGATGACTCTATGATCTGGTCAGCGTGGCGCCTTATTATGCTTTCTCCAATGTCCACGGTATATATCAGCGGTCCTAGTCGTGTGCAAATAGTTCCAGGCTGCCATTTCTCGGTACGGTAGTCACGGGCCAAAACTTGTTGACCTATCTGGAAGGTTCTAGTTGGCCTTTCATTCATGCCTTGAAATTGTCGGTTCTCTACGTCCCTTCTGATGTTTGGTTTGATCAAATCCAGCCGGCATCTTAGTTTTCTATTGAAAAACATCATGGCGGGGGTTTGGTTTGTAACCACATGTGTTGCATTCCTGTACGCAAACAAGAAGTTATCTACCTTATGTTGTAGATTTATGTCTCCATTACCCATGGCCTTTATGGCCTTCTGAAGGTCTGGACAAACCTTTCAGCTAATCCATTGGTGGCGGGATGGTATGGGGCAGACGTGTAGTGCTTAACCCCATTGTTTTTTAAGAACTTCCTGAATTCTTCGGATACAAATTGCGGTCCATTATCAGAACAGATCTGTTCAGGCAGCCCATTCCTGGCGAATATGGTCCTTAATACTGTGATGGTTTTTTCCGTGGTGGTGGAGGACATCTTTATTACCTCTGGCCACTTGGAGTGCGCATCAACCGCGATTAAGAAGATTGAGTCCATAAATGGACCAGCAAAGTCGATATGTACCCTTTGCCATGGAGATGAGGGCCACTCCCATGGATGTAGAGGGGCTTGTGGTGGGGCGTTTTGGACCTTCTGGCATCCTAGACAGCTCTTGGTCATTTCTTCGATGTCTCCATCGATACCTGGCCACCACACAAATGCTCTGGCTAAGTTCTTCATTTACACTCCACCCAGATGCCCCTCGTGAAGCTCCTTTAGCACTTTATCCTGGAGTTTGGGTGGAATCACCACTCTGGATCCACACATCAAGGTTCCTCGGCACACTGACAGCTGTTCTGTTCTTTGCGAGAATGCTGGCAACAGTGGTTCACCATGTGCTGGCCATCCCTTCACCGTTAAATCATAGACTCGTGAGAGAGTCGGCTCATTTCTCGTTTCCTTTTCAATGGTAGAATTTGTCACTGGTAGACATTCCACTATGGTCGAGTGGAACATCTCCACTGGGTCCACTGTAGGTGCCTCTTCTACCATTGGCAACGGTAGGCGCGATAAACCGTCAGCATTCCCATGCTGTTTTGTTCCTTTGTATTCTATGTCATATCGGTGTGCCCCTAGGAAAAGGGACCACCTCTGTAGCCTTTGCGCTGTCATAATGGGAACACCCTTTTTAGGGTTGAATATGGAGACGAGGGGTTGATGGTCAGTCAACAAGTTAAATTTTTGTCCGTGTAGGTAATGGTTGAATTTCTTCACCCCCCACACGAGGCTGAGTGCCTCCCTGTCGATCTGGGCATAGTTACGATCAGCTGAGTTCAATGAGTGTGACGCAAAAGCTATCGGCCGCTCCCAGCCATCAGGGAATCTATGCGATAATACCGCTCCCACGCCGTAAGGGGATGCATCGCACGCCAGTCTGATTGGCAGTGATGGGTTGTAATGAGCCAAAACTTCCTTGGACGTGATCAAGCCTTTGCATTTATGGAAGGCACGTTTACAGTTTTCGCTCCATTTCCAAATTACTCCCGTTTGTAGCAGTGCGTTAAGAGGGTGCAGAACCGTTGATAAGTTCGGTAAAAATTTATGATAGTAATTTATTAATCCCAGGAACTACCTTAATTGTGAGACATTTTCAGGCGCTGGGGCTTTTATGACTGCTTCAATTTTTTCAGGTGACTTATGCAACCCTTCTTCGTTAATGACATGGCCACAATATGATATTTGTTTCTGGAAAAATTCGCACTTGGGGCGATTTGCTCGTAGGCCCCGTTCTCTCAGCCTCATGAGCACCTGCTCCAAATTGGCAAGGTGCTCGTTGTCATTTTCTCCTGTTACAAGGATGTCGTCTAGGTAGCATTGAGTCCCCAGAATCCCTTGCAGGACTTGCTCCATAGCTCTTTGCCAGATAACTGGAGCTGATGCTACTCCGAAAACCAGTCGATTGTACTGGTACAGGCCTTTGTGTGTGTTTATCGTGAGATACTTTTTAGAGGCCTCCTCAACCTCCATCTGTAGATATGCCTGTGCCAAGTCAATTTTGGTAAAATGTTTCCCTCCGGATAGTGAGGCGAAAATATCTTCTATCCTCGGAAGAGGATACTGTACCATATGAAGAACCGGGTTTACAGTCACCTTGAAGTCACCACAGATGCGAATTTTTCTCTGTTCTTCAGATTTATCATTATTCAACATTTTCTTCATGACCGGGATGATGGGTGTTGCCCACTCGCTCCAATCTACCTTGGATAACACGCCTGCTTTTTCCAAATTCTCCAGCTCTGCCTCGACTGCTGGACGAATTGCGTATGGCACTGGTCTTGCCTTAAAAAACTTGGGAATTGCCGCATCTTCCACTTTTATTGAGGGGGTGGCACCTGTCAGGGTTCCTAGTTCCTGTTGAAACACTTCTTTGGCGTTAGCCAAGATTTCTTTTAATCGTCCAGCTATGACGTCATCATCATTTTTTTCTTACTGGTCACCGTCAGTGCCTGAATGGAGTGCCATTCTAAACGTATCTTTCTGATCCATTCACGTCCCAACAATGGTGGGCCACCATCTTGCAGAACGTATAAATACAACTTCTGTATTTCCTTGCCGTTGTATACAACAGGCACCCTTATTTTCTCTCTGGGGTATACTTTCTGCCCCGTATATGTCTTCAAGATAATGGATGTGTCTTTCAAAGGTATATGTGGAAATAGCCGCTCGTAATCCCGTCGACTTATGACGGTCAGAGCTGATCCTGTATCTAGCTCCATTTTAACTGGGGACCCCGCTATCGTGAGGGTAACCCAAATGGTCTGGTAATCTTCTTTGGCAATTACATTATGTAATTTGAGACAGCTTAGTCTCTTGTTTCCGGAGTCGTTATCGCTCTTCTGGTCTTCGGAGCTACTGTCCGTCATCATTTGTACCTTTCTGTACTTTTCCTTATTGACCTTTTTACTGTCAGCGGATTTTTTTCCAGATCGGCATACACGTGCAATGTGTCCCATCTTTCCGCATTGCCTGCATGCCTTGTCCTTGAACCAGCAGTCCCTCTGGTCATGGGTGGATCTGCCGCAGCGATAACATCTCTCGAAACCCCGTGTCATTTCATTGGTGCCGAAGTCCTGTGGCTTTTGCTGTTTCTCTGCAGCTCCTCTTGCTGCTGCTTCATATGATACAGCCACACTGAAAGCCTTGTCCAGTGTCAAATCTTTCTCAGAAAGTAGTCTTTTCTGTGTTCCTTCGCTTAGGAGACCGCAGACGAATTTGTCTCGTAGAGAATCTGCCAGTCCTGCCCTGAATTGGCAGTGCTTTGACAGCTTTCATAATTCGGTGAGGTAATCAGCATTACTTTCATTCTTGTGCTGATTCCTCCTGAAGAATTTGAATCGTTCCGCTATCAGCAGCGGTGTTGGGTTTAAGTGCTCCTGTAGGGTATCAACAATCTCCTTAAAATTCTTGTCCATCGTTTTGGCTGGAGTGATCAAGTTCCGTAACAGCCCCTATGCCCTTGCGCCCATCAGATTTAGAAGTACCGATGCCTTTTTATCATCCGCTACTTCATTCGCCTTGCAATATACCTCCACTCTTTCCACATATGTGGTCCAATCCTCTATATCACTATCGAAAGCAATAATATTACCAGTCTTAGGCATCCTGAAAATCAAAAATGGCACCTCCCGCGCTTTCCCTTCTTCCCTGCTGAGTCAAGATGGTGCCTCCCGCGCTTTCCCGCCGCTGCCACTGCTGCCAATGCTGTTCTCCACAGTTTTTATGTACACATATATTTTAAACAGTTTCTCCGTCACTTGGAGAATCATTCCCGTCGGACTCTCTGGGACTTTCCCCTCCCTCTGCTTGGTCCGAACGCCAACCTGCTTTGCAGCGCCGGCCGTCTCCTGAGTGCTCCACCCTCTGTCTCTGTTTGCTTCTGCTTTCTGACTTGCTGCCCGGCCCCGCTGCAGAGCCACCCGATCGAGCCCCAGCCCGCCGCCCAGGAAGCATCAGTGCACTACCTGCCACCAGCCCGTTTAGCTGGTGAAACCACAGTTTTTTTTTTCTTCGACCTTCGTCTGAGGAATCGATCTCCTTGAGGTGCTGCCGAATTGCAGGTAAGTTCGTTTCTAACTCGTCGCCACTGTTGTATCCGTGTGTTAATGGAGACATGGAATGCCGGAGTTGATTTAACAAGTGTTTACTGAACAAAGTCTGGAGGTGAACTAAACTATACAAGTGGCTATACAGGCTTATATACCCGAGTGGTCACTACCGGTACTACAGTACACAGGGGCTTCAAAAAAACATAGTTCCTCTTAAAGGTACATACACTACAGTAGGGATTGTGGATGCATTGGTAATAATTTTCCAAAATGCCCTGGACTCAGCAAAGGTCCCGGCAGACTGGAAAACTGCTAATGTAACGCCCTTATTTAAAAAGGGCAGTAGACAGAAGGCTGGAAACTATAGACCGGTTAGCCTAACATCTGTGGTAGGTAAAATATTGGAGTCCATTATTAAGGAGACAGTAACAGGACATTTGGATAATCATAATTTAATAGGACAAAGTCAGCATGTTTTTATGAAGGGGAAGTCATGTTTGACAAATTTGCTGGAGTTCTTTGAGGAAGCAACATATAGGGTGGATAAAGGGGAACCAGTGGACGTAGTGTATTTAGACTTCCAAAAGGCATTTGACAAGGTGCCACACAAAAGATTATTGCTTAAGATAAAAAATTACGGGATTGGGGGTAATATTCTGGCATGGATAGGGGATTGGCTATCTAACAAAAGGCAGAGAGTTCGGATAAATGGTTCATTCTCAGACTGGCAATCAGTAACTAGTGGTGTTCTGCAGGGGTCAGTGCTGGGTCCCCAACTCTTTACAATCTATATTAACGATTTGGAGGAGGGGACCGAGTGTAACATATCAAAGTTTGCAGATGATACTAAGATGGGAGGGAAAGTAGTGAGTGAGGAGGACATAAAAAACCTGCAAGGGGACATAGACAGGCTAAGTAAGTGGGCAGAGATTTGGCAGATGGAATACAATACTGTAAAGTGCGAGGTTATGCACTTTGGCAGGAAAAATCGTAGAGCAAGTTATTATCTTAATGGCAAGAAACTGGAAAGTACTGAAGTACAAAGGGATCTGGGGGTCCTGGTGCACGAAACTCAAAAGGTTAGTATGCAGGTGCAGCAAGTGATTAAGAAGGCCAATGGAATGTTGGCTTTCATTGCTAGGGGGATAGAATATAAAAATAGGGAGGTATTGCTTCAGTTGTACAAGGTATTGGTGAGACCGCACCTGGAATACTGCATACAGTTTTGGTGTCCATACTTAAGAAAAGACATACTTGCTCTCGAGTCAGTATAAAGAAGGTTCACTCGGTTAATCCCGGGGATGAGGGTATGGACATATGAGGAGAGGTTGGGTAGATTGGGACTCCACTCATTGGAGTTCAGAAGAATGAGAGGCGATCTTATTGAAACATATAAGATTGTGAAGGGGTTGGATCGGGTGGATGCGGGGAGGATGTTCCCGATGATGGGTGAAACTAGAATTAGGGGGCATAGTCTTAGAATAAGGGGCTGCTCTTTCAAAACTGAGATGAGGAGGAACTACTTCACTCAGAGGGTGGTAGGTCCATGGAATATGCTGCCCCAAAAAGCTGTAGAAGCTACATCATTACATAAATTTAAAACAGAAATAGACAGTTTCCTAGAAGTAAAGGGAATTAAGGGTTACGGGGAGCGGGCAGGAATTTGGACATGAGTCTAGGTTCGGATCGGTCATGGCCCTGTGGGTAGCGGAGCGGGCCCAGGGGCCGTGTAGCCTGATCCTGCTCCTATTTTGTGTGTCTAATTCTGTTAGATTCAGGAGATGGTTCTGTGATAGTAGATTGGCAGTTAGGATCAGATCAGCCATGATCTTATTGAATGGCGGAGCAGGCTCGAGGGGCCGATTGGTCTACTCCTGCTCCTATTTCTTATTTTCTTATGTTTTTATGTTTCACCTATCTTTGTCAGCGTCCCGGGGTTGGTCGATGATCTCCCGTCAGTTGCCCCGGGGCTAGATGCTGACTCGACCTCCCATCTCAAACCTTGATCCTCCGTCGTCTCTGTAGTGTATGTGCCTTTAAGAGCCCACTGTGTACTGTAATGCCGGTAATGGCCACTCGGGCTATATAAGCCTGTATATTGTGTTGTATCAGTTAGTTCACCTCCAGACTTTGTTCAGTAAACACCTGTGAAACCAACTCCTGCCTTCAGTGTCTCTATTAACACACGGACACAACAGTGGCGACGAATTGGAAACGGACTTACCTGCAATTCGGCAGCACCTCAAGGACATCGATTCCTCAGACGTCCAAAGTCGAAGAAAAGCAAGAAAAAGAAAAAGCTGTGGTTTCACCAGCTAGCCGAGCTGGTGGCAGGTACTGCAATAATCCTTCCTGGGCGGCGGGCTGGGCCTCCATCGGCTGGCTCTGCAGCGAGGCCAAGCAGCGAAGGCGGAGGCAAGCAGTAACAGACGGGGAGGGAGCACTCGGGAGAAGGCCGGCGCTGCAAGCAGGTCGGCGTTTGGACCTAGCAGAGAGAGTCCGGCGGGAACGAGTCTCCACCTGTAAATAAAAACGCGGAAAACAGCGTTGTCATCGGCAGCAGCGGCGGGAATGCGCGGGAAGCACCATATCTTTTCGGCAGGAAAGAAAGAAAAGCGCGGGAAGCGTCATTTTTTTTCCTGGATGCCTAAGGCTGGCAATATTGAAGCTTTTGATAACGATATAGAGGACTGGACCACATATGTGGAAAGAGTGGAGGTATATTGCACCGCAAATGGAATAGAAAATGATAAAAAGGCGTCAGTACTTCTAAATCTAATGGGCGCAAAGACATACGGGCTGTTACGAAACTTAATCACTCCAGCCAAACTAAAGGACAAGAATCTTAAGGAAATTGTTGATACCCTACAGGAGCACTTAAACCCAACACCGCTGCTGATAGTGGAACGATTCAAATTCTTCAAGAGGAATCAACGCAAGAATGAAAGTAACACTGACTACCTCACCGAATTAAGAAAGTTATCAAAGCACTGCCAATTCGGGGCAGGACTGGCAGGTTTTCTTCGAGACAAATTCATCTGCGGTCTCCTAAGTGAAGGAACACAGAAACGGCTGCTTTCTGAGAAAGATTTGACACTAGACAAGGCTTTCAGTATGGCTGTATCATATGAAGCAGCCGCAAGAGGAGCTGCAGAGATAGAGCAAAAGACACAGGACTTCGGCACCCATGAAATGACACAGGGTTTTGAGAGATGTTATCGCTGCGGCAGATCCACCCATGACCAGAGGGACTGCTGGTTCAAGGACAAAGAATGCAGGCAATGCTGAAAGATTGGACACATTGCACGGGTATGCCGATCTGGACAAAAAAAATCCACCGACAGGAAAAAAAAAATCAATAAAGAAAAGTACAGAAAGGTACAAATGATGACGGACAGTAGCTCCGAAGACCAGAAGAGCAATAGCGACTCCGGAAACAAGAGACTAAGCTGTCTCAAATTACATAATGTAATTGCCAAAGAAGATTACCAGACCATTTGGGTTACCCTCACGATAGCAGGGTCCCCAGTTAAAATGGAGCTAGATACAGGATCAGCTCTGACCGTCATAAATCGACAGGATTACGAGCGGCCATTTCCGCATGTACCTTTAAAAGACACATCCATTATCTTGAAAACATATACAGGGCAGAAAGTATACCCCAAAGGAAAAATAAGGGTGCCTGTTGTATACATCGGCAAGGAAATACAGAAGTTGTATTTATACGTTCTACAAGATGGTGGTCCACCGCTGTTGGGACGTGAATGGATCAGGAAAATACATTTAGACTGGCACTCCATTCAGGCATTGACGGTGACCAGTAAGGAAAAAAATGAGGATGACATCATACCTGAACGATTAAAAGACATCTTGGCCAACGCCAAGGAAGTGTTTCAAGAGAAACTAGGAACCTTGAAAGGCATCACCGCCTCAATAAAAGTGGAAGATGCGGCAATTCCCAAGTTTTTTAAGGCAAGACCAGTGCCATACGCAATTCGTCCAGCAGTCGAGGCAGAGCTGGAGAATTTGGAAAAGGCAGGCATATTATCCAAGATAGATTGGAGCGAGTGGGCAACACCCATCATCCCGGTCATGAAGAAAACGTTGAATAATGATAAATCTGAAGAACAGAGAAAAATTCGCATCTCTGGAGACTTCAAGGTGACTGTAAACCCGATCCTTCACATGGTACAGTATCCTCTTCCGAGGATAGAAGATATTTTCGCCTCACTATCCGGAGGGAAACGTTTCACCAAAATTGACTTGGCACAGGCATATCTATAGATGGAGGTTGAAGAGGCCTCTAAAAAGTATCTCACGATAAATACACACAAAGGCCTGTACCAGTACAATCGACTGGTTTTCAGAGTAGCATTCGCTCCAGCTATCTGGCAAAGAGCTATGGAGCAAGTCCTCCAAGGGATTCCGGGGACTCAATGCTACCTAGACGACATCCTTGTAACAGGAGAAAACGGCAAATCGCCCCAATTGCGAATTTTTCCAGAATCAAATATCATATTGTGGCCACATAATTAATAAGGAAGGGTTGCATAAGTCACCTGAAAAAATTGAAGCGGTCATAAAAGCCCCAGCACCTGAAAATGTTTCATAATTAAGGTCGTTCCTGGGATTAATAAATTACTATCATAAATTTTTACCGAACTTATCAACTCTTCTGCACCCTCTTAATGAACTGCTACAAACAGGAATAATTTGGAAATGGAATGAAGACTGTAAACGTGCCTTCCATAAATGCAAAGACTTAATCACGTCCAAGGAAGTTTTGGCTCATTACAACCCATCACTGCCAATCAGACTGACGTGCGATGCATCCCCTTACAGCGTAGGAGCGGTATTATCACATAGATTCCCTGATGGCTCGGAACGGCCGATAGCTTTTGCGTCACGCTCATTGAACTCAGCTGAGCGTAAGTATGCCCAAATCGACAGGGAAGCACTCAGCCTGGTATGGGGAGTGAAGAAATTCAACCATTACCTACACGGACAAAAATTTACCTTGTTGACTGACCACCAACCCCTCATCTCCATATTCAACCCTAAAAAGGGTGTTCCCATTATGACAGCGCAAAAGCTACAGAGGTGGTCCCTTTTCCTAGGGGCACACCAATATAACATAGAATACAAAGGATCAAAACAGCATGGGAATGCTGACGGTTTATGGCGCCTACCGTTGCCAACGGTAGAAGAGGCACCTACCGTAGACCCAGTGGAGATGTTCCACTCTACCATAGTCGAATGTCTACCAGTAACAAATTCTGCCATTGAAAGGGAAACTAGAAATGACCCGACTCTCTCACGAGTCTACGATTTAACGGTGAAGGGATGGCCAGCACATGGCGAACCACTGTTGCCAGCATTCTCGCAAAGAAGAGAACAGCTGTCAGTGTGCCGAGGAACCTTGATGTGTAGATCCAGAGTGGTGATTCCACCCAAACTCCAGGATAAAGTTCTAAAGGAGCTTCACGAGGGGCATCTGGGTGGAGTGAAAATGAAGAGCCTAGCCAGGGCGTTTGTATGGTGGCCAGGTATCGATGGAGACATCGAAGAAATGACCAAGAGCTGCCTAGGATGCCAGAAGGTCCAAAACGCTCCACCACAAGCCCCTCTACATCCATGGGAGTGGCCCTCATCTCCATGGCAAAGGGTACACATCGAATTTGCTGGTCCATTTATGGACTCAATGTTCTTAATCGCGGTTGATGCACACTCCAAGTGGCCGGAGGTAATAAAGATGTCCTCCACCACCACGGAAAAAACCATCACAGTATTAAGGACCATATTTGCCAGGAATGGGCTGCCTGAACAGATCTGTTCTGATAATGGACCGCAATTTTTGTCCGAAGAATTCAGGAAGTTCTTAAAAAACAATGGGGTTAAGCACTACACGTCCGCCCCGTACCATCCCGCCACCAATGGATTGGCTGAAAGGTTTGTCCAGACCTTCAAGAAGGCCATAAAGGCCATGGGTAATGAAGACATAAAACTTCAGCATAAGGTGGATAACTTCTTGTTTGGATACAGGAATGCAACACATATGGTTACAAACCAAACTCCCGCCATGATGTTCTTCAATAGAAGCCTAAGATGCCGGCTGGATTTGATCAAGCCAAACATCAGAAGGGACGTGGAGAACCGGCAATTTCAAGGTATGAATGAAAGGCCAACTAGAACCTTCCAGATAGGTCAACAAGTTTTGGCCCGGGACTAACGTACCGAGAAATGGCAGCCTGGAACTATCTGCACACAACTAGGACCGCTGATGTATACCGTGGACATTGGAGAAAGCATAATAAGGCGCCATGCTGACCAAATCATAGAGTCGTCCGAAAAGGGACAACCTACACCACAACTCTATACGCCTAATGATGAAGTAGAGTTACCCATAGTATCTACCTCCGATCCGGTGATACTGGAACCCGATGAACCCGACACTGGCATTCAAGCCGAATCAGCCTTGCCAAAAGAACCTACTACATCACCAGAAACTACTACACCACCGAGGCGTTATCCGGACCGAGTCAGGCAGCCTCCAGAGAGACTGACTTATAATTGATTAACTGCAGCAATGTATAGATTATTGTTCTTGTAACATGTAATTAATGATTACTTAAAATATTATGTACTGGTTGGCTAAAAGGGGAGGAATTGTAGTGTATGTGCCTTTAAGAGCCCCCTGTGTACTGTAATGCCGGTAATGGCCACTCGGGCTATATAAACCTGTATATTGTGTTGTATCAGTTAGTTCACCTCCAGACTTTGTTCAGTAAACACCTGTGAAACCAACTCCTGCCTTCAGTGTCTCTATTAACACACGGACACAACAGTCTCCACCCGAACTCTGCACCGAACAGGGTTGCATTTTTCGATGGCTGGCGATGTAAAGATGTAGAAGCCCAGCTGAAGCTCTCGATCGCTACCCTGGGTCCCCAGATATACTTCTCAAAAGAGGCCTTTATCTCCCGCCAAATCAAGGTTAGTCTTTGTTTAACTTTTGGCGGGCTTGTAGCACAGTAGGATAGTTATTATGTTTTAAACTACTTTGGGATGGCCGGTAACGGCCATCTCTGGTCTGGAATGACCCTGTATTGTTTTTAATGTCCTCTTGATGTCTTTAACGGTTCTTGATGCTCCCCCTATGAATTTGAAACTGTTTCCCTTTGTCTGGGTAAACATGTAGATGGCCTTTATCTACAGGCCGATCTGACTGGATCTGCATCCAATCCATATGTATGTGTTTCTGTCTGGTTTCGTTTTCTCCGAAACAGCTTCCAGAACTTACTGTGGGTTGAATCCACAAAGGCTGTCTGGGGACTGCAGGAACCATTTTAAAGTGTCCCAAAAAGCTGGTCACGGGGTCTGACGGCCATTTTGTATGCCCCTTTTTCTGGGCTTCTTTTAAAACAGTCTTTAAAATTAAGGCCTCTTCTGCCAATAGACCCTTATAGGACAATGTTCAATTTTGCGAATCTTACAGTATAAAGGATTAAGGTAGAGCGTGTTAATTTTAAATTTTATATTGCAATTCGGTAGTGTTAATTATTAGAGCATAAATTTTAAGTATGGTACCGTTCCAGAGTTGTATTATGTGAGCCAAGGTCGTGGGACCTGATCACACTCCCCCGAGCTAGGGGGCCTGGCTCGATGTTTTTTTAGTCTTTTTCAGAGTTCCGGAAGGTACAGAGGACCATCGTGTCTTTGGATGCTCGAGGAAAGGAGCACCCCTAGCCCACGACGGGAGGGGTCTGCAGGAGGCAGATGCCCACAGCATTTAAACTGTTATTGGAGATCCCGATTAAGATTCAGAGTTTACAAAAAGCTTGTTAATTATTTTATATTTTGTATTATATATTGGTCCCAACTCCAAAGGAAATAATGTGTGAATTTAGTTCCTAACTGTAAGATTGTACTACTTGTTTAGAGTTAATTGAACAAATTGCATATGCCTACGGATTGCAGATTGTAAAATTTGAAATACATTTATCGCTGTAGAATGGTGCCATTTATTAAAGTGTCAGGCTATTGCATTATATAAAAATGGAAAAGGGAAGCTCGTTTTCTTCCATTTGTTTTTTTAACAGGTATGTTTTGGCTTGGTGGTAATCCCATTAAAGATGTTGTATCATGTTAAAACCATGTCACAAGTGGTGCAGGGGCATTGGACCCCCTCCATGTTTGAATTATTGTACTAATCACGTTTTTCTGTCGATAGATGCCTACCGTGCACTGCGATTCTCTCTGGGTAGGGGAGATTGAGGTGTCGGGGGATCAAAGATAGATATAGATAAGTATAAGGGAAGGTTGTTTGTTGGGGGTCAGAAATTATTGCTCACCTTTGGATGGGATACTACAAGCAAGTTTTAGTATCCGATGGGGGACTGTAAGAATTTCCAAAATTTCTACAGCCCCAAAGATTATATTTTTGATTAAAGAAAACCTGGGTAGAATATACCTTAAAAATCCAGGGCATCAAAAGATGGCTGTCCGGCCTCGTGGCAAAAGACACAAGGCAGCCTGTGTGTATGTGAAAAGGAAAATCAAAGATGGCTTTCCAGCCTCATGGCAAAAGACACAACACAGCCTGTGTGTATGTGAAAGGAAAATCAAAGATGGCTGTCTGGCCTCGTGGCAAAAGACACAACACAGCCTGTGTGTATGTGGAAGGAAAATCAAAGATGGCTGATAAAAGATTTGAAAAAAAACCCAGCCTCTGAAGTAATGAGGTATTTAAACTGTCAATCAACTGCAGTTTAGGAAGTTTCACCGCAGGACAATGGATGTTTATTTACATGAACTTTTACAATGTTGACTGAAGAGATTAAGTACTTGAGACTGTCAATCAATTGCAGTTGGGCGGGACTGCAGGACAATTGGATTTGTTTACACTAACATCCAAGGGCTGTTTACTCAGCACTTAAGGAAACAGACATGTTTTTTTCAAACTAAGACAGCTTTATTCAAACCAGTCAATGAATGGGGAATACATTCAACCCATTACAGTCAATGGGGACAGATCGATTCCCTTTTGTATAGCCCAGATACATCCGGATTTGGGCGCGAAGATTTCGGCTCCCAATTGTGGTATATAGATAGCCTCTCGGGAAGCCATTCGCTCTCTCTCTGCCGCCTCACCTCCGTGCTCTGCCTACAGAAGAACAGCTCAGCAAGCCCGCCCAAAAGAAGTGGAATACCAGCAGTTACTTTTAAATACTGGGGTATCTCTACTTCGGGGCGGTGAAGAATACAGACCGCAGGGGCACGGAGCAGGCGTTTCACTGGTGAGCATAGATTTTCTGGCCCATTACAAGGCAACTTAGGTATTAGGGGTGGGAATTAAGGGGAATTTTGTTAAAATTGTAATTTTAGTCAATTCTCCCTTGATGTGTCCGTTTCCTCTCGCCTATTAAGTAATAGAGTGTTGTACTAAGCAAAAGAGTGCTGTAGTAAGCAAAAGTGTACTGTATTAAGTAAAAATATACCGCACTAGGTAAAGGTGCTGTATTAAGTAAAAGAGTATTGTATTAAGCAAAGTAGGTCGGCGAGCACAGGGGGTGATGGGTGAATGGGACTTGGTGCGAGTTAGGACACAGGCAGCGCGTTTTGGATGAGCTGAAGTTTACGGACAGTGCAAAGTGGAAGGCCAGCCAGGGGAACATTGGAATAGTCGAGTCTTGAGGTAACAAAGGCCACAATGAAATCATATTCTCAGCACTGTAGTACAAAGAAGGGACATTAATAAATCGGTCACGTTGGTAACGCTGCATGGAATACTAAGCCAAGTCTTGGGAAGAAGAACATTGAGTCTGGTCCACAACAAGGATAAGCTTTGGAGTTGGAAATTGTCAAATATTTACCCGGCCCCAAATTAAACATAGGCCGGTGTCCAACAATCCAGACTGAATGAGTTTCTAACGCATGAATCTGTGAAGTAATTATTTTTTCCTTAGAGTAAACAGACAACGAGAATTGTCTTTTCCTTCATGAAACTGGGCATCCTGTAAGAGAATTAAAGAATGGTATAAGAAGGACGTATATTTGCAAAGTACCATTTCACCACATCGCCCCCAAAGCTCTTCACAGATATTGAATTACAACTCCTGCCTTCCACCCTATCACAGACCTTCCCTTTTGTTCTTTCTTTGCCTCAGAGGCAGTGCAACGAAGGTTCACTAGATTGATCCCTGGGATGAGAAGGTTTTCCTATGAGGAGAGATTGAATAGATTGGGCTGATACACTTTGGAGTTTAGAAAAATGAAAGCTGATCTCATTGAAACTGTTCCCATTGGCAGAAGGGTCGAGAACCAGAGGACACAGATTTAAGGTGATTGGCAAAAGAACCAAAGGCGACGTAAGAAAAAACATTTTTACGCAACGAGTGGTTAAGATCTGGAATGCACTGCCTGAAAGGGTGGTGGGGGGAAGATTCAATCACTGCTTTCAAAAGGGAATGGATAAGTGCCTGAGGGAAAGAAATTAGCAGGGCTACAGGGAAAGGACGGAGGAGTGGGACTAGCTGAAGTGCTCTTGTAGAGAGTGGCATGGGCGCGGCATGAGCGCGACGGGCCGAATGGCCTTCATCCGTGCTGTAACCATTCTATGATTCTATTCTATGATTCTAAGGATGAGGTAATGGCCTTTAGCTGAATGTATAGTTGCCTACCGTTGCCATGGGGAGTTACGGCTGATCTCTGGGATGAGAGGGCTGCCCTTTCACAGAATCACAGAAATCACAGAAACCCCACAGTGCAGATAGAGGCCATTTCGGCCCATCGAGCCTGCACCGACACATATCCCTCCCAATCCCCGTAACCCCTACACCAACACATATCCCACCCTATCCCCGTAACCCCACGTATTTAATCCCCTAACACTAAGGGTCAATTTTTATCATGGCCAATCAACCTAACCTGCACATCTTTGGACTGTGGGAGGAAACCGGAGCACCCGGAGAAAACCCACGCAAACACGGGGAGAATGTGCAAACTCCACACAGACAGTCACCCGAGGCCAGATTCGAACCCGGGTCCCTGGCGCTGTGAGGCAACAGTGCTAACCACTATGCCACCGTGCTGAAGAGAGATTGGGCCGATACCCTCTGGACTTTAGAAGAATTATTGAAACATACAAGATTCTGAGGGGGATTATCAGGGTAGGTGCTGAGAGGCTGTTTCCCCTGGCTGGAGAGTCTAGAACTAGGGGGCATAGCTTAGTAGGCCAGTTAGCGCATGAGAAACAGGCACTGCGCCGCCAAATTCACAACCAGTGAGTTTAGGAGTGGGGGGGGGCATTTATATATCGGGGGGTAGAGATTCCATTAGTTTTATCAGCACAATGCAGGTAAAGTCGGCCGATCCAGCGCCAAAGGTCGGGGAATTTTAAACGTAAGTTGCATCGTGCGTAAATCGAGTTTCCGCCGTCTTTAACGCTAGCTTAAAAAAAAATCATTTTGCCAAAGCCGCCGCCCCCCCACCCCACAAAACTGGTACCGCCCCCAAATCAGAACAGCGAGGACTGCGAGCTTCCTCTGCTTGCAGCCATTCAAGGAGGATTTGCAAATTAAGCTCATTTTCCTCGGCGCACAGGCACCAGTCGGCACGTTTTACAAGTTTTTACATGTTAAAAAAATATTGGGCCAGAAATTCAGGTCCCCATGGGTCAGTACGCGTTGGGTACTCACGCGTAGGGCCAACGAAAGTGCCGGCTTCGTGCATGCACTGCGCATGCGCGGGAAACCGGAACTTCCGTTCCCTTAAAGGAAGGGGTTCACAGGTCGAACGCATGCGCCGGAGAGGCAGCGCGTGCGCCTGGAACTTCCGTTTTTTTTCCAGGTTTCTCCGGGAGGGTAAGTCTCCAGCAGCTACACTTTTAAAAAGCAGTCGCAAGGCCTGCTTTTAACAAGGTAAGTGGTGAATTAAGTAAAATTAAAACATTTTTTCCACAGGTTTATTATTTTTAAATACTTTAAAGAAAGGTCAGTTTATTTTTAGCCCCGTTAAAAACTTTAATTAACTTTTTCAAAAATTAAAATTTTTGTTTAAAATGGTTAATTTATGCAATTTATAGTTATTTTAAAAAAGTGATTTAAAAAAAAGTTTATTTGAAGTTTTACTTAGGTTTTGGGGCTGATCTCTATTCATAGATTTTTAGATCTTGCGGGCATGCTGACAGGTCTTCCGGTCAAATCTATGAATAGAGATTCCCTGCTACCATTGGCTCCCCATGGCCCATGTGATCCCAGGGGACGCTGCGAACTAACTGCGCCCCGGGATACGTGAGCACTGCGCGCCAGCAGCTGGAGGAGGCCCAGGATCGGAATCCCACACGGGCCCACAGCACAATGGCAGGTGCGCTATGTAAATGCAGGTCGGGGGCTTGCGCCCGCAGGAAGCCTCCGACCCGAATTTCTGGCCAGTTTAATTTACTAAGAAACTGACTAGTGTACAGCAATGAATCTATTAAATGGATCAGTATAGTTTTTTTAGTTATTTTCTGTGATTTTATATCACAGGCGGAGGACTGGACACTCTTACTAAAGAGTGGCGAATCTTTGGAATTCTCTACCCCAGAGGGCTGTGCAGGTTCAGTCGTTGAGTATATTCAAGACTGAGATCGATAGATTTTTGAATATTAAGGGAATCAAGGGATATGGGGATAGTTCAGGAAAGTGGAGTTGAGGTAGAAGATCAGCCATGATCTTATTGAATGGCGGAGCAGGCTCGAGGGGCCAAATGGCCGATTCCTGCTCCTATTTCTGATGTTCTTATGTTCTTAAAGATGTTGATAAACCCATTTTCAGCTGTATTAATAAAACTGCACCAGGTCACTGCTCTTAAATACTTTGAGGAATACTTTTTAACGGTAAGAAAAAAAAAAGACGTGATTGCGTCCTATTACGCTGCCCGACTACACCGCTTCATGGGAGATTTTAACTTTGTGATTATGCGAATGCTTTTTTACCGGAAACTTGGTGTAACCCAACCATTTCGAGCACATTTTGGACGCAATTTACCCAATTGCGCCCAAGGTGGAAACTCTAGCCCCCAGAGAAACTAAGAAAAGAATATATATAAACAATGCGAATGTATATTTATACACTCAGGGATATACCTGTTTATACACTGTATGAATAGAACTGCGTTTATGTGCTAAACCATAAATGTATTTTGATGCTTTGGCAACATAAGATGTAACTTATCATGCCAATAAAGCGATTTGAATTGTGAATTGTGAATTGTGTGGAGCAAATTCGCATCGTTGACATTTCACTGCGTTTACTTCAACGGGGCTAAATGCAAAAATAATTGATGTCAAATGGCGGAAAATTGCTCATTAATTTCCAATTTATAAAAGAACGATGAGGAGCCGAGAAGCTACTGAAAAACTGGTGACTGGACTAATTGGCCAAATGATGGACTTCTCTTTTTAAGAATACACAATCAGCGTTGAGTTTTTAATGGTTGATGTGCGCTGATTTAAGCCTTCGCGGAGATATGGTGGGAGTTGTCTTGAGATGCACGTGCAAGTCACATCGCATTAACACTGATCCCAGTGCCATTTATTTTGTTTTTTTTGGATTGACATTAAGTGTCAAATCCACGATGGCCTGATAAAAATGAATCAAGACGTAATTGTCGCCGGGAAAGCCGTGTGAAAGTTTCAATTCGGCTTCACGTCGGGCGCGAGGCGGCCTATAAGCTTCCGACATGACAGGAAGCGTGCGCACACTTCTGGGCAGCCACTTGGATAAAAGTGTTTGCGCTGGATTCAGGAGCGCACGTCATTTCTCCCCGGTATCCTTCGGCCAATGTTTATCCCTCGACCAACCTTACTAAAAACAGATTATCTGGTCATTATCACCTCGCTGGTTGGGGGAGCTTGCTGTGCGCAATTTGGTTGCTGTGTTTCCTACATTACAACAGTGACTACACTTCAAAAAGTGTTTCATTGGCTGTAAAGCACTTTGGGACGTCCTGAGGTCATGAAAGGCGCTATAGAAATACAAGTATTTCTTTTATCTTTCCTTTTCTTTCTTTTTCTTTCTTTCTTCCTTTCAATGCCCTCAGTTATCTATAGATTTAGGACCTCCACCGTCAGCCCTGCCCCTTGGAGTAACTGAGACAGGCAATGAATGTGGTTGTGCTAGTCTTGCCCACATCCTGAAAAAAAATCGTTGCATTTTAGAACTGTTTGGTCGCCAGTTTTGCCAACTCTGGTTGTGTGCATTCCTGGAGGCTTCGTCACGTGGCCTCTGCGCCTCAAACCACCCCGCCCCCACACTTCCGCCATTGGACCGTCCTCTGGCGGCGCTTCCCTCTTAAGCCAATTGTAAAGGCTCTTGTGGGGGTTAATATTGAGGCGGGAGAGAGTCGGGGGGAGCGGTGGGTGGTGTTAAAAATGGAAAATGGAGAACGGAACCACAACTTGCCGCATACGCGCCCGTTGCCATTTTCACAGCGGCGAATTTCATGGTGTCCTGCCGTGGAAAGGCGGGGTGCTTCATTAACATATTTAAATCAGGCTCCCAAAGTCCAAATTTTACAGATGCTTTTACAGCACTCCTGTTGCTCCCCCCCCCGGCCCCTAAAGGAAGCCTTGGGCCTCCTCTCTGCTGAATGCGGTCTCTCCCCCCATCTCCTGATGGCCTCTCTCTCCAAGCCCCAATCTCTGGCCTTCGCCGCACCCCCCCCCTGCTTTCGGCCTCCTCTGCTCTTTTTCCCTGTTTCCTCATTAATATCGGGGCCTTTGTTGCCCAACTGGATTTAACACAACGGGCAGGATTTTAACTCAGGAGTCGGGTTGGAGGCGGGACTACAACTTTCGGGGTTGTAGTCCCGCCTCCATCGAGATGCGGCCAATCCACCCGATTTTAACTTGATTGACCTTGTTGAGCCCGCCCAGCGGGCTCAGCAGGCTAATTAAGGGCCACCCGGCAACAGGTGACGTCACAGATTGAAATTTCATCTGTCAAGACGTTTTGACAGATGAAATATCAGCGTTTCACAGCTGTTTGAAGCTGTCAAACACTGACAGTCTTACTTCTAACCTGAGTCCTTCTCCACAGACTCAGTTAGAAATCTCTCCTGCACAGACAGCTGAAGGCTGTCACTTTTGACAGTTTGCAGCCATTCTGCTTTCTGTGCCGGTGAGATGAGGGACCCCCGGGACCAAAAGGAAGGAAGGCTGAAAAGGTAAGAAAAGGTCATTTAAACTTCTTTAATCACTTTAGTTACACCAAACACACTTACCTTTGCACTCATGCACACATCACTCACCTGAACACCGACATCTCGACCCCTCCAAGTCTTTCAACCCGACGGCCCGCCTCCTCTAACTTGGCGTGGTTTGGAGCCGTCGGGAATCCCACACTTCAACCTTAAAAATAGGGACTAGGCTAAAAACTGCCTGTTAACTACCTGTTAACAGGCAGTTAATTGTCACTAATCCCCTTCCCACCTCGGGGTGGCGGGTCCCAGTGCGGGGCGGGTACCCGCCTCCTTTGAAACTGGCATGGAGGCGGGTTTGGGTGCGGGATGGGGTCGGGACCCCTGATTTCAGGATTTTAACCACCCCCCTCGCCTCCAATCCCGACTCTACGGCCCAATGAAAATCCTGCCCAACATCTCCAAGATTTTTATAACTAATAAGTGAAAGTGTTCAAAGAAATGAAAAATTCTGCTTGAAACCCCTTTGATTTTCCCCAGGGTTTTGCTGGCAGCAGCAAACTGGAGATTGATCTACAATTCCTGGAGACTCCAGGGCAATCCTGGAGTGTTGGCCACCCTATTGTTCATGGCAGGCTTGCAATTCAGCCACCACTTTCCTTTGCTTTTAGGTGATATTGTTTGAGGGATAAATTTTGGCCAGGACACCAGAGAGAACTCCCCTGCTCTTCTTCGAAGTAGTACCGTGCAATTTTCCCCCTAATATTTTGTTTTTTTTAGTGAGCGGTCCCTTTAACTGGGTGCGCGGCCCATTCAAATGTTCAAGCAATTCGCGGTTTCTACCCTGTGGAAGCTGGTAAGTGGCTGTAATGCACTATCACATGGTTTGCCGCATGGTTCGGTATGAGCGTGCTCAGTTCGCTCTGGCCTAATAAAATATATTGCTCGTCGATCAAAAGTTTTGTATGGAAGTCTTTCTCACGACTGCTAGTGTTGTCGTTAGTGGCATAGATACTGTAGATGCCGAGTTCTTCAACATAAAGTGATATTCAATATTGTGAACTCCTCCCTTTTGTTGTCGCTGCTTTGCATTGCCACTAGAATGGTTCTTACTTCCTGCTTTCGATCTAGCTCTGCAAGCTGTTGAAATATGACCTTGTTTCTGGCAGTGAAAACACTTTGCATTCCTATATTGGCAGGTCTGTGGTGAGTGATTTCCATTGCAGTGATAACAATTCACTAAACTGCTCTCACCGACATGCTTTTGACTCGGTCTCACAGCTTTAGGTTTGGCGGTGGCTTTGTGACTGTAGACCTCAGCTGAACTAGTCACTTGAGTTGGACGGAGCTCCCTTGTATTCATAGACGCCATCTCCATAGATAGGACAATTTTGCATGCTATGTCAAACATTAGATTCTGAATGTTCAGTAACTTGGACTGTGTGCGCTCATCCACCAGTCCACACACAAACTTATCTCGCAACGCACGATCCAACAATGTGCTGAAGTTACAATGCAAAGACAGGTTCTTAAGAGCTACACTGTATTCAATGATGGTTTCACTTTGTTTTTGGTTTCTGGTACCAAACTTATAGCTCTCTCTATTTCTAATGGCTTTGGGTCAAAATGGTCCTCGAGTTTCTCGACAATGTCTTCAAACGACACATCCTTCGCTTTCCCTGACGTGAGTAGGTTTCTCAACATTCCGTAGACACCTGGCCCGATCTCCGTTAGAAAAATTACTTTCTTCCCTTCACAAACTACTTTATTTTGAGCTTGAACATTCTCATCTACACCTTCGGTCTCAATAATGTTATTGGTCCTAAAAAACATCTCCATCCACTCAATGTAAGAACTGAATGGTTCGTGAGCTCAGTCATACATGCCGAGGCTTCCGGTGAATCCCGTAGGCGTGGCCATGATTATCCCAATCCCGTCGAACAGTGACTCAGCACGTTACCTGTGTACCTGTGAGAATCAATGCCGCTGCTGCTGTGTATACATACACGCGAAGGCAAAGCACAGATGATTCTGCATGAGCATTAACGATAAAACATCACAACATTTTTAAAAAATGTATTCACAGAATGTGGGCATCACTGGCAAGGTTGGCATTTATTGCCCATCCCTAATTGCCCTCGAGAAGGTGGTGGTGAGCCACCTTCTTGAACCGCTGCTGTCTTTGTGGCAAAGGTGTTCCCACAGTGCTGACTTTGTTGTAGGCCATTTCAAAGGGCAGTTTAGAGTTAACCACATTGCTGTGGGTCTGGAGTCACATATAGGCCAGACCGGGTAAGGATGGTAGATTTCCTTCCCTAAAGGACATTAGTGAACCAGACGGGTTTTTACGACAATCCGGTAGTTTCATGGTCACCATTACTGACACTAGCTTTTTTTTTAAATTCCAGATTTATTTAATTAACTGAATTTAAGTTCCCCAGCTGCCGTGGTGGGATTTATACTTGTGTCTCCAGATTATTTGTCCAGGCCTCTGGATTACTAGTCCTTAACATAACCACTATGCCACCTTACCCCGTAAATTCAGTTTAGGTGTCTCAATTTCACCTTAAACTTGTCCACTCGAAGGTTGAACACAGTGTCCTTCCATGATCCTTAAAATCGGCTTTGGGATCCCATCCTCATCGCCAAAATGTAATACACTTGGGTAGAACAAATGAAGGACAGAGACACGATAAGTTGCTAGTCCATGTGCTTGAGGTGTTTTAAGATGATTAAAGGATTTGATAGAGTAGATAGAGAGAAACTATTTCCTCTGCTGGTGGGGTGGGGGGTGGGGGGATTCCTGAACAATGGAGCATAACCTTAAAATTTGAGCTAGGCCATTCAGGGGTGATGTCAGGAAGCACTTCTTCACACAAAGGGTGTTGGAGATCTGGAACTCTCTCCCCCCAAAAAGCTGTTGAGGTTGCGGGGGCTCAATTGAAAATTTCAAAATTGAGATTGATAGATTTTTGTTAGGTGAGAGTATTAAGGGTTAGAGAAAGGCAGGTAAATGGAGTTATGATACAGATCAGCCATGATCTAATTGAATGGTGGAACATGCTCGAGGGGCTGAATGACCTACTCCTGTTCCTAACAACAAGAAACCGAGACGTTTTGAGCTGGATCATATTTAGTGACAGATCTACTAGCTTTCATTTTGAATTGGTAAAGGTTAGAACAATCTCATTTGTATAGTTTTGGACATTTCCCAGCACTCCAAGTGTACGTTTAATATTCCTCACAGTACTAGGTACCTCCAGACACACACATATGTACCATTTATCACCAGGAACAGGACCACTTGAGTTGTCTTCAGTGTGTTCCGAGCAGTCAACCCTGAATGATTGCTTCCTCTTTTGTCCATAACTCAAAGGCAGCAGCTTTCTCCCCCTTGACGCACTCAGTACTCACCAGCCATCTGCCAGACTGACTACTTGCCTTTCTCAGCCACGAGCCTGGACATATACACCCTAACTGCCATCAGTCATCTTTCGTTCTAATTGCCCATGTGAGTAATTCATCATTGGCCTATTTTCCTTGACTTGCATCCCACTCAAGCGAAAATGGAGGGATCGTACCAGATTCCTGATCTCTTTTATTCCCCTCAATATCGTTCTACAGGATTAACCCAGCCGTGTTTCAAACCGAAACAATATTTAGCTTGTATGTTAAATTATCCCTTTTTTGTTTTCTCTGCTTTACAGTCCCTTGGAACTGAAATGGGATTGTGCGGTATAGGTTATGGAAGTGTTAATGTCTATATTAAATTGTGTAAGAAAATAAGCATGCGCTGTAATCTTTTGCTGTAAAAGTTTGCTGTAACTTTGACCAAACTTAAAAGTTGACCAGATTTAATGTACCAGCATTCCTTGAGGGGCTTTCTGCTGAACAAATGTAAAATAAACTGCTGCGACTGTGGGCTGTGAAGGCTGCAAGCTGTTAATCCGTTAAGGAAGTGACAGACCCTGAGCAGGAACAAATGGTTGGGCATTACAAAGCCAGGTACATCTTCAGGCAAATGGTGTGAATGGCCTTGGGGCCCCTGGGGTCATGCAATGAGACATCTGTAGCTGAAGGGAGGAGACAGACTTTGGGAGTTCTGCAAAACAGGACCCGAGTTAACAAGTTTTGCACAATGTGGCCTAGAAATTCACTTGCGTTTGCGCCCAATTAGGGGCGAAAGAGTGGGTTGCGCCGGAAGTTGCGTCGCGCCCGAAATTAGGTGGGCCCTAACATCGGCGTTAGCCGGTAGCACTGCGCCGGCACCAATGACGTCATCGGTGTGCGCAGTGCCCCAGTACCGCCCGAAACCACGCCGATCCCCATCTTCAGTAGCGGCCGCCTCATCCGTGGCGGCCGCTAACAACATCGGGAGATCGGGTCCTTACAGCAGCCTTAGCGGGGCGCTTTAAGGTGGAGGTGCGGCCGGCCGCTTTTTCGGCGGCCGCCTGCCCGCACCTCCTTCCCCGGCCTCCTCCACCCCCCCCCCCCGCGGCATTGCCGGCTGGTTTCCGTGGAGCCCGGCACTTCTCCGTTGTGCCGGGCTCTTTTGCCGGCACTTGCAATCGGGGCTCCGGCCGTTGCAGGCACCTCCCCCTTAAGAGAAGGGGGAGGCCTGCAGTACAGCAGCCTGCCGCACCGCATCGGGTGGCGCAGTGGGACCGGCAGCGCTGAAATTCACTTTCAGCGCCCCAAGCGGGGCGGCCAAACCCTGGAACAGCGCCCGGTTCCGCTTTGGGGCGCTGAAAGTGAATATGGGGCAGGCACAACTGGCTCCGCGGCGGGCGCAAAATTTATGGCGCAAACGAGCTGGCGGGGCTATACCCAATTTCTAGGCCTGTGTATTGTGACCAAATGGTCGGCCGGCCACATCTGCAAATAACAACGATCGGCAGGCACAAGATGGGTATGTTTGAGAGAGTGACAGCTCAGACAACACAAGCCGAACATTGGGGGAACGCCCTTCACAGCCCCTGCTTGATGGAAATTTACAGAGAAGAACAAGAACTGTATAAAAGACAGTGACTAAAAGATATCAGTGCTGCAGTTGGAAGGAGGTGGCCGAACCAGTCATCTCGCCTACGAGGACCTACAATCAACTGGACTGATCATCTGTGGGTGGTTGTATGTATGATCTATTGTAATATTGTTGGTGGACTGCTCAAATTCATAGCAGTAGTGATAGGGGTTTTGAATCTGTCTTAAGGACAATAAAATCTTAAAGACAGAACTCGTGTGTCTCGTGTAATTTCTCCTAAATCTCAAGCACGAATCAGTAACCTGTAGATCTCAGGAGTGAGGTCTGACAATTGTTATAACCATTAGGAAAGAGTGAACAAGCTGGGGCTCTTGTCTCCAGAAAAGAGAAGACTGAGGGGTGACCTAATAGAGGCCTTGAAAATAATGAAGTGGTTTGATAGAGTAGACATAGAGAAGATGTTTCCACTTGTGGGGGGAGTCCAAAACTAGGGGCCATAATTATAAAATAGTCACTAATAAATCCAATAGGGAATTCAGAGAAATTTCTTTACTCAGAGAGTAGTTAGAATCTGGGACTCGTTACCACATGGAGTAGTTGAGGCGAATAGCACACATGCATTTAAGGGGAAGCTAGATAAGTGCATGAGGGAGAAAAGAATAGAAGAGTATGCAGACTGCCTGGATGAGTGCAGCTCCAACAACACTCAAGAAGCTCGACACCATCCAGGACAAAGCAGCCCGCTTGATTGGCACCCCATCCACCACCTTAAACATTCACTCCCTCCACCACCGGTGTACCGTGGCTGCAGTGTGTACCATCTACAAGATGCACTGCAGCAACTCACCAAGGCTTCTTCGGCAGCACCTCCCAAACCCGTGACCTCTTCCACCTAGAAGGACAAGGGCAGTGTGGTGAACCACTGTTTGTATTCCACTGTGTACATGCCTGGACATGCCTCGGCTGACTCCTCCCACAAGTCCTAGTATAAAGGTGACTGCTCCCCAGCCCTTTGTTTTCTGGACCGGTCGACCACTCGAGGCAGACCTTCATTCTTTTGTTAATAAAAGCCTTTAGTTACTCTCTTAACTCTCAGTCTTTTATGAGTAATTGATAGCGCATCAATTTTATTAACAAAATTTTTATAATGGAGAAGATCCTCACACCAGCATGCCTGGACTTAGATCATCGGGAGGCGGACTCATCCACCAAGTTTACTCACTGGCTTAAGTGTTTCGAAAAATTCCTGACCGCCTCCGCAGCAATCAAATCGGACGAGGACAAACTGGATGTCCTGACCTCCAAAGTGAACCACCGAGTGTACTCGGTCATCCAAGACGCAACCTCGTACGCGGACGCTATCAAGCTCCTCAAGGGCCAGTACACGCGCCCAGTGAACGAAGTGTACGCCAGGCACCTTCTGGGGAGTCGTAAACAACAACCTGGGAAATCGACCGTGGATTACCTTCAGGCACTGTCTGTGCTTGGCCGGGCCTGTGGTTGTAAGGATGTAAAGGCCGCCGTGTACACAGAGGAACTTATCCGGGACGCTTTTGTAGCGGGCCACAGATCCAATTACACCCGACAGCGACTGTTGGAGCAGAGTGACCTCGACCTCAACAAGGCCTCTGAACTCGCACTATCATTGGATGCAGCCTACCGGGGCATGGATGCCTACTCCTCTGCACCGTGGACGCCGCGGGGAATGACAGCCTGGGACACAGTAGGACCGCCTCATAGCGCCGTGCCACCTCAGCCACACCCCAGCAACGGCCCAACTACCGCAGCAGTGTCCCAAGGCCAGACAGCAGCGCCCCAAGGCCAGAAATGCTACTTCTGTGGCCAGGCAAAACACCCCAGAGCGCGCTGCCCGGCGAAAAACGCGATCTGCTCGGGCTGCGGGAAGAAGGGACACTATGCTAGCGTCTGCAGGGCCAAAGCCACCCCGAACCCCAGCAGCGCCGCGTGTGGGCCATGCGGGCCGCCATCTTGGGCCTCCCCGGCCATGTGCGAACCACCGGTACAGCAGCCATTTTGGACGCCTCCAGCCACATGGGGATCATGGACGCCGCCATCTTGGACGACAGCCGGAATGCAGCAGGCCCCCAACACCTCCTCATCTGATACCCGCAGCGACACACCGACCCCTACGCTGGCATCCGTTACACTGGACCAAGCGAGACCGCACCAGCTGGCCAGTTCCACAATGGACATTAAGGTAAATGGTCATGATACAATCTGCCTTTATGACTCTGGGAGCACGGAGAGCTTCATCCACCCCGACACAGTGCGGCGTTGCTCTCTCCCAGTCCTGCCTGCGCACCAGCGGATTTCTATGGCCTCCGAGTCCCAGTCGGCGGACATCGGCGGCTACTGCGTGGTGACACTCGTAGTAGACGGGACTGTGTACGATCATTTTAAACTTCTGGTCCTGCCCGACCTCTGCGCTGCCGTCCTGCTGGGGTTAGATTTTCAGTGCCACCTTAAAAGTGTTACGATGGCGTACGGTGGACCCCTACCCCCACTCACAGTCCGCAGCCAGCAGCTTCCAAATTGCCCGCCGCGCACCAGGTGCAACCTCTCCACACTCAGAGTCACCCCCCCCCCACTGTTTGCTAACCTCACGCGACCGGCGGCACTTAAAACCGGCGGGTTCAGCAGAGGCGAGGTCAGAGAGCTTGGACCTGTGGGAGAGCAGCAGCGCGACCGGTGGCACTTAAAACCGGCGGGTTCAGCAGAGGCGAGGTCAGAGAGCTTGGACCTGTGGGAGAGCAGCAGCGCGACCGGCGGCACTTAAAACCGGCGGGTTCAGCAGAGGCGAGGTCAGAGAGCTTGGACCTGTGGGAGAGCAGCAGCGCGACCGGCGGCACTTAAAACCGGCGGGTTCAGCAGAGGCGAGGTCAGAGAGCTTGGACCTGTGGGAGAGCAGCAGCGCGACCGGCGGCACTTAAAACCGGCGGGTTCAGCAGAGGCGAGGTCAGAGAGCTTGGACCTGTGGGAGAGCAGCAGCGCGACCGGCGGCACTTAAAACCGGCGGGTTCAGCAGAGGCGAGGTCAGAGAGCTTGGACCTGTGGGAGAGCAGCAGCGCGACCGGCGGCACTTAAAACCGGCGGGTTCAGCAGAGGCGAGGTCAGAGAGCTTGGACCTGTGGGAGAGCAGCAGCGCGACCGGCGGCACTTAAAACCGGCGGGTTCAGCAGAGGCGAGGTCAGAGAGCTTGGACCTGTGGGAGAGCAGCAGCGCGACCGGCGGCACTTAAAACCGGCGGGTTCAGCAGAGGCGAGGTCAGAGAGCTTGGACCTGTGGGAGAGCAGCAGCGCGACCGGCGGCACTTAAAACCGGCGGGTTCAGCAGAGGCGAGGTCAGAGAGCTTGGACCTGTGGGAGAGCAGCAGCGCGACCGGCGGCACTTAAAACCGGCGGGTTCAGCAGAGGCGAGGTCAGAGAGCTTGGACCTGTGGGAGAGCAGCAGCGCGACCGGCGGCACTTAAAACCGGCGGGTTCAGCAGAGGCGAGGTCAGAGAGCTTGGACCTGTGGGAGAGCAGCAGCGCGACCGGCGGCACTTAAAACCGGCGGGTTCAGCAGAGGCGAGGTCAGAGAGCTTGGACCTGTGGGAGAGCAGCAGCGCGACCGGCGGCACTTAAAACCGGCGGGTTCAGCAGAGGCGAGGTCAGAGAGCTTGGACCTGTGGGAGAGCAGCAGCGCGACCGGCGGCACTTAAAACCGGCGGGTTCAGCAGAGGCGAGGTCAGAGAGCTTGGACCTGTGGGAGAGCAGCAGCGCGACCGGCGGCACTTAAAACCGGCGGGTTCAGCAGAGGCGAGGTCAGAGAGCTTGGACCTGTGGGAGAGCAGCAGCGCGACCGGCGGCACTTAAAACCGGCGGGTTCAGCAGAGGCGAGGTCAGAGAGCTTGGACCTGTGGGAGAGCAGCAGCGCGACCGGCGGCACTTAAAACCGGCGGGTTCAGCAGAGGCGAGGTCAGAGAGCTTGGACCTGTGGGAGAGCAGCAGCGCGACCGGCGGCACTTAAAACCGGCGGGTTCAGCAGAGGCGAGGTCAGAGAGCTTGGACCTGTGGGAGAGCAGCAGCGCGACCGGCGGCACTTAAAACCGGCGGGTTCAGCAGAGGCGAGGTCAGAGAGCTTGGACCTGTGGGAGAGCAGCAGCGCGACCGGCGGCACTTAAAACCGGCGGGTTCAGCAGAGGCGAGGTCAGAGAGCTTGGACCTGTGGGAGAGCAGCAGCGCGACCGGCGGCACTTAAAACCGGCGGGTTCAGCAGAGGCGAGGTCAGAGAGCTTGGACCTGTGGGAGAGCAGCAGCGCGACCGGCGGCACTTAAAACCGGCGGGTTCAGCAGAGGCGAGGTCAGAGAGCTTGGACCTGTGGGAGAGCAGCAGCGCGACCGGCGGCACTTAAAACCGGCGGGTTCAGCAGAGGCGAGGTCAGAGAGCTTGGACCTGTGGGAGAGCAGCAGCGCGACCGGCGGCACTTAAAACCGGCGGGTTCAGCAGAGGCGAGGTCAGAGAGCTTGGACCTGTGGGAGAGCAGCAGCGCGACCGGCGGCACTTAAAACCGGCGGGTTCAGCAGAGGCGAGGTCAGAGAGCTTGGACCTGTGGGAGAGCAGCAGCGCGACCGGCGGCACTTAAAACCGGCGGGTTCAGCAGAGGCGAGGTCAGAGAGCTTGGACCTGTGGGAGAGCAGCAGCGCGACCGGCGGCACTTAAAACCGGCGGGTTCAGCAGAGGCGAGGTCAGAGAGCTTGGACCTGTGGGAGAGCAGCAGCGCGACCGGCGGCACTTAAAACCGGCGGGTTCAGCAGAGGCGAGGTCAGAGAGCTTGGACCTGTGGGAGAGCAGCAGCGCGACCGGCGGCACTTAAAACCGGCGGGTTCAGCAGAGGCGAGGTCAGAGAGCTTGGACCTGTGGGAGAGCAGCAGCGCGACCGGCGGCACTTAAAACCGGCGGGTTCAGCAGAGGCGAGGTCAGAGAGCTTGGACCTGTGGGAGAGCAGCAGCGCGACCGGCGGCACTTAAAACCGGCGGGTTCAGCAGAGGCGGGACCAAATCAACAGCAGAGCAGAGAGGCCCACAGCCCCGAGACCGGAGAAGCAGCGGACCTGCGCGGGAGCAGCCCGAGGCGGGAGAGCTTAAAGGCTTGAGAGGGAGCAGTCAGAGGCACCGACCAATCCAGGTTCCAGGAGAGAGCTGGTGCAGTCGGGAGAGCAGGAGGCCAGTAACTGCTGGGGCAGTCGGGAGAGCAGGAGGCCAGTAACTGGTGAGTTTAAAAGCTCACCTTTCGCGGGCTTTTTCTTTCACAGCTGGTGCAGTCAGGAGAGCAGGAGGCCAGTAACTCTTATATAAGTGGAGCTGTTGCTAAACCCGAAACACTACAGTGTAGTGTCTCCCACCCTTCCACCTCCTCTAACCTTTTAGGGGTTAGGGGAAGTTGAAAAGGTAGGTTCAATTTATTTTATTTCAGGAGCCTAACCTAGGTGGAAAAGGTTCCAGGACAGGAGGCGGCAGTGAAAATACAACACCAGAAAACAGGTAGGTGACTGGTTGGTGAGTACTTTCACAAACTTATTCTAAGTAGAATTCAATAATTAAGCTAAATCGTAGTAAATAAAAGGGTCTTGTAAGGGTTAAGTCATGGAAGGGCAGCTCAGACCCGTGTCATGCTCCTCCTGTGCCATGTGGGAAATCAGGGACACTGTCCCTGACAACTATGTGTGCAGGAAGTGTGTCCAGCTGCAGCTCCTAGCGGACCGCATGGCGGCGCTGGAGCTGCGAATGGACTCACTCTGGAGCATACGCGATGCTGAGGATCTTGTGGATAGAACATTCAGTGAGTTGGTCACACCGCAGGTAAAGGCTAGCTCAGACAGTAAATGGGTGACCAAAAGGCAGGGTAAAGGCAGGAAGGTAATGCAGGAGTCACCTGCGGTCATCTCCCTCCAAAACAGGTTTACCGTTTTGGGTACTGTTGGGGGAGATGACTTATCAGGGGAAGGCACCAGCAGCCAGGTTCAGGGCACCATGACTGGCGCTGCTGCACAGAAGGGCGGGAAAAAGAGGGATAGGGCTATAGTGATAGGGGATTCAATTGTAAGGGGGATAGACAGGAGTTTCTGTGGCCGAGACCGAGACTCCAAGATGGTATGTTGCCTCCCTGGTGCAAGGGTCAAGGATGTCTCGGAGCGGGTGCAGAGCATTCTGAAGGGGGAGGGGGATCAGCCAGTTGTCGTGGTACATGTAGGTACCAACGATGTAGGTAAAAAGAGGGAGGAGGTCCTACAAGCTGAATTTAGGGAGTTAGGAGCTAAATTGAAAAGTAGGACCTCAAAGGTAGTAATCTCTGGATTGCTACCAGTGCCACGAGCTAATAAGTTTAGAGAGAGTAAGATAGATAAGCTAAATACGTGGCTTGAGCAGTGGTGCAAGGGAGAGGGATTTAAATTCTTGAGGCATTGGAACCAGTTCTTGGGGAGGAGTGACCTGTACCAAGGGGACGGTCTACACCTGAACTGTGAGGGAGCCGATGTCCTCGAGGTAATATTTTCTAGGGCGGTTCGGGAGGATTTAAACTAATTTGGCAGGGGGATGGGAACCTAGGTAGTGGAAAAGAGGGAAGTCATATGAAGTCAGAAATAGATGGTAGAAAGGTGAGAAGCAATAAGCAAAGGAGAGAAACACAAAGGGCCAAACTAATTCATAATGAGAGTGTGAAAAAAGCAAGCCTGAAGGCTTTGTATCTTAATGCTAGAAGCATTAGGAACAAGGTGGATGAATTAGTTGTGGAAATAGAGGTAAACAAGTATGATTTGATTGGGATTACAGAAACGTGGCTGTAGGGTGGGCAAGGCTGGGAACTTAACATCCAGGGATATACAATATTTAGGAAGGATCGGCAAAAAGGTAGGGGAGGTGGGGTAGCATTGCTGGTAAAGGAGGGGATTAATGCAATGGAAAGGAAGGATATTAACTCGGATAAAACGGAATCTGTATGGGTAGAAATGAGAAATAGCAAGGGGAGGAAAACGTTAGTGGGTGTGATATATAGGCCTCCAAATAGTAATATGGAGGTGAGGGAAGGCATAAAAAGGGAAATTAGAGAAGCGTGCGATAAGAGCACAGCTGTCATCATGGGTGACTTTAATTTACATATTGATTGGACTACCCAAACTAGTAAAAATTCTGAGGAGGAGGAATTCCTGGAATGTTTTCGGGACGGTTATCTGGACCAATATGTCGAGGAGCCGACTCGAGATCAGGCCATTTTAGACTGGGTATTGTGCAATGAGAAGGGACTTATCAGCAATCTTCTTGTACGAGGCCCCTTGGGTCAGAGCGATCATAATATGATCGAGCTCTCAGTCGAGATGGAGAGTGAGGAAATTGAATCAGAGACTAAGGTCCAGAACTTAAATAAAGGGAATTACGAGGGTATGAGACGGGAATTGGGTAAGATTGATTGGGTGGTGTTTCTGGGGGGATTGACAGTGGATAGACAATGGCAAGCATTCAAAGATAGAATGGAAGAATTCCAGAACATGTTTATACCGGTTTGGCATAAAAATAAACCTAAAAAGGTGACTCAACCGTGGATAACGAGGGAAATTAGGGACAGCATAAAATCAAAAAAAAGGGCATATCAACTGGCAAAAAAAAGCACCAGACCGGAAGATTGGGGGCAGTACAAGATACAGCAAAAGAGGACAAAGGGATTAATCAGGAAGGGGAAAATAGAATATGAAAGTAAACTTGCAGCAAACATAAAGACAGACTGCAAAAGCTTTTATCGGTATATCAGGAGGAAAAGACTGGTAAAATCCCAAGTCGGTCCCTTGCAGTCCGATTCGGGAGAATATATAATGGAGAATAAGGAAATGGCAGACCAATTAAACTCATACTTTGGTTCTGTATTCACAAAGGAGGACACAAATAACCTCCCAGGAATATCGGCAAACATAGGGACTAATGAGAGGGAGGAGCTGACAGAAATTAGTATCTCTAGGGATATGGTGCTGGGTAAGTTGAGGGGACTGAAGGCCGACAAATCCCCGGGGCCTGATAAACTACATCCTAGGGTACTTAAGGAGGTGGCCCTGGAGATAGCAGATGCTCTAAGGATCATCTTCCGGAACTCCATTGACTCGGGAACAGTACCCGTGGATTGGAGGGTAGCTAATGTTACCCCAATATTTAAAAAGGGGGGTAGAGAGAAAGCAGGGAATTATAGACCAGTAAGCCTTACATCGGTTGTGGGCAGAATGCTAGAGTCCATTATTAAGGATAAAATAGCGGAGCACTTGACAAATGGGGAAAGGATCGGACAGAGTCAACATGGATTTACAAAGGGTAAATCGTGTTTGACTAATCTGCTGGAATTTTTTGAGGAAGTAACTGGTAAAATAGATGGGGGAGAGCCAGTGGATGTGGTGTACCTTGACTTCCAGAAAGCCTTCGATAAGGTTCCACACAAAAGATTATCATGCAAAATTAAGGCTCATGGGATTGGGGGCAAAGTATTAACGTGGATAGAGAACTGGCTGGCGGATAGAAAACAGAGAGTTGGAATAAACGGCTCGTTTTCGGAGTGGCAGGCAGTGACCAGCGGGGTGCCGCAAGGATCTGTCCTGGGACCCCAGCTGTTCACAATATATATAAATGATCTGGATCAGGGAATTGGATGCAATATTTCCAAATTCGCTGACGACACTAAACTAGGAGGAGGGGTGGGCTCTGATGAGGATGTCAGGAGGCTACAGTGCGATTTGGACAGGTTGGGGGAATGGGCGGATACGTGGCAGATGCACTATAATGTGGATAAATGCGAGGTTATCCACTTTGGGGGTAAAAACAGGAGGGTAGATTATTATCTAAATGGCAATAGATTGGGAGATGGGGAAGTGCAGAGGGACCTGGGTGTTCTTGTGCACCAGTCACTGAAGGAGAGCATGCAGGTGCAACAGGCGATTAAGAAGGCAAATGGTATGTTGGCCTTCATATCAAGGGGGTTCGAGTATAGGAATAGGGATACCTTACTACAGCTGTACAAGGTGCTGGTGAGACTGCATCTGGAGTATTGTGTACAGTTTTGGTCGCCCCATCTGCGGAAGGATGTTCTTGCCATGGAAAGAGTGCAACGGCGATTCACCAGGCTGATACCTGGAATGGCGGGAATGACCTACGAAGAGAGATTAAATAGTTTGGGCTTGTACTCACTGGAGTTTAGAAGATTGAGAGGGGATCTCATCGAAACATATAAAATTATGGCAGGCCTGGACAGGCTGAATTCAGAGAGAATGTTTCCAATGGCCGGGGAGCACAGAACCAGGGGACACAGTCTAAAAATAGCGGGCAAATCATTTAAAACAGAGATGAGGAAGAATTTCTTCACTCAAAGAGTGGTGAGCCTGTGGAATTCCCTGCCACAGAGGGCTGCGAAGGCTAATTCAATAAATATTTTCAAGAGAGAATTGGATATATTTCTGAAGGCTAAGGGGATTAAGGGTTACGGAGAAAAGGCGGGGACGGGGTACTGAACTGGTAAGATCAGCTATGATCTCAGACGAAGATCAGCCATGATCTCATTGAATGGCGGAGCAGGCTCGAAGGGCCGAATGGCCTACTCCTGTTCCTATCTCTATGTTTCTATGTTTCTATGTTTCACCCCCGACTGTAAGCCCATCGCCACAAAGAGCAGGCGATACAGTGCCGGGGACAGGGTTTTCATTAAAACCGAAGTGGAGCGGCTCCTGAAGGAAGGGATTATTGAGGGCAGCACCAGCCCCTGGCGAGCCCAGGTTGTGGTCGTTAAGACCGGCGAGAAGCAGCGCCTGGTCATCGACTACAGCCAGACAATAAATCGCTACACCCTGCTGGACGCCTACCCACTCCCCCGCATAGCTGATATGGTCAACCAGATCGCGCAGTACCGCGTCTTCTCGACCATTGACCTGAAATCAGCGTACCACCAGCTCCCTATCCGCCCTGAGGACCGCCAGTATACTGCCTTTGAGGCAAACGGCCGCCTCTATCACTTCCTTAGGGTTCCCTTTGGCGTCACCAACGGGGTCTCTGTCTTCCAAAGGGAGATGGACCGGATGGTAGATCAAAATGCGTTGCAGGCCACTTTCCCATATCTGGACAATGTGACCATCTGCGGCCGTGACTTGCAGGACCATGACGCAAACCTCGAAAAATTCCTCCGCACCGCCCAACTCCTGAACCTGACATATAACAAGGAGAAGTGCATATTCCGCACAAACCGCCTCGCCATCCTTGGCTGTGTTGTGGAACACGGAGTCATCGGCCCCGACCCCGACCGGATGCGTCCCCTTATGGAACTCCCACTGCCCCACTGCCTCAAGGCCCTGAAGAGGTGCCTAGGGTTTTTCTCCTATTACGCCCAGTGGGTCCCCTACTATGCGGACAAGGCCCGTCCGCTGATCAAGTCCAGCTCTTTTCCCTTGACGGCAGAGGCCCGCTTAGCCTTCCACCGTATCAAGGAGGACATTGCCAAAGCCACCATGCACGCAGTGGACGAATCCATCCCCTTCCAGGTGGAAAGCGACGCGTCCGACTTTGCCCTGGCCGCTACCCTCAATCAGGCGGGGAGACCCGTGGCCTTCTTTTCACGAACCCTCCAAGGCCCGGAGACCAGACACTCCGCTGTTGAGAAGGAGGCCCAGGCGATTGTGGAGGCTGTGCGTCATTGGAGGCACTACCTGGCTGGAAAACGATTTACCCTGCTCACTGACCAGCGTTCAGTTGCTTTCATGTTTAACAACAAGCAGAGGGGCAAAATCAAAAATGACAAGATCTTGAGGTGGAGAATCGAACTTTCCACCTACAATTACGAGACCTTGTACCGGCCCGGGAAGCTCAATGAACCCCCGGATGCGCTATCGCGTGGCACCTGCGCCAGCGCGCAGATCGATAGACTGCGGGCCCTCCACAATGACCTCTGCCACCCGGGGGTCACCAGGTTCTTCCACTTCATCAAGGCCCGCAACCTGCCTTACTCTATTGAGGAGGTCAGGACCATGACCAGGAACTGCCAAGTCTGCGCTGAGTGCAAACCGCACTTTTATAGACCAGACAGGGCCCACCTGATAAAAGCCACTAGCCCCTTCGAGCGCCTGGGCGTTGATTTTAAAGGGCCTCTCCCCTCCTCCGACCGCAATGTGTACTTCCTCAATATTATTGATGAGTACTCCCGTTTCCCGTTCGCCATCCCCTGCCCGGACATGACCAGGGCCACGGTCATTAAATGTCTGAACGACCTCTTCACCCTGTTCGGTTTCCCCAGCTATATCCATAGCGACCGGGGCTCATCGTTTATGAGCGACGAACTCTGTCAGTACCTGCTAACTAGGGGTATTGCCACAAGCAGGACCACCAGTTACAACCCCCGGGGGAACGGACAGGTGGAAAGAGAAAATGCGACAGTCTGGAAGGCCGCCCTGCTAGCCTTAAAGTCTAGGGGCCTTCCAACCTCCCGCTGGCAGGATGTGCTCCCCGATGCGCTCCACTCTATTCGGTCACTGCTCTGCACTGCCACTAACGCCACCCCTCACGAGAAAATGTTTGTCTTCCCAAGGAAGTCCACATCGGGGACATCGCTACCGCCATGGCTGACGTCCCCAGGGCCGGTCCTACTGAGAAGACACGTGAGGACCCATAAAACGGACCCCCTGGTCGAGAGGGTCGACCTCCTCCACGCCAACCCCCAGTATGCTTACATTGCATACCCGGACGGGCGGGAGGACACAGTCTCCATAAGAGGCCTTGCACCCTCGGGGGCCACAGTAACCCACTACTCACTACCACCCCCCCCGCCACGATCCGATATCCAGCCCCAGCAGACGGCAGGCCTGGGCCCCGCGACCCGCTCGACATCTACGAGGACGACACGCCTGTGCCACAGCCTACGCAGGACTCGACGCCGGAAGCTCCACTACCCCTGCTGTCGCCACGCCGATCACAGCGGCAGACAAGACCTCCGGAGAGACTCCAATACACTAACTTTTAATACACTTCACCCCGCCAGACTCAATTTTAAACAAGGGGTGAATGTGGTAAACCACTGTTTGTATTCCGCTGTGTACATGCCTGGACATGCCTCAGCTGACTCCTCCCACAAGTCCTAGTATAAAGGTGACTGCTCCCCAGCCCTTTGTATTCTGGACCGGTCGACCACTCGAGGCAGACCTTCATTCTTTTGTTAATAAAAGCCTTTAGTTACTCTCTTAACTCTCAGTCTTTTATGAGTAATTGATAGCGCATCAGGCAGAAGGAGCATGGGAACACCACCACCTCCAAATTCCCCTCCAATCACACACCATCCTGACTTAGAAGAATATCGCCGATCCTTCATCGTCGCTGGGTCGAAATCCTGGAACTCCCTCCCTAACAGCACTGTGGGAGTACCTCCACCACAGACTGCAGCAGTTCAAGAAGGCAGCTCAGCACCACCTTCTCAAGGGCAACTAGGGATGGGCAATAAATGCTGGCCTTGCCAGCGAAGCCCACATCCCATAAACGAATAAAAAAATGGAGTAGGCCATTCAGCCCCTCGAGCCTGTTCCGCCCATTCAATTAGATCATGGTGGATCTATACCTCAACCCCATTTACCTGCCTTGGTTCCAAATCCCTTGATACCCTTATACAACATTTCAATCCACTTGTGCGTTTGCAAGCAAAGTAATTTTGTTTTAACAGGATGTTTTTAGCGAACCAAAAAAGTTTCAGTGGGTATCCGCCAAGAGGTTTGTTATGCTGCCTGATTGATTAACGCCTCATAAGAACATAAGAAATAGGAGCCTGCTCCGCCATTCAATAAGATCATGGCTGATCCTCGACCTCATCTCCCACTTTCCCCGCCCGATTCCCATATCCCTTTAATTCCCCTAGTACCCGAAAATCTATCAATCTCTGTCTTGAATATACTCAACGACTGAGCCTCCACAGCCCTCTGGGGTAGAGAATTCCAAAGACTCACTGTGGTAAACCACTGTTGTTGTTGTTGTTGTTGTTACACACTATTGTACCTATGCATGCCTCAACATGTCTCGGCTGGCTCCACCCACAGGCCCAGGTATAAAGGTGATTGACCTGCAGCCCCCTGCCTTCTTGGAACCCAGTCAACCACGAGAGGCATGCTCTGTTCTTTGCTAATAAAAGCCTTTAGTTACTCTCCTAACTCTCAGTCTTTTATGAGTAATTGATAGCGCATCAATTTTATTAGCAAAAACAAAATGTCGACATTTGCTGAACAGCAGGCTGCTGCACCAAACACTGAACAGTAGGCTGCTGCACCAAACGCTGAGCAACAGGAGCTGCTGCGAGCCCTCAGACCAACATGCCTGGACCTAGACCCCCAGGAAGCGGGTTCGGCTACCAAATTCGCGCATTGGCTGCGTTGCTTCGAGGCCTACCTGCAAGCCTCAACTGTGACCCTGGACGAAAACAAGTTGGAAATCCTGGCCTCAAAGGTGAGCCACCAAGTTTATACAATAATCCAGGACGCGACGACCTACGCGGCGGCTATCGGTCTGCTAAAAGGGCAATACGCACGCCCGGTAAATACGGTCTATGCCCGGCACCTCTTAAGATCCCGCAGACAGCAGCCCGGGGAATCGGTGGAGGCCTTCCTACGGGCACTACGGATACTCGGCCGAGACTGCGATTGCAAAGAAGCATCAGCCACAGCACACACGGAGGGACTGATCCGAGATGCTTTCGTTGCGGGTCTAAGGTCCGACTACTCCCGGCAGAGACTGTTGGAAAAGGGAGAAATGGACCTGAGAAAGGCAGTGTCCCTCGCGCTCTCGCTCGACGCGGCCCACAGGAATATGGATGCCTTCTCCCCTAACCGCTCCGCAACGTGGACGCCACAACCTTGGGTCATGGGACCGCCACCTTCAACTGCTGCTGCGATGTCCAAGGCACAGAAATGTTATTTTTGTGGCCAGGCAAAACACCCCAGAGCACGCTGCCCGGAGAGAAACGCTACCTGCTCCGGCTGCGGGAAGAAAGGACACTATGTCAGCGCCTGCAAAGGTAAAACCGCTAACGCCAGCAGCGCCGCGTGCGAACCGTGGGGGCAGCCATCTTGTCCGCCATCTTGGGCTCCCCCAGCCGCGTGGGGATCGGGACCATGGGCGCCGCCATTTTATCCGCCATCTCGGACGTCTCCAACTTCAACCACGGGGGACCCGGACTCAACCACCGCCTCATCTGACGACCACATCGACTCGCTCGACCATACGCTGGCTTCCGTGACGCTGGACCAATCTCTCCCTCATCAACTGTCCAGGTCCATGATGGACATTAAGGTAAACGGCCGCGCCACTACCTGCCTTTTTGACAGCGGGAGCACGGAAAGCTTTATCCACCCCGACACGGTGCACAGTTACTCTCTCCCGGTCCTGCCGACGCGACATCGGATCTCTTTGGCTTCCAAAGCCCAGTCAGCGGACGTCGGTGGCTACTGTGTAGTGACCCTTTCAGTAAGGGGCACAGAATACAAAAATTATAAACTCCTGGTCCTGCCCCATCTTTGCGCTGCCGTTCTACTGGGGTTGGATTTTCAGTGCAACCTTAAGAGTGTCACATTAGCGTACGACGGACCCCTCCCCCCACTCACAGTCTGCAGCCAGCAGCTTTTAAATCGCCCGCCGCGCACCATTTGCAGCCTCTCCACCCTTAAAGTCCCCCCCCATCCTTGTTCGCTAACCTCACCCGCGACTGTAAGCCCATCGCTACCAAAAGCAGGCGTTACAGTGCCGGGGATAGGAGCTTCATTAAATCCGAGGTAGCAAGACTCCTGAAGGAAGGGATTATTGAGAGTAGCACCAGCCCATGGCGAGCACAAGTGGTGGTAGTGAAGACTGGCGAAAAACAGCGCCTAGTTATTGACTACAGCCAGACGATCAATCGCTACACCCAGCTAGATGCATACCCACTCCCCCGCATATCTGACATGGTCAATCAGATAGCACAATACCGGGTGTTCTCGACGATTGATCTGACGTCGGCATACCACCAGCTCCCCATCAGGGCTGAGGACCGCCAGTACACAGCTTTTGAAGCTGACGGTCGTCTCTACCACTTCCTCAAAGTTCCCTTCGGCGTCACCAACGGGGTTTCAGTCTTCCAACGGGAGATGGACCAGATGGTCGACCAGAACGCGCTCCAGGCCACTTTCCCCTATCTAGACAACGTCACCATCTGCGGCCGCGACCAGCAGGACCATGATGTTAATCTAGAGAAATTCCTCCGTACGGCCCAGCGGCTGAACCTAACATACAACAAGGACAAATGTATGTTTCGTACCAAGCGCCTTGCCATTCTTGGCTGTGTAGTGGAGAACGGAGTCATCGGCCCCGACCCCGACAGGATGCGCCCCCTTATGGAGCTCCCCCTCCCCCACTGCCAAAAAGCACTGAAGAGATGCCTAGGGTTTTTCTCGTACTATGCTCAGTGGGTGCCCAACTATGCGGACAAAGCCAGACCCCTCATCAAGTCCACCTCCTTCCCCCTGACAGCAGAGGCCTGTGCAGCCTTCACTCTCATAAAAGGAGATATCGTGAAGGCCACAATGCACGCAGTGGATGAGTCCATCCCTTTCCAAGTGGAGAGCGACGCATCCGACTTTGCCCTAGCTGCAAACCTTAACCAGGCGGGGAGACCCGTGGCCTTTTTCTCAAGGACCCTCCAGGGCCCCGAGATTCGACACTCCTCTGTCGAAAAGGAGGCCCAGGCCATTGTGGAAGCTGTGCGACATTGGAGGCATTACCTGGCCGGAAAACGATTTACCCTGCTCACTGACCAGCGTTCAGTAGCTTTTATGTTTAATAATAAGCAGAGGGGCAAAATCAAGAACGACAAGATCTTGAGGTGGAGAATCGAACTCTCCACCTACAATTACGATATCTTGTACCGGCCCGGGAAACTCAATGAGCCCTCAGATGCCCTATCACGTGGTACATGCGCCAACGCGCAGGTCGATAGACTGAAGACCCTCCACAATGACCTCTGCCACCCGGGGGTCACCAGGTTTTTTCATTTCATCAAATCCCGTAACCTGCCCTACTCCATCGAGGAGGTCAGGACCATGACCAGGAACTGCCAAATCTGTGCCGAGTGCAAACCGCATTTTTATAGGCCAGACAGAGCAAGCCTGATCAAAGCCACGCGCCCCTTTGAACAGCTGAGTGTCGATTTTAAAGGGCCCCTCCCCTTCTCCGACCGCAATGTGTACTTCCTCAACATAATTGATGAGTACTCCCATTTCCCGTTTGCCATCCCTTGCTCAGACATGACCAGTACCACGGTCATTAAATGTCTGAATGACCTCTTCACCTTGTTCGGTTTCCCTAGCTATATTCATAGCGACAGGGGCTCATCCTTTATGAGCGACGAACTCCGGCAGTACCTGCTCTCGAGAGGTATCGCTACAAGCAGGACCACCAGCTACAACCCCCGGGGGAATGGCCAGGTGGAAAGGGAGAATGCGACGGTCTGGAAGGCAGTCCTTTTAAACTTGAAATCTAAGGGCCTTCCGACCTCTCGCTGGCAGGGAGTCCTCCCTGCGGCGCTCCATTCCATTCGGTCACTGCTCTGTACAGCCACCAATGCCACCCCTCACGAGAGAATGTTCTCCTTCCCCAGGAAGTCCACATCGGGGATCTCGCTACTGACATGGCTGACTTCTCCAGGACCTGTTCTACTGCAGAAGCATGTGAGGTCCCATAAGACGGACCCCCTGGTCGAGAGGGTGAGCCTCCTCCATGCCAACCCTCAGTATGCTTACGTGGTGTACCCGGACGGGCGGGAGGACACAGTCTCCATACGAGACCTCGCACCTTCGGGTGCTCCCGAAACACCCCCCTCGCCATCCACCACTACCCGCGCCTACCCCCAGTACGCTTACATAGCGTACCCGGACGGGCGGGAGGACACAGTCCCCACACGAGATCTCGCACCTTTGGGTGCCCCTGAAACACTACCATTGCCATCCACCACTACCCACAACCCAACCCCGCTAGACGGCATGCCGCAGCCCCAGGACCTGTCATTGACCACCCAACCACTCAATGAGACGCCAGACTCAACGTTGGATGCTGCACCATCACCGCTGCCACCACGACGATCAGGACGGCATACAAGGCCACCTGATAGACTTACTTACACGAACCTTTAGTACACTTCACCCCGCCGGACTCAATTTTAAACAAGGGGTGAATGTGGTAAACCACTGTTGTTGTTGTTGTTGTTGTTGTTGTTACACACTGTTGTACCTATGCATGCCTCAACATGTCTCGGCTGGCTCCACCCACACAGGCCCAGGTATAAAGGTGATTGACCTGCAGCCCCCTGCCTTCTTGGAACCCAGTCAACCACGAGAGGCATGCTCTGTTCTTTGCTAATAAAAGCCTTTAGTTACTCTCTTAACTCTCAGTCTTTTATGAGTAATTGATAGCGCATCACTCAGAAACCACTGAGTGAAGAAATTTCTCCTCACCTCAGCCAGTCCTAATTGGCCGACCACTTATCCTGAGCCTCAGCTCTCCTTAAAGGAGAAGACAAGTCTGTGAGGAACGCCATCAATGTGAGGTGCTTCTCTCCCTTGTCACCACCTGACCCAACACTCCACAAGAATGTTTGGTGAAAAATCTGTCATTGCTAGCCACTGTTCACAGCCAACAAGGACTGCAAAGGTCCTTAGGTACGTCCACTGAGAAGTTTCAGGTCGGAGATTTCTCATCACCTATGCCACCTGAAAATCTACTTTGAATTTTCTCCTCAATTTAGTGGATTGTCAATATCTATTTGGTGGGACTTAGACCTTGTGGCAGTCATGTTACTCGAGCAACCTCACCACTGAGTTAGATGGTTGTGAGTTCATAGTTCCACTCCAGGGACTTGAGCACAAAAATCTAGGCTGACACTCCAGTGAAGTACTGAGGGAGTGCTGCACTGTTGGAGGTGCCGTCTTTCAGATAAGATGTTAAACCGAGGCCCCATCTGCTCTCTCAAGTGGATGTAAAAGATCCCATGGTACTATTTCGAAGAAGAGCAGGGGAGTTACCTCCCGGTGTCCTGGCCAATATTTATCCCTCAATCATCATCACTAAAACAGATTATCTGGTTATTATCACATTGCTATTTGAGGGAGCTTGCTGTGTGCATTTTTTGCTGCTTTTTTGTGTTTTCTACATTATAATAGTGACTACACTTCAATTGGCTGTAAAGTGCTTTGGGATGTCCGGTGGTTGTGAAAGGCAAGTCTTTCTTTCATTAATGTTGCTGTAGAACTTCATAACTTGTATTTTTTTCCATGTTGACATCGTGACCCTAATATTGGGCCCTCAAAAGCCGTACCTTTGGACCTGACTGGATTCCTAGCTCCAAGCAGGCTTCATCCACAAGGGAATGCATCCGTATTTTAGTACTCTTCCAAAATAGGAACCTTTCAAGGCTTGTGATGAGGTTTGCAATGGAAGTTCTTCAAGGGGTCTCCCAATCGGCCACCAAAGGTTTGGTGGAAAATCAGTGGAAGCCCCCAATACACATGAAACCGGGTATCGGCCAATCTTCCACCGATGTTACAGCGCTCGAAGGGGAGAACCTCCGAGGACAATTTTTTGCCCATCCTTACTTGCCCTGAACTGAGTGGCTCACCAGGCCATTTCAAAGGAGCAGTTAAGAGTCAACCACATTGGTGTGGGACTGGAGTCACATATAGGCCAGGCCGAGCAAGGATGGCAAGTTTCCTTCTCTAAAGGACCTTAGTGAACCGGTTGAGTTTTTAATGAGAATCCGACAGTTTCATGGTCACTTCTACAGATTCCAGCTTTTCATTTGTGGAGTTTTTAAACTGAATTCACATTCACAAACTGCCATGGTGGGATTTGAACCGACGTCCTCTGGATCATTAGCTAAGGCCTCTGGATCAGCTTTTTTTTTTACAATATTAATGTCTTTAAATCAAACTTTAAACTTCACTTTAACACTATCAGTAGCTATCATAAGTCATGTCTATTTGATTTCATCCATGCCCTTGTCACCTCCAGACTCGAGTATTCCAAAGGTCTCCTGGCCAGCCTTGCATTCTCCACCCTCCGTAAACTTCATCTCATCCAAAAAACTCTGCCGGCCAAATCCCATTCCGCACCAGGTCCGGGTCATTCATCACCCATGTCCTAGCTGCATTGGCTTGCAGTCCATCAACCCGCCCAATTCCCATCCTTGTGTTCAGATGCCTCATGGCCTCGCAGAGCACTTGGAAAACAGTGACAGGATTGGACAAAGTCAACATGGATTTACAAAAGGTAAATCGTGCTTGACTAATCTACTGGAATTTATAATGGGGAACAAAGAAATGGCAGCCCAATTAAATACATATTTTAGTTCTGTCTTCACAAAGGAGGACACAAATAACCTCCCAGAGATGTCAGGAAACATAGGGTCTGATGAAAGGGAGGAACTGAAAGAAATCAGTATTTGTAGGGAAATGGTGTTAGGGAAATTGATGGGATTGAAGGCCGATAAATCCCCAGGGCCTGATAATCTACATCCTAGGGTACTTAAGGAAGTGGCCCTAGAAATAGTTGATGCTTTGCTGATCATCTTCCAGCATTCGATGGAATCCAGAACAGTACCCATGGATTGGAGGGTAGCTAATGTTACCCCACTATTCAAAAAAGGTGGTAAAGAAAAAACGTGGAATTACAGACCGGTAAGCCTGACATCGGTAGTGGGGAAAATGCTCGAGTCCATTATAAAAGATGTAATAGCAGTGCACTTGGAAAACAGTGACAGGATCGGACAAAGTCAACATGGATTTACAAAAGGTAAATCGTGCTTGACTAATCTACTGGAATTTTTTGAGGATGTAACTGGTAAAATAGAAGGGGAAAATAGAGTATGAGAGTAAGCTTGCATGGAACATAAAAACTGACTGTAAAAGCTTTTATAGATATGTGAAGAGAAAACGATTGATGAAGTCAAGCGTAGGTCCCTTGCAGTCAGAATCAGGGGAATTTATTATGCGGAACAAAGAAATGGCAGACCAATTAAATACATATTTTGGTTCTGTCTTCACAAATAGGACACAAATAACCTCCTAGCGATGTCGGGGAACATAGGATATGATGAAAGGGAGGAACTGAATGAAATCAGTATTTGTAGGGAAAGCGTGTTAGGGAAATTGATGGGATTGAAGGCTGATAAACCCCCAGGGCCTGATAATCTACATCCTAGGGTACTTAAGGAAGTGGCCCTAGAAATAGTAGATGCATTGCTGGTCATCTTCCAACATTCGATGGAATCTGGAACAGTACCCATGGATCTACTGGAATTTTTTGAGGATGTAACTGTTGGAATAGATAAGGGAGAACCAGTGGATGTGGTGTATTTGGACTTTCAGAAGGCTTTCGATAAGGTCCCGCATAAGAGATTAGCATGTAAAGTTAAGGCACATGGGATTGGGGGCAAGGTATTGACTTGGATAGAGAACTGGTTGGCAGACAGAAAGCAAAGAGTTGGAATAAACGGGTCTTTTTCTGAGTGGCAGGCAGTGACTCGTGGGGTACCGCAGGGATCGGTCCTTGGACCCCAGCTATTCACAATATATATTAATGATCTAGACAAGGGAACTAGCTGTAATATCTCCAAATTTGCTGATGACACAAAGCTGGGTGGGCGTGTGTGCTGTGAGGAGGATGCCGAGAAACTCCAGGATGATTTGGACAGGTTGGGTGATTGGGCAAAAGCATGGCAGATGCAATATAACGTGGATAAATGTGAGGTTATCCACTTTGATGGCAAAAACAGGAAGGCAGATTATTATCTGAATGGCAATAGATTGGGAGAAAGGGAAGTGCAACGAGACCTGGGTGTCCTTGTGCACCAGTCGCTGAAGGTAATAATAATAATTCAACTTTGTCATTGTACAATGCACAAGTACATGAACAACGAAATGTGATCTTGCAAGCTCCCATGAGTCCAGTACAAATAACATTAACATTAAACGTAAATAGCACCGTCCTGGGAAAAGCAAAGCCGCTGCGTCTGTGCGCGCCGCCATTCCATTTCCACCATTCCTCCTGTCCGACAATCTTCAGCCCAACGCCCGGGCCTGCTCACCAGCCGCCCCTCCCGGGGCTCCTTCCGTGACCTTCTCACCAACCGCCCCTCCTCGGGGCTCCTTCCGTGACCTTCTGCACCTGGTCTTCCCTGATGGTCAACCCTCCAGGTACTAACCAGGCCTGGCTCTGCTTAGCTTAGCTTCCAAGCCTTGCCAGTGACCCTGTCCCTAGTCCCAGGAACAGGTGCAGCAGGCGGTTAAGAAAGCAAATGGCATGTTGGCCTTCGTAGCAAGAGGGTTTGAGTACAGGAACAAGGATGTCTTGCTGCAGTTATACAGGGCCTTGGTGAGACCGCATCTTGAATATTGTGTGCAGTTTTGGTCGCCTTATCTGAGGAAGGACGTTCTTGCCATGGAGGGAGTGCAGCGAAGATTCACCAGGCTGATACCTGGGATGGCAGGAATGACGTACGAGGAGAGATTGTGTTGATTGGGCTTATACTCGCTGGAGTTTAGAAGAATGAGAGGGGATCGGTAAACAGCGTTTCTGGTATATGTGCTCTATGGTCGGTAGCCGGGTGCCGGTAATGCGTTGGGCAGTTTGGACTACCCGCTGCAGGGCTTTCCGGTCATAGTAGCTACAGCTGCCATACCATACTGTGATACAGTTCGTCAGGATGCTCTCTATTGTGCAGCGGTAAAAGTTAGAGAGGATCAGGGGTGACAGGTTACATCCCTTCAGCCTCCTTAGGAAACATAGGCGCTGCTGGGCCTTCTTCACCAGAGAGGAGGTATTGAGGGACCAGGAGAGGTCTTCCGTGATGTGGACTCCGAGGAACTTAAAGCTGTCCACCCTTTCCACCACAGCCCCATTGATGTGGATGGGGGTGTGACTTCCGCCTTTAGACTTCCTGAAGTCCACAATGATTTCCTTGGTTTTCTTGATGTTAAGGGCCAGGTTGTTATCAGCGCACCACTTCACGAGATGCTGGACCTCCTCCCTGTAGGCTGACTCATCGTTGTTGGTGATCTGGCCTACTACCGTGGTATCATCCCCAAACTTGATGATGGTGTTGGAACCATGAACAGCCACACAGTCGTGGGTGAAGAGGGAGTAGAGGAGGGGGCTCAGCACACATCCTTGTGGGGCCCCCGTGTTCAGGGTCGGGGGGGTGGGGAGGTGTGGTTACCTAATTTGACAGACTGGGGTCAGAAATGAGGAGGAATTTCTTCACCCAGAGAGTGGTGAACCTGTGGAATTCTCTACCACAGAAGGCAGTTGAGGCCAATTCATTAAATATATTCAAGAAGAAGTTGGATATATTTCTTAAGGCCAAAGGGAGAAAGCAGGGACAGGGTACTGAATTTGGATGATCAGCCATGATCGCAATGAATGGCGGGGCAGGCTCGAGGGGCCGAATGGCCTACTCCTGCTCCTATCTTCTATGTTTCTTTGTTTCTATGTTTCCATCAATCCACCATTCCTCCATCCATCCTTACCTCCATCCATCCATTACTACACCCCTCCACCATCTCTCTATCCATCGCTCCTTCCCTCCATCCATCCCCCATTCATCCCTCCATCCATTCATCCCTTCCTCCATCCCTCCCTCCATCCATTCATCCCTCCATCCATTCATCCCTCCCTCCATCCATCCCTCCACCCATTTCTCCATCCCTCCTTCCATTCATCCCTCCATCCATCCCTCCCTCCATCCATTCCTTCCTCCATCCCTCCATTCATCCCTCCATCCATCCCTCCCTCCATCCATCCATCCATCCCTCCATTCATCCCTCCATCCATCCCTCCCTCCCTCCATCCATCCCTCCCTCACTCCATTCCTCCCTCCATCCATTCAGTCTCTTCATCCCTCCATCCATCCCTCCATCCATCCCCCCTCACTCCATTCCTCCCTCCATCCATCCCTCCCTCCATTCATCCCTCCATCCATCCCTCCCTCACTCCATTCCTCCCTCCATCCATTCATTCTCCATCCCTCCCTCCATCCCTCCATCCCTTCCTCCATTCATCCAAATACATCCATCCCTCCGTCCATCCATCCCTCCCTTCATCCCACCCTCGTTCCCTCCATCCATCAGGCAGGGGGTGTCCAAACTGCTTGTCTTCATCGGCTGCCTATCAGCAACCAAGGAGCATCAGAGCCAGGTACAAAGCTGAAATCCATGTTATGTTCCCATTCATTTTAATAATCTCAAGTTTTACGTAGAATGACATTGAAATTACAACACAGAGGCAGGCTATTCACAGGACCCTTATTCGCATAATAAATTGGCCTCCTGCCTGAAACAAGCAGGCACTCCAGCCACCCACCTAAAGACCCCTACCAAGATGGTGGAGGCCGGAGCGCCAACTCAAAAGGGGCAGAAAGTGACCCCATGCCATTTTCAGACCATGACTGCCTCGTTTGCATCGGGTAGCCACTGTTAAAATCAGCCCCAAGACCATAATGATTGTTGATCTCCAGCTGCCCCCAAGGAGGTGATGCTGGGCCTTCTTCTGGCGATTGTACAGCCGCGTGACTTGCTCGGCCACTTCAGAGAGCATTAAGAGTCAAAACGGGTGGAGTGGGACTGCAATCAACTGTAGGCCAGGCCATAGCGGGTGGCTACGTCCCCTTCCCTAAACGACATCGGTCAACCAGTGGCACTCAATAAAAACAATTCAGCTGCTTTCACGGGGCTGCAGTTTCTGCTCGCTTGTGTGGGCGGGGGGGGGGCAGTTTTCAGCGCAATTCGCCCGAAATCGGCCGAAGCAGCGCAAAAGATCGAGGAATACCAGGCGCAAATTACATCCAGCGCAACTCGCGTTCCCGCGATCTTTCGCGCTAGTTTTTTTTTAAAAAACCACTAGAATCCGGCCCCACCCCCAAAATTGGCCACGACCCCCTCCCCCCACCCCAGCTCAAGTCAACCGCCACGGCGGGTTTCCGCTAATTGTGCCCATTGTGCCTTCAAGGGGGCTCTAAAAATTAAGCTGCCTTTTAGGCGCAAGGGCGCTAGTAGGCACGTTTCAAAAGATTGCAAATATAGGCCTAGAAATTCAGTTGGTTGCGCCTGCCATTAGCGCCTTAAGAGAAGTGAATTTCGGGCGCTATGCGTGTAGCGTCCGGGCGCAGCGCGATCTGCGCCTCGCCCCAAATTAAGTAGACATTTAGCGCCGGCGCAAAGTCTTAGCGCACGCTCACCTGCGCGCGCAGAAAATGACGTCATATCCTCGTGCAACGCCCTTTGCGCGCCCCGATCCAGAACTTCAGTGGGACCGCCCCATTGTGCGGCCGGCGGCCCGAACGCTTGTTTAGTGGAACGCAACAGAGCCGACGCGGGCCCCGGGGAGCGCAAATTAAAGGGCACTTACCCTGCACTATAAAGGGCAGCCATTTTGTAGCAAACACTCTTGTGCAACGGATTTCTGGAGAGAGACCAAGGAAGACAGCTTTCTGGTTTGGGCCAACACTAGCTCAGGTATTTTTGGCTTCAGGCCAGAGCGTTGCAAGTGGCCTCTTGGATATTTGACTGTTTGGCAGCATATTATGGGGGCTGCATGGGGTGCCAACGCTGAGTTTCAGCGTCATGTCCGTAGGGCTCGCAGACGCGGTGTGAGAGGGGCAGCCCTGGCTAGACGCAGAGGGGGCAACAGGCGTCGGCAACATAGGCCTTACCCAGTCAGGGCATACCGCCAGCAGCGCTCCTACCTCAACATGAGTGGCGCGCGATGTGTAAAAAGGCTGAGATTCCGAAAGGAGGTGGTTGGAGAGATCTGCCATCTGCTTCGCAGAGATCTGCGTCCAAAGCTCAGGAGCAGGACGTCTCTGTCGGTGGAGGCGAAGGTGACGGTGGCCTTGAACTTCTATGCCACCGGCTCCTTCCAATCCGCTGCTGGGGACATTGCTAACATATCCCAGTACGCCGTGCATTGCTGCATCCGCCAGGTGACCGATGCCCTTTTCAGAAGGAGACGCCAATTCATCTCCTTCCCCATGGCCCTGGAGAGGCAGCATCAGCGTGCACTGGGATTTGCAAGATTCGCGGCCTTCCCCTTGGTGCAGGGCGCCATTGACTGTACGCATGTGGCTTTGCGGGCACCTGTGGAGCATGCCGAGGATTACCGCAACCGGAAAGGCTACCATTCCCTCAATGTGCAGCTGGTGTGTGACCACAAGCAGCACATCCTAGCTGTCAATGCCCGCTTTCCAGGCAGCAGCCGCGATGCCTTTATCCTGCGGCAGACAACTGTGCGTGACATGTTCGAGGCACAGCCTCCCCCAAGAGGATGGCTTCTCGGGGACAAAGGCTATCCTTTGTGTACCTGGCTCATGACCCCGCTCCGTGCGCCCAGGACCCCTGCTGAAGAGGCATACAACGAGAGTCATCAAGCGAGCAGGAACATAATCGAGCAAACAATTGGCGTCCTCAAGCAGCGGTTCCGCTGCCTGGATCGTTCCGGCGGATCTCTGCAGTATTCCCCGGACCGAGTGTCCCAATTCGTCATTGTTTGCTGCATGCTGCACAACCTGGCTCTCCGCAGGACTCAGGCACTGCCACCTCACGTTGGACCACCACCTCAGGAGGAGGAGCAGGAGGAGCATGAGGAGGAGGAGCAGGAGGAGGAGGAGTACCATCCCAGGAGGGAGCGAGAAGGTCCAAGGGCCGTCCGTCGGCAGCTTATTGAACGTCACTTCTAAGCCCCCTGTCAGGGAATGCCTTGTGGCCATGAAGGAACATGAACGCAGCCGCTCCGCAAGCCCTCAGCCGGCGAAGGCAACAAACACATACAGCAACAAACATGGACACTCTCTGAATAAAGAGAAATCTTTATTTTAGACCAACGAAACCCCTTCCCACATGAAACACAGAAACATTCAACGGCCCCAAAAAACAGTACATCAAATGACTCACTCCCACAACCTGGGGAGGAATAACTGAACATTTGGACAAAAATGGCCTTCATCCTCGGCCTTAACCCAAAAAACATCCCCAGAAACAAAACAACCATCCCCAAAAGAAACATAGGCATCGCCATATAAAATAACACTTGGCCACACCGTCTACTTATTGGGCCGCGAGGGCGAGACCTTGTCGAGCCTTTTGGGGCCCCTGCCCGGCCTGCTGCTCCTCCGCAAGCTCTGCCCAGTGGCTGCTGCGAGGCTGGGGGAAGGCTCCTGAGGGTCAGATGTCCTTCCGGCAGATGCCCTGGGGGGCCGCCTAGACGGGGTTTGGCCCTCGAGGGGCCGGCTGGTGATTGGCGCAGCTGTGCCTGGCCAACATCATTCGCAGCCGCTTGCCGTTGAGGCGCCACTGGGGGAGTGGCAGTGACGGCTGGAGGAATGTGTGCAATCTGGCGGATGGTAGGCGCTGGCTGGTGATGTGGCACTCTGGCACTCGCCCGGGCCTGCACTGCAGCATGCGCACCAATCTGCCGAAGGGCAGCCCGCTGTGCTGCTGCAGCGCGGCGGGTGTCCAGGCGATGCCTGGCTGACGCAGCGCGTGTGGCAGCAGTGAGTGCCCCTGTTGCCCTGGTCTGCGACCGCAACAGAGCAGCCACTGTCTGGACGGCATCACTGATCAGCCGGCCACTCGCGGCATGTGAGGCCCCGAACTCGCGCACACTACTAGCCAGGGACTCGATCGCCTCAGGCATCCGTGCCACTACCCCCATCAGCTCGGTGTGCCGGCGATCCGAATCCTGGGCCATTTGATCGAGGTGGCGCGCCTCCTCTGAGTTGAACGTGGCCGGACTGGAGTCCGGACTCGCCCGCTGGGGAGCAGGGGACAGAGCTGCCCGACCCGTGCCGCGTTGCCGGCGGCGACTGGGCCCAGCAACTGCACTCCCCTCCGATCCTTCCCCCCTCTGGGGGGGAAGGCCGCAGACCAACCGCAGCCCTCCTGGGTTGCTGGACGCCACTGGTCCCAGCAGCTCCACTCCCCTCCGACACTTCCTCCAGGCTCTCCTCCAGGGAAGACGTGTCCATTAATTCGGCATCTGCAGCCGGACCCGAGTGCTGCCCTGATGGTCCGCCTTCCTGTTCCTCCTCCTCCTCCTCGGAGGGGCTGTCACTGGCAGCTTCAGGGAGCTCCTCGTCACCAGCTGAAAGCAGGAAGGCACAAGAGTAGCTTTAGAGTGAGGAGAGGGCATCAGCGAGGGAGGCATGACTGGTGGCATTCAGCGCATTGGTCGGACAGTGGCAAAGGAGGTAGATCGGATGCGCAAGTGCGACGAGAGAGTTCCAAAAGGTGATGTCCATACCATTGCGGCCCAGAAGAGGGTCGGCATCTCCACAGGCGACGGGCCCAATCACCCGGGCTCCCATGAGGCGACTCACGCGCTCCTCCAGGGGAGTGAGCGCCTGGATCTGGGGGCGGCCTCCCCCGGTCTCCTCCTGGTGCCTTTGGTTGTTGGCAAGTTTTGCCTGCAAGAGAAAGGACGGCCTGTAAATACGGTGTGTAGCCCTGATGTGGTGTGCGCTGCCTCCCATGGTGTAAAGTGCAGAATGTGCAATTGATGTTCATGACTGTCCCATAGCTGCTGGCTGAGGGCTGGCCATTAGGGCTTTCAGGTCCCTTTGCCCATCATGTCAGGTGTACATGCAAGGATGAGGAGGAGACTGGAAAGGGTACTCACTCTGACAATCGTGGTCAGGTCATTAAACTTCTTCCGGCATTGGACATTGTCCCTAGGGGCATCGCCGGTGGCCGACACCCAGCGGGCGACCTCCCTCCAGGCTTTCCTGTAGACGCTGGTGGGAGGCTTCCTGCCAGTGTCCGGGAACAAGTTGTCGTCCTCGTCCTCGTCCTCCTCGTCGTCCTCGTCCTCGTCCTCCTCCTCCTCCTCCTCCTCCTAAAACACATGCACCCTTCCCCTTTAAGAGCTCACTGGCACCAGAGTGTCTACCGTGCGCTGCACCCGAGCTCAGGTGTTGCGCTCTGCACCGCCGGCTTAGCGCCTAAAGATAGTAGTGGAACGCCTCTTTTAGCGCTCCACCAACCTCTTAGGGCGAAGCCACTGAATTTCCGGCAACGGGGCGCTACTTTGGGGCGGGCGCTAAGGTTAGTGCCCCATAACTGTCTATACTGAAAATCTAGCCCATAGAGTTTTACAGCACAGAGAGGCCCTTCGGCCCATCGTGTCTGCGCCGCCCATCCATCCCTGTCCAGTCTAATCCCATTTTCCAGCATTTGGTCCATAGCCTTGTATGCAATGGCATTTCAAGTGCTCATCCAAATGCTTCTTGAATGTTGTGAGGGTTCCTGCCTCCACCACCCTTTCAGGCATTGAGTTCCACATTCCAACCACCCTCTGGGTGAAAAAGTTCCTCCTCAAATCCCCTCTAAATCTCCTGCCCCTTACCCTGAATCTATGCCCCCTTGTTATTGACCCCCCCACTAAGGGGAAAAGTTCCTCTTTATCTACCCTATCTATGCCCCTCATTATTTTGTACACCTCAATCAGGTCCCCCCTCAGCCTTCTCTGCTCCAAGGAAAACAACTCCAGCCTGTCCAGCCTCTCTTCATAGCTGAGGCACTCCATCCCAGGTAACATCCTGGTGAATCTTCTCTGCACCCTCTCCAAAGCAATCACATCCTTCCTATAGTGAGGCGACCAGAACTGCACACAGTACTCCAGCTGTGGCCTCACCAGCGTTTTGTACAGCTCCATCATAACCTCCCTGCTCTTATATTCTATGCCTCGGCTAATGAAGGCAAGTATCCCATATGCCTTTTTAACCACCTTATCTACCTGCTCCGCTGCCTTCAGGGATCTATGTACATGTACACCAAGGTCCCTCTGACCCTCTGTACTTCCTAGGGTCCTACCACTCATTGTGTATTCCCTTGCCTTATTTGTCCGTCCAAAATGCATCACCTCGCACTTTTCAGGGTTAAATTCCATTTGCCACTTTTCCGCCCATCTGACCAACCCGTTTATATCGTCCTGTAGCCGGAGGCTTTCCTCCTCGCAATTTACCACCCCACCAATTTTCATGTCATCTGCAAACTTGCTGATCATACCTTTTACATTTTCATCCAAATCATTTATGTAGATCACAAACAATAAGGGACCCAGCACCGATCCCTGAGGTACCCCACTGGACACAGGCTTCCAGTCACAAAAGCAACCTTCGACCATCACCCTCTGCCTCCTGCCACTCAGCCAGTTTAGGATCCAACGCGCCAAGGCACCCTGGATCCCATGGGCTCTTACCTTCTTGACCAGTCTCCTATGCGGGACTTTGTCAAAAGCTTTACTGAAGTCCATGTACACCACATCCACAGCATTTCCCTCATCCACCCCACTAGTCACCCCCTCGAAAAATTCGATCAGATTTGTTAGACATGATTTACCCTTGACAAAGCCATGCTGACTATCCCCGATTAATCCTTGCCTCTCCAAGTGGAGATTAATTTTGTCCCTCAGAATTTTTTCCAATAATTTCCCCACCACAGATGTTAGACTCACTGGCCTGTAATTCCCTGGTTTATCCCTGCTACCCTTCTTGAATAATGGTACTACGTTAGCTGTTCTCCAGTCCTCTGGTACATCCCCTGTGGCCAGAGAGGTTCTGAAAATTAGTGTCAGAGCCCCTGCAATCTCCTCCCTTGCCTCCCACAGCAGCCTGAAATACATCTCGTCCGGGCCTGGGGATTTATCCACTTTTTGGCCTGCTAAAACCGCTAGCACCTCCTCCCTCTCGATGCTAATATGTTCAAGTATGTCACAGTCCCCTTGCCCGATTTCTATGTCTGCATCGTCTTTCTCCATAGTGAACACAGATGCAAAAAATTCATTTAAAACCCCGCCTACATCCTCTGGCTCTACACACAGATTGCCACTTTGGTCCCTAATGGGCCCTACCCTTTCCTTGGTTATCCTCTTGCCCTTAATATACTTATAAAACATCTTAGGATTTTCCTTTATTTTGCTCGCCAGTGTTATTTCATGGCCCCTCCTCGCCCTCCTAATTTCTTTTTTAAGTATGCCCCTGCACTTTTTATACTCCTCTAGGGCTTCTTCTGTCTTTAGTCTTTTGTAACTGCCAAAAGCCCCCCTCTTATTTCTAATGCATTTCTGTATATCCCTTGTCATCCAAGGTTCCCTTTGCTTGTTGGTCCCACTGTAAAGCCCTGGCGCGGCTGCAGTGTGCAGGCCGTTGCAGCAGACCAAGTCGACCCTTCCCCCTTTAAGAGCTGGCCGGCGCCACGGTGTCTGCTGTCAATCAAGAAATGACCGCACCTGCGCTGCGCCCGGCCTCGGCGCTATCCCTCAGCACCGCCGGCTTAGCGCCTAAAGATAGGCGTGCATCGCCAGTTTTAGCGCTCAAGCAACCTCTTAGGGCGAAGCTACTGAATATCGGCGAAGTGCCCTCGACTTGGCGCCGGGCGCAAACTTTAGCGCCCGCCCGACTTTACCGCCCCAAAACTGGCTATACTGAATTTCTAGGCCATAATTTTATTTTTTAATTTACTGAGAAACTGACTACTGTACCCCGATGTGACGAGCAAATGGTTCGCTATCGTTTCTGAAAGCTATTTAAAATCGGCTTATTGACAGGTGGTGGGACCAGACTCTGATTAAAAATGCTTATTTTTTTGGTGATAAACCTCAGTTTTCAGCTGCATTAATAAAACCGCACCAGGTTACCACGCTCAAATATTTTTTTTTATACACGTGACAATTTGCTTTAAAACATTCCATTCCGGGACGCTGCCCGATTCACCGCTTTGCGGAAACATTTTTTACGCTCGGTGATACACAATTGAGTTGGACCAGAAACTTGAGCAGAGAAACGCTTCTTAAAACGAGCGCAATTTTGAGCGCAATTGGCGCCCGGACAGCCGACAGTGCCCAAGGCAGAAACTCTTGGCCCTGGTCTTTATTTTTCCCTTGGTGCTAGTCCACAAAGTACCTTGATTAATGGAATTCAACTTGATAAACTCCTGCGGTGGCACCACGAGTTGTGGGTTGTGTAGTTTGGGTCCTGTTAACAGCGAGCTCTTTCTCCACAGAGTCCTGAATCTTACTTGTACTTTGCTATTTATAATTGGATGCACTTAGCCGGAAAGCGAAAAAAAAGGTCATAACAAATGTGTATCATCATTTTCGAACGATCTAACCACAGCATATTTGTCCCCACAGACCTTGCACATTGCTGCCTGTTTAATAATGACTCATTCAAGGTGCACACGCGGTAAAGCTTCCAGTTATATCCTCTAGCTAGTTCGCAGATAAAAAAAAGATCATTTTCGCAGGTCCGATAACTCAATTCGATTCTATTTTCAATGTGGCTGATTGAAAAAGGGGACATTTCGATTTACCTTACGTTTACAGAGAAAAAAAATCGCACGTAGTTAAGATAAGAGCCAATGATGAAAGAACTGCCCGTGTTCCTCTGCCCCTATATTTATTCGTTATTTAACCAGTCAAAGAGTGGCTGGAGGCTCAGGCGTTTGGAAAACATCTATCTCTTGTCACCCTGTGACCGTCCTCTCCTGAAGTAATCCTGGGCTGTTTGTCTTAGTCGGGAATGCAGAGCCTCTGTCAAGCTCTTCGAAAGTACTTGAAGCCAACCGTGCTCTTGAGTATCGATCAGCGCTGTCTTCATAAATCACCAGCAGATCATTCCTGATTAGACACTGCCAGTGACTGAGATTCATTTCCCCCCCGCGGTGACAGAAGATTATCTCAACAACACTGAAGCCTGAAGGCTTGTCGTCAAGGCGGCCCTTCCTCATGTGAATGCAATTACACGGTGGGTTACGGGTAAAGGTCAACAGTTTACAGCTTAATGTTTTTTTTGTGTGGCTCACGGATGTCTTTTCTAACACGACACTTTTCGAAAGGCAATCTCCTGTGAAAGGTAAATACGTCACCCTGAGGGGCAAGTGAAACAACACTCTACCTAATGCGATAGCAAAATACTGCGGATGCTGGAAATCCGAAATAACAACAGAAAACGCTGGAAAAACTCAGCAGGCCAGGCAGCATTCGTAGAGAGAGAGACAGAGTTAACGTTTCAGGTCGATGACCCTTCGTCAGAACTAGAAAAAAGCAGGAAAGGGAACAGATTTTAAAGCAAGTTGGGGGCTGGGAAAAGTGGGAGGGGATGAAAGAACAAAAGGGAAGGTCAGTGATAGGATAGAAAGCAGGAGAGGTAAAGAGGCATTAAGAGACTCTACCTAAGGCATTCTCTCCGCCTTCGAGGTAGAGTCAGTCAGATCAAAGTGCGCTAGCGAGTGAAAGCACAGTCAGCCCACAGACTGGCAGGGGAGATGGTGACCTCTTGCTAGTGTAATCACCGGAGAACACTGATCTGACGCCATCACATGTCTGAGGTTTAATCAGTTTATAGCTGGTCCACGAGCTGCCAGCATGGCTCTCTCAGAGCGAAAAGAAAATCCGACAAAGGTTTCTAATAGAAACATAGACACATAGAAGATAGGAGCAGGAGTAGGCCATTCGGCCCCTCGAGCCTGCTCCGCCATTTAATGAGATCATGGCTGATCATCCAAATTCAGTACCCTGTCCCTGCCTTCTCCCCATATCCCTTGATCCCTTTAGCCTTAAGAAATACATCTAACTCCTTCTTGAATATATTTAATGAATGGGCCTCAACTGCCTTCTGTGGCAGAGAATTCCACAGGTTCACCACTCTCTGGGTGAAGAAATTCCTCCTCATCTCAGTCCTAAATGGCTTACCCCTTATCCTTAGACTGTGACCCCTGGTTCTGGACTCCCCGGCCATCGGGAACATCCTTCCTGCATCTAGTCTGTCTAGTCCTGTTAGAATTTTATAAGTTTCAATGAGATCCCCTCTCATTCTTCTAAACTCTAGTGAATATAAGCCCCATCGACCCAATCTCTCCTCATACGTCATTCCTGCCATCCCAGGTATCAGTCTGGTGAATCTTCGCTGCACTCCCTCCATCAGCTTGTGTTGCCGAGCATTTGATACTGGGGCTCCCTTTTTCGGAACAAAGACTTGCTAGGAGGAGATTTAATAGACGTGCTCTGAGTTGCGAGGGGGTTTTGATAAAGTCATTCATGAAAACACTTACTTTCACTGGTCGGTTACTCGAGGGCATCAACTTCAGATCAGCAAAAGAAGAGAGGGAGAGGCTAGGAGATTCTTCTTATTTACACATGGAGAATTTGCTAGGACATGGAATGTCCAACAGAAACAGTTGTTGAAAGAGAATCCTTTCGAGCTTTGGAAAGGCAAGTGGATATATATTTCAAATAAAACATAAAAGGGTATGGGGAGAGGGCAGAGCAATGGGACTAAGCGGTTAACTCTTTCAGAGTGGCAATGGGCTGAAAAATGCTACGATTCTAAGAAGAAACCAAAACATTGCGTAAATTGATACCAAGGCCTAGAAATAAATTTGCCCCCGAAAGCGGGCGCGGGAATCGCAATGCGTTAGCAACCCGCGCCTGTTTGGAGGACTGCAGGCAGCACGCGGACTTTATACCGCCTGCTCATTTGCATGATTGTGAGTGGCTGAATGCTCAGCGGGGGGGGGGGGTCCAAGATCGTGCGAGGCTAGCACCAATTAAAGCTAGCCTGCACTACTTAAAGGCAGCCTGCACCTCTTAAAGGGGAGGTGCATTCTGCCTGCAGCAGATCATTCAACTGGCTGAGGAAGACAGTGCAACAAAAAAAATCAATTCATGATGGCACAAGAGGGGAGAGATCGTGCACCAAGGTTCTCCAATGCAGCACTGGAGGCCTTGGTGTAGGAGGTCAATAGGAGAGAGGTCCTCTTTCCATAGGTTGCCAGGAGGCCCTCTAGGCAACAGACCAAAGTGCAGTGGGAGCAAATAGCCACTGTGGTGAATGCCAGCAGTGTAGTCTTGAGGATGTGGACGCAGTGTAGGAAGAAGTTTAATGGCCTTACATGAGTGGTCAAGGTCAGTGAATTCATCTGCAAATGCCATATCCCACAAACTGCACCACTAGCCTCACTCACTGCTCAATTCACCATACCCCAATCACTCACCTACCAACGCTCTCTAGTAATCACGGCTCTGACCTCACATTCATAGCTTCACCTCACCCTCACGCACTTGCCACTGCTGCAAGCCTCACACCCACATCTCACAGCTTACACACACTGTCAGCTATTCGACCTTGACAGGCACAGCAACCAAACACATTGTACCACACTCACTGAGTCACTTCCATTTCTCTGACTGGATCGCTCTACAGAGAGCCAGCATGGATTTGATAGGCCAAATGGCCTCCTTCTGTGCCATTATGACTCTATGGGGGAAAAATTTGGTTGCTTTGCGCCTCCCGTTAGCGCCCTAAGAGGGTGCTAACGGGGTACAAAGCAACTAGCGCCCAGGCGCGACGATGTTTGTGCCACTTGCGGAATTGACCAGAAATTTATTGGCGGCGCTAAACACGATCTCCTGCACCCGCAGATCGTGATGGCAGCGAGCATGCAATGCCCCGATAGCGCCCTAGACCGGATATTGAGTGGCGCCCCCTGACTTTCCGCCTGCCGCTAGCAACGACAGGTTGAGGGGAGCGTTTTGCAGTCGGGAAGTGACTGGGGGAGTGCTATTTAAAGGCGGCTCCTTCCTGCCTTTTTTTGTCGGCGACATTTTTGCACCACGCATTCTGAGAGAGAGAGAGACTTCTGGAGAGATTCAATGCTGTGTGAAGGAGTTTTGGGTACTGAGCAGCACTTTGCAGGTTGATTTTGATTTGACCTTCCTTGCATCAATTTAGGAGAGACTATGGGGGCTGCACTCTGAGCTCTTTCCCTGGGCCTCTCCATTGTTCTTTCCAGCAGAATTGATGTACAGGTCTCTCCAGGCCGAGATTCAAGGCTGCAATGAGCAGGGTGTGGATGGAGAGCAAGATCGACCTTCCCTTTAAGAACTGGCCGGCGCCAGTGTGTCTGTGTTCCACTGCTGACTGACATCACACGAGCTTCGTCAGCGCTCTGAGGTAGCGCCTCGCTCCTCGGCGTTAGCGCCTTAAGAGAGGTGTGTAGCGCCTGGTTTAGTGCTGCAATCACCTCCAGGGGCGATAGAAGCCAAGTTTGCAGTCGGAGGCGATGATTAGTGCAAGGCGCTAAAAATTTGCACCCGGCCGATAATTGCGCCCGAAACGGGGTGCTACCGAATTTCTCCCCCTATGTCTCTATGACTCTATGATTGGCAGGAAAAAGTGGTGCATAACCGGCGGCAGCAGAACCTAACCGGTGGGAGTCAGGCTCACCTGCATCACCTCACCCCTTTGGCCAGCAGTGGGGTTGAAATAGTACAAGATGCCGGTATCCTCATACTTTATCCTCCTTCTCACATCCCACTTCCCCCTCATCCCACAATCTCTTCTGATTTACAATCTGCGCCTGATATAAGCGTGCACCTCTTTTTTCCTCCCCTCCCCTCACTACAACCCTATCCTAGTGCCTTTCTCATTTCAGACACCCAAAAAATCCAACCTGCTCCGCCTGCTTCTCTCAGGTCAGAGAGAAGACAATGAAGCCCCCTCTCTTGGCATGAAGTGCGTCTGTCACCTCCCTTATGCAGCAGTGGACAGTGAACTGGGAGTTGTTAAAGATGTCGCCTGCTCCAGCCTGGAAGGGTCCTGACGCAAAGAAATTCAGGGCCACGGTCACCTTCACAGCCACTGGCAGCGCTGTCCCTGCCCTGGTGTGAGGCTGCAGGTCTGGTTGCAAGGGGTGTCAAAGTTCTGTGAGCACCTCCTTCATAAAGCGCAGACGCCTCACACACTGCTCCAAGCATAAAGTAACAATGTAGGCTGGGCAGTGCTTAATGCTGACACGGGACACACAAAATATCTTGACGATCAGGAAATTAATTTTATAGAGATAGCTCCGCGTTTTGTTTCTGGAGCTGCGGCTAGAGTCACTGTGGAGAATCCACGAGGCTGAGATCTACGTGGATAGCACATTTAATGAGGTGGTCACACCGCAGGCAAAGAGTGCACAGGCAGAAAGGGAATGGGTGACTGCCAGACAGAGTAAAAGAACTAGGAAGGTAGTGCAGGAGTCCCCTGGGTCCATCTCCCTCTCCAACAGATTTTCCATTTTGGATACTGTTGGGGGAGATGGTTTCTCAGGGGAATGCATTATAAGGGATGCAATAACTGGGCACTTAGAAACTAATAGTAAGATTGGGCAGAGTCTACATGAAAGGGAAATGCTGTTTGCCAAACCTATTGGAGTTCTTTGAGGATGTAATTAGTGGAGTAGACAAAGGGAAACCAGTAGATGTGGTGTATCTGGATTTTTAGAAGGCCTTTGAAAAGGTCCCACACAAGAGGTTGGTGAACAAAATTAGGGCACATGGAATTAGGAGTAATATACTAACATGGATTGAGAATTGGTTAACAGGCAGAAAACAAAGATTAGGGATAAACAGATCTTTTTCAGGATGGCAGGCTGTGACTAGTGGGGTACCGCAAGGATCGGTGCTTGGGCCCCAGCTATTCACAATCTATATCAATGACTTGGATGAGGGGATTAAATGTAACATTTCCAAATTTGCTGATGATACAAAGCTAGGTGGCAGTCTCAGTTGTGAAGAGGACGTGAAGAGGGTTCAAGGGGATCTCGACAGATGCAGTGAGTGGGCAAGAACATGGCAGATGGAATATAATGTGGATAAATGTGAAGTTATCCACTTTGGTAGAAAAAACACAAAGGAGGAGTATTTCCTAAATGGTGAAAGATTGGGGAATGCAGATGCTCAAAGGGACCTGGATGTCCTTGTACATGAGTCACTGAAAGTGAATGTGCAGGTGCAGCAAGACATTAGGAAAACAAATGGTATGCTGGCCTTCATTACAAGAGGGTTTGAGTACAGGAGTAAAGAAGTCTTACTTCAATTATATAGGGCCCTGGTGAGACCACACCTGGAGGACTGTCTACAATTTTTGTCTCCTTACCTAAGGAAGGAAATGCTTGCCATAGAGGGAGTGCAACGAAGGTTCATGAGATTGATTCGTGGGATGGTGGGACTGTTGTATGAGAAGAGATTGAGTCAACCAGGCCTGTATTTTCTTGAATTCAGAAGAATGAGAGGGGATCTCATTGAAGCATACAAAATTATTACAGGGCTTGATGGGGTGGATGCTGGGAGAATGTTTCCCTTGGCGGGGGAGTCTAGAACCAGGGGCCACAGCCTCAGGATAAAGGGTAGGTCATTCAGGACTGAGATGAGAAGAAATTTCTTCACACAGAGGGTGGTGAATCTTTGGAATTCTCTATCCCAAAAGGCTGTGGAGGCTGTCATTGGGTATATTCAAAACAGAAGTCGATAGATTTCTCACTAGTCAAATATGGCGATAGGGCCGGTGAATGGAGTTGAGGCAGAAGATCAGCCATGATCTCATTTAATGGCGGAGCAGGCTCGAAGGGCCGAATGGCCTACTCCTGCTCCTATTTCTTATGTTCTTATGTTATGTTAACTCTACTGTGTTGATTTGCCTGTGCAACAGAAATTGGGAGTGCTTGAATCTACTTTGTAACTGAGCTAACTTGCCAATGTAAATTATTTCCGATTAACATTATTCACTATTACCCCTGCATAGCATAATCATTATACAATTCAAGCTCATAAAACTGGAATTAATGTATTTGAATCAGCTCATAATAGTATTTTCTAATTAAATCTTATTTGTGTCTACAAATTAGAACAAATTATCATAATTTCTTACCGGGCATTGTGTCCCATATTCAGCATTCCATGAGTCCCCTACTGTGCAATGTGGTAAAAGCTCAGATACCAATTGAGACACATTGGCCCAGAAATTTGGGTCGGAGGCTTCTCGCGGGTGCAAGCCTCCGACCTACACTTACCTAGCGCGCCGGCCGTTGTGCTGTGGGCCCGCGTGGGATTCCGATCCTGGGCCTGCTCCAACTGCCGGCGCGCAGTGCTTGCGTATCCCAGGGGCGCAGTTAGTTCGAAGCGTCCCCTGCGATCACGTGGGCCATGCAGAGCCAATCGTAGCAGGGAATCTCTATTCATAGCTTTGACAGGAAGACCTGTCAAATCTATGAATACAGTTCGGCCCCAAAACATAACTAAAAATTCAAATACATTTTTTTTTTAAATCACATTTTTAAAATAACTATTTTAAACAATAATTTAAATTTTTGAAAAAATTAATTACAGCTTCTAACGAGGCTAAAAATAAACTTACCTTTCTTTAAAGTATTTAAAAATAATAAACCTGTGGAAAAAATGTTTTAATTTTACTTAATTCACCACTTACCTTGTTAAAAGCAGGCCTTGTGACTGCTTTTTAAAAGTGTAGCTGCTTGAGAGTTACCCTCCCGTAGAAACCTGCAAAAAAAACGGAAGTTCCAGGCGTACGCGCTGCCTCTCTGGTGCACGCGTTCGTCCTGTGAACCCCTTCCTTCAAGGGAACGGAAGTTCCGGTTTCCCGCGCATGCGCAGTGCATGCACGAAACCGGCACTTTTGTTGGCCCTACGCATGAGTACCCTGTGCATGCTCACCCGTGGGGACCCGAATTTCTGGGCCATTTAATTAATTGGCCTAGAAATTCGTCTCGGGCAGTGGCGCCAAATGGGCGGTATCGGTTCGGCCGCCCGTTACATGCAGCGCACGATATTCAGCACCATGGCAGTCAACGGAAATAAATATCAGGTGCTGCGTATAACGGGCGGATGATCCGAAACCGTCCGTTAAACGCCGCACCTTTCTGCGCCACCGCCAATGTTCCCTTTAAGCTGCCCGGCCGGAGCTCCCGTGCAGGCTGCTTTCCAGCTTCACAACGGGAAAAAATTGTGGGATAGGGACCCCCCTTCGCCGTTGGGAATGGGCAGCCGACCTGTGCGCTCTGCAGACTGGCAATTTCAAAATAAATTCTGCTGTGGGCTATGAATTTGACATTTGAAATTTGAAGTTTGAATCTGCCGCTCAACCCCTTAAAGGGGCGGCACCCCCCCCTCCCCTCCCCCCCAAAATTTAAAGGGAACATTGGCCACCGCCCAAGACAAATTTCTAGGCCATTGAATCTACTTCATGTGTTTAAGTTGATATCTTTCTGTACACCTGAAGACATCTTGGTAGTAAAATTATTTTATGTACTGCTTTATCGATGCCATTGAGCTATTTAAATTAGTACACAGAAGAATTTTTTGTGCAAACGTTAACCAGTGCACTGGGCCAACCATGGCTCAGTGGGTAGCACGCTCGCCTCTGAGTCAGAAAGTTGTGGGTTCAAGTCCCGCTCCAGAGTCTTGAGCACAGAATCTAGGCTTAACGCTTCCAGCGCAGTGCTGAGGGAGTGCTGCACTGACGGAGGTGCCGTCTTTCGGATGAGACATTAAACCAGGTGGACGGAAAAGATCCCATGGGCACTATTCCGAAGTAGAGCAGGGGAGTTCTCCCCAGTGTCCTGGCCAATATTTCTCTTCTTCTTCTCCTCTTCTTAGGCAGTCCCTCGGAACTGAGGATGACTTGCATCCACATTAAAAATGAGCTCGCAGGTGACTGATGAGTCCAATGCGGGACCTACAGTCTCTGTCACAGGTGGGCAGATGGTGGTTGAAGGGGCGGGTGGGTGGGGTGCTTGGGTTGACGTGCGCTCCTTGCGCTGCCTGCGCTTGGCTTCCACTTGCTCCCGGCGAAGAGACTCGAGGTGTTCAGTGCCTTCCCGGATGCTTCTCCTCCACTTTGTGTGGTCTTGGGCCAGGGATTCCCAGGTGTCGGTGGGAATGTTGCACTTTTTCAAGGAGGCTTTGAGGGTGTCCTTGAAGCGTTTCCTCTGCCCACCTGGGGCTCTCTTGCCGTGCCGGAGCTCCGAGTAGAGCGCTTGTTTTGGGAGTCTCGTATCGGGCATGCAGACAATGTGACCCGTCCATCGGAGCTGATTGAGCGTGGTCAGAGCTTCGATGCTGGGGATGTTGGCCTGAGCAAGAACACTGACGTTGGTGCGCCTATCCTGCCAATGGATTTGCAGGATCTTGTGGAGGCAGCGTTGGTGGTACCTCTCCAGTGCTTTGAGGTGCCTGCTGTACATGGTCCATGTCTCTGAGGCATACAGCAGGGCAGGTATCACTGCTGCCCTGTAGACCATGAGCTTAGTGCTGGGTTTGAGGTCCTGGTCTTCAAACACTCTCTTCCTCAGGCGACCGAAGGCTGCACTGGCACACTGAAGGCGGTGTTGGACTTCGTCGTCGACATCTGCCCTTGTTGACAGTAGACTCCTGAGGTATGGAAAGTGGTCCACGTTGTCCAAGGCCTTGTCGTGGATTTTGATAATCGGGGGGCAGCACTGTGTGGTGGTTGGTAGAGGACCTTTGTCTTACAGATGTTTAGTGTAAGGCCCATGCTCTCATGTGCTTCGGTGAAGGTGCTGACGATGGTTTGGAGTTCGGTCTCCGAGTGAGCGCAGACGAAAGCATCGTCTGCATACTGTAATTCGGTGACAGAGGATGGGACGACCTTGGATCTGGACTGGAGGCGACGGAGGTTGAACAGTTTCCCGTTTGTTCTGTAAATTAGCTCCACTCCAGCGGGGAGCTTACTGAGGGTGAGATGGAGCATTGCAGCAAGGAAGATTGAGAAGAGCGTTGGTGCGATGACACAGCCTTGCTTGACCCCGGTTCGTACGTGAATTGGGTCTGTGGTGGAACCGTTGGTCAGGATCACGGCTTGCATGTCGTCGTGAAGCAGGCGGAGGATAGTGACAAACTTTTGAGGGCAGCCGAATTTGAGGAGGACACTCCATAATCCCTCACGGTTGACAGTGTCGAAGGCCTTTGTGCGATCAAAGAAGGCCATGTACAGTGGTTGGTGCTGTTCCCTGCATTTCTCTTGTAATTGATGTGCGGTGAAGATCACGTCCATTGTGCCCCTTAGTGGGCGGAATCCACATTGCGACTCTGGGAGGAGCTCTTCGGCCACTGGGAGAAGGCGATTGAGGAGGGTTCTTGCGATGACTTTCCCTGTGGCAGATAGCAGGGAAACTCCTCTGTAATTACCGCAATTGGACTTGTCACCTTTCTTGAAGATGGTCACAATTACGGCGTCTCTGAGATTCCCTGGCATGCTCTCCTCCTTCCAGATAAGAGAAATGAGTTCATGAATTCACGCCAGTAGTGCTTCTCCACTATGCTTTAGTGCCTCAGCGGGGATTCCATCTGCTCCCGAGGCCTTGTTGTTCTTCAGTTGTCGGATGGCCTTTTCAACCTCATGCCGGGCTGGGGTTGTGCTGAGATGGTGGCGGGTAGCATGCTGTGGGATGGAGTTGAGGACACTCGTGTCGAAGACAGAGTCGTGGGTAGGGAGATCTTCTAAGTGCTCCTTCCAGCGCGCACTGACTGCTTCCCTGTCCTTGATGAGTACCTCTCCGTTCTTGGCCCGCAGTGGGGAAGGGCCTTGGGTGCTTGGCCATAGATGGTCTTGACTGCGCTAAAGAATCCACGCACGTCGTGGTTGTCAGCTAACTGCTGGATCTCCTACACTTTCTCCACTCACCATCTGTTCTTTAGGTCACGAGTTTTTTGTTGGACCTCGGCCTTCAGGCTTCTGTAGAGCTGCTTTCTTGCTCTCGAGTTCTGTTGCTGTTTCCAGATCAGAAATGCCTTGCGCTTGCGGCTTATTAGCTCCTGGATCTCCTGGTCATTCTCGTCGAACCAGTCTTGGTGTTTCCTGGTTGAGTGACCGAGCATCTCTTCACAGGTGCTGATTATGGAGGCCTTGAGTGCAGACCAGACGCTGTGGGCACTCTGTGTCTCTGCATCACTGGGAGTCGTCAGGTTGTTTGTGAGGCGCAGGCTGAATAGGGCTTTCTTAGCGGGGTCTTTGAGTGCTCCAGTGTTAATTTTCCTGCGGCATTTTTTCTGTTGCTGCTGCTGTTTTGGGGCTACATTGATGGCGATGACAGAGCGGATTAGGCGGTGGTCTGTCCAGCAGTCATCAGCTCCTGTCATGGCGCGGGTGATGCGGACGTCCTTGCGGTCCCTCACTTATATTTATCTCTCAACCAACATCACTGACAAACAGATGATCTGGTCATTCTCACATTGCTGTTTGTGGGAGCTTGCTGTGCACAAATTGGCTGCCGCGTTTCCTACATTACAATAGTGACCACACTTCAAAAGTACTTCATTGGCTGTCAAGCGTTTCGAGGCATCCTAAAGGTCGTGAAAGGCGCTACAGAAATCACTTTCTTAGATCTGAATCGCTATTTGTTCAAAATATCCTCAGACATAGTGCAAGTAGCTGGGGTAGATTCGGAGCAATGAAATTATACCATGAATTGAGCGATGATGTGAAAGATTCCTCAGTGACTCCAGAGCTCTGACCACCAGATAAATACTTGTTAGTGAACCGTCGAGAGGTTCATAATACAGCAGTTAGGCACTGTGGGACGTCCTGAGGTTGTGAAAGGTGCTATAGAAATGCAAGTTCTTTCTAATGTTCCTAGCTTATATGGGATTGACAGATGGTAATGCTCAATCACCTTGGTGATACTGCCGTTCAGGTTTCATTTTGGACTCAATGTAATGCAGGAGTAGGCCATTCGGCCCCTCGAGCCCGCTCCGCCATTTAATGAGATCATGGCTGATCATCCAAATTCAGTACCCTGTCCCTGCTTTCGCCCCATATCCCTTGAACCCTTTAGCCTCAAGAAATATATCCAACTCCTTCTTGAATATATTTAATGAATTGGCCTCAACTGTCCTGTGTGGCACAGAATTCTATAGGTTCACCACTCTCTGGGTGAAGAAATTCCTCCTCATCTCAGTCCTAAATGGCTTACCCCTTATCCTTAGACTGTGACCCCTGGTTCTGGACTCCCCCGCCACCGGGAACATCCTTCCTGCATCTAGTCTGTCTAGTCCTGTTAGAATTTTATAAGTTTCAATGAGATCCCCTCTCATTCTTCTAAACTCTAGTGAATATAAGCCCCATCGACCCAATCTCTCCTCATACGTCATTCCTGCCATCCCAGGTATCAGTCTGGTGAATCTTCGCTGCACTCCCTCCATGGCAAGAACATCCTTCCTCAAATAAGGTGAACAAAACTGCACACAATACTCAAGGTGTGGTCTCACCAAGGCCCTGTACAACTGCAGCAAGACATCCTTGCTCCTGTACTCGAATCCTCTCGCTATGAAGGCCAATATACCATTTGCCTTCTTAACCACCTGCTGCACCTGCATGCTTACCTTCAGCGACTGGTGCACAAGGACACCCAGGTCTCGTTGCACTTCCCCTTCTCCCAATCTAAATAATCTGTTTTGAAACTGCTGTGTTTATGAAGCGCTAAATAACCTCTGTGAGCTGAATAAACCTAGAATGAGCTCAGGCCAATGTAACTATCACAAGACACATGAGACACAGATGACTTGCAATCTCTTTTTATGTATCACAGAATAAATGTTGGGTCTGCATTGCCTGTATTTGGTTCACTTTTTTTAAATGGTGCTCTGGAGACGATTGTAAAGGGGCGAATAAATGCAAATATTTATGGACCTGGCTCAGAAAATAGAAATGAAATTCTTCCCTCTCAGCCAACAGATTTGGTCTTGATTATTATGCAAGGCTATAATTCATGACACAGACCGATATAATTTGTTTGGAGGGAACAATTTCATTTTTATCTTCAGAGGGAATGGTAGATAAATCTACTTATACGTGGCTCTGTTGTCACAGCGATGGTCTTCCAGCAAGCTTTACTTTACACGGTCCTTGGAGTAGAACTTCTCAGAGTGAGAGGCACTTTGTTTCCTGGTGGATACGGCATGCAGCCTGTTACAGAAAGGAACTTAAAGCCATAGAGAGCGTCCAGCGTAGATGCGCCAGGGCTGGGAAGCCATAGAAAAGTAAGAAAGACTTGCATTTATATAGCGCCTTTCGCGACCACCAGACGTCCCAAAAGCGCTTCACAGCCAATGAAGTGTTTTTCAAAGTGTAGTCACTGTTGTAATGTAGGAAGCATGGCAGCTAATTTACGCACAGCAAGCTCCCACAAACAACAATGAGATAATGACCAGATAATTTTTTTAAATTCATTTTATGGGATATGGGTGTCGCTGGCAAGGCCAGCATTTATTGCCCATCCCTAGTTCCCCTTGAGAAGTTGGTGGGGAGCTGCCTTCTTGAACCGTTGCAGTCTGTGTGGTGAAGGTACTCCCACAATGCTGTTAGGCAGGGAGTTCCAGGATTTTGACCAAGTGATGATGAAGGATCAGCGATATACTACCAAGTCAGGGTGGTGTGTGACTTGGAGGTGGTGGTGTTCCCATGCGCCTGCTACCCTTGTCCTTGTCTGTTTTAGTGATAAATATTGGCCAGGACATTGTGGAAAACTACCCTACTCTTCTTCAAATACATTCCCTACATTCACTACCTCCCATGTAAAGTAGTTAAACCTAAATTGCTTCCCTCTTCTAAGCTTGAACTTACAGCACCTGGTTCTATAATTGGTCACGATTTTGAAATTATTGTGAGGTTCAAGTTACCTATTCATTGAAGAATCAGAAACACTAGAATGCTATCTCCCCAGTCCTTCTCCTCTCCCAGGTAAACATCCCAGGTTCTTAAAGCTCCCTGCAGCTAATGGCCTGAGACTAGTATAAGATATTAGGAAGAACAGGCACAACCATCAAACGTTGACCTGTCCATAGTCGCCACAGATTCAGACTGGCCTGTCATGTGCTTCAAGCGGTTTCTATTTGTTTTTCAGATTTGCAGGATTTTCAGCTTTACTTTCTGATTTTTATTTACAAATATTAGGAAGAATGTTATCAGACTTGAATAAAATTACCAGGCTTGGTAGCAAAGGCATTAGTTTACCTTCAAAATGCAGTCAGGAGATTTTAAAGTGGTAGCGGGATCAACTTTGTTGGGCCTTTTGTAGCCATTGTCTCTTTTGTTTATCAAACTTTCATTTTCGGGATGAGGGCGTCGCTGGCTTTTATTGCCCATCCCTAATTGCCCTTGAGAAGGTGGTGGTGAGCCGCCTTCTTGAACCGCTGCAGTCGTGCGGTGAAGGTGCTCCCACAGTGCTGTTAGGGAGGGAGCTCCAGGATTTTGACCCAGCGACGATGAAGGAACGGCGATATATTTCCAAATCAGGATGGTGTGTGACTTGGAGGGGAACTTGCAGGTGGTGGTGTTACCATTCTCCTGCTGCCCTTGTCCTTCTAGGTGGTGGAAATCGCGGGTTTGCGAGGTGCTGCCGAAGAAGCCTTGGCGAGTTGCTGCACTGCACCCTGTAGATAGCATACACGGCAGCCATGGTACATCAATGATGGAGGGAGTGGCTGTTTAAGGTGGCGATCAAGTGGACTGTTTTGTTCTGGATAGTGTCAAACTTCTTGAGTGTTGTTGGAGCTGCACTCATCCCAGCAAGTGGAGAGTATTCCATCACACTCCTGACTTGTGCCTTGCAGATGGTAGAGAGGCTTTGGGAGTCAGGAGGGGAGCCACTCGCCACATTACAACCTGCTTTGGTAGCCACGGAATTTATGTTGCTGATCCGGTTTAACTTCTGGTCAATGGTGACCCTCAGGATGTTGATGCTGGAGGACTTGGTGATGGTAATGTCAATGAATGTCAAGGTGAGGTGATTATGCCCTCTCTTGTGAGAGATGGTCAATGCCTGACACTTGTGTGGCACAAAGGTTACTTGCCGCTTATCAGCCAAAGCCTGGATATTGTCCGGGTTTTGCTGCATACGGACATGAAGTGAATAATTATCTGAGGAATTGCAATTGGAGCTCAACACTGTGAAATCATCAGCGAACAGCCCCACATGATGGAGCGAAGGTAATTGATGAAGCAGCTGAAGATAGTTGGGTCCAGGACACGGCCCTGAGGAACTCCTGCAGCGATGTCCTGGTGCTAAGCTGATTGTCCTCCAATGACCACAACCATCTTCCTTTGTGCTAGGTAAGACTCCATCCACTGGAGACTTTTCCCCATGACTGGGAATTAAACATACCAGGTTATTTAACAATCAGGAAGGACAGGCAGGAAGGGAGAGGAGGTGGGGTGGCTATGTTAATAAAGGAAGGAATCACTATAATACAGAGAAATGATATTGGGTCAAAGGAGCAGGATAGTGAAACAGTTTGGGTGGAGGTAAGGAATAATAAGGGGAAAAAAACACTAGTGGGTGTAGTCTATAGGCCTCCGAACAGTTGCAACTCTGTTGGACGGAGTATTAATCAGGAAATAGTTGAGGCTTGTAATAAGGGAACAGCTATAATTATGGGGGATTTTAATTATCATATTAACTGGACAAATCAAATTGGGCAGAGCAGCCTTGAGGAAGAGTTCATTGAGTGTATTAGGGATGGGTTTCTTGAGCAGTATGTAACTGAACCGACCAGGGGGCAAGCAACCTTAGATTTGGACCTGTGTAATGAGACAGGATTAATTAAAAATGTCCTAGTAAAGGATCCCCTTGGAATGAGTGACCATAACATGGTTGAGTTCCATATTCAATTAGAGGGTGAGAAGGTTGGATCTCAAACAAGCGTGCTGAGCTTGAATAAAGGAGACTATGAAGGTATGAGAGCGGAATTAATTAGAGTGGACTGGGAAAATAGATTAAAGGGTAAGACGGTACATGACCAGTGGTGTACATTTAAGGAGTTATTTTACAACTTCCAAAAAAAATATATTCCACTGAGGAAAAAAGGGTGTAAAAGAAAAGATAGCCATCCGTGGCTAAGTAAAGTAATTAAGGATAGTATCCGACTAAAAACAAGGGCATATAAGGTAGCCAAATCTAGTGGGAGGATGGAAGATTGGGAAGTCTTTAAAAGACAGCAAAAAATAACAAAAAGATTGATTAAGAAAGGGAAGATAGATTATGAAAGTAAATTAGCAAAAAATATAAAAACAGACAGTAAAAGTTTCTATAGTTATATAAAAAGAAAAAGGGTGGCTAAAGTAAATGTTGGTCCCTTAGAGGATGAGACCGGGAAATTAATGGTGGGAAACATGGAGATGGCAAAAACACTGAACAATTATTTTGTATCAGTCTTTACAGTAGAGGACACTAAGAATATCCCAACACTGGACAAACAGGGGGCTCTAGGGGGGAGGAACTAAATACGATTAAAATCACTAAGGAAGTGGTACTTGGTAAAATAATGGGACTCAAGGCGGATAAATCCCCTGGACCTGATGGCTTGCATCCCAGGGTCTTGAGGGAAGTAGCGGTAGGGATTGTGGATGCATTGGTAATAATTTTCCAAAACTCACTGGACTCAGCAAAGGTCCCGGCAGATTGGAAAACTGCTAATGTAACACCCTTATTTAAAAAGGGTAGTAGGCAGAAGGCTGGAAACTATAGACCTGTTAGCCTAACATCTGTGGTTGGTAAAATGTTAGAGTCCATTATTAAGGAGACAGTAACGGGACATTTGGATAAACATAATTTAATAGGGCAAACTCAGCATGGTTTCATGAAGGGGAAGTCATGTTTAACAAATTTGCTTGAGTTTTTTGAGGAAGTAACATACAGGGTGGATAAAGGGGAACCAGTGGACGTAGTGTATTTAGACTTCCAAAAGGCATTTGACAAGGTGCCACACAAAAGATTATTGCTCAAGATAAAAAATCACGGGATTGGGGGTAATATTCTGGCGTGGGTGGAGGATTGGCTCTCTAACAGAAAGCAGAGAGTTGGGATAAATGGTTCGTTCTCAGATTGGCAACCAGTAACTAGTGGTGTTCCGCAGGGGTCAGTGCTGGGTCCCCAACTCTTTACAATCTATATTAACGATTTGGAGGAGGGGACCGAGTGTAACATATCAAAGTTTGCAGATGATACAAAGATGGGAGGGAAAGTAGTGAGTGAGGAGGACATAAAAAACCTGCAAAGGGACATAGACAGGCTAAGTAAGTGGGCAGAGATTTGGCAGATGGAATACAATACTGGAAAGTGTGAGGTTATGCACTTTGGCAGGAAAAATCATAGAGCAAGTTATTATCTTAATGGCAAGAAACTGGAAAGTACTGTAGTACAAAGGGATCTGGGGGTCCTGGTGCACGAAACTCAAAAAGTTAGTATGCAGGTGCAGCAAGTGATTAAGAAGGCCAATGGAATGTTGGCTTTTATTGCTAGGGGGTTGGAATATAAAAACAGGGAGGTATTGCTGCAGTTGTACAAGGTATTGGTGAGGCCGCACCTGGAATACTGCATACAGTTTTGGTGTCCATACTTAAGAAAAGACATACTTGCTCTCGAGTCAGTACAAAGAAGGTTCACTCGGTTAATCCCGGGGATGAGGGGGTGGTCATATGAGGAGAGGTTGAGTAGATTGGGACTCTACTCATTGGAGTTCAGAAGAATGAGAGGCGATCTTATTGAAACATATAAGATTGTGAAGGGGCTTGATCGGGTGGATGCGGTGAGGATGTTCCCAATGATGGGTGAAACTAGAACTAGGGGGCATAATCTTAAAATAAGGGGCTGCTCATTCAAAACTGAGATGAGGAGAAACTTCTTCACTCAGAGGGTGGTAGGTTTGTGGAATTTGCTGCCCCAGAAAGCTGTGGAAGCTACATCATTAAATAAATTTAAAACAGAAATAGATAGTTTCCTAGAAGTAAAGGGAATAAAGGGTTACGGGGAGCGGGCAGGAAATTGGACATGAGTCTGGGTTCGGAATGGTCATGGCCCTGTGGGTAGTGGAGCGGGCCCAGGGGCCGTGTAGCCTTGTTCTGCTCCTACTGTGTTCTAATTCTGTTAGATTTCAGGAGATGGTTTTATTCCTGTTCCTGGCTGGGGTGGAGATCGTCTTTACAGAAGGTAAGTACTGTAGAAAATATAGGGACAGAGTGATCTCCTGGAAGAATTTCGATCGCCTAGATGGGTCGGAGAGGAATTTCCCAGATTTTTTTCTCCCAAATTGGCCATTGGGTCTTTATCTGGTTTTTCGCCTCTCCCGGGAGATCACATGGGTTCGGGTGGATGCAGAGTGATAGAAGATTTGAGGTTAGGATCAGATCAGCCATGATCTTATTGAATGGTGGAGCAGGCTCGAGGGGCCGATTGGCCTACTCTTGCTCCTATTTCTTATGTTCTTATGTTCTTATGTTCCCATTGACTTCAATTTTACTAGGGCTCCTTGGTGCCACACTCGGTCAAATGCTGCCTTGATGTCAAGGGCACTCACTCTCGCCTCACCTCTGGAATTCAGCTCCTGAGTCCATGTTTGGACCAAGGCTGTAATGAGGTCTGGAGCCGAGTGGCTCTGGCGGAACCCAAACTGAGCATCGGTGAGCAGGTTGGAATCTGATAACTGATGACGGATCATAACTGGGCTGAATTAAATCTGCTTAAATGTCATTGTGAAAAAAATCTCAGCTTTTGGTCACTTTTCACAATCACCAGCGACAGAAAATTACAGTCACCTTTTCTAAGGTGGGACTTTCAGCATCTCACCCAATGTCATGTTGCCCTTTTTTTTTTTAGCATATTCCAATTCAGGTCAAGTCTTTAGTGAATCTTCCATTGCCAGTTCAAATCCACTGAGTGCGAGTCTTCTGTTATATGTTCGTCCGTTATAATTAATGTAAATTGCTGAAGAGGTTCACAGTTAATTCCAGCATGTGAATCATGATACAACATTCAACGGCAGCTCTGATTGATAGCAACCCAGTCAATCCACTTAGAAAAACCATTAGAACATCAGACAATCTCAAAGGGAATATATAAATCTTACCATAACAGAGATCAACCACAGATAACTGTCTAACTAAAAATAAATACAGCTCGTATGAACTGTTAAGCAGTCATGCATTCGCTGTTGATACAGATGAACTAGCTGGTCTTTGAATTCTAATTTATAATCATCTCATGATATTCAAATCTCTATATCAAATGCAATAAGAATACTCATCAAATCAATTTATTGCATTTAAGTCTTTAACCTTTTGCCTAATACATTGGGATTTCTATTCCATAGATAAATGGGTTTTGAGCATTCAAAGATTTAAAATCTCAGGCATTTTGTTATTAATTCTGTGGAATGTGGGCGTCGCTGGCAAGGCCCAACATTTATTGTCCATCCCTAGTTTCCCTTGAGAAGGTGGTGGTGGTGGGCCTTCTTCTTGAACCGCTGCAGTCCGTGTGGTGTTGGTCAGGAAGTCAATGGAAATGAGAATCAAGAGAGATGTACAATGGGCGGCTGAATCAATATGGCCCGTTTTAGGCTATCACCTGATGTGAAAATTACACAAGGACATAAGAAATAGGAGCACGAGTCGGCCATTCGGCCCTTCGAGCCTGCTCCGCCATTCAATAAGATCATGGCTGATCTTCTACCTCATCTCCACTTTCCTGCACTATCCCGATATCCCTCGATTCCCTTAATATTCAAAAATCTATCGATCACTGTCTTGAATATACTCAATGACTGAGCCTCCACAGCCCTCTGGGGTAGAGAATTCCAAAAATTCACAACCCTTTAAATGAACAAATTTCCTCTCATGTTAGTCCTAAATGGCCGGCCCCTTATTCTGAGACTCCTATTTTTAGACTCCCCAGCCAGGGGAAACATCCGCCCCGCATCTATCCTGTCAAGCCCCTTAAGAATTTTGTATGCTTCAATGAGATCACCTCTCATTCTTCTAAACTCGAGGGAATATAGGCCTAGTCTACTCAATCTCTCCTCATAGGACCATCCCCTCCTCCCAGGAATCAGTCTGGTGAACCTTCGTTGCACTCCCTCTAAGGCAAGTAGGTCCTTCCTTAGGTCAGGATACTCAGGTTCCTCGTGAGTTTGCAATAAGTATACATTGCAAGCACAGCTCTGCAAATGCTTGGAAATTCCAAACATCGAATGGTTAAAAATTAGGCCCCAAGGTCGACCAGACCCAGGAGAAAAATGAAAGGGCGTGTTTTTCAGACTGGGGTTAAGAATCGCATGCTGAGTGTACTAGGTCTACTGAATCCACGTGCAAGTTAACACAGGCTCACAGCTGGCATTTAAGAAACTTCTGACCCCTACAGAAATTATATCAGGAGTCTTCAGGCTCCTTTGCTAGAATTGGAGCAGCACACTAGCATGCTTGATCAGCACCTCATCCACCACCTTAAACATTCACTCCCTCCACCACCAGGTGTACCGTGGCTGCAGTGTGCACCATCTACAAGATGCACTGCAGCAACTCGCCACGGCTTCTCCAACAGCACCTCCCAAACCCGCGACCTCTTCCACCTAGAAGGACAAGGACAGCAGGTGCATGGGAACACCACCACCTCCAAGAAGCCCTCCAAGTCACACACCATCCTGACTTGGAAATATATCGGCCGATCCTTCATCGTCGCTGGGTCAAAATCCTGGAACTCCCTCCCTAACAGCACTGTGGGAGTGCCTTCGCCGCACTGAATGCAGCGGTTCAAGAAGGCGGCTCACCACCACCTTCTCAAGGATAATTAGGGATGGGCAATAAATGCTGGCCTTGTCAGCAATGCCAACATCCCGTGAATGAATAAATTAAAAAAAACTAGTATCCATTTTTCAGTCAAGCAGACAAGAAGAAGACAAAAGTCTTCTTGACTGAAAAGCCAGACAGGCCTAGAAACAGGCCAGAAAATGGTTTGCTAACCCATAGGATCACCAGATAGGCATAATGTATTTCTTAGAGCTGGGACTCACTCTACTAATAGTTAGCCCTAAATTAATGGTCTAAGAGCACCAGGCCAGGTGCTAGGGAAGACCGTCCAATTCAAGAGATCAAAGCCACATTCAGGCCTAGGATCAAAATCTCACTTGTAATCACAAAACATCAATTGAATACCTAAAAAAACATAATTCACTGCTGTTTACAACTATCAATGCTTGATTTACTAGTTTAGTCTATCCAAATGGACTAAACTTAGGGAGTTTAGAACTAGGGGTCACAGTCCCAGAATAAGGGGTTGGCCAGTTAGGACTGAGGTGAGGGGAAATGTTTTCACTCAAAGGGTCGTTGAGTATATTCAAGACAGAGATCGATAGATTTTTGAATATTAAGGGAATCAAGGGATATGGGGATAGTGCAGGAAGGTGGAGTTGAGGTAGAAGATCAGCCATGATAATATTGAATGGCGGAGCAGGCTCGAAGGGCCATATGGCCTACTCCTGCTCTTATTTCTTATGTTCTTATGTTCTAAATGTGTAGCTATTGGCTCAGTAGACAATGGTGGAAACAAAATACCCAGTTTACAGCATGGTATAAACCTTGGCTGCTAACCCAATTCACACAGCATTGACATAACAAAGCATGACACAAATCGTAGGAACTTAGGAAGGAACATAGAAGAATAGGAGCGGGAGTAGGCCATTCAGCCCCCTGAACCTGTTCCGCCACTCAGTTAGATCATGGCTAATCTGTATCTTAACTCCATCTACCCGCCTTGGTTCCGTATCCCTTAGTATACTTACCTACCAAAAATCAATCAATCTCAGTTTTGAAATTATCAATTGAGCCCCAGCTTTTTAGGGAAGAGCGTTCCAGATTTCCACTACCCTTTGTGTGAAGAAGTGCTTCCTGACATCACCCCTGAATGGCCTAACTCTAATTTTAAGGTTACGCTCTGTTGTTCTGGACTTCCCCCGGCAGAGGAAATAGTTTCTCTCTATCAAATCCTTTGATCATCTTAAACCTCAATTAGACCACCCCTTAATCTTCTATCTTCTACCTGTCCTCATAATTTAACCGTTTTAGCCCCAGTATCATTCTGGTGATTCTGGGCTGAATCTCCTCCAGGGCCAGTGTATCCTTCCTGAGGTGTGGTGTCCAAAACTGAACACCATGCTCCAGATGGGGTCTGTCCAAGGCTCTGTACAACTGAAGCATAACTTCCATCCATTTCTGTATTCCAACCCCCTTGAGATAAAGGGATGGGCACTAAATGCAGGCCTAGCCAGCGACGCCCACATCCCATCAATAAATTTAAAAAAGACCAACATTCCAGCCTTTTTAATTATGTTTTGTACCTGTCCACTAGCTTTTAGTGATTTCTGTACATGGACCCCTAAATCTCTCCGCTCCTCCACAGTTCCAAGCTCCTTGTCTTTTAGAAAATGCTCTGCTCTATCTTTTTTTGGTCCGAAGTGGATGCCCTCACACTTCCCCACGTTGAACTCCATCAGCCATAGTTTTTGCCCACTCGCCTAATCTATTAATGTTCCTCTGCAACTTTCTGCAAATATCCAACTATATCTCTAAACTCACTTCATTGGCTGTGAAGCTCTTTTGAATGTCCTGAGGAGGTGAAAGGCACTATAGAAATGTAAGCTCTTCCTTTCTTTCTTTCCTTTCAAAATAAGGGTGCAGCACAGCCCCGTCAGCCTTGGCGACAGGTAAAGCCTGCTGTCTGCAACATTCATGAAAAGATTTGGGCGGAATCATGGAATGCGATATGCAAAGCTATGAAATAAAGTCCTCGGAATTCTCGTAATCCCAAATGTCAGGAAGGGACTTTGACCTATACACTCGCTACGAAGCAGGAGCAGGTTTGTGGGGCCGAATGGCCTACTCCTGCTCCTCTTCCTTATGTTAGAACATAAGAACATAAGAAATAGGAGCAGGAGTAGGCCAATCGGCCCCTCGAGCCTGCCCGGCCATTCAATAAGATCATGGCTGATCTGATCCTAACCGCCAATCTACTATCACAGAACCATCTCCTGAATCTAACAGAATTAGACACACGAAATAGGAGCAGGATCAGGCTACACGGCCCCTGGGCCCGCTCCGCTACCCACAGGGCCATGTCCGATCCGAACCTGGACTCATGTCCAAATTCCTGCCCGCTCCCCGTAACCCTTTATTCCCTTTACTTCTAGGAAACTGTCTATTTCTGTTTTAAATTTATGTAATGATGTAGCTTCTACAGCTTTTTGGGGCAGCATATTCCATGGACCTACCACCCTCTGAGTGAAGTAGTTCCTCCTCATCTCAGTTTTGAAAGAGCAGCCCCTTATTCTAAGACTATGCCCCCTAGTTCTAGTTTCACCCATCATCGGGAACATCCTCCCCGCATCCACCCGATCCAACCCCTTCACAATCTTATATGTTTCAATAAGATCGCCTCTCATTCTTCTGAACTCCAATGAGTAGAGTCCCAATCTACTCAACCTCTCCTCATATGTCCATCCCCTCATCCCCGGGATTAACCGAGTGAACCTTCTTTGTACTGACTCGAGAGCAAGTATGTCTTTTCTTAAGTATGGACACCAAAACTGTATGCAGTATTCCAGGTGCGGTCTCACCAATACCTTGTACAACTGAAGCAATACCTCCCTATTTTTATATTCCATCCCCCTAGCAATGAAAGTCAACATTCCATTGGCCTTCTTAATCACTTGCTGCACCTGCATACTAACCTTTTGAGTTTCGTGCACCAGGACCCCCAGATCCCTTTGTACTTCAGTACTTTCCAGTTTCTTGCCATTAAGATAATAACTTGTTCTACGATTTTTCCTGCCAAAGTGCATAACCTCACACTTTCCAGTATTGTATTCCATCTGCCAAATCTCTGCCCACTTACTTAGCCTGTCTATGTCCCCTTGCAGGTTTTTTATGTCCTCCTCACTCACTACTTTCCCTCCCATCTTAGTATCATCTGCAAACTTTGATATGTTACACTCGGTCCCCTCCTCCAAATCGTTAATATAGATTGTAAAGAGTTGGGGACCCAGCACTGACCCCTGCTCCACACCTCCAAATCACATAGTAAACAAAAAAATAAGACTGGTTGTTCTGCTCCTCCCCCAGATGGGCCCAGTACCATCCCCCGCCCAGCGTAAGCTCCCTTATGTTCATTTAGGAGAAGGTTCATAGGTTTGAACTAACATACGTCAGTATGTCTGGTTAAACACGCGCTAATTCAGTTGCCGAGTCCTTTACCTCAGCCGTGGCTCAGTGGGTAGCACATTCGCCTCTGAGTCAGAAGGTTGTGGATTCGAATCCCACTCTAGGGGCTTGAGCACAAAAATCTAGGCCGACACTCCAGTGCAGTACTGAGGGAGTGCTTTTGGATGAGACGTTAAACCGAGGTCCCCGTCTGCCCTCTCAGGTGGATGTAAGCGATCCCATGACACTATTTCGAAGACGAGCAGGGGAGTTATCCCCGATGTCCTGGCCAATATTTATCCCTCAATCAACATAACAAAAAACAGATTATCTGGTCATTATCACATTGCTGTTTGTGGGAGCTTGCTGTGCGCAAATTGGCTGCCACCTATCCCACATTTCAACAGTGACTGCACTTCAAAAGTTGGCTGTAAAGCGCTTTCAGACGTCCAGTGGTCGTGAAAGGTGCTACATAAATGCAAGTCTTTCTTTCTTTACATTCCGCACAGAATAGGTGTGAAGGAGGTGTTGACATTGTGACTCTGAAGAGGTCACTCTCCTTCACACTCTGTGACAACTGCACTAAAATATCCATTTGGGAAGAGATAGTTGGTTAGATTTCACTAGTTAGCATTCCCGGGTGCAAAGCTTCACCAGGTCCAACTTTAACAGGGGCACAGAGCTCCATCTTATTAAAGGCACTCGATTTAACGGTTAAAATAAGCATGGTCCATGTGACCCCCTGGAATGGTTTTGAGGCGGTCGGACAGGAATATTCAGGATTTTTTTTCTTCCCTATTTAGCCCTGGGTTTCTTTGTATATTCTTTTGGCCACTTCCAGGAAATTACATGGCTGCCGGGAGGGTAGAAAGTATCTAGTCATGACGCTCCAGGCATTACGGTGTGTGGGGCAAGCTTGATGGACCAGCAGGTCTTGTCTTGCCCGTCATTTTCAAATGTTCATATGTGGGAATTTAAACCAGGGGCTTTGGGTTTGGCTGGCAATGCGCACCTCCCTTATTTTCCATCCATTTATTCTAAGAACATAAGAAATAGGAGCAGGAGTCGGCCACTTGGCCCCTCGAGCCTGCTCCGCCATTCAATAAGATCATGGCTGATCTTCGACCACATCTCCACTTTCCAGCAATATCCCCATATCCCTTGATTCCCCTAATATTCAAAACCTATCGATCTCTGTCTTGAATATACTCAACGACTGAGCCCTCCACAGCCCTCTGGGGTAGAGAATTCCAAAGATTCACCACCCTCTGAGTGAAGAAATTTCTCCTCATCTCAGTCCTAAATGGCCGACCCCTTATTCTGAGACTGTGACCCCTGGTTCTAGACTCCCCAGCCAGGGGAAACATCCTCCCTGCATCTACCCTGTCAAGCCCAGTAAGAATTCTGTATGTTTCAATGAGATAAAGTTCTAAAGTTTATCCCAGTGAGCATCATGACACTGGCTTACGGTGACTGAATAAGTCAAATTCCCGTTAATATTACGGGTGATTCCAGGGCATTTCCTGTGCTTTGGTGATCACATTCCAGGATTCCGACTGTTGGCAGTTAAGACCACTGGTTCATCGCGAGTGCATAGGTCAAAGTCCCTTCTTGACACTTGGATTACGAGAATTCCGAGGACATTTTTTTAGAGCTTTGCTTATCGCATTCCATGATGCCGTCAATTTTTTCATGAACATTGCAGATGAAAATTACCTATCGCCAAGGCTGACGGGGCAATGCTGCACTGTTATTTTGAAAGGAAAGAAAGAACGAACTTGCATTTATATAGCGCCTGTCACCAGCTCTGGACGGCCCAAAGAGCTTTACAGCCAATGAAGTAATTTTGAAGTGTCGTCATTTGGTGCAAACGAGGCCAGATACAAATTATTAAACTGCTTCATTTCAACATTTGAACATAGAGTACCAGTTCTCAAAGTAACTTCAGCTTACTCAACTCAATCTCACTTCTCCGCTTGACAAAGAAGGAAAATAAATAATAAACTATGCACCAAATCGCTTTTGTGGGCAGGCTTACTGATTTTTGGCACATGGACAATGTCTAAAAGAAAGAAAGTGCAGCGCTGAGGGGAGTGCTGCGCTGTCGGAGGTGCCGTCTTTCAGATGAGACATTAAACCGAGACCCCGCCTGCTCCCTCAGGTGGACATAAAAGATCCCCTGGCACTATTTCGAAGAAGAACAGGGGAGTTATCCCCGGTGTCCTGGCCAATATTTATCCCTCAATCAACATCACCAAAAAAAAAGCCAGATTCTCTGGTCATTATCACAATGCTGTTTGCGGGAGCTTGCTGTGCGCAAATTGGCTGCCGCGTTTCCCACATTACAACAGTGACTAACACTTCAAAAAGTACCTAATTGGCTGTAAAGCGCTTTGGGACTCCCTGAGGTCGTGAAAGGTGTGATTTAAATGCAAGTCTTTCTTTTTTTTATTATTTAATTGAGCTTAAATATTGCTTTAATGCAAATTGATTTTAATTGGCAATTGTTCTTAATATCATCAACATATTAGTTTAATCTGCATCAGTGGGCTGGTGAGGGATGAAGGGAGATGTCATATCGCACTGCTTATAAATTATGAATGATAATTACCCTCTTTATCATCATTATTATAACCATTGTAAAATTACCAATTTTGGGCCCTCATTTATAAAGGAAGATTGAGCAGGTTTAGGAATAAGCCCTAATTTCAGTCATTTTCATTCGGCGTGGGTCATTTACTAACAAGCTAGGCAAGTCAGTCCATTAGCAAGTCTACAAAGTGACCGATTGTTGTCATTCTGTGTCTTCTATATGTTCGTTGCAGTAAGAACAGGTAACAGTGTGGATATATCAGTGTGGCAGAGAACAGGCCTATGCACAATTATCAGCCTGACTAAGGCACTCGAGCAGAATCCTCACTACTGAGGAACATAGATAGTAAAATAAAATCCCAACTCCTGGGCATCTAAAATAAAAACAGCAAGAGCACATCGGGGACGATTTTCCCCGGATACTTTAGGCGCTAAAGAGCCTCTGAGGTGACCAAGATGGGGTCTTAAGCTGAAACGCCGGTTTAGTCCGCGTTTAGCGAAGACGCCATCTTGGTAAAGGAGTTGAAGCTTGCATTAGGAAAGGCCATCCAGAGGATCGTTAAGCAGCTGATACAACCAGAGAATACAGCCGCTACACCAGCAGAGATGTGCGGATCCACGCCATCTTGAACATCAACCCGTCTCAAATCTAGGCGGCCATTTTGGTCTGTCGCTGAAACCCTTCAGCGATCTCCCTCAGCCTTGATGACCCATGATGAAATGCTTGGAAGAACTGTGACATACGGAATGGATTCCTTATAGAGGACCCCACAGTACAACCTGCAGGATCAAACCTTCCTCACAAACAGTGGACAACCATCAACCGCCTCATGGTAGATACTGCCACCTTGTCCATAGAAGAAAATTACAGCATCCCCATCATGTGACTGTGGAGCTCCTGATCAGACCCTGGAGCACATCATTGAGCACTGCACTCAGAGAAAATTCGCAGGCAGCCTACAAGATATCCACGCTGTTACGTGGGAGGCTTTGGCCTGGATATCTGACTTAGATATTGACATTTCATTTGCTTTGCTACTTTTTTAAATTCGTTCATGGGATGTGGGCGTCACTGGCAAGGCCAGCATTTATTGCCCATCCCTAGTTGCCCTTGAGAAGGTGGTGGTGAGCCACCTTCTTGAACCATTGCAGTCCGTGTGGTGAAGGTACTCCCACAGTGCTGTTAGGGAGGGAGTTCCAGGATTTTGACCCAGCACCGATGAAGGAACAGCGATGTACTTCCAAGTCAGGATGGTGTGTAACTTGGAGTGGAAATTGGAGGTGGTGGTGTTCCCATACGCCTGCTGCCCTTGTCTTTCTAGGTGGGAGAGGTCACGAGTTTGGGAGGTGCTGTTGAAGGAGCCTTGGTGAGTTGCTGAAGTGCATCTTGTAGATGGTACACACTGCAGCCACGGTTCACCAGTGGTGGAGGGAGTGAATGTATTTGGTGGTGGATGGGGTGCCAATCAAGCGGGCTGCTTTGTCCTGGATGGTGTCAAGCTTCTTGAGTGTTGTTGGAGCTGCACTCATCCAGGCAAGTGGAGAGTGTTGTGTATTTTGAATGTTGTATTTGAATTGTCCCACATAGCTTACCGTAGTTGTGATGTGCAATGCACTATGGGAAATAGAGTGCATAGAGTGAGAGATTCTTCTGGAAGTAAAGATGGCTGTTAACTGAACTCTGTCTCCTGCGTACTCTTTTAATTGTTATACAAGCAAGGTTATTAACCTCTTGAGATATAACAAAAGTGGCAACGAGGATGTCTGAACTTGCGTGGACTTGAGGAAGGGGAGGGAAAAGCAGTGAGTAAATCGGGAAGGACATTTATTCAACTGTGAAACGATCTGTGAATTGAAGCACTAAATAACTGATAGTGATTTTAGTTGAGTTCAACATTGGAAGGATCCTTAGTGAATGATTATTAGGAGCCTGAGAAAAGGAAAATGGCTGGAATTATCGGTAACATTGGACCGTTTGATGAGAATGTCGAACAATGGAGCTCATACACAGAACGATTTGAATACTTCACACAAGCAAATGACATTGGAGAGAACAAGGTAGTACCTACATTGTTAAGTGTGATGGGGCCAAAGACTTTCAATCTTTTGCGTACTTTAGTGCACCCATATAAACCAGGGACTAAACAATATAGCAAAATTGTGGAGATACTAAAAGGGCATTTTTCACCCAAACCCCTAGTCATAGCTGAGAGGTTTAGGTTCCACAGGCGTAACCAGGAAGAAGGAGAAACAATGACTATGTCTGTAGCTGCACTAAAAAGACTCTCAGAGCACTGTGAGTTTAATGATGTGCTAAATGATACTATAAGAGACAGGCTAGTGTGTGGTATGAGAACTGAAGCCATACAGAAGAGACTATTAACGGAGAGTAATCTGACACTACAAAAGGCCATTGAAATCAGTATTTCCATGGAATTGGCAGCTAAGGAAGCTCAACAGTTGGGTGCAACAGAAAAAGTGCACAAAGTAAGAACAGAGGCATAGAATATAAGAGCAGGGAGGTTGTGATGGAGCTGTACAAAACGTTGGTAAGGCCACAGCTGGAATACTGTGTGCAGTTCCGGTCGCCACACTATAGGAAGGATGTGATTGCTTTGGAGAGGGTGCAGAGGAGATTTACCAGGATGTTACCTGGGCTGGAGCGCTTCAGCTATGAAGAAAGACTGGACAGGCTGGGGTTGTTTTCCTTGGAGCAGAGAAGGCTGAGGGGGGGACCTGATTGAGGTATACAAAATTATGAGGGGCATAGATAGGGTGGATAGAAAGGAACTTTTCCCCTTAGTAGAGGGGTCAATAACAAGGGGGCATAGATTCAAGGTAAGGGGCAGGAGGTTTAGAGGGGATTTGAGGAAAAACCTTTTCACCCAGATGGTGGTTGGAATCTGGAACTCACTGCCTGAAAGAGTGGTAGAGGCAGGAACCCTCACAACATTCAAGAAGCATTTGGATGAGCACTTGAAACACCATAGCATACAAGGCTACGGACCAAGTGCTGGAAAATGGGATTAGATTAGACAGGGCTTGATGGCCGGCGTGGACGCGATGGGCTGAAGGGCCTCTTTCTGTGCTGTATAACTCTATGACTCTATGAGAGAGTCAAGGGCCATGTTTCCGTTGTGGCAAAACGGGGCATCTTGCGTCTGCATGCTGGTGTGTGGACATGTGTTGCCACAGCTGTGGTTAAAAAGGGACATATTCAGCACGCATGCAGAAATAAAAAGGACACAGAGAAAACGTCAAAGACAGAAGGAAGAAAATAAACATTCAGACAAAAGACAAAGAAGCATGCCCGCTCTGTAGAACAGGACAAAACAGAGGCAAGTGACACTTCAAAGGAGGAACTATCACTGAACCTGCTGACTGTAGCTAGGGATTCGCATGGCTACTGCGTCTCACCCTTGCTAGAGGGGCAGCCTGTGCGAATGCAGATCGATACCGGGGCAGCAGTATCTCTTGTATCAGAGACAGTCTACAAAAAGACATTAAAGCGCCTTCCACTTCAGCCAGCTAACCTAGCGTTAAAGACATATACCGGTGAAAGAGTAACCATGAGAGGTATCACTGAGGTCACAGTTCAGTTGAATGGACAACCTTGGAAGTTACCACTCTACGTAGTTAAAGGAGACTACCCCTCCCTACTGGGACGTTCGTGGATGGAGAGAATAAAATTAGACTGGTTATCAGTCTACATGATGTCACACAATGATCCAGGCTTACCCACCATCTTAAAGAAACATGCAGAAGTCTTTAATGGAGAACTGGGTAGCATGAAAGATATTACTGTGAAGCTTCGTTTTAAGCAGGACAGCAAACCCAAGTTCATGAAGGCATGACCCATACCTTATGCCATCAGACCAAAAGTCGAAGCTGACTTAGAAGCCCTAGTTGAAAGCGGAGTACTAGAACCAGTCAGCGTGAGTGAATGGGCAACACCCATCGTACCAGTGCTCAAGGGGGTGGAGTTAGGATATGTTGAGATTTTAAAGTAACTGTTAACCCTGTATTGTCAGTGGAGCAATATCCGCTCCCCCATATTGATGATTTGTTTGCGGGACTTGCTGGGGGCCAGAAGTTTAGCACAATCGACCTCTGTCAAGCCTACCTGCAAATGCATGTGGATGAACAGTCATGAGAAATGCTGACTATTGTGACGCACAAGGGCCTATTTAGGCATCGTCGACTTCCTTTCGGAATTACATCAGCTCCAGCGCTTTTCCAACATGCTATGGACCAGATCCTTAGTGGATTGCCTGGAGTCCAGTGCTACTTAGATGATATCTTAGTTACTGGGTGTGATGACCAAGACCATCTGCGTAACTTGGACGCAACACTACAGATACTGAGGGATTATGGACTCGGAGTTCGCAGGGATAAATGCGATTTTTTTCAAGCATCAGTGGAGTACCTCGGTCATGTGATCGATGCCACAGGCCTTCACAAGGCACCGTCCAAGACCAAGGCAATCGTGGATGCCCCAGCACCTGAAAATATCAGCCAGCTGCATTCTTTTCTAGGGTTACTGAACTACTATGGACGGTTCATACCGAACCAAGCCTCGATGCTGAGGCCGCTGCATTGGTTGCTATGTAAAGACAAGAAGTGGGAATGGACTAACAAGTGCCAGGAGGCATTCATGACAGCAAAGGACACGCTCCTGAAGTCAGAGGCTTTGACGCATTTTAACCCTTCATTACCAATACAGTTAGCTTGCGATGCATCATCATATGGTGTGGGAGTGGTCGTTTCTCATATCATGCCAAACAGAGAAGAGAAGCCGATAGCATTCGCATCTAGGACTTTGAACAGAGCTGAAACTAACTACGCCCAAATAGAACGAGAAGCATTGAGCATCGTTTTTGGCGTTCGCAAGTTTCACCAATATTTGCACGGGAGACAGTTCACCTTACTAACAGGTCACCGCCCTCTCACAACCATCTTCTGGCCACATACAGGGATTCCGTCACTTGCTGCGAGCAGAATGCAAAGGTAGGCACTGCTGTTGTCTGCACACACCTTTGACATTAGATATCGCAAATCTGACCTGCACGGCAACGCCGGCGGTCTTTCCAGGTTGCCGCTGCCTGTCACCAAGCCTATGATGCATAGAATGGACATCTGCTATTTTAGGCAGGTGGAGAACACACCTGTTACTTCGACACAGGTCCGACGAAACACCAGAAATGACCCAGTGTTGTTTGCAGTGCTGGACATTATCGTCAGGGGCAAGCTTGACAATGATGATCCAAACCTGAAACCATATCTCTTAAGGAGAAACGAACTGTAGGTGCAGTCTGGATGTTTGCTGTGGGGGAGGGGAGTGGTTATTCCACCATTGCTATGGAAACCAGTGTTACAGCAACTACACTCCGGACACTGCAGAATGGTTCGTATGAAAGAAATAGCGAGGAGCTACTTCTGGTGGCCGGGTATGGATGGACAGATTGAGGACAAAGCTAAACACTGTTCCTCATGTCAGAGAGTTCATAATGTGCCACAGCTTGCACCTCTTCACCCCTGGGATTTTCCGGTGGAAGCATGGCACTGCATTCATGTAGACTTTGCAGGTCCATTCGAGGAGAGAATGTTCCTGGTGGCTGTTGACGCGCACAGTAAGTGGCCAGAGGTTGTTATAATGAGGTCCACCACCGCTGAGACCATCGAGAAGTTAGGTGAGGTGTTCAGCCGATTTGGATCTCCGATGCAACTTGTCTCAGACAATGGTCCACAGTGGGTGTCACAAGAAATGGCTACATTCCTGCAGATGAATGGCGTACAACATATCAGGGCTGCACCATACCACCCTGCGACCAATGGTCTAGCTGAGAGGTTTGTTCAGACCATGAAACACTCTCTAAAGGCATCGCAAGGCCAGGGAACACTTCATCAGTGCCTGAATAGTTTCCTGTCGAGTTACAGGAACACACAACATGCGACCACAAAAGCATCACCTGCCACTCTACTGCTAAAAAGAGAACTACGAACCAACTTCGACCTGCTGAAACCGCCAAAGGTGAAAGATGTGGCACAGTATCAGCAGGACAAGCAGATCAAGCGACGTGAACAATGCTCCAAAGACAGAGTCTTCAGTCCAGGTGAACATGTGTTGGCATGGAACTACAGTGGTGGACCTAAGTGGGTTCCTGCTACTGTCATTGCACAGACTGGTCCAGTATCCTACACTGTACAGACACCCGAGGACATTGTCTGGAAGAGACACACCGATCAGCTTCTACGAAGTGCAGCAACACCCACTGAACCACCAACAGCAGTTTATCTGCCATTGTGTGACGCTGTAGGTCATCCGCCTTCTATACCGAGAGGCTCACCTTCTGAGGAAGCAGCCGCTTCAGCCCCTATCTCATCAGCAAGGGAGACCTGTATACAGGCACCTCAGCTGCCTACACCTGTGGTGACGTCACCTGTGAGAGACAATGAAATGGAGAGCCAGGTTGACCGCCAGTATCCTACCAGAGAGCGGCAGTCCCCTATACATTTGAACTTATAGTTCAGAGACTTACCCTTTATCTGGGGCAGAATAATCCCCATGGGTATAACAGGTTATTGTGTTTTAAAAATCTTGTGGTTCTATTGGGACATCTAATGTAAGAGGGGAGGAGATGTTGTGTATTTTGAATGTTGTATTTGAATTGTCCCACACAGCTTACCGTAGTTGTGATGTGCAATGCACTATGGGAAATAGAGTGCATTGAGTGAGAGATTCTTCTGGAAGTAAAGATGGCTGTTAACTGAACTCTGTCTCCTGCGTACTCTTTTAATTGTTATACAAGCAAGGTTATTAACCTCTTGAGATATAACAGAGAATATTCCATCACACTCCTTACTTGTGCCTTGTAGATGGTAGAAAGGCTTTGGGAAGTCAGGAGTTGAGACACTCGTCGCAGAATACCCAGCCTTTGACCTGCTCTTGTTGCCACAGTATTTATGTGGCTGGTCCAGTTAAGTTTCTGGTCAATGGTGACCCCCAGGATATTGATGGTGGGGGACTCGGCAATATTAATGAAGGTGAATGTGGTTAGATGCTCACTTTTTGGAGATAGTCATTGCCTGGCACTTGTGTGGCATGAATGTTACCTGCCACTTATCAGCCCAAGCCTGAATGTTGTCCAGGTCTTGCTGCATGCGGGCATGGACTGCTTCATTATCTGAGGAGTTGCGGATGGCACTGAACACTGTGCAGTCATCAGCGAACATCCCCACTTCTGACCTTATGATGGAGGGAAAGTCATTGATGAAGCAGCTAAAGATGGTTGGGAATAGGACACTGCCCTGAGGAACTCCTGCAGCGATGTCCTGGGACTGTGATGATTGACCTCCAACCACCACAGCCATCTTCCTTTGTGCTAGGTATGACTACAGCCAGTGGAGAGTTTTGCCCCTAATTTCCATTGACTTCAGTTTTACTTGGGCTCCTTGATGCCACACTCGGTCAAATGCTGCTTTGATGTCAAGGACAGTCACTCGCACCTCGCACCTTGTAGTGTATGTACTTTGCAGAAGGAACTATATTCTGCAGTCCCTGTATACTGCAGTACCAGTAGTGACCACCCCTGTATATAAGCCTGTGTAGTAACTTTTGCATAGTAGTTCCAGGTTGTCTCCACTCAGTAAAGACCTGTTATAACCAACTCCTGCAGTCCGTGTCTCAATTACACACGGACATAATACTGGCGACGAGCAGATCCGAACTTACCTACAGTCTGCACCACCTCATGGGGATCCATCCCTGAAGCGAAGTTATCAGAGGTCGAGGCCAGAAGAAAAAAAAAATCAAACGAACAGAAGAAACGGGCGTCGACCGTGGGCATCCGCCTCTGATTCATCGGAGTTGAAGATTTGCAGGAGAGGCTGTCGAGAGCGGGGCTTGGTTATCCTGTCGATGGTGTTTCAGCTAATCGGGCTGGTGGCAGGTAGTACACTGATCCTTCCTGGGCTGCGGGGGTCTAGAGCTCGATCGGGTGGCTTTTCAACGGGGCCGAGCAGCGTTGTCGGGAAGAGGAGAGAGAGAGAGGGTGGAGCACACAGGGCGCGGCCGGTGCTACGAAGCCGGGCAGCGTACAGACCCGAGAAGAGGGAGGCAAGTGTCCCGCAGGGTTGCTCCGACGACGGGGAAATAATAAAAATTAGATGCGCAAAAAGCCGCGAGGAGCTGCAGTTTGCTACGGGAACCGCGGAGAGCGGCGTTAGCAGCAGCGCAGGGGGAAGTGCGCGAAGACCATAGGGCGTCGCCATCAAGGCATAAAACGCCAGCAACAGCGCTAGCAGCAGCGGAGAAGACAGAAAGCGCAGGAGGCGCCATCTTAATCCAGCAGGAAAGAAGGCAAAGCGCGGGATGCGCCATTTTGTTAAATCGGGGAAGAAGGCAAAGCATGGGAGGTGCCATCTTAGATTTCCAAGATGCCGAAGACTGGCAATATCACTGCCTTCAATAATGCAATAGAAGACTGGACCACGTATGTGGAAAGAGTCGAGGTATATTGCGAGACAAACGAAGTAGCCGATGAGAAAAAGGCATCGGTACTACTAAACTTAATGGGCGCAAGAACGTACGGCCTATTGCGGAACCTGATCACTCCAGCCAAACCGAAGGCGAAGAGTTTTAACGAAATTGTTGATATCCTACAGGAACACCTAAATCCTACAGCGCTGCTGATAGCAGAAAGATTTAAAGTCCACTGGAGAAATCAGCATAAAGATGAGAGCAATGCTGATTACCTTACGGAACTACGCAAGCTATCAAAGCACTGCCAGTCCGGAGCAGGACTGGCAGATACCCTACGGGACAAATTTGTCTGTGGACTCCTGAGTGAAGGAACCCAAAAGAGGTTACTCTCAGAGAAAGAGCTGACGCTAGATAAGGCTTTCAGCGTGGCAGTATCATACGAAGCAGCAGCAAGGGGAGCTGCGGAAATTCAGCAAAAGCCACAGGAATATGGCACCCACGAAATGACACGGGGATTTGAAAAATGTTATCGCTGCGGCAGAACAACCCATGACCAGAAGGACTGCTGGTCCAAGGACTAAATATGCAGGCAATGCGGAAAGATGGGACACATTGCACGAGTTTGCAGGTCTGGGAAGAAGACCAACGACAACAAAAAGGCTACTAAGGAACAGTACAGGAAAGTACAAAAGATGACGGACAGTAGATCCGAAGACCAGATGAGCGATAGTGAATCCGAGAACAAGAGACTAAGCTGTCTCAAACTTCACAACGTAGTCGCAAAAGAGGATCACCGAACCATTTGGGTCACCCTCACGATAGCAGGGTCCCAAGTCAAAATGGAATTGGATACAGGATCAGCTCTGACCGTCATGAATCGACGAGACTACGAGCGGCTATTCTCACACATACCCTTGAAAGAGACATTCATTGTCTTGAAGACGTATACGGGGCAAAAAGTATACCCCAGAGGAAAAATAAGGGTGCTTGTCGAATACAACGGCAAGGAAATGCAGAAATTGTATCTGTACATACTGCAAGATGGTGGACCACCGTTATTGGGACATGAATGGATCAGAAAGATAAGTTTAGACTGGCACTCCATTCAGGCACTGACGGTGGCTGGTAAAAAGGATGACGACGTCACTCCTGGACGATTGTCAACAATCTTAGCTAACGCCAAAGAGGTATTTCAACAAGAACTGGGAACTCTTAAACGCGTAACCGCCTCGATAAAAATAGAAGAGAATGCAATTCCCAAGTTTTTCAAAGCAAGACCGGTACCATATGCAATTCGCCCAGCCGTCGAGGCAGAGCTGGAGAATCTGGAGAATGCAGGCGTGTTATCTAAGGTAGACTGGAGCGAGTGGGCGACACCCATCGTTCCTGTCATGAAGAAAACGTTAAACAATAAGTCTGAGGAGCCAAGGAAGGTTCGCATCTGTGGGGACTTCAAGGTGATGGTGAACCCAGTCCTTCACACAGTACAATATCCTCTTCCGAGGATAGAAGATATTTTCGCCTCACTATCTGGAGGGAAGCATTTTACAAAAATTGACGTAGCACAAGCATATTTGCAGATGGAGGTTGAAGAATCCTCTAGGAAGTATCTCACGATAAACACTCACAAAGGTCTTTACCAGTATAATCGACTGGTATTCGGAGTAGCATCAGCTCCAGCGATATGGCAAAGAGCGATGGAACAAGTCCTGCAAGGGATTCCGGGGACTCAGTGTTACTTGGACGACATCCTAGTGACAGGTGAAGATAACAGTGAACAGCTTGCCAACCTAGAGCAGGTGCTCACTAGACTAAGAGAACATGGGCTACGAGCCAATCGCCCTAAGTGCGAGATTTTTAAGAAACGGATATCGTATTGTGGCCACGTGATTGATGAAGAGGGGTTACATAAGCCCCCTGACAAAATTGAAGTGGTAGTTAAGGCTCCAGCACCTGAAAATGTGTCGCAACTGAGGTCATTCCTCGGATTGGTGAATTACTACCATAAGTTTTTGCCGAATTTGTCCACAATTCTGCACCCACTGAACGCCCTACTACAAACTGGAGTAGCATGGAAATGGAGCGATGAACGTAAGCGGGCCTTTCAGAAGAGTAAGGACCTAATCACTTCAAGAGAAGTATTGGCTCACTACAACCCATCACTACCGATGAGACTGGCGTGTGATGCGTCTCCCTACGGCATTGGAGCGGTACTGTCACATAAATTCCTTGATGGTTCAGAGAGGCCGATAGCTTTTGCGTCACGCTCGTTAACTTCAGCCACGCGTAACTACCCCCAGATTGACAGAGGCCCTCAGCCTGGTGTGGGGGGTGAAGAAGTTCAATCACTACCTGTACGGTCAGAAATTTACTCTACTAACTGATCATCAACCTCTTGTCTCCATTTTCAACCCTCAGAAGGGCGTACCGATAATGACAGCACAACGGCTACAGAGGTGGTCCCTTTTCCTAGGGGCACACCAATATGACATCAAGTACAAAGGAACTAAACAGCATGGGAATGCTGATGGATTGTCGCGCCTACCATTGCCGACGGTGGAAGAAGCACCTGCAGTGGATCCAGTGGAGATATTCCACTCGACCATAGTCGAATGTCTCCCTGTGACGAATGCAAACATATAAAAGGAAACACGAAATGACCCGACACTCTCCTGGGTCTATGATTTAACGGTGAAGGGATGGCCAGCACATGGCGAACCACTGCTGCCAGCATTCTCGCCGAGAAGAGAACAGCTGTCAGTGTGCAGAGGAACCTTAATGTGTGGATCCAGAGTAGTAATTCCACCCAAATTGAAGGATAGAGTGCTCAATGAGCTTCATGAGGGTCATCTGGGAGGGGTAAAAATGAAGAACTTAGCCAGAGCGTTTGTGTGGTGGCCGGGAATCGATAGAGAAATCGAAGAGATGACCAAGAGCTGTACAGGATGCCAGAAGGTCCAAAATGCCCCACCACAAGCCCCTCTACATCCATGGGAGTGGCCCTCATCTCCATGGTAAAGGGTGCACATTGATTTTGCTGGTCCATTTATGGACTTGATGTTTTTAATTGCGGTGGATGCACAAAGTGGCCAGAGGTAATAAAAATGTCCTCAACCACCACAGAAAAAACTATCACAGTCTTACGAACCATATTCGCCAGAAATGGGCTGCCTGAACAGATTTGCTCCGACAATGGACCACAGTTTGTGTCTGAAGAGTTCCGGAGGTTCTTAAAGAACAATGGTGTTAAGCATTACACATCCGCACCATATCATCCAGCCACCAATGGATTGGCTGAGAGGTTCGTTCAAACATTCAAGAAGGCTATCAAGGCAATGTGTAATGAAGACATACCACTACAACACAAGGTGGACAACTTCCTTTTTGCCTACCGGAATGCGACACATGCGGTTACCAACCAAACTCCAGCCATGATGTTCTTCAATCGAAGACTACGATGCCGCTTGGATTTGGTTAAGCCAAACATCAGAAGAGATGTGGAGAACAGGCAGTTTCAGAATATGAATGAAAGGCCGACCAGGAGTTTTAAGATAGGTCAACCAGTTTTGGCCTGGGACTACCGCACAGAGAAATGGCAGCCAGGAACGATCTGTAAACAGCAAGGACCTCTAATGTATACCGTGGACGTTGGAGAGAGCATTGTAAGACGCCATGCTGACCAGATTCTAGAGTCACTGGAAAACGTCAATTCCACAGCACGATCCGATACACCTGTTGATGAAACCGAAGTACCAATTGCATCTACCTCAGAATCGGTGACATTGGAAGCAGACGAACCAAACAACGACGTTGATCCCGAATCAACTTTGCCAGAAGAACCTGATACCCCAAAGAGGCGTTATCCAGACAGAATCAGGAAGCCTCCTCAAAGACTGAACTTATAATTGCTTAACTTCCACTAATGTATCTAGCAACTGTAATTATAAATATGTTATTTAATTATTAATCGAATGTTATGTACTGTTTAGCTAAAAGGGGAGGAATTGTAGTGTATGTACTTTGCAGAAGGAACTATATTCTGCAGCCCCTGTATACTGCAGTACCAGTAGTGACCACCCCTGTATATAAGCCTGTGTAGTAACTTTTGCATAGTAGTTCCAGGTTGTCTTTACTCAGTAAAGACCTGTTATAACCAACTCCTGCAGTCCATGTCTCAATTACACACGGACATAATACACCTCACCTCTGGAATTCAGCTCTTTGTCCATGGTTGGACCAAGGCTGTAATGCAGCCTGGAGGCGAGAGGTCCTGGCAGAACCCAAACTGTGCAGTGAGCATGAAGGAACAGTATTTATGTGGCTGGTCCAGTTAAGTTTCTGGTCAATGGTGACCCCCAGGATATTGATGGTGGGGGATTCGGTGATGTAAGCTCGAAGAACAGCACCTCATCTTTTGATTAGGCACTTTGCAGCCTTCTGGACTCAACATAGAGTTCAAAAATTTCAGACCATAACCTCAGCCCATATTCTTTTTTTCCCATTCATTTTATTTATTTATTTATTTATTTATGTATTCGCTCCCTCCCACGTGACAGCTGTCCTTCATTCTGCCAGTGCCATTTACACTTCATCTAGAGCCATCTTTTGTTTCTTAACTTGTCCCATTACCATCTCCTTTTGCCTTGCACCATCTCTTAATGGCCTAGAAATTGGGTTGGGGCACCAAAGTGGCGCAAAAGTCGGCTGAGCGCAGGATTTAGCGCAGCGATCGGTGTGATACCGATCACCAGAAATTCAGTTTCAGTGCCCCTCGAGGGAGACGGGGCAAGGCTCGAGGCGCTCCACGTCCCTCTTAGGGCGCTGAAACTGATTATCGCAGCGCAATGTGCCGCAGCGCCACACGCTGCGGCATGGCACGCTGCGGTACTGCAGGCCTTCCTCCCACTGTTAAGGGGGAGGTGCCTGCAACAGCGCGATCCCTGATCGCGAGTGCCGGCAAATGAGCCCGGCACCAAGGAGAAGTGCCGGGCTCTCGGGAAACAGCCGGCAATGCCGCGGGGGGGTGGTTAGGAGGCCGGGGACGGAGGTGCTGGCAGGCGGCCGCCAAAAAAGCAGCCGCCCCGCACCTCCACCTTAACTTGCGCCGCTGCCGGCACAGTAAGGCCCCGTGAACCGGGCGCGGGTAGCGAGCGGCGCAACTGCGGCGTTCGCTACCAAATATCGCGAACGGGGCACGAATGGGGCGCTGCGCACACCGATGACGTCATCGGTGGCGGCGCAGCGCAAATGCCTAACACCACCATTAGCGCCCCTACTGAATATCGCCGGAGACGCAGCCAGTGGCGCTACAGCCACTGACTGCCTCTTTAGGCGCTAACAGGTGGCGCTACTCACCCAATTTCTCCCCCAATGTCTCTTAATCTCTCCTGCCTTCCATCTAGAGCCATCTTTTGTTTCTTGTCCCCGTACCATCTCCTCTTGCCTTGCACCATCATCCCTTTTGTCTCTTAATCTCTCCTGCCTTCCATCCTATCACAGATCTTCCCTTTTGTTCTTTCCTCCCCTCCCCCTTTCCCGGCCCCTGCACTTCCTTAAAAACCTGTTCGATCTCCAGCTTTTTCCAGTTCTGACGAAAGGTCATCGACCTGAAACATTAATGCTGTTTCTCTCTCCACAGATGCTGCCTGACCTGCTGAGTATTTCCAGCATTTTCTGTTTTATTTCAGATTTCCAGCATCTGCAGTATTTTGCTTTTGTATCAGTGAGCAGGTTATTGGTGAATAAGTGCTGCATGATACAATTGTCGATAACACCTTCCATCACTTTGCTGATGATTGAGAGTGGACTGATGGGGTGGTAATTGGCTGGATTGGATTTGTCCTGCTTTTTGTGGACAGGACTCACCTGGGCAGTTTTCCACATTGTCGGGTGGATGCCAGTGTTGTACCTGTACTGGAACAGCTTGGCTAGAGGCATAGCTAGTTCTGAAGCACAAATCTTCAGCATGACAGCCGGGATGTTGCCGGGGCCCATAGCCTTTGCTGACTGGCTTCTGTGGTGGTGGGGAGCTCGATGTGGATCATCCACTTGGCACTTCTGGCTGAAGATGTTTGGAAACACTTCAGCCTTGTCTTTTGCACTCACGTGCTGGGCTCCACCATCATTGAGGATTGGGATATTCATGGAGCCTCCTCCTCCCGTTAGTTGTTTAATGGTCCACCACCATTCACGACTGGATGTGGCAGGACTGCAGAGCTTTGATCTGATCTGTTGATTGTGGGATCACTTAGTTCTGTCTATAACATGCTGCTTCCGCTTTTTAGCATACATGTAGTCCTGTGTTGCAGCTTCCCCAGGTTGGCACTGCATTTTTAGGTACGCCTGGTGCTTATCCTGGCATGCTCTTCTACACTCCTTATTGAACCAGGATTGGTCCCCTGGTTTGATGGTAAAGGTAGAGTGAGGGATATGCCGGGCCATGAGGTTACAGATTGTTGTGGAATACAATTCTGCTGCTGCTGATGACCCACAGTGCCTCATGGATGCCCTGTTTTGAGCTGCTAGTGGTAGTGCCACACAACACGATGGAGGGTGTCCTCAGTGTGAAGACGGGACTTCGTCTCCACAAGGACTGTGCGTTGGTCACTGCTACCAATGCTGTTATGGACAGATGTATCTGTGACAGGTAGATTGGTGAGGACAAGGTCAAGTAGGTGTATTGCCTCGTGTTGGTTCTCTCACCACCTGCCGCAGTCCTAGTCTGGCAACTATGTCCTTCAGGACTTGGCCAGCTCGGTCAGTAGTGGTGCTACCGAGTCACTCTTGGTGATGGACATTGAAGTCCTCCCACCCAGAGTGCATTCTGTGCCCTTGCTATTCTCAGTGCTTCTTTCAAGTGGTGTTCAACATGGAGGAGTACTGATTGATTAGCTGAGGGAAGGTGGTAGGTGATGATTAGCAAGAGGTTTCCTTGCCCATGCTTGACCTGAAGCCATGAGACTTCATGGGGTCCAGAGTCAATGTTAGGACTCCCAGGGCCACTCAATCCCGACTGTACACCACTGTGCCACCACCTCTAGTGGGTCTGTCCTGCCGGTGGGACAGGACATACCCAGAGATGGTGATGGAGGAGTCTGGGACATACAAAAGAAGCAGCTGATTGCCACTTAAATCGCCTGCTAGCGCTCATTAATGAGGCTGCACGGCATTTTGCTGGCTAGCACTTGAACTAATGACCTCTCCTATCAGCGACCAGCTGATTGGGAGTAAACTAGTTGCTGAGGAATTTGAGCGCTACTTATGTCGGGGCAGAAATTTGGGTCTCCACGGGTGAGTACGCACGGGGTACTCACCCGCAGGCCCAATGGAAGTGCCGGTTTCCTGCATGCACTGCGCATGCGCGGGAAACCGGCACTTCCATTCCCCTGAAAGCAGGGGTTCAGAGGTCGAATGCGTGTGCAGGAGAGGCTGCGCGTGCGCATCGAACTTACGTTTTTTTTTTTTACAGGCGTAAGGTCTGCTTTTTACAAGGTAAGTGATGAATTAATTAAAATTAAAACATTTTTTCCACAGGTTTATTATTTTTAAATACTTTAAAGCAAGGTAAGTTTATTTTTAGCCCCATTAGAAAATAAAATTATTTATTTCAAAAATTTAAATTATTGCTTAAAATAGTTATTTCATGTAATTTATAGTTCATTTAAAAAATGTGATGTTTTAAAAAAAATTATTTGAAGATGTAGTGATGTTTTGGGGCTGTAGTATTTTTAAGTCTTGACAGCCCTTCCTGTCAAGCTTATGAGTGGAGCATTCCCTGCTCAGATTGGCTCCCCATGACCCACGTGATCCCAGGGGCCGCATCGAACTAACTGCGCCCCTGGGATATGCAAGCACTGCGCGCCGGCAGCTGGAGCAGGCCCAGGATCGGAATTCCACAGGGGCCCACAGCTCAACGGCCGGCGCGCAAGGTAAGTGCAGGCCGGGGGCTTGCACCCGCGGGAAGCCCCCGACCCGAATTTCTGGGCCATCATCTTTTACTGTTCACTTCCTGCTGAAGGTTTGAAGACGACTTTTGAAACACACCAGGAGACTTTCTGGGACACTTTGTCAAGACTTCACCAACACTCTTATCAACATTTATTCTGGAAATTCTCTGAGGACTTCACCTAAAAAGAGAGTAAGTGCTGTGCTACTCCACCTTATTGGACACCTTATTGGCGTCACTGGGAAAACGCGAGTGCTTGGTCAGGGGCATCTTGCTAGGGGTCCCCCTTGATCTGCAGGAGGAATGGGAGGAGGACATGAGGCCAGGCAGAGCAGCACCAACTGCTGCAGGAGAGAGGGACAGGAGGGCGAGGTGGACTCCTCCCCCCACCCCCCACTCACGGGTACAGGACATCCCTCCTCCTCTGGCGCAACTCCATCAGGACTTCCAGTGCTGCATCCGAGAATCTGTGCTCCCTCTCCCTTGGTCTCTTGAGCCATCCTGAAACCTGGCCCCTTCAGTGAAAGTGAGTGGAGCGCACTTCTTTGTTTATTTATTCATTCACAGGACGTGGGTGTCGCTGGCAAGGCCAGCATTTATTGCCCATCCCTAATTGCCCTTGAGAAGGTGGTGGTGAGCCGCCTTCTTGAACCGTGTGGCGAGGGTACTCCCACAGTGCTGTTAGAGAGGGAATTCCAGGATTTTGACCCAGCGACCATAAGAACATCAGAAATAGGAGCAGGAATAGGCCACTTGGCCCCTCGAGCCTGCTCCACCATTCAATAAGAACATGGCTGATCTTGGGCTCAAAGCCACTTCCCTGCCCGCTCCCCATAACCCTTCATTCCCTTAGCTTGCAAAAATCTGTCTATCTCCACCTTAAATGTGTTTAGTGACCCAGCCTCCACAGCTCTCTGGGGCAGAGAATTCCACAGATTTACGACCCTCTGAGAGAAGAAATTCCTCCTCATCTCAGTTCTAAAAGGGCGACCCTTTACTCTGAAACTGTGCCCCCGAGTTCTAGATTTCCCCACGAGGGGAAACATCCTCCCTGCATCCATCTTGTCGAGCCCCCCTCAGTATCTTATATGTTTCAATAAGATCACCTCTCATTCTTCTAAACTCCAATGACGATGAAGGAACGGGCAATGTATTTCCAATACGGGCTGGTTTGTGACTTGGATGGGGAACTTGGAGGTGGTGGTGTTCCCACAACTTTGATGCCCCTGTCCTTCTCAGGGGTAGAGGTCGTGGGTTTGGCAGGTGCTGCCGAAGAAGCCTTGGCGAGTTTTTTCTCCTTGAACTTCGAACGAGTACGTCTCTCTTTCCTCTGCTGAGCTGTTAGCCTCCATATATCACGCTTAAGCAGCGACAGCTGAGTCAGTGTCTTTCTCACAGTGGGACTGTCACGCACTTCACATTTTAATAAGCTTCAGCGCTCTCGGAGTAAGATGTTATCCCCTCCAATCTAGCACAGTTGTTTTGTTTCGTGCTAGCCAATGAACTGGGTGTTACCTACCAGTGCAGCTACCAATTAGTTGTGTTAAACGATTAACAACAGCCAATTTGCATCTAATTCACTCACGTGAAAAATGAGTTACACTCACAAAAAGGCAGGGTGCAATTCATCGCGGCACAATCTGGTGTTCCCTTTACATTAGGCTTGGAGGACAGGAAAGTGTCTTCAGAGACAATTGTGAACCCAGGTTACATCACGTTAAATATAAAAAGAGAATACGCTGGTAAACACTCAGCAGGTCGGGCAGTACCTGTGGAGATAGAGTTAAAGACCCCGATATTTACAGAGAGGGAAGAATTGTGCGGGAGAAGCCGAAAGCGGACGAAGAAACCGGCAAAGCCGGGGACGCAGAGGTCCTGCCGATCCTAACGGCGGTACCTCACTAAACAATTTTAGCTCCGTTACCCGCCCGGTAGCTGACCCAACGGGCAGCCTTGGCCGGCGGGTGGGAGAGAATGTTGGTGTTCAGAGAGATTTAGGTGTCCTCGTACAGGAAACACAGAGAGTTAGCGCGCAGGTACAGCACGCAATTAGGAAGGCAAATGGCATGTTGGCCTTTATTGCAAGGGGGTTGGATCGACGTACAAGAGTAAGGAAGTCTTGCTACAATTGTACAGGACTTGGTTTAACCATACCTGGAGTACTGTGCACAGTTTTGCTATCCTTATCTGAGAAAGGACATACATGCCTTAGGTGCAATGAAGCTTCAGTAGATTGATCCCTGGGATGAGAGGGTTGTCCTATGAGGAGTGATTGAGTAGATTGGGCCTATACTCTCTGGAGTTTAGAAGAATGAGAGGTCATCTCATTGAAACATACAAGATTCTGAGGGGCATTTGTTGTGTCCGAAAGTAATAAGACACAAGACTGCAGGGGAACGGTACAACAGGTGTTTACTCAACGTGGCTCATTCTGGAACTGAACTGTACAGATTACTACTCAGTGCTATATACAGGTGTGGTTACTGCCTGTACTGCAGTATACATGAGCTGTAAAAAGTAGTTCCCCCCTTAAAAAGGTATATACACATTACAATTCCTCCTCTTTTAGATTAACAGTACCATAGCACTCATTTAACAATTAAATATCAAACTAATTACAATTAACACTTTTAACATACAACGTTAGCTGAAAATAGTCCATTTATATATTCAGTCTTTGGGGAGGCTTCCTGATCCTTTCTGGATAGTGCCTTTCCCGAGTGTCTCGCTCTTGGTGCGCAGGTGCTTCTGGCACCCTGTCGTTGGTTGGGTCATCAGCTTCCGATGCTACTGTTTCTGGGGTAGATGCGACCTGTACGTTGGGTTCCTCACCAGGTACGTATGGGCGATACATGGGGTTGACTTGTTCCTGTGACTCTAGGATCTGGTCAGCATGGTGTCTCACGATGTTCTCCCCAACATCCACTGTGTACATTAGTGGGCCCTGCCATGTGCATATCGTTCCTGGCTGCCATTTTTCTGTTCGGTAGTCACGGGCAAAGACTGGTTGCCCTACATTGAAGCTCCTTATTGGCTTCTCATGGATGTGCTGGAATTGCTTACTTTCAACATCTCTTCGTACGTTTCGTCTGAGCAAATCCAGGCAAGATCGTAACATTCAGTTAAAGAACATCATGGCCGGGGCCTGGTTGGTGACTGCATGTGTCGCATTCCGGTAGGCGAACAGGAAATTGTCCACCTTGTGCTGCAGCGGAACGTTGTCATGTTACATAGCCTTTATTGCCTTCTTAAAGGTTTGTACGAACCTCTCAGCCAATCCATTTGTGGCTGGATGATACGGGGCGGATGTGTAATGCCTTACCCCATTCTTCTTCATATACCTCCGGAACTCTTCGGACACAAACTGTGGTCCGTTATCGGAGCAAATCTGTTCTGGCAAGCCATTCCTGGCAAAAATGGTCCGTAGGACTGCAATAGTTTTCTCCGTGGTGGTGGAGGACATTTTGATGACCTCAGGCCATTTCGAGTGTGCATCCACGGCTATTAAAAACATTGAGTCCATGAATGGACCAGCAAAGTCAATATGCACCCGTTGCCATGGAGATGAGGGCCACTCCCATGGGTGTAGAGGGGCCTGTGGTGGTGCATTTTGGACTTTCTGGCATCCTGAGCAGCTCTTGGTCAGGTCCTCGATTTGTTTATCGATTCCCGGCCACCACACATAAGCCCTGGCAAGGCTTTTCATTTTTACCCCTCCCAGATGACCCTCATGAAGCTCATTGAGCACTCTATCCCTTAACTTTGGTGGAATTACCACTTGGGATCCACACATCAAGGTCCCCCGGCACACTGACAGCTGTTCTCTTCTTGTCGAGAATGCTGGCAACAGTGAGTCGCCATGTGCTGGCCATCCCTTCACCGTCAAATCATATACCCGAGACAGTGTCGGGTCATTTCGGGTTTCCTGTTCTATACGAGCGTTAGTTACTGGTAGGTATTCAACTATAGTTGAATGAAATATTTCGACAGGATCAACTGCTGGTGCTTCCTCCGCAGTAGGCAGTGGCAGGCATGATAGCCCATCAGCATTTCCATGCTGTTTCGTGCCCTTCTATTCAATCTCATAGTGGTGCGCCCCTAGAGTGACCATCTTTGTAATCGTTGCGCAGTCATCACCGGAACGCCCTTCTTCGGATTAAAAATGGAGACAAGAGGCTGGTGGTCAGTCAGCAAGGTGAATTTCTGCCCGTGCAGATAGTGATTGAACTTTTTCACTCCCCACACTAGGCTGAGGGCCTCCCTGTCAATCTGGGCGTAGTTACGCTCGGCTGAGATTAGTGATCGTGACGCAAAGGCTATTGGCCTCTCTGAGCCGTCCGAGTATTTGTGCGACAGCACCGCTCCAATGCCGTAGGGTGACACATCACACGCCAACCGAATTGGTAGTGCTGGGTTGAAATGGGCCAATACCTCTTTCGATGTGATTAGTGTTTTGCTCTTCTGGAAAGCTCGTTTACATTCGTCACTCCACTTCCATGGCACCCCAGTTTGCAGTAGGGTGTTCAGTGGGTGTAGTATTGTAGACAACTTTGGCAAGAACTTATTGTAATAGTTTACCAGCCCGAGGAACGACCGCAGTTGTGACACGTTTTCCGGTGCTGGAGCCTTGACTACTGCCTCAATCTTTTCTGGGGATTTATGTAACCCCTCTTTATCGATAACGTGGCCATAATACGAGATCTGTTTTTTAAAAAACTCGCATTTGGGGTGGTTAGCTCGGAGCCCATATTCCTTCAATCTAGTGAGCACCTGCTCCAGGTTGGCGAGGTGATCACTGTCATTTTCGCCCGTGACCAGGATGTCGTCCAAATAACACTGGGTCCCTGGGGTCCCTTGCAGGACTTGTTCCATTGCCCTTTGCCAAATAGCCAGAGCTGATGCTACCCCGAATACCAGCTGGTTGTATTGGTAGAGACCTTTATGGGTGTTGATTGTGAGGTATTTTTTTGATGCTTCTTCTACCTCCATTTGCAGATACGCCTGGGCCAGATCAATCTTAGTGAAGCATTTCCCTCCAGATAGCGAGGTGAAAATATCTTCAATCCGTGGAAGAGGATATTGTACGGTGTGAAGGACTGGGTTCATTGTTACCTTAAAGTCCCCACAGATGCGAACCTTCTTTGGTTCCCCAGGCGTGCTGCTCAACAACTTTTTCATCACAGGGACGATGGGTGTAGCCCACTCACTCCAGTCTACCTTGGACAGTACTCCTGAACGTTCCAAACTCTCCAGCTCTGCTTTGACAGCTGGGCGGATCGCATAAGGTACCGGCCTGGCCTTAAAAAATTTTGGGCTTGCGTTTTCTTCGATTTTAATTGTTGCTGTCATGCCTTTTAGTGTTCCGAGTCCTTGCTGGAACACTTCTTGCGCGTCGGTTAGGATTTTTGACAGTCGTCCAGGTGTGACGTCGTCATCCTTTTTGTCAGCCACAGTCAGTGCTTGTTTGGAATGCCAAACCAGCTGTATTTTCCGGATCCATTCATGTCCCAGTAATGGTGGTCCTCCATCTTGCAATACATACAGGTCTAGTTTTGGTGTTTCCTTACCATTATAAATAACGGTCACCCTTATTTTTCCTTTGGGGTAGACTTTTTGCCCCGTGTACGTCTTCAAAATAATTTTTGTGTCTCTCAAGGCTATGTGTGAGAATAGCCACTCGTAGTCCCGTCGGTTTATGACTGTTAGGGCTGATCCTGTGTCCAATTCCATTTTTACCTGGACTCCTGCTATCTTGAGAGTGACCCAAATGATTCGGTGATCCTCCGTTTTGATCACATTATGTAGTTTCAGACAACTCAGCTCCCTGTTTTCGGAGTCGGTATCACTCTTTTGTTCGTCTGAACTATTCTCCGTCACCTTATGTACCTTCTTGTACTTTTCTTTTGGAGATTTCTTATTGCTGGTTTTCTTTCTCAACCTGCAGACTCGTGCTATGCGTCCTACTTTTCCACACTGTCTGCACACTTTGTCTTTGAACCAGCAATCATTCTTGTCATGTGTTGTTCTGCCGCAGCGATAGCACTTCTCTGTTCTGTATGACATTTTGTTTGTGCCATATTCTTGCGGTCTCTGTTGTATCTCTGCAGCGCCCCATGCTGCTGCTTCATATGATACCGCAATGCTGAAAGCCTTGTCCAGCTTAAGGTCCTTTTCAGATAAAAGCCGTTTCTGGGTTCCTTCACTTTGAAGCCCACACACAAACTTGTCCCTTAAGGTATCTGCCAGTCCCGTTCCAAACTGGCAGTGTTTCGATAGTTTGCGCAGTTCTGTTAAATATTCAGCATTGCTTTCATCCTTATGCTGGTTCCGTTTGTGAAACTTGAATCTTTCTGCTATCAGCAGCGGTGTGGGGTTTAAATGTTCCTGTATTATCGTCACTATGTCTCCAAAACTCTTTTCCACTGGCTTCACTGGGGTTACTAGATTTCGTAATAAGCTCGGTCGGGCTCTAGCCCGCCGCTGTACAGGAAGAGTCTGTGCACTACCTGTTGCCAGCCCATTTTGCTGGACCACCACGACTGGAAAGACAAGCCTGGCTCTCAACAGCCTTCCCCGCAATTCTCGAGTCTCTGCTGGATGACTGGGCGGTTGCCCGTGGTCGACGCCCGTGTCTCTGGCCTTGACCTCCAATCTACTGGTCTCCAGGAACGAATCCCTGGGAGGTGATGCAGAGTTGCAGGTAGGATCAAATTTGTCTCGTCGCCAATGTTGTGTCCGAGAGTAATAAGACACAAGACTGCAGGGGAACGGTACAACAGGTGTTTACTCAATGTGGCTCACTCTGGAACTGAACTGTACAGATTACTACTCAGTGCTATATACAGGTATGGTTACTGCCGGTACTGCAGTATACATGAGCTGTAAAAAGTAGTTCCCCCCTTAAAGGTATATACATTACAGCATTGACAAGGTAGATGCGGAGAGGTTGTTTCCCCTGGCTGTAGAGTCTAGAACTAGGGGGTATAGTCTCTGGATAAGAGGTAGGTCATTTAAGAGATGAGGAGGAATTTCTTCACTCAGAGAGTTGGGAATTCCCTACACCAAAGGGTTGTGAATGCTGAGTCATTGAGTATAATCAAGGCTGAGATCGATAGATTTTTGGACTCCAGGGGAATCAAGGGATATGGGAATCGAGCAGGAAAGTGGAGTTGAGCTCGAAGATGAGCCATGATCTTATTTTTTTTTATTCGTATATGGGATGTGGGTGTTCCTGGCAAGGACAGCATTTATTGCCCATCCCTAACTGCCCTCGAGTAGGTGGTGGTGAGCCGCCTTCTTGAACCACTGCAGCCTGTGTGGTGAAGGTACTCCCACAGTGCTGTTAGGGAAAGAGTTCCAGGATTTTGACCCAGTGACGATGAAGGAGCGGCGATATACTTCTAAGTTAGGATGGCGTGTGACTTGGAGGGGAACTTGGAGCTGGTGGTGTTCACATGTGTCTGCTGCCCTTGTCCTTCTAGGTGGAAGAGGTCGCGGATTTGGGAGGTGCTGCCGAAGAAGCCTTGGCATGTTGCTGCAATGCATCTTGTAGATGGTACACACTGCAGCCACGGTACGCCGGTGGTGGAGGGAGTGAATGTTTAAGGTGGTGGATGGGGTGCCAATCAAGCGGGCTGCTTTGTCCTGGATGGTGTCGAGCTTCTTGAGTGTTGTTGGAGCTGCACTCATCCAGGCAAGTGGAGAGTATTCCACCATGCTCCTTACTTGTGCCTTGTAGATGATAGAAAGGCTTTGGGGAGTCAGGAGGTGAGACACTCACCGCAGAATACCTAGCCTCTGACCTGCTCTTGTTGCCACAGTATTTATGTGGCTGGTCCAGTTAAGTTTCTGGTCAATGGTGAGTCGCATGATGTTGATGGTGGGGGATCGGCGATGGTAATACCGTTGAATGTCAAGGGGAGGTGGTTAGACTCTCGCTTGTTGGAGATAGTCATTGCCTGGCACTTCTGTGGCGCGAATGTTACCTGCCACTTATCAGCCCAAGCCTGAACGTCATCCAGATCTTGTTGCATGTGAGCATGGACTGCTTCATTGTCTGAGGAGTTGCAAATGGTGCTGAACACTATGCAGTCATCAGCAAACATCCCCATTTCTGACCTTATGTTAGATGGAAGGTCATTGATGAAGCAGCTGAAGATGAATGGCGGAGCAGGCTCAAAGGGCCATGTGGCCTATTCCTGCTCCTAATTCTTATGTTATGTTCTTAAAACACCAGCGGCAGGACTACTGGTGACGGTCCCCAGCAATCGGAGGTCAGAGAGGCACGCGATCGGGGCGGGGGGGGAACGAGGCTGTAACCTGGGCTGGGGGAGAGCCCATGATCAGGAGGGGAGTAGAGGAAGGCCGCGACTGGGTGGGGGAGTGGCCGCGATCGAGAGGTCGAAGGCTTCACGATCGGGGCTGAGATGGGGAGAGGCCTCCTCTTTGATCCAGGAGAAAGTTCTTTATCTGGAGAGCTGGTAGAATGTGGAATTTGCTGCCTCACTGCGTGGTTCAGGCAAATAGCTTCGATGCATTTAAGGGGAAGCTTGATAAGCAGATGAGGAAGAAAGGGATAGAAACTTATGTGTATGGGGTTAGATGAAGTAGTGTTGGGAGGAGGCTCGTGTGGAGCATAAACACCATCGTGGATGAGTTGGGCCAAATGGCCTGTTTCTGTGCTGTAGAGTCTATGTAATTCTGCAGTGAGGACTACTGCCTTGCAGTTCCATCCTCAATATCCAACTTCCGGGACCATTTCTGCCATTCTTTCCCCACCTGCCCAATGCTTTTGACATTGGAGGGTGGAGCATGGGTTCCCAGCCCATTTCCCTTCTGCCTGGCCTAGTTACCCACAGTACTGCATGAGCTGGCACTGACTGTCAAGATGGCGGCCGTGACGGTCCGGTGCTGAGATTGCTCTCCCTGTTTCGGGCGGTCAGCTCTCGCCGCTCGCTCCCGCAACCGGAGCGAGGTGCTCGGCGAGTCGGGCAGAGGCAGCGCAGCGCGGTGAGCAGCAGCAGCAGCCAAGCCGACCCGCTGGAGCACATCGGCTGGCAGCTCCTCGGCGGGAAGGAATTCCGACTGGGAGGAGGGGAGCCGAGCATGGCGGCCAGAGGCCGACCCGTGAAGAGAGAGAAGTAGGCCCCGGGCCGTGGAGCGTGGAGCCGGCGACGGTGAAGAGGAGGCCGCATTGGAGCATTCACATCCCGACGATGTGTTCGGCGAGTCGGGCAGAGGAGCGCAGCGCAACGAGCAGCAGCAGCAGACTCACGACACGCTGCAGCACGTCGGCCGGCAGCTCCATTTCGGGTAACTCACAGTCCGGATGGGAGGAGGGGAGCCGGGCATGGTGGCCAGAGCGGGAGAAGCAGGTCACCACATGTGGAGCCGGCAACAGTGAGGAGGAGGCCGCGGTGAAGAGGAGGACAGAGCGGCTGAGGGACATCGGGCTCCCACTGCCACGGGAAGCCATTGTATTGACTCTGAACGCGGCGCTGTATGTATAGCTGACGCATCCCTACGGGGAACAAGCATTCCATTGTACTTGTTACATATGGCAAATAAATCTAATCTGAATCTGAATCTGAATCAAGGCCTAATAAAGAGTACTCAACGATATCTACTCGTAAGCCTCTTAATACTAAGATATAAGATAACATTACATGGTACCAGGATTTATAGAACGCACGATACGGGCATACCACAACAATGGAAGGGATAAAACCACCGACTAGCCTACTACTTGAAGGAAATCTGGACAAAAACTGGTGCAAATTCAAACAACGCTTTCTTCTCTACCTCACAGCGATCGACGCCACGACTAGCTCTGGAACACGCAAGGTAGCTTTGTTGCTAACAGTGGCTGGCTCGCAGGCAATCGAGCTGTATAATACATTTACGTTTGCAGTTGAAGGTGACAAGAATGATCTGGACAAGGTGATAGATTTGTTCGATAAATACTGCACACCTAAAAAGAATGAAAAGTTCGAGAGATTTGTTTTTCGCTCCCGCGTGCAAAAGCAAGGAGAATCCTTTGATGTTTTTCTGACGGACTTGAAAACAAAAGCACAAACATGTAACTTTGGAGACTTGAAGGAATCGATGATACGCGATCAGGTCATTTTCAGAATACTTGACAAGAAGGTGAGGGAGAGAATGCTTAGAGACAATGACTTAACTTTGGATGCTGCAGTAAAAATGTCATGCTAGTGAACTCTCAGCCATGCACACGCAAACATTCGATGGGAGAACTACAGCAACGGGCGTGAGAGCGCTGGGACTGGACAACCTACCAGTGGATGTAGTACACAGAAGGGACACAAGAGGGCGCAGAGAGTTCAGGACTATGACGCCATACGATTGCAGATGGTGCGGCAATAGACACGTGGCAAGACAATGTCCAGCTTATGGGAAGAACTGCGCAAAATGTAAAGGCAGGAATCACTTTGCTAAAATGTGCTTTTGGGAAGAGAAAACCGAAGGTAAAAAGACAGTGCATGCTATTGAGACTGAAGACACGGAATTGGAGACTTTGTATGTTGGAATGGTGCAAAATGACTTAAAACAGGGTAGATATGGAAAAGGAAGTACATTCCGTAGGACTAAAGACTGAAGTTTGGATAGCCCCCTTGCTGGTAAATGGCACCATTGTTCCCATCAAGCTAGATACAGGTGCTAAGGCAAACCACATAAGCTGGAGTGATGCATGGAATCTCAAAGTGAGACCAAAAATACTGAACAAGACAGTGGCTTTGAAGGCGTACAATGGACAAAGTATTGAAACAAAAGGAACGTGTAGGTTGAATGTTAAGGTAAAAAATCGCATTCACCCATTGACGTTTGTTATAGTGCCTGAAGGACATGAGTCACTGTTGGGGGACAAGGCATGTGTGGATTTGGGCTTGGTAAAACGAGTCTATACTATTAATGAACTGAACTGTGTGCAGAGTGCCCCCCAAGACAGTACAAATATAAAGCATGATGCTATAACACACAAGTACGCAGATGTATTTCAGGGTTTCGGAGCACTGCCCTTTACATACTCCATCAAACTGAGAGATGACGCACAACCTGTGATTCACGCACCCAGGAGAGTTCCGGTGGCCCTCCGTGAGAAACTGCGAAAAGAGCTAGACCGCATGGAGGGACTAGGTGTCATAAAGACTGAGGAACTGACTGACTGGGTAAATTCCATGGTTTGCGTCAATTCAAAAAAGACTGATAAATTGCGTGCCTGCATGGATCCCAAGGACCTTAAAGCTAATATAAAAAGAGAGCACTATCAAATCCCTAAGAGAGAGGAAATAGTCAGCGAAATGACAGGAGCAAAATTCTTCTCCAAGATGGACGCCTCGCATGGATTCTGGCAGCTGAAACTTGATGAAGAGAGTGCTAAGCTGTGCACCTTTAACACCCCGTTTGGTCGATACTCTTACCAGTGCCTGCCCTTTGGCATTAGCTCCGCCCCAGAAATCTTCCACAGTGCAATGGAGCAAATCATCGAGGGCCTGGATGGTGTGCGGGTTTTTCGTGGATGATCTGGTAGTATGGTGCTCCACTCAGGGAGAGCACGACACCAGACTGGAAAAAACACTTCAGAGGATACGGCAGTATGGACTCAAACTAAATAAAGACAAATGTCAGTTCAGCGTCAATGAAATCACATTCCTCGGGGACAAGATTTCTGCAGAAGGGATTCAGCCAGACAAGTCAAAGGTAAAGGCCATACATGACATGGAAAAACCAAAGGACAAGAAAGGGGTTCAGCAGGCCCTTGGCATGGTTAATTACCTAGGGAAATTCATTCCAAATCTGGCAGTGAAAACCACTCACTTGAGAAAACTGCTGCACCAAGAGACAGAGTTCCAATGGGGACATGAACATGAGAATGAATGGAAGGGGCTGCTACACATTCTAGCAAGTGAACCCCTACTGAAGTTCTTCTGCCCTGAAAAGAGGACAAAAGTGTCCACAGATGCCTCTAAGGATGGATTAGGGGCTGTCCTTCTACAGGAAGATGAAGGAGAATAGCGACCAGTGGCATATGCGTCACGCTCCATGATGGCTACAGAGTGCCGGTATGCGCAAATAGAGAAGGAGTGCCTGGGCTTGGCATTTGGGTGTGAAAAATGTCATACCTACATCTATGAACTTCCCAAGGTTATCCTAGAAACTGACCATAAGCCACTGCTAGGGATCGCAAAAAAGAATCTGTGTGACATGTCATCACGGATACAGCGCCTAATGATGAGACTACAATGTTGTGATTTTGAGCTCACATATGTGCCAGGGACACAAATGTTCATAGCAGATACACTATCCAGGGCTGCGCCTCGTGCCACAAAAAACAGTGAAACAGAAGAGGATGTGGCCCTTCATGTAGATATGGTCTATGCAGCATTGCCCGCCTCACAGGAACAACTATCAAAGATAGCCACAGAGACATCAAAGGACCCTGTTCTGAGGAAAGTGATGAGAAATCTTCAAGAGGGTTGGAAGAAAGGGTCATGTTAACAATATCATCATATTCAGTCTGAGCTTTCTGTGGTCAATGGACTACTGATTAAGTGTGAGAGGATTGTAGTGCCCATCTCTATGCGACGAGAAATGCTTCACAGGATACATGAAGGGCACCTGGGTGTGGAAAAGTCAAAAAAGGAGAGCACGTGAGGCACTCTACTGGCCAAACATGAACTCTGATATTGACCAGATGATCAGTGAGTGTGCTACATGTCAGGAGTATCACTACAAGCAAACAAAAGAGCCCCTCATTACCACAGAGCTCCCATCACAACCTTGGGACAAGGTAGGAACTGATATTTTTCACTATGAAGGAAAAGACTATTTGTTAGTTATTATTACTCTAATTATCCTGAGATTGCTCTCCTACCCAGCACCACGTCAAGAGCTGTGATAACTCACCTGAAGTCAATCTTTTCCAGGCAGGGTATCCCTCTAACTCTGGTCTCTGATAATGGCTCTCCCTATGCCAGTCATGAGTTTCAGCCGTTTGCTACAGAGTATGAGTTTAAGCATGTAACCTCCAGCCCGCTCTATCCTCAAGCCAATGGAAAAGCGGAGAAGGGGGTACAGATTGTGAAAAGACTATTAAAGAAAGCAGCACACAGCAACACTGACCCATATCTGGCCATGATGTCGTACAGGGCGGCCCTGCTGGAAAGTGGCAAGTCTCCAGCTGAGCTCTTACTGGGTCGCAAAATCCGTACTCGACTTCCCAGGCATGTCACACCTGATCACAGAGATGAGGTATGGGCAGACAAGGCCCGGAAACTTCAGCGGAAACAAAAAACGCTCCATGACCGCACAGCCACTGCACTAGTGCCTCTACAGGAGAAGGATGTAGTTCGCATTGAAGGGCCTGGGTCATGGAATCAAAGAGCCACTGTTCTACAACAGGTCGCCCCCCAGGTCATACAGTGTCATGACAGAAAATGGCAATGTGTATCGCAGAAACAGGAGGCACCTACTGAAAACCACCGAGACCTATCAGCCGCAGGAGGACAGAGAGGATGAGCTGATGATGAAAATCCGACAGAGTGACGAGGAGACGAGGGCAATGCCACAAAGTGATGAAGTACACAGGGGTGACAATGAGACAAGGGATCCGTGTGGTACAGACATGAACTTAATGGATACAACTGGGTTGGCCCAGCAAATACCCGCTCAGCTACGCAGGTCACAGTGCACCAGAAAGCCTGTTGTTAGACTCGACCTGTTGACAAGGGAAAGACTGTAAACAGCTAATGGACTTCTGGGTGTGGGTAGTGTTTATATGTACCGGCAGTTATTGCAAGGTATAGTTACACTGACAGTTTTTACATGTGTTTAATAGTAATTAATAGTAGTTACACTGACTGTTTTTATATGTTGTTAATATGTGTTCTATGTGTTATGTTATGTTATGGTGTTTACTGTTTATGTCATCGTTGAGGGGGAAAGATGTACAGATAACTGTAGCTGCTTTACGGTAGCTGTAGTAAAGACAGCTGCTTGACGGCAGTCGTATAAATAGGAAGCCATCTTGGCGATGCGGCAGTACTACACGAGCTGGCACTGACTCAAGGCCTAATAAAGAGTACTCAACGATATCTACTCGTAAGCCTCTTAATACTAAGATATAAGATAACATTACACCCACCCCGTCCTTGACTATTCCAACACTTTCCTAACCCACATTCTACCCTACATAAACTTGAGCTCATCCAAAACTCGCCCGCCCGTGCCCTAACTCGCACCAAGTTCCATTCGCCCATCACCCCCTGTGCTCGCTGGCCAACATTGGCTCCCGGTTAAGCAATGCATCAATTTCAAAATTCTCATCCTTGTTTTCAAATCCCTCCATGGCCTCACCCCTCCCTAGCTCTGTAATCGCCTCCAGCCCTACAACCCGCCTCCCCACACCCCCCCGCCCCGCCAGATCTCTGCGCTCCTCTAATTCTGCCCTCTTGAGCATCCCTGATTATAATCGCTCAACATTTGGCGGCCGTGCCTTCTGTTGCCTGAGCCCAAAGCTGTGGAATTCCCTGCCTAAACCTCTCCGCCTTGCTACCTCTCTTTCCTCCTTTAAGACGCTCCTTAAAACCTACCTCTTTGAACAAGCTTTTGGTCACCCGCCCTAATATCTCCTTATGTGGCTCAGTGTCAAATGTTTTTGTCTTATAATACTCTTGTGAAGCACCTTGGGAAGCTTTACTACATTAAAGGCGCTATATAAATACAAGCTGTTGTTGTTGTCCTGGGGCCGCCATGTGCTGGTGGGCTACACAAGACGGTAAGCGGGAGTGGGCCGGATTGGAGGGAGAGGGGAGGTTGCTGCAAGGTCTATTCCCGCCATGGTGGGTAGGGGAGAGGGGAGAGCTTCAGTGCTGTTAGATTCACTTTGCAGGGCCTACAGCCAGTGGTAACCCTGGGAAGTGGTGATGGTACAGGCGGATGGGAGGGAACTCCACCGCTGAACCCAGGCGGCCGGAGGCCTCGCTGGCCATTGTATTTGCGATCAGTTTCCACCATGATCGCACCCCATTCCAGGCGGGATTGCAGAGCAGAATCCCAGCCTTCAGTGGCTCAAAAGAAGTGTTCCATAATTTTCCCTGTTTGGGAAAGGTTGTAATCTCTGGATTACTCCCAGTGCCACGTGCTAGTGAGTATAGGAATAGGAGGATAGTGCAGATGAATGCGTGGCTAAAGAGTTGGTGTAGGAGGGAGGGTTTTAGTTTCCTGGATCACTGGGCCTGCTTCTGGGAAAGGTGGGACTTGTACAAGTCGGACGGGTTGCACCTGAACCAGAGCGGGACAAATATCCTTGCGGGGAGGATTGCTAGCACTGTTGGGGGGGGTTTAAACTAACTTGGCAGGGGGATGGGATACAGAGGGGAGCTGAAATAGGGGGTGATGTGCTGCCAATTATAGAGAAAAAAACAAGTCAGCTTGGTAGACAGGGCAAATATATAAGGGCAAGGCTGGATGGCATCTATTTTAATGCAAGGAGTCTTGCAAATAAGGTGGATGAAGTGAAGGTGTTGATAAACACATGGGAGTATGATATTGTTGCTATCACGGAGACATGGTGGAGGGAGGGGCAAGACTGGCAGCTCAATATTCCGGGGTACAGAATCTTCAGGCGAGACAGAGGGGGAGGTAAAAGAGGAGGGGGTGTCGCAATATTAATTAAGGAGTCAATTACTGCAGTAAGGAGGGATGATATATTAGCAGGTTCCTCTAATGAGGCCATATGGGTGGAGCTTAAAAACAAAAAGGGGGCAAGCACTTTGCTGGGAGTGTACTATAGGCCTCCAAACAGTCAGGGGGAGATAGAGGAACAGATATGTAGGCAAATCTCAGAGAAATGTGCAAATAATAATGGGGGATTTCAACTTCCCCAATATTAATTGGGATAGTCAAAGTGTGAAAGGCTCAGAGGGTGTAGAATTCTTAAAGTGCATCCAGGAGAGCTTTTTGAGCCAGCATGTAGAAAGTCCTACAAGAGAGGGGGCAGTACTGGACCTAATTCTAGGGAATGTGGCCGGCCAAGTGGAAAAAGTGCTAGTAGGTGAGCACTTTGGTGACAGTGACCATAATATGGTGAGATTTAAGGTGGTCATGGAAAAGGACAGGGATGGGCCGGAAATAAAGGTTCTAAATTGGGGGAAGGCCGATTTTAATAGGATAAGGCAGGATCTGGCCAAAATGGACTGAAAATCCGCATCGGAGCATTGGGAGGCTTTCAGAAGGGAGATTGAGATCATACAATGGCAACATGTTCCCGTAAAGGTCAAGGGTGGTTCCAAAAACCACAGGGAACCTTGGATGTCAGGGGATATACGAGAATGGATTAGGAAAAAAAGGAGGGCTTTTGGCAGATACAAAAGGCTAAAGACGGAGGAAGCCCTAGAGGAGTACAAAAAGTGCAGGGGGATACTTAAAAAAGAAATTAGGAGATCAAGGAGGGGCCATGAAATAACACTGGCGAGCAAAATAAAGGAAAATCCTAAGATGTTTTATAAGTATATTAAGGGTAAGAGGATAACTAGGGAAAAAATAGGGCCCATTAGGGACAAAAGTGGCAATCTGTGTGTGGAGCCGGAAGATGTAGGAGGGGTTCTGAATGAATTTTTTGCATCTGTTTTCACTATGGAGGAGGACGATGTAGACATAGAAATAGGGCGGGGGGACTGTGATATGCTCGAACATATTAACATCGAGAGGGAGGAGGTATTGGCGGTTTTAGCAGGCCTAAAAATGGATAAATCCCCAGGCCCGGATGAAATGTATCCCAGGCTGCTGTGTGAGGCAAAGGAAGAGATTGCGGGGGCTCTAACACATATATTCAGGACCTCTCTGGCCACAGGGGATGTGCCAGAGGACTGGAGAACCGCTAATGTAGTACCATTATTCAAGAAGGGAAGTAGGGAAAAACCGGGGAACTGCAGGCCAGTGAGCCTAACATCAGTGGTAGAAAAATTATTGGAAAAAATTCTGAGGGACAAAATTAGTCTCCACTTGGAGAGACAAGGATTAATCAGGGATAGTCAACATGGCTTTGTCAAGGGAAGATCATGTCTGACTAATTTGATTGAATTTTTTGAGGGGGTGACTAGGTGTGTGGATGAGGGTAACGCAGTGGATGTGGTATACATGGATTTCAGTAAGGCCTTCGATAAAGTCCCGCACAGGAGACTGGTCAAGAAGGTAAGAGCCCATGGAATCCAGGGTGCCTTGGCACATTGGATACAAAACTGGCTTAGTGGCAGAAGGTAGAGGGTGATGGTCGAAGGTTGTTTTTGTGACTGGAAGCCTGTGGCCAGTGGGGTGCCACAGGGATCGGTGCTGGGTCCCTTGCTGTTTGTGGTCTACATTAATGACTTGGATATGAATGTAAAAGGTATGATCAGTAAGTTTGCGGATGATACAAAAATTGGTAGGGTGGTAAATAGCGAGGAGGGTAGCCTCAGTCTGCAGGACGATATAGATGGGTTGGTCAGATGGGCGGAACAGTGGCAAATGGAATTTAACCCGGAAAAGTGCGAGGTGATGCACTTTGGGGGGACTAACAAGGCAAGGGAATACACAATGAATGGTAAGACCCTAGGCAAGATGGAGGTGCAGAGGGATCTGGGTGTGCAAGTACACAGATCCCTGAAGGCGGCGGAACAGGTGGATAAGGTGGTAAAAATGGCATATGGGATACTTGCCTTCATTAGCCGAGGCATTGAATATAAGAGCAAGGAGGTTATGATGGAGCTGTATAAAACATTGGTTAGGCCACAGCTGGAATACTGTGTGCAGTTCTGGTTGCCACACTACAGGAAGGATGTGATCGCTTTGGAGAGGGTGCAGAGGAGATTCACCAGGATGTTACCAGGGCTGGAGCGCTTCAGCTATGAAGAAAGACTGGGCAGATTGGGTTTGTTTTCCTTGGAGCAGAGGAGGCTGAGGGGGGACATGATTGAGGTGTACAAAATTATGAGGGGCATAGATAGGATGGATACTGAGGAGCTTTTTCCCTTAGTAGAAGGGTCAATAACTAGGGGGCATAGATTCAAGGTAAAGGGCGGGAGGTTTAGAGGGGATTTGAGAAAGAACTTTTTCACCCAGAGGGTGGTTGGAGTCTGGAACTCACTGCCTGAAAGAGTTGTGGAGGCAGGAACCCTCACAACATTGAAGAAGCATTTGGATGAGCACTTGAAATGCCATAACATACAAGGCTACAGACCAAATGCTGGAATATGGGATTAGATTAGACAGGGCTTGATGGCCGGCACGGACACGATGGGCCAAAGGGCCTCTATCCGTGCTGTATAACTCTAGGACTCTATGACTCTATGGTGGACATCTTTGTCATCTGTAGAGAATAAACTACGTACAAAGAGTAAGGGTGACCTGGGAGGCACTTTCGCCTGGCTGGGGAGTCTAGAACCAGAGGTCACAGTCTCAGAATAAGGGGTCGGCCATTTAGGACTGAGATGAGGAGAAATTTCTTCACTCAGAGGGTGGAAAATCTTTGGAATTCTCTACCCCAGAGGGCTGTGGAGACTCAGTCGTTGAGTATATTCAAGACAGAGATCGATAGATTTTTGAATATTAAGGGAATCAAGGGATATGGAGATCGTGCAGGAAAGTGGGGAAAGTGGAGATGAGGTAGAAGATCAGCCATGATCTTATTGAATGGCGGAGCAGGCTCGAGGGGTCAAAGGGCCTACGCCTGCTCCTATTTCTTATGTTCGATGCAACATTTTAGCAAATAGGCAACAACTCAGTGGATGTACTACACATTCTTTACTTACATATCCTTTCCTTCGGAAATGGGAGGAAACTCATGTGGATTATCTGGTCATTTTTTTTTTTTTATTCATTTATAGGATGTGAGCGTCGCTGGCAAGGCCAGCATTTATTGCCCATCCCTAGTTGCCCTTGAGAAGGTGGTGGTGAGCCGCCTTCTTGAGCAGCTGCAGTCCGTGTGGCGAAGGTGCTTCCACAGTGCTATTAGGGAGGGAGTTCCAGGATTTTGCCCCAGCGACGATGAAGGAACGGGATGGTGTGTGACTTAGAGGGGAACTTGGAGGTGATGGTGTTCCCATGCGCCTGCTGCCCTTGTCCTTCTAGGTGGAAGAGGTTGCTGGTTTGGGAGGTGTTGCCGAAGAAGCCTTGGCAAGTTGCTGCAGTGCATCTTGTAGATGGTACACACTGCAGCCATGGTACGCTGGTGGTGGAGGGAGTGAATGTTTAAGGTAGTGGATGCGGTGCCAATCAAAGGGTCTGCTTTGTCCTGGATGGTGTCAAGTTTCTTGAGTGTTGTTGGAGCTGCACACCACCGGCAACTTTCCCGCCCACATTACCATCACTGAATCCCCCACCATCAACATCCTGGGGGTCACCATTGACCAGAAACTTAACTGTGACAGCAAGAACAGGTCAGAGACTGGGTATTTTACAGTGACTCCCCAAAGCCTTTCCACCATCTACAAGGCACAAGTCAGGAGTGTGATGGAATCCTCTCCGCTTGCCTGGATGAGTGCAGCTCCAACAACACTCAAGAAGCTCGACACCATTCAGGATAAAGCAGCCCGCTTGATTGGCACCCCATCCACCACCTTAAACATTCACTCGCTCATTGCTGTTTGTGGGAGCTTGCTGTGCGCAAATTGTCTGCCGCGTTTCTTACATTGCAACAATGACTACACTTAAAATGTGCTTAATTGGGCTGTAAAGTGTTTTAGGACATCCTGAGATTGGTGAAAGGCGCTATATAATTGCAAGTTTTTTTTAACATATATTCTCTTTTTGCTTCCGGTTTTGTTGAAACATTTCAGTAGAAAAGTTTCATCTTCATAACATCTCTGCCTATAAGGACTTTTTGGCAGTTAATAAAGATGAACTAATTTGCGTTCTTACTGATATAAAGTGGGGGCGCACTTTGTAGGTGGGCCCTGTACTCTTATCTAACCTCCATCTACTGCTTCCGTCGTTTAATACTGGTTGAGTTGCACTCAGAGACATTTAGCTTTCCATTCACGGACTATTGGCATGATTGATCAGAACCCTTGTTAAAAAAAATATATATCATTTTACCTTCTTCCAGGTTAAGCACAACCGATTTAGCTTGTTCTGCTTGACACATCCAGACCTTAAGATCCCCGCGCGTTTCAACAAATGCTGACAGCGTGTTCTCTGGCATCCACTACAATCATAGGCCATCTGTGACAACAGGCTGATTCTGCTTGGAAGGAATGACCCCCCCGGGCTCCTGCTTGTCTGAAGTAACAATCGGTGCTTCACGCGGACCCTTGGACGGACTCAATTACAGTGACATTCATTCGCTAAAGCATCAAGTCATCGCTCGTCTTATTAATTGATGCTTGACATCAGAAGAACAGCACTAGCTGCAAGTACTAAATAAATCCATTAGGGCTCTGCATGAAATATCGGATTCCAATAGGATTCGGCAGGGCATTGACGCTACCAGTTTTAGCCGTTTACACTGCCTTACGTTTCTGTAATGCAAAAATTGGGTGTCCAGGCTGAAAATGAATCTGAAGTGCAGCGGAGTGAGACTCCCTCAGGGGGCTGGATTTTCATTGGGCCGTGGAGGCGGGATTGGAGGCGTGTGGGGGTTAAAATCCTGAAATCAGGGGGCACGAACCCACCTCCATGCCAGTTTCAAAGGAGGCGGGTACCCGCCCCGCACTGGGACCCGCCTCCCCGAGGCGGGAAGGGGATTAGTGCCAATTAACTGCCTGTTGACAGGTAGCTAACAGGCAGTTTTTAGCCTAATCCCTATTTTCATTGTTGAAATGTGGGATTCCCGATGGCTCTAAACCACGCCAAGTTAGCGAGGCGGGCCGTCGGGATGAAGGGCTTGGAGGGTTTGAGATGTCTGGTGTTCAGGTGAGTGATGGGTGCATGAGTGCAGAGGTAAGTGTGTTTGGTGTGTGTAAAGTGTTTAAAGAAGTTCTACTAACCTTTACTTACCTTTACAGCCTTCCTTCCTTCAGGTCTCGGGAGTCCCTCATCTCACCGGCACAGAAAGCAGAATGGCCGCGATCTGTCAAAATCTGCAGCCTCTGCTTTCTGTTCCGGGGAGATCTCTAAATCATCCTAAGATGAAGGAATTAACCTGGAGTACAGATTGTCAGTGTTTGACAGCTTCAAACAGCTGTGAAACGCTGATATTTCATCTGTCAAAAGGTCTTGACAGATGAAATTTCAATCTGTGACGTCACCTGTTGCCGAGTGGCCCTTAATTGGCCTGCTGAGCCCACTGGGCGGGCTCAACAAGGGCAATCAAGCCTAAATCGCATGGGTTGGTTAGAACTCAATGGAGGCGGGACTACAACCCCAAAAGTTGTAGTCCCGCCTCCTACCCGCCTCCTCAATGAAAATCCAGCCCAGGGTTTCAAGAGCGCGGGGTAGGAGGAGGGGTGGGGGGTGTGGGGTGCTAACCCTGCTTCATTCTAGATATCAGGTTAGACCCTGAAGCCGGATTCAGGCTTCCTTTACAACGTCGCTGTTTCCGCGACCGGTGGGCGCCGCAGGGACTGAGCGCATCATCACCCCCAGCCAACGAAATTTTAATTTAATTTGTTAAGTTTTATTTAAAGTTATTTTAGTTGCAGTCCATTTCTTTAACCACCCAAAAACCAGAAGAGTACACCGTCGCTGTAGCCTGAGAAACGGACGGCCAGCGGTTGAAAACCAGGGCAAAGCACCTGATACCGGCCCAATTGATGGCCAACATAATTTTCAGGCGGGCCTGCTAGTGGGCGGAACAGCCTCGAGGGGCTGGATGGCCTACTAATGCAACCTGGCACCAGACTCTCGATGGAGCATCAGATGGAAAATTATGCATCATCTCAGGCGGAAGGATGAGCTGGCAGAGTCTCTCTCGGCCCACATGAATCGCATCACCTGCCAATTACAGAATGGAATTAGTGGTGATAATATGAGTGCATTAATCTCAAGCTCCTGACTGGAGGAGGGTGTGCGGTGGGGAGATTTGCAAAGGGGGAGAAGGCTGAACACGTTCTATCCTTTGTTAGGTACCTTTTTCTTTCATTTTGATGCTCGAAATCATGTCTTAGTTAGAGAGTGTGTACAGGATATTGGTTGGCCCGCCGTTGGAGTTCTGTTTGAAGTAATGGGCCAGCTGATTAAAGTATTCACCAGAATACATCAATTTTTAATGTAAAATTGAAAAGACATTATCCAGGGAACATGGCATCAGGCCCTCTGGGTACACACATGCTAGCACATACCAGGCAACGTGCACGGGGGGAAAATTGGGTTGATTTGCACCTCTCGCTAGCGCCTCCGGGGGCGCTAACGGGGCACAAATCCCCTCGCGCATGGGCACGGCGCTGCTAACGCCGCCCGCGAAATTCAGTGGGAGGTTAGCGGCGGCAGTAGCCGGTAGCACCTCGCGGCGCTGCGCTGCCGGCGATGACATCATCGCCATGCACAGCACCCCGCTCGCACCCCGGCCGCAAACTTCCCTTGTGCCCCCTGATCTATCACTGGACGGTATGTCCGACAGGGTCAAGGGGGCATTTTTGCAGCGGCGGTGGCGCTACTTAAAGGGGCAGGCGTCGGGCGCCATTTTTATTTTGGCCAACTGCCAACACCTGCCCCCCATCCCCCTTTTTCGGGGTGCCGGCCGCGATCGCTCAGTCCAGCGCTCCCCTTGAGTGCCGGGCTGTTTTCTCGGCACCCCGCTCCCCGGTGGCCTAGAAGGGCCCCAGTGCGCGCAGTGCTAGGCCCCTTCCCCTTTAATCAGGGGCGGAGGCCTGCAATGATGCAGCGCTAAGTCCCACCGCGCATGGCGCTGTTGCATGCAGCGCCGCAATCTTCAGTAGTGGCACTCCAAGAAGGAGGTGGAGTGCTTCCAGTAGCGCCCAGCTGCCTGCTTAGTGTGCTACTACTGAATTTCTGGCGGAGGGGCGCTAATTTCAGGGCGCTGTGATGTTAGTGCTCCAAAAGGGGCGCCACCCAATTTTTCCCCCGTGGTATTTAAATTTGCCGCCCACAATACTGCACTGAACTTTTTTTTTTAAACTTCCCTGCTCTTGATCGAAATAGTGCCATGGGATCTCTTACGTCCACCTGAGAGGGCAGACGGGGCCTCGGTTTAACGTCTCATCCAAAAGACAGCACCTGCGAAAGTGCAACACTTCCTAATGGTATATAAGAGTTGAAAACTGAGGTAGAATTGCACTGTCACATACTTCGTGCTATCCATATTTCTTCAAAACTTTATGAGTCAAATTTCCATACCCAGTGTTTTTTTTTACTGTTCTACAAGTGTAAAACATTGCACAATAAATTGATTTAATACATTGTGCTCGGTTCCATCATTATATTGACTACAAATTCATATCAGCACACTCTCCCAGTGCTGCCTTACATTTCCCTTATTAATCTTCAGTGCCATAAAGTTGAATAACAAATACATAACTTACAGGATCCCAGCGGGGACAACGATAAAGTCATGGATTTGTGTTATATTTTATAGAATTGAATAGGTCAAGGCACTACAGATCAGGGTAGTGTGACAGGACTAGTACAGTAATTCTTTCCTAAATTGCTTCATTATCCTTCTATCTGGTGACCTTTTTCAATGATTTAACGCCTGCCATTCCATCCTAAAGGCATAAAACATTTTGCCTCTTAATTGAGTGTTAGCAGCGATTCACAAATTGCCTCCTTTTCATATCTGAGCTGAGCTAAGACTTCAGCCTTGATTGATGGGTATCTGAATATAGCTTGTCATCGGACCAATCTGTTGAGAATAGGTGTTGAGTTGCAGTGTAACCAGTGGGTGTGGAAGCTATCTGTGTCAAAATATGATGTTGTGGCAAAGCCACCAAAGAGACTCTCACAGTAACTTGTACAATTGTCTTTAATCATTATTGTTACCTTTTAATGTTTGCCCTGTTTAAACAGCGCGGGATCGTTAAAATCGCGATCTGACGTGATGACGTCATCACGTGGGTCACGTGACGTTCCCAACGGCGGGAAACGTGATGACGTCATGACGTCAGGGTTGGAGGGCGTTTCCAGTTAGTCCTCGTGGAGTGAGCTAGTGTACAGACCTGTTTGGAGTTTCTCCTGCGTTTTTGTTTTGTAATACTTTCAGTGCATTAAACTAAGTTTGTTAACTACCAGTTTAGTTCACAGTGTTTTTGTTAGGAGTGCACAGACTCCTACAATGTTACTGAAAGAGTGAGTCTATTTTTAATAATGAAGAGCGCTGACTTGAGTTCCAAAGTTTGAAGAGCGCCAACACCTTGGATTTATATAGCGCCTTTAATGGAGCAAAAGGTGCTTCACAGGAGACATTAGGAGAGGCGACCAAAAGCTTGGACAAAAGAGGTCAGTTTTAAGGAGGCTCGTAAAGGAAGAGAGAGAGGTGGAGAAGTTTAGGTAGGGGATTCCAGAGCTCAGCTGACATCATGGCTATAATATATGTGGGTAGAACAAATGAAGGACAGAGACATGATGGGCTGGATTTTCATTGAGGAGGCGGGACTACAACGTTTGGGGTTGTAGTCCCACCTCCATTGAGTTGTAGCCAACCCACGCGATTTTGACTTGATTGACGTTGTTGAGCGGGCTCAGCAGGCCAATTAAGGGCCACCCGGCAACAGGTGACGTCACAGATTGATATTTCATCTGTCAAGACCTTTTGACAGGTGAAATATCAGCGTTTCACAGCTGTTTGAAGCTGTCAAACACTGACAATCGGACAACTAGCATGGAGGCGGGTTGGGGGTGGGATGGGTTCGTGCCCCCCGATTTCAGGATTTTAACCCCCCACACGCCTCCAATCCTGCCTCCACGGCCCAATGAAAATCCTGCCCGATGAGTTGCTAGTCCATGTCCTTGCTTTATTAGGCCAGAGCGAACTGAGCATGCTCATACTAAGTCATGTGACAAACCATGTGATAATACTGCTTTCCCCCTTTAAAAAAATGTACATTTTCCCCTCACAAATACAACAAAACTATGGTCCTACCTTTCCCAGCATTACATGTACCTCATAACAAAAACTCCAGGCTTTTCTCTTTTAAATAAACTACAAATGCTACAAATGAACTACAAATCCAGGTTTGCGGAGCCTTCCTGACGTCCTTAAAGAAGGTTTTGGTGTTGAACCAATTTCCGGGCTGTTTTGTTTTGGTTCCGAACTCAGAGATGATCTTGTTTCTATCTCAGACTTCTTTGAACCTTGTACTTCAGTTACTGAAGTCTGAACCGAGTCAAACTCATGTATGAGTTCATGATCAAGTCTTTCAAGATGACGTCTTGGTTCATCTCTAGTAGAGATCATTTGATCTACATGAATACTTCGGATGTTGTCACCAATCTCAACAAAATATCTCTTGGTTCCACCAACCTCTACTATGGTTCCTACATCACACCTGTGTGAACTTGACTTTCCAGGGGGACTGAGAACACGAACAAACTCGTTTTGTTTGAAACTGCGTTCTTTCTGATTGCTGTCATAATAACGTTTCTGACTCAACTGTTTCTGTTCAACTCTTGAGGCCAAATTTGGTTGAACAAGGCTCAATCATGTTCTCAATCTCCTCTTCATCAAGAGTTCTGCTGGGGTATATCCACTTGTAGTGTGCGGAGTAGTTCTGTACTTCAGCAAGAAATTTGCCAAACGTTGCTTCATGCTGAGTCCCGAACAACCCGACAACACTTGCTTTTTGAGAGCTTCTTACACTATTCTCTGACGGACCTTTCGGCTGCTCCATTTGAAGCTGGTGATATGGTGGAACAAGAGTGTGTTTGATACCATTCCGTTTCATGAATTCTTGGAATAGAACAGAATGGAACTGAGGGTCATTGTCAAAAACAAGCTCTTCAGGTAAGCGATGACATGCAAAGATAGACCTCAACTCATCTATGGTACGTTCAGTTGTAGTATTTGAACTCATGTGTTTCACTTCAATCCACTTTGAGTGACTATCTACAAGTACCAGGAAATAATCATTTGCTTTCTCACAGAAGTCTACATGTACTCTCTGAAAAGGCCTACTTGGCCATGACCAGGGTTGCAGTGGAGTTTTGGGTGGTTTGTTTCTGCATTTTTGGCAAACGCTGCATTTGCTGACAAGTGATACAAGATCACTGTCCAATCCAAGCCAGTAAACAAAGCTTCTTGCAATTGATTTCATACTGATGATCAAAGGAGTAGGTGCCCACTTGATACAACCTCACAGGACAATTCATTATGACGGTTATGGAATAGTTTCAACTCTGTGTTCATACACTGATCAGTCCATCCATTCAAGGTGTTTTCATACACTCTTTTCAGTACTGAGCCCTTTTGAGTCTCATCTACAATCTCAGTTGCATTCACGGGAAAGTCTTTGTCAACTGCACCCAGAGTGAAAGTCTCACCTTCACTCCTAACACGAGTCCTCATGTGGCAACCTGGACAAGACACCTGTGATTGCGTTTAGCTTTAAAGTGCGATATTCAATCGTGTAGTCATATTGTGACAACACTGCCCAATGTTGCATTCTTGATGTGGCCATTGCAGGGATGGTAGATTTGGGCCCCAATATTGCTAGGAGCGGTTTGTGATTGGTTATCAGGGATAACTTTCTGCTGATCAGAAACTGTTAGAATTTCTTGATTCCAAACACTATGCGCCTAGTTTCTTTCGCTCTTTGTGAGGGTTTGTGATGTGAACGCGATTGGTTTCTCTTGGCTGTCCTCCATTACATGGTTTATGACAGCTCCCACACTGTAGCTAGAAGCATCACATGCTAACTTAAGCTCACACTCTGTCGTAGTGCACAAGTAGAGCATCGTTAGATAGACTTCTCTTACAAATGTCGTAAGCTTCCTGTTGTGCTTTCGTCCACTTCCACTGGACATCCTTCTTGAGGAGCTCGTACAATGGAGCTAACATGGTCGCTAACTCAACTCAGGTAAGAAACGTGCGTTGCTCTGGACCATTCCAAGGAAAGATCTTAACTCAGACACGTTCTGTGGCTTTGGAGCATTGATGACAGCACCAACTTTTACCTTCACTGGTTGCAAGCCATCTGCATCAACTTTCAGAACAAGGTACACAACCTCGGGCTGCACAAAAACACATTTGCTCCTTTTCAATTTGACATTGTGGAAATTCAAGCACTAACTCTAACACTGCCAGATTTTCTTCCTCGCTGCTTGTTGCGATCAACATATCGTCTTGATTGCATAAGCAATTTGGAACTCCTTGCAAAATCTTATCCATCTTAGCCTGGAAGATTTTGGGGGAGGACTTTACACCATACTGCAGCTTGGTGTATGAGTACAGTCCTTTGTGTGTGTTGATGGTGAGATACTGTTGACTCTCTTTGTCAACATTCAGCTGAGTGTAAGCGTGCGACAGGTCAGGCTTGGAGAAACCCTTTGACCCAGAGAGTGCTGCATACAAATCTTGTGATGTAGGGAATGGGTACTACACATCGTCAACTGCTTGGTTGATAGTAACTTTGTAGTCACTGCTCAAGCGTACAGTTTTGTCTGCTTTGGGCACTACCACAATCGGGGTAGCTCATTCAATTTTGTCAGTTTTTACTAGCACTCCATTCTCAGCTTCACTAGCTCTTTCTCCACCTGACTTTTCAACGCGAAGGGGATCGGCCTTGCCTTACAATAGGCAGGCTTCGCATTGAGCTTGATGCGGATATGCATGCCATACCCAGTGATGCCCGTATAACTGTCTGTGAACATACTGAAAGGATAATTACTAGTCTTAGCCCCTTTAGGGCTACCCCGGATCAGGCGTATTCTCCAGACATTCACTTTCAACTAAGGTTAGAGGTAGCTGAATCCTAAAGACACTTAATTGGGTCTAAAGGTCCAGACTATCTCTCCCTAGAGGAAAGGAACGACCTGATGATGTTACTGTCCTCCAGATAGCACTTTTAATAAGTTTAACTAGACTGTAACCTTCCGGATATTATGAGGGTCCGGAAAACTCCCCCAGAATTCTGCAACTCCTCACCAAAGAGCTTACAGAGATTGAGTTCGCGAGTTTGAAACAGAAGTACTATGTAAGACAATTCTAAAAAATATATAGATTTATCAAATAACCGAAATGTAATTACAGCTGGTGTTTCAATTGCGACATTAACAGTTCCAAATACAAAAAGCTTTTACAATCTTATTATCAGAGATCCTTATTCTTAAATCTTAACTTCGTTACATTTTTACATTTCTTAGTCTTATTCCAGGATATCCACCAAAATCAAATACAAGTGCCTTGATCCCTAAGACTCAAAGAGTTGTAGACTTACAGAGCTTGCCTCTGAAGCCGTGAATCACTTTGCCCCTTCAAGCAAATCTGTCTTCCCATTTGAAAGTCCAATTTTTATACCCTTTCTCAGTGGCATATCCTTTGAAGTTTTCTGCTGATGTAAGCTAATTATCTCTATTCATTTTTCTGCTGACTTTTGCTATTTTTACAGTCAGTTCAGCTTGTAGCATTAAGAATTATGTCTCCTGTGTAGGTGTCTCAAGCTTAACACAAAAACAATGTGATGGCTGGTGCATCTATTTGATGTCATTCTTAGCAAAGTCTTCTGTTTGTATCTTTTTACAATGTGTAAATTAAAAACACCTTAACTGGATGCACCATTGTCTTCTTAGTTACCTCAACTGTTTGTAACACTGGTTCATGTCTCCATGTCTCATTTGATGTTATTTTTATGAAGGCATATGTTTCTTTAATTTATGTGATTATTTTCCGAAGTGTTGGTTTAAAACACTTTAACTGGGTGTACCATTGTGTTCTTTCCAAGGCTTCAGACTTTCTGGAACCTCTAACCTTCTGCTTCAATAAGGCTATTGATTCAGTGTCAACAACTTATCTTATCTCAATAGCTTGTATGCTATTTACAGCTTTTCCATTGTTGAGGCTTTTAGATTTTTCAAGCCTAGTATGTCATATTTTAATAAAGTCAAAATTCTTTCACAGGATGGTATATTTTTCTGAATAGGTGTACTGCTTATTCCTTCACAATGCTTCTGTACTTCTTCAGCATTGTGTTAGGTTGCTTCTTTGAAGCATCTACACTGAAGATGTTTTTCCAGACTAGTTTTAACTTTCTCAACCAGTCTTTGCCCATGAGGGTTGGCCTGTTTATGTAGCTCGCTACAATAATAGGCAGCTTTACTGACTGGCCATTGTGTTGAACACATGTCTCTAGGATTTCTCCGGAGTAGGTTTTTAACTCTACGGTACTCTTTTTAAGTGGTATTTGATTAAACTTACTCTCATATGTGTCCTTACCCATGATAGTGCAGTCTGCCGCCATGTTGATACACATATCAATATATTGCTCATTGATCAAAAGTTTTGTACGGAAGTCTTTCTCACGACTGCTTGCAATGCTGCTAATTGCAGAGACACTGTAGATGCCTAGTTCTTCAACATCAGGTGTGGTCACTTCAATATTGTGAATTCCTTCCTTTTGGTGTTGTTGCTTTGCATTGCCACTAGAATGGTTCTTATTTCCGGCTTTCGATCTAGCTCTGCAAGCTGTTGAAATATGGCAGTGAAAACACTTGCATTTCTGTATTGGCAGGTCTGTGGTGAGTGATTTCCATTGCAGCGATAACAATTCACTGAACTACTCTCACCGACATGCTTTTAAATTGGTCTCACAACTGTAGGTTTGGCGGTGGCTTTGTGACTGTAGACCTCAGCTGCACTAGTCACTTGAGTTGGACAGAGCTCCCTTGTATTCTTAGATGCCATCTCCATAGATAGGGCAATTTTGCATGTTATGTCAAACTTTAGATTCTGAATGTTCAGTAACTTGGACTATGTGCGCTCATCCACCAGTCCACACCCAAACTTATCTCGCAACGCACGATCCGAAAATGTACCGAAGTTACAATGCAAAGACAGGTTCTTAAGAGCTACAATGTTCTCACTGATGGTTTCACTTTGTTTTTGGTTTCTGGTGCCAAACTTATAGCTCTCTGCTATTTCTAACAGCTTTGGGTCAAAATGGTCCTCGAGTTTCTCAACAATGTCTTCAAATGATGCATCCTTCGCTTTCCCTGAAGTGAGTAGGTTTGTCAACGTTCCATAGACATTTGGCTCAATCTCCGTTAGAAAAATTGCGATTTTGCATTCACGAATTTCTTTATTTTGAGCTTGAACATTCTCATCTGCACCTTCAGTCTCAAAAATGTTATTGGCCCTAAAAAACATCTCCATCTGCTCAATGTAAGAACTGAAAAGTTCACGAGCTCGGTCATTCATGCCGAGACTTCCGATGAATCCTGCAGGCACGGCCATGACTGTCCCGATCCCATTGAACAGTGACTCAGCGCGCTACCTGTTTACCTGTGAGAATCAATGCCATTGTTGCTGTGTGTACATACACGCGAAGGTGAAGCAAAGATGATTCTGCATCAGCATTAATGGTAAAACATCCCCAAAATTCAGTTTAGGTGTCACAAATTCACCTTAAACTTTTCCACTCGAAGGTTGAACACTTTGTCCTTCCAGGATCCCTAAAAATGGCTTTGGGATCCCATTCTCGTCGCCAAAATGTAGAATAAATGAAGGACAGAAACAGGATGAGTTGCTAGTCCATGTGCTTGCTTTATTAGGCCAGAGCGAACTGAGCATGCTCATACTAAGCCATGTGACAAACCATGTGAGAATGCATACAACGGTCGCCAAGGGTGGGGGCGACTATTTAGCCCCTCTAGCTCATCCTTCCAATAGAAACCATCATCTCCCCTTCTCCCCACCTTCACAGGATCTAACTGCCTCTTGAACGTATCCAGAGTTTTCACATTCAGGTGCAAATACCTGAATCAGGACAGTTTGGATTAATTAACTTGACAACATAAAAACGGTCACAGATGAGAAAAGACCATGAAAACCATTGAGGCTGGTACCTCTGGTACCAATAGCTCTCTCTGTCAAACACCCAGGGGCGTGTTGAATGTCCCAAGTACCTGTTATCACAAGATTGAAGACAGGTTTGGACGAAGAAGGACCCTCAGCCCATTTAATCTCACCCTTCCAGACTACTAACCCAATCCTTCCAGAGTAACAGCTCTTGCCTTTACTATCTTGCTTGGCACAGGATACATTGCTGAGTAAAAAAAAACATTGCATCCTGATACCTGCTCTAAATTTACTTTAACATTTTTGTCCTCTGGTCCTACTTAGCCTGACTGGGTTTGAAGTAATATCCAGAAGAACGGAATCTGACCCAATTCAGACAACTGAATTTTTGAATAGACCTGTTTCTCTATTGTTCGAAAGGTTCAACACAAATGGACAAAAAAGAAATAGCTGGGCGGGGAGGGATTTTTCAGAGATTGTGCACCTCAAACGATTCTCTAACAAGTCGACCAGTGCATGCGAAGCCCTGAAGGTGATATGGGGCCTAGAAACTTAGTCCTAGGGTACTTTAGGATACTCATGGCAATGCTTTTAATCAGCAAATTTCCCACTCTCCCAAGTCTAGGTCAGACTTTGCATGCATTGTTTGCATGTTAAATTGGTTAATGTCATCACTAAAATAGCATGAACTTGTCTGTTGCAATATCATACTGCGCAGTCTCAACCTCAAGATGTGCGTGCCTCACTGACCACTTTTCACTCCTGCTATCGTTTATACTTTTGAGTTTATGTGGGATCATCTGCCAATATCCAACTGTTTTTTGAGTAGATTTGCCCCATTTGGAGGGGGACATCGTCAGGGACACAGGAACCAAACAAAGCACCTTGTAAAGTAAATTGAAGCTTCCTCCATTGGAAGTGGCTCTCCATGAATATCCAGCGAGAATGCTCCTGTGTATTCTTGGTACCATTACAGGCATTTGAGTGCCAGGATCAGCTCTAGCTGTAATGTACCGGGAGGATGTACCAGCTACAAGATGCACTGCAGCAACTCGCCAAGGATTCTTCAACAGCACCTCCCAAACCTGCGACCTCTACCACCTAGAAGGGCAAGAGCAGCAGGCGCATGGGAACAGCATCACCTTCAAGTTCCCCTCCAAGTTACACACCATCCCGACTTGGAAATATAATGTCGTTCCTTCATCGTTGCTGGGTCAAAATCCTGGAACTCCCTCCCTAACAGCACTGTGGGAGTACCCTCGCCACACGGTTCAAGGAGACGGCTCACCACCACCTTCTCAAGGACAATTAGGGATGGGCAATAAATGCTGGCCTTGCCCACATCCCATGAACAAATAAATAAAAGCAGTGAGTGGATGGTGCCAAGCTTGGGGTTTAAAGGCCTGCAATTGGTAGAAAAAAGGGAAGACTGGGAGAGGTTAAATGAGTTTGCTTTAACACAGCTTCAAAACCAACTGCAAGAGATTAGGAGAGGAGGAAGATATCCACTGACCTGTCCATGATTTACATAAATTAGCCACTGGGGTGTCAAGTCCTGTGGGTGCCAAGCAGCAACTGCCAAGAATTAATGAAGTGGCAAATTCACCACCCACATAAGATTTGGTCCCAGGAACATTTATCTCACTCTACAGCCTTGGAGATGACCTATTAAAAATAGTAATTCAACGTGTGTCCCGTAATGTAATAGCTCCCTCTGTTGGGTGTGGTAAGTACAACTCAAGAACATAACGAACAGGGGCAGGAGTCGGCCGTATGCTTGGACAGTGAGGATAAGTTGGCATTTGAACACTGCGAATAAACAGGCATTAGACGCGAGTGTCCACGCCCGCGACGAATATGCTAGCGTTCAAAGCATGGGTAGCAAAATCTCGGAAGCAGTGAAAGCTGCCAACCGATCCACGACCGTAACCGCCGACGACTGCCCGAGGGAGAAGAAGAAGAAAACCCATCGCGACGAGACGACGACGGTAGCTGAGGAGAGGGAAGGTATGTCGCATCAACAACTCCAGCGCCCCGCCCTGAGACCACGTGGCGACGGGGTACCCCAAAGGACAGAAAACCAAACCTCAAAACTCACAACATTAAAGCAACAGGTTTTGGATTGGTGAGCATGAATTCCTGGCCCCTCATAGCCTAATCTAGTTAGATATAGGGGGTGGGATAAGGATAATGGGGATTGTTAATGTAGTTGTTTTTCCCTCGATATGCCATGTGTTCCCCATTCCCTGAATAAGTGTAATTGTTTATGCCTGTATTTTATACCAGTAATTCTCATAAGACTGTGTTTTATTCTGTTTTAATAAAATCTTGGTTTTCTTACACCAAACCACTTGTCTACTCAATTTTCTGTATCGCCGCCTGTACCTATGTCCGGTGTCGAGAACCCAGGGGTGTGGGAGCAATTTGAACCACTCAAGGGACAGTCAGAGGCAAAGCTGACTGGGCACCACGACGAGACCACCCCCTACAGAAAATGGTGACCGTGGCAGGACTCCAGCAACAGGGTTGCGATACGGTAGACAATGGTTCGGATGAGGAAACCATGATGGAGGAAAGGATTTCTGATTATGTGTTTAGCAAGTTGAATATCACAAAGAAGTGGATCACCACTCTGTTAAGGGTTGGGCGTCTGGTAGATGCAGCAGCTAAGTGGACAGAGGGGAAGAAACACAAGAAGTCCTTAGAGAAGGCAGTCTGGCTGATGTGTTTCAAAAAGCAGGTCCAGCTTTTGGACAGGCTTGTTGTAGCACAGGCAGCCGAGTTAAAGGAGTCAGCCCTGGTGATCCAGGATAAGGCTCTAGCAGGGGAGAAGCTAATGGTAGCATTGCAGGCCCTGAATCAGGAGAGGCTGTATTTAATGGGAGAACACAAGACCCAGTTGGAATACCTACAGTGCCAAGTCACCGAAGCTAAGGGTAATGAGTTAAGGTTGCGGGAAAAAAACACCCGCCTAGCAAGGCAAGTTAGGGAACAGGAGGAGAAAGTACAGGAGGTAAAGGCAGCCTATAAGCTAGTGAGCGAACAGAGGTTTGAGGATGCAGATCATGGCCCCTGCAAGGAATGGATAGAAAGTCTGAGCCTGGCCCTGAGGAAGGCAAAAGGAATGGTGTGCCTCATAAGCCCGAAGGCAGGCCAGGCGGATTTTATGGGGAACGAGGGGAGGACAGTTCAAACATCACTGGTAGTGCCCAGGGACGACCCGGTTGAGGAACAGGAGGTCTCACGACCGCCACCCGCAGCGCCAGGTTTTAGCGAGGTCTGGCAGCAAGGGGGGGTGGAGCCAGAGACGGAAGTGGTGGTGGAGCAACCCCCGCCAGAGAGGTTGGAGCCGGGACCAATGTGCCCAGCCCGGCATCGGAGGTTCGGCCCACCCGTCAATGGCGATGATGAGGGACCCCTCCAAAACCAGTTCGTATTACCCTATAGCACCCAACAGCTTAGGGCTATGGTCAACCATATCCTGAAGTTCTCCGAAAAGGGAGACCCCTCGATCCACTTCAGGGAAGAAGAGCAGGCAGCCAGCGTCAACGACTGCGATGGCGCTGAGCAGGCCAAAATGCCGCTATTTTCCCTGGAGAGTAGGCTCCTCCAATCCCTCTCTGAGGAGTGTAAGAAAGGGCAGAGCGGGTATGAGGAGCTCAGGGATGAAGATCTGGAGGCCATGGGGATGAATGAGGGAAGTCCTTTCTCCCGTGTGGAGAAGACAGTGCAGCTTGCAGGGGAAACCCCGCAAGCCTTCGCGGACAGGTTATGACCGGTGTACCGGAGTGCCTGTTCGGGGGCACCTAACCAGGCATTCCTGAACGGGGATCCACTGGCCCACTGGCTCCATTGCCTGGTGGCAAACAGCTTGCCACAGGTCCGGGCCAAGGCGGAAGTCTGGTTCGACCCCAAGAATCCCCAGACCACCGAGCTCACGGTGATCAGACAGTTGACTCTAGCCTATAAAAACGGTAGGGGAACCGATGCACACCCACCCAAGGGGAAGGTGCATGAGGTAAAACCGGGACCGAGTAGGAAAGAGTGGCATCAGGAAGGGAATAACCCCCCCAACACAAAGACGAATAGTTACGGGTGTGGAAAGGATGGTCATTGGCAGAAGGAGTGCAAAAACCCTTGGAATGATAGCAAGGGGAAGAACTCCATAGCCCCAGCCCAAAAGGTAGAGGCAGGGATCCCTCCCGCCGCGGTCGAGTCAGTGTTGGACGTCATGAGGTCCATATTGACTGGCCAAGGGAGGGTAGCAGCCACTACAGGTGCGCTGACCCCATCCAACCCATGGCCCTGACTAGAACCAGCGCAGCCTGTCGACCTGTGTCCCCTTGAAAACGATGAGGGGAACTGGCCCTGTGTTAAGATGCGGGTGGAGACGGTGCCGGGGAGGTATTTGGTGGACACTGGAGCTTCCAGCATGGTGGTCCATTCGGAAGACCCGACCAATCCACCCAGGTCTAACAAGGTCCCATTTAGCTTAATGGGATCTAAAGGGAATGAGCAAGCTGGGGAAATGGCCAAACTTTTGGCCATAGTTTCAGGATCCCTCCCTACCTCATGGGAGGATAACCAAAGGACCAATGAGGTGACCAAGCAGGGGGCCAGGGAAGGAGAGTTCTGGGATCCCTGTAGAGCAGGCCCGGTAGCCGCAATCCGGGACAAGGGAGGCACACAGGGGGTAGCTTTGGCTCCGAACCTAAAGCAGGTCCAAGCCCAAGATTCCGTCTGTCAGGCCGCCCCGGTAAGGAAAGAGAACGGGGAGTCCCTAGAAGGCCCGTTCGGGGCAGCGGACGAGGTTTTAAAACAGGCTGCTGGTTATATTAATCAGTGTAAACTGTTTAAACCCGAACGGAGATATTAACCAGTTGGGGTAAGGCCTGAGGATAGAGATCCTCAGCCTGCAGCAGGAGCGAGTTCACAGACAGCACAGGCAGGCGCTGTGGCTTGCTTAAGGGGAGGGGCCATCCCGCCCACCGATTGGGACAGACCCCCACTCTTCTGGGCTCCAGATGGGGAGGGACCCAAGGGTGAAGACCCCGCCCCTAACCCAGGTTTAGAGGAGGAGGGACCCGAGGGCGAAGACCCCGCCCCGGACCCAGGTTTAGAGGAGGAGGGACCCGAGGGTGAAGACCCCGCCCCTAACCCAGGTATAGAGGAGGAGGGACCCGAGGGTGAAGACCCTGCCCCTAACCCAGGTATAGAGGAGGAGGGACCTGAGGTCGAAGACCCCGCCCCGGACCCAGGTTTAGAGGAGGAGGGACCCGAGGGCGAAGACCCCGCCCCGGACCCAGGTTTAGAGGAGGAGGGACCCGAGGGCGAAGACCCCGCCCTGGACCCAGGTTTAGAGGAGGAGGGACCCGAGGGCGAAGACCCCGCCCCGGACGCAGGCTTAGAGGAGGAGGGACCCGAGGGCGAAGACCCCGCCCTGGACCCAGGTTTAGAGGAGGAGGGACCCGAGGGCAAAGACCCCGCCCCGGACCCAGGTTTCGGACCTGGGGGCGGAGGTTCTCAGCCTGCAGCAACAGGCTGCAAAGAGTTACCTGCCATTAGCCCAGGTTCGGGAACGGGAAAGCCTAAGGAAGAAGATCCCCGGCCAGCGGCAGCGGTAAGCCCACAGGCCACACCGGAGGGGACAGCGGTTCGGGTTAAAGGCCCACCAGCAAAGAAAACCCCAGCCGCCAAAGTCCCCAGAAGGTCCCCACGGACGCCACAGCCAAGGAAACCGTGGTCACCAGCTCCCCAATTTAAAGGGACAGCCTCCCGAGTTAGGGGTAAGTCCAAGGACAGAGGTCCCCAACCGGCAGCCACAGGCGGCGAGGGACCAACAGTGCAGGACAGTGCGGTCACGCCGAAGGAAGCGGTGGGCCACAATTCTAACAGGGATTAGGCTGGCTGCCCAGAAACGGGTGGCGGATGTACATTGTTTAGGTAATTGTTAAGTTTAGGTATTTAGCTTAAGTTTGGGTGTTTTAGCTTAAGTTAAGTAAGGTGATGGGTAGTTTTAATTAAGTAGTGGTCTGCTAAGAGTGTGTGTATTTGAGTCGAGGTCGCGAGACCCGACTATGCTTCACCCAAGCCAGAGAATCTCTTGGGGACCTGGCTGTATGTTTTTGTATCTGCTGCAGAAAGACTGTCAGGATGAAGGGGAGCGTAATCCTACTCGCCCTGATAGGACTGAGCCTGGGAAAAAGAGGCGACGTAGAGGACTTTCACATCTACGGGTGCTCAGGAGAGAGAGCACCTATAGCAACCGATGGAAGCGGCGAACGGGATGTGGAGGAGACCGCCGTCTACGTCCACGAGGGAAGGTGGCCAGGGTGGCTGGGGTTCAATTCGTCTCAGTACTCCAGCCAGACTGGGTTCATGGACGGGGAGGCCTCCCTCCTGTGCCCCAGGGTGCAGGTCATTACCACAAGGGTCAGCGTCACCGTAGGGAAACGTGTATGTTTAACATGCAAGGGGCACATTCCTCTGGATAGGTGGTGGTGGCTCAGAAAGCTGAGCAAAGATATGAGAAACCCCGCAGTCGAGTGGGAACGGTTGGGGAACAATACCCACCGGACGATTACAGGGACTCATGGAGGATTAAGTGTGTGTAGGGACAAGTGGTGGGAACTGGATCAAGGGATTTATATCTGTATGTGGGGGCCAGAGAGGGTCTGCCCCACAGGCATATCTATTATTTTCCACCGACACTGGCGAGACGCCGGGAAGGGGATGAAGTTGGATACCAGCCGGAAGGTGTGCGCGGTCCCATACTCCCCGATCCCAGTCAAGCCACTGAGCTTGTGACCCGCCCCCGTAAGCCCCTGCCCACGACCCAGGCAGCAAGGTTACACAGGGAAGGGTGCCCTGCCACCCCCAAGGGACCAGGGAATGGGCTTGTACTAGTGCCTACGGATCAGGTGCTGTACCAGGGGGTACACTATGCAGTACCCTCCGTGATTTTAAATCTCACCGAGGTACATTTACCGGAGTGGTGCCCCAAAGAAACAGAGCAGCTATACCAGGCCCTATTAAAGGACATGTTCAAGAAGTTTTATGAGTTCGATTTCACCAATGTCGACAAAACCGAACTGTACACCACACACCGTGAGTTTTTGGGTAATGCAGGGAGACAAAGAAGGGGAGTATGGAATGATGTTTTTACTGCGTTTAACACTGGGTCCTCTGTCATCAACAGTCGGGATGACATAGAGCTGCAGACCCAGATAAACTGTTTAAAAAAAGTTAAGGAAGATATTAATGGATGAGAACAAAGTAGTGGGCTCAGAGTTGCACGAGGACCAGGCCATTACAGTCCATTTAAAAGAGATTATAGCAGAGTTGGAGAAGCATGCAAAGACGGTAAATGCCCTCATAAGGGAGGACAGAAATGCTTCTGACGAGGCTGCGCAGAACGAGGTGTGCATGCTGTATGGGGCGTGGTTGCTGGGCGAGGGCCGCAGTAATCTGGAGGATTTAAAACAGGGTTTGGTCCCCTCCTGGATCTGCACAAGCACCTCGCAGCCCTCCATCCATTTGAGAACGCATTAAGCCCGTGCCAACTCCGGCTAGCTTCCGAAGCCTACCCAGTCCCGGTGGATTGTGGACGGTCTAACCACACCATCATGGGAATAGTAGTTAGGATGCCGGTCATGGGTAGGACAGCTCGACCCGCACTGGTATACAGGGTAGAGAACATTGGAGTCATTCAAGGGGGTGCATACATTCGTTTCACAGCGGTCCCACCTTACGTCATACAGTGGGAGCATGCTATGACAGGTACCGACCTCTCAGGGTGCCGGAGCCGGGGAGCACACATAATCCTGTGTCCCCAGCACTTGAATGCCTATTCAAAACCGCAGTGCGGGTTCAGAGCTGCTGGCGCAAAACCTATAAATTTTACCATGGAGGCAATGGCACAAGGCCATGTTCCCCCACAGGTAGCATATATAGGAGGTGGGACATATTGTGTCACCACAGGTGCGCCCCACTACCAGCATGGACAGCAAAGCTGGTGTCCGGTTAGTGACAGCAGTTTCTGTTTTAAACCCGAGGCAGAAGTTCAAGTGGCCCAGGAGCGAATTGTCCCCATTCCTGAACCCTCCACTGTTCACCTCACTGTAAAGGAGAATTTTACCAACCTGCAGAAGTATGTAACGCATTTTGGCTATGAAATCCCCCCCTCTCCCAGAACACCTTACCAAAATACTCAAGGCCGTTATAGTTTCACAGAAACATTTTTACACTCTAGAGCAGAAAACAGTAGAGATAGGGGCTAAGATAGAGGATATTGTGATTCCACCCTGGTGGGACATTCTCAATAACTTAGAGGTCCCTTCGTGGATCAGGCTGGCTTCCCACATTCTCGTGGTTTGCCAGTTAGGGATAGTGTTGTATCTAGTCTGCACTCAGTGCAAGGGAAAAGGTCAGATGCTGGAATTCCGAAACCAGATGATCTGGAAGGAACATTGTGTGAAGGTGGAGGGAGATACACCTGTTTGAGTTTTTGTATTTTTGATTAAAGATTGTTTTTTTTTGTGTTTTGTTTTTAATAAAGATTTTTCAATGCGTTGTTTTAATAAAGATATATGTGTACCAAGTGTTGCAGGGGTGTTGGACCCCCTCCATGATTGGATGTGTGTAAACGACTGTAATTATTCTATGTATGCTTATGTACAATACATTTTCGCGGAATGGGAAGTGCATGTGTCGTGGGTATATTAGATAGGTAATTACAGGGGAAGATTGACTATGGAGGGTCGGAAATTTTGCTCACCTCATCAGGATGATACTTAAAACAAGTTTAGTATCAACAGGGGGGAGTGTAAGCTGCAGGGTTCCCAAAATTCCCGCACTCCCCGAGTTATGGATCAAGGGACCCTGTTTTGGACAAGTTATTCAAAAGCAGGGTACCCAAAATGGCTTCTGTAAGCCTCGTGACCAAAATTGACAGGATTTTTAAAAGCAAGACTCTGCAGACAAGCAGGCTCAGGGACGATATTTAAAATGCAGTGATCTGTGAACAGGGTCTCTTTGGAGCCTGCCAGATAGAGTAAACACAGAATACGCATTTATTTGACTTGAGTCAAATCAAAATAGAATGGGCCTATAACCATGGCCATTAGCTTTCTGCATGTTTAATCGATAACAGCTCACAGTAGTCATCAAAGTAGGATGGGGACAATTAAGCCTTATCCATGACAAAGCAACCAGGACATTGGGGCCATTAGACCCGGAGACAACCATTCCTAAAGTCATTAAAACAAATGGTTGTAATCATTTAAACCAAGCCCACCAAAAGTTAAACAATGGAATGACCTGATTTGGCGTGCAGATAAGAAGTGGAAGAACGGGTTTAACTGTAGGCCCATCAGTAGCAATCGCTCTCTTGCCTCTTCGCTCTCTTGCATTGAATCTTGTCTGTGGCCTTGGCCTGCTGCCGCTCGTACTCGTGCCCTGGCCTCGTGGCGGGTTCTCTTCTCGCTCCCCGCACCGCTCAACAACCAAGGACGCCCATTACACTGGGACCAAACGCGGGAGGAGAACGAGACCCAAGTACAAAGTCACACAGGACACACAGGCCACGAACAGGCAGACGAGACGAGATGAGATGAAGAAGAAGGTAACACCGACAAGAGCAGAGAAGGGCAGCAAAAGACGCATTGGTAAAAACCAAATGCCTAGTTATAAGCTGGCGTTTGGGGAAGAAATTAACAGTGTATGTATGGACAGTGAGAATAAGTTGGTGTTTGAACACTGCGAATAAACAGGCGTTAGACACGAGTGTCCACGCCCGCGACGAATATGCTAGCGTTCAAAGCATGGGTAGCAAAATCTCATAAGCAGTGAAAACCGCCAACCGATCCATGACCGTAACCGTCGCCGACTGCCCGAGGGAGAAGAAGAAGAAAACCCATCGCGACAAGACGACGACGGTAGCTGAGGAGAGGGAAGGTGTGTCGCATCAACAACTCCAGTGCCGCACCCTGAGACCACGTGGCGACGGGGTACGCCAAAGGACAGAAAACCAAACCTCAAAACTCACAATGTTAAAGCAACAGGTTTTGGATTGGTGAGCATGAATTCCTGGCCCCTCATAGCTTAATCTAGTTTGGTATAGGGGGTGGGATAAGGATAATGGGGATTGTTAATGTAGTTGTTTTTCCCTTGATGTGCCGTGTGTTCCCCATTCCCTGAATAAGTGTAATTGTTTATGCCTGTATTTTATACCAGTAATTCTCATAAGACTGTGTTTTATTCTGTTTTAATAAAATCTTGGTTTTCTTACACCAAACCACTTGCCTACTCGATTTTCTGTATCGCCGCCTGTACCTATGTCCGGTGTCTAGAACCCAGGGGTGTGGGAGCGATTCGAACCGCTCAAGGGACAGTCAGAGGCGAAGCTGACTGGGCACCAACACGACACCACCCCCTACACCTCCCCTCTTTGGCACTAACTGGCAGAGCTCAGGAAACTTAGCGTAGACTTGAGATTAATCCTTCGGCCTTCTTTGTCTGTGTGGAGATAACCATGCTGACTGAGCTAAGGAGTCTAAGAAGACTTGTTTCATGCAGGTTAGCAAAGATAAGAATTACGGGAAGTTTGAGATTCTTCAGTTGCCAAACTAGAATCTAATAACTTGACAATCTTGGAAATGTTATCATCGTAAGAAGCAATTCCTCTATCATCATATCAATTTTTTCAGGATAGCAACCAATGATGTTTTTTTATTCGTCCATGCAATGTGGGCGTCGCTGGCAAGGCCAGCATTTATTGCCCATCCCTAGTTGCCCTTGAGAAGGTGGTGGTGAGCCGCCTTTCTTCAACCGTTGCAGTCCATGTGGTGAAGGTGCTCCCACAGTGCTGTTAGGGAGGGAGTTCCAGCATTTTGACCCAGTGACGATGAAGGATCGGTGATATATTTCTAAGTCAGGATGGTGTGAGACTTGGAGGGGAACTTGGAAGTGGTGGTGTTCCCATGCGCCTGCTGCCCTTGTCCTTCTAGGTGGTAGAGGTCGCGGGTTTGGGAGGTGCTGCCGAAGGAGCCTTGGTGAGTTGCTGCAGTGCATCTTGTAGATGGTATACACTGCAGCCACGGTACGCCAGTGGTGGAGGGAGTAAATGTTTAAGGTGGTGGATGGGGTGCCGATCAAGCGGGCTGCTTTGTCCTGGTTTGTGTCAAGCTTCTTGACTGTTGTTGGAGCTGCACTCATCCAGGCAAGTGAAGAGTATTCCATTAACTCCTTACTTGTGCCTTGTAGATGGTGGAAAGGCTTTGGGGAGTCAGGAGGTGAGACACTCGCCGCAGATTACCCAGCCTCTGACCTGCTCTTGTAGCCACAGTATTTATGTGGCTGGTCCAGTTACGTTTCTGGTCAATGGCGACCCTACCAGCCTCATTAAGCTGATATATAGTCAAACACATGATATTTGTTGCTATGCTATGTTTATGGAGCTGGTGGGGGGTTAATTTCTGTAAACGTTCTCCTACTAGTTCAGGGAAACCTCTACCACCTAGGACAAGTGCAGCAGGTGCATGGGAACACCACCACCTCCAAGTTCCCCTCCAAGTCACATAACATCCTGACTTGGAAATATATCGGCCGATCCTTCATTGTTGCTGGGTCAAAATCCTGGAACTCCCTCCCTAACAGCACTGTGGGAGTATCTTCACCACACGGACTGCAGCGGTTCAAGAAGGTTGCTCACCACCACCTTCTCAAGGGCAATTAGGGATGGGCAATAAATGCTGGCCTTTCCAGAGATGCCCATATCCCAGGAATGAAAAAAAAAGAGCTGTAGGAACCCGAGGTAAACAGCTACATTGATTTTTTGGGGGTCTCAGCACCTCTTCTTCTGAATTAAGGTATACGAGTGGGAGAAACCCCTCATACATTCACCCGGGGGGCCCTTAAGTGTCTGCTTGACTCAGTTGGTAAAACTCTCATGAGGTAACTTTGGAAGGTTGTGGGTTCAAGCCCCACACTAGGACTTGAGCACGTATCCTAGGCTGGCACTTCAGTACAGTTCCAAGGGAGTACAGCACTGTCGGAGGTGTCATCCATCAAGTTAAATATTAACCCAAATAGTTCAAGTAGATGTTAAACTACCCATGGTATTGTCGGAATAGTACCATGGTAGCTTTAACCTCAACTGCCCCACACCCCGCAGCCCCCCCCCCCCCCACCCCACCCCAGAAGGATGAGGGACTTTGTGGAGATTATTTAGGGAAGCTGTGATTGTTCTCCTTAGAGTAGAGAAAGTTATGGGGAGCTTTGATAGAGCTGTTCAAAATTAGAAGGAGGAAATTTTGAGAAATTGTTACCACTGGCGGAAGGGTTGGTGTCCAGAGGACGCAGATTTAAGCTAATTCGCAAAAGAACCAGAGGGGAGAATGAGGAGACATTTGTTTACGCAGTGAGTTGTTGAGATCCGGAGTGCGCTGCCTGAAAGGCAGTGGAAGCAGATTCAGCAGTAACTTCCTTTACAGTGGTTTGAGATTATTTCTTCTTTCAGAAGTACTGTTGTGCTGATGGGAATTGTCTACCTGAATCGCCAGAGGCGATTTTAGAGGTTCGGGATCCCCCACTATTCTACACTGATATCAACTGATCGTCGGAAAAGCCAAACTTCTCGCCCCAGAGATTGCGAGATCTTTGTTGGGCAGCTTTCTTCGGGGCCAGTGGTGAATGCTTTTGCACAGGGAAACTAGCATCTCCTCTCTTTGGCAGTTGAAGTAAAAGTTGCTGGCTTCAAAATAATATGGTGGTGAGTGATGTGAAGTAAGTCACACAAAGTGAGTGCTTTCAGCCGCCGAGGCCCTGAGCTCTGGAATTCCCCCCCTAAACCTCTCCGCCTATTACCTCTCTCTCTCTCTCCTCCCTCAATCCGCTCCTTAAAACCCACCAAGCTTTCGGTCACCTGTCCTAATATCTCCTGACGTGACTCGGTATCAAATTTGGTTTGATAATCGCTCCTTTGAAACGCCTTGAGATGTTTAACTACATTAAAGGCGCTATATAAATGCAAGTTGTCGTTGTTACAAGTGAAAGCTGTAGAGGATGGGACCTGCTTCAAGTTTTCTTGGGCTTGAAAATGATCACCAGTCAATTGCATATGGTCAACACAATGGAAACCAAATAACACCAACCAGTTCACTTCTAGTGACTCACAGATTAAGCCCATATTGGTGCATCTGACAATCTAACACATGCACTAAGTTATTACATTCATACAAGAACAATAGCAACAGCCTGCATTTATATAGCGCCTTTATTCCTTTCTCCCCCATTTGTTTATCTAGCTTCCCCTTAAATGCATCAGTGCTATTCACCTCAACCACTCGGTGTGGTAGTGAGTTCCACATTCTTACCACTCTCTGGGTAAAGAAGTTTCTCCTCATATCACTAATGGATTAATTAGTGACTATCTCATACGCATGGTCCCTATTAAGAGTCATCTACATTGGTGTGGGACTGGAGTCACACGTAGGCCAGACTGAGTAAGGATGGCAGGTTTCCGTCCCTAAAGAGCATGAGTGAGCTCGTTGGGTTCTTGTAATTCTGTCCATAACTGAGACAGAGAGCTCTGGACCTTTAATGCCCTATTGACGGACACCGGACTTAGGGTGAAATGCAGTGTTCAGTTGGTTTCCACCATTAGTGGTGACACTAGATGAAAATTTAAACATTCACTCATCTTTTGCCACCACCCCCAAATCAGTCGGCGGCAGCAGCCACAGGGTTGCCAGAAACAAAGGACTTTTGAAGATCAGCATTTAAAAAAAAAAAAAATGTCCTTCAAACTCCTCTTGTCTTCCTGCCAGAGGTCAATGGAGCAGCACGGAGCTCCTTTTTGAGGCCGGAGGTGCGCTAAGTTTATCATTGATCGGGATTAATACAAAGGCTTGTTGCAATGTCACCCTGGGCATCTGCTCCAAGTGAGCGGCCAGCAAATGGTGGGTCGGTTACACAATTTGATTCAGAGCACGGTGGCAGATGGAGCAAGTTCTGCCTGACTAGCAACGAGCAGTAATTATCCTCTTTCTGGAAGCATAGATGGAGGGCACTCCAATTGCACATGCAATATCATGGGATCGACTTACCATCCGTCGCCAGCAGAGACCCAGGCCATCCTATGCAAATCACTGCAGATGGTACCCACAGTATCCCAGTTCATAAAAGTATGCCCAGCAGTCAGGCTTGAGTAGGCTGGGACTTGGAGCAAGCTCTATCAAACATTAGAGAAGCACTATTGCCCCCTTTGTCGAACGCAAATTGTACCATCGCGGAGTTCAACGTGACGTTCTAATAAAGAAGAAGTGGCGGATTGAAAGGATTAGTACAGAGCGAAACGACTTCAATACAAAAAGGAGAAAGGAAAACTGTCTACCATTGGGAACCGGAGAGAAACACAGCATGCTTGTGCAGCAATAGATATGCAGTCGGAGAAGATTATTTTGGATTGAGCCCAAGGAAGTATCCTATGGGAAGTCCAACTGAACCAGAGGCATTGAAGTGTAGGCCGCCAGCAGATCAGGCAATAATTCTGTCAAAGTAAGAAATTCTCAAAGCTGCATGGTTGGCTCACAGCCCACTGCCCGCTGACACGTAAGATATTGTAGAATAAATTAGACATCAGGGAGAAGGTTGCACTTTGTTTAACTTGTAAGGTACAATCACAGCTTTATTCTATTTATAAGTGAGAAAATAGTTTAGAAAGTAAGAGAGAAATGCTTACATTTTAAACAGCGGCTTCTCACATCTCTCAGTGCATCTCATTCAGTTCACATACAGCAGTTTATATTGAAACACAGTAACTACTGTAATGTAGGCAAGCGGGGCAGCCATTTTACATACAACGTTTAGCTTTGCGTTGCAGCCCATAGGTTTGTGACGTGAACAACTTGTCCTTGTCAGGTAAGGTTTGATGGTTAATTAGGGCTTGGATCTCCAAAGTTTCCATCCCTGCTCTAGTCGTTCCTGATTGCAAAGCAACCATACTTCCAAGATGCTTTATGTCACTTGAGGCTCCTCAGTGTATAAGGAGTATAAAAGTAGGAAAGTCCTGTTACAACTGTACAGAGCGTTGGTGAGATCGCACCTTGAGTACTGCGTACAGTTTTGGTCTCCTTATTTAAGGAAGGATATACTTGCATTGGAGGCAGTTCAGAGAAGATCCACGAGGTTGATTCCGGAGATGAAGGGGTTGTCTTATGAAGAAAGGTTGAACAGGTTGGGCCTATACTCACTGGAGTTTAGAAGAATGAGAGGGGATCTTATTGAAACATATAAGATTCTGAAGGGGCTCGACAGGGTAGGTGCAGAGAGGGTGTTTCCCCTCGTGGGGGAATCTAGAACTAGGGGGCATAGTTTCAGAATAAGGGGGCACCCCTTTAAATCGGAAATGAGGAGGAATTTCTTCTCTCAGAGGGTCGTGAATCTTTGGAATTCTCTTCCCCAGAGAGCTGTGGAGGCTGGGTCATTGAATATCTTCAAGGTGGAGATAGACAGATTTTTGAATGGTAAGGGAGTCAAGGGTTATGGGGATCGGGCAGGGAAGTGGAGTTGAGGCCAATATCAGATCAGCCATGATCTTATTGAATGGGGGAGCAGACTCGAGGGGCCAAATGACCGACTCCTGCTCCTACGTCTTATGCTCTTATGAGACAGTTCCATTATAGCCAAGAGGAACATTTCCATCCTACGTTTATACAGAGAGGGAAAAAGAGCTTGTGCAGCCTCACCTCAGAAATCATCCTGACTTTGGCATATATCGGCTGTCCCTTCATCGTCGCAGGGTCAAAATCCTGGATCTGCTTCCCTAACAGCACTGTGGGAGCACCTTCACCACACGGACTGCAGCGGTTCAAGAAGAAGGCCCACCACCACCACCACAACAACAACAACTTGCATTTATATAGCGTCTTTAACACACTAAAAAAAATCGCAAGACGCTTCACAGGAGCGATTATCAAACAAAAATTGACAACGAGTCACAAAAGCAGATAATAGGGCAGCTTTGGTCAAAGAGGTAGGTTTTAAGGAGCGTCTTAAAGAAGGAGGAGAGAGGCAGTGAGGCGGAGAGGTTTAGGGAGGGAACTCCAGAACTTAGGGCCTAGGCAGCTGAAGGCACGGCCGCCAATGGTGGGGCGATTGGAAATCGGGGGATGCTCAAGAGGCCAGAATTGGAGGAACGCAGAGATCTCGGAGGGTTGTAGGGCTGGAGGAGGTTACAGAGATAGGGAGGGGGCGAGGCCATGGAGGGAACACAAGGATGAGAATTTTAAATTTGAAGTGTTTGTTGGACCGGGTGCCAATGTAAGGCAACTAAGGATGGGCAATAAATGCCGGCCTTGCCTGCATTGCCCACATTGTGAAGAAAAAAACTGTTTCTATTTGCACCACTACACCCAACACCAGGGGAGGTCCAAACTAGACTGCAATATCATCAATCATTGTTACATATTGTGTCCTTTAATTAGAATAAGGAATAGCTTACTACCCCAGGTGGCATAATACTACAACAAATGCTGCAATAATGTGATTTAAAATTCAGACCAGAAGAAATTAATCACTTTCATTAGCCTTTGATCGTTGATTTCATTCCTTATGAATGAGCCCTGAGGGAAAGAGTTATTTTAAGTCAGAAGTGAGTGGATGAAGAAAAACACAATATTATGTCCGTGTGTAATTGAGACACGGACTGCAGGAGTTGGTTACAACAGGTGTTTACTGAGTGGAGACAAAACTGGAACTACTATGCAAAGTTACTACACAGGCTTATATAAAGGGGTGGTGACTACTGGTACTGCAGTATACAGGGGCTGCAGAATATAGTTCCTTCTGCAAAGTACATACACTACAATTCCTCCCCTTTTAGCTAAACAGTACATAACATTCGATTAATAATTAAATAACATATTTACAATTACAGTTGCTATATACATTAGCTGAAGTTAAGCAATTATAAGTTCAGTCTTTGAGGAGGCTTCCTGATTCTGTCTGGATAACGCCTCTTTGGGGTATCAGGTCCTTCTGGCAAAGCTGATTCGGGATGAACGTTGTTGTTTGGTTCGTCTGCTTCCAATATCACCGATTCTGAGGTAGATGCAATTGGTACTTCGGTTTCATCACCAGGTGTATCGGATCGTGGTGTGGATTTGACGTTTTCCAGTGACTCTAGAATCTGGTCAGCATGGCGTCTTACAATGCTCTCTCCTACGTCCACGGTATACATTAGAGGTCCTTGCCGTGTGCAGATCGTTCCTGGCTGCCATTTCTCTGTGCGGTAGTCCCGGGCCAAAATTGGTTGACCTATCTTAAAACTCCTGGTCGGCCTTTCATTCATATCCTGAAACTGCCTGTTCTCCACATCTCTTCTGATGTTTGGCTTAACCAAATCCAAGCGGCATCGTAGTCTTCGATTGAAGAACATCATGGCTGGAGTTTGGTTGGTAACCGCATGTGTCGCATTCCGGTAGGCAAACAAGAAGTTATCCACCTTGTGTTGTAGTGGTATGTCTTCATTACACATTGCCTTGATAACCTTCTTGAATGTTTGAACGAACCTCTCAGCCAATCCATTTGTGGCTGGATGATATGGGGCGGATGTGTAATGCTTAACACCATTGTTCTTTAAGAACCTCCAGAACTCTTCAGACACAAACTGTGGTCCATTGTCGGAGCAAATCTGTTCAGGCAGCCCATTTCTGGCGAATATGGTTCGTAAGACTGTGATAGTTTTTTCTGTGGTGGTTGAGGACATTTTTATTACCTCTGGCCACTTTGAATGTGCATCCACCGCAATTAAAAACATCGAGTCCATAAATGGACCAGCAAAATCAATGTGTACCCTTTGCCATGGAGATGAGGGCCACTCCCATGGATGTAGAGGGGCTTGTGGTGGGGCGTTTTGGACCTTCTGGCACCCTGTACAGCTCTTGGTCATCTCGTCGATTTCTCTATTGATTCCCAGCCACCACACAAACGCTCTGGCTAAGTTCTTCATTTTTACCCCTCCCAGATGACCCTCATGAAGCTCATTGAGCACTCTATCCTTCAATTTGGGTGGAATTACTACTCTGGATCCACACATCAAGGTTCCTCTGCACACTGACAGCTGTTCTCTTCTCGGCGAGAATGCTGGCAACAGTGGTTCGCCATGTGCTGGCCATCCCTTCACCGTTAAATCATAGACCCTGGAGAGTGTCGGGTCATTTCGTGTTTCCTTTTCTATGTTTGCATTCGTCACAGGTAGACATTCGACTATGGTCGAGTGGAATATCTCCACAGGATCCACTGCAGGTGCTTCTTCCACCATCGGCAATGGTAGGCGTGACAATCCATCAGCATTCCCATGCTGTTTAGTTCCTTTGTACTCGATGTCATATTGGTGTGCCCCTAGGAAAAGGGACCACCTCTGTAGCCGTTGTGCTGTCATTATCGGGACGCCCTTCTGAGGGTTGAAAATGGAGACAAGAGGTTGATGATCAATTAGTAGAGTAAATTTCTGACCGTGCAGGTAGTGATTGAACTTCTTCACCCCCCACACCAGGCTGAGGGCCTCTCTGTCAATCTGGGCGTAGTTACGCTCAGCTGAAGTTAACGAGCGTGACGCAAAAGCTATCGGCTTCTCTGAACCATCAAGGAACTTATGTGACAGTACCGCCCCAATGCCGTAGGGAGACGCATCACACGCCCGTCTTATCGGTAGTGATGGGTTGTAGTGAGCCAATACTTCTCTTGAAGTGATTAGGTCTTTACTCTTCTGAAAGGCCCGCTTACGTTCATCGCTCCATTTCCATGCTACTCCAGTTTGTAGTAGGGCGTTCAGTGGGTGCAGAATTGTGGACAAATTCGGCAAAAACTTATGGTAGTAATTCACCAATCCGAGGAATGACCTCAGTTGCGACACATTTTCAGGCGCTGGAGCCTTAACTACCACTTCAATTTTGTCAGGGGACTTATGTAACCCCTCTTCATCAATCACGTGGCCACAATACGATATCTGTTTCTTAAAAAACTCGCACTTGGGGCGATTGGCTCGTAGCCCATGTTCTCTTAGTCTAGTGAGCACCTGCTCTAGGTTGGCAAGGTGTTCACTGTCATTTTCACCTGTCACTAGGATGTTGTCCAAGTAACACTGAGTCCCCGGAATCCCTTGCAGGACTTGCTCCATCATTCTTTGCCATATCACCGGAGCTGATGCTACTCCGAATACCAGTCGATTATACTGGTAAAGACCTTTGTGAGTGTTTATCGTGAGATACTTCCTAGAGGATTCTTCAACCTCCATCTGCAAATATGCTTGTGCTAGGTCAATTTTTGTAAAACGCTTCCCTACAGATAGTGAGGCGAAAATATCTTCTATCCTCAGGAGGGGATACTGTACTGTGTGAAGGACTGGGTTCACCATCACCTTGAAGTCCCCACAGATGCAAACCTTCCTTGTCTCCTCAGACTTATTGTTTAACGTTTTTTTCATGACAGGAACGATGGGTGTCGCCCACTCGCTCCAGTCTACCTTAGATAACATGCCTGCATTCTCCAGATTCTCCAGCTCTGCCTCGACGGCTGGGCGAATTGCATACGGTACCGGTCTTGCTTTGAAAAACTTGGGAATTGCATTCTCTTCTATTTTTATCGAGGCGGTTACGCCTTTAAAAGTTCCCAGTTCTTGTTGAAATACCTCTTTAGCGTTAGCAAAGATTTTTGACAATCGTCCAGGTGTGACGTCGTCATCCTTTTTACCAGCCACAGTCAGTGCCTGAATGGAGTGCCAGTCTAAACTTATCTTTCTGATCCATTCACATCCCAATAACGGTGGTCCACCATCTTGCAGTATGTACAAATACAATTTCTGTATTTCCTTGCCGTTGTATTCGACAGGCACCCTTATTTTCCCTCTGGGGTATACTTTCTGCCCCGTATACATCTTCAAGACAATGGATGTCTCTTTCAAGGGTATGTGTGAGAATAGCCGCTCATAGTCTCGTCGATTCATGACGGTCAGGGCTGATCCTGTATCCAATTCCATTTTGACTTGGGACCCTGCTATCGTGAGGGTGACCCAAATGGTTCAGTGATCCTCTTTTGCGATTACGTTGTGAAGTTTGAGACAGCTTAGTCTCTTGTTCCCGGATTCACTATTGCTCTTCTGGTCTTCGGAACTACTGTCCGTCATCTTTTGTACTTTCCTGTACTGTTCCTTAGTAGCCTTTTTGTTGTCGTTAGTCTTCTTCCCAGACCTGCAAACTCGTGCAATGTGTCCCATCTTTCCGCATTGCCTGCATATTTTGTCCTTGGACCAGCAGTCCTACTGGTCATGGGTTGTACTGCCACAGCGATAACATTTTTCAAATCCCCATGTCATTTCATGGGTGCCGTATTCCTGTGGCTTTTGCTGTATTTCCGCAGCTCCCCTTACTGCTGCTTCATATGATACTGCCACGCTGAAAGCCTTATCTAGCGTCAGCTCTTTCTCTGAGAGTAACCTCTTCTGGGGTCCTTCACTCAGGAGTCCACAGACAAATTTGTCCCGTAGGGTATCTGCCAGTCCTGCTCCGAACTGGCAGTGCTTTGATAGCTTGCGTAGTTCCGTAAGGTAATCAGCATTGCTCTCATCTTTATGGTGATTTCTCTTGTGGAATTTAAATCTTTCTGCTATCAGCAGCGGTGTAGGATTTAGGTGTTCCTGTAGGATATCAACAATTTCGTTAAAACTCTTCACCATCGGTTTGGCTGGAGTGATCAGGTTCCGCAATAGGCCGTACGTTCTTGCGCCCATTATGTTTAGTAGTACCGATGCCTTTTTCTCATCGGCTACTTCATTTGCCTTGCAATATACTTCGACTCTTTCCACATACGTGGTTCAGTCTTCTATTGCATTATCGAAGGCAGTGATATTGCCAGTCTTCGACATCTTGGAAATCTAAGATGGCACCTCCCACGCTTTGCCTTCTGCCCCGATTGAACAAAATGGCGCCTCCCGCGCTTTGCCTTCTTCCCCGCTGGATTAAGATGGCGCCTCCCGCGCTTTCTGTCTTCTCCGCTGCTGCTAGCGCTGTTGCTGGTGTTTTTATGCCTTGATGGCGACGCCCTATGGTCTTTGCGCAATTCCCCCCCGCGCTGCTGCTAACGCCGCTCTCCGCGGTCCCCGTGGCAGACTGCAGCTCCTCGCGGCTTCCTGCGCTTCTAATTTCTTTTATTTTCCCGTCGTCAGAGCAAACCCTACGGGACACTTTCCTCCCTCTTCTCGGGTCTGTACGCTGCCCGGCTTCGTAGCACCCTCTCTCTCTCTCTCCTCTTCCCGACAACGCTGCTCGGCCCCGTTGAAAAGCCACCCGATCGAGCTCTAGCCCGCCGCAAACCAGGAAGGATCAGTGTACTACCTGCCACCAGCCCGATTAGCTGGAACACCATAGACAGGATAACCAAGCCCCGCTCTCGACAGCCTCTCCTGCAAATCTTCAACTCCGATGAATCAGAGGCGGTTGCCCACGGTCGACGCCCGTTTCTTCTGTTTGTTTGTTTTTTTTTTCTTTCTTCCTTCTGGCCTCGACCTCTAACAACTTCGCTTCAAGGATGGATCCCCATGAGGTGGTGCAGAACTGTAGGTAAGTTCGGATCTGCTCGTCGCCAGTATTATGTCCGTGTGTAATTGAGACACGGACTGCAGGAGTTGGTTACAACAGGTGTTTACTGAGTGGAGACAAAACTGGAACTACTGTGCAAAGTTTCTACACAGGCTTATATACAGGGGTGGTCACTACTGGTACTGCAGTATACAGGGGCTGCAGAATATAGTTCCTTCTGCAAAGTACATACACTGCACACAAAGTACAAATAGACAATCTGCCTATACCAATGAGTTACCTTTTGTCCTTTGAGCCGTTTGTGTTGATCTCCACAGTCGTAACACAAGACAGAAAATTGATCTTACCAGGGTTGAACAGCCTTTCCCACTCCAAAGACTTGAGAGCGCATAATCCAGGCTGACACTCCAGTGCACCGCTGAGGGAGTGCTGCACTGTCGGAGGTGTCGTCTTTCGGATGAGACGTTAAACCGAGGCCCCGTCTGCTCTCTCAGGCGGGCGTAAAAGATCCCATGGCACTATTTCGGAGAAGAGCAGCGGTGTTCTCCCCGGTGTCCTGGCAAATATTTATCACTCAACCGACATCACTGAACAACAGATGATCTGGCCATTATCACATTGCTGTTTGTGAGAGCTTGCTGTGTGCAAATTAGCTGCTGCGTTTCCTACATTACAACAGTGACTACACTCCCAAAAGTACTTAATTGGCTGTCAGGCATTTCGAGGCGTCCTGAGGTTGTGAAAGGTGCTACAGAAATCACTTTCTTAGATCTGAATCGCTATTTGTTCAAAATATCCTCAGACATAGTGCAAGTAGCTGGGGTAGATTCGGAGCAATGAAATTATACCATGAATTGATCGATGATGTGAAAGATTCCTCAGTGACTCCAGGGCTCCGACCAACTAATCGACCACTGGATAAATACTTGTTAGTGAACCGCCGAAAGGTTCTTAATACAGCAGTTAGGTCAGACAGAACAAGCATTGCATGGATTTAGAAACTGCACAGTTACACATAACACGGAAACAGATTCCTTTTTCGGCAGATATTCCAATCTAGTCATGAGGGAGGACGGTATTGCAGAATCACAGAAGGAGGCCATTCGGCCCATCGTGTCTGTGCCGTCTGAAAAAGAGCTATCCAGCCTAATCCCACGTTCCAGCTCTTGGTCCGTAGCCCTGTAGGTTACGGCACTTCAAGTGCATATCCAAGTACCTTTTAAATGTCCATGGTGTGGAGATGCCGGAGTTGGACTGGGGTGGACAAATGTAAGAAGTCACACAACACCAGGTTATAGTCCAACAGTTTTATTTGAAATCACAAGCTTTCGGAGCGCTGCTCCTTCGTCAGGTGAAGTGACCTGACGAAGGAGCAGTGCTCCGAAAGCTTGTGATTTCAAATAAAACCGTTGGACTATAACCTGGTGCTGTGTGACTTCTTACCTTTTAAATGTGATGAGGGTTTCTGCCTCTGCCACCCTTTCAGGCAGTGAGTTCCACACCCCCACCACCCTCTGGGTGAAAAAAGCTCCACTCAAATCCCCTCTAAACCTCCTACCAATTTATGCCCCCTGGTTATCGACCCATCTGCTAAGGGAAAAAGGTCCTTCCTATCCCCTCTATCTAGGCCCCTCATAATGTTATACACCTCAATTCAGTCTCCCCTCGGCCTCCTCTGTTCCAAAGAAAACAACCTCAGCCTATCCAATCTTTCCTCATAACTAAAATTCTCTACTCCCAGCAACATCCTTGTAAATCTCCCCTGTACCCTCTCTAGTGCAATCACATCCTTCTTGTAATGTGGTGACCAGAACTGCATGCAGTATTCTAGCTGTGGCCTAACTAGTGTTTTATACAGTTCAAGCATAACCTCCCCGCTCTTGTATTCTATGCCTTGGCTAATAAAGTGCATAAGAACATAAGAAAGAGCAGGAGTAGGTCACACGGCCCCTCGAGCCTGCTCCGCCATTCAATAAGATCATGGCTGATCATCGACCTCAACTCCACTTTCCTGCCCGATCTCCATATCCCTTGATTCCCCTAGAGTCCAAAAATCTATCTACCTCAGCCTTGAATATACTCAAAGACTCAGCATTCACAGCCCTCTGGGGCAGAGAATTCCAAAGATTCACAACCCTCTGAGTGAAGAAATTCCTCCTCATCTCAGTCTTAAATGGCCGACCCCTTATCCTGAGACTATGCCCCCTAGTTCTAGACACTCCAGCCAGGGGAAACAACCTCTCAGCATCTACCCTGTCAATCCCCTTCAGAATCTTGCATGTTAAAATGAGATCACCTCTCATTCTTCTAAACTCCAGAGTGTATAGGCCCGTTCTACACAATCTCTCATCATAGGACAGCCCTCTCATCCCAGGAATCAATCTAATGAACCTTCGTTGCACCGCCTCCAAGGCAAGTATATCCTTCCTTAGATAAGGAGACCAAAACTGTACACAGTATTCCAGGTGTGGTCTCACCAAGGCCCTGTACAATTGTAGCAAGACTTCCTTACTCTTATACTCCAATCCCCTTGCAATAAAGGCCAACATGCCATTTGCATTCCTTATTGCTTGCTGTACCTGCATGCTAGCTTTCTGTGTTTCTTGCACGAGGACACCCAAATCTCTCTGAATCTAAAGGAAAGTATCCCGTAAGCTTCTTAACCACCTTATCTACCTGTCCTGCTACCTTCAAGGGATACCTTGTGGGAGATACCACGTCCTGGATGGTACATTAAAGCGAGCCCCTTTCTGCCGTTAAACCGGGGCTCTGCCTGACTGTTCAGTCTCGGCTGCAGTCTGAATAGAATGTTCGGAGTCCCCTCAGGGGCTCTGCAAATCCCCAGCTACCTGTTCCAATGATGCACCGACGGGCTTTCTCTTGCTGCTGGGAATTCCGGCCGGAGCCCATCCCGCATGGAAAATTACCCTGGTCCGAGAAAGTAGCTCGAGATTGTAGTGGTCTCCAGAGTTGCTGAAAGTAGCAAAAAAACACAACTTTACAGGTTTAATAAAAAGGAAACTGTGAGCAAAACCACTCAACTACAGCAGACCCAACAAGAACTTCTATTTATATAACGCCTTTAACGTAGCAAAATAAAATTTAACACCAAGCCACATAAGGAGTTATTAACCAAAAGCTTGGTCAAAGAGGTAAGTTTTAAGGAGTGTCTTAAAGGAAGTGAGAGTGGTAGAGAGGTGGAGAGGAGGGAATTCCAATGTTTAGAGCTGAGGACACTGAAGTCATGGCTGCCAATGGTGGAGTGATTATAATCGGGGATGAGTAAGAGAATTGGAGGAGCGCAGATATATCGGAGGGTTGTAGGGCTGGAAGAGGTTACAGAGATAGGGAGTGGCAAGGCCATGGAGGGATTTGAAAACAAGGTAAAAAAAAATTAATTGAGGCGTTGCTGGACCGGGAGCCAATGTAGGTCTACGAGCAAAGGGGTGATGGGTGAACGGGACTTGGTGCAAGTTAGGATATGGGCAGCTGAGTTTTGGACGAGCTCAAGTTTACGTAGGGTGGAAAATTGGAGGCCAGTCAAGAGTGCGTCGAAATAGTCAAGTCTAGAGGTAACAAAGGTATAGATGAGGGTTTCAGCAGCAGATGAGCTGAGGCAGGGCGGAGACGGGCGATTGTACAGTTTTGGCGATGGAGCGGATATGTGGTCGCCAGCTCATCTCCGGGTCAAATAGGACGCCATTGTTGCGAACAGTCTAGTTTAGCCTCAGACTGTGGCCAGGGGAGGGATGGAGTCGATGGCAAGGGAACGGGGTTTGTGGTGGGGACCGAAGACAATGGCTTTGGTCTTCCCAATATTTATTTGGAGGAAATTTCTTCTCATCTAGTACTGAGTGAAACATCCCAATGCAGTTCACAGAGAGGATTAGGAGAAGAGTTAGAAGAGGTGACCAAGGACACAGTCAAAGATTCTGTGGAGGCCTTTCAAAAGTGTGGAGAGCTGTAGTAAGGTGGAAATTTTCAGGAAGAGCGTTCCAGAGGGCAAGGCCATGATGGCTGAAAGTATCTACCAATGATGGTAGAACAAGAAGGGAGGTGGAGAATGGACACAGAAGGCCAGAGTAAGCCAAAGATCAAGAGCAAAAGTTGAAATCATAAAATCATAGAATGATACAGCACAAAATGAGGCCATTTTATAAAACACTGGTTTGGCCTCAACTGGAGTATTGTGTCCAATTCTGGGCACCACACTTTAGGAAGGATGTGAAGACCTTAGAGAGGGTGCAGAAAAGATTTACAAGAATAGTTCCAGGGCTGAGGGACTTCAGTTACGTGGATAGACTGGAGAAGCTGGTGTTGTTCTCCTTAGAGCAGAGAAGTTTGAGAGGAGATTTGATAGAGGTGTTCAAAATAATGAGGGGTCTGGGCAGTGTAGATAGAGAGAAACTGTTCCCATTGGCGGAAGGATCGAGAACCAGAGGGCACAGATTCAAGGTGATTGGCAGAAGAACCAAAGGCGACACGAGGAAAAACATTTTTACGCAGCGAGTGGTTAGGATCTGGAATGCACGGCCTGAGAGGGTGGTGGAGGCAGACTCAATTGTGGATTTCAAAAGGGAATTGGGTAAGTGCCTGGAGGAACAAAAATTGCAGGGCTACGGGGAAAGGGCGGGGTCATGGGACCAGCTGAAGTGCTCTTGCAGAGAGCCGGCACGGGCTCGATGGGCCGAATTGCCTCCTTCTGTGCTGTAACCATTCTATGATTCTATGATCATACCTGTGCCGGCTCCTTGAAAGAGCTATCCAATTAGAGCCATTCTCCCTGCCCTTTCCCCACAGCCCTGCAATAGTTTCTCCTTGGAAATAAAGTTAACAATTAAATTGGACTTTAACAGTGCAAGCAAAGAGTTGGTTTAAGATGAATCAGTGAGCGACACAGAAGAAATAAAAAATTATTTTAAATCACTCGTAATGTATGCAGTCTTTTTATAGCAAATGAGACCCTGTTATGTAAGATTGCAACTCAAGACCAAATTAATCAGAGATCCAGCATTCAGCGAGCACATGACAAACTCACGATGCGACTAATACATCTCCGACATGACATTTTTATTTTCATCAAAGAGTGACCTCCAAAAGGGCCCTAAAAAAAATGTTTACATTATTTTCAGAAGTGTCAACAAATACCTAATTAACGCCGCACAAAATGGCAGATCATTAACCTCTGCGGAACAGCTTGAATCAACAGCAATAAATTCGGCTGCAGCAACGGCGTGAGGTGGTAATTAGCAATAATTAGGGAAGCCATAAAATGCAGAGCTTCTTGTAGCTGGTATTACATTTCATATTAATCGGATAGAAACTACAGGGAGAAGCGCAAAGGCAGCTGCTGCCGCCGCATACAGAGCTTGCAATCTGAGAGGCAATGTCAATTATAAAGTGCTGCAGCATTAAAGTAAATGATTTCAAACGATTTTCAAAATTGCGAGAATTCTTTTCATTTAAATAAACAATCGTAAAAAAAAAGAAAGACTTGCATTTATATCGCACCTTTTCACGATCTCAGGACGTCCCACAGCACTTTACAGCCAATGAAGCACTTCTTTGAAATAACAACAGAAAATGCTGGAAAAACTCAGCAGGTCAGGCAACATCCGTGGAGAGAAATTTGAGTGTAGTCACTGTTGTAATGTGGGAAACGCGGCAGATAATGACCAGATCGCCTGCTTTTTGTGATGTTGGTTGAGGGATAAATATTGGCCCGGGCTCCCACGGCTCTTCTTAAAAATAATGGCCATGGGATTCTTTACGCCCACCGGAGAGGGCAGACGGGGCCTCGGTTAGAATATCTCATCTGAAAGACGGTACCTCCGACAGTGCAGCGAGTGGGAGTGTCAGCCTGGATTTTGTGCTCAAGTCTCTGGACTGGGACTTAAACCCACAACCTCCTGACTCTGAACAGTGACAAAAGAGATAGAAAAAGAGCTAAGTATCCTTATATTAATTTTTCGTGTTGAAAGGAAGATTGGTAGCACTGAGGTAATGGGCTTGACATTATGGCTGCGGATTCTGACACTCATTCTTTTGCTGGTCGCCCAATGCACGCTTCTTAACTGGTGTGAATGCAACATGAATGGGAGGAAGGGGGATCTGCCAGTGACAAAAGCAAAGTTGTACAGGGCCTTGGTGAGACCACATCTTGAGTATTGTGTGCAGTTTTGGTCGCCTTATCTGAGGAAAGATGTTCTTGCCATGGAGGGAGTGCAGCGAGGATTCACCAGGCTGATACCTGGGATGGCAGGAATGACGTATGAGGAGAGATTGGGTCAGTTAGGCTTATATTCGCTAGAGGTTAGAAGAATGAGAGGGGATCTCATTGAAACTTATAAAATTCTAACAGGACTAGACAGACTAGATGCAGGAAGGATGTTTCCGATGGCGGGGGAGTCCAGAACCAGGGGTCACAGTCTAAGGATAAGGGGTAAGCCATTTAGGACTAAGATGAGGAGGAATTTCTTCACCCAGAGAGTGGTGAACCTGTGGAATTCTCTACCACACAAGGCAGCTGAGGCCAATTCATTAAATATATTCAAGAAGGAGTTAGATGTATTTCTTAAGGCTAAAGGGATCAAGGGATATGGGGAGAAAGCAGGGACAGGGAACTGAATTTGGATGATCAGCCATGATCTCATTAAATGGTGGAACAGGCTCGAGGGGCTGAATGGCCTACCCCTGCTCCTATCTTCTATGTTTCTATAAACTTATTTATCAGTAAGACAAGCAATAAGTCTACTGACACCCTAGAGAAAGCATGCTGATTGCTTACCTCCACACATCTTTACCTTGGTAAGCTTCTTTTTTATAGAATAGATTCATAGAAACTTACAGGACAGAAGGAGGCCATTCGGCTGTCTTTCCCGTGCTGGCTCTTTAAAAGAGCAATCGTGCTTCATCCCACGTCCCCACTTTTTGTCCGTAACCCTGTAAGTTCCACATCCTCAAGAACCCGTCCAACTCCCTCTTAAAATTATTGATGTGATCAGCTTCCACCACCTTTTCAGGTCGAGCGTTCCAGATCCCCGACAACTCTCTGGGTGAAAACAATATTCTCCTCATCTCCCGTCTAGATCTTTTTCCAATGATTTTGAATCTATGACCTCTGGTTATTGACCCACTCGCCAGAGGGGATATTTTTTCACTAGTTACTCTATCCAAACCTCCCATCATCTTGAAAACCTCTGTCGGGTCACCTCTTAACCTTCTCTGTTCCAAGGAGAACATTCCTAACTTTTCCAACCTCTCCTCACAACAGAAGTTCCTCATCCCTGATAACATCCTGGTAAACCTCCTTTGCACCCTTTCTAATGCCTTTTGTTAATTCATGCTTGTGAAACAAATCCAAAGGCACTCAGCTCCATCTTGTTATATTTTGAGCACACTGCAGGGTAAAGGTATCCGGGGGTATGGAGCGAAGGCAAGCAAATGGAGTTGAGGTACTGATCAGCCATAGTCTAATTGAATGGTAGAATTTCAGTATCCATGTACACAAATCACTAAAAGCCAGTGCATGGGTACAAAAAGTAATCAAAAATGGTAATGGAACGTTGACCTTTATCTCAAAGTGGGTGAAAATACAAAGGGGTTCCATAGGGTAGATACTGAGAAACTATTTCCTCTGGCTGAGGGAATCCAAAACAAAAGGACATTTTTTTAAGTGTTATTCATTCCTGGGATGTGGCAAGACCAGCATTTATTGCCCATCCCTAATTGCCCTTGAGAAGGTGGTGGTGAGCCGCCTCCTTGAATCGCTGCAGTCCTTATGCTCCCACAGTGCTGTTAGGGAGGGAGTGCCAGGATTTTGACCCAGCGATGATGAAGGAACGGCCGATATATTTCCAAGTCAGGGTGGTGTGTGACTTGGAGGGGAACTTGCAGGTGATGGTGTTCCCATGCGCTTGTTGCCCTTGTCCTTCTAGGTGGTAAAGGTCACGGGTTTGGGAGGTGCTGCCGAAGAAGCCTTGGCGAGTTGCTGTAGTGCATCTTGTAGATGGTACACTGCAGCCACGGTGGAGGGAGTGAATGTTTAAGGTGGTGGATGGGGTGCCAATCAAGTGAGCTGCTTTGTCCTGGATGGTGTCGAGCTTCTTGAGTGTTGTTGGAGCTGCACTCATCCAGGCAAGTGGGGAGTATTACATCACACTCCTTACTTGTGCCTTGTAGATGGTGGAAAGGCTTTGGGGAGTCAGGAGGTGAGACACTCGCTGCAGAATACCACGCCTCTGACCTGCTCTTGTAGCCAAAGTATTTATGTGGCAGGTTCAGTTAAGTTTCTGGACAATGATAACCCCCAGGATGTTAATGGTGGGGGATTCGGCGATGGTAGTTCCATTGAATGTCAACGGACGGTGGTTAGGCTCTCTCTTGTTGGAGATAGTCATTGCCTGGCACTTGTGTGACATGAATGTTACTTGACACATATCAGCCCAAGCCTGACTGTCGTCCAGGTCTTGTTGCATGCGGGTATGGACTGCTTCATTATCTGAGGAGTTGCGAATGGAACTGAACACTGTGCAGTCATCAGCGAACATCACCACTTCTGACCTTATGATGGAGGGAAGGTCATTGATAAAGCAGCTGAAGATGGTTGGGCCTAGGGAATTGCCCTGAGGAACTCCTGCAGCGATGTCCGGGGGCTGAGATGATTGGCCTCCAACAACCACAACCATCTTCCTTTGCACCAGATATGACTCCAGCCAGTGGCGAGTTTTCCCCCTGATTGCCATTGACTTCAGTTTTAAAATCTTATATGATCTTAAAACTAGATCTCGACCATTTAAGAGTGAAAATAGGAAGCACTTTTCACATAAAGGGTAGTGTAAGTCTGGAACTCTCTCCCAAAAGAAGCTATGGATGCAGGGTCAATCGGAGCTTTCTGGACGGAGATAGATAGATTATTGTTAGGTAAGGTATCAAAGGACATGGAGCAAATGTGGGCAAGTGAAGTGGAGGCACAGGTCCGCCACGAAAGGTGGAACAGGCTCAAGGGGCTGTACGGCCTGTTCCAGTAGCAGAGGGTTAATAGAGCACGGAATGCTTTAACAACGTGATCGTTAAGGGAGAGACTATTCCACCATCTAAAAGGAAGTTGGATAAGTATATGAAAAGCTAAAAATATAAAAACATACAGGGAAAGCCCAGGAAGGGTTTAAACTAATACGACAAGGATGAAGAAAAGAAAACAAGACAAAGAAACAGAAAGGAATGGAAAAGGGGGCGAGGGGTATCAGAACGATAAGAGAAAAACAGCAAAGTAGAAAAGAATAGATTCGGAGGAGGCTGGATTTAAAGAAAAAGTAAGATTGACAAAGAGACGGAGGCAGGTTTGAGTTGTGTGTATATAAATGCACAAAGTATTCTGAATAAAATTGGTGAGCTTGAGACACAAGTTACTGGTGGTGGCTATGATATACTGGCGCTACACCAATGCTCTCCTGGCCTGCCTCCCATCTTCCCTCTATAAACTTGAACTCACCACACCTCTGCTGCCCGTATCCTAACTCACAACAAGTCCCGTTCACTCATCACCCCTGTGCTCGCCGACCTACATTGGCTCCCGGTCCGGCAATGCCTCAATTTTAAAATTCTCATCCTTGTTTTCAAATCCCTCCGTGGCCTCGCCCCCTTCCCTATCTCTGTAACCTCCTCCAACCCCGACAACCCTCCGAGATCTCTACGCTCCTCCAATTCTGGCCTCTTGCGCATCTCCAATTATAATCGCTCCACCATTGACGGCCGTGCCTTCAGCTGCCTGGGGCCCTAAGCTCTGGAATTCCCTACCTAAACCTCTCCGCCTCTCTACCTCTCTCTCCACTTTTAAGCCGCTCCTTAAAATCTACCTCTTTGACCAAGCTTTTGGTCACCTGTCCGAATATCTGTTTTTGTAGCTCGTTGTCAAATTTTGTCTGATAACGCCCCTGTGAAGCGCCTTGGGACGAGTTACTATGTTAAAGGCGTTATAGAAATGCAAGTTGTTGTTGTTGTATTAATAGAGACATGGCTGAGGATGGAACAGGACTCAGAGCTGAACATTCCTGGTTGCGAAATATTTAGGTGGGGATCGAGTCGGAAAAAGGGAGGGGTGGATAATAATGTCAATAAAAGATTTCATTACAGTACTGGAGGTGAGGATGACATAAGGGACGATGAAAACATGTAACCTACATGCAGTTGCAAGAGTAAGAAAATAAATTTTTTCTCCTGTGGGGACTGCTGAAGAAGCAGAAGAGAGACTTGCATTTCTATAGCACCTTACACAACCACAGGACGTCCCAAAGTGCCTTACAGCCAATGAAGTGCTTTTTTGAAGTGTAGTCACTGTTGTAATGTGGGAAACGCGGCAGCCAATTTGCACACAGCACAGCAAGCTCCCACAAACAGCAATGAGATTAATGACCAGATAACCTGTTTTCGTGTTGTTGGTTGAGGGATAAATATTGACCAAGATACCAGGAAGAATTTACCCCGCTATTCTTAAAAATAGTGGCCATAGGATCTTTTACATCCACCTGAGAGGGCGGGCGGGGCCTCGGTTTAACATCTCATCCGAAAGGCGGCACCTCCGACAGTGCAGCGTTCCCTCAGCACTGCACTGGGAGTGTCGGCCTAGGTTTTGTGCTCAAGTCTCTGGAGTGGGGATTATGAATCCACAACCTTCTGATTCTGAACATCGACAACAACATAGAAAAAGTAGATAAGTAGACAAATTAGAGAAAAATGCAAATAACAACTAGGCTGTAATGATGGGTGACTTCAATTATCCGATAATAAATAGGTGTAAAAGTAATGTAAAAGTCTACCTGCAAAAGAAATGTCTTTGTAAATCATTACATTGTTATGCCAAAAAGGGAGAAGAATCTAATTTCAGAAGATGAAGTGCACCAAATAAGGTTATGGGAGCATCCAACAAACAGTGGCCAGAACATAATTAAAATGAATATAAAAACGGTAAAAGAAAGTAATAAATGATAAGAATACTGGAATAAAGGAAATTTCAATGAGTTAGAAAGTGAACAACCCGAGATAATTTTTGAAAGAATAATTGACAGATAAGACAGTGGACAAACAATGGGAAGCTTTCAAACAAGAGATGATTAGACATACTCTCACAAGAATTGAAAGTGGTACAGCAAAGGCTGGTGTTCGGCAGATGAGCAGAGTAATTAAAATTAAAATTAAAAGCAACTTATAAAAGAGGCATGTGACGATAATAATACAAATCAAGCTGAATACAGGGAACATACACGGGAAGTTAAAAAAAAAAGATTATTACAAGCTGAGATGGAATATGAAGAAAGACACTGTAGGGAATACAAAAGGAAGTCAAGGCACAGCGCGCTGTCAGGCCTTCCACTGTCCACCTAGAACATACCTTCCTAAAGTAAAATCCAGAAGGTTGGCCAGGCAAATTCTCCCTCTTCTGAATCCATGTCGGCTGCTCTTTACTAAGTTGTTATCATACGGATAATTCTCAAGTTTACTCCTAATAATTGATTACATTATTTTACTGAGCAATGATCAAGCCTTACTGAGTCTGTGGTTGCCTGGGCCTGTTTTGCAACACTTTTTGAAAATAGATGGCGCCTTCTGATCCACAAGGACCTCCCTCCTCATGTATATCAGTGCCTCACAAATCTTATTCCTTGTCTCGCTTAGTACTTGGGGTTACCCGGCTCTAAGCTCATGGTCTACAGAGCAGTAGTGATGCCTGCCCTCCTGTATGTTTCAGAGACATGGACCATGTACAGCAGGCGCCTCAAAGCACTGGAGAGGTACCACCAACGCTGCCTCTGCAAGATCCTGCAAATCCATTGGCAGGATAGGCGCACCAACGTCAGTGTTCTTGCTCAGGCCAACATCCCCAGCATTGAAGCTCTGACCACGCTCGATCAGCTCCGATTGACGGGCCACATCGTCCACGTGCCTGATACGAGACTCCCAAAACAAGCGCTCTTTGGATCTCTGACACGGCAAGAGAGCCCCAGGTGGGCAGAGGAAACGCTTCAAGGACATCCTCAAAGCCTCCTTGAAAAATGCAACATCCCCACCGACACCAGGGAATCCCTGGCCCAAGACAAAGTGGAGGAGAAGCATCCGGGAAGGCGTCGAACACCTCCAGTCTCTTCGCTGGGAGCAAAGCACATCAACCCAAGCACCCCACCCACCCCTTCAACCACCATCTGACCCACCTGTGACAGAGACTGTAGGTCCCGCATTGGACTCATCAGTCACCTGAGAACTTATTTTTAGTGTGGAAGCAAGTCATCCTTGGTTCCGAGGTGCTGCCGAAGAACTGTACTTGGGGTTAAGTAGCATTCATCTCTGACGATTTATTTGTTTTGACTCCTTTTAGCATATCTAGGAGTTCCATCTCATTAACGTGGAAATCATTAATTGTACTTGGGTTATCACTATTTACTGAGGGCATGTTGCCCATATCGTCCCTAGTTTCTTTTTATTCATTCATGGTATGTGGACCTCACTGGCAAGGCCAGCACTTATTGTCCATCCTTGATTGCCCACGAGAAGGTGGTGGTGAGCCACCTTGCTAGGCCATTTCAGAGGACAGTTAAGAGGACAGTTAAGAGTCAACCACATTGCTGTGGGTCTGGAGTCACGTATAGGCCAGACTGGGTAAGGACAGCAGATTTCCTTCTGTAAAGGACAATCTGTTAGTTACATGGTCACCATTTCTCGCTTTTTAATTCCAGATTAATTTAATTAACCAAATTTAAATTCCCCAGTTGCCGTGGTGAGATTTGAACTCACGTCTCTTGGATCATTAGTCGAGGCCTCTTGATTACTAGTACCAGTAACATACCCACTATTCTACCATACCTGATACCAGGAAGAAGTAACCATACAATGCATGAAATAAAAACAGAAAATGCTGGAAACGCTCAGTGGGTCAGGCAGCATCTGTGGAGAGAGAAACAGAGTTAACGTTTCAGGTCGATGACCTTTTGTCAGAATTGGAAGAAATTTGAGATGCAACAGGTTTTAAGCAGGTGCAGGGGCAGGGAGGGGGGAGGGGAGGAAAGAACAAAAGGGAAGGTCTGCGATAGGGTGGAAGGCAGGAGAGATTAAACGACAAAAGGGATGATGGCGCAAGGCAAAAGGAGATGGTAATGGGACAAGTTAAGAAACAAATGTTGGGTCGAGAGGAGGTGTGAATTGGAATAGCAGAATCACCAGTAACAGCTACCGACTGAAAAAATGGGGGCAGAGGTTATAATCTGAAACTGTTGAACTCAATGTTGAGTCCGGAAGGCTATTCCTCAAGTTTACGTTGAGCTTTGTTGGAACTTATGCTCAATCCCAGCTTGAGTTAATTAGCATCTTTTAGGGTTCTCATCTCTTCTCTGGCCAAATGCTTTGGGATGTTTCTGTGAAGGGATAATTACTACTAGCTCCTTTAGGGCTACCCCGGATCCAGCGTATTTCTCAGACGTTCACCTTCAACTGAAGTTTGAGGTAGCCGAATCCTAAAGACGCTTAATTGGGTCTAAAGGTCCGGACTATCTCTCCCTAAAGGAAAGGAACGACCTGAAGATGTTACCGTCCTCCAGATAACACTTTTAATAAGTTTAGCTAGAGTGTAACGTTCCGGATATTATGAGGGTCCGGAAAACTCCCCCAGAATTCTGCAACTCCTCACCAAAGAGCGTACAGAGATTGAGTTTGTGAGTTTTTGATACAGAAGTCTTATGTGAGACTATTCTAAAAATATTAGATTTATTAAAGAACCGACATGTAATTTACAGTTGGTGAGTCAATCGCAACATTAACAGTTCCAAAAAGAGAACTTACAATCTTATTATCAGAGAATCTTACTTTTAAATCTTAAGTTCACTACAGTATTACAGTTCTTAATGTTATACAGGATATCCACCAAAATCAAATACCCTTGATCCCCAAGCTACAAAGAGTTGGAGACTAACAGAGCCGCCTCTGAAGCCGAGAACCGCTTTGCCCGATTAAAGCGAGTCTGTTATCCCATTTGAGAGTTCAATATTTATACCCTTTTCCAGTGGTATTTCCTTTAAGGTTTTCTGCTGATGTAAGCTAATTATCTCTAGTCATTTTTCTGCTGACCTCTGCCAGACTCATGTCTTATCTCGAGGTGTTCTAAGTTTACCATAGATAAAACGGTGTGACAGCAGGTGTTCCTTACTTTATGTCATCTTTACGAAGTGTAAATTAGAACACATTATCCAGGGTGAACCATTGTTTCGTTCCAAAAAGTTCAGCCTGTCAGAGCCCTTAACCTTCAATTTCAATAAGGTTATTTATTCAGGGTCAACAACTATCTTATCTCAATAGCCAGAATGCTTTCATAGCTATTTCATAGTTAAGTTTCTAAATTTCAACCCAGTTTGTCATGTTTTAAAAAGGCCAGAATTGTTTCGTAAGATAGTGTATTTTTCTGAAGAGTTTATATGGCTTCTTCCTTCACATCTGGTGGGTACAACACTTGGTAAAAAATACATTACCGCTGTAACAGCCAACTATTAACGCATTGATACTTGAACATATTCATAGAAACATAGAAGATAGGATCAGGAGTAGGCCATTCGGCCCCTCGAGCCTGCTCCGCCATTCAATGAGATCATGGCTGATCATCCAAATTCAGTATCCTGTCCCTGCTTTTTCCCCATATCCCTTGATCCCTTTAGCCTTAAGAAATATATCTAACTCCTTCTTGAATATATTTAATGAATTGGCCTCAACTGCCTTCTGTGGTAGAGAATTCCACAGGTTCACCACTCTCTGGGTGAAGAAATTCCTCCTCATCTCAGTCCTAAATGGCTTACCCCTTATCCTTAGGCTGTGACCCCTGGTTCTGGACTCTCCCGCCATCGGGAACATCCTTCCTGCATCTAGTCTGTCTAGTCCTGTTAGAATTTTATAAGTTTCAATGAGATCCCCTCTCATCCTTCTAAACTCTAGCGAATACAAGCCCAATCGACCCAATCTCTCCTCATACGTCATTCCTGCCATCCCAGGTATCAGTCTGGTGAATCTTCGCTGCACTCCCTCCATGGCAAGAACATCCTTCCTCAAATAAGGCGACCAAAACTGCACACAATACTCAAGGTGTGGTCTCACCAAGGCCCTGTACAACTGCAGCAAGACATCCTTGCTCCTGTACTCGAATCCTCTCGCTATGAAGGCCAACATACCATTTGCCTTCTTAACCGCCTGATGCACCTGCATGCTTACATTCAGTGACTGATGCACAAGGACACCCAGGTCTCGTTGCACTTCCCCTTTTCCCAATCTATTGCCGTTCAGATAATAATCTGCCTTCCTGTTTTTGCCACCAAAGTGGATAACCTCGCATTTATCCACATTATACTGCATCTGCCATGCATCTGCCCAATCACCCAACCTGTCCAAATCATACTGGAGTTTCTCAGCATCTTCCTCACAACACACACGCCCACCCAGCTTTGTGTCATCTGCAAACTTGGAGATATTACATCTAGTTCCCTCGTCTAGATCATTAATATATATTGTGAATAGCTGGGGTCCTAGCACCGATCCCTGTGGTACCCCACTAGTCACTGCCTGCCACTCGGAAAAAGACCCGTTTATTCAATATTGTTCCAGAGCTTAGGGCCTAGATGGCTGAAGACAAGGGTCCAATGGTGGGCCAAAGAGAGTTGGGGAGCTCACAAGAGGCCAGAGTTGGAGAAGCGCAGAGTTATAAGAGCATAAGAAATAGGAGCAGGAGTCAGCCATTTGGCCCCTCGAGCCTGCTCCGCCATTTAACGAGATCATGGCTGATCTGATCTTGGGCTCAGCTCCATTTCCCTGCCCGCTCCCCATAACCCTTCACTCCCTTATTGTTCAAAAATCTGTCTATCTCCATCTTAAATGTATTCAATGACCCAGCCTCCACAGCTCTCTGGGGCAGAGAATTCCACAGATTTACGAACCTCTGAGAGAAGAAATTCCTCCTCAAATCAGTTTTAAATGGGCGACCCCTTATTCTGAAATTCTGAAAAAAAATGTTCTCGGAGGGTTGAAGGGCTGGCGGAGGTTACTGAGATAGGGATGGGCAAGGCCATGGAGAGATTTGAGCACAAGGATGAGAATTATAAATTTGAGGTGTTGGTGGGCCGGGAGCCAATATAGGTCAGCGAGCACAGGGGCGATGGATGACTGAAAGTGAATTTGCTTTTAACAGCACAGTATTTATTTGTTGCATTGGGAGGAGAAGGTTAACTTGTTATAACACAATGGGCCAGAAATTGGTGAACGGGGCTTGCCGCGCGTGCAAGCCCCGTATATGCACTTACCCCGCGCTACTGCCGATCAGCTCCAGGGACACCTGGACTTGGTGTTTGAAAAAGAAGAATCCCGGGCAGCGTATGACGTCACGCCGCCCAGGAGTGCAGCCAGCGCGAAGCCAGGAGCGTGCAGTGTAAGTGAGACACGCCCCTTGAGGTCTCAGTTTCACTGGACACGCCCCCAATGTTTCTGTCAAGCTGCTAAGCATTTTTACATGCAAAGCAGCAGTTTAAATAGGTTTTTGGAAGTTTTTTGAAGATTTTGGTAACTTTTATAAACTTTTTAAAATGTTTACATTATTTTGAGTAATCTGAAGTAGTTTTAAAGAGAATTAAAGCAATTTAAAGACTTTTAAAAGCCCTAAAAGAATTTTTTTAATTCCATTTATTTATTTAGCAATGTCGTCGTCATACGTGTCTTCACACTGTTCCCTTTGGGGAACTGTATGAAGTGGTGGAAGAATTTATGGCCATGATTAACGCTCATTCCGTGACCGTAACCATCTTTGAACCAGCCATTAGGGCGGTTAGTCCTATGGCAGGAGGGTTTTACGGGCTCCCACGAGCTATACAAGGAGGGGGGGCCACCCACACCCACGGACGCAAATATCCCACTGGATGTCAACCCAGAATTTAGAGCCGGAGCTCCGACTCCGCTTGCCGGGACTGTCTGGAGTGGGGTTCGAAACCCTACCCTGATCTGGCCCAGCGGCGGGGATCCTACCGCTATGACAAAGGCCCAATCCGATTAGCAACGTGAAATGGCAGCATAGGGCTCCAGTCACGGGGAGGGAAAAGGCGCAGGAAACGTATGGGTGTCACCTTTTGTGCGGAGTGGGCCTTTTGCGTAGCAGTAAGCATCCCCGCCGCTGGGCCAGAAGGAGTAGGGTTTTGAACCCCACTCCAGACAGTCCCGGCAAGTGGAGTCGGAGCTCCAACTTTAAATCCTGGGTGGACATCCAGCGGGATACTTGCGTCCGTGGGTGTTGGTGGCCCCCCCCCCCCCTCAGATGGGTTGTGGGAGCCCGTAAAACCCTCCCGCCATAGGACTAACCACCCTAATGGCTGGTTCAAAGATGGTTACGGTCACGGAATGAGCGTTAATCACGGCCATAAATCCTTCCACCACTTCATACAGTTCCCCAAAGGGAACAGTGTGAGGATACGTACGATGATGACCTCTTGCGCAATGCACCTCCTTGGACCCTCAGTCGCAGATGCGAGGGGGCAAGTCGTGCAATTGTTAAATTTTTCATTTTATTGACATGTAAAATGTTGGCCCAGTAATTCCCTTCCAAATGCGCGAGTACGGTCGGGGTACTTACGCATCTGGCCGGATGAAATGCCGGTTTTCAGCATGCACAGTGCATGTGGGGAAAACCGGCATTTCCTGTCCTCTGAACGAAGGGGTTCAGAGGCAGAACGCGTGCGACTGCACAGGCAGCGCGTGCGCAGTATAATTCGTCGCTTTCATTAATGCTTTCAGTGAGGTCAAGTCATTACAACTTACACATGAAAAAAGCATGGGTACAGTTGCTCCAGAGGCTGCGGAGGAAGATATTTATTATCGTGGAGCTTCTGAAAGTATGTATGTCTGTATATATTCCTTTGCGTGTTATGTATATATTCCTTTACTTATGTGTATGAATGTATTATTTAATTATGACTTTCAGAGAAAGTAACTTATTGGAAAATCATAATTAAAAACATACATTCATACACATTAGTAAAGGAATATAAAACATACATACATATACGTAAAGGAATATATGTGGACATACATACATAACTCATTCTCACATTCCATTCACACAGCCACAATTGCTCCTTCTACCTACCGTTCTGAAAACCCTTTAAAAAAAAAATTTAAACTTTAAAACTTACTTAAAATTTCTTAAAATAACTTCCCTCCCTTTCCCAAACAAAAATATTGCATTTCAGAAGCTCCACGATAAAATATATCTTCCTCCGCAGCCAATGAACAACTTTACACTTGCTTTTTTTAAGTGTAACTTCTGAGGACTTACCCTCACTGAATCCATCATTGAAATCCACAAAGTTCACTGCGCAAGCGCTGCCTGTGCAGTCGCACGCGCTGTGAATAGACCTCGGGTCTGGAAATGCCGGCGTTCCCCGCATGCGCTGTTCCTGCTGAACGCCGGCATTTCCAACGGCCAGATGCGTGAGTACCCCGACCGTACTCACGCTTCTGGCCGCGAATTTCTGGCCTAATATCTCTCTTACACATGGGACTCTGTGTTTTTCTAAGATTTAGGTTTCAATCAAATCCAGTTGCCGGCAGCTGTTTTGTTAGTTCAGTTACCAGAGCTTGTTTCCAAATCTCATTACGAGACTAATGTTCTGCAGTTAAAAGAAAATCATTCCACACGTGGTTAGTCTGCTTAGGGAAATGCATCAGACCAACAGCAATAACAACATCTTGCATTTCTATAGTGCATTTAAAGTAGTCAAATGTCCCACGGCGCTTCAAACAAAATTTGACACCGAGTCTCGTAAGGTAATATTAGGGCAGGTGACCAACAGCTTGGTCAAAGAGGTAGGTTTTAAGGAGCGTCTTAAAGGAGGAAAGAGAGTTAGAGAGGCGGAGAGGTTTAGGGAAGGAATTCCAGAGTTTAGAGTTTAGACTCTAGGCAGCTGAAGGCACGGCCACCAATGGTGGAGCGACTAAAATCAGGGATGCGTAAGCGGCCAGAATTGGAGGAAAAGAAAGAAAGGAAGACTTGCATTCAAACAGCGCCTTTCACGACCACCAGACGTCTCAAAGCGCTTTGCCGCCAATGAAGTACTTTTTGACACAAAAAGAAAATACTGCAGATGCTGGAAATCTGAAATAAAAACAGAAAATGCTGGAGATACTCAGAAGGTCAGGCAGCATCTGTGAAGAGAGAAACAGATTTAACGTTTCAGGTCGAAGACCTTTCGACGAAAGGTCATCGACCTGAAACGTTAACTCTGTTTCTCTCTTCACAGATGCTGCCTGAAGTACTTTTTTTGAAGTGGAGTCACTGTTGTAATGTAGGAAATGCGACAGCCAATTTGCCCACAGCAAGCTCCCACAAACAGCAGTGTGATGACGACCAGATAATCCTGCTTTTGTTATGTTGTTTGAGGAGATTACAGAGAAAGGGAGGGACGAGGCCACGGAGGGATTTGAAAGCATGGACGAGAATTTTAAAATCAAGGCCTTGCTCAACTGGGAGCCAATTTGGTCAGCGAGCACAGGGGTGCAACAAATACATTCATTTAACAGCATAATTAGAGTACTGGGTGGCATCAGCTGAACTAAGTAGTAAGTGATAATCCAATTCAGAATCGCCCCCCATTCAGAGACCTTTAGAAATATATCAGTTTGGTCCGGTTCAGGACCATGTGGCTGTTGAGGCATTTACTTTGAATGGGTTTGTGATTTAAATGTCATTTTTTTTTAACTGACAGTGCTATTTTTGGTGTAATTTTGTGCTGTGCAAAACTATTCTCCGTCATCCCAACAAAAGCAGTTGATGTGATCTGGGGCCAGAAATTCGGGTCCCCACAGGTGAGTACGCGTTATGTACTCACGCGTAGGGCCAACAAAAGTGCCGGTTTCGTGCATGCACTGCGCATGCGCTGGAAACCGGAACTTCCGTTCCCTTGAAGGAAGGGGTTCACAGGTCGAACGCATGCACTGGAGAGGCAGCGCGTATGCCTGGAACTTCCGTTTTTTTTGCAGGTTTCTCCAGGAGGGTAAGTCTCCAGCAGCTACGCTTATAAAAAGCAGTCGCAAGGCCTGCTTTTAACAAGGGTAAGTGGTGAATTAAGTAAAATTAAAACATTTTTTCCACAGGTTTATTATTTTTAAATACTTTAAAGAAAGGTAAGTTTATTTTTAGCCCCATTAATACTAATTAATTTTTTCAAAAATTTAAATTATTGTTTAAAATAGTTATTTTATGTAATTTATAGTTATTTTAAAAATGTGATGTTTTAAAAAAAAAAATATTTGAAGTTTTACTTAGGTTTTGGGGCCGATCTCTATTCATAGATTTGACAGGTCTTCCTGTCAAACCTATGAATAGAGGTTCCCTGTTCTGATTGGCTCTCCATGGCCCACATGATCCATGGGGCCGCTTCGAACTAACTTCGCCGCTGAGATATGCAAGCACTGCGTGCCGGCAGCTGGAGGAGGCCCTGGATCGGAATCCCACGTGGGCCCACAGCACAACGGTAGGCGTGCTAGGTAAGTGATGGTCGGGGGCTTGCGCCCGTGGGAAGCCTTCGACCCGAATTTCTGGCCCCTGATCTCTACCCAGGTCCTCGCTTCAAATAGTCATCCACTTTTCCCTGAAAAGATGTAATGGGTGTTGGCTTCAACTGACCTCTGTGACAAAACATCTCACGCTCCAACAAACCTCTGTGTAAAGAAATGGCTCCTAACTGCTCTTGCATCAGAGCATCATAGAATCTTACAGGGCAGAAGGAGGCCATTCAGCCTGTCGAGTCTCTGCCGGCTCTTTGAAAGAGCCGTCCAATTTAACCCCACACCCCAGCTTTTTCCCCATAACCTGCAAGTTAGTCCTCTTCAACTACATGTCCAATTGTCTTTTAAAAGTTCCTGTGGAATCTGATTCCCAGGTAGTGCATTCCAGATCTTAACATCCCTCTGTGTGAAGAAGTTCCTCATTTCCCTCCTAGTTCTTTTGCCAATTATTTTTAATCTATGACCTCTCCTCATTCTTTTAGTGATAATTTTAAATTGTTGATCCCTCAAAGCCCTCCATGGCGTGCCAGAGGGTTACGTGACCAGTCCTCTTGCACCGGTAGGGTGCAATCAACGTGCTCAGTCCTCCGGTAGCGCACCCCAGGAGGCAGTGTGGCACTTGCAAAGAGGAGGAAAGTCGACCGGCAGTGACGCCAACACGGGACTTATGGTAAGTCCAGGAGAGAAGGAGATCAATTCAATTCAATTCAATTTTATTTGTCATATATGCAGCAGACGTGTGTACTGCACAATGAAATGTTGATTTTTACGAGTCCTCCCAACATTGGAATAAATATGGCATAACAATGATAAAATACTAATAGAAATACAGTAATAATAAATAAAACAACAGTAACAAATAATAATAAATTATACATTCATGAGTCTTATGGCCTGGGGGTAGAAGCTGTTTCGAAACCTGCTGGTACGAGACTGTATGCTTCAGTATCTCTTACCGGATGGGAGCAGGGCGAAGAGGTTGTGGCTGGGATGGCTCGTGTCTTTAATGATTCTCAGGGCCTTCCCCCGGCACCTCTCGGGGTAGATATCCTGGACAGCAGGTAGTTTAATTCCTATAGTATATTGTGCAGCTTTCACCACCATCTGTAGAGCCTTGCGGTCTGTGGCAGTGCAGCTGCCATACCAGGTAGTGATGCAGCCGGACAGGATACTCTCGATGGTGCACCGGTAGAAGTTGGTGAGAATCTGGGGGGCCATTCCAAATTTCTTCAGTCTCCTGAATAAGAACAGGCATTGGCATGCCTTCTTCATTATGACGTCGATGTGATGTGATCACGTTAAGTCCACCATAATGAATACACCCAGGAATTTGAAGCTGCTGACCCTCGCCACCTCAGCCCCTTTGATGTAGATTGTCCCTCCCCCTGCCGCTTCCTGTAGTCCACGATCATCTCTTTTGTTTTGCTGATGTTGAGGGAGAGGTTGTTGTACTTGCACCATTCTGCTAGAGCTCTTACCTTCTCCCTGTAGCCTGTCTCGTCGCCATCTGTGATCAGGCCTACAACGGTAGTGTCATCAGCAAACTTGATGATGGAGTTGGAGTTGTGCGTGGCCACGCAATCGTGAGTAAACAGGGAGTACAGAAGGGGGCTGAGCACACAACCCTGGGGAGCTCCCGTGTTCAGGATCAGTGTTGAGGAGGTGTTACTGCCTATTTTCACCACCTGGGGTCTTCCCGTCAGGAAGTCCAGGATCCAGTTGCATAGGGAGGTGTTAAGTCCTAGCTCACTGAGCTTGTTGACAAGCTTGGAGGGGATAATGGTATTGAATGCTGAACTATAATCAATGAACAACATTCTCACATAGGTGCTCCTTTTATCCAGGTGTGACAAGGCAGTGTGCAGTTCAGTGGCGATGGCATCATCCCTAGATCTTTTTGGGCGGTAAGCAAATTGGAGTGGGGAGGTAGGGGGGAAGGGGGGAAGGGGGAAGGTAGGGGGCGAAGGGAGGGAGGTAGGGGGTGAAGGGGGCAGGTAGGGGGGAAGGGGGAAGATAGGTGGGGAAGTGGAGGTAGGGGGTAAAGGGGGGAAAGTAGGTGGAGAAGGGGAGGAGGGAGGTGGGTGGGTGTGGTGGGTGGGGAAGGCGGGGGGGGGGGATGAGGTGTCGGAAGGGTGGCAGGCAGTGGCCCGCAGTTTCAACGTGGAGCCTGGATCACTCCTGCTCCTCCTGGCTCCGCATTCAGGTAAGTAAAAAACACTCCCCTTTTTGATGGCAGCCTCCAGCGGTCTCTTCAAGGTCCTCTGGTTTAGCTGCTTCAGTCCTGAAACATAGAAACATAGAAGATAGGAGTAGGAGTAGGCGATTCGGCCCCTCGAGCCTGCTCCGCCATTCAATGCGATCATGGCTGATCGTCCAAATTCAGTAACCTGTCCCTCCTTTCTCCCCATACCCCTTGATCCCTTTAGCCTTAAGAAATATATCCAACTCCTTCTTGAATATATTTAATGAATTGGCCTCAGCTGCCTTCTGTGGTAGAGAATTCCACAGGTTCACCACTCTCTGGGTGAAGAAATTCCTCCTCATTTCTGTCCTAAATGGCTTACCCCTTATCCTTAGACTGTGACCCCTGGTTCTGGACTCCCCGACCATCGGGAACATCCTTCCTGCATCTAGTCTGTCCAGTCCTGTCAGAATTTTATAAGTTTCAATGAGATCCCCTCTCATTCTTCTAAACTCCAGCGAGTATAAGCCCAATCGACCCAATCTCTCCTCATACGTCATTCCTGCCATCCCAGGCATCAGCCTGGTGAATCTTCGTTGAACACCTTGATGTGCCAAACAACTGCCCGAATCCGAAGTTAAAGCTTAAGACTGAAGCCTTTTATTAAATAAGAATAATGGCATAGTTAACAGAGTCCATCATCGACCGAGCCCTTGGTAGAACATACCAGAAGAGGGGCGGGGCCAGGGAGGAGCATTAGTGGTTCCCCCTGGTGGAACATTCCAGACATTACAAGTGCAAGTACAAATATCAGAACACAGTTATTTCATCACATTCACCCCCTGCTATAGATTCAGTCTGTCAGGAGGTCTGATAATTCTCTGGGAACAACGTAACTCTTGCTGAGGCTCCTCCCGGAGTACTAACTCCGGTTCATTCGAATTCCCAGAATCATCAGTATTTTCCACACTGAGGGTTTGTGTCTCTGAAGGTCCAATACCATGATTGAAAACTCTACTCTCAGAGTCGAACTCTTTTCGAGCTCCAGCAGGTGCAAGATCTTTAATAGAGACCGTATCCTCTCGCCCATCCGAGTATTTAATATACGCATACTGGGGATTAGCATGGAGGAGTTGTACTTCCTCCACTAGTGGATCAGTCTTGTGGCCTCTCACATGTCTGTGCAACAACACAGGGCCCGTGGTCATCAACCATGTGGGTAACGACACTCCATTAGTAGCTTTTCTTGGAAAACTAAACATCCTTTCATGAGGGGTGGCATTCGTCGCTGTACACAAAAGAGACCTTATGGAATGCAGCACGTCTGGCAGGACATCCTGCCAGCGAGAGGTCGGCAGGCCTCGTGACTTCAGAGACAGTACGATAGCCTTCCACACTGTCGCATTTTCTTTCTCGACCTGCCCATTACCACGAGGGTTATAGCTGGTAGTTCTACTCGTTGCAATCCCCTTCGATAGCAAAAACTGTCGTAATTCTTCGCTAATAAAGGAAGAACCCCTATCACTATGTATATAGTTAGGCATGCCGAATAAGGAAAACAGTTGGCAGAGGCATTTAATTACAACAGCACTAGTCACATCCGGACAGGGGATAACAAAAGGGAACCGAGAGTACCCGTCTATAATATTAAGAAAATAGACATTACGGTCGCTCGATGGAAGGGGACCTTTAAAATCGAGACTCAAACGCTCAAATGGTCGAGTTGCTTTAATAAGATGAGCTGGCTCGGACGGCTTATAGAAGCGGGGTTTGCATTCAGCACAAACATGACAGGTTCTGGTCATTGTCCGGACCTCCTCAATAGAGTAGGGTAGATTGTGGGACTTAATGAAGTGGTTCATTCTGGTAACCCCAGGGTGGCAGAGTGCGTCGTGGAGACTTTGAAGCTTATCTGTACCTAGACTAGCATATACTCCTCGTGCCAAAGCATCCGATGGCTCATTAAATACTCCAGGCCTGTACTGAATATCATAGTCATATGTTGACAGTTCTATTCGCCATCTTAAAATCTTATCATTTTCGATCTTGCCTCTCTGCTTAGTGTTGAACATAAAGGCCACAGATCGCTGGTCAGTAATGAGCGTAAAACATTGGCCAGCGAGATAATGTCTCCAATACCTGACTGCTTCAATAATTGCCTGTGCCTCCTTTTCCACTGAAGAATGTCGAACTTCTGGTCCTTGCAATATATGAGAGAAGAAAGCTACTGGTCTACCAGCTTGGTTAAGAGTTGCTGCCAACGCAAAATCAGATGCATCACTTTCCACTTGAAATGGGATCTTCTCATCCACGGCACATACCACTGCCTTCTCAATGTCCCGTTTGATATTAAGGAAAGCCTCCTGAGCTTCCGCTGATAGCGGAAAAGACGTCGACTTAATAAGAGGTTGGACTTTATCTGAGTAGCTAGCCACCCACTGGGCATAGTACGAGAAGAATCCCAGACACCTTCTTAAGGCTTTTACAGTGTGAGGTAAAGGTAATTCCTTAAGTGGGCGTAATCTTTCAGGGTCTGGCCCGATTACCCCATTCTCCACAACGCAACCAAGAATACACAAACGTGTAGTATTGAAGGTACACTTGTTTTCGTTGTAGGTCAGGTTTAACCTCTTTGCAGTCTCTAGGAACTTCGCGAGATTTTGATCATGCTCCCGTTGGTCACGTCCACAGATGGTAACATTGTCCAGGTACGGGAATGTTGCTTCCAATGCGTATTCATCCACCATACGATCCATCTCCCGTTGGAAGACGGAGACCCCATTCGTCACTCCAAAGGGCACCCGAAGGAATTGGAACAGGCGCCCATTAGCTTCGAAGGCCGTATAAGGTCGGTCTTCTATTTTGATGGGGAGTTGATGGTAGGCAGACTTTAAATCAATGGTGGAGAACACGCGGTACTGAGCTATCTGGTTCACCATCTCAGAAATACGAGGCAAAGGATAGGCGTCTAATTGGGTATACAAGTTTATAGTCTGGCTATAATCGACCACAAGTTTTTTCTTCTCATTAGTTTTAACCACCACCACCTGGGCACGCCACGGGCTACCACTGTGTTCGATGATTCCCTCCCGTTGAAGCCTTTCCACTTCCTCCTTTATAAATGTTTTATCTTCTGAACTATACTGTCGACTCTTAGTCGCTATAGGTCTACAATTAGGAGCAAGGTTCGCAAACAAAGAAGGCGGGCTTACGTTTAAAGTAGAAAGGCCGCAGACTGTGAGCGGAGGCTGGGATCCACCATACTTAAAGGTAACGCTCTCATGCTGACACTGGAAGTCCAAGCCTAATATTAAGTTCACACACAACTGAGGTAATATGAGGAGTTTAAAGTCCTTATACTCCGTATCCTTAACGGTCAATGTGACTTTACAATATCCAGTTACCTCCGAAGTAAGGGATTTGGACGCCATCACAATTTCACTTCGAGTAGGATACACCTTCAATGAACAGGAGTTAACAAGGTTGGGGTGTATAAAACTTTCAGTACTGCCACAGTCTATCAAACACCCAGTAGGACGACCATTAATCTTAATGTCCACCATAGATTTTGACAAGGAACACGGTATGGTCTGGTCAACCGTAGCCGAGGCTAGAGTAAAACGATAGGCGGCAGCAGAGAAGACATCGGGTACAGGATTACCCTTACACACTTTACTAAAATGTCCCCGTTTCTTACATTTAAAACAGGTAGCCTCTCTGGCTGGGCAACTTTGCCTGGGGTGTTTAGATTGGCCACAAAAATAACACTTAGACCCATGGGGCACAGCCGCAACAATAGGATTAAGTGGGGGCTCCATTGGTGTTATGGATGCCTCCATACTCGGAACACACGAGGCTGAGAGAGATGCATGGGCTGATGCATACACTTCTGAATTCTTCTGGGCTACATCTAACGATCGAGCAGCAGCGACAACCGTTTTTAAAACTAACGAGTCGTTCTCGAGGAGTCTCTGTCTAATATAATTAGATCGGAGGCCAGATATGAAAGAATCGCGGATGGCTTCTTCCTGATACACTATGGCAGAGACAGCCTTGTAGTTGCAACCCTTAGCCAAAGCCTTAAGGTCCTGCAGGAAATCGTCCAGAGATTCCTCGGGTAATTGCCTGCGAGTAGACAGGTGATACCTGGCGTATACTTCGTTAACCGACTTAAGGTACTGGGCTTTAACAGCTGCGAGGGCCTCTTCATATGTAGTAATATCTTCAATTATAGAGTAAGTTTGATGACTTACCAAGTTGGTTAGAAGACCCAACTTGTTAACCATCGGATCGGTCGATGATGCGATGAAGCGTTCAAAACATCGGAGCCAATGCGTAAATTTCTTCGACGCATCTGCCGAATGGGGATCGATATCCAGACGCTCTGGTTTCAAAAATCGATCCATCTTCCAAAAGTTGTTATTTAATAAAATTGATGTGCCAAATAACTGCCCGAATCTGAAGTTAAAGCTTAAGACTGAAGCCTTTTATTAAATAAGAATCATGGCAGAGTTAACAGAGTCCATCATCGACCGAGCCCTTGGTAGAACATACCAGAAGAGGGGTGGGGCCAGGGAGGAGCATTAGTGGTTCCCCCTGGTGGAACATTCCAGACATTACAAGTGCAAGTACAAATATCAGAACACAGTTATTTCATCACACACCTTCCATGGCAAGAACATCCTTCCTCAGATAAGGCGACCAAAACTGCACACAATACTCAAGATGTGGTCTCACCAAGGCCCTGTACAACTACAGCAAGACATCCTTGTTCTTGTACTCAAACCCTCTCGCTACGAAGGCCAACATACCATTTGCCTTCTTAACCACCTGCTGCACCTGCATGCTTACCTTCAGCGACTGGTGCACAAGGACACCCAGGTCTCGTTGCACTTCCCCTTCTCCCAATCTATTGCCATTCAGATAATAATCTGCCTTCCTGTTTTTGCCACCAAAGTGGATAACCTCGCATTTATCCACGTTATATTGCATCTGCTATGCTTTTGCCCAATCACCCAACCTGTCCAAATCATCCTGGAGTCTCATTGAAAACAACTGACGGCAGCGAACACGGCGTCTGCTGCTCTCAGTCGCGAGCCAATTTCTCAAAGAGGCCTGAAATAGGTGTTCGGCCCTTTCCATTTGCAATGGGCCTAACTCTAGTTTCAGGCGACTCTCTATGAGGTGCCCTCACCCATCTGGCATGGACTGAGCGGGTGTGCATGCCATCTTGGATCCTTCAGCGCCCGTTTTACTCCTGAAAAAAACGTGCGCCGCTGTTCAGTCGAATTTTGAGGCCACAGGCTTTTCCCCTTGACAGTTCAGTGACTGATGCCGGGCCAGAGCAATACTCCTACAAGGCGTGAAAAACACCTGAACCTATCCAAGTCAGCCCTAAAGCTACGGTGGTTAATTATCTGCGGTTGCCTCACACAGCGCTTTTTTTTCTCCCCGAGGAGGTTCAGCTCATTTTCATAAGATGCTGCAGAGCAAAACCCGCTGGGTTATAGCTATAATTGGCGCATGAATCGGGCGATAGGCATGTCCTGGGACGTTTTTGCTGGCCTGTGCAAGGCTTAATTGAAAGAAATACTACAGACTTGAGCTGCTCCTGTCGGGTCAAAGGCCAACGTCACCCTGCGTTGGGCTGCAAAGACAACTGCCTTTGGAATAAGTTGAGCAGTTTTGAACATAACAAACCAAACAGTGCCAGAAGTTGGGTTCAGTTTTTTGGATTCAGTGTAAGACTGAGGGAGTGCTGCACGGTCAGAGGTTAAACCGAGGCCCCCGTCTGCTCTCTCAGCTGGACGTAAAAATTCCCTCAGCACTATTTCGAAGAAGAGCAGGGCAGGGCAGTTCTCCCCGGTGTTCTGGCCAATATTTATCCTTCAATCAACATCACTAAAACAGATTGCCTGGTCATTATCGCATTGCTGTTTATGGGAGCTTGCTGTGCGCAAATTGGCTGCTGCGTTTTCCTACATTACAACAGTGACTACACGTCAAAAAGTACTTCATTGGCTGTAAAGCACTTTGGAACATCAGTGGCTGTGAAAGGCTAGCATTCCCTTTGCCAATGCAGTTTTCCCCTGTCGAAAGAGGATTTTGGTAACGCGAGGAGCTGCCCACTTGGTATAACTACAAAAGTGAAATTCAGGAATGAGAAAAGTCCCATGAGGCCAATTGAAGCTCGCACCTAGTAGTTGGCAGCCATCTGCTTTTTGGAGCGAGCAATGAGCATTTACAGCCCCAGATCACACTAGCCGCAGAGGGCCAACAAATATTCACGTGTTCCTGGAGATTTTAAGTTGCTCCATCGTACTCTGCGAGTTATCGCTTCAGTGGCTGCATTGGAGAGAGAATACACAATGCGTTATGGGCCGAGTTATTCCATCCCCGCGGTCCCCCATGTGAATGGAGACCATTATACCTTGACAAATATACATGTACGTTAACTAAAAGAAAGAACTTACATTAATATAGCATCTTTCACAACCTCTAAGATGTCCCAAAACACTTTACAGCCAACAAAGTGTTTTTTGGAGTGTAGTCACTGTTATAATGTAGGAAACACGGCAGCCAATTTGAGCACAGCAAGCTCCCACAAACAGCAATGTGATAATGACCAGATCATCTGTTTTGGTGATGTTGATTGAGGGATAAAATATTGGCCAGGACATTAACTAAAGATAAACGTTTGTTGATGTAATGCCTTATCGTGTCGTCCAAAAATATATGTAAGTGCTTCACGTGAAATGAATTACCTTTCTGGAATTAAATTAAATTGCGATTGTTACGTAGGCAAACATATTTGTTGACGGCAAATCCCACAAATAGCAGTGAGATGAGTGATTAGTTCATTGGATCGTAAAGCACAGTTTCATTCGGCCCATCGTGTCTGTGCCGGCTCTATGAAGGAGCTATCCAATTAATGCCACTCCCCCTGCTCTTTCCCCATTGCCCCACAACTGCTTCCTTTTCAAGTATTTATCCAATTCCCTTTTGAAAGTTACTAATGAATCTGCTTTCACCACCCTTTCAGGCAGCGTGTTCCAGATCATAGGAACATGATTAGACCATTCAGCCCCTCGAGCCTTCTCCGCTATTCTGTCAGATCATGGTTGATCTACTCCATTTACTCACCTCAGCTTCATATCCCTTGATACCCTTACCTCGCAAAAATCTATCGATCGCCGTCTTGAAAGCTACAGGGATCGCAACAGCTCGCCGCGTGGAAAAAAACATTCTCCTCATCTCCCCGCTCGTTCTTTTGCCAATTATCTTAAAGACACTTCTGATAAAAGGTCATCGACCTGAAATGTTAGCTCTGCTCTCCTCTCCGCATGTGCTGCCTGGCCCGCTGAGTGTTTTTCCAGCATGTTCTGTTTTTATCTTAAGTACTGATCTGTGTTCTTTCTGTGGGCAGGGTGTGGGATGAAGGGTGCGGGGGTAGGGTAATATTGGCCAGGGTTGGAGGCGGATTCCCGGCTCTACTTTAAGCAGCACGATGGGGGTCTTGAACGCCCACCTGCCCGCAAGGCCGAAGGGTGGCAACTCTCCCCCAGTCCCCCAGCACTGGTCCTCTTGTAATATGCACTGGAGCAAGGCTTGAAGGCAACTTCTTGGCTCAGAGGTGAGAGTGCTGTCAAATGAGTCAAGTTAACACTGAAATGACAAACAGTAATGGCTGGCCCTCTATCCTGATCTAGCCGACAGTTTGTCACCTGCTTGTCCGTGGTAAGTACATCAATTCCGCACCCAGTTATTCTTGCGGTGTTGCCCCTACAAGGCACTGGTTATTAAATTTTTGTATTGATTTATCTCACGTGTCTTGTGTTTAACTTATTCATTCGCTGTGGAATCCTGGTCCCTTGCACCATCTCCTCATTCTGCTGTCGAACGATCAATCATACTGTGTCATTTACAGAAGAATTCTGACTGATGGGAATAAAAAACCAGCAGACAAAGCTCACTTTATCAAACTGAAATGCTGCAATGTGTTTTCTGCACAGTGAACTGTTACAGCGATGTACTTCAATCCGGCTCACATAGTGCGTTAGGTCATGGTATTTTGTTCTCTCAGTGCTTATTCTTCAATTAAACAATTTAAAATTTAAGTGCTGGTTTTGGGGCTGATTCACATCAATGGGGCTGCGGTGAAAAGGGTGGACAGCTTTAAGTTCCTCCGAGTCCACATCACGGAAGACCTCTCCTGGTCCCTCAATACCTCCTCTCTGGTGAAGAAGGCCCAGCAGCGCCTATATTTCCTAAGGAGGCTGAAGGGATGTAACCTGTCACCCCTGATCCTCTCTAACTTTTACCGCTGCACAATAGAGAGCATCCTGACAAACTGTATCACAGTATGGTATGGCAGCTGTAGCTACTATGACCGGAAAGCCCTGCAGCGGGTAGTCAAAACTGCCCAACGCATTACCGGCACCCGGCTACCGACCATAGAGCTCATATACCAGAAACGCTGTCTACGGATGTCACGGTCCATCATCAAAGACCCTACCCACCCCAGCCACAGTCTGTTCGCCCTCCTGCCATCTGGGAGACGCTACAGATGCATTCGCACCCGTACGACCAGATTTAGGAACAGCTTCTTTCCCAGGGCTGTCATCCTACTGAACTCCACAAATAAACTCTAAAGCCTGCACATCTGCCAATGCACTTTATTATGGTTATGTTTATGTTAATGTATTACAAGCCAAATGTATGTTGAATGTTTAAATGTCTTAATCTAAATGTACACTCTCGGGAGCCGCAAGCCTACGTTTCGTTGTACTGCACTTGTGCACTAACAATGACAATAAAAGTTGATTTGATTTGATTTTGATTGGATTATTCCTGTTGAATCATGAGACATAGATCAGTATCACTCGTAACATGCCTATTTTAATTGGACCAATCGCGGTGGCATTGGGTTGCCCCAGTGTCTCCAGACAGAAATAAGAAAGAAGGAACAAAGATTTGCATTTATATAGCACCTTTCCTGAATTCAGGATGTCCTAAAGCATTTTACAGCCAATGAAGCACTTTTGAAGTGAAGTAGGAAACACAGCAGCCAAATTGCGCTCAGCAAGCTCCCACAAACAGCAATGTGATAATGACCAGGTAATCTGTTGGTTGAGGAATAAATACTGGCCAGGACACTGGGGAGAACTCTTCGAAAAAGTGGCCATTGGGATCTTTTATGTCCATCTGAGAAGGCAGACGGGGCCTTGGTTTAACGTCTCACCTGAAAGACGGCACCTCTGACACTGCAGCACCTCCTCAGTACTGCACTGGGGTGTCAGCTTTGCGCACAAGGTCCTGAAGTGGGACTTGAGCCCATAACCTTCTAACTCCAGAGGCAAGAGGTGCGACCCACCGAGCCACAGCTGACAATGGCTGCCTACGCCAGTCATTGAATTCCTGCAATTTTAACAGAATCGCCAAGCTTATTTAAAATGATTGAGTAAATAGCCCAGGTTACTTGGAGTATGAGGCATAAGTGCATATCAGAGTTCCGGATAAAAATGCAAATTGAAGTACACAAATGTAGATATTGTAGGAACGGAGGTTCCTATCGAAAAGACTGAGTTTGACTCAGGCAATGAACTTTAATGGAACAAAACAGGTTTTAACTAGAAACTGCTGGAATACTTCGAATACAGGTCTGCTCTCTTTGAAGGCTCCACGAGGACTGATCCTCTGGTCTGAAAGCTGACGTCATGACGTCATCACGTTCTTCCCGCCATTGGGGAATCACGTGACTAACGGCATGACGTCATCACGTTGAAACCGCGCTGTAAAAGTAACTAGACATTGTACAGTCAAACAGTGTAATTAAAGGTACAGACACAGACAGTAACTACATTGCTGTTAAAGGAATTATGTACAACCGCTCTGAGTCCTTTGGTGGCTCCGCCACATGCGCCCCCCCCAGAATTGTCTTTAACAGAAAAAGTGAGATGAGGGGGAGGTCTGACAAGTCTGTCTGATCGACTTCGATAACCTGGCAGAGGAAGTTGATGACCGGTGGTCGAGCTGGCAGGTGATTGTGCTTGAGTTGGCGGGTGGCTTTGGTTGATCTGGCACGGCGGCTGCGGGCGGTCGGCCACGTTTCGGCAGTTGAGCGATGACAACTGGGCGGTCCAGGTCCAGGTGAGCCGGTTTCAATTGGTCCACCGTAATGTGATCTGGCTTTCCTCTGATGTCGACCGAAAAGGATTTGTCTCCTGGTTCGATGACGCGGAAAGGACCAGTGTAAGGGGGCTTGAGCGGATCCCGGTGAACGTCGTGGCGGATGAATACATACTCAGCATTCTTCAGTTCCGCTGGCACGTGGGAGTTCTGTAAGCCGTGATTTGATGTAGGCACCGGAGTGAAGCACCTGGCCACTTCCTGGTGGCTAATGAGTTGCTGGGAGGCGGACCATGGCTCTGTGGGAGAAGGGAGGAAATCCCCTGGTACTCGGAGAGGCTGGCCGTAGACAAGTTCAGCTGAGGACGATTACAGGTCCTCTTTGGGTGCTGTACAAAGACCCAAAAGGACCCATGGAAGTCTGTCCACCCATCCTGCACCTTGAAGACTGGCCCGAAGGGCGGCTTTAAGCGACCTGTGGAATCGCTCGCAAAGGCCGTTTGCCTGTGGATGATAGGCGGTGGTGCGATGAAGTTTGGTGCCGAGCCCCTGAGCTACAGCGTTCCAAAGCTCTGAGGAAAATTGTGGCCCACGGTCGGAAGAGATGTCCGCCGGTACCCCGAAACGGGCAACCCAACAGGAGATGAAAGCTCTAGCGACGTCTGCCGAAGTGGTGGAAACCAAAGGAATTGCCTCTGGCCACCTAGTGGTGCGGTCCACCATGGTGAAGAGATGAGTATAACCCTGAGAAGGCGGAAGCGGCCCCACAAGGTCCACATGCACGTGGTCGAAACGACGCTCCGGAACAACAAACGTAGCCACTGGAGCTTTAACATGACGCTGGACCTTGGCCTTCTGGCAGATTACGCAGGTGTTAGCCCAGTCATGGACATCGAGGTGCATACCTTTCCAGACGAACTTCGCCGACATAAGCCGTTGTGAAGCCTTCATCCCAGGGTGCGACAACCCGTGTATGGCATCAAACACCTTCCGGCGTCATGCGACCGGCACAATAGGTCAGGGAACGCCCATGGAGATGTCGCAAAGGAGCGTGGCGCCTGTGGCCTGGAAAGTGACGTCGGTCGCTTGGAAACTAGAGGGGACAGTTCTGTATGATTGGACCTCAGTGTCCGAGGCCTGATCTGCAGCCATGAGGGCGTAGTCGATCCCCAGGTGAACCGTGTGGACTATCGCACGGGAGAGGCAATCCACCACCAGGTTGTCCTTACCAAACACATGTTGAATTTCCATGGTAAATTTGGAAATAAACGTCAAGTGACGTTGTTGACGAGCGGACCATGGTTCGGCGGTCTTGGCCATGGCGAACGTTAGAGGCATGTGGTCGACAAAAGCCATGAAGGGACGTCCTTCTAATAAGAACCGGAAATGGCGGATGGCTAGGAAAAGGGCCAGTAGCTCCCGATCGAAGGTGCTGTATTTTTTTTCATTTTTCTGTAGTTGACGGCTGAAAAACGCCAGCAGCTGCCACGTGCCGTTGACCCACTGCTCTTGCACTGCGCCGATGGCGTAGTCTGACGCGTCCGTGGTAAGGGCGATGGTGGCACCTGGAAGTGGGTGCGCCAGCATGGTTGCATTGGCCAAAGCGCTCTTGGTGTTGACGAACGCCTGGTCCATCTCGGCTGTCCAGCTGATTGGATCCTTACCGGACTTGCCCTTGAGGGCCCTGTACAAGGGTTGCATAAGCTGAGCCGCCTTAGAGACAAAACGGTGATAGAAGTTGACCATCCCCAGGAACTCTTGCAAGGCCTTGACGGTTAGCGGGCGCAGGATAGAGGTAACCGCTTCCACCTTCGTCATTAAGGGGACGGCGCCGTCCGATGTTATGCGGTGTCCCAAGAAATCGATCTGCTGCAGGCCGAACTGGCACTTGGCCGGGTTGATGATTAAACCGTGCTGGCTGAGGCGCATAAAGACGGTACGCAAATGGGAGATGTGCTCTTCCTTGCTAGCACTGGCGATGAGAATGTCATCAAGGTAGACGAAGATGAAGCGTAGGTCTCGGAGCACGGAGTCCATTAAGCACTGGAACGCCTGTGCCGCGTTCTTCAAGCCAAACGGCATCCGCAGGAACTCAAAGAGGCCGAAAGGGGTGATGACTGCGGTTTTTGGGACATCTTGCGGGTGCACGGGAACCTGGTGATACCCCCGGATGAGGTCGACTTTAGAAAAGATAGAATTTCCCGCCAAATGGGCTGAGAAATCCTGAATATGCGGAATCGGGTACCGATCAGGAGTGGTGGCGTCGTTCAGGCGTCGGCAGTCACCGCATGGCCGCCAGCCGCCGCCCGGTTTCGGAACAATGTGGAGAGGCGAAGACCAGGGACTATTGGATCGGCGAATGATCCCGAGCCGCTCCATCGTGTCGAACTCCGCTTTCGCAGCCGCGAGCTTGCCGGGTTCGAGCCTTCTAGCCCGTGCATAAACCAGGGAGCCAATAGTGGTGATATGATGTTCAACACCATGCTTCGTGGCCGAGGAGGAGAAAGTAGGCCTTGTCAGCTCCGGGAACTCTCCGAGGTGCCGAGTGAAGTCATCCGGAGGAGGGAAGGTTCAGGCAATAGAGCGTGCCACGGTGGTACCGTGGTAGCACGGAATCGAGTGGAAGGTGGCCACGTTGATCAACCGGCGGTGCCGGACATCGACGAGGAGGCTGTTGGCACACAGAAAATCCGCCCCAGGATGGCCTGTGAGACTATGGCTGTGACGAATTCCCAACAGAAGCGCTGACTGCTGAAACAGACTTGGACCCGTCACTTTCGGAAAGTTCGAATTGCTGCGCCATTAGCCGCTACGAGGGAAAAACCGTGGTTCCCAGCCTGCATATCGAGCTTCGACGCAGGTAGAATGCTACACTGCGCCCCGGTGTCACAAAGGAAATGTCGACCCGATAGGGAATCGGTGATATTGTAGGAATGGAGGTTCCTATCAAAAAGACTGAGTTCGACTCAGGTAATTAAATTAATGAACTTTAATGAAAACAAACGAGTTTAAACTGGAAATTGCTAGGACACATCAATAACAGGTCTATTCTCCTTGAGGGCTCCACGAGGACTGATCCCCTGATAAGGAGAGTGACGTCATGACGTCATCACGTTCTTCCCGCCGTTGGGGCATCACTTGACTAACGGCATGACATCATCACGTGCTGTAAAGGTAACTGGCATTGTACAGTCAAACAGTGTAATTAAAGGTACAGTCACAGACAGTAACTACATTGCTGTTAAAGGAATTATGTACAACCGCCCTGAGTCCTTTGGTGGCTCCGCCACATGCGCCCCCCCCCCCAGAATTGTCTTTAACAGAAAAGGTGAGGCGAGGAAGAGGCCTGATGAGCCTGTCCGATCGACTTCGATACCCTGGTAGAGGAAGTTGACGACCGGTGGACGTGTTGGCAGTCGGTGGCGGCTGAGCAGGCGCGGCGAGCGCAGACGGGTTGTCAGGCGGCTTTGGTTGATCAGATGCGGCGGCCACGGGCGGTCGGCCATGTTTGGGTGGTTGAGCGACTACGACAGGGTGGTCCAGGTCCAGGTGAGCCGGCTTCAAGCGGTCCACCGAGATGTGATCCGGTTTCCCTCCGACGTCGACCAAAAAGGATTTGTCACCCAGTTCGATGACGCGGAAAGGACCAGTGTAAGGAGGATTGAGCGGATCCCAGTGAGCGTCGTGTCGGATGAAGACATACTCCACAGTCTTCAGTCCCGTTGGCATGTAGGAGGTCTGCAAACCGTGATTGGACGTAAGGATCGGGGCAAAGCATCTGGCCGCTTCTTGGTGGGGAACGAGTTGCCGGGAGGCGGACCATGGCTCTGTGGGCGAAGGGAGGAAATCTCCTGGTACCCGGAGCAGCTGGCCATAGAAGAGCTCAGCTGAAGATGCAGATCATCTTTGGGCACCGTACGGAGACCCAACAGGACCAATGGGAGTCTGTCCACCCATCCTGCGCCTTGAAGTCTAGCCCGAAGAGAGGCTTTAAGCGACCTGTGGAATCGCTTGCAAAGGCTGTTTGCCTGCGGATGATAGGCGGTGGTGTGATGAAGCTTGGTGCCGAGCCCCTGAGCCACAGCATTCCAAAGATCCGAGGAAAACTGTGGCCCGTGGCCAGAGGAGATGTCCGCCGGTACTCCAAAACGGGCGACCCAACAGGAGATGAAAGCTCTAGCGACGTCTGCCGACGTGGTGGAAACCAAAGGAATTGCCTCTGGCCACCTAGTGGTGCGGTCCACTATGGTAAGGAGATGAGTATAACCCTGAGAAGGTGGAAGCGGCCCCACAAGGTCCACATGCACGTGGTCGAAACGACGCTCCGGAACAGTAAATGCAGCTACTGGAGCCTTGACATGACGCTGGGCTTTGGCCTTCTGGCATATGACGCAGGTATTAGCCCAGTCACGGACATCGATGTGCATCCCCTTCCAGACGAACTTGGCTGACATAAGCTGTTGCGGAGCCTTCATCCCTGGGTGCGACAACCCGTGTATGGCATCAAAAACCCTCCGGCGCCATGTGACTGGCACTATGGGACGAGGAACTCCCATGGAAACGTCGCAAAGGAGCGTGGCACCTGCATCCTGGAAGACGACGTCGGTCGCTCGGAAGCTGGAGGGAACAGTTCGATATGATTGGACCTCCGAATCCGAAACCTGATCTTTCGCCATGAGGGCGTAGTTGATCCCCAGGTGCACCGCGTGGACCGTCGCACGGGAGAGGCAATCTGCCACCAGGTTGTCCTTCCCAGACACATGTTGAATGTCCATAGTAAATTCGGAAATGAACGTCAAGTGATGTTGTTGACGAGCGGACCACGGTTCGGTGGTCTTGGCCATGGCGAACGTAATGGGTTTGTGGTCGAAAAAAGCCGTGAAGGGGCGCCCCTCCAATAAAAACCGGAAATGGCGAATGGCGAGGAAAAGGGCCAGCAGTTCCCTATCGAAGGTGCTGTACTTTTTTTCATTTGTTCGCAATTGACGGCTGAAAAACACCAGCGGTTGCCACGTGCCGTTGACCCATTGCTCTTGCACCGCACCGATGGCGTAGTCTGATGCATCGGTGGTAAGGGCGATAGTAGTACCTGGCAGTGGGTGTGCCAGCATGGTTGCGTTAGCCAAAGCATTCTTGGTGTCACCGAATGCCTGGATCATTTCAGCTGTCCAGCTGATTGGGTCTTTACCGGACTTGCCCTTGAGGGCCCCGAACAAGGGTTGCATGAGTTGAGCTGCCTTGGGGACGAAACGGTGGTAGAAGTTGACCATCCCCAGGAACTCCTGCAAGGCCTTGACTGTCGACAGCCGCGGGAAAGAGGTAACCGCCTCAACCTTCGTTGCCAAAGGGACGGCGCCGTCCGATGTAATGCTATGTCCCAGGAAGTTGATTTGTTGCAGGCCGAACTGGCACTTGGCCGGGTTGATGATTAAACCGTGTTGGCTGAGGCGCGTAAAGAGGGAACGCAAATGGGAGATGTGCTCCTCCTTGCTGGCACTGGCGATGAGTATGTCATCAAGGTAGACGAAAAGGAAACGCAGGTCCCGAAGAACGGAGTCCATTAAACACTGGAACGCCTGTGCTGTGTTCTTTAAGCCAAACGGCATCTGCAGGAACTCAAAGAGGCCAAAAGGGGTTATGACAGCGGTTTTCGGGACATCTTGTGGGTGCACTGGAGCCTGGTGATATCCACGGACGAGGTCGACTTTAGAGAAGATAGTATTTCCCACCAAGTCGGCTGAGAAGTCCTGGATATGCGGGATCGGGTACCGATCCGGAGTGGTAGCGTCGTTGAGGCGTCGGTAGTCACCGCATGGCCGGCAGCCGCCGCCTGGTTTCGGCACGATGTGGAGAGGCGAAGACCAGGGACTGTTCGATCGCCTAATGATGCCGAGCCGCTCCATTGTGGCGAATTCCGCCTTCGCAGCTGCGAGCTTGCCGGGATTGAGCCATCTAGCTCGCGCATAAACCGGGGAGCCAGTGGTGTTGATGTGATGTTCAACACCATGTTTCGTCGCTGAAGAGGAGAAGGTGGGCCTTGTCAGCTCCGGAAACTCCCCAAGGAGCTGCGTGAAGTCATCTGGAGGACGAAAAGCACAGGCAATGGAACGCGCCACGGAGGTACTGTGGAAGCACGGGATCGAGTGGAAGGTTATAGGATTCGCAAAATTGGATTTCATATTAATAAGGGTCAATAGGCAGAAGAGGCCATGATTTTAAAGACTGTTTTAAAAGAAGCCCAGAAAAAGGGGCATACAAAATGGCCACCGTATCATGTGACCAGCTTATTGGGACACTTTTAAAATGGTTCCTGCGCAACCTCAGACTATGAACCCATAGTAAGTTCTGGAAGTCGTTCCTGAGAGAACGAAACCAGACCCAGAGGCATGCATATGGATTAGATGCAGATCCACTCAAGACCGGCCTGGAGACAGAGGCCATCTAAATGTTGACCCAGACGAAAGAGGACAATTTCATATTCATGAGAACAACACCAAGGGCTCGGTAACGGATCAGCAGGACATTAAAAACAATGAGAGCCATTTCAAACCAGAGATGGGCCTATTACCAGCTGCTTAAAATGATTTTAAATACAATAACTGCCCCGCTGTGCTCAAAGCCCGCCAAAGTTAAAACAAAGACTAACCTGATTTTGGGCGGGAAGTGAAGCCTCGGGAAGAATGGTATATCTGCCAAGACCGTTCGGCAGTTGAGACGGCAGTGGGACACGACTCGACAGGCGCAGCTTGAGGAGGAAGACACAGCTTGGGAGAAGACGCTGGAGGAAGCTTGAATCGGCAAGCTCGGACGGTCACAAGGAGAGTCGAGCTAAAAGGCAGTTTACAGTCGGACAGTCATTGCAGCCCCAGCAGCCAGTCCAGCTTTTGAGCTGAGCAAAGAGGAGCTGGCTTGGGGAAAGATCAGCGGACTCCTCTCCACCGTGGGAGAAGAAAGAAGGGTAATTATGACTGTATAAAAAGTCATTCGGAACCAGCGTCCCACCCCGGGGAAAACCATCGGGAGATCATCGACGACCCCCGGGCCGCAGCTGAAAGTAGAAGGGGCCATACAAGCCCAAGGCTCCCCTGACCAGGGTCGAGCCGACGATCCTCGACCCCGCCGACATCCAGGCCCGCCGGTGTCCAGCCGCCCCTGACCCCCACATCAGGAGAGTGGTGTGGCGCAGCTCGCAGGGGCTCCACGATCCACGTGGAGACTGTAGTGTATGTACCTTTAAGAGAGAACTACTTTTACAGCTCCTGTATACTGTAGTACCGGCAGTGACCACACCTGTATATAAGCCTTGAGCATGCCTCTGTACCCCCAGTCTTGAGACTACCCTACTCCAGTAAACACCTGTTGATTGTTAAGTTACAGCATCTGTGTAGTTATTGAAAAACATCATACTCTCAGAATCACGGATCTAACAGTGGCGATGAGTGTCGATTCGAATCTACCTGCAACTCTGCATTTCCCTTCGAGGATTCGCTCCGGGAGGGCGGTGGAAGAAAGTCGAGGCCAGAAACACGGGCGTCGACCATGAGCAACCGCCCAGTCGTCCGGCAGAGAGTGAACATCGCAGGGGAGGCTGTGGAGAGCCGGGCTTGGTTCCCCAGCCACGATGATCAGCAACAGACTAACAACAGGTACAGCGCAGACCCTTCCCGGACAGCGGCGGCTGGAGCCGACCGACGGCAGAGAAAAAGCTGAGCAGCGTCGACGGGGTAAGAGAGAGGGTGAAGCGCACAGGGCGCTGCCGGGGGTTGAAAACCGAGCGGCGTCGAGGAAAAACAAAACGGAGAGAGAGAGGGTAAAGCAGCAGCCGGGTTCAGGACCGAGCGGCGGAAACGGGAAAGGCGCACAGAAAAAAAACGCGCAGAGCACAGCTAGGGCTCAAGGGCTGAACAGTGTCTGCGGGGAGAAGAAGGGAGAGCGCGGGAGATGCCATTGAGCCACGGAGAAGAAGGAAGAGCATGGGAGACGCCATTTTTAGAAGCCGCAGCGGAGAAGAAGGGCGAGCGCGGGAAGAAAGGAAAGCGCGGGAGACGCCATTTTGTGCCAGCGGAGAAGAAGGGAGAGCGCGGGAGATGCCATTTTTGACAGTTAAATCACACCCAGGGATGCCGAAGAGTGGCAGTATCTCTACGTTTGACAATGAAGTCGAAGATTGGACCACATATGTGGAACGTATTGAGGTGTACTGCAGGGCGAATGAAGTGCCAGATGCTAGGAAAGCACTGGTTTTGTTAAATTCCATGGGTGCAAAAACTTATGGTTTACTGCGAAACCTAATAACCCCAGAGAAGCCTGTGAATAAGAATTTCGAAAGCATTGTAGAAATCCTACAGGACCACTTAAACCCCACACCGCTGCTGATAGCAGAAAGATTTAAGTTCCATAAAAGGAACCAACATAAAGACGAAAGCAATGCTGAGTACTTAACGGAACTGCGCAAGCTATCGAAACACTGCCAGTTTGGAGTGGGACTAGCAGATACATTAAGGGATAAGTTTGTGTGTGGGCTTCAAAGTGAGGGAACCCAGAAACAGCTTCTATCAGAAAAGGATCTTACGCTGGACAAGGCTTTCAGCATAGCAGTATCACACGAAGCAGCCGCAAGGGTCGCTGCAGAGATACAATGGAGACTGCAAGAATAAGGCACCAATGAAATGTCCTATGGAACAGGGAATTGTTATCGCTGCGGCAGAACAACACATGACCAGAAGGATTGTTGATTCAAGGACCAAGTGTGCAGACAGTGTGGAAAAGCAGGACACATAGCAAGAGTCTGCAGGTCTGGGAAGAAAACCAACAGCAAGAAATCTCCACAGGAGAAGTACAAAAAGGTAAATAAGGTGATGGACAGTAGTTCAGACGAACAGAAAAGTGATACAGACTCCGGAAGCAAGGAGCTGGGTTGTCTGAAACTACATAAGGTAACCAAAAGGGAGGATCACCAGACTATCTGGGTTACACTCAAGATAGACGGAGTCCAAGTGAAAATGGAATTGGACACAGGATCAGCCCTAACAGTCATAAACCAAAGGGACTACAAGCGGCTATTTTCACATATACTCTTGAAAGCTACAGAGATTGCCTTGAAGACGTACACGGGGCAAAAAGTCTACCCCAAAGGAAAAATAAGGGTGAAAGTGATATACAAAGGCCAAGAAATACCTAAAATGGACCTATATGTATTGCCAGATGGAGGACCACCACTACTAGGACGTGAATGGATCCGGAAAATACAATTAGATTGGCATTCCATACAGGCACTGAAGGTTGAGGCCAAAAGAATGACGACACCACACCTGGACGACTGTCAAAAATGCTAACTGACGCGAAAGAAGTGTTCCAGGAGGGACTCGGAACACTAAAAGGCATAACAGCAACGAGTAAAATAGAAGAAACTGCAAGCCCAAAATTTCTTAAGGCCAGACCAGTGCCTTATGCGATCCGACCAGCCGTCGAAGCAGAGCTGGAAGGGTTGGAACATGCAGGAGTACTGTCGAAAGTAGACTGGAGCGAGTGGGCTACACCCATCGTTCCTGTAATGAAGAGGTCGTTGAGTAATACGCCTGGGGAACCAAAGAAGGTCCGCATCTGTGGGGATTTTAAGGTGACAGTGAACCCAATCCTTCACATGGTACAATATCCGCTTCCACGAATTGAGGATATTTTCGCCTCTCTATCTGGAGGTAAACGCTTCACCAAAATTGATCTAGCCCAGGCGTACTTGCAAATGGAGGTAGAAGAAGCCTCGAAACAATACCTCACGATCAACACTCATAAAGGTCTCTACCAATACAACCAGCTGGTGTTCGGGGTAGCATCGGCTCGGCTATTTGGCAAAGGGCGATGGATCAAGTCCTGCAAGGGATTCCAGGGACCCAGTGTTATTTGGGCGACATCCTGGTCACGGGCGAAAATGACAGTGATCACCTCGCCAACTTGGAGAAGGTGCTCACTAGATTAAAGGAATATGGGCTACGAGCTAATCGCCACAAGTGCGAGTTTTTCCAGAGGCAGATCTCGTATTGTGGCCACGTTATCGATGAAGAGGGGTTACATAAGTCTCCTGAAAAGATTGAGGCAGTAGTCAAGGCTCCAGCACCGGAAAATGTGTCACAACTGAGGTCGTTCCTCGGGCTGGTGAACTATTACCATAAGTTCTTACCAAATTTGTCTACAGTATTACACCCACTGAACAACCTACTGCAAACAGGGGTACCATGGAAGTGGAATGACGAACGTAAATGAGCTTTCCAGAAGTGCAAAGAATTGATCACATCGAAAGAGGTGTTGGCCCATTTCAACCCAGCACTACCAATTCGTTTGGCATGTGATGCATCACCCTATGGTATTGGAGCGGTGCTGTCGCACAAATTCCCAGATGGGTTGGAGAGGCCAGTATTCTTTGCATCTCGATCACTAACCTCAGCCGAGCGCAACTACGCCCAGATTGACAGGGAGGGCCTCAGCCTATTATGGGGAGTAAAAAAATTCAACCACTATCTGCATGGGCAGAAGTTCACCTTGCTGACTGACCACCAACCACTTGTCTCCATCTTTAATCCAAAGAAGGGCGTTCCGGTGATGACTGCACAATGGTTACAAAGATGGTCCCTTTTTCTAGGGGCGAACCAATATGAAATAGAATACAAAGGCACGAAACAGCATGGGAACGCTGATGGGCTATCACGCCTGCCACTGCCTACTGTGGAGGAAGCACCAGCAGTGGACCCTATCGAGATATTTTATTCATCAATAATTGAACGATTGCCAGTAACTAACACGGATATAGAGAAGGAGACCCGCAATGATCCGACGCTGTCTCGGGTATATGATTTGACAGTGAGGGGATGGCCAACACATGGCGACTCACTGTTGCCAGCATTCTCATCCAGAAGAGAACAGCTGTCAGTATGCCAGGGGACAGTGATGTGTGGATCCAGAGTTGTGAGTCCACCCAAGTTAAGGGAGAGAGTGCTAAATGAGCTTCATGAAAGTCATCTGGGAGGGGTGAAAATGAAAAGCCTTGCTAGGGCTTATGTGTGCTGGCCAGGAATCGATCAACAAATCGAGGACATAAACAAGAGCTGCTCAGGATGCCAGAAGGTCCAAAATGCACCATCACATGCCCCTCTACACCCATGGGAATGGCCCTCCTCTCCATGGCAACGAGTGCATATTGATGTTGCTGGTCCATTCTGTTGAGTCTGTGTTTTCAAATGTAGTTATGCTGAATAACAGGACACAGACTACAGAAGTAATTAAACAGGTATTTAGTGATTGAGGGTCAGGGCTGAACTGGGATACACTTTGCTCCGCAGGGTTTATATACCGGTGTGGTCACCACCGGTACTACAATGTACAGGAGCCATCAAAAAGTAGTCCATCACCTTAAGGTATCCTCTTAAGGTGGTACAGGTTACATACACTACAATTCCTCCCCTTTTAGCTTAACAGTGTACCCCCCCCAAATTAAACATCACATGGATAACATATATACAATTTTCACACAAACTGTTCAAAGGTTCAGTCTCTGAGGAGGCCTCCTGATCCAGGCCGGATAACGCCTTTCAGGGGTCTCTGGCTCTCGTTGCTGGGGTGACTCATCCATTTGATCTCCTATGGATTGAACATCATCATGTACGTTCGAGTCTGAGGTAGATGCTATAGGCTCAATAAATTCTTCAACTGGTGTCTCTGCCATGGGGTCGACCCTTGTTCTCGATTCCACAAGTTGGTCAGCATGACATCGTATTACGTTCTCTCCAACGTCTACCGTGTACATCAAGGGTCCTTGTCGGGCACGAATTGTTCCGGATTGCCATTTATCACTCCTATAGTCCCTGGCCAACACTGGTTGTCCTATTTCGAAACTATGAGTGGCCTTGTTATTTACCTGCTGGAATTGCTTGTTTTCGACTTCCCTTCGCACATTGGGTTTTAACAAATCCAACCGGGACCGCAACCTCCTGTTATAGAACATCATGGCAGGGCTTTGATTTGTCACTGCATGCGTGGCGTTTTGATACGCCATCAGGAAATTGTCCGCCTTGTGTTGTAGTGGAATATGGTCTTCGCTCATGGCCTTTATCGCCTTTTTGAACGTTTGTACAAATCTCTCGGCCAACCCATTTGTAGCCGGATGATATGGGGCAGATGTATAGGCCTAGAAATTCAGTGCCCTTCGCACCGATTTTGCGGCGCTAGAGGGCCTAGCGCTGCAATTGGCGCCGGTTCCTAAATTGCCTGGGGCCCTTCCGCGGCGGTAGACCGGTAGCGCTGCGCCGGCACCGGTGACGTCATCGGTGTGCGCAGCGTCCCGGTTGCCATGGTAACCCGGCCCCAAGCCGAAATTCAGTTGCGGCCGCCTCGCCAGTGGCAGCCGCAACTAAGACTCCGGCAAACGAGTGCTGCCGGAGTCTGCGCCGGCGCTTTAAGGAGGCGCGGCGGCCGGCCGCTTTCCCGCCGGCCGCCTGCCCGCAGCTCCCTCCCCGGACTTCTCCCCACCCCCCCCTGGAACAGATGCAAGCCCGGCACTTGTCCGAGGTGCCGGGCTCATTTTTGAGGAGATTTGCGCGGGCCGCGGCCGGGTGCAGGCAGCTCCTCCTTAACGGAAGGAGGAGGCCTGCACTTCCCGAGCCTGCCGCACCGCAGCGGGCGCCGCAGCACCGGAATAGCGCCGCAATGCGGCGCGTTGCGCCAGTTTTCAGGCGCTAAAACCCTTCAGTAGCGCCGGCAGCCGTTTGGGCGCGGCGCTACTGAATTTTTGGCGCGCGCAAAGGGACTTAGCGCCGGCGCTAATTTCCGGCGCTAAAGCCCTGGCGCAGCGCAAACTCAATTTCTAGGCCATAGTGTTTCACCCCATTCTTTTTCATGAATTTCTGGAATTCTTCTGACACGAACTGTGGTCCGTTGTCTGAACATATTTGTTCCGGCAACCCATTCCTTGCAAATATGGTTCTTAGAACTGCGATCATCTTCTCAGAGGTAGTGGTCGACATCTTAATCGCTTCTGGCCATTTAGAATGTGCGTCTACTGCTATCAAAAACATGGAATCCATGAATGGACCTGCAAAGTCGATATGCACACGTTGCCATGGGGTTGAAGACCATTCCCACGGATGCAGCGGTGCAATTGGAGGTGCATTTTGAACTTTTTGGCACCCTGAGCAGCTTTTAGCCAGATCCTCTATTTGTTTGTCGGTACCTGGCCACCACACATAAGCCCTAGCAAGGCTTTTCATCTTGACTCCCCCCAGATGACCTTCATGCAATTCCTTCAGAACTCCCTCCCTTAATTTAGGAGGAATAATCACCCTTGTTCCATACATCAATGTTCCTTGACATACGGACAGCTGTTCTCGTCTGGCTGAGAATGCTGGTAACAGTGGGTCGCCATGTGCTGGCCATCCCTTCACTGTCAAGTCGTAGACCCGAGACAGTGTCGGGTCGTTTCGGGTCTCTCTCTCAATATCTGCATTGGTGACTGGTAAGCATTCGATGATGGTCGAGTGAAATATCTCGACAGGGTCAACTGCCGGTGCCTCTTCCGCTGTAGGTAGTGGCAGGCGCGACAGCCCATCAGCATTACCATGTTGCTTTGTACCTTTGAATTCAATATCATATTGATGTGCCCCTAGGAAAAAGGACCATCTCTGAAGCCTCTGCGTCGTCATTATCGGAACACCCTTCTTAGGGTTGAAAATGGTAACCAACGGCTGGTGATCTGTCAGCAGCGTAAACTTTTGGCCTTGCAGGTAATGGTTAAATTTCTTAACTCCCCACATGAGGCTGAGAGCCTCCCTATCTATCTGAGCATAGTTGCGCTCAGCGGAGGTCAATGATCTGGATGCGAACGCGATTGGCCTTTCCGAGCCATTTGGAAACTTATGTGAGAGCACTGCCCCGATACCATATGGAGAAGCATCACAAGCTAAGCGAATAGGCAGCGTTGGGTTAAAGTGAGCCAACACTTCCTTAGAGGTGATCAGTGCCTTGCTCTTTTGAAAAGCCCACTTACAATCATCGCTCCACTTCCATGGTATTCCCATTTGCAAAAGAGTGTTCAGCGGGTGTAACACCGTGGATAAATTTGGAAGAAACTTGTGGTAATAGTTAACCAACCCAAGGAACGACCTCAACTGGGATACATTTTCCGGTGCAGGAGCTTTCACAACAGCTTCGATCTTGTCAGGTGACTTATGGAGCCCCTCCTGGTCAATGACGTGGCTGCAGTACGAGATTCGCTTTTGAAAGAACTCACATTTCTGGCGATTAACTCTGAGCCCATATTCTTTCAATCTGATGAGCACCTGCTCCAAATTCGCGAGGTGATCCTTATCATCATCTCCTGTAATCAGGATGTCGTCCAGGTAGCATTGTGTGCCTGGAATTCCCTGCAATACCTGCTCCATGGCCCTTTGCCAAATCGCTGGAGCCGATGCCACTCCAAAAACCAGTCTATTATACCGATATAAGCCCTTTTGTGTGTTGATCGTGAGATACTGGCGTGACGCTTCATCAACTTCCATCTGTAGGTACGCCTGCGCCAGGTCTATCTTGGTGAAGTGTTTCCCGCCAGACAGCGAAGCGAAGATATCTTGAATCCGCGGAAGCGGATATTGCACCGTGTGAAGAACCGGATTAACAGTGATCTTGAAATCGCCACAGATGCGAACCTTCCCAGGTTCCCCCGGCTTGTTGCTCAACGAACGCTTCATGACAGGAACAATGGGTGTGGCCCATTCGCTCCAGTCCACCTTGGACAGTACTCCTGAGTGTTCTAGCCCTTTCAGCTCTGCTTCCACAGCAGGTCGTATCGCATAAGGTACCGGCCTGGCTTTGAAAAATTTTGGGTTTGCATGTTCTTCAACTTTGATGTTTGCCGTAATTCCTTTCAGTGTTCCCAGTCCCTGTTGGAACACCTCCTTAGCATCGTCTAATATTTTGGACAGTCGTTTAGTTTTGACGTCGTCCTCTTTACAGGCATCTACAGTCAGTGCTTGTATGGAATGCCAGTCCACATTTATTCTCCGGATCCATTCCCGTCCCAGTAGTGGCGGACCTCCATCAGGTAACACATACAAGTCAATTTTCTGACTTTCTTTACCATTGTAGACCACGTTTACTTTTATCTTTCCTTTGGGGTATACTATTTGCCCCGTGTATGTTTTCAATACAATCTCCATATCCCTCAGGGGAATGTGCGAGAATAACCTTTTGTAATCTTGCTTATTCATGACCGTTAATGCCGATCCAGTGTCCAATTCCATCTTCACTTGGACTCCTGCTATCCGAAGCATGACCCAGATAGTTTGGTGGTCTGCTGTGTTACCCACATTATGTATTTTTAGACAACCCGGTTCCTTACTGCTGGAGTCTGAATCCATCTTCTGTTCATCCGAACTGTTCTCTGTCACCTTGTGTACTTTTTTGTACTTCTCCTGCGGCGACCTTTTGCTGCTGGCCTTCTTTCCTGACCGGCATACTCTCGCTATGTGACCAAGTTTGCCACATTGCCTGCATTCTTTATCTTTGAACCAGCACTGGCTCTGGTCATGCGTTGTCCTTCCACAACGATAGCACTTTACTGCGCCCAATGCCATTTCATTGGTGCTGAATTCCAATGGCCTTTGCTGTATCTCTGCAGCACCTCGTGCTGCTGCCTCGTGCGATGCTGCAATGCTGAAAGCTTTGTCCAGCGTAAGGTCCTTTTCCTCTAGCAGTCGCTTCTGGGTTCCTTCCCTTAGGAGCCCGCACACAAACTTATCTCTCAGTGCGTCTGCTAGTCCTGTACCAAACTGACAGTACTTTGATAACTTGCGCAGTTCGGTTAGGAATTCAGCATTGCTTTCTTCTTTAAGTTGAATTCTTTTGTAGAATTTAAATCGTTCTGCTATCAGCAGCAGTGTGGGGTTTAAATGCTCTTGCAGGATAGTAACAATATCCGCGAAACTCTTCCCTACCGGTTTGTCTGGTGTTACCAGGTTCCTTAATAACCCGTACATCTTCGCACCCATCGAGTTTAATAGGGTTAATGCTTTCTTATCCTCCGGTACCTCATTCGTTGTACAGTAAACTTCGATGCGTTCCACATAAGTGGCCCAATCTTCCACATTGTTATCAAAAGCAGTGATGTTACCCGTTTTTGGCATCCTTGTTGAGTTTCCTTTCCTTCGGATATGATTATTATTTTATTTTATTTTTATTTTTATTTTTTTCAAAATGGCGGCTTTTCCCGCGCTTGGCGGCTTTTCCCGCGCTTGTCTTCTTCCCCCGCCGACTCAATATGGCGATTCCCATGCTGTTGCCGTTCACGCCTCCCAGCGGTCCTTTATTTTCCCCTACACTGCTGCTCTTGTGCCCCGCCGCTCCTGCGGTCCATGTGGTCATAAACGCTTTTCTGGCTGCTGCGCGTCTCTGCCCCGATTGCAGTCCGGCCCCTGACACCGGCTGCGGTCGTGTTCTCTGCCCTTTTCGTTGTTTCCCCTCCCCTTCTCTTACTGACAACTCGGCCGACTTCCCCCCCGTGCCGCTCGATCGGGCTTACCCGCCGCTGTCGTCGAAGGGATGTTCACTGATGTTTGACTTCGTGGCCAGAAACCAACCCGGGTTCCCGGTGGCCTCCCGTGTGATGCAGTGCCCAGCAGAATGTTGAGGGTGGATGTCCTTGTTCGACGCCCGTTTCAGAGGACGAAGCTTCCTTTGATGCAACTGCCGCTAGGTAAGATCAGACTCGTCGCCACTGTTGAGTCTGTGTTTTCAAATGTAGTTATGCTGAATAACAGGACACAGACTTACAGAAGTAATTAAACAGGTCTTTAGTGATTGAGGGTCAGGGCTGAACTGGGACACACTTTGCTCCGCAGGGTGTGGTCACCACCGGTACTACAATGTACAGGAGCCATCAAAAAGTAGTCCATCACCTTAAGGTATCCTCTTAAGGTGGTACAGGTTACATACACTACACATTCATGGACTCAATGTTCTTAATAGCAGTGGATGCTCACTCGAAATGGCCTGAGGTGATAAAAATGTCCTCAACCATTACAGAGAAAACGATTGCAGCCCTACGACCATATTTGCCAGGAACGGCTTGCCAGAGCAGATTTGCTCTGATAATGGACCACAGTTTGTGTCCGAAGAGTTTTGGAAATTTATGAGAAGGAATGGGGTAAGGCATTACACATCCGCCCCGTATCATCCAGCCACAAATGGATTGGCTGAGAGGTTCGTACAAACCTTTAAAAAGGCGATAAAGGCCATGTGCGACAATGAGATTCCACTACAGCATAAGGTGGACAATTTCTTATTAGCCTACAGAAATGCGACACATGCAGTTACCAACCAGGCCCCGGCTATGATGTTCTTTAACCGAAGGTTGAGATCTCGTCTGGATTTGCTCAGGCCAAATGTGCGAAGAAATGTGGAGGATAAACAATTCCAGCACATCAATGAGAAGCCGACAAGGAGCTTCAATGTAGGATTTAAGGTGGTCATGGAAAAGGACAGGGATGGGCCGGAAATAAAGGTTCTAAATTGGGGGAAGGCCGATTTTAATAGGATAAGGCAGGATCTGGCCAAAATGGACTGGGATCAGCTACTTGTAGGAAAATCCGCATCAGAGCAATGGGAGGCTTTCAGAAGGGAGATTGAGATCATACAATGGCAACATGTTCCCGTAAAGGTCAAGAGTGGTTCCAAAAACCACAGGGAACCTTGGATGTCAGGGGATATACGAGAGTGGATTAGGAAAAAAAGGAGGGCTTTTGGTAGATACAAAAGGCTAAAGACGGAGGAAGCCCTAGAGGAGTACAAAAAGTGCAGGGGGATACTTAAAAAAGAAATTAGGAGATCAAGGAGGGGCCATGAAATAACACTGGCGAGCAAAATAAAGGAAAATCCTAAGATGTTTTATAAGTATATTAAGGGTAAGAGGATAACCAGGGAAAAAATAGGGCCCATTAGGGACAAAAGTGGCAATCTGTGTGTGGAGCCGGAAGATGTAGGAGGGGTTCTAAATGAATTTTTTGCATCTGTCTTCACTATGGAGAAGGACGATGTAGACATAGAAATAGGGCGGGGGGACTGCGATATGCTTGAACATATTAACATCGAGAGGGAGGAGGTATTGGCGGTTTTAGCTGGCCAAAAAATGGATAAATCCCCAGGCCCAGATGAAATGTATCCCAGGCTGCTGTGTGAGGCAAAGGAAGAGATTGCGGGGGCTCTAACACATATATTCAGGACCTCTCTGGCCACAGGGGATGTGCCAGAGGACTGGAGAACCGCTAATGTAGTACCATTATTCAAGAAGTGTAGTAGGGAAAAACCGGGGAACTACAGGCCAGTGAGCCTAACATCAGTGGTAGGAAAATTATTGGAAAAAATTCTGAGGGACAAAATTTGTCTCCACTTGGAGAGGCAAGGATTAATCAGGGATAGTCAACATGGCTTTGTCAAGGGAAGATCATGTCTGACTAATTTGATAGAATTTTTTGAGGGGGTGACTAGGTGTGTGGATGAGGGTAACGCAGTGGATGTGGTATACATGGATTTCAGTAAGGCCTTCGATAAAGTCCCGCACAGGAGACTGGTCAAGAAGGTAAGAGCCCATGGAATCCAGGGTGCCTTGGCACATTGGATACAAAACTGGCTTAGTGGCAGAAGGCAGAGGGTGATGGTCAAAGGTTGTTTTTGTGACTGGAAGCCTGTGGCCAGTGGGGTACCACAGGGATCGGTGCTGGGCCCCTTGCTGTTTGTGGTCTACATTAATAACTTGGATATGAATGTAAAAGGTATGATCAGTAAGTTCGCGGATGATACAAAAATTGGTAGGGTGGTGAATAGCGAGGAGGTTAGCCTCAGTCTGCAGGACGATATAGATGGGTTGGTCAGATGGGCGGAACAGTGGCAAATGGAATTTAACCCAGAAAAGTGCGAGGTGATGCACTTTGGGGGGACTAACAAGGCAAGGGAATACACAATGAATGGAAAGACCCTAGGCAAGACGGAGGGTCAGAGGGATCTGGGTGTGCAAGTACACAGATCCCTGAAGGCGGCGGAACAGGTGGATAAGGTGGTAAAAAAGGCATATGGGATACTTGCCTTCATTAGCCGAGGCATTGAATATAAGAGCAAGGAGGTTATGATGGAGCTGTATAAAACACTGGTTAGGCCACAGCTGGAATACTGTGTGCAGTTCTGGTCGCCACACTACAGGAAGGATGTGATCGCGTTAGAGAGGGTGCAGAGGAGGTTCACCAGGATGTTACCAGGGCTGGAGCGCTTCAGCTATGACGAGAGACTGGGCAGATTGGGTTTGTTTTCCTTGGAGCAGAGGAGGCTGAGGGGAGACATGATTGAGGTGTACAAAATTATGAGGGGCATAGATAGGATGGATGCTGAGGAGCTTTTTCCCTTAGTAGAGGGGTCAATAGCTAGGGGGCATAGATTCAAGGTAAAGGGCGGGAGGTTTAGAGGGGATTTCAGAAAGAACTTTTTCACCCAAAGGGTGGTTGGAGTCTGGAACGCACTGCCTGAAAGGGTTGTGGAGGCAGAAACCCTCACAACATTTAAGAAGCATTTGGATGAGCACTTGAAATGCCATAGCATACAAGGCTACGGACCAAATGCTGGAATATGGGATTAGATTAGACAGGGCTTGATGGCCGGTGCGGACACGATGGGCCGAAGGGCCTCTATCCGTGCTGTATTACTCTATGATTCTATGACTCTATGACAACCAGTCTTGGCCCGTGACTACCGAACAGAGAAATGGCAACCCGGAACGATATGCACAAGGCAGGGGCCATTAATGTACACAGTGGATGTTGGGGAGAACATTGTGAGACGCCACGTCGATCAGATCTTAGCGTCACAGGAACGAGTCAACCCCATGTCTCGCGTACCTGGGGATGAACCCGACATACCGGTAGCATCTACCTCAGAACCAGTAGCAGTGGAAACCGATGAACTAACCGACGAAAAGGGGCCAGAATCGCCTCCGCACCAAGAACAAGAACCTCAGGAAAGGCGCTATCCCGAAAGGATCAGGAAGCCGCCCCAAAGACTGAATCTTTAAATGGACTATTGTTGTTTAATGTGCATGTTAAAGTGTTAATTGTTATTTGAATATTATGGGTCCTGCTAATCTAAAAGGGGAGGAATTGTAGTGTATGTACCTTTAAGAGAGAACTACTTTTACAGCTCCTGTATACTGTAGTACCAGCAGTGACCACACCTGTATATAAGCCTTGAGCATGCCTCTGTACCCCCAGTCTTGAGACTACCATACTCCAGTAAACACCTGTTGATTGTTAAGTTACAGCATCTGTGTAGTTATTGAAAAACATCATACTCTCAGAATCACGGATCTAACAGAGACGAAACGCCTGAAAGGACCAAACACAGACTCGTTTTCAAAACCTTGCACTTCCTAGTGGGATTGGTGAGCATGTTTCTGGCCCTTCACAATCAGATCTAGATAGGTTTAATAAGGGGGTGGATTTAAGGGTACAATTAACATGAGTTGTTGTCCCTCAATGTTCCGTGTGTTTCCTTATTTCATGATGATCTTTGTAGAGTATAAGATGCCTGTATTTGCCTTAGTTAGTATGATGTCATTATGATTTGTTTGTGTTTGTTTTTCCCTCCCATGTACTGTACTCTTATATGTGTTGCATTTGATTTGATATTTTTCCATTTGCAATAAAATGTCATTTTGATTCATCAAACTTGGTCTACAAGAGTCTTCTCTACATTGTAGTTCCTGCGCCTATTCCAGAGTATAGAATCTAAGGGGCGAGTGGGTCGAACCACTCAAGGTTTTACTGTGCAAGAGAGAATGGCCTCTAGAGAGAGAAACCTCAGGGAAAGCTCTCAAGCAAAACCCCTTACAAGGTGGCCGCGTTGATCAGCCGGCAGTGTCGGACATCGACTAGCAGGCTGTTGGCACACAGAAAATCTGCCCCTAGGATAGGCTGTGAGACTGTAGCCGTGACGAAATCCCAAAAGAAGTGCTGACCGCCGAAACAGACTTCGACCCGCTGCTTTCGGAACGTTCGAATAGCTGTTCCATTAGCCACTACGAGGGAAAAACCGAGGTTCCCAGTCTGCGTGTCGAGCTTCGACGCAGGTAGAATGCTACACTGCGCCCCGGTGTCACAAAGGAAACAGCAGCCCGAGAGGGAATCGGTGATATAGAGGAGTTTCCCCGTAGAACCGACGGCCATCGCCACCGCGGAACGCCCGTTAGATTTGGTCATCAGTCGCCAGGGACACCGCCTGCGCCTTCTTGGTTTTTTTGGGGGCGAAAAACTGCAGGGGGAACGGCAGCATCGTGCTTTCGCGCCAAAACGGGTGTGGTAGGAGCACCAGCCCACTGTAGGAGAAGCCGGGACCGCGTCTGTGGGGGGTGGGTGCCTCGTGGCCGCGCAACACTGCTGGGTAACTGTGAAAATCTTATCGGCTTCGGCCGCAAGCTTGGCGCAGTCAGTAATGTCGGAGCTGGCCAGGGCAGCCGGAACCTGTTCAGGCAGTTGGTAGAGGAAAAGCTCCCGGAAGATGAAACATTCCTGTACTGGCCGCGCTAGACGTGCTCCTATCTAGCTATCCAGCAAGTTAAACACTCATTCAAAATAATTCTTCCTGAAGCGGTTGCTGTTTTGAAGCTTTTACTTGAACAAATTTGTGAAACTGTAAACAAAGACAAAGTATGTTTTGTACATAAACTGAGTACTACACATTCGATATTACACAAGATATAAACATATTTACAACAGTAGAATAGACTAATTGTATAACTAACTAACATTTGAACTAACTTCTGTAACTATTAAATATTAACCTTTTATAAACATAGTAATATCAAAATATTACTCTGACAACATTGCGATTATGCTGAGAACTAAAGATACTCACAGATATTGCGTTTGGCCTAACATATGAAGTCAGATTACACTGGATTGTAATGGAACCTCTCATAGCAAATTCTCCATTACTCAAGTCAGGTTCTTCCTGGTAAAACTGCTTCCTGGGGTCAACAGGAAGAAAGGTAAGAAGGTCAAATGACCTCTCACAGGAAGAAAGGAACAAAGGTCAAATGACCTCACACAGGAAGAAAGGTCAGATGACCTTTCCAGCATACAAACTGTTAACACAATAACCGCCACCAGAGGGTGCTATCTGCACACATAAAATGTTCAGAATGTCACATAATGTCCATCGGTCCAGAACAATTCCAGTTCAGCACCCAAGAGAGTGAGCATTTGGCTCATGAGCTCGGACGGTTTGGAGTCCCGAGGCCGGGCAGCGTGATGAGCCGGCGAGCACGCTCCGGCTTTGATAGCCCGAAAACCTGAAGCAACCGCGCCTTAATTGCATCATACTTGCTGTCAGTAGGAGGACTACCGATGAGGCTGATGATCCGGGATGTAGTTGCGCTGTCGAGGGCGGAGACCACGTAATAATAATGGGTCTGATCCGTGTTGATGTTCCGGATGGCGAACTGGGCTTCAGCCTGGATGAACCAGGTGTCTGGTTGTTGCTCCCAGAACTGTGGCAGTTTCAGCGTGACGGCGTTCGTGTCCATGTCGAATCTTCCACAAAAATTGGTCGTAGAAGTCGGGGTCACCAATGTAGGAACGGAGGTTCCTATCAAAAAGACTGAGTTCGACTCAGGTAATTAAATTAATGAACTTTAATGAAAACAAACGAGTTTAAACGGGAACCTGCTAGGACACATCAATAACTGGTCTATTCTCCTTGAGGGCTCCACGAGGACTGATCCCCTGATCAGGAGAGTGACGTCATGACGTCATGACGTTCTTCCTGCCATTGGGGCATCACGTGACTAATGGCATGACGTCATCACGTGCTGTAAAGGTAACTGTCATTGTACAGTCAAACAGTGTAATTGAAGGTACAGGTACAGACAGTAACTACATTGCTGTTAAAGGAATTATGTACAACCGCTCTGAGTCCTTTGGTGGCTCCGCCACAATATGAAGAAGTTTCCCCGTAGATCCGATGGCCATCGCAACCGCGGAGCGCCCGTTAGACCCAGTCCTCCTTCGCCAGGAACGCTGCAGGAGCTTTGTTGTTTTTGTTTTGGGCGAAAAACTGCAGGGGGAGCGGCAGCATCGTGCTGTCGCGCCAAAACGGGCATGGTAGGAGCACCAGCCCGCTGCAGGAGAAGCTGGAACCGCGTCTGTGGGGGATGGGCACCTCGTGGCCGCGCAGCACTGCTGGGTTACAGTGAAAATCTTATCGGCTTCGGCAGCAAGCTCGGCGCAGTCTGTAATGTCGGATCTGGCTAGGGCAGCCTGTACCTGCTCCGGCATTTGGTAGAGGAAAAGCTCCCGGAAGAGGAAGCATTCCGGTTCGGTACCCAAGAGCGTGAGCATTTGGCTCATGAGCTCGGACGGTTTGGAATCCCCGAGGCCAGGCATCGTGATGAGCCGGCGCGCGCGCTCTGACTTCGAGAGCCTGAAGACCTGAAGCAACCGCGCCTTAATCGCATCATACTTGCTGTCAGTAGGAGGACTACCGAGGAGGCTGATGATCCGTGAGGCAGTTGCGCTGTCGAGGGCGGAGACCACGTAATAATAATGGGTCTGATCCGCGACAATGTTCCTGATGGCGAACTGGGCTTCAGCCTGGATAAACCAGGCGTCTGGTTGTTGCTCCCAGAACTGTGGCAGTTTCAGAGTCACGGCGTTCGTGTCCATGATGAATCTTCCACGAAAATTGTTCGTAGAAGTCGGGGTCACCAATGTAGGAACGGAGGTTCCTATCAAAAAGACTGAGTTCGACTCAGGCAATCAAAACAATGAACTTTAATGGAACAAAACAGGTTTTAACTAGAAACTGCTGGAATACATCGAATACAGGTCTGCTCTCCTTGAAGGCTCCACGAGGACTGATCCTCTGGCCTGAAAGCTGACGTCATGACGTTCTTCCCGCCATTGGGGAATCACGTGACTAACGGCATGACGTCATCATGTTGAAACCGCGCTGTAAAGGTAACTAGACATTGTACAGTCAAACAGTGTAATTAAAGGTACAGGCACAGACAGTAACTACATTGCTGTTAAAGGAATTATGTACAACCGCTCTGAGTCCTTTGGTGGCTCCGCCACAATATGATATTAAAAAGTCAGTCACGAAAAGTTCAATAAAAGGCTCTAAAAAAAACCGAGAGCTTCAAAGGGAAGGAAGATGATGAAGGATAAAGGAGATCTGTAGGTGTCAGAATTAAATCAAGCTTCTGGGAGACGGACAGAGGAGCTTCCACAGTGCGACCTACTGGACGGAGGCCTGAATCGCGAGAGCCCATTGTTGACAGAAATAGGGAATTCCCATTATAAGTACTGACTTGAAATTTTTAGATTATGCTTCTGTGAGGTGCTTTAAGACATTTTTTTATATTAACAGTGCTATATAAGTGTCAGCCCTTCTTCTTAAAATGTTGGCAGAAAAATATTAGTTAAATATCATGACAACAGGAAGTTATGCCTTTGGACAGGAAGTGCATGCGTACACAAGATTTCAATATAATGTAGATGGGTTAACAACTGCATTAAAATAGAAGCGAGGTGAATATCATACACTAATACCACGGCCTCCATTCACAGCCTACTCAGCCATGGATTCCCAATCCTAGCACTGTCATCCTGGCTTTGACTGAAACTTGCCTCACAGGTGGTGACACCTTGCCTCTTACTGAAGCCGCCCCATCTGGCAACTGTTTCCACCACCTGCCCACTGTTTCCACCACCTGCCCACTGTTTCCACCACCTGCCCACTGTTTCCACCACCTGCCCACTGTTTCCACCACCTGCCCACTGTTTCCACCACCTGCCCACTGTTTCCACCACCTGCCCTAGTGATTTTTGTTAGGCAAGGGTATTAAGGGATAAAGAAAGACTTGCATTTATATAGTGCCTTTAACAACTACCGGACGTCCCAAAGCGCTTGACAGCCAATGAAGTACTTTTTGAAGTGTAGTCACTGTTGTAATTTAGGAAACACAGCAGCCAATTTGCGCACAGCAAGCTCCCACAAACAGCAATGTGATAATGACCAGATAATCTCCTCCGCCAGATGAAAATTCACCTCAGTGTTTTTAAAACTTTAATAAAGTTGTTCCATTTTTAAGGAACATACAATGAAAGACTTGCATTTCTACAGCGCCTTTCACAACCATTGGATGTCTCAAAGTGCTTTATAGCCAATGAAGTACTTTTTGAAGTGTAGTCACTGTTGTAATGTGGGAAACGCAGCAGCCAGCCTGCACACAGCAAGCTCCCACAAACAGCACTGTGATAATGACCAGATAATCTGTTTTTTTTTGTTATGTTGATTGAGGGATAAATATTGGCCAGGACACCGGGGAGAACTCACCTGCTCTTCTTTGAAATAATGCCACAGGATCTTTTACGTCCACCTGATAAAGCAGACGGGGCTTCGGTTTAACGTCTCATCTGAAGGACGGCACCTCCAACAGTGCAGCACTCCCTCAGCACTGCACTGGGAGTGTCAGCCTAGAGTTTTGTGCTCAAGTCTCTGGAGTGGGACTTGAACCCATAACCTTCTGACTCAGAGGCAAGAGTGCTGCCCACTGAGCACTTGGCAGACAGCTGCTGTGTAGGCGGCTAAATGGAGTTAAGATACAGATCAGCCATGATCTAATTGAATTGTGGAACAGACTATGAATCTCCTATGTAACAATGTTGACCTAGATTAAGACTGCGGCAACGATCTGACTTTTGACTTCTGAAAATGCAAGAGACTTTGTTCCCTTTTCTCTGAGTGGAATTTAGTTCAGGCCAAGGTCCTTGGAATGAAAGAACAGTACTTTGAAAGCAATAAAGTCAGCCGCAGATCTCCCTCTCCGCATAATAATTCAAACCGAGAAAAAAAAAATGACATTGCTTCACCTCGTGCCCATCTTTTAATTTGAACCGTGAAGCTACGAGAGACTATTCTGACCTGTCTGTATGCGGCAGCATGCCTCTGTTCTACAAGTCAATGATGGGAATCTGCAATTTGGATTCATCCGGTTGACAGCCTCTTTAACTAGATTCTGTGATAAAACACCAAACAGAAAACATTAATAGAACGTGGGCTCCCTAAGGTCCAATTTCGTCTCCCCGGAGCTCACAGCAAGTGAACAATTTTCATTCCTCTCCTGCTGCGCTGCAAAGTGGCATCAGCCCTGCACTGTGCCTGATTGATTTTCTAACACCACTGTGTGTGATGCACATGAGTTTGATCCTGTGTGATCGATGACAAGATAAGACCAGTGTTCTTTTATTTGTTTTTTTTTATATTCAATCAAATCATAGATGGTTGTATAGTTGGTGGAAAGTAATTGAGGCAAAGTCTTGCCTCGGCAGCTTGTCCACTGTTTAACTCTACATGCGGTGCACTCGTTTATCTCCCAGTTTTTAGATTGGACAAAGGGTCTACACCCTAAACGGCAATCTTACAACACAGAAGGGGTCCATTCAGCCCATCGTGCCTGTCCCGGCGCTTTCAAATTAATTAAATACAATTAGTCCCACTCCCCCGCTCTTTTCCCATAGCCCTGCAATTTTTTTTTCTTTTCCAGTATTTATCCAATTCCCTTTTGAAAATTACTGTTGAATCTGCTTCCACCGCCCTTTCAGGCAGTGCATTCCAGATCATAAAAACTCGCTACGCAAAAAAAAATTCTCGGCATTTTACCCTCTGGTTCTTTTGCTAATTACCTTAAACCTGTGTCCTCTGGTTGTCGGCCCTCCCAAAAGTGCAAACAGAGGCTCCTTATCTACTCTATCAAAACCCTACATCATTTTGAAGAGCTTTATTAAATCAGCCCTGGAACTTCTTTGCTCTAAGGAGAGCAATCACAGCTTTTCTACTTTCTCCACATATAACTGAAGTGCCTCTTCAGAACTTCTTCCAGTTCTGATGAAAGGTCATCGACCGGGTCCGGCAACGCCTCGATTTTAAAATTCTCATCCTTGTTTTCAAATCCCTCCATGGCCTCGCTTCTCCCTATCTCTATAACTTCCTCCAGCCCTACAACCCCCCACCCCCCCGCCGAGATCTCAACGTTCCTCCAATTCTGGCAAATAGCGCATCCCCGATTTTTGCTTGTTTCACCATTGGCAGCCGTGCCTTCAGCTGCTTTGGCCTTAAGCTCTGGAAACCCCTCCGTAAACCTCTCCGCCTCTCTCTACCTCTCTCTCCTCCTTTAAGATGCTCCTGCGGGTGTGTTTAGCCATGATGGTCAAGCCATCATGGTGTGGGGTAAGCTTGATGGACCAGCTGGTCTTTTCCTGCCCGTCATTTTCATATGTTCGTATGTTAATACCTACGTCTTTGACCAAGCTTTTGGTCACCTATCCTAATGTCTCCTTATGTGGCTCGGTGTCAAATTTTGTTTGAGAAGGCTCCTGTGAAGCGCCTTGGGACGTTTCACTATTTTGAAAGCGCTATTTCAATGCACGTTGTTGTTGTTGCTGTTGTTGTTGCAACGTTAACTCTGTTTCTCTCTCCACAAATGCTGCTTTCCTACATTTTCTGTTTTTATTTCAGATTTCCAGCATCCGCAGTATTTTGCTTTCGTTGAAGTCCCTCATCCCTGGTATAATTCTAGTAAATCTCCTCGCCAAGGCCTTGACATCCTTCCTAAAGTGGGCTCTTATGTTCTTATTTGGAATTTGTTTCAAAGTTCTTTGCAACTAAGACTGAGTAAAGACTGAGGGCTAGAAATTCAGTAGGCTTTGCGCCCAGTTTTTGCCCAAAGAGGGCTTTTGCGCCACTTGCTGAGCTTTTGCCGATATTCAGCGCTGCAGTAATGGCGGCGTTAGCCAGTAGCGCTGCGCCGCCACCGATGACGTCATCGGTGTGCGCAGTGCCCCGCTACCGCCCCGCTACCGGCCCGACCGCCATATTTAGTTGCGGCCGCCTCTTCCGCAGCGGCCGCAAACAGCGATCAGAAAACGGGGCCGCCCTTTAGCCTTAGTGGGGCGCTTTAAGGTGGAGGTGCGGCCGGCCGCTTTTTCGGCGGCCGCCTGCCCGCACCTCCTTCCCCGGCCTCCTCCACCCCCCCCCCGTGGCATTGCCAGCTGCTTTCCACGAACCCGGCACTTCTCCGTGGTGCCGGGCTCATTTGCCGGCACTATTCAGCGGCGATCTCCCCGTTGCAGGCACCTCCCACTTAAGAGAAGGAGGAGGCCTGCAGTACCGCAGCCTGCCGCTCCGCAGCGGGTGGCGCAGCGGCGCCTAGTGCGCTGAAATTCAGTTTCAGCGCCCCAAGCGGGGGCGGGCACACCCTGGAATAGCGCCCAGTTCCGACTTGGGGCGCAAAAACTGAATATCTGACGGGCGCAACTGGCTCCGCGCTCAGCGCTAACTTTTGGGCGCACGCCAGCTGGCGGGCCCAAAGTGAATTTCTAGGCCTGACTCCCTACGCCAAAAGGCTAGGTCAATTGAAAATTGCAAGACTGAGATTGATAGATTTTTGAAGGTAAGGGTAATAAGATATATGGAGCACAGGCAGGTAATTAGAGTTAAGATACAGATCAACCATGAGCTCATTGAATGGCGGAACAGGCTCGAGGGGCTGAATGGCCTACTCCTGTTCAGTGTCAGCTGTGACTCAGTGGGCAGCACACTCGCCTCTGAGTGAGAAGGTTGTGGGTTCAATTCCCACTCCAGGGACTTGAACACATAAAGCTAGGCTGACCCTCCAATGCAGTGCTGAGGGAGTGCTGCACTGTCGGAGGTGCCGTCTTTCGGATGAGACGTTAAACCGAGGCCCCATCTGCCCTCTCAGGTGGATGTAAAAGATCCCATGGCACTATTTCGAAGAAGAGCAGGGGAGTTATCCCCAGTGACCTGGCCAATATTTATCCCTCAACCAACATAACAAAAAAAAAACAGATTATCTGGTCATTATTGCAGTGCTGTTTGTGGGAGCTTGCTGTGTGCAGATTGGCTGCCGCGTTTCCCACATTGCAACAGTGACTCCATTTCAAAAAGTACATCATTGGCTGTAAAGCGCTTTGAGAAGTCCGGTGGTCGTGAAAGGCGCCATTGAAATGCAAGTCTTTCATTCTATGGTCCTTAAAACTGGAACAACTTTATTAAAGTTTTAAAAACACTGAGGTGAATTTTCATCTGGCGGAGGAGATTATCTGGTCATTTTCACATTGCTGTTTGTGGGAGCTTGCTGTGCGCAAATTGGCTGCTGTGTTTCCTAAATTATCTGGCGGAGGAGATTGCCCGGCCATTGCAAAATCCGCCTGAGTTTCAATCCAGTGATTGAACATTGGGTGGATTGTATAATGGGTGGGTGAACCTTCCAGACGAAGATTTACCCCATTAGGTACAGTAGCAGCTCAGCCTCCGTCACCTAAACGCCATCTCCAGTACTCGGGCTGTAGCCAGCCATCTGTCGCAAACCTGTTGCGGAATTGAGATATTGTCAGATGCTTATTGGGAAATGAATGGGTCCAACTTACACATTCCAGCTGGCATGAAACATTGAGCAGAACGTTGATAAATGCTCATATTCATAACATTAAAGCAACAGTAACCACCCTTTTCCTTTTATTTTCTCCGATGCCGACATCCCATGTCTTCATTTGCAGTTTTTATTTTCTTTATAATCATATTCGTGGTGGGATTGAAAGAAATAAGCTGAAAATTAAAAAATAAAATAAAATAAACGTTTCCTAAAAATATGGGCCTAGGAATTCAGCTGTTTGCGCCAGCCGTTAGCGCCAGATTTCCGGCGCTATCCACTTAGCGCCCGGGCACCGCCGGATCTGCGCCTACGCCGAAATTCAGCTGGGCTTTAGCGCCGGCGCAAAGTGTTAGCGCCCGCTCAGCTGCGCGCGCATCTTATGACGTCATTCCGTCGTGCAACGCCGTTTGTGCGCCCCAAACCGGAAATTCAGTGGCGCCCGGCCGATGTGGCCGTGGCGCTGCTAAGAACTGTGAAATGGAACTCAACAGAGGCCCTGTGGGATTCGGGGAGCGCTAATTAAAGGGCACATCCACTCACCCATAAAAGCCAGCCATTTCGCTGCAATGACTTGACTGGTTTGGATTTCTGCACAGAGAGCAAGGCACAGAGATTACTGATTTCGGACACCATAGGAGAGGTATTTTTGGCTTCTAGCCAGTGCTTTGACATTTGCATCCTTGTGATTTTGCTGTTTGGAACTTTGTAATGGGGGCTGCATGGGGGGCCAACCCTCAGTTCCTACATTTTGTGCGAAGGGCTCGCAGATGCTTTGAGAGAGGGCCAGGCATGCCTAGACGCAGAGGGGCCATTAGGCGTCGCCAACGTAGGCCTTACCCAGCCAGGCAATACCGGGAGCAGGTCTCATATCTCACCATGACTGCGGCGCATTGTGTTAAGAGGCTGCGCTTCAGAAGGGAGGTGGTTGAAGAGATCTGCCAGCTGCTTCATGCAGATTTGCAGCCACAGCTCATGTCCAGGGCATCTCTCTCGGTGGAAGTGAAGGTCACGGTGGCTCTCAGCTTTTATGCAAGCGGCTCCTTCCAAGCCGCTGTTGGGGACATCGCGAACATCTCCCAGTTCGCCGCGCATCGCTGCATCCGACAGGTCACCGAAGCACTTTTCGCGAGGAGGCACCAATTCATCTCCTTCCCCATGACCCAACACAAGCAGGAGCAGCGTGCATTCGGATTTGCCAGGATCGCGGCCTTCCCCATGGTGCAGGGCGCCATTGACTGCACGCATGTGGCTATGCGGGCACCTATCCACAATGCCGAGCAATACCGCAACCAGAAGGGCTACCATTCCCTAAGTGTGCAGCTGGTGTGTGACCACAGGCAGCGCATCCTAGCTGTCAATGCCCGCTTCCCAGGAAGCAGCCACGATGCCTTTATCCTGCGCCAGACTACTGTGGCTGACATGTTCCAGGCACAGCCTCCACCAAGGGGATGGCTTATCGGGGACAAGGGCTACCCTTTGTGCAGATGGCTCATGACCCCGCTCCGCGCGCCCAGGACCCCAGCGGAGCTGGCATACAACGAAAGCCATCAAGCCACAAGGAACCTAATAGAGCAAACGATAGGCGTCCTCAAGCAACGGTTCCGTTGCCTGGATCGTTCGGGCGGGTCTCTTCAGTATTCGCCGGATAGAGTCTCCCAGTTCGTCGTGGTGTGCTGCATGCTCCACAACCTGGCTATCCGCAGGACTCAGGCACTGCCACCTGACATTGCCCCACCACCTCAGGAGGACGAGCAGGAGGACCCTGAGGAGGAGGAGCACCAGGCCAGGAGGGAGCGACAAGGTCCAAGGGCCGTCCGCCGGGGGCTTATTGCTCGACACTTCTAGGCCCCCTGTCAGGGAATGGCCTGGCCCACTGAACGCAGCCGCTTCGCAAGCCCTCAGCCGGTTAACCCAACAACCACTTGAAACATGACACCTGCACATGGTGAATAAATAAACATCTTTATTTCAAAAACTCAGGGCCCTTCCCACATGGAAGAGCAAAACAGAGAAGACCCCCAAAAAACAGTAACAAACTTCTGTCACTCCCAAAACCTGGGGAGGACTAACATAACATCACCATCCAAATGGCCTTCGTCACTAGCCTAACAAAAACAAGCCCCCCCCACAACACAAAGACCCCCATAAAACCAAACCACATAATGCCCCCCAGAACAGAAGCCCCCGCATCACCCAAACCCTCGCTCAACACACTCTATTCGGTGTGGCGAGAGGGCGAGTCTGTCGACAGCCGTCTTTTGCCCCGGCCCGTCCTGCTGCTGCGCCTCAAGCTGGGCCGTGAGGCTGTGGCGAGGCTGGGGGAAGGATCCTCAGGGCGACAAGGCGTCTCGCCAGATGCCCTTGGGGGTCGGCCTACACGAGGGCGGGCCCGGGAGGGGCCGGCTGGTGGCTGCTGCAGCTGTGGGTGGCCCTCTTCACTGGCTGCAGTAGCTCCTTGCACCCTGGCTGGGGGAGTCGCAGGCTCGCCTGCAGCAATGGGGACAAGGTGGGTGATGCCAGGCGCGCGCTGGTCGCCAGACACACGTGCACTCGGCCGGCCTGGCCGGGGAGCAAGCGCGCCAAACTGTTGGTTGCCAGACCGGTGTGCGGCAGCAGGGCGGCGGCTGGCCTGGCGACGCCTCCGCGCCAGTGCGAGGGTGGCAGAAGTCAGTGCCCCAACTGCGCCGGCATGTCCCCGCATCTGCAGTGCCATTGTCTGCACAGCACCTCTCAGCTGGCGACTGGCGTGCTGCGCTGCGTTGAGTTGTTCGACCCCCCTCTCATGCGCTGCCACAAGGAGCTCCACCCCCCTGGCGTGCGCTGCTGCGAATAGCTCTAGGCCCCTGGCCTGGGATTGGCCGAAAGCCACCACACTTTGAGCGAGGCTTTCGATGGCGTGAGGCATCTGTGCCACCACCTCCATGATTTCGACGTGCCGGCGCTCCGACGCCGCCGACATCTCGTCCAGGAGGCGCACCTCCTGGGCGACGTCCGAGTCCGGACTGGAGGGCGCCTCCACCCTCTGGCCAGAAGGCTGGCGTGCCGCCGGAGCGTTGCCGCGTGCGGCCACGCCACTGGGACCAGGTTCTGCCCTCCCCTCCACCGCCTCCCCCCTCTGGGCAGAAGGCTGGTGTGCCGCCGGAGCCTTGCCGCGTGCGTCCATGCCACTGGGACCAGGTTCGGGGCTCCCCTCCCCCGCCTCCCCCTGGCTCTCCGGCACCCCAGACGTCTCCCCTTCATTGCCATCTCCTGGAGCGGAGGAGGGTTCCCCCGAGGTGGCGCCTTCCTGCTGCTCCTCGACGTCCTCCTCCTCCGAGGGCCTGGCTGTGTGGGCTTCAGGGAGCACCTCCTCCTCACCAGCTGAAAGCAGGAAGGCACAAGTGTAGCTTTAGAGTGAGGACAGGCCGACAGCGAGGGAGGCCGCACTGGTGCATTATGCGCATTTTTCGGCCAGTGGGGAAGGATGTAGATCTGATGCGCGAGGGCAAGGAGAGAGGTGCACCCGGTCCTGTCCTTACCAGTGGGTTCCAGTATAGGGTCGGCGTCGCCGAGCGCCACAGGCCCAATCACCGGGTGACGCAGCAGTCGGGCCACCCTCTCTTCCAGAGCCGTTAGCTCCTGGTAATCGCGAGGGCCTCCACCAGTGACACGCAGGCTCCTGGCGTTCCTCGCCAGCTTGGCCTGCAAGAGAAAGGAGGGCGTCTAAGTACAGTGTGGTGCCCCGTTGCTGTGTGTGAGGCCACCCATGGTGGAATAGCTTGCACAGTGTGGTGCCCTGTTGCTGTGTGTGAGGCCTCCCATGGTGGAATAGCTTGCACAGTGTGGTGCCCTGTTGCTGTGTGTGAGGCCTCCCATGGTGGAATAGCTTGCACAGTGTGGTGCCCTGTTGCTGTGTGTGAGGCCTCCCATGGTGGAATAGCTTGCACAGTGTGGTGCCCTGTTGCTGTGTGTGAGGCCTCCCATGGTGGAATAGCTTGCACAGTGTGGTGCCCTGTTGCTGTGTGTGAGGCCTCCCATGGTGGAATAGCTTGCACAGTGTGGTGCCCTGTTGCTGTGTGTGAGGCCTCCCATGGTGGAATAGCTTGCACAGTGTGGTAAGTGCAGAAAGAGCTATTGATTAACATGCAAGTGCCATTGCAGCGGCAGCAGGGCTGGGCATTAGACCTTGGATGTCCCTTTGGCCCTAATGGGAGGTGCACATGCAAGGATGAGGGGGACATTGGAAAGGGTACTCACCTTGACCAGCCGACATAGGTCATTGTATTTCTTGCGGCACTGGTCCGCACTCCTGGGAACATCGGAGTTGGAGGAGACCCTCCGGGCAATTTTGGTCCACGCCTCCCTGAACTGGCTCCTGGGAGCCTTCCTGCCACTAGCCGGGCACACGACCCGTCTTCTTTTGCGCACCCCATGAAGGAGCACACCCAGCGCATGCTCAGAGAACCGCTGGGCTCTTTCACGGGCCCTCTCCATGACCTCCAGGCGTTGATATGGCACACAACCAGTCCTGAGGCCTAGTTGCAGGGCTACAGCATGCAGGGCGTGGCTGCAGTCAAAGTTGACCCTTCCCCCTTTAAGAGCTGGCCGGCGTCAGGGTGTCTGCTGACACTCACCACATGATCGCACCTGCGCTGCGCCCGGAATCGGCGTTATCAGGCTGCATCGCCGGATTAGCGCCTGAACACAGGGTTCCAACGCCTTTTGCAGCGCTCGGCCAAAAAGTTGGCCAAATCTACTGAATTTCGGCGAGCTCGCCTGCACTTTCCGGCGGCCGCTAAATTTGACGAGCGCCCGACTTTAGCGCCGCAATAGCGTCCGAACTGAATTTCTAGGCCACGATCTGTGAGCAGTGTTTTGAAATCTTCAAATTCATGAGGTTTTAAAAGCAGAAGTTCGTTAAGTTAAGTGTGGCTGGAGCCAAGCACAGATGCAGGAAGAAGTGTCCTCCCAATGGAACATCTCAGAACCACACTCCTAACCCCGCCCAAGAAAGCATATCTGACCTTCTTTTCTGGTTACTGGATAATTTGGAGGGCGACAGTGATATAGCTGGAGTTCTAATGGAAGACTGATGTCACACTTTCTAATGCTGAACTTGTCCACATTAGGATAGGCAGCATTGCAATGGCTGGACATTGACCTCTCCCTTGGGATCTGGGATCTAGTTTCCTCCATTGCAACAGTGACGACACTTCAAAAGTACTTCACTGGCTGTAAAGCGCTTTGGGGCGTCCTGAGGCTGTGAAAGGCGCTATTTCTTCTTTTTTTTCCAACTGCAGTCTAGATTTTCTGCTAGCTAGAAGAATTGTAGAATAGTGCAGCACAGAAGGAGACCATTTGGCCCATCGAGTCTGCGCCAGATCCTATCTGAAATAAGTCTGAAATATCCCAGTCTAAATCCAGGCCTTACTGAGAGTGAATAGGAAGGACCTATTTCCCTTAGCAGACAGATCAATAACCAGGGGGCATAGATTTAAAGTAATTGGTAGCAGGGTTAGAGGGGAGTTGAGGAGAACTTTCTTCACCCAGAGGGTGGTGGGGGTCTGGAACTCACTGCCTGAAAGGGTGGAAGAGGCAGAAACCCTCATCACGTTTAAAAAGTATTTGGATATGCATTTGAAGTGCCGTAACCTACAGGGCTACGGACCCAGAGCTGGAAAGTGGGATTAGGCTGCATAGCTCTTTCTCAGCCGGCACAGATATGAAAGGCTGAACGGCCTCCTTCTGTGCCGTAAATTTCTATGATTCTATGGGGCCGAAATTCAGTAACGCCCCATTTGGGGGCGGTAACCGAATTACCACCTCACATTTAACGCCCGGAGCGAGAGTGCCACCCCGGCCGCTAATTTGGGCTTACTGCCCCTTCAAGGAAGCGGAGTGCTATCTCTGGCCCTCCACTTCCTCTCGGGGCGGTGCGTGGGGCGCAAAGCGCGGTAGCTCAGGAGCGCTACGCAGCCACTCCGCGTAGTGCTGAAGCATTTCAGCGTCCCTCCCATTCCGTTAAAGAGGAGGGCCGCTGCACACTCTGCAGGCCATTTGACGGCCTCCACTAGCCCACCAGGGTGGCGTGATGCCGCGGCCGCAGCCCGGCACCGAGACGCAATGCCAGACAGCGCGATGGCTGCCACGGTCCACTCCAAGGTGCACCAAGAGGGGCCGACCTGGAGGTTGGCCAAAATTAAAAATTGTCGGCGCGGGGCGCGGCCGGACCACCCCTTTCATTAGCGCCCCGCCTGCGGTGTGCAGCCCTGCTCGCCACTGCGAGTCTGTCGCTGTCATTGCCCGAGTCAGCCTCGCGGGGTGCAGCTGAATTTCGGGCCGCGGGGCTGCTAAGGGGCCGCGTCGCTCGGTGATGACATCATCGGCGGCGGCACAGCAGCCCGGGGCACTACCGGCAGTGGTGCGGTGCTATCGGCTAGCGCCTGAGTAGCTCCCCACCGAATTTCTCAGCAGGCGCTATTAGTGACCCCGCCTTGGCGGTAAGCCCTTTGTGCCCCATCAGCGCCCCCGGAGGCCTAACAGTGGGCGCAATGGAGGCGAATTTCGCTCCCACGTGATTTTATGATTACAACAGTGACTACACTTCAAAAGTACATCATTGGCTCTAAAGTGCCCTGGGACTTCATGAAAGGCACTACATAAATGCAACTTATTTCTTCTTTCTTTCTTATTTCTGTCTGGAGACACTGGAACAACGCAATGCCACCGCGATTGGTCCAATTAAAATGGGCACGTTACAAGTCATACTGATCTATGTCTCATGATTCAACAGGAATAATCAGCCCCAAAACCAGCACTTAAATAGTTTAATCGAAGAACAAGCACTGAGAGAACAGAGTACCATGACCTAACGCACTGTGTGAGCTGGATTGAAGTACATCGCTGTAACAGTTCACTGTGCAGAAAACACATTGCAGAGTTTCAGTTTGATAAAGGGAGCTTTGTCTGCTGGTTCTTTATTCCCATCAGTCAGAATTCTTCTGTAAATGACAGAGTATGATTGATCGTTCGACAGAAAAATGTGGAGATAGTGCGAGGAATCAAGATTCCACAGTGAATTAATTAGTTAAACACAACAAGACACGTGAGATAAATCAATACAAAAATGTAATAACAGGTGCCTTGTAGGGGCAAAACCGCAAGAATAACTGAGTGCGGAATTGATGTATTTACAATGGACAAGCAGGTGACAAACTGCCGGCTAGATCAGGATAGCGGGCCAGCCATTACTGTTTGTCATTTCAGTGTTAACTTGACTCATTTGACAGCACTCTCACCTGTGAGCCAATAAATTACCTTCAAGCCTCACTCCAGTGTATATTGCAAGACGACCGTCCAGTGCTGGGGGACTGGGGGAGAGTGAGGGAGAGTGAGGGAGAGCTGCCACCCTTCGGCCTTGCGTGCAGGTGGGTGTTCAAGACCCCTTGCACTCTCACCTTTGAGTCAGTAAGCTCTTTCTTTTCAGAAACAGCAATGGGTAGGAATTGTTCCAATCGGCATGTGTAACAACACTGAAACTGTGCTCATGAAGAATCCAGTATTTCTACCGAGATCAAAAAGATGACATCCTGTGACATCTATTATGTTGCGGACACATAAGCCTTGAAATTTGCTGTTTGGTATTCTGTGGCGAGTGTTTCACCTCCTGACACTTCAAAGCCTTTCCACCATCCACAAGGCACAAGTCAGGAGTGTGATGTAATACTCCCCACTTGCCTGAATGAGTGCAGCTCCAACAACACTCAAGAAGCTCGACACCATCCAGGACAAAGCAGCCCGCTTGATTGGCACCCCATCCACCACCTTAAACATTCACTCCCTCCACCACCGGCGTACCGTGGCTGCAGTGTGTACCATCTACAAGATGCACTGCAGCAACTCGCCAAGGCTTCTTCGGCAGCACCTCCCAAACCCGCGACCTCTTCGGAGACATTCGGAGGGCGTGAAGAGGTGTTATATTCGTTCTACAATCAGAGACCTCACTCAAAAAAGGGTTATTTGCAAAGAACACCTAGGACATCTATGACATTCCTCTGTCCAATGTTTTAACAGCAGCATTAACTAATTAATTTAAAATATTAGGCTAGTGTGATTACAATTTTTGTAGCTATAGTGGATAGAGGGAACCATCTTGAATCAAATTACATTGTCGCTACAACAACAACTTGTATTTATATAGCACCTTTAACATAGAAAAACGTCCCAAGGAACATTGTCAAACAAAATTTGACACCAAGCCACATAAGGAGATATTAGGTTAGATAAGAGGAAGGTTTTAAGGAGCATCATAAAGGAGGCAGAGAAGTTCAGGGAGGGAATTCCAGATCTTACGGTCTTGGCAGCTGAAGGCACGGCCGCCAATGGTGGAGCAATTAAAATCGGGGATGCTCAAGAGGCCAGAGCTACACATAGTAACAGGAGGATTTCTTGACCCTTGGTTAGGCCTGTCAAACAATCACAGTCGTGCCATCTGAGAACCGAACCAATGGCCCAACATTTGCCTCCGACCTGTAAAATATCTACGCTTTACCTGGTGGCCCAGGAGATATGGAGGCTCGCGATCCTGGGCCCACGTGTCCCGGGGCGCAGGCGGTTCGCGAGCGCCCCTGGGACCACGTGGGCTGGCCCAACCAATAAAAGAAGGGAATCCCCCTTCATACTTATGGGGATTCCATACGTACAGAACTGTTATAAGCATGAATGGGGATGACTTAAAAATACATGAACACATGAAATACATTTTTTAAAACTATTTAAAATTAATTAAAATGCCATTTAATTAAATATTTGAAACAAAAATTTAACGTTTTGAATTTTTAAAATATGATTTAGCAGGTCTAAAAATAAACTTACCTTATTGGACAGGGTTTTTAAACATAAATGAGTGATAAAATTTTATTTTTCTATTTTTTAGAACTCTTTAATGCAGGCATTATGCTTTTACCAGATGTAAGAATTTCACGGGCATTCAGCGGGTGGAAGTTGGGCAAATAGCGCCAACTCTCCGCCCACGGAGGCCCATCTCCCAGATGCGGAGGATCTGTGAAGAACATTCTTGACGGGTCGCAAGTTCCGGGTTTCAGCGCGTGCGCTTCGAATGACCAAACCCGGAACTTGCGCGGTCCCTACGGGCGCGTACGCACCTCGTACGGACCCGTAGTGGGGGGGGGGTCGCAAAATACGGCCCAATATGTATGACAAAAAGCAAACTGACTCTTTTAGGAAAGGTACGTCAAATCAGGAGGCAATTGATTGCCCTGAGAAGCAGATAAGCTAGCTGGATAGCGTAGCATTGCAGTTACAGGTGCTTACTGGCAACCTGTCGAGATGATCTGTAATGCGAGATTGACAATACGCATGGTTAAAAGCTGCATTAGACAATGAATGGCAGGTAAACCATGTTAAAAAAAAAAATCACCATTTTAAATCTTAATGATGTTTCATTGCTCATTTTTGTGGCACTGTGTTAATTATTCACTGGGTCCTCCTTCTAAATTTATGCTCAGTCTCGAGATGTGGGCATCACTGGCGAGGCCAATATTTATTGCCCATCCCGAGTTGCCTTGAGTATGATATGACAGGGAGGCTTGCTGGGCCGCTTCAGAGTCAACCACATTGGAGTGGGGGCTGGAGTCACATGTAGGCCAGACCGGGTCAGGACGGCAGGAGTCCTTCCCCTAAAGGACATTCGTCGGGTTTTTATGACAATCCAACAGCTTCATGGTCACTCTTACCGATACCAGCTTTTTATTTCCAGAATTTTAAAATTAAATTCAAGTTCTCACACTGTCACGGTGGGACTCTAAATCACCTTCCCTGAATTATTAGCCCGGGCCTCTAGATTGTTAGACTAGTAAAATAATCACTACGCTAAATAAATAATTAAAGCTGAAAGCAAAGAGATAAGTGTAAGTGGTTCGATGAATTGAAATTGAAAATCACTTTTGGCATCAGCAAGCAAAACACAAATGCCTGTGTAAAAATAGCACCCACAGGAAACAGTCACATCCATCGAATGCAAATAAATAAACAGGCTGGTAGAGTGGAGCCAAAGGAAAGGGTATGTGAGTAACATAGAAACATAGACATAGAAGATAGGAGCAGGAGTAGGCCATTCGGCCCCTCGAGCCTGCTCCACCATTTAATGAGATCATGGCTGTGATGTGCCTCAATAAGTTCCGAGACTCGATGTTAGCGAAACAAAATAAGGCTTTTATTAACTTAGAAAGTAACACGTAAAAGAGAGAGATGTCTTCCTTCTGGAGGCTGAGGCCACACTGAGCCAGCTTACAAAAGGGGCCAGGTATGGGCGGAGCCCTACACACAGCACATTCCAATACATAATACAATGAGGACTGGGGGAAGGGAAATGACACTGAAACCGACCACAGTCACAGGCAGTGATGAATGGAATATATTTCATCACAGGCTGATCATCCAAATTCAGTACCCTGTCCCTGCCTTCTCTCCATATCCCTTGATCCCTTTAGCCTTAAGAAATATATCCAACTCCTTCTTGAATATATTTAATGAACTGGCCTCCACTGCCTTGTGAGGTAGAGAATTCCACAGGTTCACCACTCTCTGGGTGAAGAAATTCCTCATCTCAGTCCTAAATGGCTTACACCTTATCCTTAGATTGTGACCCCTGGTTCTGGACTCCCTCACCATCGGGAACATCCTTCCTGCATCAAGTCTGTCTAGTCCTGTTAGAATTTTATAAGTTTCAATGAGATCCCCTCTCATTTTTCTAAACTCCAGTGAGTATAAGCCCAATCGACCCAATCTCTCCTCATACGTCATTCCTGCCATCCCAGGTATCAGTCTGAAAAGTTTGAAACTTTTTACAAGGATGATACCAGAACTGAGAGGTTATACCTATCAGGAAAGACTGAACAGGCTGGGGCTCCTTTCCTCTCAAAATAAAAAGGCTGAGTTGTGATAGCAAAATACTGCAGATGCTGGAAATCCAAAATAACAACAGAAAATGCTGGAAAAACTCAGCAGGCCAGGCAACATCCGTGGAGAGAAAATAGAGTCAACGTTTCGGGTGAAAACCCTTTGTCAAGTCTAAAGAAGCACAGGAAATGAAATAGATTAAGAGGCCAGGCTGGGAGAGAACAAAAGAGAAGTGAAGAGACATTAAGAGGTATTCAAAATGAGACGAGATGGTGATAGGACTAGTGGAGACAAAAGACAGCTCTAGATTAGGTGTGAAATGCGCTGGCAGAATGGGAGACAGCTGCCATGTGGGAGAGAGAAAAAAAAAGAAAGTGGGGGGGGGGGGAAGGGCCAAAACAAAGGTGTGGATAAAAAATATAAGTAAAAATGTAATAGGAGCCGAGGTTTTGATCTGAAATTGTTGAACTCGATATTGAGTCCGGAAGGCTGTAAAGTGCCTAATTGGAAGATGAGGTGCTGTTCCTCGAGTTTACGGTGAGCTTCCATGGAACAATGCAAGAGGCCGAGGATGGTGAGGTCTGAGTGGGAATGGGGCGGTGAATTAAAATGACAGGCAACTGGAAGCTCGGGGTCACCCTTACGGACTGAACGGCGGTGTTGCGCAAAGTGTGTTTTGTGGCCTGATAGAGCCCTTTAAAATTATGACAGGGTAGACGTAGAGAAGATGTTTTCCACAAGGGGCTGTAAATATAAGATAGTCACTAATAAATCCAATAGTGAATTCAGAAGAAACTTCTTTACCCAGAGAGTGGTGAGAATGTGGAACTCGCTACCACAGGGAGTGGTTGAGGCGACTAGCACAGATGCATTTAAGGGGAAGCTAGATAAGCACATGAGGGAGAAAGGTATAGAAGGATTTTGCTGAGGGGGTGAGATGAAGAGGCGTGGGAGGAGGCTCGTGTGGAGCATAAATTCCGCATGAACCAGTTGGGCCGAATGGCCTCGTTCTATGTAAGTGCATTGTAGACACTGGCCTGCGGTGAGAAATGAATGTCACTGCCATAGAGCTAAACCGGTGCACTGTTGACTCTTCTCGTGCTGTAGCATCCACCACCAGGCGGCTTATGTTGGCGTTTTGTACACAGGCTGTTATACATCAATGACAGTTGTTTAAATCTTCATTTGGAAAAGAAGCTCACTCATGAATTTTCTGCTTGTTTTTTTTTTGAAACCTGTTTACTTTTCCAATTTTTCAGAAGCAAAAAAAAATAAGCCAGTCGGCAAAAAGCGAAACTTTGCAAGAGTCACCCCTGGTGCACCTGACAAAGACAAAATAACTGGAATATCCAATCGCAGCTATAACGCAGGCTCTTCTCAGTCACGGCCGTGCGTGTTTAACTCCCTGGGTAGCTCTCTCACCGCTGTAGTTGGATGGTTGTGGGCTCAAGCCCCACTCCAGAATTCTGACCATATACTTGAAGGTAACGCTTCACTTCAGTGCAGCACTGAGCAATGCTCTGTTCATAGAATCATAGAAATTTACAGCACAGAAGGAGGCCATTTAGCCCATCTTGTCCGTGCCGGCCGATAAAGAGCTATCCACCCTAATCCCACTTTCCTTTTTCTTCTTAGGCAGTCCCTCGGAACCGAGGATGACTTGCTTCCACACTAAAAATGAGTTCTCAGGTGACTGATGAGTCCAATGCGGGACCTACAGTCTCTGTCACAGGTGGGGCAGACGGTGGTTGAAGGGGGGGGTGGGTGGGGTGCTTGGGTTGACGTGCGTTCCTTGCGTTGCTTGCGCTTGGCTTCTGCTTGCTCCCAGCGAAGAGACTCGAGGTGTTCGGCGCCTTCCCGGATGCTTCTCCTTCACTTTGTGTGGTCTTGGGCCAGGGATTCCCAGGTGTCAGTGGGGATGTTGCACTTTTTCAAGGAGGCTTTGAGGGTGTCCTTGAAGCATTTCCTCTGCCCACCTGGGGCTCTCTTGCCGTGTCAGAGCTCCGAGTAGAGCGCTTGTTGTGGGAGTCTCGTATCAGGCATGCAGACGATGTGACCTGTCCATCAGAGCTGATCGAGCGTGGTCAAAGCTTCGATGCTGGGGATGTTGGCCGGAGCGAGAACACTGACGGTGTGCCTATCCTGCCAATGGATTTGCAGGATCTTGTGGAGGCAGCGTTGGTGGTACCTCTCCAGTGCTTTGAGGTGCCTGCTGTACATGGTCCATGTCTCTGAGGCATACAGCAGGGCGGGTATCACTGCTGCTCTGTAGACCATGAGCTTGGTGCTGGGTTCGAGGTCCTGGTCTTCAAACACTCTCTTCCTCAGGCGACCAAAGGCTGCACTGGCACACTGAAGGCAGTGTTGGACTTTGTTATCGACGTCTGCCCTTGTTGACAGTAGGCTCCCGAGGTATGGAAAGTGGTCCACATTGTCCAAGGCCTTGTCGTGGATTTTGATAATCGCACTTTCCAGCACTTGGTCCGTAGCCTTGTAGGTTACGGCAATTCAAGTGCATATCCAGGTACCTTTTAAATGTGATGTGGGTTTCTGCCTCTACCACCCTTTCAGGCAGTGAGTTCCAGACCGCCCACCATCCTCTGGGTGAAGACATTTCTCCTCAAATCCCCTCTAAACCTCCGAACAATTACTTTAAAGCTATCCCCCCTGGTTATTGACATTTTTCTAAGGGAAATAGGTCCTTCCTATCCACTCTATCGAGGCCCCTTATAATTTTATACACCTCAATTAGGTCTCCCCTCAGCCTCCTCTGTTCCAAAGGGAACAACCCCAGCCTGTCCAATCTTTTCTCGTGGCTAAAATTCCCCAGCAGACGAGACCTTAAACCTGTGACTGCCTGGTCAGGAGGGCACAAAAGTCTCACACCACTACATGACGAAGAGTTGACAGTTTTCCTGGTGCCTTGGTCGGCATTTCTCCCTAAACCCAAGATCTGATGAAACGGTCGCTCAAACCGCTTGTTGTTCTTAGAGCCTTGCTGCATCCAAAATTGGCTGCTTTGTCTTCCGACATAACAACAGTAATTCATTGGTTTAAAGGGCTTTGAAATGACACACACCTACCCTCTGTAAACTATAGGAGAATGAAGTATCTGAGCTGGCTCTCCAGCGCTGTACTGGAGGAGCGCCGCACTATGGGAGGTGCGATCTTTCGGGTGAGACGTTTTACATCGACCCGTCTGATCTCTCGGGTCGATGTAAAAGATCGCACGGCACTATTTTGAAGAAGAGCAAGGGAGATCTCGCTGGAATCCTGGTCAATATTTATCCCTCAACCAACATCACTAAAACAGATTATTTGGTAATATATTTCATTGCTGTTCGGGGGAGCGTCAGATCTTCATTTTCCTTCTTGACAAGCAGCTGCCAACTCCATTCCACCTCTGATATATCAGCGTCTTGGTTGTGTCCCTGAGTGCAAGGAACAAAAGCAGTTTCTTAAATTGCCAGAAGCTGAACTCTACAAGCAAATGCATCTACCCTCTGATTGACTGCAAGTGGCTTCCTCTTAGCAGCACAGCAATGCATTGTGTGTTGCATGATATGATCCTTCTGTTCCAGATCCCCATGTGCACTCTCCAGGGGTGGGGCACGGGCTGTTGGTCAAGGACAAGGATCTGCACGGGTGGGGGAGAATATTGTCGTTTTAAAAAAAAATTAGAGGATCAAGGGATAGGGGGAGAAAGCAGGGACCGGGTACTGAATTTGGATGATCAGCCATGATCGTATTTAAAGGCGGAGCAGGCTCGAGGGGCCGAATGGCCTACTCCTGCTCCTATCTTCTATGTTTCTATGGCCTAGAAATTGAGTTTGCGCTGCGCCAGGGCTTTAGCGCCGGAAGTTAGCGCCGGCGCTAAGTCCCTTTGCGCGCGCCAAAAATTCAGTAGCGCCGCGCCCAAACGGCTGCCGGCGCTACTGAAGGGTTTTAGCGCCTGAAAACTGGCGCAATTGCGGCGCTATTCCGGCGCTGCGGCGCCCGCTGCGGTGCGGCAGGCTCGGGAAGTGCAGGCCTCCTCCTTCCGTTAAGGAGGAGCTGCCTGCACCCGGCCGCGGCCCGCACAAATCTCTTCAAAAATGAGCCCGGCACCTCGGACAAGTGCCGGGCTTGCATCTGTTCCGGGGGGGGGGGGAGAAGTCCGGGGAGGGAGCTGCGGGCAGGCGGCCGGCGGGAAAGCGGCCGGCCGCCGTGCCTCCTTAAAGCGCCGGCGCAGACTCCGGCAACACTCGTTTGCCGGAGTCTTAGTTGCGGCTGCCACTGGCGAGGCGGCCGCAACTGAATTTCGGCTTGGGGCCGGGTTACCACGGCAACCGGGACGCTGCGCACACCGATGACGTCATCGGTGCCGGCGCAGCACTACCGGTCTACCGCCGCGGAAGGGCGCCAGGCAATTTAGGAACCGGCGCCAATTGCAGCGCTAGGCCCTCTAGCGCCGCAAAATCGGTGCTAAGGGCACTGAATTTCTAGGCCTATGTTCTTTAGAAACAACAACAACAACAACTGCAACAACTTTTATTTATCATCATCATCATCGGCGACCACTCGAATTCGAGTATGGTATGTCCTTCATCAGTCATCTACTTGTGGGTCTTCAGGTGGCTGTGGAGGCCAATCCGAGATCCACAGACCTCTGCTACAGTGTGGGCATGTAAGACTATTGGTAGTAACTGGAGTATGGGTCTTCTTAAGTTGTTGTCTCTCCTTACGGCGCTGGCGTTTATCCTCAGCGGCACACTGGAGATTCTTTTAATGCAGTGCGGCACCGTTGTGGATGCATTTTCTCCAATTGTCTCTGTCCAGTGCGATTTCCTCCCAGTTATTAATATCGATATGGAACTTTTTAAGGATTACTTTGATGTTCTCTTTGTAACTCTTCTTTTGACCACCAGGAGACCTCTGCCCTTCCTTCAACTGGGAGTACAGAACCTGTTTTGGGAGACGTGAGTCTGACATGCGAATGACATGTCCAATCCATCGGAGTTGATGCTGCATGATGAGCGTAGTGATGCTGTAGATATTGGCCTCTTCAAGTATACTCCAGTTGGTACGCTTGTCCTCCCAGCTGACCCTCAAGATTTTGCGTAGAGAGCGTTGGTGGTATTGCTCTAAGGCTTTGAGATGTCTACTGTACGTAGTCCAGGTTTCAGCTCCATATAAAAGGGTGGGAAGGACCATGGGCTAGATTTTCAGTTGCTTGCGCCAGCAGTTAGCGCCTTAAGAGAAGTGATTTTCGGGCGCTATGCGTGTAGCGGCCGGGCGCAGCGCAGTTTGCGCCCCGCCCCAAATTAAGTTGCCCGTTAGCGCCGGCGCAAAGTTTAGCGGCCGCCCGGATGCGCGCGCAGAAAATGACGTCACATCCTCGTGCAACGCCCTTTGGCCGCCCCGAATCCAAACTTCAGTTGGATCGCCCCATTGTGCGGCTGGCGTCCAGAGCGTTTGTAAAATGGAACGCAACACACCCTGGGGAGCGCAAATTAAAGGGCCCTCCTCCTGCTCTATAGAAGGCAGTCTGCATGTGTTGTGTGGAAGGATCCAGTGTGTTGTTGTGAACGGTGTATTAATGTTTCCGGCCACCACCACCACCACCACCACCTCCTCCTCCTCCTCCTCCTCCTCCTCCTCCTCCTCCTCCTCCTCCTGTTTTCGCCCCCAGACTCTGCCTTTGAAAAAAACACATGCACCCTTCCCCTTTAAGTGCTCACTGGCACCAGAGTGTCTGCCGTGCGCTGCGCCCGAGCTCGGGTGTTGCGCTCTGCACCGCCGGCTTAGCGCCTAAAGATAGTAGTGGAACGCCTCTTTTAGCGCTCCACCAACCTCTTAGGGCGAAGCCACTGAATTTCCGGCAACGGGGCGCTACTTTGGGGCGGGCGCTAACTTCGGGCGGGCGCTAAGGTTAGCGCCCCAAAACTGTCTATACTGAAAATCTAGGCCGATGGCTTTGTATACAAGAATTTTAGTTTGGACTTGGAGGTCATGATTTTCAAAGACTCTCCTCCTCAGTTTAGAAAAGGCTGCACTTGCACAACTCATGGATTTCAGAATCAATGTCAGCTTTGGAGGATAAATGGCTACCAAGATATGGAAAGGTGTTGACATTTTCAAGGGTGTTATTATCAATCTTTATATAGAGCCTTTAACTTAGTAAAGCGTCCCAAGGCACTGCACAGGATTATTTTAAGACAACAAATTTGACACCGATCCACATAAGGATAAGTTAGGGCAGGTGAGCAAAAGCTTGGTCAAGGAGCATCTTAAAGGAGGAGAGAGAGATAGAGAGGCGGAGAGGTTTAGGCAGGGAATTCCAGAGCTTAGGACCCAGGCAACAGAAGGCACGGCCACCAAAGGTGGAGCGATTATAATCAGGGATGCTCAAGAGGGCGGAATTAGAGGAGCGCAGATATCTCGGGGGGGTTGTGGGGCTGAAGGAGGTTACAGAGATAGGAAGGGGTGAGGCCATGGAGGGATTTGAAAACAAGGATGAGAATTTTGAAATTGAGGCGCTGCTTAACTGGGAGCCAATGTAGGTCAGCGAGCACAGAGGGTGATGGGCGAACCATTTATATGACTGGCCATGGGCGATGCCAAAGGAGATCCACAAACCCTAGTCATGCATCTAGCGTATTTATCATATTTGACTCAAAACACCGGGCATCACACGCCACATGGCACACTTACGCCATGTGTCACACTTACGCTGCATGTCTTACTTATGCTGCATGTCACACTTACGCCACATGTCACACTTACGCTGCATGTCACACTTACACCACGTGTCACACTTACGCTGCATGTCACACTTACGCCACATGTCACACTTAAGCTGCATGTCACACTTACGCCACATGTCACACTTACACTGCATGTCACACTTATGCCACATGTCACACTTACGCTGCATGTCACACTTACGCCACATGTCACACTTATGCTACATGTCACACTTACATCACATGTCACACTTACACTGCATGTCACACTTACGTCACATGTCACACTTATGCCACATGTCACACTTACACTGCATGTCACACTTACGCCACATGTCACACTTACGTCACATGTCACACTTATGCCACATGTCACACTTACACTGCATGTCACACTTATGCCACATGTCACACTTACACTGCATGTCACACTTACGCCACATGTCACACTTACGCTACATGTCACACTTACATCACATGTCACACTTACACCACATGTCACACTTACACTGCATGTCACACTTATGTCACATGTCACACTTATGCCACATGTCACACTTACACTGCATGTCACACTTGCACTGCATGTCACACTTACGTCACATGTCACACTTATGCCACATGTCACACTTACACTGCATGTCACACTTATGCCACATGTCACACTTATGCCACATGTCACACTTACGCTACATGTCACACTTACATCACATGTCACACTTACACCACATGTCACACTTACACTGCATGTCACACTTACGTCACATGTCACACTTATGCCACATGTCACACTTACACTGCATGTCACACTTACACTGCATGTCACACTTACGTCACATGTCACACTTATGCCACATGTCACACTTACACTGCATGTCACACTTATGTCACATGTCACACTTACGCCAAATGTCACACTTTGTTACAGGTGCAAAACAAATCGTATAATAATAAAAATATAGAGCAAGAATGCCCACCTGGAAACTGGACTTTACAACCACTTACAACCACGGCTCTGATTGACTGCAGCAGTTTATGAATGACTATAATTGCATATACTTGCCATTTAGAGTTTAAAGGGACAGGCCAGGTTAGAAGCTAAACAACATAACTGTGCTCCAGACTTGAACAATGCCACAGGAGGCATACTAATATTTCACATAGTTCTACGAGGACCTCCTTCAACTATCTTATTTCCAGACCGTAAGCCTTCAGTTTCTCTATTCTTTCCTCGTAGCTCCTCCCTTCTACACTTGGGGCCCATCTTGCGTCTCTCTTCTGCATCCTCTTCAAGGCTGTGCATGTTGTTGTAGCATGGTAACTAAACCCGAACACGGTGTGGCCGGGAGGGAGATCATTACAAAGCCTCAGCGTGGGTTTTAGTCTTTGCCTCAGTTTTATCACGTTATAGTGGGCTTTGGTCAATGCCTTGAAAATTCCCTTACAGAAAAAAGTTAAGAGTAACAAGCCATGTCATTTGTCAGGTCAAGGTAAACGAGGGTATGTTAGAACGATATCAGACTGACATCTGAAGGCTACCTTAATATTCCCCGAGGTGAAGCACAATAACCACTGGAGCTGAAAATGTGTTTACTGCTTCCAACTTGTCGAAAGTGTCTTAAAGCCAGACATTTGGAAAATAGACTCTTGAGTTTTTAAAAGGTTTTCTGACTCTAACGTTTTATAGGGTCACAAGACAGATTTGGAAGAAGAAGACCATTAAACCCACTTAATCTTATCCTTAGTGAATACCAACCCCCACCACCGCCCCCCTTGTCTGCCCATGACAGCATCCAGCAGTTTCTTAAAGGAGCCCGGTGTTCCGGTATAGACCACCCTGCCCAGCAATCTGTTGATACCGTGCATTTCTGATGTAAGGACGTGCAAACATGATGGGGTCAGAATGCCCTGTGTGATTCCTGTATCATAGAATCATAGAAATTTATGGCACACAAGGAGGCCATTCAACCCATCGACCAGAATATTACCAGCGATCAGAGTGCGGGTTCGGAGGCGGGTCCGCTGTCAAAATCAAAAAGATTGACAGCAGGTCGGTATCCCGCTGTAAACCCGCCTCCTTGTCAGTTTCCCCAAGTGTGGGGTCTGTCATCCCAGAACAGACCCCACACCAAGTGGCAGGTCAGCCAAGTTAGATAGTTAAAAGCTTGTTATAAGGTAGTTAAGCAGGATTTTATCATGTACTTGTGGTAAAACCACCAATGTACAAATGAATAACTGTCTTTAAAGCAATGTTACAACACCTATGTCCGTTTGCTGAGTGTAAACAAGCTTTCTGTAAAAACCCTGAAACAACGTGATGACATCATCACGTTGGTCACGTGGTGCCCCGAGTGGCGGGAAACGTGATGACGTCATGACGTCAGAGGTGGGAGGTTCTGAGTTCAGACCTCGTGGAACTAGTTACTGTGTAGACATGTTTGCTGTTGCTCCTGCATGTTTTTGTTTTGTTCACCAGTTTAATTAAATTCGGTTAATTTACTGAACTGCCTTGACCTCAGTGATTTAGATAGGAATCCGTTGATTCCTACATACTTACCATTTTATCAGCTTTTCCACGAGTTTCCCGGAGTGCGGGGATCACGTCAGGTGGGGAGGTCGGGTGTTTTGTCAGCATGGAATGATTTACTAACCTGACAGCTGCAAATGTTCTATAAAAGCTCCCATTTCATAGGTCTTCACTTTCCAAGATTAGAAGATCTTGCTTACTGCATTTGGAAGACAGATTGACCTTTATGCAGCTTGCAAGTGTTTGGAGCAAACTCTCTCTCCAGTGTCACCTCATTGGAACAACCTCTCTCACCATTGACAGATTGCTTCTGTCATCTCAACCTCACCTGCCATCTATTCCATCAGCATCGGTGCCCTTGAAAAAAATCTCACCTTGGGCCTCAGAATACCACCATGATCAGCCCCAACACCAGCATCACCGGGCACACCAGCAGCACCAACATCCACACCAAACATCTCTGCAATCAACAGATGCTGCACTGGACACAGGGCATCAGCACCCGACCACATTGCTGCCCAGGAGGCCAGGGATGGCCTCACCATAGCCAGATTTACTTCACTTGACGCTGTACACCCTGGCTGCCCCATGATGCACCAGGTTGTCACCACCCCACACCAGCACCATAAAACATCCCTACAATGTCTAAGCCATTGCTTTCACACTCATCACCATTGAGGAGGGGGTGGGGGGAGAACGTTACATCCTTCCTGTAATGCGGTGACCTGGATTGTACGCGGTACTCCAGTATTGCTAAACAGAAAATGATGTTGGGGAGCCAGATCATCAAAATGCACTCTGCAGCGGGAGCACTAATTTCTAAAATCTGCCCCAACAGCCTTCAAAGATGTTTTTGATGTGCCATTAATAACTCAAAGACAAGAAGTTAAAGGATTCAACTGAAGGCTTTTAATCGCTAAGAACATTGCACGTCATTCCACATCGGATTCGTCTGGCAGAATGACTCATACAGCTCATGAGACCTTTATATGACAAAAGACAGGGACGGAGCCAATACACACAATAGGGGAAAAGGGGGCGGTACACACAATACAATGCAGGTAAAACACAGGGGCTGATGAAGACATATATTTCATCACAGTTTTATCCACTTTGTTTGCAAAAACACCACAAAGTCGCCTGTCGTGGATTTGCTGCTGTTAAAGCCCCGGGGAACGAGAATCGATCAGGGTATGAGTTCCGATGAAAGGTCATCGACCTGAAACGTTGACTCTGTTTCTCGCTCTCCACCGCCTGACACGCGGAGCCTTACCGGCACTTTCAGTTTTTATTTCAGACTCCACTCGGGTCGCCAACCCCTCCAGGGTTGCCCTGGAGTCTCCAGGAATTGAAGATTGATCTCCGGGACACCGCCGCCAGCAACTCCCGGGAGAAAAATCATGGGGGCGTTGATAAAAAGTTTGGGGGTCTTTTGTTCATTTTCTTCGAATGCTTTTATTCATTAGTTATAAAAGTATTGGAGATGGAGAAGAAGAGATGGTCTTTGACTGGGCCGGGCGATTGGAGGAGAGAGGTCATGTGATGACACCTCCAGGGATATGTTGAAGCAGAGTTGGTTACCCAAGATCGTACATGTGCTCGGCGAGCACTCCTCTTGTCAGCCGTGGCTCAGTGGGCAGCACCCTTGCCTCTGAGTCAGAAGGTTGTGGGTTCAAGTCCCACTTCAGAGACTTGAGCACAATAATCCAGGCTGACACTACAGTGCAGTGCTAAGGGAGAGCTGCACTGTCAGAGGTGCTGTCTTTCGGATGAGACTTTAAACCGCGGCGCTGTCTGCTCTCTCAGGTGGACGTAAAAGATCCCACGACACTATTTCGAAGAAAAGCAGGGAGGTTCTCCCCAGTGTCCTGGCATCAATTAGCATGACTAAAACAGATTATCTGATCACTATCACATTGCTGTTTGTGGGAGCTTGCTGTGTGCATATTGGTTGCCACGTTTCCTACATTCCAACAGTGACTACACTTCAAAAGTACTTCATTGGCTGTAAAGTGCTTTGGGATGTCTGGTGATTGTGAAAGGTTGTAAATGCAAGTCTTTCTTTCCATTGTTCTGTTGCACTGTAATTAGTCTACCAGGCATCAGTTGCAAATGTGTGCATGTGAACCATTGCTTGTGCTTTGGGAAAGTAATTGAATTTAAATGGAACTGAAGATAGATTTGTCTGGAGAGGGAGAGGTGTGCTGACCTTTGAGATGCTGGTTTAAAAGCGTGGTGCAGTGATGGCACCTGTGGCTTTTGTTGAATATCCATCTACCGCTTTACATCTTGCACTTCCAATTGATACTACTCTAAAAACATTGGCCCAGAAATTCGGGTCGGAGGCTTCCCGTGGTTGCAAGCCTCCGACCTGCACTTACCTAGCGTGCCGGCCGTTGAGCTGTGGGCCCGCGTGGGATTCCGATCCTGGGCCTCCTCCAACTGCCGGCGTGCAGTGCTAGCGTATCCCAGGGGCGCAGTTAGTTCAATGCGTCCCCTGGGATCACGTGGGCCATGGAGAACCAATGATGGCAGGGAATGCCCATTCATAAAATTGACAGGAAGAGCTGTCAAAACCATAAATACTATAAGCCCCAAAACTTCAAATATATTTTTTTTAATCACATTTTTAAAATAACTATAAATTATATAAAATAACTATTTTAAACAATAATTTAAATTTTTGAAAAAGTTAATTACATTTTCTAACAGGGCCAAAAATAAACTTACCTTTTTTAAAGTATTTAAAAATAATAAACCTGTGGAAAAAAAATGTTTTAATTTTAATTAATTCACCACTTACCATGTTAAAAGCAGGTCCTGCGCCTACTTTTTACATGTGTAACTCCTGGAGACTTACCCTCCCGGAAAAACCTGGAAAAAAAACGTAAGTTCAATGCGCACGCGCTGCCTCTCCAGCGCACGCGTTCCACCTCTGAACCCCTTCTTTCAAGGGAACGGAAGTTCCAGTTTCCCACGCATGCGCAGTGCATGCGCGAAACTGGCACTTTCATTGGGCTTACGCGTGAGTACTCAGCGCGTACTCACGCGTGGAGACCCGAATTTCTGGGCCATTATATTTATTTTTAAATCTCCACAGTGTCTCACTAGGTGTCAACCGTGGCTCAGTGGGTAGCACCTTCGCCTCTGAGTCATGAGGTTGTGGGTTCAAAGTTCCACTCCAGAGACTTGAGCACAAAATCCAGGCTGACACTCCCAGTGCAGTGCTGAGGGAGGTGCCGCACTGTCGGAGGTGGCTTTCTTTGTCAGACGTTAAACCGAGGCCCCATCTACCCTCTCAGGTGGACGTGAAAGATCCCGCGGCATTGTTTCGAAAAAGAGCAGGGGAGTTATCCCCGGTGTCCTGGTGAATATTTATCCCTCAACCAACATCACCAAACCAGATTATCTGGTCATTATCACATTGCTGTTTGTGGGAGCTTGCTGTGCGCAAATTGGTGGCTGCGTTTCCTGCATTACAACAGTGACTCCACTTCAGAATTACTTCATTGGCTGTAAAGCGCTTTGGGATGTCCAGAGGTCGTGAAAGGCGCTACAGAAATGCAAGTCTTTCTTTTTTCTCTCTCTTTTTCTCGGGTAAGAAGCAGAGGCAAAGGCAGCACTGCCCCTCCAGGCCCCGCTGGAAGTTTTATGCTGAAGAGATCCGGCACAGGCACAATGGGCCCAGTGGCCTCCTTTCATCCTGAATGATTCTATGTGTGAGTTGCAAAAGTAAAAATAAAACATTGGCATGTAAGCAGCAGTAGAAAAGAGTCAAATTAAATAATTCCACATATAACTCCTTAGAGAGATATGGTTTGTTAGATTCTATACTGCCAAGACCTAAGGCTAGAAATTCATGCCCTCAGCGCCACTCCTTAGCACCATTAAATGGCGTTAAGATGCCCGCAGCCACTCTTTTGCCAGCTGGTGGCGGGTTCTGCTTACCCTTGCGCAGCTGGTAACTGGCAACGCCATGCTGAAAAAAATGGCAGCGCGGTGACGTCAATCGACGTAAAACGCCGAATTATCTTCACCAGCGCAAACTTCGACTCTGGCACTGAACTCAGCGCTGGGTCCTAAGTGGCTGACAGTGGTGATGTCTGCACCTCTTAAAGGGACACACACATCTTTCAGCTAAGTTTATAATTAAGCTTTTGGACTGTTTTTTTAATTTTATTGAAGTGGCAGCTTGCTGCAATAACAGAACACTTGGAAAACAGTGACAGGATCGGACAAAGTCAACATGGATTTACAAAAGGTAAATCGTGCTTGACTAATCTACTGGAATTTTTTGAGGATGTAACTGGTAAAATAGATAAGGGAGAACCAGTGGATGTGGTGTATTTGGACTTTCAAAAGGCTTTCGATAAGATCCCGCATAAGAGATTAGTGTATAAAATTGAGGCGCATGGGATTGGGGGCGAGGTATTGACTTGGATAGAGAACTGGTTGGCAGACAGAAAGCAAAGAGTTGGAGTGAACGGATCTTTTTCCGAGTGGCAGGCAGTGACTAGTGGGGTACCGCAGGGATCGGTCCTTGGACCCCAGCTATTCACAATATATATTAATGATCTAGACGAGGGAACTCGATGTAATATCTCCAAGTTTGCAGACGACACAAAGCTGCGTGGGCATGTGTGCTGTGAGGAGGATGCCGAGAAACTCCAGTATGATTTGGACAGGTTGGGTGATTGGGCAGAAGCATGGCAGATGCAATATAACGTGGATAAATGCGAGGTGTCAAACACTTTGGTGGCAAAAACAGGAAGGCAGATTATTATCTGAATGGCAATAGATTGGGAGAAGGGGAAGTTCAACAAGACCTGGGTGTCCTTGTGTACCAGTCGCTGAAGGTAAGCATGCAGGTGCAGCAGGCGGTTAAGAAGGCAAATGGTATGTTGGCCTTCATAACGAGAGGGTTTGAGTACAGGAACAAGGATTGTTCCACGGAAGCTCAACATAAACTCGAGGAACAGCACCTCATCTTCCGATTAGGCACTTTGCAGCCTTTCGGACTCAATATCGAGTTCAACAATTTCAGATCATAACCTCGGGCCCCCATTAATTTTTTACCTGTAATTTTTCCACTCCTTTCCCCCCCTCCCCTTTCCTTTTGTTTCACTCTCCCACCTGGCAGCTATCTCTTGCCCTGCCAGTGCACTTCACACCTAATCTCAGCCTATTACCATCTCGTCTGGCTTCGAACACCTTTTATTGTCCCTTCTACTTCTTTTGTCTCTTTCACTGCTTTTGTCCGATCGCCGCCCTGCCTTCGATCTATTTTCTTTTCTTTCCAGTTTTGAAGAAGGGTCCGACCCGAAACGTCAACTCAAATTTCTCTCCACGGATGTTGCCTGACCTGCTGAGTTTTTCCAGCATTTTCTGCTGTTATTTCGGATTTCCAACATCTGCAGTATTTTGCTATTGAACAAGGATGTCTTGCTGCAGTTGTACAGGGCCTTGGTGAGACCACATCTTGAGTATTGTGTGCAGTTTTGGTCGCCTTATCTGAGGAAGGATGTTCTTGCCATGGAAGGAGTGCAGCGAAGATTCACCAGACTGATACCTGGGATGGCAGGAATGATGTATGAGGAGAGATTGTGTCGATTGGGCTTGTATTCGCTGGAGTTTAGAAGAATGAGAGGGGATCTCATTGAAACTTATAAAATTCTGACAGGACTGGACAGACTAAATGCAGGAAGGATGTTCCCGATGGTTGGGGATTCCAGAACCAGGGGTCACAGTCTAAGGATGAGGGGTAAGCCATTTAGGACAGAGATGAGAAGGAATTTCTTCACCCAGAGAGTGGTGAACCTGTGGAATTCTCTACCACAGAAGGCAGTAGAGGCCAATTCATTAAATATATTCAAGAAGGAGTTGGATATATTTCTTAAGGCTAAAGGGATCAAGGGATATGGGGAGAAAGCAGGGACAGGGTACTGAATTTGGATGATCAGCCATGATCTCATTGAATGGTGGAGCAGGCTCAAGGGGCCGAATGGCCTACTCCTGCCCCTATCTTCTATGTTTCTATGTTTCTATGTTTAAAAGTTTTTGACGTGTGTAGGGAGTGCTGCTGGATGCTTGCAAGGGATCGGATGGCCTTTGAGAAGACAGAACATGCTGCCAATACTCAGCAGGTCACACAGCATCAGTGGAGAGAAAAACAGAGTTCACATCTCGGGTCGAGAAATCTGCCTGACCAGCTAAGTATTTCCAGCATTTTATGCTGTCGTTTCTGATTTACTGCGTCCGCTCACAGAGGGAAGATGAAGACAGAAAAGAGGAGGAATTTGAAGAGGAGGTATCAGATGGAAGTATGCAATCCAGACAGCCCCTTTCTGGCCAAGATATCCGGGATGGAATCATCCGCCTGCGGTCCCAGTGGCCACAACACCAATTTCCCTTTTAACATTAGTCCCACACCTTACCTTCCCTCTGTTACTGACCATCCCAGCGTCCTCTTGACCACAATGCTGAAATAAAAGCCATAACAAACCAAACTTTCCAATCCAACTTTATACATCTATCCACCTAATATGACATCAAGAAATCAACTCATCAACTGTATGCATTCTCTTAGTGAGTGACTTGTGTGTGCCTTTGCCTATCTTACTGATGTCATGCAGTGCTACCCCAGTGTCTGCAGCATGGCTGGTGAAAGGCTGCTGACTTTCAGTGGGGGTCACTGTAAATGGCCTTGCTGGTTGACCTTGAGGAGCTGGTGGCTGGGAGTATCAAATCAATCTTCTTCTTCTTCTTGTTCTTCTTCACTCTCCTCTCCCTCTTCTTGGTCACCCCCTGGCTAGGCAGGCTGCATTCCTTGGGTGTGTGAAATGAGGAAGGCACAAGGGTGGAGTTGTGGTGACAGGAGGGTGGAAAAGCATGAGGTGCATGCCAGAAGGAGGATAATGTAGGAGGATATCAGCAGCTTTTATCCTGTCAGCCCCGCCGCTGGCCAAGGGCCCAGCCGTGCTCCTGCCAAGAATGGCCTGCACCGTCTCCTCCTAGGAGTTGAGGTGAAGCATGAATGGGAGATGTGCCTCGTGATTGGTGCAGATTGGTTGTAGGTGAGTGATTGGGGCTGGGGGTCTTGCATTGAGCAGTGTGTGAGGCTAGTGGTGCAATTGGTAGGAGACGGCTTTTGAAGATGCATTCACTGACCTTGACTACTGGTCTGAGGTCATCAAGCTTCTTTGGCTTCTAGGCCCCAAAGTTTAGAAGACTGAGAGGTGATCTCATTGAAATATATAAGATTTTGAGGGGGATTGACAGGGTAGATGCTGGGAAGCTTTTTCCCCCTGGTTGGAGAGTCGAGAACCAGGGGTCACAGTCTCAGGATAAGGGGTCGGCCATTTAGGACTGAGATGAGGAGAAATTTCTTCACTCAAAGCGTTGTGAATCTTTGGAATTCTCTACCCCAGAGGGCTGTGGATGCTTAGTCGTTGAGTATATTCAAGACAGAGATCGATAGATTTTTTGGCACTAAGGGAATCAAGGGCTATGGGGATAGTGCAGGAAGGTGGAGTTAAGGTAGAAGATCAGCCATGATCTTATTGGATGGCGGAGCAGGCTAGAGGGGCCAAATGGCCGACTCCTGCTCCTATTTCTTATGTTCTTATGGCCATGCTTAGAACCTGAGGAAATAGTCATAAAAATCATCTCCATCAATAGGACAGTTGTTAACAACAACAACTTGTATTTACATAGTGCCTTTAATGTAGTAAAATGTCCAGTACATTAAAATGTATTAGAGTGCATTATTTATAATTTTGGGCAACACTAGAACAGCTGATAATATGGGGTGGGGAGAGGAATTGCTTTGAACCCTATTTTCCCAACAGTTGCACCTGACCTAGTACCTTTATTTTCATCCCCGGGGTGGCTTCTGGATGCGGCTTGTTATATAGTAAAGGATGAGTGAGCATTCACAATGTTAGATTGGAAGGGAATGAGACTGGTGATTGGATTGTCAGTAGCGGTATGCCTGTGTTAGTGTGGAACAGTATGAATCATCGCACTTAAATGCATATTTAATATTGCAACAGATGGCTAACGTATTTAGAGAAAATAAGGTGGAGCTTCATAAATAATAAAGAATTAGTGACCAATTACCTGGGACGCAGGAAGAGAGCACTTAAGCCAACATCAACAATTGAATATTAGATTTATAAATACCTACATCAACAACAACATGCATTTCTGTGCCAGTCAGCCATAGCTCATTTGGTAGCACTCTCGCCTCTGAGTCAGAATGTTGTGGGTTCAAATTCCACCCCAGAGACTTGAGCGCAAAAATCTAGTGCCGTGCTGTGGGAGCGCTGCACTGTCGGTGGATGAGATGTTAAACCGAGGTCCCCTCTGCTCTCTCAGGTGGGTGTAAAAGATCCCATGGCACAATTTTGAAGAAGAGCAGGGGAGTTATCCCCGGTGTCCCGATCAATATTTATCCCTCAACAACATCACTAAAGCAGATTATCTGGTCGTTATCTTATTGCTGTTTGTGGGAGCTTGCTGTGCATTTCCTCCATTACAACAGTGACTACACTTCAAAAAGTACTTCATTGGCTGTAAAGCGCTTTGGGACATCCGGTGGTTGTGAAAGGCGCTGTATAAATGCAAGTCTTTATTTTTAATATAACGCCTTTAATGTAGTAAAACGTCCTAAGGTGCTTCACAGTAGCGTTATCAAACAAAATTTGACACCGAGCCATGTAAGGAGATATTAGGGCAGGTGACCAAAAGATTGGCCAAAGAGGTAGGTTTTAAGGAACGTCTTAAAGGAGGAGAGAAAGGTAGAGAGGTGGAGAGGTTCAGGGAGGGAATTCCAGAGCTTCGGGCCCAGGCAGCTGAAGGCACGGCCGCCAATGGTGGAGCGATTAAAATCGGGGATGTGCAAGAGGCCAGAATTGGGAAGAGCGCAGAGATCTCAAAGGTTTGTAGGGCTGGAGGAGGTTACAGAGATAGAGGCCACTTATGTGAAGGTTAACTCTTTCAAAGAGCCGGCACAGGCACGATGAGCTAAATGGCTTCCTTCTGTGCTGTATTGTTCTATGATTCTGCGCAAGAGAGGCAAAAGATGTATTTGTATACAGATTGTGATGCTTACTACCAATCAGATGTGAATTATCACTTGTGGTGATTATGTCATTGCCACTGATCCTGGATTCCATTACACATAACCACTTGGACATCAGTGTCCACCAATAGGACCATTGCTCCTCCCACAATGGCTCAGTGGCTTTATCCAGTCTGTACCTGAGTTATTGAGACCCAAAGGATTCAGGTTTGATCCCTAGCCGGAGCTGAGTTAGTCGATCTCAGAGAGCAGCACATGGGGTGGTACCGCTGGCCCTCAATCTCTCCCTGGCTTGGGGAATTTTTATAAATTCATTCACGGGATGTGGGCATCGCTGGCAAGGCTGGCATTTATTGCCCATCCCTAGTTGCCCTTGAGAAGATGGCGGTGAGCCGCCTTCTTGAACCGCTGCAGTCCGTGTGGCGAAGGTGCACCCAGAGTGCTGTTTCTATTTCTCTGTCTGTCCCAGCCAATGAAGTACTTCTGAAGTGTAATTACTTCTTGTAATGTAGGAAATGTGGCAGCCAATTTGTGCACAGCAAGATCCCACAAACAGCAATGAGATAATGGCCAGATAATGACCAGTGCGGTGGGAGTCTCGGAGCGACGGCGGAAATCTCGGCGGCGGTGGCGAGTACTTAAAGTGCGGCGGAGTCTCAGAGCGGCGGTGGGAATCTCGGCGGCGGCAGCAGGTATTTAAAGCGCGGCGGAGACCAGGTAGGCTTACTAATCTCCAATCTCAGAGAGAGGGAGAGAAGTAAAAAGTAATCGAAGTGTGACGTCACCAGAAAGCAGGTAAGTGATTGGTTGGTGAGTATTTCTCTCTTTATAAAGTTTAACTCTGTGGTTTATAGTTTCTAAAGTCTCTGTGGTGTAGCGGGGACTGTTTGTAAACCAGGGCCCTTAAATATACCATTTAACTGTAGTGTAATTGGTGGGATTGATTTGATTTAATTTAATTGCAATTAATTAAAGGGTAAGTCATGGCAGGACAGCCCGGTGCCGTGGTATGCTCCTCCTGCGCCATGTGGGAACTCAGGGACACTTCCTGTGTCCCTGACAACTATGTGTGCAGGAAGTGTGTCCAGCTGCAGCTACTGGCAGACCGCATTGCAGCGCTGGAGCTGTGATTTGTAGGGGAGCATCCTTTGCCTGGTTTACAGTAATTTACCTGGTTTACGGTAATTTAGCTGGTCAGGCAGTCTTTGCCACTGCACTGTGACCAATTACAATCAGCGGTTTTGAATCGCTAAACCCTCCTTCCAGTTCTGACTGGAGGAACTTATAATTAATGATATATTAAAAACGGACAAATGGTCTGGATGCCAGAAAGTCAAATTTTATTAAAACTGAAGAAACTACACCACACGATCAAAGTAATCACTGTAAAATTGCTTAACAGGGGAAGGGAGATGGCAAAAATTAGGGATAAATGGCTACAATGTTAATCTTACAATCTTAGCAACATTTCCCTTAAATTACCACGCCTTTACTTCTCACTAGATTGCCTTGCTAGTGGGTCAGAAGCCCTGCTCACCTGCAGTCCAAAGAGTAAAAGCGAAGAGAGAGAGAGGACTTCCTGGGCTTAATCTTTATACCTTGGGAGTCCCTGCTGTTTTCACGCCAAAAAGGTCCGTGCGCAATTTCGCGCCAAAAAGTCTGAACACACAAGAGAAGGGCTTTTAACTTCCTCCATTCATACATGGAGACATCACGTAGTAGAGTCAATTTCAGTGAATGGATGTGTGTAAACAACCCATTGTGCTTGCTGTCCGATGATTGGCTGATTCAAATGGGCTACTCCCCAGTGTAAACAAGCAGCTTGTAGGTTACCGGACCCACCCAATATCACAGGGTGAATGACAGCTCGGGCTCCATTCAAACTTACTACAGGGCAGCGCTGAGCTTTTCATGTGCTAACAGCCTGTCTGTTTCATATGCTAACAGCCTGTCTGTCCTTTTCTGCTGCCTTAAAATTCTGTTTCCATGAGGTCTGTTCAGCCATTTTTATGCCCTGGGCAATTTAAACAGTCCAAAACTCAAGAGTACATCTTTTAATAAAATGTACAATCTTAAAGTGTGCGATTTTCACAAAGTTCTTTGATTCTAGTGTCCAAGTGCTGCCTAGTTTACGAGCTTTTTAATGCAGCCTTTTGCGGTTCTGGGTATGTTTTAAAACATAGGGCTTGGGTGGGATGGCTGTCGGTGTAGGGACCGGGTGCTAGGGTTTGGATGATCAGCCATGATCTCGTTGAATGGCGGAGCAGGCTCGAAGGGCCGAATGGCCTACTCCTGCTCCTATCTTCTATTATCCAACCCAGAGACAATTTAAATCACACAAGTCTTCGTCCATGATGTGGATTAATATTTCCCGATCTTCGGGGGCTGAGGGGATGTTGCGACCCCTACATTCCTCCCTTGGATACTTCCAACTTGCTTGTAGTGTCCTCTTGAAGAAGTGAGCAAAATATTCTGACCCCCACAAACAATCATCCCCTGTATTTACCTATAGCTACCTATCACTGATTCCCTGACCCGTCTATTCCCCTCAAATCCGAGAAAAACAGTGGTACGGTAGGCATCTACAGATACATCAATTACAAAATGTTACAATAGGGGTCTCATACCCCTGCACCACTTGTTACATTATAACATATTACAAAATGTTGCAATCTTGGTTATACAATGTAATCAAAATGATCCCAAGCACGGAGAGGGTCCTACATCTCTGCACCACTTGGAACTGTGAAACAAAATACAAAAATCTTCATTAAATATTTGAAACAAAATGCTGAAATAAACCCCAACCATCACGTGCCAATGATGGGTCGTGAAATTTGAGTGGGTATTGCTGCTCCCACCCGGGCAGTAAATGTTCCTTCCACCCCCCCCCGTTAATGGTCTTAAACTTTTAAAACATACAGAATGGATTTTACAGAACAGTCTGATCCGCCAGCCCTGAGCCGTTCCCTTGTCCCTTTGTGGAGGTGGGGTACCCCTCATGTTTCACAGACCGAGACCGGGGAGTATGGGATCGTGACTCCCAGTCCCTCCCCCTCCCGTCCTCCCTCGACTGGCTGCAGAAAATGATGGGTGCCTGTGTGGCGGCTCTCACTGGCGCCACACTCAAACTTGGATCCCAGATCCGGCCACCCACTCATCCTTCCCAGCCACCCTTACACTCTAACTTTGCCCGTGGCCCGGGTGAGTTCCTCCCTTCCCCGAATGCACCCACGTGACTCTTGGGTCTCCCCCTCCTCTTTACAATTTTTCCCGGGCCATCACCACCCACTCCCTGGGAACGTGTCCCTATCTGACAAGGCGCCCATGCTTCCCCACCATGACTCCTCAATAGCGAGGTCTCCCGCAAGTGAAATTCCGTCAGGATTGTGCTGGGTTGGGGCCGTGCCCCATCCAGCTGGGGCCATCTCTTCCACGTAGGATGAGTAGGCAGGTTCCTCTGGACCCTGTCCAGTTTCTCCTGAAGGTCGCTGAGGGGTCTCCTCCTGGATTTGTCCAGTGGCGAGGTGATCCCCAACATTCTGTATAACCATATCTTCATTCGATGCCCAGCTTGGGCTGGGCAAACAGGGCTGCTCCTTTGTCCACTCTCCTGCAAAAGAACTTAAAAGGACATGCAGCCAGGTCTCTCACTGACCTGCTGCCTTAGGTGGAGACATGGTCGGGTCCCTCGACCTCAGACCAAAATACAAGCATTTGGCACACTTATAAACTTAAACTCAAAACTACTAGTTACATTCTAAACTTAAAATTTAAACACCTTAAAAGCAAGCTATAAACATTGGTAACTTAACACAAAGCTATAATACAAATGCCGCCATCTCCGGATGGCCAGGCTAATCTCTGGTGTCACTGTCGCAGATTACTGCTGCCTGCAGCGAAGCTGGACTGCCTCCTGCTTCTGGTCCCTGGCAGCTTGTGGCTGCAAGTTGGGGACCTCTGTAATCTGTTTCCTCCCAGGCTCGGGAGATTGCTCTTTGTGGCGGGTACTCTGGTGACCATCTTATCTTGGGCTTGTGGACCCGCTGAGACCTTCTGAGGGGCGTCTCCGTGGGGGAATCTTTGGCTGACGGACCCTGAGCCTGGGTCACAGCCCTAGCTGGCTGGGAACCTTCTCCCCTGATGCAAACAGCCCGCACTGTTTAATATGCCTGGCAGCCTGCCAGTAATCTGGGTTTGTCTCCTTTTCTCTACCTACTCCTGTACTGGGGGCAGGTATCCCCTCACCACCCGCTGCTGGTGGCTGAAAATCTTCCTCTCCAGGTCCAAAACCTGGTACCAGCTCCTTCCATATATCCCCTGCAAGAGAAATTGCTATCCCTTCCTCCCCAGAGTCCCACACCATAGGGGGAACCACTCTAGAAGCGGGCTGGGAAGCTTGTCCCTTTAAACGGGCGACTGCGCCTGCGCAAACCTCCTCCCCGGAGTCCTGCGGCAGAGGCTGTGAAACCTCTGTATTCAAACAGGCGACTGCACCTGCGCGGGAAAACTGAAGAGGAGCCGCTGTGGTCACGGGCTGGGGAACTGCGCCTGCATGAACAGACCGTTCAAAAGACTGGGGAATTCCTGTCTCCAGACCAGCGACTACGCATGCGCGGGCAGTCTCTTCAAAAGGCGGCTCCTCTCTGGAGCCCCCCAAGCGATTTTCTGTGAATGAACTCGCAGCAGCCTGCAGATTCCTACGCTCAGGCTGCGGTTTCTCTGTTTCTGACCTAAATAACTGGTTCAAATTTAAACTTTGGCCAAAACTTAGGTCCCACTGGGGCGTTGAAGTGTCCCAATTGGTGGGCCGGACAACTTTTCCCTTGAAACAAGCCACAGCGCCTGTCTTTATAGCCTGTGAACTTGAACTTGTATGGTCAGATTTATACCTTTAGGTCCTCAAAACCCTTCAGCCCTCTCTTAGCCTCATCTGAAAGGGTCTGATAGTGCTTACTATCTGCACAGAAGTGCAACATTTTGGCTTTCTCTTCGTCATCACTGCCGTTAACACAGGCTGCCTGTTCTATCTCTTGGAAGTGCATTGAGGGGTCTCCCTTTTTGGAGAGCAGGGGAATATGTTTCACCAGGCCTCTGAGCTGTTGGGTATCATAAGGTGCCAGATAGGTATGCTGAACAGCTCCTGGGTCATTATCGTTCATGGGCGGACCGTACCTCCATTGTCGGAGAGGGTACACTGGTCCTGGTCCCCGCCTGCCTAGTGGGACCTGCTGGTGTTCTCCTACCACCCCATTGTCCACCCCTTCTTGCTGCCAGAGCTCCTCAAAACTCGGAGCTGTGGGCTGCGGTCTTGGGATCTCTAATTCCCTAGCCAGCTCTGTTCTGGGTGCTGCCTGTGGGGCGGTTTGATTTGGGCTGCTGGTACTGTCTGACGGACTTCCCTTCGGACTTATGAGACATACCATCCCTTTAGTCCTTAATAACTCCACACACAAACTCTCTATCTTTCTGTTACATGGGGTATGATCTGCTCCACTAAACCTTTGGTCGCAGGCCAGCTTATAAGCTGCCTTTAGCTCCCTAACCTTTTCCTCCTGCTCTGTTACTTCTGAGGTGAGGCGGGCATTCTCTTCCCGCAGTCTCATCTCGTTACTCTTTGCTTCTGTAATTTGGCACTTTAGGAACTCTATCTTGTGCCTTGCGTGACTTTTACCCTCGCTAGCTTCTTGGGTGAGGTGTGCGTTTTCCTCCTGTAGCCTCATCTCACTGTCCCTAGCCTCTGTGACTTCCTGCACAAGGCGCTCTATCTCTGCCTGGCATTTCGTGACCTCTAGTGTGAGGCGTGCATTTTCTTCCCGCACCCTCATCCCACTATCTCTGGCCTCATTCACCTCTCTTATGAGGCGTTCTACCTCCGCCTGGCATTTTTCAAACTCTGACTCCCGATTCTTGGCCTCTGTAACCTCCTCCCGCACCCTCATCTCACCCTTCTTAACCCAACCACCTATACTATAATCGGTCAGCTTACACGCTGCCGCTAACTTCTGCAGGGCTACCCACAGACTGAAAGCAAGAAAAGCAAGAGCTGCTGCTTTCTCCAGATCGAGACCACTTATCATATCAAAAACTGCCTCCACTCCTGTCGCGGTCGCCAATTTGTAGGGAGGCACCCTTTGCCTGGTTTAAGGTAATCTACCTGGTTTACGGTAATTTACCTGGTCAGGCAGTCTTTGCCACTGCACTGTAACCAATTACAATCAGCGGTTTCGAATCGCTAAACCCTCCTTCCAGTTCTGACTGGAGGAACTTATAATTAATGATATATTAAAAACGGACAAATGGTCTGGATGCCAGAAAGTCAAATGTTATTAAAACTAAAGAAATTACACCACACGATCAAAGTAATCATGGTAAAATTGCTTAACAGGGGAAGGCAGATGGCAATAATGAGGGATAAATGGCTACAAAGTTAATCTTACAATCTTAGCAACATTTCCCTTAAATTACTACCCCTTTACTTCTCACTAGATTGTCTTGCTAGTGGGTCAGAAGCCCTGCTCACCTGCAGTCCAAAGAGTAAAAGAGAAGAGAGAGAGAGGACTTCCTGGGCTTAATCTTTATATCCTGGGAGTCCCTGCTGTTTTCGCGCCGAAAAGGTCCGTGCGCAATTTCGCGCCGAGAAGTCCGAATACACAAGAGAAGGGCTTTTAACTTCCTCCATTCATACATGGAGACATCACGTAGTAGAGTCAATTTCAGTGAATGGATGTGTGTAAACAACCCATTGTGCTTGCTGTCCGATGATTGGCTGATTCAAACGGGCTACTCCCCAGTGTAACAAGCAACTTGTAGGTTATCGGACCCGCCCAATACCACAGGGTGATTGACAGCTCGGGCTCCATTCAAACTTACTACAGAGCAACGCTGAGCTTTTCATATGCTAACAGCCTGTCTGTTTCATATGCTAACAGCCTGTCTGTCCTTTTCTGCTGCCTTAAAATTCTGTTTCCATGAGGTCTGTTCAGCCCTTTTTATGCCCTGGGCAATTTAAACAGTCCAAAACTCAAGAGCACATCTTTTAACAAAATGTACAATCTTAAAGTGTGCGATTTTCACAAAGTTCTTTGATTCCAGTGTCCAAGTGCTGCCTAGCTTACGAGCTTTTTAACGCAGCCTTTTGCGGTTCTGGGTATGTTTTAAAACATTGTCCAACCCAGAGACAATTTAAATCACACAAGTCTTCGACCACGATGTGGATTAATATTTCCCAATCTTCGGGGGCTGAGGGGATTTTGCGACCCCTACAGATTGGATACATACTGGACCATTCACGAGGCTGAGGACATTGTGGATATCATGTTTGATCAGTTGGTCACACCGCAGGCAAAGGTTGGACAGGCAGAAAGGGAACGGGTGACCAACAGACAGAGTACTCGGTACAGGCAGGTAGTGCAGGGGTGCCCGATGGACATCCCCCTCTCAAACAGATACACCACTTTGAGTACTGTTGGGGGGGATGGCTTATCAGAGGAAGGCAGCAGCAGCCAACTTCCTGGCACCAAGGGTGACTCTGCTGCACAGGACGGGAGGAAAAAGACGGGTAGAGCTATAGTAATAGGGGGTTCTAATGTAAGGGGAATAGACAGGCATTTCTGCGGCCACAAACGAGACTCCAGGATGGTGTGTTGCCTCCCTGGTGCAAAGGGCAAGGATGTCTCAGAGCGGCTGCAGAACATCTTGGAAGGGGAGGGTGAGCAGCAGGTTGTCATGGTGCATATAGGTACCAACGATATAGGTAAAAAATGGGATGAGGTCCTAAAAGCTGAATATAGGGAGTTAGGAGGTAAATTAAAAAATAGGACCTCAAAGGTAGTAATCTCAGGATTGCTACCAGTGCCACGTGCTAGACAGAGTAGAAATAGAAGGATATTTCATGTGAATATGTGGCTAGTGGAATGGTGCGAGGGGGAGGGATACAAATTCCTGAGACATTGGAACCGGTTCTGGGGGAGGTGGGACCAGTTCAAACCGGACAGTTTGCGCTGGGCAGGGCCGGGACCGATGTCCTAGGGGGAGTGTTTGCTAGTGCTCTGGGGAGGGTTTAAACTAAAATGGCAGGGGGTTGGGAACCTGAGCAGGGGGACAGAGGAAAGGGAAACAAAGATAAAAGCAAAAGATAGGAAGGAGAAAAGCAAAAGTGGCAGTCAGAGAAATCAACGGTTTAAATCCAAAATGGCCACAGTAAATAATACCTCTCATAGATCTAAGAGCATTAAAAACAAGCCTGAAGGCTTTGTGTCTTAATGCGAGGAGCATTCGTAATAAGGTGGATGAATTAGCTACGCAAATAGAGGTAAACAAATATGATTTGTTTGGGATTACGGAAACATGGTTCCAGGGTGGCCAAGGCTGGGAACTCAACATCCAGGGGTATTCAATATTCAGGAAACACAGGCAAAAAGGAAAGGGAGGTGGGGTAGCATTGCTGGTTAAAGAAAGGATTAACACAATTGTAAGGAAGGATATTAGCTCTGATGATGTGGAATCTGTATGGGTAGAACTGAGAAATACCAAGGGGCAGAAACTGTTAGTGGGAGTGCTATATAGACCTCCAAACAGTAATGCAGATGTTGGGGATGGCATTAAAAGGGAAATTAGAGAAGCGTGCAATAAGGGCACTGTAGTCATCATGGGTGACTTTAATCTACATATAGATTGGGCTAACCAAATTAGCAACAATATTGTGGAGGAGGAATTCCTGGAGTGTTTACGGGATGGTTTCCTGGACCAATATGTCGAGGAACCAACCAGAGATCAGGCCATCTTAGACTGGCTATTATGTAACGAGAAAGGGTTAATTAGCAATCTTGTTTTACGAGGCCCCTTGGGTCGGAGCGATCATCATATGATTGAATTCTTCATTAAGATGGAGAATGAAGTAGTTGACTCAGAGACTAAGGTCCTGAATTTAAATAAAGGAAACTACGATGGTCTGAGGCGCGAGTTGGGTAGGATTGATTGGGGAATGTCATTCAAAGGGTTGATGGTGGATAGGCAATGGCAAACATTCAAAGACCGCATGGATGAACGACAGAATTTGTTCATCCCAGTTTGGCATACAATTAAAACAAAAAAGGTGACTCAACCGTGGCTAACAAGGGAAATTAGGGATAGCATAAGATCCAAGTAGAGGACATATAAATTGGCCAGAAAAAGCAGTAAACCTGAGGATTGGGAACAGTTTAGGATTCAACAAATCAGGACTAAGGGATTAATTAAGAAAGGGAAAATAGAATATGAGAGTAAGCTTGCAGAGAACATAAAAACAGACTGTAAAAGTTTTTATATATATGTGAAGAGAAAAAGATTGGTGAAGTCAAGCGTAGGACTCTTGCAGTCAGAATCAGGGGAATTTATAATGGGGAACAAAGAAATGACAGACCAATTAAATACATATTTTGGTTCTGTCTTCAAAAGGAGGACACAAATAACCTCCCAGAAATGTCAGGGAACATAGGGTCTGATGAAAGGGAGGAACTGAAAGAAATCAGTATTTGTAGGGAAATGGTGTTAGGAAAATTGATGGGATTGAAGGCCGATAAATACCCACGGCCTGATAATCTACATTCGAGGGTACTTAAGGAAGTGGCCCTAGAAATAGTAGATGCATTGCTGATCATCTTCCAACATTCGATGGAATCTGGAACAGTACCCATGGATTGGAGGGTAGCTAATGTTACCCCACTATTCAAAAAAGGTGGTAGAGAGAAAATGGGGAATTACAGACCGGTAAGTCTGACATCGGTAGTGGGGAAAATGCTAGAGTCCATTATAAAAGATATAATAGCAGAGCACTTGGAAAACAGTGACAGGATTGGACAAAGTCAACATGGATTTACAAAAGGTAAATCGTGCTTGACTAATCTACTGGAATTTTTTGAGGATGTAACTAGTAAAATAGATAAGGGAGAACCAGTGGATGTGGTGTATTTGGACTTTCAGAAGGCTTTCAATAAGGTCCCGCATAAGAGATTAGCGTGTAAAGTTAAGGCACATGGGATTGAGGGCAAGGTATTGACTTGGATAGCGAACTGGTTGGCAGACAGAAAGCAAAGAGTTGGAATAAACGGGTCTTTTTCTGAGTGGCAGGCAGTGACTAGTGGGGTACCGCAGGGATCGGTCCTTGGACCCCAGCTATTCACAATATATATTGGCCCAGAAATTTGGCTCTCCCCGGGTGAGTACGCACGAGGTACTCCCCCATAGGCCGAATGGAATTGCCAGTTTCCTGCATGCACTGCGCATGCGCGGGAAACCGGCAGTTCCGATCCTCTGAACGAAGAGGTTCAGAGGTCAAACGCGCACGCAGGGGAGGCTGCGCATGCGCTTTGAACTTAGGCTTTTTTTGCAGGTTTTCCCGGGAGGGTAAGCCTGCAGGTTTTACACATTTAAAAAGCAGGCGTAAGGCCTGCTTTTTGCAAGGTAAGTGGTCAATTAATTAAAATTAAAACATTTTTCCACAGGTTTATTATTTTTAAATACTTTAAAGCAAGTTAAGTTTATTTTTAGCCCCATTATAATATAAAATTAGATTTTTCAAAAATTTAAATTAGTGTTTAAATTAGTTATTTAATGTAATTTATAGTTTATTTAAACAGTGTGATTTTTTAAAAATTTATTTGAAGGTTTACTGCTATTTTGGGCCCTTAGTATTTATAAGTTTTGACAGGTCTACTTGTCAATCTTATGAATGGGCTTTTTGTGGTGTATGTAACCTGTTCCACCTTAAGAGAACTTAAGCCTGTTCCACCTTAAGAGATGTACTAATTTCCCTGGCTGCTGTATACGTAATACCGGTGGTGACCACACCGGTATATAAGCACTGTGTAGTAATATTGTATTCAGTATAGTCCCTACCTCCAACCAGTAAAGACCTGTTGAATTTACTCTTGTAGTCTGTGTAGTAATTATCACTATAACACACAGACTTAACAGTGGCGACGAGTCCGATTCTTACCCTGCGGCAGTTATTTCCACGGCGGCTTCGTCCACAGACAGGACGTCGAAGAGAGGTTTCCACCCTCTTCACCCTACTGGAAGACACGTCGAGCGGCAGGCATCGAGAAACCGGAGTGCAGAAGACATCCTGACCTCGAAGCCTCCATCAGCGACTGTCAGCTTCTTCTTTCTACCTCGGTGGTGGGTAAGCCGGGCAGCGACGCGACAGAAAGTCAACCGCGTTGGCTGTACAGACGGGGCTGGGAAGACGGAGGAATAAGGGCGGTGAGATCGATCGCGACCGGAGATAAGGGCCGGGCCGCTTTCGAGCGAGAGGCGCAGCGCGGGGACATCGATCGCGACCGGAGATAAGGGCCGCATTCGGGCTAAAAGGCGTAGCGTCTGGGGAAACTGAAGGCGCGAGAGCCGCGGTGAAGCAGAGACAGCGTCGGGGGACAGTTGAAGACCGCCAAGCGCGGGAAAACTGCCATTTTGTGGGCGGAGGACGACGACAAGAGCGGGAAGCCGCCATCTTGGATAACATAAAAATACAATAAATTGCAACGGTGCCTAAACATGGGAACATTAATACCTTTGATAGTGACATCGAAGATTGGGCCATGTATGTAGAACGCATACAAAATTATTGTAAGGCAAATAAAATTCCTGATGCAGATAAAGCACGAACATTATTAAATTTAATGGGTGCGAAGACATACGGGCAATTGAAACATCTTGTATCACCAGATGAACCGGCGGATAAGACGTTCAAGGAGATTGTTACTGTCCTGAAAAATCATCTAAACCCCACGCCGCTGATGCTAGCGGAACGATTTAAATTTTACGACAGAAGGCAGCTGCAGAATGAAAGCAATGCTGAATATTTGATGGAATTACGTAAGCTAGCAAAATATTGTCAGTTTGGAACGGGACTGACAGAGGCACTACGAGATAAATTTGTGTGTGGTTTATTTAAACAGGATACACAAAAGCAACTGCTCGAGGAGAATGAGCTGACGCTTGAGAAGGCGGTCACTTTGGCAGCAGCACACGAAGCCGCAGCGAGAGGCACGGCAGTAATGCAGCTACGGTCACCGGAACTCGGTACAAACAAATTGGGTTTGAGTTCTGTCAAATGTTATCGTGGTGGAAAGACAACGCACGATCAGAACCAGTGTTGGTTTAAAAACCAAGAATGCAGAACGTGTGGCAGGCTTGGCCACATAGCTAAAGTATGCCGGTCAGGAAAGAAGACCAGCAACAAAAAGTCACCGCAAGGAAAATACGCAAAGGTACACAAGGTGACAAAGAACAGTTTGACCGAACAGAAGTCAGATTCAGACGCTAGCAGTAATGAACTGGATAGCTTAAGAGTACACAACGTTGGTAAGGATGCAGATCGCCAGACAATTTGGGTCACTCTTCAGATAGCAGGAGTCCAAGTAAAAATGGAATTGGACACTGGATCGGCATCGACGGTCATGAATAAGAAAGATTACAGAAGGTTATTCCAACATATTCCCCTACAGGATACGGAGATTATATTGAAAGCATACACGGGGCAAAGAGTGTACCCCATCGGAAAAATAGAGGTAGAAGTGGTCCACAAGGGCGAAGAAAGCCAAGTAATGGACTTATATGTGGTACCTGAAGGAGGTCCACCACTACTAGGACGGGAGTGGATTAGGAAAATGAATATGGACTGGCACTCCTTGAAGGCACTAACGGTAGATTCCGGGGAAACAGATGTCAAACCTAAACGATTGTCCAGAATATTGGATGATGCTAAAGAGGTGTTCCAGCAGGGACTGGGAACACTGAGAGGAATTACGGCAAACATCAAGATTGATGAACATGCACAACCAAAATTTTTTAAAGCCAGACCGGTACCCTATGCAATACGACCTACTGTTGAAGCGGAACTGGAAGCACTAGAACGTTCAGGTGTACTGTCTAAGGTAAATTGGAGTGAGTGGGCTACGCCCATTGTTCCCTTTATGAAACGTCCTGCGAGCAACAAGCCAGGAGATCCAGGGAAGGTTCGCATCTGTGGAGATTTCAAAATCACCGTTAATCCGGTGCTTCACACGGTGCAGTATCCGCTTCCACGGATTGAGGATATTTTTGCTTCATTGTCTGGCGGGAAACACTTCACCAAGATAGACCTGGCGCAGGCGTACTTGCAGATGGAGGTTGAGGAAGAGTCACGCCAATACCTCACGATCAACACGCATCGAGGGTTGTACCGGTACAATAGGCTGGTTTTTGGAGTGGCATCGGCTCCAGCAATTTGGCAGAGGGCCATGGAGCAGGTATTACAGGGAATTCCAGGCACACAATGTTACCTGGACGATATTCTGATCACAGGTGATGGTGATGAACAACATCTCGCAAACTTGGAACTGGTGCTCAACAGACTGAAAGAGTATGGACTTGGAGTAAATCGGCAGAAATGTGAGTTCTTCCAGAAGCGGATCTCGTACTGTGGCCATGTCATTGACCGGGAGGGGCTTCATAAGTCTCCTGACAAGATTGAGGCAGTTGTAAAGGCTCCCGCTCCGGAGAATGTTTCTCAGTTGAGGTCGTTTCTAGGATTAATTAACTATTACCATAAATTTCTGCCAAATCTATCCACGGTACTGCACCCGTTAAACGCTCTTTTACAGAAAGGGGTACCATGGGAATGGGGCGAAAACTGTAAGAAGGCATTTCGCAAAAGCAAAGAATTGATCACCTCAGAGGAAGTGTTGGCTCACTTCAACCCGACACTGCCTATTCGGTTGGCTTGTGATGCTTCTCCATATGGTATTGGGGCAGTACTCTCACACAAGTTGCCAAATGGCACGGAAAGGCCAGTCGCGTTTGCATCCAGATCATTGACCTCCGCTGAGAGCAACTATGCGCAGATCGATAGGGAGGCTCTTAGCCTTGTATGGGGAGTGAAGAAGTTTAATCATTACCTGCAGGGCCAAAAATTCACACTTCTGACAGACCATCAGCCGTTGGTATCCATTTTTAACCCTAAGAAGGGTGTTTTGGTGATGACAGCACAGCGTCTCCAGAGATGGTCTCTTTTCCTAGGGGCACATCAATATCAAATAGAATTCAAAGGTACGAAACAGCATGGCAATGCTGATGGGCTGTCGCGCCTGCCACTACCTGAAGAAGAAGACACGACGAAAGTTGACCCTGTTGAGTTATTTCATTCGACCATCATCGAGTGTTTACCAGTCACCAATGCAAGTATTGAAAGAGAAACCAGGAACGACCCGACACTGTCCAGAGTCTACGAGGTGACAGTGAAAGGATGGCCAACACGGGGTGATCCTCTGTTCCCGGCATTTTCGGCAAGGCGAGACCAGCTGTCCGTCTGCCATGGTACCTTGATGTACGGGACAAGAGTGATTATTCCTCCCAAGTTGAGGGAAAGAGTTTTAAACAAACTGCATGAAGGTCATCTGGGGGGAGTTAAAATGAAAAGTCTTGCTAGGGCTTATGTATGGTGGCCGGGTATTGACCAACAGATTGAGGAGTTAACGAAAAGCTGCGCTGGGTGCCAAAAAGTGCAAAATGCACCTCCGATAGCACTGCTACACCCATGGGAATGGCCTTCAGCCCCATGGCAACGCGTACACATTGACTTTGCTGGTCCATTCATGGACTCCATGTTCCTAATCGCGGTGGACGCACATTCCAAATGGCCAGAAGTCATCAAGATGAATACCACTACTTCAGAAAAGACAATTGCGGTGTTAAGAACAATATTCGCAAGGAACGGATTGCCAGAACAGATCTGTTCGGACAACAGACCACAGTTTGTATCGGAAGAATTCCGACAATTCTTAAAGAAGAATGGAGTAAAACATTATGGGCTAGATTTTCAGTTGCTAGCACCAGCAGTTAGCGCCTTAAGAGAAGTGATTTTCGGGCGCTATGCGTGTAGCGCCCGTGCGCAGCGCTGTTTGCGCCCCGCCCCAAATTAAGTTGCCCGTTAGCGCCGGCGCAAAGTTTAGCGCCCGGCCGGATGCGCGCGCAGAAAATGACGTCACATCCTCGTGCAACGCCCTTTGGCCGCCCCGATTCCAAACTTCAGTCGGACCGCCCCATTGTGCGGCTGGCGGCCGGAGCGTTTGGAAAAAGGAACGCAACACAACCAGCGCGGGCCCCGGGGGGCGCAAATTAAAGGGGACGTGCTCTCCAGTATAAAGGCCAGCCTTTTTTCAGAAAACACTCTTGTGCAACGCATTTCTGGAGACACAACAAGGAGGATAGCTAACTGGTTTCAAGCAGCAAGAGCTCAGGTATTTTTGGACTCAGGCCAGAGCGCTGCAAGTGGCCTTTTGGAAATTTGAGTGTTTGCCAGGATTTGATGGGGGTTGCATGGGGTGCCAACGCGGAGCTGCAGCTCCATGTCCGTAGGGCTCGCAGACGCATTGTGAGAGGGGCAGCCCTGGCTGGAGGCAGAGGGGGCTACAGGCGTCGGCCACGTAGGCCTTACCCAGTCAGGATATACCGCCAGCAGCGCTCCTACCTAAACATGAGTGCCGCGCGATGTGTTAAAAGGCTCCGATTCCGAAAGGAGGTGATTGCAGAGATCTGCCACCTGCTTCGCCGAGATCTGCGGCCAAAGCTCAGGTGCAGGACGTCTCTGTCGGTGGAAGTGAAGGTGACGGTGGCATTGAACTTCTATGCCACCGGCTCCTTCCAATACGCTGCTGGGGACATAGCAAACATCTCCCAGTACGGCGCGCATCGTTGCATCCGCCAGGTGACCGAAGCACTGTTCAGAAGGAGAAGCCAATTCATCTGCTTCCCCATGGCCCTGGAGAGCCAGCATCAGTGCGCATTGGGATTTTCCAGACTCGGGGAATTCCCCTTGGTGCAGGGCGCCATTGACTGTACGCATGTGGCTTTGCGGGCCCCTCTGGAGCATGGCGAGCAGTATCGCAACAGGAAGGGCTACCATTCTCTGAATGTGCAGCTGGTGTGTGACCACAAGCAGCGCATCATGGCAGTCAATGCCAGCTTCCCAGGCAGCAGCCACGATGCCTTTATCCTGCGGCAGAGTACTGTGCATGACATGTTCCAGGCACAGCCTCCCCCAAGAGGATGGCTACTCGGGGACAAAGGCTATCCTTTGTGCACCTGGCTCATGACCCCGCTCCGCGCGCCCAGGACCGCTGCTGAAGAGGCCTACAACGAGAGCCATCAAACCACCCGCAACATCATCGAGCAAATTATTGGGGTCCTCAAGCAGTGGTTCCGCTGCCTTGATCGCTCCGGAGGAGCTCTCCAGTATTCGCCGGACCGGGTCTCCCAATTTGTGGTGGTTTGCTGCATGCTACACAACCTGGCTATCCGCAGGACTCAGGCACTGCCACCTGACGTTGGACCAGCACCTCAGGAGGAGGAGCAGGAGGAGCATGAGGAGGAGGAGGAGGAGCAGGAGTACGTTCCCAGGAGGGAGCGACCAGGGCCAAGGGCTGCACGACGCCACCTTATTACATGGTACTTCTAAGCCCCCTGTCAGGGAATGGCCAGGGGCCATGAGGGAAGATGAATGCAGCCGCTCCGCAAGCCCTCAGCCGGCGAAGCCAACAAACACTAAGAAGAACAACCGTGGAGACTGCATGAATAAAGATAATTATTTATTACACAAAAATGAAAAGCCCTTCCCACATGAATCCCCAAAAACAATAAACGGGCCCCACAAAAAGCCCAACAAACGACTCACTCCCACAAACTGGGGAGGAGTCACTCCACATTTCTTCAAACCGGGCCTCAACGTCGGCCTAACGCAAAAAATAAGCCCTCCAACAACACAACCATGGGCAAAATAAAGATGGCCACCGCCATATAAAAGGAAAGCTGGCCACACCCTCTACTGAGTGGCCCGCGAGGGCGAGACCTTGCCCAGCCTTTTGCCTCCCCTGCCCGGCCTGCTGCTCCTTCACAAGCTCTGCCCAGTGGCTGCTGCGAGGCTGGGGGAAGGCGCCTGAGGCTCAGATGCCCTTCCGCCAGATGCCGCTGGGGGGCGGCCTACACGGCGTTTGGGCCTCAAGGGGCCGTCTGCTGAGTGGCGCACCTGAGCCTGGCCACCATCAGCTGCAGCAGCTTGCCCTTGACGCCCCAGTGGGGGAATGGCGGCGACGGATGGCGCAATGTGGGCCAGCTGGCGTCTGGGATGTGCTGGCTGGTGCTGTGGCGCGGTGGCACTCGGCCGGGCCCGCACTGCAGGATCCGCAACAATCAGCCGAGGGGCAGCTTGCTGGGATGGTCCAGCGCGGCGGCTGCCCTGGCGATGCCTGCCTGAGACAGCGCGTGTGGCAGCAGTGAGTGCCCCTGTTGTCCTGGTGTGCGCCCGCATCACATCCGCCAGGGTCTTGACGGCATCAGTCAGCATGCGGCCACTCGCGGCAGTTGCTGCCCCGAACTCGCGCACACTGGTCGCCAGCGACTCGATGGCCTCAGGCATGCGCCCCACCACGCTCATGAGCTCCGTGTGGCACCGGTCCGAATCCTCGGCCATCTTATCCAGCTTCCACACCTCCTCCGAGGTGAAGGTGTCCGGACTGGAGTCGCGACTCTCCCGCTGGGGAGGAGGGGGCCGAACTAGGGGACCCTTGCCACATTGGTGGCGGCGAGTGTGCCGATCAGCAGCACTCCCCTCTGATCCTTGCCCCCTTTGGGGGGAAGGCCGCGGGCCACGCGCACGGCTCCTGGGTGGCTGGACGCCACTGGTCCCAGAAGCTGCATTGCCCTGCGACAGTTCCTCCAGGCACTCGTCCAGTGAGGAGGTGTCAAGCATTTCCTCCTCTCCTGCGGGACGTGACTGTTCCCCCGATGGTCCGGCTTGCTCCTCCTCCTCCTCCTGCTCGGAGGTGCTGTCACTGGCAGCTTCAGGGTCCTGGTCATCACCAGCTGAAAGCAGGAATGCACAAGAGTAGCTTCAGAGTGAGGAGACGACGTCAGCGAGGGAGTTAGGACTGGTGGCATTCAGCGCATTGGTGGGACAGTGGCAAAGGAGGTAGCTCGGATGGGCCAGTGCGACTCGAGAGGGCCAAAAGGCGAGGTCCTTACCATTGCCGGGCAGTGGAGGGTCGGCTACTCCGCACGCTGTGGGGACGAGCACACGGGCTCCCATGAGCACACACACGCGCTCCTCCAGCCGAGTGAGCTTCTGCAGCTTGGCGCAGCCACCCCTGGCACGGGCCTGGTGATTAAAGGCTACTTTAGCCTGCAAGAGAAAGGACGGGCTGTAAGTGCGCAGTGTAGCCCTGATGTAGTGTGCACTGCCTCCCATGGTGGAATAGCTTGGCCAGAGTGAAGCCCTGATGTAGTGTGCACTGCCTCCCATGGTGGAATAGCTTGGACAGAGTGAAGCCCTGATGTAGTGTGCACTGCCTCCCATGGTGGAATAGCTTGGCCAGAGTGAAGCCCTGATGTAGTGTGCACTGCCTCCCATGGTGGAATAGCTTGGCCAGAGTGAAGCCCTGATGTAGTGTGCACAGCCTCCCATGGTGGAATAGCTTGGACAGAGTGAAGCCCTGATGTAGTGTGCACAGCCTCCCATGGTGGAATAGCTTGGCCAGAGTGAAGCCCTGATGTAGTGTGCACTGCCTCCCATGGTGGAATAGCTTGGCCAGAGTGAAGCCCTGATGTAGTGTGCACTGCCTCCCATGGTGGAATAGCTTGGACAGAGTGAAGCCCTGATGTAGTGTGCACTGCCTCCCATGGTGGAATAGCTTGGCCAGAGTGTAGAGTGCCGAATGGCCAATTGATGCTCATGACTGTCCCAATGCTGCTGGCTGAGGGCTGGCCAATAGGACTTTCAGCTCCCTTTGCCCATCATGTCAGGTGTACATGCAAGAATGAGGAGGAGACTGGAAAGGGTACTCACCCTGACAATCCTGGTCAGGTCGTTGTATTTTTTACGACATTGTTTGTGGGTCCTGGGGGCATCGCCGGTGAACGTCACCCTCTGGGCGATCTGCTTCCAGGCTTTGGTGTAGTCATGGTGGGTTGGATTCCTCCCACTCTCTGGGAACAAGATCTTGCGCCTCACCTCCAGAGCTGTGACCATTATGTCCAGATCACCCTCTGAGAAGCGCAGGGCACGCTGACGGGCCTTCTCTGGCGTTGCCATGACTCCCTGGGGCTGAGCAGCAGTGTTGAGGCCTCTTTGCAAGGCTGCAGTGTGCAGGGCGTGGCAGCAGACCAATTCGTCCCTTCCCCCTTTAAGAGCTGGTCGGCGCCACGGGGTCTGCTGTCAGTCCAAAAATGACCGCACCCGCGCTGCGCCCCGCCTGGGCGCTATCCCTCTGGACCGCCGGCTTAGCGCCTAAAGATAGTAGTGGAACGCCTCTTTTAGCGCTCCACCAACCTCTTAGGGCGAAGCCACTGAATTTCCGGCAATGGGGCGCTACTTTGGGGCGGGCGCTAACTTCGGGCGGGCGCTAAGGTTAGCGCCCCAAAACTGCCTATACTGAAAATCTAGCCCTATACCTCTGCCCCATATCATCCGGCGACAAACGGGTTGGCTGAAAGATTTGTCCAGACATTCAAAAAGGCAATTAAGGCCATGAACGATGATCAGATTCCGCTGCAACACAAGGTCGACAAGTTCCTGATGTCATATCGAAACGCCGATCATGCAGTGACTAACCAAAGTCCTGCCATGATGTTTTATAACAGGAGGTTGCGGTCCAAGTTGGACTTGTTAAAACCAAATGTGCGGAGGGAAGTGGAAAACAAACAGTTTCGGCATATTAACAACAAGACCACTCGAACTTTCGACGTAGGACAACCAGTGTTGGCAAGGGGCTATGGAAACGAAAAATGGCAGTCCGGAACAATTCGGGCCAGACAAGGACCTCTGATGTACACAGTAGATATTGGTCATAATGTGATAAGGCGTCATGCGGATCAACTGGTAGAGTCGAGAGCAAGGGTCGAACCCATGGTTGTGACAGAGACAACTGTGGAAGACGTTAATGAACCTGAAGCATCTACCTCGGCAGGGAATGTACTTGATGATGATGACACCCAATACATTGGAAACCAAATAGAGGAGGCACCTCAACAACAAGAATCAGAGACTACTGAGAGGCGTTACCCAAGCAGCATCAGAAAGCCTCCTGAGAGGCTGAACCTTTGAACTGTTATATCTGAAGTTATATATGTATATGTGTTATTATGTTATGTTAAATGGGGATATGACTGTTAAGCTAAAAAGGGAGGATTGTGGTGTATGTAACCTGTTCCACCTTAAGAGAACTTAAGCCTGTTCCACCTTAAGAGATGTACTACTTTCCCTGGCTGCTGTATACGTAATACCGGTGGTGACCACACTGGTATATAAGCACTGTGTAGTAATATTGTATTCAGTATAGTCCCTACCTCCAACCAGTAAAGACCTGTTGAATTTACTCTTGTAGTCTGTGTAGTAATTATCACTATAACACACAGACTTAACACTTTTCCCTCCTCCGATTGGCTGCCTATGGCTCACGTGATCCCAGGGGACGCATCGCACTAACTACGCCCCTGGGACACGCAAGCACAGCGCGCTGGCAGCTGGGCCAGGCCCCAGAGCGGAATTCCACGGGGCCCTACAGCTCAACTGCCGGCGCGCAAGGTAAGTGCAGGTCGGGGGCTTACACCCGCGGGGAGCCCCCGACCCGAATTTCTGGGCCATTAATGATCTAGACAAGGGAACTAGATGTAATATCTCCAAATTTGCAGACGACACAAAGCTGGGTTGGCGTGTGTGCTGTGAGGAGGATGCCGAGGAACTACAGGATGATTTGGACAGGTTGGATGATTGGGCAGAAGCATGGCAGATGCAATATAACATGGATAAATGTGAGGTTATCCGCTTCGGTGGCAAAAACAGGAAGGCAAATTATATCTGAATGGGAATAGATTGGGAGAAGAGGAAGTGCAACGAGACCTGGGTGTCCTTGTGCACCAGTCACTGAAGGTAAGCATGCAGGTGCAGCAGGCGGTTAAGAAGGCAAATGGTATGTTGACCTTCGTAGCGAGAGGGTTTGAGTACAGGAACAAGGATGTCTTGCTGCGGTTGTACAGGGCCTTGGTGAGACCACATCTTGAGTATTGTGTGCAGTTTTGGTCGCCTTACCTGAGGAAGGATGTTCTTGCCATGGAAGGAGTTCTGCGAAGATTTACCAGGCTGATACCTGGGATGGCAGGAATGACGTATGATGAGAGATTGGGATGATTGGGCTTGTACTTGCTGGAGTTTAGAAGAATGAGAGGGGATCTCATTGAAACTTATAAAATTCTGACAGGACTGGACAGACTAGATGAAGGAAGGATGTTCCCGATGGTCGGGGAGTCCAGAACCAGGGGTCACAGTCTAAGGATAAGGGGTAGGCCATTTAGGACAGAAATGAGGAGGAATTTCTTCACCCAGAGAGTGGTGAACCTGTGGAATTCTCTACCACAGAAGGCAGTAGAGGCCAATACATTAAATATATTCAAGAAGGAGTTGGATATATTTCTTAAGGCTAAAGGGATCAAGGGGTATGGGGAGAAAGCAGGGACAGGGTTCTGAATTTGGATGATCAGCCATGATCTCATTGAATGGCGGAGCAGGCTCGAGGGGCCGAATGGCCTACTCCTGCTCCTATCTTCTATTTTTCTATGTTTCTAATCTGTTTTAGTGATGTTGGTTCAGGGAAAAATATTAGACAGGGGAGAACTCCCCTGCTCTTCTTAGAAATAATTTTTATTTATTCATTCATGGGATGTGGATGTTGCCTGCAAGGCTGGCATTTGTTGCCCATCCCTATTTGCCCTCGAGAAGGTGGTGGTGAGCCGCCTTCTTGAATAAATGGCTTGCTAGGCCATTTCACGGGGTAGTTAAGAGTCAACCACATTGCTGTGGGACTGGAGTCACATATAGGCCAGGCCGGGTAAGGAAGGCAGATTTCCTTCCCTAAAGGGCAATTAGTGAACCAGATGGGTTTTTACAACAATCCATGGTCACCATTACTGATTGATATGAATCTTGTCATTCATGTGAAAATGACTTATGTAATAATACTGGGCAGCCTGCTGGTGGCGCTGTCCAGGGAGAGTATAAATACCCGGGAATAACAACAGAAAATGCTGGAAAAACTCAGCAGGCTAGACAACATCTGTGGAGAGAGAAATAGAGTCAATGGTTCAAGTCGAAATACTTAGGCATGAGCCCGGCTTGTGCAGGACATTCTTTAACTAGAACTAGTGAAGGTTGTGATGATATCAGCAAATAGTGATGTTATTTGCCTGTTTGATTATGATGCCTTACCAGCATGTTTGCATGTATTGATTGCTTGTGCCTGACCAGCAGAGGGCATGTGACAGAGACAAGCAAGGCAGTTTAGTTTAGTTTCAGTTTCGTTCTAGATGCATCACTAGCATGATGTCTCCTGTAAATGCTGTATAAAGAGTTGAACAGACTTTAGATTAAAAGACATTCTCTTTCATAAATGTCTCATCATTGAACCCACAAAGAAATCAATACATGGTGTCAGAAGTGATTGAAAGAGATGAAGAGAAAAAATCTGAAGTTAAATCAGCTCTCCACAAATTAGCAAGCCAAAAGAGAACATCGTTACTTACCATTAGAGAATAGCTAACGAAGTGAAAAATGGAAGGTTTACTCCCACCAGCGACGCTTCAGTTGACAGGTAATGTGGCTGAAAATTGGAGGAGGTTCAAACAACGTGTGGGGTTGTATTTAGCGGCAATCGAAGCTGACGAGAAAAGTAATAAAAAGAAATCGTCACTGTTCTTACATGTCGTGGGTGATGAAGCGCTGGAGGTGTATAATAACTTCACATTCGCTGCTGATGGAGACAAAATGAAGCTAGATAAAATAATGGAACAGTTTGAGGCCTACTGCATACCTAAACGTAACGTGACGTTTGAGAGGCACAGATTTTTCACATGTGTACAGAAAACGGGAGAGACTATTGATCAGTATGTGACTGAACTGAGAAACCAAAGCAAAACATGTGAATTTGGGGGACTGACAGACTCGCTGATAAAAGACAGACTGGTGTGTGGTATTCCGAATAATGGTCTAAGGGAAAGACTGCTAAGAGAGCAAGATCTAGACCTGGGAAAAGCCATAGCACTGTGTAGGGCTACAGAGACTGTGAAGTTGCAGGCAAAGGAGCTGTTCAGTGACAATAGCTGCAACATGGATGCAGTGAGAAAGAACGGATACAAACCGTTTAACAAAAAGAGCGCCAATGTGAAAAAAGAGGCGTGGCCAGTGAACGAAAATGAAAGGGACAATCGAAAGTCATGTAGTCGATGCAGTACACAGCATCCACCAAGAAAGTGTCCAGCATATGGTAAAACATGCAATAGTTGCAACAAGAACAACCATTATGCCCGTTGCTGTAAGAACCAAGCGCAACAAAGCAAGGTCCATACAGTAGATGAAAGCGAGATAGAGGAATTCTATGTAGATGTTGTGTCTGAAAACAAAGAAGAAGAAAGAGATTGGATGTTGACACTAAAAGTGAATGACATACATATTGCATTTAAATTGGATACTGGAGCACAAGTTAACGTGATATCAGAGACTGATTTTAAGAAAATTAGACCCAGACCAAAGATACATGGAATAAAAGTGAAAGTGACAGGATACACAGGTACTGATATACCAGTGAAAGGAAGATGCATTGTCAAAGTAACACACAAGGACAGAGAGCACACGTTAGCATTAATCGTGGTGCCAAAGGATGTGCAAGCCATACTAGGTTTAAAAGACTGTGAGAGACTGAACCTGGTAAAGAGAGTCCTTGTGGAAAGCGAAGGAGAGACAGTCTATGATGAACTGAATGTTGCGTACACACCGGGTAAGCTGATGTATACAGCAGACACGTTGTCCAGAGCTGTTGACCCAGGAGAGCCCGCAAACACAGTGAAAAGACTGATGTACAAGGCAAAAGACAGTGGAACTGACTTCTACCAGAGCATGCTTGTATACCGCACAACGCCGCTCGAGTGTGGGTAAGTCACCAGCCCAACTCCTTATGGGACGTCGGCTAAGGTCAAACCTACCCATCCCGGAGAACCTCCTGAAATCAAAAGAGGGGGAGAAAGTGAGGAAGTTCAAAGAACAACAGAAAGAAAAGCAAAAGTACTACTATGACAGAGGAACACAAAACCTACCTGAACTCCACACTGGTGACCAAGTAAGGTTCAAAGACAAAACAAACACATGGACTCAGAAGGGAACTGTCCTGAGTGAAGTTCAACCAAGATCATACACCATTCAGACAGATGAGGGTGCTGTTCTGAGAAGAAATCATCGAGATCTTCTCATGGGACCAGCCACAGCAGGTCAAGAGACTGATACTGTTGAACAACCTGATCACACAGCTGAGAAACCATCATCTGAGGCAACAACTCAGATTCAAGGACAATCAATCAGAAAATCCTCAAGACATTTGAAGCCTCCTGAGAGACTCATTGAGAAAATTTAAGGACTATTGTTATAGAAGGAAGTAATGTTATCTTATTCTTTCTTCAAGTTCTAGTGTATTTACATATTTCATGTGAACACACAAAGCAAGGTTAAAAAACCTTGATCATGATAATGATAATGTAAGTTCATTAAGTGTTACAGTTAAAATGCAGATTAATACAAAGAAAACATGTTGTTAGTTAAAAGTAAAATACTTTTGTTTTAAGAAAAGGAGATGTAATGATATCAGCAAATAGTGATGTTATTTGCCTGTTTGATTATGATGCCTTACCAGCATGTTTGCATGTATTGATTGCTTGTGCCTGACCAGCAGAGGGCATGTGACAGAGACAAGCAAGGCAGTTTAGTTTAGTTTCAGTTTCTTTCTAGATGCATCACTAGCATAATGTCTCCTGTAAATGCTGTATAAAGAGTTGAACAGACTTTAGATTAAAAGACATTCTTTCATAAATGTCTCGTCATTGAACCCACAAAGAAATCAATACAAAGGTCACACCTAGATCTCCATGTTGAAAAACAGTTGATTAAAGCCTTGTTTAATAGTCAGACCAAGTGCCTAGTTGTGATAAATCCATTAAGTGGAACAAGGACTCAAAGAGGCGATTTCGTAGAATTAACACGGGTGCTTTATTAACAACTGGGAAACACATACATCAGGCCTGCATCCTGGCATTCGACCTTTGCTGACCTTAACAGGAAGTAAAACCCCCAACCTTAGCAGCAGCATTGGCTACAGCACCACCCGGTGGACAACCCCAACTATAACAACCCAGATCACTATATCCCTCCGCCCTTAAGATTTCAGTATGAATTTCTTAACAAACAACCATTCCTAAGGGTCACATAAGAAGTCTCCATTCACCATGTTCCATACTTGATGAATCTAACAGGTCAGTATCAATCTCTCTGGTGCCTTGCAAGGCCTTTGTGAAAGTCTAACAGTAAAGTCCCTGCTTGTTTGTGGTGAAGCCACCAGCTGCTCCTGAGCAGTGCTCAGAGTATCTGACTCTGCAACGATGGTTCCCTCTTGACGAATGGGTTCCTGTGGAATTTTCTTTGTCCCTGGTGGTGGCACCACAGATGCACTTGGATAACTGGGGATAAACCTGTCCTCAGTCATTGAATCTGGAACCTTCATTTCAATTTCCCCATGTCTGGGAAGTATCTGATCTACATGTCTGCGTACTACCCTACCATCTCCCAACATGACCTTGTATGACACTGGACCGGTCATTGAGTCTATTAAGCCAGGAATCCACTTTGGTCCATAACTGAAATTCTTGGTAAGGACCGCATCTCCTTCTCCAAAACTTCGGCTCTTTGTTCTTTTGTCATGGTTCTCTTTTTGTTTGTTTTGTCTGTTTTCCATTTTCCTTTTTAGGTCTGGGTGGACAAGGTCAAGAGTGGAGCGTAGTCTATGACCTAATAACATCTCAGCAGGAGAGAGTCCTGTGGTGGATTGAGGTGTTATTCTGTAGCTGAACAGAACCCGTGACACTTTGGCTGCTAAACTCCCTTCTGCACTTTTTTTCATCATCTCTTTAAATGTTTGTACGGCTCTCTCCGCAAGTCCATTTGAGGATGGATGATATGGAGCTGAGGTCACCTGCACTATGCCATTTTTTCTCAAGAACTCTTTTGCCTTTGTACTCACAAAACAAGTGGCATTGTCACTTACCACGATCTCCGGTAGCCCTTGATTACTGAAGCCCCGATGCAGGCAGTCTATAGTAGTAGTGGCGGAAGCAGAATTCACAGGATAAACATCCATCCATTTGGAATGTGCATCAGTGATTATGAGGAACATCTTCCCCATGAATGGACCCGCATAATCCAAGTGCAATCTTCTCCATGGTTTATCTGGCCACTCCCAGGGGTGGAGAGGAGCCGCTGCTGGTGCCTTCCGGTGTTCCTGACAAGTGCTGCATGACTTGACTAGATTTTCCATCTCCTCATCTAGCTTTGGCCACCACAAGTAACTCCTAGCCAAGGCTTTCATACGTGAGACCCCAGGATGACACTGATGTAGTTGCTCTAGGATAGACTGTGGTGCTGGCTGTGGAATAATCACTCGTGCTCCCCACAACATGCAACCATCCTGCACACTCAGCTCTGTTTTCCTGACACTGTAGGGTGTGAAGTCAGCCCCTTCCGGATGCTGTGGCCATCCCCTCACCACATATTCTCAAACTCTAGACAGTACTGGATCTTTACCTGTCCATGTTCTTACTTGCTCTGCAGTCACAAGTGCCATGTCAGTGTCCTCCAACATCATCACTCTGTCCTCTGGAGCTGCATGGATAGGTGTGCCTGGCAGTGGAAGATGGCTCAAGGCATCTGCATTCCCATGGTACTTGCCCGCCATGTAGACGATGACATACTCATATGCCCTCAACGTCACGGCCCACCTCTGGATCCGGGGTGACGCCATCTGTGGAACTGCTTTCATTTCATTGAAAAGAGAGAGAAGAGGTTTATGATTGGTGCATATGGTGAACTTCCTGCCACATATGTACTTGTGGAACCTCTGTAACCCAAACATTACTGCTAACCCCTCTTTGTCTAACTGGGAATAATTTTCTTCCGCTGGTGTTAGAGTTCGGGACATAAACCCTATTGGTCTTTCAGTTCCATCTTCCATGCAGTGTGAAAGAACTGCCCCCACCCCGTAAGGTGAAGCGTCACAAGAGAGAATGATGTCTTTCTCTGCATTGTAGTGAACCAGCACATCCGACGACATCATCAGTTTCTTGGACTGTTCAAATTAAACCCCCTGCTCCTCTCCCCACTGCCACTGTGTCTCCTTGTGCAGTAGTTTGTGAAGAGGTGCTAACACTGTTGACAAGTTTGGTAAAAACCTGTTATAATAGTTCAGCAGTCCCAGGTAAGCTTTTAACTCAGCCACATTTGTAGGAGCAGGGGCGTCCTGCAGTGCTTGTACCTTCTCCTTGAGTGGATGGAGCCCGGTGGCATCCACTCTGTGTCCCAGGAACACTGCCTCATTCCCCAGGAAAGTGCACTTACTCCTCTTGAGCCGGAACCCTGCCCTCTCCAATCTCTGTAGTACCTCTCTCAGAGTGCTCAGATGCTCCTGGTCAGTTCTTCCCATCACCAGAATGTCATCCAAATAGATGGAAACATGTGGAATCCCTTGCAGTACACCTTCGATTGTCCTCTGGAAGATAGCTGGACTAGATGAGACACCAAACGTAAGTGGTTATATGTAAACAAGCCCTTGTGTGTATTTATGGTGACATACTTCTTTGATTTGTCATCCAGTGCAATCTGCAAGTAGGCATGACTCATATCCAACTTTGTGAATTTCTTTCCTCCAGCCAGGTTTGCAAAGAGATCCTCTGTTTTGGGAATAGGATACTGCTCTAGTTTGGACACCCGATTGACTGTCAATTTATAGCCTCCACAGAGTCTTACCGAATTGTCCGGTTTTAAAACAGGTACTATGGGAGCTGCCCATTCCGAACATTTCACTGGCTCCAGTATGATATCTCTCAATAGATGGTCAAGCTCAGCCTCTAACTTTGGCTTCATGGCATAAGGCACAGGTCGTTGTTTAAAAAACCTTGGCGGTGCCTCCTTGTCTACATAAATCTTAGCTGGGGAGCCCTTAAATGTGCCAAGTTCCTCCTTGAACACATTCTCATGTTCACTCAACACTTCTTGCAAAGTCAACTGTTTGCCCGCATCTATTTGATGTACTGCTCCCCAGTCTAATTTAAGTTCTTTTATCCAGCCCTGACCTAACAGGTTTGGTCCGGTACCCGATACTATAACTACAGGTAGCTGTTCCACTGTGTCCCTGTGTTGCACAGTTACCTTAGCTGTACCTAATGTCGCTACTCGTTCATCTGTATATGTTTTAAGATGCAGGGAGCAAGGCTTTAACTCTGGAACTTTTGCACGGTTCCACAATTTTGAGTACTCTGCCTTGTTCATTATGGTCATGCCGCACCCTGTATCCACTTCAAAGTTCACCTTAGAGTCATTTACTCTCAGTTGCAATGTGATAGGAGCCACTTTTGGAATGTTCTCTAACATGCTATACGTTATGAACATGTCCTCTTCTTCCTTAGCTTCCCCGCTGATGTGGTGTGCTCCATGCTTTTTCACTTCTCTCCCTTGGTTTTTCTGTCCTCCCCCTTTTGGTTTCAATTCCTCCACAGGTGATTTCGCCCTGCAAGCTCGTTGTATGTGTCCTTGTTTCCCACACTTGTAGCACTTTTCCTCCAGAAACCGGCCTGCACTCACCAGGTGATCGCCCTTGCATCTATAACATGCCTTCACATGCTCACGTTGTGGTTTCTGACACATGTTCAACTTGTGCACAACAACCTGGCCTGCAACTTGCGTAGCATTAGCCCTGTCTGAACCCTGTATTTCTTTTACATCTCAGTTCGCTGTCTCTATGGCTTGAGCAAGTTCCAATGCTTTTTCATAAGTAAGCCCAGTCTCGGATAATAATCTACGCTGCATTCAGTCGTCCATAATTCCGCAAACTAGCCTATCTCGCAGCATTTCCTTCAGGTTGTTCCCATAATTGCAATCTTGTGCTAATTTACGCAACACTGCTACATAGTCCATTGCGCTCTCTCCCTCTTTTCTGTTCCTTGAATTAAATTTGAACCGCTGTACAATCTCACTAGGCTTAGGGTTGAAATGTCCTTTTAGCAAGGCCACTAATTCACCAAATGATTTGTCTCCAGGCTTTTCAGGACTGAGCAAATTCCTCATCAAACTTTAGGTCTGGCTTCCCACTGAACTAAGCAGAATGGCTTTCCTTTTTCCGGCATCATTTATCTCATTTGCTTCGAAACAATAACCCAACACTTCACAGTATTCCTCCCAAGTTTGTGCTTGAATATCATAAGCGAAAACCGTTCCTATCGTGGCAGCCATGCTCTCTTCCAACTGGTAGCTAACCGTAGCTCGTAATTTTGTTGTTTAAACGTCCCGGCAGACTTTTCTTCATTATTCAGGGTCCTTTAGTTACCTCATCGTCAAATGTGATAAATCCATTCAGTGGAACAAGGACTCATAGAGGCGATATCGTAGAACTAACACGAGTGCTTTATTAACAACTGGGAAACACATACGTCAGGCCTGCATCCTGGCATTCGACCTTTGCTGACCTTAACAGGAAGTAAAACCCCCGACCTTAGCAGCAGCATTGGCTACAGCACCACCCGGTGGACAACCCCAACCATAACAACCCAGATCACTATACTAGTAGTTTTCTTACGTCACTGATACTAGCTTTTTTTTAAATATTCCAGATTTATATAATTAATTATATTTACATTCCCCGGGTGTCGTGGTGGGATTTGAACGCATGTCTCTGGATCATTAATGCAGGCCTTTGGATTACAGCGACCAGTAACATAACCACCGTGCCATTTTTTGATCTAATACCAGTTTACCGTCTCATCTGAAAGACGGCAACTCCGATAGTACAGCACTCCCTCAGCACTGCACTGAAATATAAACCTAGATTTTATGCTCAAGTCTCTGAGAGTGGGACTTCAACCTTCGGACTCAGAGATTAGAGTGCTATCCACTGGGCCACGGCTGATGTTAGGGACCATCACCTGCACTCTGCACCATTGATGGCATTACGGGGGTGCCCATCCACTGAAGCAGCACCTTGCCACTCCGCCTTCAGGCCTTCAGTGGGGGGGGGGGGGAATAAACATTGGCCAGGACACCGGGGGATAACTCCCCTGCTCTTTTTTGAAATAGTGCAATGGGATCTTTTATGTCCAGCTGAGAGAGCAGACGGGGCCTCGGCTTAACGTCTCATCCCGAAAGACGGCAACTCCCGACGTCGTGGCTCCCTCTCAGTACTGTAGTGGAAGTCTCGGACTAGATTTACGATCTCAAGTCTCTGGAGGGTGACTTGAACCCACGACCTACTGATAGAGGCGAGAGCGCGACCCGCTCAGCTAAGGCTAGAGAAACAGAAGAGCAGTCAAAGGAGGAAATTCAACCAGCTGCATTTCTGCAGCACTTATTATGCTCAAAGTGCTTTCCAGGATAAGTGAGTGGAGGTCGATCGGGGAGGGGAGAATGAAAGAGGAACAGGAAGGAATGAGCAGAAGTTGTCCAGCTTTCCACTGAGATTCTGATAACACTCTGTTCAGCTCAGTACATGTCTCTGATTCTCACAGCTAGAATTTGGAACTTGTTGTATGAAGAATGATGGAAGGAGCCTGAACCTGATCATTCTGTAGCCTTTCAAGGTTGAACACTTAAATTAACTATATTGTTTTCGAGAAAGTTCACTAGATGGAAATTTTGCTAATCAGACAATACCCTCTCGGTTTATTGAATGGTTTATCTCTAAGTCTGGTGCTTAGTTAGCTTAGTCAGGCTGAAAGGTCAACACGTTCAAGTACCTCAGCAGCACATTCAATTCCACTAATGACAGTAGCCATGAGATCAGAAGGAGGATTAAGCAAGCAACAGCAACATTTAGCTAGACAAAGGTTATTTAGAAGGACAAGAACGTTGTTACCATAACAGCAGTTAGACTACTAATTATTTGTTCTCATTCTCTGCAGATCTCATCACATGGGAGGTTACTTCTCCATCACTGAATCCACACTCTCACCTCCGAGTCAGAAGGTTCAAGTCCCACTCCAGAGACCTGAGTACAAAATCTAGGCTGACAGTCCCAGTGCAGACGAGAAGAAGAAGAAGTACCGAGGGAGTGCTGCACTGTCGGAGGCGTCTTCTTTCGGATGGGATGTTAAACTGAGGCCCCGTCTGCTCCCTCAGGTGGACGTAAAAGATCCCATGGCCACTATTCGAAGAAGAGCAGGGGGAGTTCTCCCTGGAGGGCTGGCCAATTGGGAGGAGACCCAACATAACAGGTCTCTGCTTCTCCAATCGCATTTCCTCTCCAATGGCCCTGGGAACCGATGGTTGTCCAGCTGCTAATGGAGAGAAGCATCAGAAACAATGAGCTCCTGCAATGTGCACAAGGTAGTCGAAGCTTTGGAGAGTATCCGGGGCACAACAGCAACTTGTATTTATATAGCTCCTTTAACGTAGTAAAACGTCCCAAGGCATTTCACAGGAGCGTTATCAAAGAAAATTTGACACCGAGCCACATAAGATATTAGGACAGGAGTCCAAAAGCTTGGTTAAAGTGATTGGTTTTAAGGAGCGACTTAAAGGAGGAGAGAGAGGCTGAGTGATTTAGGGAGGGAATTCCAGAGCTATGTGTAGTGTCCGTGTGCAGATAAAGACACTGAAGACAGGAGTTGGTTCAAAGGTATTTACTAAGCAAGTCTGGGGGGGGTTCTAAAGGATATACACAATACACAGGCTTATATAGCCCAAGTGGCAATTACCGGCATTACGCACACCTGGGGCTCTTAAAGGCACATACACCATAATTGCTCTTAAAGGCACATACACCACAATTCCTCCCCTTCTAGCTAACCAGTCCATCGTATTTTTAAGTAATTATTAATTACATGTTATATGCAAAATAATATACATTGCTGTATTAATTAATTATAAGTTAGTCTCTCAGGAGGCTTCCTGACTCGGTCCGGATAATGCCTCGGGGGTGTAGTAGTTTCTGATGGTGTAGTAGGTTCTTCTGGCAAAGCTGATTCGGCTTGAAGGCCAGTGTCGGGTTCATCGGGTTCCAGTATCACCGGATCAGAGGTAGATATGGGTATCTCTACTTCATCGTTAGATGTATAGAGTGGTGGTATAGGTTGTCCCTTTTCGGATGATTTGATGATTTGGTCAGCATGGCGCCTTATTATGCTTTCTCCGGTGTCCACGGTATACATCAGTGGTCCTAGTCGTGTGCAGATAGTTCCAGGCTGCCATTTCTCGGTACGGTAGTCCTGGGCCAAAACCGGTTGGCCTATCTGGAAGGCCCTAGTTGGCCTTTCATTCATGCCCTGAAACTGCCGGTTCTCCACGTCCCTTCGGATGTTGGGCTTGACCAAATCCAGCCGGCATCTTAGGTTTCTATTGTAGAACATCATGGCGGGAGTTTGGTTGATAACCATGTGTGTTGCATTCCTATATGCAAATAAGAAGTTATCCACCTTGTGCTGAAGTTTTATGTCTTCATTACCCATGGTCTTTATGGCCTTCTTGAAGGTCTGGACAAACCTTTCAGCCAATCCATTGGTGGCGGGATGGTATGGGGCGGACGTGTAGTGTTTTACCCCATTGTTCTTTAAGAACTTTCTGAATTCTTCGGACACAAATTGCGGTCCATTATCAGAACATATCTGTTCCGGCAGCCCATTCCTGGCAAATATGGTCCTTAATACTGTGATGGTTTTTTCCGTGGTGGTGGAGGACATCTTTATTACCTCCGGCCACTTGGAGTGTGCATCAACTGCGATTAAGAACATTGAATCCATAAATGGACCAGCAAAGTCGATGTGCACCCTTTGCCAGGGAGATGAGGGCCACTCCCATGGATGTAGAGGGGCCTGTGGCAGAGCATTTTGGACCTTCTGGCATCCTAGGCAGCTCTTGGTCATGTCTTCGATGTCTCCATCGATACCTGGCCACCATACAAACGCCCTAGCTAGGTTCTTCATTTTCACTCCACCCAGATGCCCCTCGTGAAGCTCCTTTAGTACTTTATCCTGGAGTTTGGGTGGAATCACCACTCTGGATCCACACATCAAGGTTCCTCGGCACACTGACAGTTGTTCTCTTCTTTGCGAGAATGCTGGCAACAGTGGTTCGCCATGTGCTGGCCATCCCTTCACTGTTAAATCGTAGACCCGTGAGAGAGAAGGGTCATTTCTTGTCTCCCTTTCAATGGCAGAATTTGTCACCGGTAGACATTCCACTATGGTAGAGTGGAATATCTCTACTGGGTCTACTGTAGGTGCCTCTTCTATCGTTGGCAACGGTAGGCGCGATAACCCGTCAGCATTCCCATGCTGTTTTGACCCTTTGTATTCAATGTTGTATTGGTGTGCCCCTAGAAAAAGGGACCACCTCTGTAATCTTTGTGCTGTCATAATGGGAACATCTTTTTTAGGGTTGAATATGGAGATGAGGGGTTGATGGTCAGTCAGCAAGGTACATTTTTGTCCGTGTAGGTAATGGTTGAATTTCTTCACTCCCCATACCAGGCTGAGTGCTTCCCTGTCTATTTGGGCATAGTTACGCTCAGCTGAGTTTAATGAGCGTGACGCAAAAGCTATCGGCCGTTCTGAGCCATCAGGGAATTTATGGGATAATACTGCTCCTATGCCGTAAGGCGATGCATCGCACGCCAGTCTGATTGGTAGTGATGGGTTGTAATGAGCCAAAACTTTTTCGGATGTGATTAAGTCTTTACATTTATGGAAGGCACGTTTACAGTCTTCGTTCCATTTCCAAATCACTCCTGTCTGTAGAAGATCATTAAGAGGGTGTAGAATAGTTGATAAGTTCGGTAAAAATTTATGATAGTAATTTATTAATCCCAGGAATGACCTTAATTGTGAAACATTTTCAGGTTCTGGGGCTTTTATAACTGCTTCAATTTTTTTCAGGTGACTTATGCAACCCTTCCTTATTAATTATGTGACCACAATATGATATCTGATTTTGGAAAAATTCGCACTTGGGGCGATTTGCTCGTAGGCCCCGTTCTTTCAGCCTAGTGAGCACCTGCTCCAAATTGGCAAGGTGCTCGTTGTCGTTTTCTCCTGTTATAAGGATGTCGTCTAGGTAGCATTGAGTCCCCGGAATCCCTTGCAGGACTTGCTCCATAGCTCTTTGCCAGATAGCTGGAGCTGATGCTACTCCAAAAACCAGTCGATTGTACTGGTACAGGCCTTTGTGTGTGTTTATTGTGAGATACTTTTTAGAGGTCTCCTCAACCTCCATCTGTAGATAGGCCTGTGCCAAGTCAATTTTTGTGAAACGTTTTCCTCCGGATAGTGAGGCGAAAATATCTTCTATCCTCGGAAGAGGATACTGTACCGTGTGAAGGACCGGGTTTACAGTCACCTTAAAGTCCCCACAGATGCAAATTTTTCTCTGTTCCTCAGAGTAATTTTTCAATGCTTTTTTCATGACTGAAACGATGGGTGGTGCCCATTCGCTCCAATCTATTTTGGATAATACGCCTGACTTTTCCAAATTCTCCAGCTCTGCCTCGACTGCCGGACGTATTGCGTATGGCACCGGTCTTGCCTTAAAAAATTTGGGAATTGCTGTATTGTCCACTTTTATTGAGGCGGAGATGCCTTTCAAGGTTCCTAGTTTCTCTTGAAACACTTCTTTGGTGTTGGCCAAAATGTCTTTTCATCGTTCAGGTATGATGTCATCGTTGTTTTTTTCTTTATTGGTCACTGTCAGTGCCTGAATGGAGTGCCAGTCTAAACGTATCTTCCTTATCCATTCACGTCCCAACAACGGTGGACCACCATCTTGTAGAATGTATAAATACAACTTTTGTATTTCTTTGCCGTTGTATACCACAGGCACCTTTATTTTTCCTTTGGGGTATACTTTCTGCCCCGTATATGTTTTTAAGATAATGGATGTGTCTTTTAGAGGTATATGCGAAAATAGCCTCTCGTAATCTCGTCGATTTATTACGGTTAGAGCTGATCCTGTATCTAGCTCCATTTTAACTGGGGACCCTGCTATTATGAGGGTAACCCAAATGGTCTGGTAATCTTCATTGGCAATTACATTGTGTAATTTGAGAGAGCTTAGTCTCTTGTTCCCGGAGTCGCTATCGCTCTTCTGGTCTTTGGAGCTACTGTCCGTCATCATTTGTACCTTTCTGTGCTTTTCCTTATTGATTCTTTTCCCGTTAGTGGATTTTTTATTTTCAGATCGGCATACACGTGGAATGTGTCCCATCTTCCCGCATCGCCTGCATGCTTTTTCTTTGAACCAGCAATCCCTCTGGTCATGGTTGGATCTGCCGCAGCGATAACATCTCTCGAAACCCCGTGTCATTTCATGGGTGCCGAAGTCCTGTGGCCTTTGCTGTATCTTTGCCGCTCCTATTGCACTGAAAGCCTTGTCCAGTGTTAAATCTCTTCCAGAAGATACCTTTTTTTGTGTCTCTACACTTAGGGGATCGCAGATGAATTTGTCTTGCAGAGGATCTGCCAGTCCTGCCTCGAATTGGCAGTGTATGGTATCAACAATTTCCTCAAAATTCTTGTCCATCGGTTCGGCTGGAGTGATTAAGTTGCGTAACAGCTTGTATGTTTCTGTGCCCATTAGATCCAGAAGCACTGAAGCTTTTTTTTCATCTTCTATTCCATTTGCGGTGCAAAACACCTCCACTCTTTCTACATATGTGGTCCAATCCTCTATCTTGTTATCAAAAACATCAATATTGCCAAAGTTAGTCTCTGTTTCGCTATCAAAAGCATCAATATTGTCAGAATTAGGCATCTCAAAAAAAAGATATGGCGCTTCCCGCGCTCTTCTTTTTTTTTCTGTAGTAACGATATGGCGCTTCCTGCGCTTCCCCGCCGCTGCTACCGATAACAACGATGTTTTACTGTGGTTTCCGCTTATCCACTGCTGGAGACTTGTTCCCGAAGGAGGTCTAAACTCTGACCTGCTTGCCGCGCCGGCCGTCTCCCGAGTGCACCCTCCCAGTCCGTTATTGCTTGCCTCTGATTTCGCTGCCTGTCTCAGCTGTAGAGCCCGCGCTGGAGCCCCAGCCCGAAGCGCAGGAAGGATCAGCGCAGTACCCGCCACCAGCCCGGCCAGCTGGTGGAACCACAGTTTCTCTTACTTCCTTGAGTCTTCTGGACGCTGGAGGAATCGATGTCCTTGAGGTGCTGCTGAATTGCAGGTAAGTCCGTTTCCACTTCGTCGCCACTGTCGTGTCCGTGTGCAGATAAAGACACTGAAGACAGGAGTTGGTTCATAGGTATTTACTAAGCAAGTCTGGGGGTGGTTCTAAAGGATATACACAATACACAGGCTTATATAGCCCAAGTGGCAATTACCGGCATTACGCACACCTGGGGCTCTTAAAGGCACATACACCACAATTGCTCTTAAAGGCACATACACCACACTATGGGGCCCAGGCAGCTGACACTGCCTCCAACGGTGGAGCGATGAAAATCAGAATTGGAGGAGCGCAGAGACCTCGGAGGGTTGTAGGAAACCACAAAAGGCTAAAAGATAACTAAATGCATTCACGGTCTCCACATTGAAAAGTAATCTGTCGCATCTCTGAGTTCGTGAAGGGACAGATGTATGCTTGAAGATGTAACGGGCCAAGGTTGTTGACCGAACCCCAGACAATGCTGCAGCCCTGCTTGGGGAGAGCCATCGGGGCTGATGATGAGGTCCAGGGCAGAGAGGCTGCTCATCAGGCATTGCTTGCATCTGCACTAAAAGAAGATCGACCTCACACGATAATGCGAGGTGAAGGGACTTTGGACTGTGAGGCCATTTGCAGTCACCCCACTGAAAGTCAGCAGCCTTCCACCAGCCATGCTGCAGCCACTGAGGAAACACTGCGTGGCATCACCAGGATAGGCAAAGGCACACGCAAGACACTCACTAAGGGAATGCACAAGGGTGATTAGTTGACTTTTTGATATCATATTGGATGGATGGATGTATAAAGTTGGATTGGAAAGTTTGCTTTGTGGTGTCTTTTGTTTCAGCATCATAGCCAAGAGGACACTGTGGTGGTCAGTACAGAGAGAAGGTAAGGCGTGGGACAAATGTTGAAAGGAGAATTTGGGTTGTGTTCACTGGTACCGTAGGCGAATGATTTGATCCCGGATATCCTGACCAGAAAGGGGCTGTCTGGGTTGCCTCCTTCCTTTTTCCTCTTCTGCTTTTTCCTCTTCTGCTTCCTCCTCTTCTGCTTCCTCCACCCTCTGTGAGCAGCTTGTCCCCTTTGCTGCCTCTGCTCCATCTATTGTGATGTTGCAGCCCAAGGGGGGACTGCAACTAGAGCCTCCAGGAATGGGACCAAGTGTTGTCCTCAGAGGCTTTCCTTTAACAGCCAAAGCCTTGCAAACATCCAGCAGCACTCCCTGCACACTTCAATAACTTTTTATATGTATTGTACCAAGCCACTAATCCAATAAAATGTAAAATAAAAAGTCCAAAAGCAAAAATCTAAATTTACCTGAAAGATGTGTGTGTCCCTTTATGAAGCACTGACAGTGTGAGAGGATTGTTATTAGCCCTAGCCCCTTTCAGGCTACCCCGGATCAGGCGTATTCCCCAGTCATTCACCTTCAACTAAAGTTAGAGGTAGTCGAATCCTAAAGATGCTTAATTGGGTCTAAAGATCCAGACTATCTCTCCCTAAAGGAAAGGAACAGCCTGAAGATGTTACCATCCTCCAGATAACACTTTTAATAAGTTTAGCCAGACTGTAACCTTCCGGATATTATGAGGGTCCGGAAAACTCCTCCAGAATTCTGCAACTCTTCACCAAAGAGTGTATAGAGATTGAGTTCGCGAGTTTGATACAGAAGTACTATGTGAGACAATTCTGAAAAAATATAGATTTATTAAAGAACCAACATGTAACTTACAGCTGGTGATTCAATCGCAACATTAACAGTTCCAAATACAGAAAACTTGCAATCTTATTATCAGAGATCCTTATTCTCAAATCTTAACTTTGGTACATTTTTACATTTCTTAGTCTTATTCCAGGATATCCACCAAAATCAAATACAAGTACCTTGATCCCCGAGATAGAAAGAGTTGAAGACTTGCAGAGCTTGCCTCTGAAGCCTGAGAATTGCTTTGCCCCTTCAAGCGAATCTGTCTTCCCATTTGAAAGTCCAATTTTTATACTCTTTTTCAGTGGTATATCATTTGAAGTTTTCTGCTGATGTAAGCTAATTTTCTCTAGTCATTTTTCTGCTGACCCCTGCTATTCTTACAGTCAGTTCAGCTGGTAGCTTGCAGAATTATGTCTGCTGTGTAGGTGTCTCAAGCTTATCATCAAAAATAGTTGTAACTGGTGCATCTATTAGATGTCATTCTCATCAAAGTCTCCTGTTTGTATCTTTTGCATTTAAAACACCTCAACTGGTTGCACCATTGTCTCCTTAGCTACCTCAGTTGGTTGCAACACATAATCGTGTCTCCATGTTTCATTTGATGTCAGGTGTTTCTTTTACTTGATGTCATTTTCACAAAAGCACATGTTCTTTTAATGTTCTGTGTTTCTTTCCGAAGTGTTGGTTTATAACACTTAAACAGGGTATAGAATTGTGTTCTTTCCAATGCTGCAGACTTTTAGGAACCTCCAACCTTCTACTTCAATAAGGCTATTGTCTCAGTGTCAACAACTTATCTTATCTCAATATCCTGTATGCTGTTTACAGCTTTTGATTGTTAAGGTTTCCAGACTTCCAAACCCAGTATGGAGTTTCATAGGATGGTTTATTTTTCTGAAATGGCTATTCCTTCACAAGCATCTCTGTTGTACTGCTGCACGCACGTCCTTCCATGTGTGGTTTGGAGAGGGGGGTTATCAAGACTGGTAACATAGAAAATCACAGATCCTGCATCAATTCAGGCATTGCACGCTGATTGACGTCACAATCTGCATCATTTCAATGTGGGAGACGTGTGCTGGTAACGGCAGCGCTGCCGACCTGCCCAAAATGGCGGCTGTAATATAAGTGGGTAGAACAAATGAACGACAGAGACATGATAAGTTACTAATCAAGATGCATGTTTACTAGGCAAGAGCGAACTGAGCATGCTCATACTAAACCATGTGACAAACCATGTGATAAAACATTACACTGCTTACCCCTTTAAAAAAATGTACATATTCCCCTTTCAAATACAACAAGACTATGGTCCCACCTTTCCCAGCATTACATGTACCACATAACATAACATAGAAACATAGAAGATAGGAGCAGGAGTCGGCCATGCGACCCATCGAGCCCGCTCCGCCATTTAATGAGATCATGTCTGATCATCCAAATTCAGTACCCTGTCCCTGCTTTCTCCCCATATCCCTTGATCCCTTTAGCCTCAAGAAATATATCCAACTCCTTGAATATATTTAATGAACTGGCCTCAACTGCCCTGTGTGGCAGAGAATTCCACAGGTTCACCACTCTCTGGGTGAAGAAATTCCTCCTCATCTCAGTCCTAAATTGCTTACCCCTTATCCTTAGACTGTGACACCTGGTTCTGGACTCCCCTGCCGTCGGGAACATCCTTCCTGTATCTAGTTTGTCTAGTCCTGTTAGAATTTTATAAGTTTCAATGAGATCCCCTTTCAGTCTTCTAAACTCCAGTGAATATAAGCCTAATCAACCCAATCTCTCCTCATACGTCATTCCTGCCATCCCAGGTATCAGTCTGGTGAATCTTCGCTGCACTCCCTCCATGGCAAGAACATCCTTCCTCAGATTAGGCGGCCAAAACTGCATGCAATACTCAAGGTGTGGCCTCACCAAGGCCCTGTACAACTGCAGCAAGACTTCCTTGTTCCTGTACTCGAACCCTCTCGCTATGAAGGCCAGCATACAATTTGCCTTCTTAACCGTCTGCTGCACCTGCATGCTTACCTTCAGCGACTGGTGCACAAGGACACCCAGGTCTCGTTGCACTTCCCCTTTTTCCAATCTATTGCCGTTCAGATAATAATCTGTCTTCCTGTTTTTGCCATCAAAGTGGATAACCTCGCATTTATCCACATTATACTGCATTTACCATGCATCTGCCCAATCACCCAACCTGTCCAAATCATACTGGAGTTTCTCTGCATCCTCCTCACAGCACACATGCCCACCCAGCTTTGTGTCGTCTGCAAAATTCCTAGCTGTTTTTCTTTTAAATCAACTACAAATCCTAAAAACGAACTACAAATCCAGTTTAATAACAGGTTTACAGAGCCTTCCTGATCACTTATCAAAAGGTTTTGGAGCTGATCCAATTTTTGGACCATTTTGTTCTGGTACCGAACTCAAAGAAATAGGTACCACCACTCTGTTTCCCCACTTGATACAACCTCACTCTCAGGTCAATTCAGTACAACGGTTATGGAATGGTTTCAATTCTGTGTCCAGACACTGATCAGTTCATCCATTCAAGGTGCTTTCATACACTCTTTTCAGTACCGCGTCCTTTTGAGTCTCACTTGCAATCTCAGTTGCATTCACGGGAAAGGCTTTGTCAACTGCACCTAGCATGAAAATCTCACCTTCACTCCCAATACACGAGTCGTCATGTGACAACCTGGAAAAGGCATCTGCAATTGTGTTTTGCTTTGAAGTGCGATATTCAATCGTGTTGTCATATTGTGACAATAACACTGCCCAACGTTGCATTCTAGGTGCGGCCATTGCAGGGATGGCAGAGGCAGCAGCGGGAGCAGTGGACCTGCGAGGGAGCAGCGGCTGTGCGCGAAAATAAAGGTCGGTGATTTTCAGGCCCAGTCGAGCAGCGGCAGCAGCAGTAGCGGCAGCAGAATTCGAGAGTGACGTCACAGTACAAAGAGTGAGCATGGCCAGGTGAATATTTCTACTACTCTTATAGTTTGACAGTTAAGGTTTACAGTTTATAAGGTTTTAAAGGTCTTAATTTTGTGGTTTATAGTTGCTAAGGTCTCGGTTGTGTAGCGGGGAGTGCTAGTAAACAAGGGCCTTTGAGTATATCATTTAATTGTAGTGTAATTAGTGGTATTAATTTGATTTAATTTAATTTAGGTTAATTAAAAGGGTAAGTTATGGCAGCACAGTTTGGCCCCGTGGCATGCACTTCCTGTACTATGTGGGAAATCAGGGACACTTCCTGTGTCCCTGATGACTATGTGTGTGGGATGTGTATCCAGCTGCAGCTACTGGCAGACTGCATTGCGGCACTGGAGTTACGAATGGATGCATACTGGAGTGTTCGCGATGCTGAGGACATCGTGGATAGCACGTTTAGGGAGTTGGTCACACCGCAGGTAAAGGCTGCACAGGCAGGAAGGGAATGGGTGACCACCAGGCAGAGTAGTAGGTGCAGGCAGGTAGTGCAAGGGTCCCTTGTGGCCATCCCCCTCTCAAACAGATATACCAATTTGGATATTGTTGGGGGAGATGGCTTATCGGGGGAAGGCAGCAGTAGCCAACTTCCTAGCACCATGGGTGGTTCTGCTGCACAGGACGGGAGGAAAAAGAGCGGGAGAGCTATAGTGATAGGGGATTCTATTGTAAGGGGAATAGATAGGCGTTTCTGCGGCCACAAACGAGACCCCAGGATGGTATGTTGCCTCCCTGGTGCAAGGGTCAAGGACATCTCGGAGCAGCTGCAGGGCATTCTGGAGGGGGAGGGTGAACAGCCAGTTGTCGTGGTGCATATAGATACCAATGATATAGGTAATAAATGGGATGAGGTCCTAAAAGCTGAATATAGGGAGTTAGGAGGTAAATTAAAAAATAGGACCTCAAAGGTAGTAACCTCAGGATTGCTACCAGTGCCATGTGCTAGTCAGTGTACAAATAGAAGGACATTTCAGATGAATACGTGGCTAGAGGAATGGAGCAAGGGAGAGGGATTCAAATTCCTGGGACATTGGAACCGATTCTGGGGGAGGTGGGACCAGTACAAACTGGACGGTGTGCACCTGGGCAGGACCGGGACCGATGTCACAGAATCACAGAATCACAGAAACCCCACAGTGCAGATAGAGGCCATTTCGGCCCATCGAGCCTGCACCGACACATATCCCACCCAATCCCCGTAACCCCTACACCAACACATATCCCCATTTAATCCCCCTAACACTAAGGGTCAATTTATCATAGCCAATCAACCTAACCCGCACATCTTTGGACTATGGGAGGAAACCGGAGCACCCGGAGGAAACCCACGCAAACACGGGGAGAATGTGCAAACTCCACACAGACAGACAATTAAATTAAATCAAATCAATACCACTAATTACACTACAATTAAATGATATACTGTCCTAGGGGGATTTAAACTAAAATGGCAGGGGGTTGGGAACCTGTGCAGGGAGACAGATGAAAGGGAAGCAAGGATAGAAGCAAAAGGCAGGAAGGAGAAAAGCAAACGTGGAAGGCAGAGAAATCAAGGGTGCAAATCAAACAGGGCCACAGTAAATAATAATTCTAAAAGGCCTAAGGGGGAAAATTCAGTATCACCCCGTTTGGGGCCCCATTACTGGCCGTGCGCAAAGCTTAGCGCCTGGCACTAATTATTGCCTCCAACGGCAAACTTGGCTTTTATCACCCCTGGAGGTGATTGGAGTACCAAATCAGGTGCTTCACAGCTGTCTTAAGGTGCAAAGGCCGAGGAGCGAGGCACTAGCTCAGAGCGTTGGCGAAGCAAGGAAGGGCAAATCAAAATGAATCTGTAAAGTGCTGCTCAGTACCCAAAACTCCTTCACACAGCGTTGAATCTCTCCAGAAGTCTCTCTCTCACTCAGAATGCGTGGTGCAAAAATGTCACCAACAAAAAAAGGCAGGAAGTGGTCGCCTTTAATTAGTGCACCCCCAGTCCCTTTCTGACTGCAAAACGCTCCCCTCAACCTGTCATTGCTAGCGGCAGGCGGTAAGGCAGGGGGCACAACTCAATATCCAGTCCGGGTCACTACCCGTGCATTGCGCACTCGACTGATGTCACGATCGGCGCAGGAGATCGTGGCGGTAGTGTTTAGTGCCGCCGCAAAATGTCTAGTTAATTTCGCGAGCAGCGCAAACATCGCCGCGCCCAGGCGCAAGTTGATTTGCACCCCATTAGCGCCCTCTTAAGGTGCTAAAGGGAGGCGCAAACAACTGAATTGTCCCCCTAAGAGTGGTAAAAAAAACAAGCCTGTAGGCTTTCTGTCTTAATGCAAGAAGCATTCATAATAAGGTGGATGAATTAGCTGTACAAATGGATGTAAATGGATATGATATAATTGGGATTACGGAGACATGGCTCCAGGATGACCAAGGCTGGGAAATCAACATCCAGGGGTATTCAATATTCAGGAAGGACAGGAAAAAAGGAAAAGGAGGTGGGGTAGCATTGCTGGTTAAAGAGGAGATTAACACAATAGAAAGGAAGGATATTAGCTCTGATGATGTGGAATCTGTATGGGTAGAGCTGAGAAATACCATGGGGCAGAAAACGTTAGTGGGACTTGTATACAGACCCCCAAACAGTAATGCTGAGGTTGGGGATGGCATTAAATGGGAAATTAGAGTCGCGTGCAATAAGGGCACAGCAGTTAACATGGGTGACTTTAATCTACATATAGATTTGGCTAACAAAGTTAGTAATAATACTGTGGAGGAGGAATTCCTAGAGTGTATACGGGATGGTTTCCTGGACCAATATGTCGAGGAACCAACTAGAGATCAAGACATCTTAGACTGGGTATTATGTAATGAGAAAGGATTAATTAGCAATCTTGTTGTGCGAGGCCCTTTGGGGAGGAGCGATCATAATATGATCGAATTATTCATTAAGATGGAGAGTGAAGTAGTTGACTCAGAGACTTGAGTACTGAATTTAAATAAAGGAAAGTACAATGGTATGAGCCGTGAGTTGGCTAGGATAGATTGGGAAGCGTTACTTAAAGGGTTGACGGTGGATAGGCAATGGCAAACATTTAAAGATCGCATGGATGAACTACAGAATTTGTTCATCCCTGTTTGGCATAAAAATAAACCAAAAAAGGTGACTCAACCATGGCTAACAAGGGAATTTAGGGATAGCATAAGATCCAAGGAGAGGACATATAAATTGGCCAGAAGAAACAGGAAACCTGAGGATTGGGAGCAGTTTAGGATTCAGCAAAGGAGGACAAAGGGATTAATTAAGAGGGGGAAATTGTTGGGATTGAAGGCCGATAAATCCCCAGGGCCTGATAATCTACATCCAAGGGTACTTAAGGAAGTGGCCCTAGAAATAATAGTTGCATTGTTGGTCATCTTCCAAAATTCTATAGACTCTGGAACAGTTCCCATGGATTGAAGGGTAAGTAATGTAACCCCACTATATAAAAAAGGTGGTGGAGAGAAAACGGGGAATTATAGACCGGTAAGCCTGACATCGGTAGTGGGGTAAAATGCTAGAGTCCATTATAAAAGATGTAATAGCGGAGCACTTGGAAAACAGTGACAGGATCGGACAAAGTCAACATGGATTTACAAAAGGTAAATCATGCTTGACTAATCTACTGGAATTTATTGAGGATGTAGCTGGTGGAATAGATAAAGGAGAACCAGTGGAAGTGGTGTATTTGGACTTTCAGAAGGATTTCAATAAGGTCCCGCATAAGAGATTGGCGTGCAAAGTTAAAGCACATGGGATTGGGGGTAAGGTACTGCCTTGGATAGAGAACTGTTGGCAGACAGGAAGCAAAGAATTGGAATAAACAGGTCTTTTTCTGAGTGGCAGGCAGTGACTAGTGGGGTACCGCAGGGATCGGTCCTAGGGCCCCAGCTATTCACAATATATATTAATGATCTAGGCGAGCGAACTAGATGTAATATCTCCAAATTTGCAGACGACACAAAGCTGGGTGGGCGTGTGTACTGTGAGGAGGATGCAGAGAAACTCCAGTATGATTTGGACAGGTTGGGTGATTGGGCAGATGCATCGCAGATGCAGTATAATGTGGATACATGCGAGCTTATCCACTTTGGTGGCAAAAACAGGAAGACAGATTATTATCTGAACAGCAATAGATTGGGAAAAGGGGAAGTGCAATGAAACCTGGGTGTCCTTGTGCACCAGTCGTTGAAGGTAAACATGCAAGTGCAGCAGGCCGTTAAGAAGGCAAATGGTATGTTGGCCTTCATAGCAAGAGGATTCGAGTACAGGAGCAAGGATGTCTTGCTGCAGTTGTACAGGGCCTTGGTGAGACCATACCTTGAGAATTGTGTGCAGTTTTGGTTGCCTAATCTGAGGAAGGATGCTTTGCCATGGAGGGAGTGCAGCGAAGATTCACCAGACTGATACCTGGGATGGCAGGAATGACGTATGAAGAGAGATTGGGTAGATTAGGCTTATATTCACTAAATTTTAGAATAATAATAGGGGATCTCATTTAAACTTATAAAATTCTAACAGGACTAGACAGACTAGATGCAGGAAGGATGTTCCCGATGGCGGGGGAGTCCAGAACCAGGGGTCACAGTCTAAGGATAAGGGGTAAGACATTTAGGGCAGAGATTAGGAGGAATTTCTTCACCCAGAGAGTGGTGAACCTGTGGAATTCTCTACCACACAAGGCAGTTGAGGCCAATTCATTAAACATATTCAAGAAGGAGTTAGATATTTTTCTTAAGGCAAAAGGGATCAAGGGATATGAGGAGAAAGCAGGGACAGGGTACTTGTTTGATCCGTGATTCTGAGAGTATGATGTTTTTCAATAACTACACGGATGCTGTAACTTAACAATCAACAGGTGTTTACTGGAGTAGGGTAGTCTCAAGACTGGGGGTACAGAGGCATACTCAAGGCTTATATACAGGTGTGGTCACTGCCGGTACTACAGTATACAGGAGCTGTAAAAGTAGTTCTCTCTTAAAGATACATACACTACAATTCCTCCCCTTTTAGATTAGCTGTACCCATAATATTCAAATAACAATTAACACTTTAACATGCACATTGACAACAATAGTCCATTTATAGATACAGTCTTTGGGGCGGCTTCCTGATCCTTTCGGGATAGCGCCTTTCCTGCGGTTCTTGTTCTTGGTGCGGAGGCGATTCTGGCCCCTTTTTGTCGGTTAGTTCATCGGTTTCCACTGCTACTGGTTCTGAGGTAGATGCTACCGGTATGTCGGGTTCATCCCCAGGCACACGAGACATGGGGTTGACTCATTCCTGTGATGCTAAGATCTGATCGACGTGGCGTCTCACAATGTTCTCCCCAACATCTACTGTGTACATTAATGGCCCCTGCCTTGTGCATATCGTTCCGGGTTGCCATTTCTCCGTTCGGTAGTCACGGGCCAAGACTGGTTGTCCTACGTTGAAGCTCCTTGTCGGCTTCTCATTGATGTGCTGGAATTGTTTATCCTCAACATTTCTTCGCACATTTGGTCTGAGCAAATCCAGATGAGATCTCAACCTTCGGTTAAAGAACATCATGGCCTGGGTCTGGTTGGTAACTTCATGTGTCGCATTTCTGTAGGCTAATAAGAAATTGTCCACCTTATGCTGTAGTGGAATTTCGTCGTCGCACATGGCCTTTATCGCCTTTTTAAAGGTTTGTACGAACCTCTCAGCCAATCCATCTGTGGCTGGATGATACAGGGCGGATGTGTAATGCCTTACCCCATTCCTTCTCATAAATTTCCGAAACTCTTCGGACACAAGCTGTGGTCCATTATCAGAGCAAATCTGCTCCGGCAAGCCGTTCCTGGCAAATATGGTCCGTAGGACTGCAATCGTTTTCTCTGTACTGGTTGAGGACATTTTTATCACCTCAGGCCATTTCGAGTGAGCATCCACTGCTATTAAAAACATTGAGTCCATGAATGGACCAGCAAAATCAATATGCACCCGTTGCCATGGAGAGGAGGGCCACTCCCATGGGTGTAGAGGGGCATGTGGTGGTGCATTTTGGACCTTCTGGCATCCTGAGCAGCTCTTGGTTAGGTCCTCGATTTGTTGATCGATTCCCGGCCACCACACATAAGCCCTCGCAAGGCTTTTCATTTTCACCCCTCCCAGATGACCTTCATGAAGCTCATTTAGCACTCTCTCCATTAACTTGGGTGGAATCACCACTCTGGATCCACACATCACTGTCCCCTGGCATACTGACAGCTGTTCTCTTCTGGATGAGAATGCTGGCAACAGTGAGTCGCCATGTGTTGGCCATCCCCTCACTGTCAAATCATATACCTGAGACAGCGTCGGATCATTGCGGGTCTCCTTCTCTATATCCGCGTTAGTTACTGGCAATCGTTCAATTATTGACAAATAAAATATCTTGATAGGGTCCACAGCTGGTGCTTCCTCCACAGTAGGCAGTGGCAGGCGTGATAGCCCATCAGCGTTTCCATGCTGTTTCGTGCCTTTATATTCTATTTCCTATTGATTCGCCCCTAGAAACAGGGACCATCTTTGTAACCGTTGTGCAGTCATAACCGGAACGTCCTTCTTTGGATTAAAGATGGAGACAAGTGTTTGGTGGTCAGTCAGCAAGGTGAACTTCTGCCCATGCAGATAGTGGTTGAATTTTTTTACTCCCCATACTAGGCTGAGGCCCTCCCTGTCAATCTGGGCGTAGTTGCGCTCGGCTGAGGTTAGTGACCGAGACGCAAAGGCAACTGGCCTCTCCAACCCGTCTGGGAATTTGTGCAACAGCACCGCTCCAATACCATAGGGTGATGCATCACATGCCAAACGAATTGGTAGTGCTGGGTTGAAATGGGCCAACACCTCTTTTGATGTGATCAATTCTTTGCACTTCTGGAACGCTCGTTTACATTCGTCATTCCAATTCCATGGTAACCCTGTTTGCAGTAGGGTGTTCAGTGGGTATAATACGGTAGACAAATTTGGTAAGAACTTATGGTAGTAGTTTACCAGCCCGAGGAACGACCTCAGTTGTGACACATTTTCCGGTGCTGGAGCCTTGACTACTGCCTCAATCTTTTCAGGGGACTTATGTAACCCCTCTTCATCGATAACATGGCCACAATACGAGATCTGCTTCTGGAAAAACTCGCACTTGTGGCGATTAGCTCGTAGCCCATATTCCTTTAATCTGGTGAGCACCTTCTCCAGGTTGGCGAGGTGATCACTGTCATTTTCGCCCGTAACCAGGATGTCGTCCAAATAACACTGGGTCCCTGGAATCCCTTGCAGGACTTGATCCATCGCCCTTTGCCAAATAGCCGGAGCCGATGCTACCCCGAACACCAGCCGGTTGTATTGGTAGAGACCTTTATGAGTGTTGATCGTGAGGTATTGTTTTGAGGCTTCTTCTACCTCCATTTGCAAGTACGCCTGGGCTAGATCAATTTTGGTGAAGCGTTTACCTCCAAATAGCGAGGCGAAAATATCCTCAATTCGTGGAAGCGGATATTGTACCGTGTGATGGACTGGGTTCACTGTCACCTTAAAATCCCCACAGATGCGGACCTTCTTTGGTTCCCCAGGCGTATTACTCAACGACCTCTTCATTACAGGAACGATGGGTGTAGCCCACTCGCTCCAGTCCACTTTGGACAGTACTCCTGAACGTTCCAACCCTTCCAGCTCTGCTTCGACGGCTGGTCTGATCGCATAAGGCACTGGTCTGGCCTTAAGAAACTTTGGGCTTGCATTTTCCTCTATTTTAATCGTTGCTGTTATGCCTTTTAGTGTTGCGAGTCCCTCCTGGAACACTTCTTTTGCGTCAGTTAGCATTTTTGACAGTCGTCCAGGTGTGACGTCATCATCCTTTTTGGCCTCAACCTTCAGTGCCTGTATGGAATGCCAATCTAATTGTATCTTCCAGATCCATTCACGTCCTAGTAGTGGTGGTCCCCCATCTGGCAATACATATAAGTCCATTTTAGGTATTTCCTGGCCTTTGTATATCACTTTCACCCTTATTTTTCCTTTGGGCTAGACTTTTTGCCCCGTGTACGTCTTCAAGACAATCTCTGTAGCTTTCAAGGGTATATGTGAAAATAGCCGCTTGTAGTCCCTTTGGTTTATGACTGTTAGGGCTGATCCTGTGTCCAATTCCATTTTCACTTGGACTCCGTCTATCTTGAGTGTAACCCAGATAGTCTGGTGATCCTCCATTTTGATTACCTTATGTAGTTTCAGACAACCCAGCTCCTTGCTTCTGGAGTCTGTATCACTTTTCTGTTCGTCTGAACTACTGTCCATCAACTTATGTACCTTTTTGTACTTCTCCTGTGGAGATTTCTTGCTGTTGGTTTTCTTCCCAGACCTGCAGACTCTTGCTATGTGTCCTGCTTTTCCACACTGTCTTCACACTTGGTCCGTGAACCAACAATCCTTCTGGTCGTGTGTTGTTCTGCCGCAGCGATAACACTTCCCTGTTCCATAGGACATTTCATTGGTGCCATATTCTTGCGGTCTCCGTTGTATCTCTGCAGCACCCCTTGCGGCTGCTTCGTGTGATACTGCCATGCTGAAAGCCTTGTCCAGCGCAAGATCCTTTTCTGATAGAAGCCGTTTCTGGGTTCCTTCACTTTGAAGCCCACACACAAACTTATCCCTTAACGTATCTGCTAGTCCCACTCCAAACTGGCAGTGTTTTGATAGCTTGCGCAGTTCCGTTAAGTACTCAGCATTGCTTTCGCCTTTATGTTGGTTCCTTTTATGTAATTTAAATCTTTTTGCTATCAGCAGCGGTGTGGGGTTTAAGTGGTCCTGTAGGATTTCTACTATGCTTCGAAATTCTTATTCACGGGCTTCTCTGGGGTTATTAGGTTTCGCAGTAACCCATAAGTTTTTGCACCCATGGAATTTAACAAAACCAGTGCTTTCCTAGCATCTGGCACTTCATTCGCCCTGCAGTACACCTCAATACGTTCCACATATGTCGCCCAATCTTCGACTTCATTGTCGAACGTAGAGATACTGCCACTCTTCGGCATCCCTGGGTGTGATTTAACTGTCAAAAATGGCATCTCCCGCGCTCTCCCTTCTTCTCCGCTGGCACAAAATGGCATCTCCCGCGCTTTCCTTTCTTCCCGCTCTCGCCCTTCTTCTCCGCTGCGGCTTCTAAAAATGGCGTCTCCCGCGCTCTTCCTTCTTCTCCGCGGCTCAATGGCGTCTCCCACGCTCTCCCTTCTTCTCCCCGCGGACACTGTTCAGCCCTTGGGCACTGGCTGTGCTCTGCGCATTTTTTCTTTTCTGTGCGCCTTTCCCGTTTCCGCCGCTCAGTCCTGAACCCGGCTGCTGCTTTACCCTCTCTCTCTCCGTTTTGTTTTTCCTCGACGCCGCTCGGTTTACAACCCCCGGCTGCGCCCTGTGCGCTTCACCCTCTCTCTTACCCCGTCGACGCTGCTCGGCTTTTTGTCTGCCGTCGGTCGGCTCCAGCCGCCGCTGTCCGGGAAGGGTCTGCGCTGTACCTGTTGTTAGTCTGTTGCTGATCGTCGTGGCTGGGGAACCAAGCCCGGCTCTCCACAGCCTCCCCTGTGATGTTCACTCTCTGCTGGATGACTGGGCGGTTGCTCGTGGTCGACGCCCGTGCTTCTGGCCTCGACTTTCTTCCCCCACCCTCCCGGAGTGAATCCTCGAAGGGAAATGCAGAGTTGCAGGTAGATTCGAATCGACACTCGTCGCCACTGTTAGATCCGTGATTCTGAGAGTATGATGTTTTTCAATAACTACACGGATGCCGTAACTTAACAATCAACAGGTGTTTACTGGAGTAGGGTAGCCTCAAGACTGGGTGTACAGAGGCATACTCAAGGCTTATATACAGGTGTGGTCACTGCCGGTACTACAGTATACAGGAGCTGTAAAAGTAGTTCTCTCTTAAAGATACATACACTACAGTACTGAATTTGGCTGATCAGCCATGATCTCATTAAATGGTTGATAGGCTCGAGGAGCCGAATGGCCTACTCCTGCTCCTATCTTCTATGTTTCTATGGCAGATTTGCGCCCCAATATTGCTAGGAGCGGTTTGTGATCGGTTATCAGGGTAAACATTCTGCCAATCAGGAACTGTTGGAATTTCTTGATTCCAAACACTATGGCGAGTGCTTCCTTTTCAATTTGCGCCTAGTTTCGTTCGCTCTTTGTGAGGGTTCGTGATGCGAACGCGATTGGTTTCTCTTGGCTGTCATCCATTACGTGGGTTATGACAGCTCCCACACCACATAGCTGGAAGCATTACACGCTAACTTAAGCTCACATAAGAACATAAGAAATAGGAGCAGGAGTAGGCCAATCGGCCCCTCAAGCCTGCTCCGCCATTCAATAAGATCATGGCTGATCTGATCTTAACCGCCAATCCACTATCACAGAATAATGAGAGAACCCGCTGCGAGCAGGGCTCGAACCTGCGCGGGGAAACCCCATTGGATTTACAAGTCCAACACCTTAACCACTCGGCCATCGCAGCCGCGCTCTGTGTCGTAGTGCACAAGTAGAGCATCGCTAGAGAGACTTCTCTTACAAACATCGTAAGCTTCCTGTTGTGCTTTCGTCCACTTCCACTGGACATCCTTCTTGAGGAGCTCATTCAATGGAGCTAACTTGGTCGCTAACTCAGGTAAGAAACGTGCGTAGTACTGGACCATTCCAAAGAAAGATCTTAACTCAGACATGTTCTGTGGCTTTGGAGCATTGATGACAGTGTAGAAATAGGTGTATTCCTAACAAATAACAGAGCTTGACTCGGAAGAACAACAAACAGGATTTTAATGTTGAATTAGATGAAGTACAGCAAACAACGTAGATCAATGCAGGAGAGTCGTGGAACAGGTCTTTCCCCAGTGGGGACGCCACGAGGACTGACTAGGTAGTCCGGAGGTTTGCGCGATGATGTCATCGTGTTTGCGTCGTGACGTCATCGCCTTGCTCGCGTTTCTCATGCTTGGGGCGTCATGTGACTTGCGACGTGATGTCATTGCATTTGCCCGCGCTTGGGGCGGTCACATGACTCGCGTGATGGCATTATCACATTTACCCGGCACCCGGCATTGGAGCTGGCCGTTGCGGCCGAAGTCGCGGGAGCGGGAGGCTGAACTGGGCCGACGATTGACGCGGGAGTGGGAGGCCGAGCTGGGCCGGCGATTGCCGCGGGAGCAGGAGGCCGAACTGGGCTGGCTCGCGCCTGGGTGAGTCACGTGATGTGCAATGTGACGTCATTGCATTAGGTCGCACTCTTAAAGGGGCAACGGCCCGAACAGGTAATCTATATATATATACATAGGTAAGTTAAAGGGAATTATGTATCATAAGTAAGGGACACCCGGTTGTACCGCTACATGCGCCCCCCCAGAATTCGCTTTAATGAATGACAAAAGGTGAGGTAGTCTGACGAGCCTGTCGGAACGACTCCTGCAGTCTCAAGACGGAGACTGTTGGGTGGCTGGTGGTCAGGCGGACGATCGTAACTGATGTGCTGTAACGCCAATGGGTGGTCGGTGGTCTCGGCGGTCGTGCTGTCTGGACTTGGCGGGCGAGGTCGAAAGGTACTGGTTGTGAACGGATCCTTGCATGCATCGTGGTGAATAATACGTATCCAGCCGAGCGAAGGACCGCGGCGTCATGGCGAATACGTATTCAGCCATGCGAAGGACCATGGAGACACGTGACCTCTGCAGCCCGTGGTTCGAAGCGGGCGCCGGGGCGAAACAGCAGGCCGCATCACAGTGACGGGCAGGTTGGGCAGACGCAGACCATGGCTCTGTTGTTGTTGGAAAAAGTCCCCAGTCTGACGGAATCTGCAGGAACGCCAAACGGGCAATCCAGGAGGACTTGGCGGGCGAGGTCGGTGAACTCGCCGACAGGTGAGCGAAATCTTCGGCAGTCTGGAACATACGGAACGATGCATGCCGTAGTGCTACGATAGTAACACAAAAGAGAGTGAACCGTTGCTGCGTTGATCAGTGATCGGTGATGAGAGCAACTTTCGCGTAGCCGATCGCGGCCGCGGGATGCCCGTTGGACCCGTCGTCGATGTTTGCAGCATCAGCAGATGTTCGCACTTGTTGAGGGGAACACTGTAGAGAGGGCGGCAACGCTTCGAGTTGTTGTTGATTTCGGGGGAAAACTGCCGGGAGGGCGGCAACGCTTCGCTTTCGTGCCGAAAAGCGTGGTAGAAAACACAACCAGCAGACTGACGGGCTGGTGCATCGTCGGCGGGGAATGAGTCTTCGTGTTTCACGAGGGATGGGTCCTCGTGGTTTGCGAGGGATGGGTCCTCGTGGTTCGCGAGGGATGGGTCCTCGTGGTTCGCGAGGAGTGCGTCCTCATGGTTCGTGAGGAGCGAGTCCTCATGGCATCTCCATGGGGGCGCGCTCCGATCTTGTGGGCCCGAAAACCTGCGGAACCTGCGCTTGGAGGGATGTATACTTGCTGTTGCGTTGGGAGAAGTCGTGGAGGCGGACGATCCATAAGGCGGTAGAGCTGACGAATACGGAGACCTCGTTGGTCTGTGCCACATCAATGTTCTTGGTGAACGGGGCTTCTACCTGAATGAAGCACGAGGGCGGTTGCTGCTCCCTGAATTGTGGTAGCAACAGCGAAACGGCTGGTGCTTCCATGGCGTGCTTCTTTTGTGAAAATCGTTCACAAAAATCGGGGTCCGGCTGCGTTTCGTTCGTGAAAAACGGGATCACCTCCAGGATGCGCTTCCTTTGCGAATACGTTCGCAAAGACGGGGTCGCCAATGTAGGAATTGGTGGTCGTCGGTTGTTGTTCGTCGGTTGTTGTTCGTCGGGCTCTGCTTCTGTGAAACCGTTCACAGAGACGGGGTTCAGGCTGTGCGCGTCGGCTGTGAAAAACGTTCATGGAGACGGGGTCACCAATGTAGGTTTTGATGAAGCGGGAGGCTGAGCTGGGCCGGCGATTGACGCGGGAGGCCGAGCCGGGCCGGCGATTGCCGCGGGAGCGGGAGGCCGAGCTGGGCCGGCTCGCGCCTGGGTGAGTCACATGATGCGCGACGTGACGTCATTGCATTAGGTCACACTCTTAAAGGGACAACGGCCCGAACAGGTAAATATATATATACATATAGGTAAGTTAAAGGGAATTATGTATCATAAGTAAGGGACACCCGGTGGTACCGCTACAACAGCATCACCCTTTTACTTAACTGGTTGCAAGCCATTTGCATTAACTTTCAGACCAAGGTACACAACCATGGGCTGCACAAATATGCATTTGCTCCTCTTCAATTCGACATTGTGGGAATTCAACCTTTGAAGCATTGGCCTAGAAATTCAGTGCCCTTAGCACCGATTTTGCGGCGCTAGAGGGCCTAGCGCTGCAATTGGCGTCGGTTCCTAAATTGCCTGGCGCCCTTCCGCGGCGGTAGACCAGTAGCGCTGCGCCGGCACCGATGACGTCATCGGTGTGCGCAGCGTCCCGGTTGCCGTGGTAACCCGGCCCCAAGCCGAAATTCAGTTGCGGCCGCCTCGCCAGTGGCAGCCGCAACTAAGACTCCGGCAAACGAGTGTTGCCGGAGTCTGCGCCGGCGCTTTAAGGAGGCGCGGCGGCCGGCCGCTTTCCCGCCGGCCGCCTGCCCGCAGCTCCCTCCCCGGACTTCTCCTCCCCCCCCCCCGGAACAGATGCAAGCCCGGCACTTGTCCGAGGTGCCGGGCTCATTTTTGATGAGATTTGCGCGGGCCGCGGCCGGGTGCAGGCAGCTCCTCCTTAACGGAAGGAGGAGGCCTGCACTTCCCGAGCCTGCCGCACCGCAGCGGGCGCCGCAGCGCCGGAATAGCGCCGCAATGCGGCGCGTTGCGCCAGTTTTCAGGCGCTAAAACCCTTCAGTAGCGCCGGCAGCCGTTTGGGCGCGGCGCTACTGAATTTTTGGCGCGCGCAAAGGGCTTTAGCGCCGGCGCTAACTTCCGCCGCTAAAGCCCTGGCGCAGCGCAAACTCAATTTCTAGGCCATTAACTCTAACACGGCTAGATTTTCTTGCTCGCTGCTTGTTGCGATCAGCTCATCGTCTTGATTGCACAAGCAATTTGGAACTCCTTGCAAAATCTTATCCATCGTAGCCTAGAAGATTTTGAGGGAGGACTTTACACCATACAGCAGCTTGTTGTATGAGTACAGGCCCTTGTGTGTGTTGATAGTGAGATACTAGGTAACGGGTACTGCTCATCGCCAACTGCTTGGTTGTGAGTAACTTTGTAGTCACCGCACAAGCGTACAGTTTTGTCTGCTTTGGGCACTACCACAATCGGGGTAGCACATTCACTTTTGTCAGTTTTTACTAGCACTCCGTTCTCTCTCAGTTTCTCTAGCTCTTCCTCCACCTGACTTTTCAACGCACAGGGTACCGGCCTTGCTTTACAATAGTCAGGCTTCACATTGAACTTGATGCGGATATGCGCGCCATACCCAGTGATGCCCTCATAATTCTTCTGAGACCATGCTTATATACTTGTTCAGCATTGTGTCAAGTCGCTTCTTTGAAGCACCTCCACTGAAGATGTTTTTCCAGTCTAGTTTTAACTTTCTCAACCAGTCTTTGCCCATGAGATTGGCCTGTTGTTGTAACTCGCTACAATCATAGGCAGCTTTACTGACTGGCCATCGTGCTGAACTGTACATTCCATTTGTCCACATGTCTCTAGGAGTTCTCCAGAGTAGGTTTTTAACTCTACATTACTCTTTGTAAGTGGTATTTGATTAAACTTACTCTCATATGTGTCCTTACTCATGATAGAGCAGTCCGCCGCCGTGTCGATACACCTATCAATATATTGCTCATTGATCAAAAGTTTTATACAAAAGTCTTTCTCACAACTGCTAGCGTTGCCGCTAGTGGAAGAGATACTGTAGATGCCAAGTCTTCAACATCAGGTGTGGTCACTTCAATATTGTGAATTCCTCCATTTTGTTGTCGCTGCTTTGCATTACCAGTAGAATGGTTCTTACTTCCTGATTTAGATCTGGCTCTGCAAACTGTTGAAATATGGCCTTGTTTCTGGCAGTCAAAACACTTCGCATTTCTGTATTGGCAGGACTGGTGTGTGTGTTTTCCATTACAGCGATAACAATTCACTGAACTGCTCTCACTGACATGCCTTTGACTCGGTCTCACAACTTTAGGTTTGGCGGTGGCTTTGTGATTGTAGGCCTCAGCTGCACTAGTCACTTGAGTTGGACAGAGCTCCCTAGCATTCTTAGATGCCATTTCCATAGATAGGGCAATTTTGCATGCTATTTCAAACGTTAGGTTCGGAGTGTTCAGTAACTCGGACTGTGTGCGCTCAGCCACCAGTCCACACACAAATTTATCTTGCAATGCACGATCCAAAAATATGCTGAAGTTACAATGCAAAGGCAGGTTCTTAAGAGCTACAATGTACTCACTGATGGATTCACTTTGTTTTTGATTTCTGGTACCAAACTTATAGCTCTCTGCTATTTCTAACAGCTTTGGGTCGAAATAGTCCTCGAGTTTCTTGACAATGTCTTCAAATGATGCATCCTTCGCTTTCCCAGGCCCGAGTAGATTTGTCAACGTTCCATAGACATCTGGCCCGATCTCTGTTAGAAAAATTGCTTTTTTACGTTCATGAATTACTTTATTTTGAGCTTGAACATTCTCATCTGCAGCTTCGGTCTCAATAATGTTATTGGCCATAAAAATCATCTCCATCCGCTCAATGTAGTAACTGAATGGTTCACGAGCTCGGTCATACAGGCCAAGGCTTCCGATGAATCCCGTAGGTGTGGCCATGATTGTCCCGATCCCGTCGAACAGTGACTCAGCACACTACCTGTGTACCTGTGAGAATCAGCGGTGCTGTTGCTGTGTATACATACACGCGAAGGTGAAGCACAGACGATTCTGCATCAGCATTAACAGTAAAACATCGCAAAAAATTCAGTTTAGGTGTCACAAATTCACCTTAAACTTGTCCACTCGAACATTGAACACTGTGTCCTTCCATGATCCCTAAAAATGGCTTTGGGGTCCCATCCTCATTGCCAAAAATGTAATATACTTGGGTAGAACAAATGAAGGACAGAGACACGATGGAGTCGATTTTCCTGGAGCCGTCAGGCGGGGTTTCAGGCGTGTGGGGGGGGGGAAATTGCAAAAATAGGGGGTCGCGACCCACCCCGCCTGATTCCCCGCCCTGTCCGACTTTCACCCCGGCGTTTCAATCCGACCCGAATCAGTCCCGCCCGCAGCTGGCGGGCTGGTCGTCGGGAGCCTAATCACCAATAATTGGCATCTATAATGCCATTTCAAGGGGCCCTTGCTATTTTCAGCCTTATCCCACACTAAACACGCCTGGTGGGAACCCCGCTGATGAAACCTGGCGTGAACAATGTCGGCATGCTTACTTTCAGCTGCAGGTCAATCAGGAAAGAAGAGATTTAATCAGACAGCATTTGTAGTTTGCAGGACCTTGTTGTTTCAGGCTTGGGGCAACTTGTTCAAGGCTTAGGCACAGCTGTGGAAGGTTGGAGCCTCACACACTTCTCCAGTGTGAGCTCCTGGGAAGCCCCTCTCGCCACCCTCACTCAGCGCTTCCTCAACTGAGGGACCTACCAGAAGCATGGGAGGCCTTTTTTTCCTTCCCCTCTTGGCATTAGAGGACCTCCAGTCCCCATCGCGAAATGACACACGCCACAACTGCAGAAGTTGCCATCTGAAATTTATTTACAATAACCAACTGATGACATTTTTAAAATAAACACAACATTTCACCCAAGTGACTACCCTTGTGATTAGTGGTGCTTCATTTTTCTCTTACGCCTGCTCCTACGTACTGTGGCTTCAGCAGATGTGGAGGCCCCTTGCTCACTTTCCTGCTGCTCCTGTCTCGACACCTTTGGCGGGCGTCCTCTGGGATGGCGAGCCTGTGAGGGCTCGCCAGCAGTCTGCTGCTCCTGCGGCTGTGCAGGGGTTGAGACGTCTATCTCCGTTGGGTGTGGACTCCGGTGGGGCTCTGACCGAGGGCTCTGCAGTGGCATGGAAGTGTGAGCGCTTGGAGAGGAGCCCCCACTTCCTTGAGGCCTGCCACCAACCTCCCTCTCATGGGTCAGGTCCCCCTCAGTGCCTGCAAGTGGCTTGAGAGCACCTTGCTGCACATCAGGGGGGCCATGGGGACCCGTTTCTACAATGGCGGTCCTAATCAGAGGGCCTGACATGAAGGTCTGGTTTCTCTGCTCAATAGCTGACCATCGCTCCTCCAGAGATGTCAGTCTATTCTGAACACTCACCATATTTTCAACACTCTGGCGACTTAGCTCCTCCATGGCCGTAGCCATCCTCTCCTCTACTGTAGCCATGCTTTCTGCGGAGGTTGCCATCCTTTCCGTGGTGATGCGTTCATGCACCAGTGACTCCATAAAGGCTCTGCTCATGTTCGCTATGGACTCCCCCATTCGCTCCACACTCGCAGCAACCCTGGAGACAATACCTGCCAGAGACTCCTGCATCTGTGCATGGAGATCCAGCACCTCTTCTCTTGCGGATGGACCCAGAGGCAGAGGGTCGACATGCAGCAGAGCTGAGCTGGCAGAGTCCTGCGCCCTCCGACGAGGACTCTCCACTGCTGTCCCTGTCTCCACCATCTGCTGATGCTCACTTGTGAGCTGTGATACACCAGGTGACAACACTACTCTATCTCGCGAAGGTCCCACCGAGGTGTGAGTGTCTGCGCTAGTGCTGGGTGCGCTGAATTCTGCTGACGCTGTGCCCTCAGAGGTGGGAGCTTCCTCTGAGGCGTCTGGCTGCTCAGCCTCTTCCTCCTCCGCAGTGGGGACGGGGGCTTCGGATGGTCCTGTGGGGGAGTAAAGGAAAGAGTTAGAGATGTGATGCCAAGGTTACATGCACATTGGATTTTGCAGTTGTTCATAAGTCCAAATGATGTAGCTTCAGAATCATAACAGCGACTCATGCTATGTCAATGAGAGAGATGGAAAACTATTCTGTCACCAGCTTGCGGGCCTGCCCCTGTCTCTCCTTCCCCAGCTTCCGCAGCCACATCAGCCCTGACAATTTCCAGGACTCCTTCCTCCCAGGGGGTCAGGTGGGCTACTGAGGGTGGGCCTCCTCCAGTCCTGGCTCGCTCTCTGTTGTTGTGAGCTCTCTTTTCCTGCAATGAGGGAGACAAGTGGAGTTTGAGTGAGAATGAAGGAGTGAGTGTAGAGATTGCACAGCATAGATACTTAGAGGGAGACAAAGATGGTGTGAGGCTGCAATACCAAGGGCCCTCCCTGTGTGTTGTCAGTTGTGCTCAAAGCATCAGAGTGAGAGGGAGTGTGAGGGCTGCATGGTGGAATAGTTATGTGAACGTGAACATAGAGAGAGAGGGAATGGGTAAGGGTGCATGGATGTGACTGTGAAGTGGGATGTGGTGGAAGAGAGTGCTAAAGCTGAGTGCTGGTGGGGAAAGGCAATGGGGATCAGTTTGAGGGTGGTGGAAACTTCATACTTACTTTTCCTATACGGTGAAGGTCATGGAATCGCTTCCAACACTGTATCCAGGTTCTTCTGGTGACTCCCAGCAAGTTGGCATCTGCTGCCACCTGCATCCATGCAGCCTTGGTCTCAGTGGGAGGCCTCTTCCTCCCTAACCTAGGGAAGAGGACCTCCCTGTGGGCCCTCACCCCATCCAATAATGCCTGCAGTGAAGCCTCGTCGAATTTGCAGCCAGCTCAGGGTTTGGCACTGGCCACAGCTGCTGCAGGCTCCTCTGCCATCCTGTGTGGTTCATATGGAAGCCTGCAGAGGTTGCAATGCTTGCTATAGACTTTAAAAGCACCACGAATGATGACATCATACTGTGGGGCTTTCTGACTGGAAATAGTCAATTAGCAAGGGTTCCCACACGCTGGAAATGAATTGGCCAATTGAGGGAAAATTGCATCAATCTGGCAGACCCATTTACATTCGTGTGGGAACCCCGACATTTGGGGAACCCGACAATTCCCCGCACCTGCGGGAAAATCGACCCCGATGAGTTGCTCGTCAAGGTTTACTCGGCCAGAGCGAACTGAGCATGCTCATACTAAACCATGTGCAAACAATGTGACAAACCATGTGATAATACATTACAGCGGCCACCGCGTCCCGCATCAGAAGTGGGTGGAAGCGAGGTGGCCGCCGTTTTTTCAGCAAAATCGGCCTTAATGGCCGGCGCTAATGTTCTCAATTTCACTGCCTATTAACCGAGGCCCCGTCTGCCTTCTCAGGTGGACATAAAAGATCCCGTGGTACTGTTTCGGGGAAGAGCAGGGGCATTTTCCCCAGTGTCCTGGGCCAATATCGATCCCTCAACCAACACCTAAAACAGATTATCTGGTCACTATCACATTGCTGTTGGTGGGAACTTGCTGAGCGCAGATCGAATGCTGCATGTCCTACTTTACAACAGTGACTGCACTTCAAAAAAGCGCCTTGGGGCGTCTTGAGGTTGTGAAAGGTGCTATATAAATTCTTTCCTTCTTTTACTGCATTGACAAAGGTGTCATCCTTTGGGGGAGATGTTAAACCAGGACTTGGTCTCCCTATCGAGGTACGTTAAAGGTCCCATGTCACTGCTGGGGTAAGAGCAGATAGTTTTGGTGTTTTGGCCAACATGTTTCCGGTTATTCACCTCATTACCATTTGTGGAGCCTTGCATTCGAACATAAGAAATAGGAGCAGGAGTCGGCCGTTCGGCCCCTCGAGCCTGCTCTGCCATTCAATAAGATCATGACTGATCTTCTACCTCAACTCCACTTTCCCGCTCAATCCCCATATCCCTTGATTCCCCTAGAGTCCAAAAACCTATCGATCTCTGTCTTGAATATACTCAACGACTGAGCCTCCACAGCCCTCTGGGGCAGAGAATTCCAAAGATTCATCCCAGTTTGGCATAAAAATAAAACAAAAAAGGTGACTCAACCGTGGGTAACAAGGGAAATTAGGGATAGCATAAGATCCAAAGAGAGGACATACAAATTGGCCAGAAAAAGCAATAATCCTGAGGATTGGGAGCAGTTCAGGATTCAACAAAGGAGGACAAAGGGATTAATTAAGAAAGGGAAAATAGAATATGAGAGTAAGCTTGCCGGGAACATAAAAGCTGATTGTAAAAGCTTTTATAGATATGTGAAGAGAAAAAGATTGGTGAAATCAAGCATAGGTCCCTTGCAGTCGGAATCAGGGGGAATTTATAATGGGGAACAAAGAAATGGCAGACCAACTAAATACATATTTTGGTTCTGTCTTCACAAAGGAGGACACAAATAACCTCCCAGAAATACCAGGGAACATAGGGTCTGATGAAAGGGTAGAACTGAAAGAAATCAGTATTTGTAGGGAAATAGTGTTAGGAAAATTGATGGGACTGAAGGCCGATAAATCCCCAGGGCCTGATAATCTACATCCCAGGGTACTTAAGGAAGTGGCCCTAGAAATAGTAGATGCATTGCTGGTCATCTTCCAGAACTCGATAGACTCTGGAACAGTACCCATGGATTGGAGGGTAGCTAATGTTACCCCACTATTCAAAAAAGGTGGCAGAGAAAAAGTGGGGAATTATAGACCGGTAAGCCTGACATCGGTAGTGGGGAAAATGCTAGAGTCCATTATAAAAGATGTAATAGCAGAGCACTTGGAAAGCAGTGACAGGATCGGACAAAGTCAACATGGATTTACAAAAGGTAAATCATGCTTGACTAATCTACTGGAATTTTTTGAGGATGTAACTGGTAAAATAGATAAGAGAGAACCAGTGGATGTGGTGTATTTGGACTTTCAGAAGGCTTTCAATAAGGTCCCGCATAAGAGATTAGCGTGCAAAATTAAGGCACATGGGATTGGGGGCAAGGTATTGACTTGAATAGAGAACTGGTTGGCGGACAGAAAGCAAAGAGTTGGAATAAACGGGTCGTTTTCCGAGTGGCAGGCAGTGACTAGTGGGGTACCGCAAGGATCGGTCCTAGGACCCCAGCTGTTCACAATATATATTAATGATCTGGACGAGGGAATTGGATGTAATATCTCCAAATTTGCAGACGACACAAAGCTGGGTGGGAGGGTATGCTGCGAGGAGGATGTCATGTAACTCCAGTATGATTTGGACAGCTTAGGTGATTGGGCAGAAACATGTCAAATGCACTATAATGTGGATAAATGTGAGGTTATCCACTTTGGTGGCAAAAACAGGAAGGCACATTATTATTTGAATGGCAATAGACTGGGAGAAGGGGAAGTGCAAAGAGACCTGGGTGTTCTTGTGCACCAGTCGCTGAAGGTAAGCATGCAGGTGCAGCAGACGGTTAAGAAGGCAAATGGTATGTTGGCCTTCGTAGCAAGAGGGTTCGAGTACAGGAACAAGGATGTCTTGCTACAGTTGTACAGGGCCTTGGTGAGACCGCACCTTGAGTATTGTGTGCAGTTTTGGTCACCTTATCTGAGGAAGGACGTTCTTGCCATGGAAGGAGTGCAGCGAAGATTCACCACGCTGATACCTGGGATGGCAGGAATGACGTATGAGGAGAGATTGTGTCGATTGGGCTTATACTCACTGGAGTTTAGAAGATTGAGTCGAGATCTCATCGAAACCTATAAAATTCTGTCAGGCCTGGACAGACTAGATGCTGGAAGGATGTTCCCGATGGTCGGGGAGTCCAGAACCAGGGGTCATAGTCTAAGGATAAGGGTTAGGACATTTAGGACTGAAATGAGGAGGAATTTCTTCACCCAGAGAGTGGTGAACCTGTGGAACTCTCTGCCACAGAGGGCGGTGGAGGCCAGTTCATTAAATATATTCAAGAAAGAGTTGGATATATTTCTTGAGGCTAAAGGGATCAAGGGATATGGGGAGAAGGCAGGGACAGGGTACTGAATTTGAATGATCAGCCATGATCTCATTGAATGGTGGAGCAGGCTCGAAGGGCCGAATGGCCTACTCCTGCTCCTATCTTCTATGTTTCTATGTTAATCTCTCCTCATAGGACAATCCCCCCACCGCAGGAACCAGTCTGGTGAACCTTCATTGCACTCCCTCTATGGCAAGTATATCCTTCCTTGGGTAAGGAGACCAAAACTGCACACAATACTCCAGGTGTGGTCTCACCAGGACCCTATATAATTGCAGTAAGACATTTTTACTCTTATACTCAAATCCTCTTATAATAAAGGCCAAATGCTGGTGTGAACTGGCTGCTGCATCTACATAACAATAGTCACTGCGCTCCCAATGTAATCGAATGCATGAACCACTTTCAGCAATTGCAACAACAATAACGTACATTTATCTAATGCCGTTAACACAGTTAAACATCTCAAAGCACATCACAGGAGTGTTGTCAGACAAAATTGTACACCGAGACATGTAAGGAGTTAGCAGGTTTAAAGGAGCATCTTAAAGGAGGAGAGAGAGGTGGCGAGGTTTATGGAGGGATTGAGTTTAAGACACTGTGGGATAAATTTTACAATTGAGCACAGCGCTTCGGGCAACAGGAATGCATTTTGAGAATTCAGCCACATCTGATTTGTGGCATGCACAATTTACTGTCCCTTAATATGATAAAATTACCCCTCCATAAAAGATGGCTGAGGGGTAGCCTAATTGAGGTCTTTTAAGGTTATGAAGGGGTTTGACAGGGTAGACGTAGAGAAGATGTTTCCACTTGTGGGGGAGTCCAAACCTAGGAGTCATAAACATAAGATAGTCACTAATAAATACAATCAGGAATTCAGGAGAAACTTCTGTACCCAGAGAGTGGTTAGAATGTGGAACTCGCTACCACCAGGAGGTGAATAGCACAGATGCATTTAAGGGGAGGCTCGACAAACACATGAGGGAGAAAGGAATAGAAGGTTATGCGGATAGGGATAAGATTAAAACACAAGAGCAGGCGGAGCCGGAGCAGGCCATTCGGCCCTTCGAACCTGCTCTGCCATTCAATAAGATCATGGCTGATCATCTACCTCAACTCCATGTTCCCGCCCGATCCCCATATCCCTTGATTCCCTGAAGAAGGGAGCTAGATGAAGAAGAGTGGGAGGAGGTTCGCGTGGAGCTTGAACGCCGGAGTGGACCAGTTGGGCCGAACGACCTGTTTCTGTGCTGTCGGCTCCATGTAGTTCTTTGCAAAGTGACTCTTGAAATGATAATGCTTCTCTTCTAAGCCTATTTTGGCGACTGAGTATGTAGCAGACGTGCTGCCATTGTTAAAACAGATCAACCAAATCAGATCCGAAGCTATCTAACCCTCTTACGTTTGACAGACGTGGACTAAATGCACTGCTATTATGCCAGAGTAATCATTTCTGTGAGGATTGTAGAACTGGATAAGTTGTTTTCAACGGAAATAAATTTTCAATCAAGGTTAAAAATAAGAGAGACCCATCTGCTAGCATCCATGTTCATTTCTTTAGCAGTCTGACTGAGGGCAGTGTTCCAACAGGCACATTTGCCAACATTTGGAACAATGCACTGAATGATCGTTTTTAGAAAGTTAGCAACATAATTGCAAAGGCTTTTCAATGGCCATTCACGACTTTAACTCTAAAGTAGGCCATTAAGCCATTATTGGGAAAGGCTTAGAAACACACCAAATTGTTTTGGAGTGTGAGTCTGCATCCTGATGCAGGGGATGTCAATACAACTAATGAGCGTGATAAATGCATAATCAGTCATCAATCCCTGTGTTGAATAGAGATCCTTCCTAGGGATTAGCACTTGACTGAATTCTAGCCCTTAAATGGGTCCAGTTAAATTTATTTGTTAAATACTTTAATTTGTCCCAGAACCTTACAGGTCAGTTTAACCTACAATGGAGCCCCAATTTGAACCCCGGCCTCCCCGCAATCCACCCACCCCCCACCCCCCCACATGTCTGACAAGAAAGGGGCTTGCGGGGGGGTTTAAGATCGTGCCGGCGTGACATTCACCGTCTTCTCGCCCACCTAGCCTCATATGCCATTTTTACAGGTGTGTTTTGGTCAACGTGTGAAGCCCTGGCCTACCTGGGCCTACTCTATCAAATTCAAAATGGCGTCAATCAGACCCTGGCGCTATTTTCACGCCGTGCCGTGAAGTTGTTGCCTGGTGCTTGCCTCACCAGGGAAACCCAGCGCCAGGGAGCAGTAGGTCCAGAAAACAGCCGAGAAGGTAAAGGACTTGTGCTTTTTTAAACTGTTTTAGACTGATTCCTGGGATGGCAGGACTGTCGTATGAGGAGAGATTGGGTCGACTAGGGTTTATTCACTAGAGTTTAGAAGAATGAGAGGGGATCTCATTGAAACTTATAAAATTCTGAGAGGGCTAAACAGATTGGATGCAGGAAGGATGTGTCCCCTGGCGGGGGTGTCTAGAACGAGGGGTCACAGTCTCAGGATACGGGGTAGGACATTTAGGATTGAGATGAGGAGAAATTTCTTCACTCAGAGGGTGGTGAACCTGTGGAATTCTCTGCCACATAAGGCTGTGGAGGCCAAGTCACTGAATATATTTAAGAAGGAGATAGATAGATTTCTAGACACAAAAGTCATCAAGGGGTATGGGGAGAGAGCGGGAATATGGTATTGAGATAAGAGGATCAGCCATGATCATATTGAATGGCGGAGCAGGCTCGAAGGGCTGAGTGGCCTACTGCTGCTCCTATTTTTCTATGTTTCTATGTTAACGGTTTCCTCATGGGCCAGGAGGAGCAGGAGTCCACCTATAAGTTCCACGAGGAAACCCAAGGCTCGATCATTTCTTTTTTTTATTGATGTTGGTCGACGGATAAATATTGGCCAGTGTAATGATCAATAACATGTCATTCTATAGTGGACACTAGGTGGAGCCGTAGAGCTGTGTAGAGCTGTATATAGCTGTATGTATATAAGACTACACTACCCAGCTGTATAGATATTAAGACTACATTACCCATGAGGCACTAGGCTACCCACAAGGCAACAGTCAAGATGGCAGCCTGCACACAGGAGCACACATGCTGCATCTCTACAGATACTGTACCTAGAGAACGTGTGCTGAATAAATGACTAGCTAGAAGCTAGCTGTGTTCATAATAAGAATGTCTAGTTATTAATGAACAAAAGAGCCAGGACATCGGGGAGAACTCCCCCTTGCTCTTCTTCGACTAGTGCCATGCAATCTTTTATGTCCACCTGTGAGCTCAGCCGGGGCCTCGGCTTAAGGTACCTCACAAAAGACGGCACCTCCCACAGTGCAGCACCATCCCAGTATCATGGATTATGCGCTCAAGTCTCTGGAGTGGGACTTGAGCCCATGATCTTCTGACTCAGAAAGTTAGGTTTGGTTCTTGGTACATGGTGAAATGAGGACTTTTTTTTAACGCAGCAAGTTGTTACAATCTGCATTGCACGGCCTGAATGGGCGGTGGAAGCAGATTCAACAGTAACTTTCAAAAGGGAATTGGATAAATAAGGGGAAAAAATTACAGGACTACGGGGAAAGAGCGGGGGGTGTGGGACTAATTAGAGAGCTCTTTCAATGAGGCACGATGGGCTGAATGGACTCCATCTGTGCTGTATCATTCCATGATTCTATGATACAAATCCCAGTTCATAACAGGTCATAGAAACATAAAAACATAGAAGGTAGGAGCAGGAGTCGGCCATTCGGCCCCTCGAGCCCGCTCCGCCATTCAATGAGATCATGGCTGATCATCCAAATTCAGTACCCTCTCCCTGCTTTCTCCCCATATCCCTTGATCCCTTTAGCCTCAAGAAATATATCGAACTCCTTCTTGAATATATTTAATGATTTGGCCTCAACTGCCCTGTGTGGCAGAGAATTCCACAGGTTCACCACTCTCTGGGTGAAGAAATTCCTCCACATCTCAGTCCTAAATGGCTTACCCCTTATCCTTAGACTGTGACCCCTGGTTCTGGACTCCCCGCCATCGGGAACATCCTTCCTGCATCTAGTCTGTCTCGTCCTGTTAGAATTTTATAAGTTTCATTGAGATCCCCTCTCATTCTCCTAAACTCCTGCGAATACAAGCCCAATCGACCCAATCTCCCCTCATACGTCATTCCGGCCATCCCAGGTATCAGCCTGGTGAATCTTCGCTGCACTCCCTCCATGGCAAGAAGATCAGATCTGCCGTCAAAACTAAAGTTGAGTAACTGGAGTTGTGGAATAGCTTTCATGCTGCAATCAATTCTTTGGCGTAAAGAAGAATGTGTAACACATTGGGAGGTGAAGTGTTGATGTCTGTCTGTTTGACACATCTTCTGTACATTTCCCTTATTGGCTCAGCAATAAGAGATTAAAATCATCTCTCCTGCTGCTGTCAACCCAATTACTTGAATAAGCAGTCATGGCCACCAGGCAACTTTGACTTAATTGGTGGCCAGGCCCACATTCGTTCCTGAATCACCACCACCCCCAAAATAGATCATTTTTCTCACTCGTTGTTTGTGGGACCTCACTGCCTGCAATTTGGCTGCCGTGCTTGCCTCCATAGCAACAGTGATCACATTCCAATGTAATTAATTGGCTCTGAAGCACTCTGAGACATCCTGGGTACATGAAAGGTGCTATAATAAATATAGCTTCTTTCCTCAAGCGTATTCTGAATCTAAATCCAGCCAGGCTTAGGCTGTAAAATAAAAATCCTTACCTTACCCAGCTTTGTACCTTCCTCCAGCCCTACAATCCTACGAGAACTGTAAGTTCTTCCAAATCTGACCTCTTGCACATCCCCCATTCCTGCCGCCCCTCCATTGTCGGCCATGCCTTCAGCCCTGAGCCCTGGAATTCCCTCCTTCATCCTCTCTGCCTCTCTCTCTCCTCCTTTAAAACGTTCTTTAAAAGCTATTTTTTTTATTATTCATTTGTGTGCGTCGCTGGCAAGGCCAGCATTTATTGCCCATCCCTAATTGCCTTTGAGAAGGTGGTGGTGAGCCGCCTTCTTGAACCGCTGCAGTCCGTGTGGTGAAGGTACCCCCACAGTGCTGTTAGGGAGGGAGTTCCGGGATTTTGACCCAGCGATGATGAAGGATCGGCGATATACTTCTAAGTCAGGATGGTGCGTGACTTGGAGGGCAACTTGGAGGTGGTGGTGTTCCCATGCACCTGCTGCCCTTGTCCTTCTAGGTGGAAGAGGTCACGGGTTTGGGAGGTGCTGCCAAAGAAGCCTTGGCGAGTTGCTGCAGTGCATCTTGTAGATGGTACACACTGCAGCCACGGTACGCCGGTGATGGAGGGAGTGAATGTTTAAGGTGGTGAATGGGGTGCCAATCAAGCGGGCTGCTTTGTCCTGGATGGTGTCGAGCTTCTTGAGTGTTGTTGGAGCTGCACTCATCCAGGCAAGTGGAGAGTATTCCATCACACTCCTTACTTGTGCCTTGTAGATGGTGGAAAGGCTTTGGGGAGTCAGGAGGTGAGACACACACCACAGAATGCCCAGCCTCTGACCTGCTCTTGTTGCCACAGTATTTATGTGGCTGGTTCAGTTAAGTTTCTGGTCAATGGTGACTCCCAGGATGTTGATGGTGGGGGATTCGGCGATGGTAATGCCTCGTCAACCAAGTTTTTAGTTGCCCATCGTGCTATCCCCTTTTGGCTCGGTGTCACTTGGTGTCCGATAATCGCTCCTGTGCAGCACCTTGGGACGTTTTCCTATGTTAAAGGCGCTATATAAATGCAAGTTGCTGTTATTGTTACTTTGATAAATAAAGTGACAGCGCCTGATTAATTTTACATTAGTAATACTCCGTATTTATCGATATCAGTTATAAAATGTTCTTTCCTTTATTTGGTGCTGGCGTCTGTTTGTTTAACGCACAGTTCTGGTTTAAGTTATTAGCTTCGGGTATCAAATTCATGCTGATAGCAGCAATTGCAGCGCTAGCTGTTCATTTGTGTCCGACTGATTTACTGCCAGCCAGTTGTACTATTATTCATCAGACATGAATTACCACTCGCGTTCAGTCCACAGACTAGTGCCACGCAGACACTTCACAACCAACACAGCCTCCCATCTGCTAGCAATAACGGTTGTGCTTCTTACAAATGATAACCCAAGTGTGATCTCTCGCAGGATTACTCTGCAGAGCTAGGGGGCTTCCACTCCCTCCCCTCTCCCAAGAGAGTAGTAGAAGTGTTGTGGTGTGCTCTCATTCTGTCACTGTGCCATACAAGAAGAAAGCTTCTAATAATGGACCAAAATGGAGAGCGCAGCTGACGAAAAAAAAACAGGATCACACATTACACAAAAAGGCGCATCGTAAGAGTCAGAAGGAGTTTAAAATCATCTAAAAGGCATAACTATAATACTCGCAGTGTCAGCCTTGGCTCAGCGGTGACATGCTCATCTCTTGAGTGAGAATATCATCAGTTCAACCCCGACTTCAGAAACCTGAGCATATAATCCAGGCTGACACTCCAGTGCAGTACTGAGGGAGTGCCACACTGTCATTAGTGCTGTCTTTCAGATAAGAGGCTAAACTCTGGCCCTGTCTTCTCCTCTCGGGTGGATGTAAAAGATCCCATGGCCACTATTCAAAGAGGAGCGGGGTAGGAGTAGGGGGTAGGGGTGGGGGGGGGTTGGAATTGTCGCTGTGCCCTGAGGCCAATATTTATCCTTCAACCAACATCACCAAATCAGGTGATCTGGTCATTATCGCACAGCTGTTTGTGGGACCTTGCTGTGTGTAAATCGGCTGAGCGTTTCCTACATTACAACAGTGACTTTTGTACACTTCAAAACTAGAAAAAATTACTTAATTGGCTGTAAAGTGTTTTGGGATGTCCTGAGGTCATGAAAAGTGCTATATAAACGCAAGTACATCCTTTCTTTATTCCAAATAGTATTTAGTTTTCCCTCAGTGCTCAACTTCATTTAAATGAAACACGTGAATACTGAGGTAAGTGTTTAAAATTCACTGTATGTCAAGCACTTGAGTGTTTTGAGAAAATCAGAAGGTTGTGGGTTCAAGTCCCACTCCAGAGACATGAGCACAAAAATCCAGGCTGACACTCCCAGTGCAGCGCTGAGGGAGAGCTGCACTGTCAGAGGTGCCGTCTTTCAGATGAGATGTTAAACCGAGACCCCATCTGTTCTCTCAGGTGGACGTAAAAGATCCCCTGGCAATATTGTGAAGTAGAGCAGGGGAGTTATCCCCGGTGTCCTGGGCCAATATTTATATCCCTCGATCAACATCACTAAAAAAAAACTGATTACCTGGTCATTACCGTATTGCTGTTTGTTGGAGCTTGCTGTGCGCAAATTGGCTGCCGCGCTTCCAATATTACAACAGTGAGTACACTTCAAAAAGTACTTCATTGGCTGTAAAGCGCATTGGGATGTCCGGTGGTCGTAAAAGGCGCTATATAAATGTAAGTCTTTCTTTCATTTTCCCACCTCTGGCTGTCTGCAGGTAAGAGTGAAGTCCATGCAGAGACCCCATGATATCAATCAGTTGACTTATAAATTGTGAGGATAGGCCTTCATTGTTTAATAGAAAACCTGACACCTCCAGTTTTATCTAGTCTATTGATCGAATAGTAGCGATCAGAGATTGTCCTTAAAAAAATAGTATGGCTACAATGGCGCAGAATTTGTTGGGAAAATAATGGCGAGTTTAATGCGCTCGCCGTCTGTTATTGGTGTGGAAATAACCCAGCAATTTGTGGCGAGGAAGAGATAAGGCCTGAGTTGCAAATGGCTACAACTGCTGGGTGATTTGCGGCCATTCCACCATTAGTCTTGTGAAAACGGGACCTCAACCCTCAACCGCACTGTGAGATGAGGAGGAACTTCTTCACTCAGCGGGTTGGAATCTTTGGAATTCTCTGCCCCAGAGGGCTGTGGATGCTGAGTCTTTGAGTATGTTCAAAGCTGAGAGCGATAGATTTTTGGGGGGAAAAATTCAGTATCGCCCCGTTTGGGGCGCCATTAGCGGCCGTGCGCAAAGTTTAGCGCCTGGCGCTAATTATCGCCTCCGACAGCAAACTTGGCTTTTATCGCCCCTGGAGGTGATTGGAGCGCTAAATCAGGCGCTTCACACCTGTCTTAAGGCGCAAAGGCCGAGGAGCGAGGCACTACCTCAGAGCGCTGGCGAAGCAAGGAAGGGCAAATCAAAATAAACCTGCAAAGTGCTGCTCAGTACCCAAAACTCCTTCACACAGCGTTGAATCTCTCCAGAAGTCTCTCTCTCTCTCTCTCTTAGAATGCGTGGTGCAAATATGTCACAGACAAAAAAAGGCAGGAAGCGGTCGCCTTTAAATAGCGCTCCCCCAGTCCCTTTCTGACTGCAAAACGCTCCCCTCAACCTGTCGTTGCTAGCGGCAGGCGGTAAGGCAGTGGGCACCACTCAAAATCCGGTCCGGGGCGCTACCGGGGCGTTGCGTACTCGACTGACATCACAATCTGCTGGCGCAGGAGATCGTGGTGGTAGTGTTTAGCGCCGCCACAAAATGTCGAGTTAATTTTGCAAGTGGCGCAAACATCGCCGTGCCCGGGTGCTAGATGCTTTACGCCTCATTAGCGCCCTCTTAAGGCACTAACGGGAGGTGCAAACAACTGAATCTTTCCCCCATTGGACTCCAGGGGAATCAAGGGATATGAAGAATCGGGCAGGAAAGTGGAGTTGAGGTCGAAGATCAGCCATGATCTTATTGAATGGTGGAGCAGGCTCGAGGGGCCGAATGGCCGACTCCTGCTCCTAATTCTTATGTTCTTAATTTTTAGAAATTGCTGGATTTGCGCCATAAATATGAATTAAACACGCCACGGGAGTTTAGGCCTGCTAGTTCACAGAGTAAGGAGCCTTTTAATATTTATGTTCACTCACTCAACCTTGGAGGCCCAGAAAGGGAACAATTGAAACTGTTGTCTCACTCCTGCAGGTGGTAAATTGTTCCTAGTGTGTTTTTAAATTTTACCTTGTAAAAATGTTTTAATTCTTTTTCTTGCTTTTCCTCCCTGTCTCTTTTTTCTCTCTCTCTCTCCCTCTTAATCCAACCTTTCTCTCCCTCTCGCTTTTTCTCTTCCTGTATCTAATTTGACTCACTATAATTCACCCTATTTCCTTCTCCGTCGTTTCTCCGTTTCTTTCTCTATCCTTAAATTTCATTGGTTCGGGGGATAGACTGTTGGTCCCGTCGTTCACTCAGGTCCCAGATGCCCCATCATCAATTCATATTTCCAGCAATTAGTGGCGTGAAAATAATCGGAGCTGAAGGGAGAGGGGGGAAAAAAATCCAACTCCCGACGTTCAACGCGAGGTTCCCAGCTCCAGAATATTCGGGGCCCATTATTTCTCTTCTTCATACACCAGTGGAGTTTACATTATAATCTGTTGTGGTGCAGAGCTCACAGAGATGGTTTTAAACTGAGCTTTGGATTTGGGAAGCTGGCAACTGTTTGCTAAACAAGCAGCCAAAATGATAGGATCCCTGTGACATGAATCAGTCATTCATGAAAGAAAGACTTATGAAATAATACTGAACGGCCTATGGGTGGCGCTGTCCAGGGAGAGTATAAATACTCGGGCACGGGCCCAGCTTGCGCAGGACATTCTTAACAGGAACTAGTGAAGGACACAACTAGACCTCCATGTTGTAAAACCGTTGATTAAAGCTTTGTTTAACGCTTAGACCAAGTGCCTAGTAGTTTTCTTAAGTCACCCTGTTTATCTTGGTCCCCAGCGAGCTGCTCAAGATCCTCCCCATGTGAGAATTGGCATGAGAGTTTGTTTGAGGCGAAAGAATTTGACGAGCGACAGGTCCGTTGACTGAACCAAGTGACCGAATGGCAAATGAGCTCAGCTTCACTGCCTCATCCTTCAGGGAAAGTCCCCGAGTCCATCGGCTCAGACTCCACTTCTCACCAACATTCTTTTCAATTAGATCCTTATTTCTTGCCGACAGGAAAAGACTAAAGTCCTGCAGCCAATGCAATGTTTAGATAGAAATGAAAGGGGAGCACTACGTAGTCAAGTGGAAAACAAATCTGACATTTGGGCAAGATTTTCATTGGGCCGTGGAGTCGGGATTGGAGGTGTGCGGGGGGTTAAAATCCCAAAATCAGGGGTCCCGACCCCATCCCACCCCCAACCCGCCACCATGCCAGTTTCAAAGGAGGCGGGTACCTGACCCACACTGGGACCCGCCTCCCCGAGGCGGGAAGGGGATTAGTGCCAATTAACTGCCTGTTGACAGGTAGTTAACAGGCAGTTTTTAGCCTAATCCCTATTTTTAATGCTGAAGTGTGGGATTCCCGATGGCTCCAAACCACGCCAAGTTTGCGAGGCGGGCTGTCGGGTTGAAGGACTTGGAGGGGTCGAGACGTCGGTGTTCAGGTGAGTGATGTGTGCATGAGTGCAAAAGTAAGTGTGTTTGGTATGTCTAAAGTGTTTAAACATGTTTAAATTACCTTTTCTTACCTTTTCAGCCTTCCTTCCTTTAGGTCTCAGGAGTCCCTCATCCCACCGGCACAGAAAGCAGAATGGCTGCGAACTGTTAAAAGTGACAGCCTTCAGCTTTCTGTGCAGGAGAGATTTCTAACTGAGTCTGTGGAGAAGGACTCAGGTTAGAAGTAAGACTGTCAGTGTTTGACAGCTTCAGCTGTGAAACACTGATATTTCATCTGTCAAAAGCTCTTGACAGATGAAATTTCAGTCTGTGATGTCACCTGTTGCCGGGTGGCCCTTAATTGGCCTGCTGAGCCTGCTGGGCGGGCTCAACAATGTCAATCAAGTTAAAATCACATGGATTGGCCACATCTCGATGGAGGCGGGACTACAACCCCGAAAGTTGTAGTCCCACCTCCAACCCAACTCCTGAATGAAAATCCAGCCCTTGATGTTTCCAGTACCGCAGCTCCTCTGACTTCAATGAACGTTTCTCCTCAGTGGAGTGACTGACTGACCACGGTCAAAATTTTCTGGCGACTAATCAGAAAAGTTGCTTGAGAGAAGAGAAAAGATTTCGCAATGGATAACCACAAAGAACCCATTTACTAAAATGTGTATACCACAACATTATGCTTCAACTGTACAAAACACTAGTTAGGCCTCAGCTAGAACACTGTGTGCAGTTCTGGTCACTACATTACAGGAAAGATGTGATTGCACTCGAGAGGGTACAGAGGAGATTTACAAGGCTGTTGCCGGGAGTAGAAAATCTTCGCTATGAGGAAAGACTGGATGGAACAGAGGAGGCTGAGGGGAGACCTTATTGAGGTGTATAAAATTATGAGGGGCATAGATAAAATGGATAGAAAGGACCTGTTTCCCTTAGCAGAGGGATCAAAAACCAAGGGGGCACAGATTTAAAGTAATTAGTGGAAGGATTAGAGGGGATTTGAGGGGAAATTTCTTCACCCAGAGGGTTGTGGGGGTCTGGAACTCACTGCCTGAAAGGGTGGTAGAGACTGTAGGATTCGCAAAAATCCAGGAAAATACAGTCTACATTGTAAAACCCCTGAAATGGCCACATTTTATGAACACAAGATGGAGTTGGGAGATCACATGACTCATTTCAGAAGGACATACCACTGCAGTATCTTAAAGAAACCTGAGTCGCCACCGATTAGAAGATTCCAGAAATGACTGCAATTGATATGATAAAATGGTTACAGTAGTAACGAAGTCAAAACAAAAGTATTTACACCTCAAGGTGTGTTAATTGCTAGCAAAACGCAAACCCATCTCTGAAATCACAGAGCACAGACAAAACCTATTATCTGTACCAAACTCAGAGGGACACAGGGCTGATCCCATTAGTTTCATTTACAAGGCATTAAAATAAAGTACCCGCTTTTGTCAAAGCAGCCTGCCCATTACTTTAACAAAAGAAAACCCCTGATTTGGCACCAAGGTAAGGGCAAGAAAACAGTATAACTGTTGGGGGAAAGGAGACATTAAAACACAAAACACAGTTTCATACAGGAGCACCAAGGTCAAGGACAGTTTTAAAAACCCTGGTGAGGTTCGAGGAGCACAGAGGGCCTACAAGTTCGAGCAGGAGAGCAGGTTCAGGAGCCGGTCCCATAAGGAAGATTGGAGATCCCGGATGATACAGGAGCACCAAGGTCAAGGACAGTTTTAAAACCCTGGTGAGGTTCGAGGAGCACGGAGGGCCTACAAGTTCGAGCAGGAGAGCAGGTTCAGGAGCCGGTCCCATAAGGAAGATTGGAGATCCCGGACGATACAGGAGCACCAAGGTCAAGGACAGTTTTAAAAACCCTGGTGAGCATAGAGGCCCAACTCCACCTAGCTGATCTAGTTGAGGTATACTGTAGAGACGGGAGGGTTTTTAATATTAAGGGCTTTGTAATTCGGGAGTGTTATTCATCCTTCGTTGTGCCGTGCGCTTTCTCCACCCCCGTTTTATTATATCGCTGATCTAGAATTGATGTATTATGATAGTCAAAGTAACTCTTGTGTGTTAAATTTTAGTTCCCATTGAGAGGCGTGTTCATGATTTTTGTCTGCATTGTTTCTTCATTCTCTATGTTTTATTCTCCTTAAAAATAAAGATACCTTTGATTTAAAACTTCCCTTGTCTCACCTGATCCATTTGTCTTCCGAGTCACAAGTTGGGCCAACACATCAAGGTGGTCTGGCAATAAGCCCAGTGTCTAGAACCGGTGAGGGGGGAAGCACTTCGGAACCGCTCACGAGCAGTGTGAAATCAAAAACCGATCTCGCACACCACAAGCTCGTTAAAACGACCCCTTACAGAATGGCAACCCAGATGGGACACTGGCTACAGAACCCTTGTGTGGTGGACAAAGACTCGGGTAAGACAGATGTTATGGAGGACAGGTTATCCTCCTATGTGTGTGGCAAAGTAAATGTAGCAAAAAAATGGGTATATGACCTGTTAGGAGCCGAGCGTCCCTTAAAGGCAGCCGCCCAGTGGACGGCTAGTAAAGAGCACCGCAAGGGCATTGAAAAAGCGGTGTGGCTTATGTGCTATAAAAAGCAGGTTCTGGTACTGGACCACACGGTGGCCAGTAAGGAAACCAAAATTAAGCATTTGTCCCGGGAGCTGCAGGAAAAGGTTGCAGCGGAAGGGAAGGTGCTTGTGGCTCTGGAGGCCATAAGCCAAGAGAGGGCAGCGATGGTCCGGGACCATCGGGGGAAGGTAGAAAGGCTGGAGGGCAAGATAGCTGAGCTGGAGGGGAGCGCTAGGTTCAGGGCAGAACACGTAGAGTATCAGGCAAGAGAATCCAGGGAGAAAGAGAGGAGATTAAAAACAGAGATTAGCCGCCTTACAGGGGAACTGAAGGCACAGGAGGAAAAGGTAGGCGAATTAAAGCAGCCTATAAGCTGGCCTGCGCTCAAGGGTTTGAGGAGGCAGACCACGGCCCCTGTAGGCAGGAAATAGAAAGCCTGAATCTGGCATTGGCCAGGGCAAAGGGGATGATATGCCTCATTAGCCCCAAGATCGGCCAGGCTGAGTTCAACGGTAACCCAAGCAGGGAAGTCCCGCAGGCAGCCCCCAGAACAAAATGGGTTAGGGAACCCGAGATTTCACAGCCACCACCCCTAGCCCCTAGTTTTCCAGAGGTCTGGGATCAGGAGGGGGTGGAGGATGAAGAATCCAAGGTGGTGGCACGGTGGCATAGTGGTTAGCACTGTTGCCTCACAGCGCCAGGGACCCGGGTTCGAATCCAGCCTCGGGCGACTGTCTGTGTGGAGTTTGCACATTCTCCCCGTGTTTGCATGGGTTTTCTCCGGGTGCTCCGGTTTCCTCCCACAGTCCAAAGATGTGCGGGTTAGGTTGATTGGCTATGATAAATTGACCCTTAGTGTTAGGGGGATTAAATGCGTGGGGTTACAGGGATAGGGTGGGATATGTGTTGGTGTAGGGGTTACGGGGATCGGGTGGGATATGTGTCGGTGCAGGCTCGATGGGCCGAAATGGCCTCTATCTGCACTGTGGGGTTCCTGTGATTCTGTGATCTGTGATAGACCAGGGTAGCCCGAGAGAGAATCAGGGACCGGGACCGGTGTACCCCGTGACACAACAGAGGTACGGACCACCCGGTGACGACGGGGAACCTGGGGACCTCCAGAACCAATTCCTGGTGCCACACGGTGCGCAACAATTGCGCTCCATGATGAGCTACATCCCCAAGCTCACCATGAAGGGGGACCCTTCTCTTCACTTTAGGGAGATAGAGCAGGCGGCCTGTGTTAACGACTGCGACGAGGCAGAGAAGGCCAAGATGATGTTGTTCTCCCTGGGTAGCGATCTCCTCCAGACGCTACCCGATGGGTGTAAGAGGGGTCAGGAAAATTATGGCAGGCTGAAGGACGAGATCCTGGAGGCCATGGGGATGAACGAGGGGAGTCCGTTCACCCGGGTGGAGAAAACAGTTCAGCTCCCCGGGGAATTCCCGCAGGCGTTCGCGGACAGGCTGTGGCCAGTCTACCAGGGTGCGTGCCCGGGAATGCCGGCGGGAGCAAACCTGGATGGGGACCAGTTAGTCCACTGGCTCAGGTGTCTGATGAATAACTCCCTGCCCCGCGTTCGAACGCAGGCAATTGCCTGGTTCGACCCCCGAAACCCTCTGACCACGGAGGCGACGGTGATCCGCCAACTCACCATCACCTTTAGAAATGGGAGGGATAGTGAGACATCCCAGGAAAACGGGAAGGTTTGTGAGGTCAGGCCTGGTGACCAGCCTCGTAAAGAGTGGCGCCAGGAAGGGAGCCGTCCCAACCAAAGCCGACAAACGTGCTACGGCTGCAGGAAGGAGGGGCATTGGCGCAGGGACTGTAAGAATCCCTGGAAGGACACAAGGGAAAAGGTCCCCACAGCCCCAGCCCAAGCCCCGGCCGCACCCCCGACCTCTGCCCCAGAGAGAGAGACGGAGCCAACTGTCCCTCCAGAGCTGCTGGACGTGCTGCTAGCTTCAGTGAGGTCATTGGTCCTCACTAAGGGAAAGATAGCAGCCACCACCGGTCCAGCGGTTCCCCCAACCCCTTCCCAAAATGGCCCGCAATGACTGGAGCCTGCGCAGCCCGTCTATCTATGTGCGCTCCAGTACGACGGATGGAAGAGACCGTTCGTGCAGATGGAGGTAGAGAAGGAAACGGGGACTTATCTGTTGGATACGGGAGCTTCATGCACCGTGATCCATACGGAGAAACCCACCACCTCACCTCTGTCTAACGGGGTTCCATACGTCCTATCGGGGTTCACAGGGGCGGAGCAGACGGGTGCGTTCCCCAGGCCGCTCTCGATCCGCCTGGGCACACTCCAGACAAAGTGGACATGTGTCCTGGCGAGATGGGATGCGGAGGGAGGGAAGGGGATCCTAGGGGCCGACTTCATCGTGGGCCATGGGATCCTCGTGGACCTCAGGAACCATTGCCTTTAGGGGGCCAACACCGGAAAGGAAAGTGGAGTGGTAGTAATCCCGGGAAAGGATGGGAAGGGAACCCTGTGTACCATGAAGCCGAAAGGGAGTTACGACCTCGGTGAAATGATGGAGGGTATCCCAGAAGTATTTAGAGCCGAGGTGCAGGCTCAGTTAGGTGCGTTTGCCACGCACAAACACGACTGTGGGAGGGTTGCTGGCTTTGAGGTTAGGGTAGATGGGGATCCCATGGCCCAGCCCCAAAGGCAGTACAACTTCCCAAAGGAAGCAGAGGCTGATATGGAGGTGGCCATATCAGCGCTGGTACAGCAGGGGGTGCTGAGGCCTATAGCCACCCATGTGAACTCTCCGCTTTGGCCGGTTAAGAAACCGGACAATTCCTGGAGAGCCACGGTGGACTATCGGGTGTTGAACAGCAACATCCCCGCATGTGCCCCCACAGTGGCAGCAGTGGCCGACCTCATTGGGAATATCCCCGCATCCGCGACCACGTTCACGGTGCTGGATATTTCCAATGGGTTCTGGTCGATCCCTGTGCGGAGGGAGGACCAGTATAAATTTGCCTTTACTTTCAGAGGGCAACAGTATACCTGGAATTGCTTGCCACAAGGCTTCCACAATAGTCCCAGCATTTTCCACCAATGCATGGCGGACAGCCTGAAGGAGTTCAGTCAGCCCCTTCAGTTAGTACAGTACGTGGATGACCTGCTCCTGTTTACCGACACGGTCGGGGAGCACGGCCCACTGCTGGCTGAACTGTTGGAACTACTGACCAGAAGGGGGTTCAAAGTCAACCCAAAGAAAGCGCAGATCGGTCAAAAGGAAGTCAAGTTCCTGGGGCTGACCATCCGCGCCGGAGAAAGGGCCATTGATAGGGCTAGGAGGGAGGCGGTACAGGAGTTACCTGTCCCCATCACCATAAAGGGTGTGAGGTCGTTTCTAGGGCTAACCAGGTACTGCCGAGACTTCATGGAGGACTATGCGGCCATGGCAGCCCCACTACTCCGACTCCTGCACAAGGGAGTGGAGCGGTCATGGGATGAAGGATGCCAGGCCGCGTTCAAGCTCCTAAAAAGGAAGCTGCAGACCGCACCGGTCCTGGGAGCGATAGATGGGGGAAGGGAGTTCTTCCTGGAGGTGGCGGCCAGCGGGGACAGTCTGAGTGCTGTGTTGCTCCAGGAGCGACATGGCAAGCTGAGATCCGTGGTTTACTCCTCCAGGGTGCTCACCGACGTGGAGAGGAGCTACTCGGTCTGTGAGCGGCACCTCTTGGCCACACACTGGGCTGTGAAAAGATCCGCCATCTTCACAGGCACCTCCCCCATCACCCTCCTCACACACCACACGCCCACCAAGATGCTTTTGGATGGGAGGATTAAGGATGGGACAGTAAGCAGTGCCCGCATTGCGCACTGGACCCTACTCCTCTCACAAATGGATCTGCGGGTATGAGGCCTGTGCGAGCCCAGATTAGCCGCCAACCTGGCTTACCCTGGGACAGCCCATCAATGTTCCGTTGAAGGGGTATGGGAGGTCGACGTTGGTCTCCGGGAGGATTAGGCTGGATAGCTCTTTGTTGGCCGGCGCGGACACAATGGGCCAAAGTGGCCTCCTTCCATGCAGTAACTTTCAATGATTCTATGATTCTATGATTAAATGCTAGGATTCGCACTAGAAGTAAACCGTGCACGAACGACACCAGTTGACACAGTCTAGGCTTTCAGTCTGGCTCCAATGGTTACAGGTTTCATCAATGTAGCCACACACGTGTTAGAGGGAAGGGGATAGTGCAGTGGCATCAGGTCACCGCAACTAGTCACTGTTGCCAAGAGACACATGGCGCAGGTCAAAGATGGGACCTTGACTCACCAAGGTAAGCTGGTGCATCAGCCATGGCTCACTGGGTAGCACTCTCGCCTCTGGGTCAGAGTCCCACTCCAGAGTCCTGAGCACAATAATCCAGGCTGACTCTCCCAGTGCAGTACTGAGGGGAGTGCTGCATTGTCAGAGGTGCCGTCTGTCAGATGAGACGTTAAACCGAGGCCCCTCGGGAGGACGTAAAAGATCCCGTGGCACTATATTAAGGAAGAGCAGGGGGAGTTCTCCCCGATGTCCTGGCCAATATTTATCCCTCAATCAACATCCCTAAAACAGATCATCAGGTCATTATCACATTGCTGTTTGTGGGAGCTTGCTGTGCACAAATTGGCTGCCGTGTTTCCTACATTACAACAGTGACTCCACTTCAAAAAGTACTTCATTGGCTGTAAAGCACTTTGAGCTGTCCTGAGGTCATGAAAGGTGCTATATAAATGCAAGTCTTTCTTTCTTTTTAAAAAGACTAAAGCAACCGGAGAGAAGCACAATTTTTTTTAAAAGGCCATATTATCTTATATAAAAGACTTTGGCCAAACCCCATCATCTGGACAACTGTGTCTAGTTCTGGTCACTTAATATTAGGAAGGATATTATTCAAGCGGTGCAGAGCAACAAAAATGTCTATATGTATCAAGAATCTAAGGCCAGAATTTTCCAGGGTGGCAGCGGGTGCGATCGGTGGCAAGTCGGGTGGGAAAGTTGTTATTTTTGACAGCGGGTCAGGAACCCGCTTTCATCTGGCCCCCAAGCGCCTTTACCCCAGGTGCGTCTGTCACCGCGGAGCCGGCCCGACCGGCAGCGGCGGGCGACCCAATTGAAAGCATTATCAGGTAGTTTACAGGCACTTAAGAGCCTTTTTACACCTATTTTTAAATTTCCCTGCATGGCCACGGGATTCCCTCAAATCGGGAACCACGTCTGTCAACCTGAGGCGGGAGTTCAGTGGCCATTGCTCCAGCTGATTACTTGACAGCATCAAAAATACAGTAAAAGTTCGCACCTGACTGATGATCACTTTCCTCAGGCAGAAGTTGTTTCTCAGTCCATTTCCAGCACAGATTCTGCAAGCTGCATCTTTCCAGCAAAGTCTCCATCCAGTGTCACCTCATTGGAAGAACTCTCATCATTGACAGTTTGCTTCTGTCATCTCTACTTCACCTGCCATCTATTCCATCAAATGTAAGAAGCCACACAACACCAGGTTATAGTCCAACAGTTTTATTTGAAATCACAAGCTTTCGGAGCGCTGCTCCTTCGTCAGGTGAAGTCAACATGGGTGTCTTTTATACTCTCTCACCTTGGTCCTCAGAATCGGACCACAATGAGCCCCAATACCAGCAGCACCAGGCACACCAGCAGCACCAACAAAAACACCAACCTTCTCCGCAATCACCTGATGCTGCACAGGACAGAGGACATCAGCACCCGACCACATTGCTGCCCGGGAGGCCTGGGATGGCCTCATCATGGCCAGATTTAGCTAACTTTACGCTGTACACCCATTTGGCTGCCACAAGATGCGCCAGGTTGGCACCACCCCAATCCAACACCATAAAGCATCCCTACAATGTCCAAGCTATTCCTTTCACACTCATCACCAATGTGGGGGGTACCATTATATCTCACCATTCACTGCCACTTCCAAAGGTGCACACAAATCTGTCCAAGACCAGAAAGTGTTGAAAATAAAGATTTTTTATCTTTGACACCACATTAACAGAAACTTTACATAAACATTGGATAAAACACCCAAGTGGCTACCCTTGAGTATTGTTAGTTGGTATGATTGCAATTGGATGAGGGTGAGTATGAGGGATGTCTAGTGAGGTGGGGATGTGATAATGTAGATAGAGAGAGAGGGATGCATGGAGGTGCAAGGTATGTTGGTGTGAGTAAGGGTGTGCAGGAGTAGGGTAGGGAAGACAGAGTGTTGGGGATGTGATGAGTGGCACAGCAGGATGAAGATGAGTGTGGCTTTGTACTAACATTTCCTGATCTAATGAGATCATGGAAACGTTTGCGGCACTGCAGCCAGGTCCTGCTGACCACATCCCCTCTTGTGACCGACTCTGCAATCTGCAACCAGGCTGCGTTGGTGTCCTGGGGAGGTCTCTCCAGACCATGGGAAGGGAAGAGGACCTCCCTGTGTGCTCTGACTCCCTCCAAAAGCATATGGGGTGAGTTATCGGTGAGCCTGGGTGCAGCTCTCTGCCTCTGTACAGTCATTGTCAGTGTTTACAGCACTCCAATGCTGCAGTGCACTGACTGCACTATGTTACATTAAAGTTCAAATCTAATGTGGTCAGGGCCACTTTAAAGATCCCAGCTGAAAACTCGTCATGAATGACCTCACCAGACCCGCTCCATCTAATTGGGCCAGGTAACGCGCTGGACGGGCTTAATAGGCCCTATTAAGGTAAGTTCATTTTAAACAGGGGAGTGGAGCCAGCAGCGGGGTCGTGACCCACCACAGACACTGCCCAATCCGGACCCGCCCAGGTAGGCAAAATTCCGGCCGAAGTTATAGGAGGGGGAATAAGTTACGGAGACGAATGCGAAACATGTCATTTTACTCATAGTTGTACGTGATACCGTCATCATTGTGCACACCGCCAGGAGTGAACATGGGTTGGCTTTCAACAGCAAATCATTTAAAGAACTTTGCTCGTTATCTGGCTTCATGTATAGCAGAACCCAACACGGAATTAATGCACTATATTAGCAGCAGAAATAGCTCAATTGTCCTCAAAGAAAAGTCAAAGAAGCAAGAACAATATATATTCTTGGAAAAACTTATTGGCCCAGAAATTCGGGTCGGGGGCTTCCCGCGGGTGTAAACCCCCGACCTGCACTTACCTAGCGCGCCGGCCGTTGAGCTGTGGGCCCGCGTGGGATTCCAATCCTGGGCCTGCTCCAACTGCCGGCGCGCAGTGCTTGCGTATCCCAGGGGCGCAGTTAGTTCGAAGCGTCCCCTGGGATCACGTGGGCCATGGAGAGCCAATCGGAGCAGGGAATGCTCATTCATAAGACCTGTCAAAACTTATAAAACATCACTAAATCTTCAAATAAATTTTTTAAAAAACATCACATTTTTTAAATAAACTATAAATTACATGAAATAACTATTTTAAAGAATAATTTAAATTTTTGAAAAAAATAATTTTATTTTCTAACGGGGCTAAAAATAAACTTACCTTGCTTTAAAGTATTTAATAATAAACCTGTGGAAAAAATGTTTTAATTTTAATTAATTCACCACATACCTTGTAAAAAGCAGACTTTACACCTGCTTTTTATATGTGTAACTTCTGGAGATTTACCCTCCCGGGAAAACCTGCAAAAAAAACGTAAGTTCGATGCGCACGCACAGCCTCTCCTCCTGCACGCGTTCGACCTCTGAACCCCTTCGTTCAGGGGAATGAAAGTGCCGGTTTCCCGCGCATGCGCAGTGTATGCAGGAAACCGGCACTTCCATTGGGCTTACGGGTGAGTACCCCGTGCGTACTCACCCGTGGAGACCCGAAGTTCTGGGCCATTACATTACAGGCAAATCTTCAAGCACGCCCCCACAATCCCATAAAATGAATCAAGCTTCCTGCGCTCTTCAAGCTAACAATAGTCCAAAAGCATATGTTTTCACTTTCCAATTTGTTCAATATCAAACAAATTAATGTTTTTTTATTTGTTCATGGGATGTGGGCGTTGCTAGAAAGGCAAGCATCCCTAATTGCCCATGAGAAGGTGGTGGTGAGCCGCCTTCTAGAACCGCAGCAGTCCGTGTGGTGAAGGTACTCCCACAGTGCTGTTAGGGAGGGAGTTCCAGGATTTTGACCCAGCGGCGATGAAGGAACAGCGATATATTTCCAAGTCAGGATGGTGTGTGACCTGGAGGGGAACTTGGAGGTGGTGGTGTTCCCATGCGTCTGCTGCCCTTGTCCTTCTAGCTGGTAGAGGTCGCGGGTTTGGGAGGTGCTGCCGAAGAAGCCTTGGCGAGTTGCTGCAGTTCATCTTGTAGATGGTACACACTGCAGCCACGGTACGCCGGTGGTGGATGGAGTGAATGTTTAAGGTGGTGGATGGGGTGCCAATCAAGCGGGCTGCTTTGTCCTGGATGGTGTCGAGCTTCTTGAGTGTTATTGGAGCTGCACTCATCCAGGCAAGTGGAGAGTATTCCATCACACTCCTGACTTGTGCCTTGTAGATGGTGGAAAGACTTTGGGGAGTCACTGTAAAATACCCAGTCTCTGACCTGCTCTTTTTGTCACAGTTAAGTGTCTGGTCAATGGTTACCCCAGGATGTTGATAGTGGGGGATTCAGCGATGATAATGCGGGTGGGAAAGTGGCATTGAGGCCAAGATCAGATCAGCCATGATCTTATTGAATGGCGGGGCAAGATCGAGGGGCCAAATGGCCTACTCATGCTCCTATGTCTTATGTTCTTATGTAATGCTGTAGAATGTCAAGGGGCAGTGGTTAGATTCTCGCTTGTTGGAGATAGTCATTGCCTGGAACTTTTGTGGCAAGAATGTTACTTGCCAATTATCAGCCCAAGCCTGAATGTTGTCCAGGTCTTGTTGCAGCGGGCATGGATTGCATCATTATCTGGGGAGTTGCAATTGGAAATGAAGACTGTGCAATCATCAGCGAACATTCCCACTTCTGACCTTATGATGGAGGGAAGGTCATTGATGAAGCAGCTGAAGATGGTTGGGCCGAGGATACTGCCTTGAGGAACTCCTGCAGCGATGTCCTGGGGCTGTGATGATTGAGTTCCAACCACCACAACCATCTTCCTCTGTGCTAGGTATGATCCCAGCCAGTGGAGAGTTTTCCCCCTGATTCCCATCGACTTCAATTTTACTAGGGCTCCTTGATGCCACACATGGTCAAATACTGCCTTGATGTCAAGGGCAGTCAATCTCACCTCACCTCTGGAATTCAGCTCTTTTGTCCAAGGCTGTAATGAGGTCGGGAGCTGAGTGGTCTTGGCGGAACCCAAACTGAGCATCGGTGAGCAGGTTATTGGCGAGTAAGTGCCGCTTGATAGCACTGTCGACAACACCTTCCATCACTTTGCTGATGGTTGAGAGTAGACTGATGGGGCGATAATTGACCAGATTGGATTTGTTCTGCTTTTTGTGGACAGGACATACCTGGGCAGTTTTCCACATTGTTGGGTAGATGCCAGTGTTGTAGCTGTACTGGAACAGCTTGGCTAGAGGCGCGGCTAGTTCTGGAGCACAAGTCTTCAGCACGACAGCCGGTATGTTGTCAGGGCCCATAGCCTTTGCTGTACCCAGTGCACTCTGCCGTTTCTTGATATCACGTGGAGTGAATCGAATTGGCTGAAGACTGGCTTCTGTGATGGTGGGGATCTCACGCGGAGGCCAATATGGATCATCCACGCGGCACTTCTGGCTGAAGATGGTTGCAAACACTTCAGCCTTGTCTTTTGCACTCACATGCTGGGCTCCACCATCATTGAGGATGGGGATATTCATGGAGCCTCCTTCTCCTGTTAGTTGTTTAATGGTCCACCACCATTCACGGCTGGATGTGGCAGGACTGCAGAGCTTTGATCTGACCCGTTGATTGTGGGTTTGCTCAGCTCTGTCTATAGCATGCTGCTTCCGCTGTTTAGCATGCATGTAGTCCTGTGTTGTAGCTTCCCCAGGTTGGCACCTCATTTTTAGGTACACCTGGTGCTGCTCCTGGAATGCTCTTCTACACTCCTCATTGAACCAGGGTTGGTCCCCATGGTTATGGTAGAGTGAGGGATATGCCAGGCCATGAGGTTACACGTTGTGGTGGAATACAATTCCTCTGCTGCTGATGGCCCACAGCACCTCATGGATGCCCAGTTTTGAGCTGCTAGATCTGTTCTGAATCTATCCCATTTAGCACGGTGATAACGCCATACAACATGATGGAAGGTGTCCTCAGTGTGAAGATGGGACTTTGGCCTAGAAATTCAGTATAGCCACTTTTGGGGCGGTAAAGTCGGGCGGCCGCTAAAGTTTGCGCCCGGCGCAAAGTGGAGGCCACTTCGCCGATATTCAGTAGCTTTGGCCAAGGAGTTTGCTCGAGCGCTAAAACTGGCGATGCACGGCTATCTTTAGGCGCTAAGCCGGCGGTGCAGACTGATACCGCCGAGGCCGGGCGCAGCGCAGGTGCGGTCATTTCTTGATTGACACCAGACACCTGGCGCCGGCCAGCTCTTAAAGGGGGAAGGGTCGACTTGGTCTGCTGCCACGCCCTGGATACTGCAGCCCTCCAGCTAGGCCTAAACACTGCTGCTGGAGAGAAATAGCGCCAGGAAGGATGCAGAGGGCCCGTGAGCGAGCGCAGCGCTTCTCTGCCCATGATTTAAAGGTGCTGGTTAGGGCTTTGGAGAGGAGACGCCATATCTTGTTCCCGGACAGTGGCAAGAAGCCTGCCACCAGGATGTACAGGAGAGCCTGGAGGGATATCGCCCAGAGGGTCACAGCCGCCTGCGATGTCCCCAGGACTGGTGTCCAATGCCGGAAAAAGTTTAACGACCTCACTCGGATTGTCAGGGTGAGTACCCTTTCCAGTGTCCTCCTCATCCTTGCATGTGCACCTCACATTATGGGCAAAGGGACCTCAAAGCCCTAATGGCCAGCCCTCATCCAGCAGCTATGGCACTGGCATGAACATCAATTGCACTTTCTGCACTTTACACACTGGCCAAGCTATTCGACCATGGGAGGCAGTGCATACAGCAACAGGGCACCACACTGGCCAAGCTATTTGACCATGGGAGGCAGTGCATACAGCAACAGGGCACCACACTGGCCAAGCTATTTGACCATGGGAGGCAGTGCATACAACAACAGGGCACCACACTGGCCAAGCTATTTGACCATGGGAGGCAGTGCATACAGCAACAGGGCACCACACTGGCCCAGCTATTCGACCATGGGAGGCAGTGCACACAACAACAGGGCACCACACTGTACTTAGAGGCCGTCCTTTCTCTTGCAGGCCAAGCTGGCCCAGAATCTGAGGAGCCGGACTGTCACCGGGGGAGGCCGTCCCCAGTTCCAGCAGCTAAGTGACCTGGAGGAGCGCGTGGGTCGACTCATGGGTGGCCGGCTGATTGGCCCCGTTGCATGTGGAGATACCGACCCTGTGCTGCGCCCCAATGGTAAGGACATGACCTTTTGGACCTCTCTCGTTCCCCTTGTGCTTCAGATCTACATCCTTTGCCACTGTCCGACCAATGCGCTGAATGCCACCACTCATGCCTCCCTCGCTGACGCCCTGTCCTCACTCTAAAGCTACTCTTGTGCGTTCCTGCTTTCAGCTGGTGAGGAGGAGGTCCCTGAAGCTGCCAGTGACAGTCCCTCGGAAGAGGAGGACGAGGAGGAGCAAGAGGAAGGCGGCCCATCGGGGGAACCCTCATCCGCGCCAGGGGATGGCAATGGAGGGGACACGTCTTCCCTGGAGGAGAGCCGGGGGAAGTGTTGCAGGGGGGCGTAGCTCCTGTGCCCAGTGGCGTTGAGCCACGCGGGAAGGGTCGGGCAGCTCGGCGGCCTTCTCCCCAGAGGGGGGAAGTGTTGCAGGGGAGAGTAGCTCCTGTGCCCAGTGGCGTCCAGCCACGCGGGAAGGGTCGGGCAGCTCGGCGGCCTTCTCCCCAGAGGGGGGAAGTGTTGCAGGGGAGTGTAGTTGCTGGGCCCAGTGGCGTCCAGCCACGCGGGAAGGGTCGGGCAGCTCGGCGGCCTTCTCCCCAGAGGGAGAGTCCGGCCTCCAGTCCGGAGATGGTCCTCGCCCAGGAGGTGCGCCTCCTCGATCAAATGTCCGCGGACTCAGATCGCCGGCACACCGAGTTCATGGGGGTTGTGGCACGGTTGCCTGAGGCCATCGAGTCCCTGGCTCATAGTGTGTCCGATTTCGGGGCCTCACAGGCCAGGGGTTTCGAACAACTCGGGGCAGCACAGGCCAGGGGTCTCGAACAATTCAGGGCAGCACAGGACGCGAGTCGGGCCGAATTGAGGGCAGCACAGGACGCGAGTCGGGCCGAATTCCGGGCAGCACAGGACGCGAGTCGGGACGACTTCAGGGCAGCACAGGCAGCGAGTGGCCAGTTGATCAGTGGTGCCGTCCAGTCACTGGCTGGTCTGATGCAGGCACAGACCAGGACAGTACGGGCACTCACTGCTGCCACACTCGCTGTGTCAGGAAGGCATCGCCAGGGCACCCGCCGCGCTGCAGCAGCACAGCGGTCTGGCCTTCAGCAGATTGCTGCGCTTGCTGCAGTGCCAGCCCGGCCGAGTGCCAGTGTCTCAGGCGAGCAGCGAGCGCCTGGCATCAGCCAGCTTGCCCCCATTGCTGCAGCCGCCACTGCCACTCCCCCAGCGAAGCTGCCACGAGCTGCTGGAGAGACTGATGCTGCCCAGCCACAGCTGCAGCAGTCAGCAGCCGGCCCCTCGAGGGCCAGAGCTCGTCTAGACCGACCCCCAAGGGCATCTGCCGTCACGCAATGTGCCCCTCAGGAGCCTTCCCCCAGCCTTGCAGCACCCACAGGGCCCAGGTTGAGGCGGAGCAGCAGGTCGGCCAGGGGCCGGAAAAGGCTGGACAAGGACTCACCCTCTCGGCACACAAAGTAGAGTGTGTTGCCAAATGTTTTTTTATATGGGGGTGGTTGTGTTGTCTATGGGGGGGTTGTTTTGGTAAGGCCGAGGATGAAGGCCATTTGGATGGAAAAGTTTTGTTATTCCTCCCCAGGTTGTGGGAGTGAGTCATGTGTTTGACTGTTTTTTGGGGGTGTTGTCTGTTTTTGGGTTTCATGTGGGAAGGGCCCTGAGTTTGTTCAATAAAGCTTTTTCTTTATTCAGCTTGTCCATGTTTGATGTTTGAAGTGGTTGTTGCGTTAACCGGCTGAGGGCTTGCGGAGCGGCTGCGTTCATGTCCCTTCATTGCCACAAGCCATTCCCTGACAGGGGGCCTAGAAGTGTCGTTCAATAAGCCGCCGACGGATGGCCCTTGGACCTTGTGGCTCCCTCCTGGGCTGGTACTCCTCCTCCTCCTCCTCCTCCTCCTCATGGTCCTCCTGCTCCTCCTCCTGAGGTGGTGGTCCAACGTGAGGTGGCAGTGCCTGAGTCCTGCGGATAGCCAGGTTGTGCAGCATGCAGCAAACGACGACGAACTGGGAGACTCTATCCGGCGAATACTGCAAAGATCCGCCGGAGCGATCCAGGCAGCGGAACCGTTGCTTGAGGACGCCAATCGTTTGCTCTATGATGTTCCTTGTGGCTTGATGGCTTTCGTTGTATGCCTCCTCAGCAGGGGTCCTGGGCGCGCGGAGCGGGGTCATGAGCCATGTACACAAAGGATAGCCTTTGTCCCCGATAAGCCATCCTCTTGGGGGAGGCTGTGCCTGGAACATGTCAGCCACAGTAGTCTGGCGCAGGATAAATGCATCGTGGCTGCTGCCTGGAAAGCGGGCATTGACAGCTAGGATGCGCTGCCTGTTGTCACACACCAGCTGTACATTGAGGGAATGGTAGCCCTTCCGGTTGTGGTAATCCTCGGTATTGTCGATAGGTGCCCGCAAAGCCACATGCGTGCAGTCAATGGCGCCCTGCACCATGGGGAAGTCCGCGATCCTCGCAAATCCGACTGCACACTGCTCCTGCCTCTCCAGGGTCATGGGGAAGGAGATGAATTGGTGTCTCCTTGTGAAAAGGGCATCGGTGACCTGCCGGATGCAGCAATGCACGGCGAACTGGGATATGTTAGCTATGTCCCCAGCAGCGGCTTGGAAGGAGCCGCTTGCATAAAAGTTCAGAGCCACCGTGACCTTCACTTCCACCGACAGAGACGTCCTGTACATCAGCTGTGGACGCAGATCTCTGTGAAGCAGCTGGCAGATCTCTGCAACCACCTCCCTTCTGAAGCGCAGCCTCTTAACACACTGCACGGCAGTCATGGTGAGATAGGACACCTGCTGGCGGTGTTCCCTGAGTGGGTAAGGCCTACGCTGCCGACGCCTGATGCCCCCTCTGCGTCCAGGCATGGCTGCCCCTCTCACACAGCATCTGCGAGCCCTTCGCACATAATGCTGGAACTGAGGGTTGGAACTCCATGCAGCCCCCATAATATACTTGCAAACAATGAAATCACAATGAGGCAAATTTCCAAGCTCTGGCCAGAAGCCAAAAATACCTCTCCTATGTTGGGCCAAATCAGTAAGGTCTCTTCCTTGGTCTCTGTCCAGAAATCCGTTGCACTAAAGTCATTGCAGCAAAATGGCTGGCCTTTATAGTTCAGTGTAAGTGCCCTTTAATTAGCGCTCCCTGAGGCCCGCAGGGCCTCTGCTGCGTTCCACTTCACAGTTCTTAGCACCGCCACGCCCACATTGGGCGGGCGCGACTGAAGTTCCGGTTTGGGGCGCACAAAGGGCGTTGCACGACGAAATGACGTCATAAGCTGCGCGCGCAAACACTTTGCGCCGGCGCTAAATGTCTACTGAAGTTGGGCGTAGGCGCAGATCGCCCTGCGCCCGGCCGCTAAGTGCCTAGCGCTCGAGATCTACTCCTCCTAAGGCGCTAACGGCTGGCGCACGCAACTGAATTTCTAGGCCTTTGTCTCCGCAAGGACTATGCGGTGGTCACTGCTACCTATACTATTATGGACAGATGCCTTTGCGACAGGTAGATTGGTGAGGACGAGAACAAGTCAGTTTTTCCCTCATGTTGGTTCTCTCACCACCTGCCGCAGGCCCAGTCTGACAGATATGTCCTTCTGGACTCGGCCAGCCCGGTCAGTAGTGGTGCTACTGAGTCATTCTTGGTGATGGACATTGAAGTCCCCCACCCAGAGTACATTCTGTGCCCTTACCACTCCCTCCTGACTGCATACCAATGTGCCACGACCTCTGGTGGGTCTGTACTGCCGGTGGGACAGGACATACACAGGGGTGGTGATGGACGAATCTGGGGCATTGGCTGAAAGATATGATTCTGTGAGTATGACTATTTCAGGGTCGACTGGGTTGGGTGTGCCGTTTTTGTGTCCAAAGCCGGTGCCTAGGTCGATGCTGGGTGGTACATCCAGATTTATTCTTATTATAGTTTCTTGCAGTGGTTTGTTACAGCTGAGTGCCTTGCTAGGCCATTCCAGAGGGCAGTTAAGAGTCAATCACATTGCTGTGACTCTGAGTCACATTTCGGCCAGACCAGGTAAAGACGGCAGATTTCCTTCCCTAAAGAGCATCAGTGAACCAGATGGGTCTTTACGACAAGTCGATAGTTTCATGGTCACCATTACTGATGCTAGCTTTTATATTCCAGATTTATTTAATTAACTGAATTTAAACTCCCCAGCCTCTGGATTACTAGCCCAGTGACATTACCGCTGTGCTACTGTTCCCAATTAATGTTTTGTCAAAAGAAAGAAGGAAACTTAGCCACATAATTCTGCCTAAAACAATAGTTAAGTTAAATGTTCAACTTGGCATTTGAGGTAGCATAAGAACATACAAACATAAGAAATAGGAGCAGGAGTAGGCCATTTGGCCCTTCGAGCCTGCTCCGCCATTCAATGAGATCATGGCTGATCTTCTGCCTCAACTCCATTCACCGGCCCTATTGCCATATCCCTTGATGCCCTTACTAGTCAGAAATCTATCGACTTCTGTTTTGAATATACCCAATGACTGAGCCTCCACAGCCCTCTGGGGTAGAGAATTCCAAAAATTCACCACCCTCTGTGTGAAGAAATTTCTTCTCATCTCAGTCCTGAATGGCCGACCCTTTATCCTGAGGCTGTGGCCCCTGGTTCTAGACTCCCCAGCCAAGGGAAACATTCTCCCAGCACCCATCCTATTAAGCCCTGTAATCATTTTGTATGCTTCAATGAGATCCCTTCTCATTCGAATTCAAGAGAATACAGGCCTAGTTTACTCAATCTCTTCTCATACGACAGTCCCGCCATCCCAGGAGTCAATCTCGTGAACCTTCGTTGCACTCCCTCTATGGCAAGTATATCCTTCCTTAGGTAAGGAGACCAAAATTGTACACAGTACTTCAGGTGTGGTCTCACCAAGGCCCTATATAATTGGAGTAAGACTTCTTTACTCCTGTACTCAAATCCTCTTGTAATGAAGGCCAGCATACCATTTACCTTCCTGATGGCTTGCTGCACCTGCATATTAGACATAGAAACATAGAAGATAGGAGCAGGAGTAGGCCATTCGGCCCCTCGAGCCTGTTCTGCCATTTAATGAGATCATGGCTGATCATCCAAATTCAGTACCCTCTCCCTGCTTTCTCCCCATATCCCTTGATCCCCCTTAGCCTTAAGAAATATATCTAACTCCTTCTTGAGTATATTTAATGAATTGGCCTCAACTGCCTTGTGTGGTAGAGAATTCCACAGGTTCACCACTGTCTGGGTGAAGAAATTCCTCTTCATCTCAGTCCTAAATGGCTTACCCCTTATCCTTAGACTGTGATCCCTGGTTCTGGACTCTCCCGCCATTGGGAACATCTAGTCTGTCTAGTCCTGTTAGAATTTTATAAGTTTCAATGAGATCCCCTCTCATTCTTCTAAACTCTAGCGAATATAAGCCTAATCGACCCAATCTCTCCTCTTACGTCATTCCTGCCATCCCAGGTATCAGTCTGGTGAATCTTCGCTGCACTCTCTCTATGGCAAGAACATCCTTCCTCAGATAAGGTGACCAAAACCGCACACAATACTCAAGGTGCGGTCTCACCAAGGCCCTGTACAACTGCAGCAAGACATCCTTGCTCCTGTACTCGAATCCTCTCGCTATGAAGGCCAACATACCATTTGCCTTCTTAACCATCTGTTGCACCTGCATGCTTACCTTCAGCGACTGCTGCACAAGGACACCCAGGTCTCGTTGCACTTCCCCTTTTCCCAATCTTTCACCATTTAGGAAATATTTTGCCTTTCTGTTTTTTCTACCAAAGTGAATAACTTCACATTTATCCACATTATATTCCATCTGCCATGTTCTTGCCCACTTACTGAGCCTGTTGAGATCCCCTTGAAGCCTCTTCACATCCTCTTCACAACTGACACTGCCACCTAGCTTTGTATCATCAGCAAATTTGGAAATGTACCTGCATGTTACCTTTTTGTGATTCATGTACGAGGACACCCAGATCCCTCTGTACCGCAGCATTCTGTAGTCTCTCTCTATTTATATAATATTTTTCGCTTTTTTATTCTTCCTACCAAAGTGGATAACCTCACATTTTCCCACATTATACTCCATCTGCCAAATTTTTGCCCACTCACTTAACCTTTCCGCATCCCTTTTCAGACTCTTTGCGTCCTCTTCACAACTTGCGTTCCCACTTATTTTGTGTCATCAGCAAATTTGGCAACAGTACACTCGGTCCCTTCATCCAAGTTATTAATCTAGATTGTAAATAGTTGAGGCCCCAGCACTGATCCCTGTGGCATCCCACCAGCTACATTTTGCCAACCTGAAAATGACCCATTTATTCCTGTAAGGATTGAGGTGAGCTGCGATGACTCCACCTCACAGTTGAATAGTGCTACCAACACCGTCCAGGCTCACATCTGAAGAATTGCCACTTGGGGTGTGGCGGGGGCGGTGGGGGTGGGGGGGGTGGCGGAGTATCAGATGGCAGGCTGGCAAGGAATCAAGATGGTGGGGGAGGGAGGTGAACCAATGAAATTTGGCACGAACCTAATTAATTGTCATTGCTCGATAAAATGGGCATGCAACAGTGAAAAGCATCAGGCTAAGATTATCTTTGGACAATAAAGATGATGATGAGGCTAACAAAGATGTTGGAAAATCCACAATCAACGAGAATGTTCCAAGTGTTGCCACACCAGGCACGAGACAAGACCACGGTGACCACCGCTGATTAATGTGTCCAATGTCCTCTCCATCTTCCTCTAACTGACCGCAATTTCAGGATGTAGCACACGCACAGTCTAACGCGATTATCCTGAATTTGCGCCAGTCGTTCGCTGCTCCGACACTGGCTGCACTGTGGCCCATCGCACCCCACCCCCCGCACCTGCCCCCCACACCCCTCCCCAACCCACCTCGAGAGCCGTCAATCAGTGAAATCTCTCAAAACACAGAAATAGCTGAAAACTTGGCTCTGCTGTAGTGATTATGCTGTTAAATACCCCAGTAAAAGCTAGAGCCGTTTGGATTATGTGTAACTGCTAAACAAAGGTTATGGTCCTGAAAAACATTTAAATTTTGTGCAGGGTCAAATTTAGCCATTTTAATAAAAATTAAAAATTTTAAGAAACTTAAAAAAACATTTTTTTTTTTAAGTTTGTTCATCTTTATTTCAGGTCTGCCTTTACCCCGTGTGAGAGCCCCAACCTATGTTTTGCTCTCCCTCACATTTTTAAAAAGTTATAATTTTAAGAGCTTACCCACTTCCTTGTTCGCTGTCTGAGAATTCTGCGATTTGACTGGCTGCTTAGACAGCTCGCACTATGGGATTCCCACCATACGTTGATTTGAATTACGCGTCGGAAAACCCAAACTTCTCGACACAGAGATTCCGGGCCATTATTTTCCACAAAATCCCAATCTTAAGTTGTCTATATTCATTTCAAAATTCCGAGTGCAATTGGCTCAAAATCAGTTTGTCATGTTTATTTGCTGCCTTTTATATTAAAAAAAAAACGACAAGATATAAAGTTTAATTTTCCTCCCACCATCCCCCAAGCTATGAGTGGAACCCATTAACTTTTTCAAAATTAATTCTGGGGATGTGGGCGGCGCTGGCAAGGCCGGCATTTATTACCCATCCCTACTTGCCCTTGAGAAGGCGGTGGTGAGCCGCCTTCTTCTTGAACCGCTGCAGTCCGTGTGGTGAAGATAGTCCCACAGTGCTGTAATATGATTATTGCCGTGGTAACGTGGTGCCTAGAGGTTTAAAAGCATCATCAGCTGGAACTGAACCTTTGTTAGGGGATTGTCCTACAGTGACAGCAGAGAAAGCTTTCCTACAAATGAAAATTGAACCGAATAAAAACAGGTCCTTGAGGTATTTTTATTTTACTGAAGTGGCATATGGGTTTAAAAGTGCGTCGATCATTAAATCCTAGAATGGTGATTGGTTGAAAGTCCACACTGATGTGCAGTAAAAGCCAACATTCCACCAACACTATCAACGGCTCCAGCTTAGAGGCAGCACATATCAATCCACTGGACATTATAATGATCCTGTGGTGTTTTATGTTCAAACAAGTTACCTCCCATGATCAGAAGTGTCACTTGTCATTGTTTGTAGGCAGCCTACAAGAATAAAAGGCAGATAGAGCAACAGAAATGAGGCAGAATGGAGCACTGGATCAGGATAGAGGTTTGTGAAAAGTGCTGAGGAGGCAAGAATTGGCCAGAGAAAATTAAGAAATTGAGCAATGTCTTGGTATAACAACAGAAAATGCTGGAAAAACTCAGCAGGTCAGGCAACATCCATGGACAGAAATTTGATTTGACATTTCGGGTCGAACCCTTCTTCAAAACTGGAAAGAAAAGATAGATCGGAGGCAGGGCTGCGATCAGACAAAAGAATAAAAGAAACAAAAGAAGTAAAAAAGAGACAATAAAAGGTGTTAGAAGCTAGACGAGATGGTAATAGGCTGAGATTGGGTGTAAAGTGTACTGGCAGGGCAAGGGATAGCTGCCAGGTGTGAGAGCGAAACAAAAGGAAAGGGGGGGGGGAAAGGAGTGGAAAAATTACAAGAAAAAATGAAATAGGGGCCGAGGTTATGATCTGAAATTGTTGAACTCGATATTGAGTCCGGAAGGCTGCAGAGTGCCTAATCGGAAGACTGCTCGATCCCAAATGAACCGAGGATTTTACAACAACAAGAAGCTTGCATTTATATAGTGCCTTTTTAACGCCCCAAGGCTCTTCACAGGAGCATAATCAGATGGAAAAATTGACACCGAGCCAAAGCTTGGTCAAAGGGGTAGGTTTTAAGGGCTGTCTTAATGGAGGAGCGAGAGACAGAGAGGTTTAGAGGGGTAATTCCAGAGCTTAGAGCCCAGGCAGCTGAAGGCACGGCCGCCAATGGTGGGGCGAAGGAAGTGGGGGAATGCACAAGAGGGAGAAATGGAGGAGCGCAGAGATCTCGGAGGGTTATACGACTAGAGGAGGTTATAGAGATAGGGAGGGGCGAGGCCATGGAGAGATTTGAACACAAGGATGAGAACGTTAAATTTGACACATTGCAGGACCGGGAGCCAATGTAGGTCAGCAAGCACAGGGGTGATGCGTGAACGGGACTTGGCGCGAGTTAGGATATGGGCAGCAGAGTTTTACCAAAGTTGTTATTTTAAATATTTATTCATTCTTGGGATATGGGTATCACTAGCAATGCCAGCATTTATTGCCCATCCCTAACTTCCTTTGAGAAGGTGGTGCTGGGCCTTCTTCTTAAACCACTGCAGTCCGTGTGGTGAAGGTACTCCCTCAATGCTGTTAGGTAGGGAGTTCCAGGATTTTGACCCAGCGACGATGAATGGGTCAATACCCTTATGCTAGAGCTTTAATGCTGATGGTGAAAGAAGGAATGGGTCCATGGAGGACCATTTTCACAACATTTCCCCATTCAGTGTTATCCTTTCTCAATAAAAAGGAAATAGCCAGCTCCATGGTGCGCTCTGGCATAAGCATCTGCTGCAATGAATCTAAAAGCCTCTTAAAACTATCAAGGACTAAATTAAAAACATGAGCAATATTCCACTCAGGGTCAAAGTGAGATACAACCTCCTGTCGATATTGGGGGGAAAATTTGGTATAGCCCCGTTTGGGGCGCAATTATCGGCCGAGTGCAAAGTTTGGCGCCTGCCGCTAATTATCGCCGCTGACTGCAAGCTTGGCTTCTATTGCCACTGGAGGTGATTGGAACGCTAAATCAGGCGCTTCACACCTCTCTTAATGCGCTAACGCCGAGGAGCGAGGCGCTACTTCAGAGCGCTGGCGAAGCTCATGTGATGTCAGTCAGCAATGGAACACAGACACACTGGCGCTGGCCAGTTCTTAAAGGGGAGGGTCGATCTTGCTCCCCATCCACACCCTGCTCATTGCAGCCTTGAATCTCGGCCTGGAGAGACCTGTACATCAAATCTGCTGGAAAGAACAATGGAGAGGCCCAGGGAAGAGCTCAGAGTGCAGCCCCCATAATCTCTTCTAAATCAATACAAGGAAGGTCAAATCAAAATGAACCTGCAAAGTGCTGCTCAGCACTCAAAACTCTTTCACACAGTGTTGAATCTCTCCAGAAGTCCTCTGTCTCTCTTTCAGAATGCGTCGTGCAAAAATGTCGCCGAAGAAAAAAGGCAGGAAATGGTCGCCTTTAAGTAGCACTCCCCCAGACCCTTCCCGACTGCAAAACGCTCCCCTCAGCCTGTCGTTGATAGCGGAAGGTGGTAAGGCAGGGGGCGCCACTCAATATCCGGCTTGCGCGCTACTGGGGCGTTGCACGCTCGACTGACGTCACGATCTGCGGGCACAGGTGATTGTGGCGGTAGTGTTTAGCGCTGCCGCAAAATGTCTTGTCAATTTCGCGAGAGGCGCAAACATTGCCGCGCCCGGGCGCTAGTTGTTTTGCGCCTCATTATTTTTTTAAAATTTGTTTATGGGATCTGGGCATCGCTGGCAAGGCCAGCACTTATTACCCATCCCTAGTTGCCCTTGAGAAGGTGGTGGTGAGCCGCCTTCTTGAACCGCTGCAGTCCGTGTGGCGATGGTACTCCCACAGTGCTGTTAGGTAGGGAGTTCCAGGATTTTGACCCAGCGATGATGAAGGATCAGTGATATACTTTTAAGTCAGAATGGTGTGTGACTTGGAGGGGAACTTGGAGGTGGTGGTGTTCCCATGTGCCTGCTGTCCTTGTCCTTCTAGGTGGAAGAGGTCGCGGGTTTGGGAGGTGCTGTCGAAGAAGCCTTGGCGAGTTGTTGCAGTGCATCTTGTAGATGGTACACACTGCAGCCACGGTACGCCTGTGGTGGTGGGAGTGAATGTTTAAGGTTGTGGATAGGGTGCCAATCAAGCGGGCTGCTTTGTCCTGGATGGTGTCGAGCTTCTTGAGTGTGGTTGTAGTTGCACTCATCAAGGCAAGTGGAGAGTATTCCATCACACTCCTTACTTGTGCCTTGTAGATGGTGGAAAGGCTTTGGGGAGACAGGAGGTGAGATGCTCACCGCAGAATACCTAGCCTCTGACCTGCTCTTGTTGCCACAGTATTTATATATGTGGTCCAGTTAAGTTTCTGGTTAATGGTGGCCTCCCAGGATGTTGAAGCTTAAACCTAAGGGGATCAAGGGATATGGGGACAGGGTACTGAATTTGGATGATCAGCCATGATCTCATTAAATGGCGGAGCAGGCTCGAGGGGCCGAATGACCTACTCCTGCTCCTATCTTCTATGTTCTATATTTCTATGTTGATGGTGGGGGATTCGGCGATGGTAATCCCATTGAATGTCAAGGGGAGGTGGTTAGACTCTCGCTTGTTGGAGATAGTCATTGCCTTGCACTTCTGAGGTGCGAATGTTACCTGCCACTTATCAGCCCAAGCCTGAATGTCGTCCAGGTCTTGTTGCATGCGGGCATGGACTGCTTCATTATCTGTGGAGTTGTGAATGGTGCTGAACACTGTGCAATCATTAGCGAACATCCCCATTTCTGACCTTATGTTGGAGGGAAGGTCATTGATGAAGCAGCTGAAGATGGTTGGGCCTAGGACACTGCCCTGAGGAACTCCTGCAGCAATATCCTGGGGCTGTGATGATTGACCTTCAACCACCACAACCATCTTCCTTTGTGCTAGGTATGACTCCAGCCAGTGGAGCGCTTTCCCCCTGATTCCCATTGACTTCAGTTTTACTAGGGCTCCTTGATGCCAGACTCGGTCAAATGTTGCCTTGATATCAAGGACAGTCACTCTCACCTCACCTCTGGAGTTCAGCTCCTTTGTCCATGTTTGGGCCAAGGCTGTAATAAGGTCGGGAGCAGAGTGGTCTTGGCAGAACCCAAACTGGACATCAATGCCACTTGATAGCACTCTCGATGACACCTTCCATCATTTTGCTGATGATTGAGAGTAGACTGATGGGGCGGTAATTGGCCGGGTTAGATTTGTTCTGCTTTTTGTGGACAGGACGTCCCTGGGCAGTTTTCCACATTGTTGGATAGATGCCAGTGTTGTAGATGTACTGGAACAGCTTGGCTCGAGGCACGGCTAGTTCTGGGGCACAAGAGCTGATATGTTGTCGGGGCCCACAGCCTTTGCTGTATGCAGTGCGCTCAGCCATTTCTTGATATCACATGGAGTGAATCAAATTGGCTGAAAACTGGCTTCTGTGATGGTGGGGACCTCGGGAGTAGGCCAATATGGATCATCCACTCGGCACTTCTGGCTGAAGTTGGTTGCAAATGCTTCAGCCTTGTCCTTTGCACTCACGTGCTGGGCTCCACCATCATTGAGGATAGGGATATTCTTGGAGCCTCCTCCTCCTGTTAGTTGTTTAATGGTCCATGACCATTCACGTCTGCAGAGCTTTGATCTGATCTGTTGATTGTGGGATCACTTAGCCCTGTCTATAACATGCTGCTTCCGGTTTTTAGCATGCATGTAGTCCTGTGTTGCAGCTTCCCCAGGTTGGCACCTCATTTTTAGGTACGCCTGGTGCTGCTCCTGGCATACTCTTCTACACTCCTTGTTGAACCAGGGTTGGTTCCTTGGCTTGGTGGTAATGGTAGAGTGAGGGATATGCTGGGCCATGAGGTTACAGATTGTGCTGGAATACAATTCTGCTGCTGCTGATGGCTCACAGCGCCTCATGGATGCCCAGTTTTGAGCTGCTAGATCTGTTCAGAATCTATCCCATTTAGCACAGTGGTAGTGCTACACAACACAATGGTGGGTTTTCTCAGTGTGAAGATGGGACTTTGTCTCCACAAGGACTGTGCGGTGGTCACTGCTGCCAAGGACAGATGCATCTGCGACAGGTAGATTGGTGAGGATGAGGTTAAGTAGGTTTTTCCCTCGTGTTGGTTCTCTCCCCACCTGCCGCAGGCCCAGCTCGGTCAGTAGTGGTGCTACTGAGCCACGCTTGGTGAAAGGCATTGAAGTCCCCCACCCAGAGTACATTCTGTGCCATTGTTACACTCAGTGCTTCTTCCAAGTGGTGTTCAACATGGAGGAGTAGGTGGTAATCAGTAATCAGCAGGAGGTTTCCTTGCCCATGTTTGACCTGAAGCCATGAGACTTCATAGAGTCCAGATTCAATGTTGAGGACTCCCAGGGCCACTCCTTCCCAACTGTATACCACTGTGCCACCACCCCTGGTGGGTCTGTCCTGCTGGTGGGACAGGACATACCCAGGGATGGTGATGGAGGAGTTCGGGACATTGGCTGTAAGGTATGATTCTGTGAGTATGACTATGTCAGGCTGTTGCTTGACTAGTCTGTGGGACAGCTCTCCCAATTTTGGCAAAAATCCCCAGATGTTGGTGAGGAGGACTTTGCAGGGTCGACTGGGTTGGGTGTGCTGTTGGCATGTCCATAGCCGGCGCCCGTCCGGTTTCATTCTTATTATTTTGTTTCGTAGCGGTTAGTTACAACTAATTTGCTAGGCCATTTCAGAGGGCAGTTAAGAGTCAGCCACATTGCTGTGGGTCTGGAGTCACATATAGGCCGGACCGGGTAAGGACGGCAGATTTCCTTTCCTAAAGGACATTAGTGAACCAGAAGGGTTTTTAACGACAATCCGGTAGTTTCATGGTCACCATTACTAATACTAGCTTTTTTTATCCAGATTTATTTAATTCACAGAATCACAGAATCACAGAAACCCCACAGTGCAGATAGAGGCCATTTCGGCCCATCGAGCCTGCACCGACACATATCCCACCCGATCCCCGTAACCCCACGTATTTAATCCCCCTAACACTAAGGGTCAATTTATCATAGCCAATCAACCTAACCCGCACATCTTTGGACTGTGGGAGGAAACCAGAGCACCCGGAGGAAACCCACGCAAACACGGGGAGAATGTGCAAACTCCACACAGACAGTCACCCGAGGCCGGATTCGAACCCGGGTCCTTGGCGCTGTGAGGCAACAGTGCTAACCACTATGCCACCGGGAATTTAAATTCCCCAGTTGCCGTGGTGGGATTTGAACTCATGTCTACTGGATCATTAGTCCAAGCCTCGGGATTACTAGGCCAGTGACATTACCACTACGCTACCATTCCCCCTCTTAGGACGCTAACGGGAGGCGCAAAGCAACTGAATTTTTCCCCCATTATGTTAACACATTTCTTACGCTGATCGCCGGGGCTCTGTGGGTAACACTCGCCAATCTGAGTCAGAAGGTTGTGGATTCAAGTCCCACTCAAAATCTAGGCTGACACTCCAAGTGCAGTAGTGACGGAGCATTGCACCGTCCTTCGGATGAAATGTTAAACCGAGGCCCCGTCTGCACCCTCAGGTCGATGGAAAGCGCTTTGGGATGTCCTGAGGTTGTGATAGGTGTTACATAAATGCAAGTCTTGCTTTTTTCTTTCTATAACACTGAGAAACTTCAGTAAAGAAGAATGAACTATACCAGTATTAATGGCTGAAAAGGCTGAGTACAGGAACAAGGATGTCTTGCTGCAGTTGTACAGGGCCTTGGTGAGACCACACCTTGAGTATTGTGTGCAGTTTTGGTCACCTTATCTGAGGAAGGATCTTCTTGCCATGGAGGGAGTGCAGCAAAGATTCACCAGACTGATACCTGGGATGGCAGGAATGACGTATGAGGAGAGATTGGGCCGATTGGGCTTATACTCATTGGAGTTTAGAAGAATGAGAGGGGATCTCATTGAAACTTATAAAATTCTAACAGGACTAGACAGACTAGATGCTGGAAGGATGTTCCCGATGGCGGGGGAGTCCAGAACCAGGGGTCACAGTCTAAAGATAAGGGGTAAGCTATTTAGGACAGAGATGAGGAGGAATTTCTTCACCCAGAGAGTGGTGAACCTGTGGAATTCTCTACCACAGAAGGCAGTTGAGGCCAATTAATTAAATATATTCAAGAAGGAGTTAGATATATTTCTTAAGGCTAAAAGGATCAAGGGATATGGGGAGGAGGCAGAGACAGGGTACTGAATTTGGATGATCAGCCATGATCTCATTGCATGGCGGAGCAGGCTCGAGGGGCCGAATGGCCTACTCCTGCTCCGATCTTCTATGTTTCTATGTTTCTATGAATGATGTTGTGATCTAGACAATTTCAGGTTGTGAAAAGTTGGCATGCACTGTAGCAACTGGGGTTCTGGGATGTCACCGCCAGTGTAATGGGACTTCTTGCCGTTGATGTGCTCTTTACTGACAACCACGGCTCGTTGTCCAGTCCTCCAAGGTGGAACCATAGCTCAAAAGAATGAAGTGGCTCTTATTGTTGAAATTCATTTTCAAGTCTCTCTTCATGATTGAAACAATGGCCGTGATTTTCTTCCTGGAGGCGGGTTTGGGGATGTCGGGAGGTCCTGTACCCAGGTGATGGAAAAAAGAAACCCCCTGAGCAGACAAAGGCAGCCTGGCTGCGAATAGCTGAGGTGGTCAATGCCAGGTCTATGTATAGACGCACCTGGGTCCAATGCAGGAAAAAGTTCACTGATATTCTGCGTTCTGGAAAAGTGAGTATAAAAGCTCACTTACCTTAATTCTGCTGTGCCTGTCATCACATCCCCATCACTCTGCATTGTTAACCCTACTCCTGCACATCCTGACTCAACCTAGCATGTAAACAGTAAGTGGGTAGTAAGAGGCGGGGTGGGGCTTGTAACCTTTGCATGTTGAATTATCATTGGCCTGCAGGCATCTGGAAGGACTGCTATTGTTTGGAAGACCCAGGGGGGTCCTGACTCCATCTTGTCCACACGGTGCTGTACTGCTGTGAGTCAGATCAGACCTGATGCTTCATTAAAAGAGTTTAAACTGTAATACTCTATTGTCCTGCAATTTATTATTTTTGTACAAAGTGTGCAAAACAAGGCAAGGCCTATTAGAGACAAAGAAGGTGATATATGCTTAGAGGCGCAAGGCAAGGCTAGAATACTTAATGAATACTTTGTATCGGTGTTTACTAAGGAGGTGGATGCTGACAAAATATCGGTAGAAGAGGAAAAGTTAATAGCAATGGAAGGGTTGAAAATTAATAGACAGGATGTACTAGAACGGCTGGGTATGCTTAGAGTAGACAAGTCGCCTGGTCCAGACGGCTTGCATCCCAGGTTGTTAAGGGATTTGGGGGAGGAGATAGCGGAAGGGTTTGTCATAATTTTCCAATCTTCCCTAGATGAGGGGGCGGTGCCTGAGGATTGGAAAGTGGCAAATGTGAAACCATTGTTCAAGAAAGGGTGTAAGGGCAATCCTAGTAACTATAGGCCGGTCAGTTTAACATCAATGGTGGGTAAAGATTTAGAAACAATAATCAAGGAAATAATTAATGGGCACTTGGAGGGGTTTAAGCTAATTAAGGAGAGCCAACACGGATTTGTAAAAGGCAGATCGTGTTTGACTAATCCAATTGAATTTTTTGATGAAGTAACAGGGATGATTAATGAAGGGAATGCAATGGATGTTGTCTACATGGATTTTAGGAAGGTGCTTGACAAAGTACCATATAGAAGGCTGGTTAACAAAATTGAGGCTCGTGGAATAGGTGGGTCAGTGGCAGCTTGGATAAGGAATTGACTTAAGGATAGAAAACAGCGAGTTGTGGTAAATGGCTGTTCTTCAGACTGGAGGATGGTAGACAGTGGTGTTCCCCAAGGGTCAGTACTAGGGCCACTGCTTTTCTTGATATATATAAATGACCTGGATATTGGAATAGAGAGTAGAATTTCTAAATTTGCCGATAACACCAAACAATGAGGATGATACCAATCGACTGCAACAGGACATAGAAAGGCTAGCAGAATGGGCAGACAAGTGGCAGATGGAATTTAATGCAGAGAAGTGTGAGGTGATGCATTTTGGTAGAAGGAACAGGGAGAGGCAATATACACTTAATGGCACAGTTTTAAAGAGTGTGCAGGGACAGAGGGACCTGGGAGTTAATGTGCATAGGTCCCTGAAGGTGGCAGGACATATTGAGAGAGTGGTTAACAAAGTGTAACCCCTTCTCAGTTCTCTAGATATATGTGAGATGTGGTCTCTGTTGTAGACAGTATTCTATAGTCCAGTAAGGAGATCACTACTACAATGGCTTAATTCTAATTATCTTACTTTATAGTTTTAACGTCAGACAGTATAAGAAGAGTACAGGTCAATGAACTAAATTAGACATTTGCATACATTAGAATGAATCTAGACATAATAAACATACATTCTCCATTTACATGGATTCAAAGGAGAATCTGTCCCTGTGTCCAAATTCGAGTGCACTCTTTCGTTGGCGCGCTTAAGTTGGAGCTCATGGTATGTATAATGTCTGCAAGACTTACGACTCCGAACCCCTTCGTTGAATTCTCTTCACAATCACTGAATCCCACTTTGAGTTCTGGATGCAGAGCTACTAATACGAAGGGCGGCGGCTGAGTTTGGAAGCCCGGGACGGGATGCGGCAGCCATTTGCCTCCTGAGCCCTCTTTTCAGAGCTCCTGCCCTCTTTTCTTCCAGTCGCTCCCTTTTCCCGCTTGAAAAACCCCGACTCCACCCCTTCCTCCTGGGGTTTCTGCCTGGAGACTGCTCAGCCTCACTGTCTGCAACAGTTGATACTGCACTGGGGAGTGGGATAAAAACAGCTCGAGTTCCGACTCCCTCCTGACTGCTAACTAGTGAACCCTTAACAATTCCTGTATGGTTCTTTAACTTCTGCTTTTCTTCAGTGCTTTCTCACACAAGAGAAATTGTACTTAGTAACTTCAGACCATAGCACCATAAGCTGTTTCTTCTGTTACCGTCAACAAATATCAACGACAGTGCAGAACCACCCAGTAATTAAATCCATCAAACATCGGTTTAGTTATGTTTTCAAAACAGGTGGCAGGAAATTGCACTCCCCCGCACTGTAAGCCCAGGGTAAGGCGCGGTCCTCAGCCTCTACTGGAACTCCACGCCCTGCGGTCCCTGAGCAAACCTCGCACTGAAGGATGGAGCTTGTTGACAGTTGACGGTCGATCCGGCTCCCGCTCCCGAGCTCGCCAACTGTCACTCCCGCGCTCACCAACTGTTGACACTGGTGCAGAACCACGGAAAGCACGCTCCCAGCCACACCGTGTCCCCAAAAGTTCCCGCCGCACCTCCACATGGGCAACCCCAACCCAGGGATCCACAACAATGACAACACAGTGTCCAAGCCAAAGACCGACAACCATACCCAGCGCACACAACATTTCCAGTGGGTATTACAAAAGCATATGGGATCTTGGGCTTCATAAATAGAGGTATTGAATACAAAAGTAGAGAAGTTATGCTGAACCTTTATAAAGCACTGGTTAGGCCACAACTGGAGTATTGTGTCCAGTTCTGGTCACCAGAATTTAGGAAGCATGTGAAGGCACTTGAGAGGTTGCAGAGGAGATTTACTAGAATGGTTCCAGGGATAGGGGATCTTAGCTACAAGGACACTTTGGAGAAGCTGGATTTGTTTTCATTAGAGCAAAGGAGGTGGGGGCGATTTGATAGAGGTGTACAAGGTTATGACGGGTGTGGGTAGGCTAGACGGGGAAAGGCTGTTCCCACTAATTGATGGTACAGGGACTAGGGGACACAGATTTAAGGTTTTGGGCAAGAGATACAGGGGGGCTGTGAGGAAAATCTTTTTTTACACAGCGAGTGGTGAGGACCTGGAACTCGTTGCCAATGGAAGTGGTGGAAGCGGAGTCACTCAATAATTTCAAGGGGAGACTGGATAGGCACTTGAGGGAAATAAACTTGCAGGGCTACAGGGTTAGAGCGGGGGAATGGGACTGACTGGATTGCTCTACAGAGAGCCGGCACGGACTTGATGGGCCGAATGGCCTCTTCCTGTGCCGTTATGACTCTATGACTCTATGAGTAAGACCCTTGCACCATCCCCCATCCCTCTCTCCCTATGCACAGATTCACTTCCCCATCTTACTATGCACCCCTCACACCCACCCTCAAGGTTATGCACTGACAACAACTGTAAGATTCGCAAAGTTTGAACATGGCCAGGTAAGGGTCCCTTGGCAGAAGAGGCCTTGATTTTAAAAGACTGTTTTAAAAGAAGCCCAGAAAGAGGGGCATACAAAATGGCCGCCAGACCCCATGACCAGCTTTTTGGACACTTTAAAATGGTTCCTGCAGTCCCCAGACAGCCTTTGTGGATTCAGCCCACGGTAAGTTCTAGAAAGCCGTTTCGGAGAAAACGAAACCAGACAGAACCCCATACATATGGATTGGATGCAGATCCAGTCAGATTGGCCTGTAGATAAAGGCCATCTATATGTTTACCCAAACAAAGGGAAACAGTTTTATATTCATAGGGGGAGCACCAAAGACCCATTAAAGACATCAAGAAGACATTCAAAACAATACAAGGTTATTCCAGACCAGAGATGGCCATCACCGGCCATCCCGAAAGCAGTTTAAATATAATAACTACCCCGTTGTGACACCAGCCCGCCAAAAATTAAACAAAGGCTAACCTTGATATGGCGGGAGATAAGGACCTCGATTGAGAAGTATAATTGGGGGTCCCGGGGAAAGACAGCAGAGCGCCCAGACAGCCAATGACACAGGGGATCCATCGGAGATTCATGAGGAAGCTTGTAGGTGCTTCTGGAAGATGAGCACGCTTAAGCCTCGTAGCCAGAGAGAGAATTGGTAGCGGGAACGCCTCGGCCATTCCCGAGTCAAGAAGGTGGTTCGAGTCTGCGTTCGGCCTCCGGGGTATTCGTCGGGAGATCATCGACCAAAAACCTCGGGCCGCTGCCAAAAACAAGGAGAAAGTTGAGGAGAAGAAGAGAGGACGAAACGCCCTACAACATCGGGTGTCGGAGCACAGAAAAAAAACGAGCTGTGAACGAAATGAGGGTCCGCTCGTCTTGCTGAAGTAGAGGAGCCATCAGCTTGAGCAGCCCGCTGTTCCTACAGCCCATTGACCACGTGGAGACAGGACGCCTGAAAGGATCAAAACGCAGACCTGTTTCAAAACTTTGTACTTTCCAACTGGATTGGTGAGCATGTTTCTGGCCCCTCACAATCTGATCTAGATAGGCTTAGGGGGTGGGCATTTAAGGGGTCATTTTAACAATGAGTTGTTATCCCTCGATGTTCCGTGTGTTTCCCCATTTCATGATGACTTTTGTGAAGTATAATATGGCTGTATCTATCTCAGTTAGTGATGTATTATGAATTTGTTGTTCCCTCCCATGTACCTTTTATTGACTTGCATTTGATTTGTTTTTCTCTGTGCAATAAAATTTCATTTTGTTTCCATTAAACCTGGCCTATAGAGTATTCTCTACATTGTAGTTCCTGCCTCAAAGTCCAGTGTCTAGAACCTAAGGGGCGAGTGGGTCGAACCACTCAAGGTTTTACTGTGCAAGAGAGAGAGGCCTCTAGAGAGAGAAACCTCTGCGATCTATAACCCCTTACACAACTAACAACTCAAAAGGAGGGAACTTTGTTATTTGAACCTACTCCTTCACAGGCTCCCTCTAAACATCTATCCTATCCATTCTTTACACTCATTCCATTACTTTCATTGAAACTCCACTTCTTTCCCTCATTGCAGGAAAAGAGAGCCCACAGTTAGAGGGAGAGGGAGAGAACAGGAGGAGGACCACCATCCTTATCACAGCTGACCAACGCTGAGGAGGCTGCTCTGAAAGTTGTGGGATCAGGGGAACAGCTCAAAGTGGGGGACGGAGAGAGGGGCTCTGTTGAACAACCTGGTGACAGAATGCTTCTCCGTTTATCTTATTTAGCTTTCATGAGTGACACATGTGGCATCTGATGTCAATAGAAATTGAATGCTCATCATGTGCACAATGGGATGTATCTGCAATCTACATATCACATGTCTAATTCATGTCTTTACTCTCCCACAGGACCATCAAGAGCCCCCCTCCCTACTGCTCAGGAGGAAGAGCCGGAGGACTCCTCAGAGGATGCTCTGAGGGAGCAGCATCAGCAGAAATGATTGCAACCAGCACCAGCGCAATGACGCTCACCTCGGTGGGTCCTTTGCGAGATAGAGTAGTGTTGTCACCTGGTGTATCACAATGCACGAGTGAGCAAGAGCAGATGGTGGAGACAGGGACAGCAGTGGAGAGTCCACGTCGGAGGTCGCAGGACACTCCTAGCTCTGCTCAGCTGCATGTAGACGCTGAGCCTCGGGGACCATCCAAAAAGAGGACAATCTTGGAGCTTCAGGAACAAGTGCAGGAGGCTCTGACTGGCTTTGCAACCACAGTGGCTGCGAGTGTGCAGAGAATGGAGGAGTCCATCTGAAACATGAGCAATGCCGTGGTGCACACAATGGCAAATGTAGGTGCCGCCATGGAAGGGATAGCAACCTCCATGGAGAACATAAATCGCCAGACTCAATGAACATGGTGATTCTTCTAAATAGATGGTCAGCTATAGAGGATAGATGGCCATCTATCGTAGAGGTAAACCAGAGGTACATGGACAACCCCATTATGAGGACTGTCAGTACAGAGGCAGATCCTCATGGCCGCACTGTTGTGCAGCAAGGTGCTCTCCGGCTCCTTGCTAGCAGCGAAATGTGGGTGGTCCATGAGAGGGATGATGGTGGGAGGCGACATGCAAGTGGGGACTCCTCTCCAAGCACTCCAAATTCCATCCCCTTGCCAACCCCTCGGTCAGAGCCCCAGATGACTGCCGGAGCAGTGATGGCCAAGTCTGCCCCAGTGCATCCGCAGGAGGAGCAGCCTTTGGCAGGGCCTTCAAAGACTCCAAAACCCAGAGGACGACCGCCAAAGGTATTTATGCAGATGCAGCACGGAAGTGAGCAGGCTGTCTCTACATCTGCTGAAGCCACAGGGTTAGCACAACGTAAAAGCACGCGTGAAAGAAAGCTGACACATAAATGATCACAAGGGTACTCACTTGGGTGTTCTGATGGAATTCAATGTTAAGTTTCTGTTCTTTTATTATGTTGGAATAAATTAATCTTGTATGAACGTTTGGCATTGTTGCCATATGTGTGATCCCAATTTGAGGTGGCACAGTGAAGGGTGAAGGCACCTTTTATGTCCAGCAATGTAGGTGACAGTGGATATAGAGTTAACACCAGACACTTACAGGCTCAAGACAGTCTGCCAAATCGTGAAATCAGCAACCTCTGACATTTGACATTGAGCAGATTTGAGAGTGCAGCTTTCAGACTGCATTTGCAGCTGTGAAGTTTCCAGTTCATTGGTCTTCCCGACACACTTACCGTGCGTGATCTCCGAACGTCGTGAAACCCGAAGCAAATGTTGGAAAATTGCAAAAGGCTCTCAAAATAGCAGTTAACAAGCACTTAACAAGGAGTTAAGTGCCTTAAATCCCTGACCCGCTGCTTGGTGTCGGGTCTGTTGTGAAATCACCGACCCAACACTCTTGAAACTCACATGGAGGCGGATTCGTGGCGGGTTTCTGACCCGCCGTCAATCATTGCAAGCTTAACACCTGACCGGCCCCCGAACCCGCCCACTGAGCGCCGGCACAATCACGGCCAAAATGTCTGAGGATTTGCATGTGTTTAAATAAAGCGTGAACAGGGACATGCAGATAATGGTGTCACTTCAACTGCGCAATCCTATTGGGGTTGGATTTCCTGAAAGCTCGCTGCCACCGGGGAACCCCACCTAAGTGGCACGTGTATCGGGTACCGAGTAGGGTTGCCAACTCTGCTTGTGCATACACCTGGAGGTGTCATCACATGAGCTCCTGCCTCCGAGCGTCCCGCCCCCACATTCCTGCCATTGGTCCCCAACACGTCCATCCTCGCTCCGCACCGCCTTCCCACAGCCAATCGGGAAACTAATTGACTCTTTGTTACCCGGTGTGATGAGTCTTGACTGTCAGTCAAACAGCCTTTGTTCCCATGTCTGATGTCCTAATGAACTAAAAAAAAATTTAAAAACACAACTTTTTTTAATTGACCGACCCCACCCCGCCAATGATTTTTCTCCCAGGTGTTGCTCACAGCAGTAACCTAGAGATGAATCTTTAATTCCTAGAGTCTCCAGGGCAATGCTGGAGGGTTGGAAACCCTAGTACTGAGTCTGAAATCCGTGAGGAACGCGGCTGCAATTTCCCAAATACGTGACACTTAAAAAGCATTGAGATCAGAAGCCATTGGCGGCCGTGCCTTCAGCTGCCTAGGCCCTAAGGTCTGGAACTCCCTCCCTAAATCTCTCCGCCTCTCCGCCTTTCTCTCCGCCTCTCTGCCTTTCTCTCCTCCTTTAAGACGCCCCTTAAAATTTACCTCTTTGACCAATCTTTTGATCACCTGTGCTAATATCTCCTTATGTGGCTCGGTGTCAAATTTAGTCTGCTAACGCTCCTGTGGCGTGTCTTGGAACGTTTTACTATGTTAAAAGCGCTCGATAAATGCAAGTTGTTGTTGTTGTATGGAATGAATGCCAGACTGACAGTGTTGTGCTTATACTGCCAGGCTGTGAGCAGAAGGCAGATCCAGGGGAGAGCCCTGCTAATGCCTCTGCTCTGCTCCTGTGCAAAGGTCCACTCAGCCACAAAACATAAAGCACTGAATGTCCCGTGCATTCAGATGCCATCAAATTTACAACACAGAAACAGGCCATTCGGCCCAACTGGTCCGTGCCATTGTTTATGCTCCACTCGAGCCTCCTCCCGCCCTACTTCATCTCACCCTATCAGCATAACCTTCTAATCTTTTCTCCCTCATATACTTATCTAGTTTGATAGCAAAATACTGCGGATGCTTGAAATCCGAAATAACAACAGAAAATGCTGGAAAAACTCAGCAGGCCAGGCAACATCCGTGGAGAGAGAAACAGAATCAACGTTTCAGGTGGAACCCTTCATCAGGACTGAAAAAGCACAGGAAATGAAACAGATTAAAAGGCCAGTTTGGGGGCTGGGAAATGAGGATGAAAGAACAAGAGAGAAGTGAAGAGACATTAAGAGGTATTCAAAACCAGACGAGATGGTGATAGGACTAGTGGAGACAAAAGACGGCTCTAGATTAGGTGTGAAATGCGCTGGCAGAATGGGAGACAGCTGCCATGTGGGAGAGAGAAAAAAAAGGGGGGGGAAGGGCCAAAACAAAGGTGTGGATAAAAAATATATGTAAAAATGTAATGGGGGCCGAGGTTATGATCTGAAATTGTTGAACTCAATATTGAGTCCGGAAGGCTGTAAAGTGCCTAATCGGAAGATGAGGTGCTGTTCCTCGAGCTTACGCTGAGCTTCCGTGGAACAATGCAAGAGCCCGAGTACGGTGAGGTCTGAGTGGGAATGGGGCGGTGAATTAAAATGACAGGCGACCGGAAGCTCGGGGTCACCCTTACGGTCTGAACGGAGGTGTTCCGCAAAGCGGTCGCACAATCTGCGTTTGGTCTCCCCAATGTAGAGGAGACCGCATCGTGAGCAGCGAATACAGTATACTAAATTGCAAGAAGTACAAGTAAATCGCTGTTTCACCTGGAAGGGGTGTTTGGGGTCCTGGACAGTGGGAAGGGGGGAGGTATAAGGGCAGGTGTTGCATCTCCTGCGCTTGTTATCTAGCTTGCCCTTCAAGGCATCTCTGCTATTCACCTCAACCACTCCCTGTGGTAGCAAGTTCCACATTCTCACCACTCTCTGGGTAAAGAAGTTTCTCCTGAATTCCTCGGATTTATTAGTGATTAACTTATGGCGCCTAGCTTTGAACTCCCCACGCAAGTGGAAACATCTTCTCTGCGTCTAACCTATCGAACACCTTCATAATTTTAAAGACCCTCTATCAGGTCACCGCCGCCCCAACCCCCAGCCTTCTCCTTTGTCGAGAAAAGAGCCCCTAACCTTGTTCGGCCTTTCAATTAAGTTTGTAAACTGATTTAATGGACCCCAGGAGCATTCTTTAAAGCAGGCCCAACACAGCTGTAGAGGCCATGCTCCGCACAGTATCAAAGTCAAAAGGTGCACGTTGTTGTGAAGTAAAAGTGTGCATTTAATTGCACTCTTAGAAAGGAAGAGCTTGCATTTATACGGCGCCTTTCACATCCTCAGGATGTCCCAAAAAGCATCACAGCCAATTGCGTACTTTCGCATCGTCGTCATTGTTGTAACGTAGATAAACATGTGCGCAAATTGGCTGCCAGGAAGATCCCACAACTAGCAATGAAATGTTATATTTTTAATATGTTTTTTATCCACACCTTTGGTTTGTGCCTTTTCCTTTTGTTCTCTCCCACATGGCAGCTGTCTCTCACTCTGCCAGCGCATTTCACACTTCATCTAGGGCCATCTTTTGTTTCTTTACCTGTCCTATTACCATCTCGTCTCGCCTAGAATATCTCTTTATGTCTCTTCACCTCTCAGACCTTCCCTTTTGTTCTTTCATCCCCTCCCCCATTTCCCCACCCCCAAACTGGCCTTTTTATCCGTTTCATTTCCTGCTTTTTTCTCAGTTCTGAAGAAGGGTTTCGACCTGAAACGTTAACTCTGTTTCTCTCTCCATGGATGTTACCTGGCCTGCTGAGTTTTTCCAGCGTTTTCTGTTGCTATAGTGAAATGTTCTGTTTACTTTAGGTGTTGGTTGAGGGATAACTGTAGGCCAGATCACTGGGGAATACCCCTGCTCTTCCTCAAATGGTCCCAAGGGAGCTTTTAAGTTGAGCAGGTAGACGGGGGGCCTCAGTTAATCTCTCAGCTGAAAGACGGCACCTGTGACAGTGCACTACTTACCCTCTCAGTGCTGTATTGAAGAGCCAGCCTACATCACATGCTCAAGTCTCTGGGGTGGGGGCTTGAGCCCACAACATAGAAACATAGAAGATAGGAGCAGGAGTAGGCCATTCGGCCCTTCGAACCTGCTCCGCCATTCAACGAGATCATGGCTGATCATCCAAACCCTAGCACCTGGTCCCTACACCGACAGCCATCCCACCCAAGCCCTATCCCCGTAACCCCATAACCCCATGTATTTAATCCCCCCTAACACTAAGGGTCAATTTTTATCATGGCCAATCAACCTAACCCGCACATTTTTGGACTGTGGGAGGAAACCGGAGCACCCGGAGAAAACCCATGCAAACACGGGGAGAATGTGCAAACTCCACACAGACAGTCACCCGAGGCCGGATTTGAACCCGGGTCCCTGGCGCTGTGAGGCAACAGTGCTAACCACTATGCCACCGTGCAACCTTCTAACTCAAGTGAGATTTCCACCACTGAGCCAAGGCTTCAGGCTTATAGTATAACTAGGTTGCCAGCATTAATTTCCCTGTAGCACAATGATATCAGTAGGGCTGCAGAAAATTGAACACATTTCCCTATCAGCTTCATATTTCCATAACAACGGGGAATTCTTTCACACTATACCTTCAATCTTTAGAATTAGCACAGGCACAAAGCTTGGAACGATATTGTAATAATTGATTATACAGCTCGTTTAAATCTCCACTGGGTCACTGGGATTCTAAGTATATGAATATATAAAGTTAACTTAACATCGTTTTTTTAAATTATTATTCATTCACAGGATGTGGGCGTCGCTGGCAAGTCCAGCATTTATTGCCCATCCCTAATTGGCCTTGAGAAGGTGGCGGTGAGCCGCCTTCTTGAACCGCTGCAGTCTGTGTGGTGAAGGTACTCCCACAGCGCTGTTAGGGAGGGAGTGCCAGGATTATTTAATAAACAGGATTACTCATAGCCTTACGGGTCAGGAGCAGCTAATGGGTACACTCTTTGAATCGGGTCCTGTATTTGGGCAGCTTTCTCTATTAAATCAAAAAAGAAACGTAAAAATATACCCAACTTGTGATGTGAACAGAATTTGTGCCCAGAAATCTCACTCCATCATGGGGCAGAATTCAAGTCGAGGGGCCAGATGTTGGGGTAGAACCCAGCTCTGCTGGCTCACTGTCCCATGCAAGCAGTGACGGCAAATCCCAACTGGGGAACGGGCGGGCGCTTCTTCAAGACTGATCCCTCCTGTGCCTTGACCTCAGTTTGCGAGCATGTCTGGAGGGCCTTTCTGGGCTATCCTGAGAATCCCACCACTTATCCCACTGTAACGGCCCAACTGTACCTGCACCTGCAGGAAGCAGCCCCACAGGAAAGGATCGAATGTAATCGGCCCCTCAAGGAATCAATCTGGGCCAGGAGCAGACAAGAAAATGGGACAGGAAGGCTGGCATGTTCATGACAGAGTCTGCACAATTTTCCTTCCATTAAATCATTAAAAGTAGCAACGCACGTAAACAAACCAATAACATTATGCAAACCAAGCACTGGGATTGATTTCTGAGGGAGAGAATTGAAATGCAGAGAACTTATGTTGAACTTGTATGCAACCTTGGTTAGACCACACTTGGAGTACAGTGAACAGTTCTGATCTCCATCTTATAAAAAGGATATAGAGGCACTGGGGAAGGTGCAAGAAAGATTTACAAGGATGATACCATAATTGAAAGGTTATAACTATCAGTAAGGGCTGGGGTTCTTTCCTCTAGAAAAGAGAAGACTGAGAACACCTAATAGAGGTCTTTAAAATTATGCAGGTGTTCAATAGAGTAGATGTAGCATGGATGGGGAGAATCTTTAACCACAAAAAACAGGTGGGTTGGGGTTGGGTGGGAGGTTAAAGTGTAAAAAATCTGACTCCCCGACCCCAACCTGCCCACTTCCGGTTTTAATGAGGCGGGATGGGGTGCGGGCGGCCAACAGGCTCGTAGGAGGTGGATTGACACATTAAATATAATGAGGGTGCGTGCCTCATTTGGAAGCATCATTTTAAACCTAACTGTGGGCAGCCGGGTTTCCTGGCCCTCGGGGAGCCCAGAAGCTAAACGAAGGCAAGGACAGCTGGATCCAGGAAGTAAGTACCTTTCCACTTACCTGCTGGATCCAGCGTTCCTGCCTCGCCAACCCCCCGCAATCGAACATTCCTCCCCCCCGCCACCCACCCCTGACCCTTCTGCTCTCCACCCAGCCTCTGATCTTCAATCACCGGGCCCTCTAATCACCCCCTCAGCCTCCAATCACCCCTCGCCGCCGATCACCCCTCGGTCACTGATAACCCTCTCCACCCATTGACCTCTGATCCCCCCCCCCGCGAACCGATCTCCGACCCCCCCCATCTAGCCTTCCGACCTTCCCCCCAGCGATGATCCCGGCCTTCCTCCTCTCTGCTCCCCAGGCCTACCCGCCCGACAGCCAGCCAGCCTCTCAATCTGGCTGGCTGCGGGCGGGAAACAGATTTTAAAAAATTTAATCAGACTCTGCCAAATTTAACGGCAGGGCCTGAGGGAAACCCGTTCTCCTGGGTTTCCCGTCTGCATTACAGCCCCCCCACTCCCTACCCACTTCCAAGATAAAATTCCAGCCGATGTTTCCACTTGTGGGGGAGACCAGACCTAGGGGCCATAAATATAAGATAGTCACTAACAAAATCCAATAGGGAATTCAGGAGAAACTTCTTTACCCAGAGAGTGGTGAGATTGTGGAACTCGCTACCACAAGGAGTAGTTTTATTTTTTATTCATTGATGGGATGTGGGCATCGCTGGCTAGGCCTGCATTTAGTGCCCATCCCTAATTGCCCTTGAGAAGATGGTGGTGAGCCGCCTTCTTGAACCGCTGCAGTCCATATGGTGTAGGTACACCCACAATGCTGTTAGGAAGGGAGTTCCAGGATTTTGGCCCAGCGACAGTGAAGGAACGGTGATACAAGTCCAAGTCAGGATGGTGTGTGGCTTGGAGGGGAACTTGTAGGTAGTGATGTTCCCATGCGCCTGCTGCCCTTGTCCTTCTAAGTGGTAGAGGTCGCGGGTTTGGAAGGTGCTGTTGAAGGAGCTTTGGCGAGTTGCTGCAGTGCATCTTGTAGATGGTACACACTGCAGCCACAGTGCGCCGGTGGTGGAGGGAGTGAATGTTGAAGGTGGTGGATGGAGTGCCAATCAAGTGGGCTGCTTTATCCTGAATGGTGTCGAGCTTCTTGAGTGTTGTTGGAGCTGCACTCATCCAGGCAAGTGGAGAGTATTCCATCACACTCCTGACTTGTGCCTTGTAGATGTTGGAAAGGATTTGGGGAGTCAGGAGGTGAGACACTCGCCGCAGAATTCCCAGCCTCTGGCCTGCTCTTGTAGCCACAGTATTTATATGGCTGGTCCAGTTCAGTTTCTGATCAATGGTAACCCCCAGGATGTTGATAGTGGGGGATTCAGCAATGGTAATGCCATTGAATGTCAAGGGGAGATGGTTAGAGTCTCGCTTGTTGGAGATGGTCATTGCCTGGCACTTGTGTGGTGCGAATGTTACTTGCCACTTGTCAGCCCAAGTCTGAATGTTGTCCAGGTCTTGCTGCATATGGACACGGACTGTGTCAGTATCTGACGAGTCTCGAATGGTGCTGAACAATGTGCAATCATCAGCGAACATCCCCACTTCTGACCTTATGATGGAGGGAAGGTCATTGATGAAATAGCTGAAGATGGTTGGGCCTAGGACATTGCCCTGAGGAACTCCTGCAGTGATGTCATGTGATTGAGATGAAAGACCTCCAACAACCACAGCCAACTTCCTTTGTGCTAGGTATGATTCCAACCAATGGAGAGTTTTCCCCTTGATTCCCATTGACTTCAGTTTTGCTAGGGCTCCTTGATGCCACACTCGATCAAATGCTGCCTTGATGTCAAAGGCAGTCACTCTCACCTCACCTCTTGAGTTCAGCTCTTTTGTCCATGTTTGGACCAAGGCTGTAATGAGGTCAGGAGCTGAGTGGCCCTGGCGGAACCCAAACTGGGCATCAGTTAGCAGGTTATTGCTGAGTAAGTGCCGCTTGATAGCACTGTCGACGACACCTTCCATCACTTTGCTGATGATTGAGAGTAGACTGATGGGACGGTAATTGGCCGGGTCGGATTTGTCCTGCTTTTTGTAGACAGGACATACTTGGGCAATTTTCCACATTGCCAGGTAGATGTCAGTGTTGTAGCTGTACTGGAACAGCTTGGCTAGGGGCGCAGCTAGTTCTGGAGCACAAGTCTTCAGTACTATTGCCGGAATGTTGTCAGGGCCCATAGCCTTTGCAGTATCCAGTGTCTTCAGCCATTTCTTGACATCACGTGGAGTGAATTGAATGGGCTGAAGACTGGCATCTGTGATGCTGGGGACCTCAGGAGGGGGCCGAGATGGATCATCCACTCGGCACTTCTGGCTGAAGATAGTTGCAAATGCTTCAGCCTTGTCTTTTGCACTCACGTGCTGGGCTCCACCATCATTGAGGATGGGGATATTTTTGGAGCCTCCTCCTCCTGTTAACTGTTTAATTGTCCACCACCACTCACGACTGGATGTGGCAGAACTGCAGAGCTTTGATTTGATCCTATGGTTGTGAGATCGCTTAGCTCTGTCTATCGCATGTTGCTTCTGTTGTTTGGCATGCAAGTAGTCCTGTGTTGTAGCCTCACCAGGTTGACACCTCATTTTTCGGTATGCCTGGTGCTGTTCCCAGCATACTCTCCTGCACTCTTCGTTAAACCAGGGTTGATCTCCCGGCTTGATGGTAATGGTAGAGTGAGGGATATGCCGGGCCATGAGGTTACAGATTGTGGTTGAATACAATTTTGCTGCTGCTGATGGCCCACAGCGCCTCATGGATGCCCAGTTTTGAGTTGCCAGGTCTGTTCGAAATCTGTCCCAATTAGCACGGTGGTAGTGCCACACAACATGGTGGAGGGTATCCTCAACATGAAGACGGGACTTCGTCTCCACAAGAACTGTGCGGTGGTCACTTCCACCAATGCTGTCATGGACGGATGCATCTGCAAAAGGTAGATTGGTGAGGACAAGATCAAGTAGGTTTTTCCCTCTTGTTGGTTCCCTCACCACCTGTCGCAGACCCAGTCTGGCAGCTATGTCCTTTAGGACTCAGCCAGCTCGATCAGTTGTGGTGCTACCGAGCCACTCTTGGTGATGGACATTGAAGTCCCCCACCCAGAGGACATTTTGTACCCTTGCTACTCTCAGTGCTTCTTTCAATTGGTGTTCAACATGAAGGAGCACTGATTCATCAGCTGAGGGAGGGCAGTAGGTGGTAATCAGTAGGAGGTTTCCTTGCCCATGTTTGACTTGATGCCACGAGACCTCATGGGGTCCTGAGTCAATGTTGAGGACTCCCAGGGCTACCCCCTCCCAACTGTATACCACGGTGCCACCACCTCTGGTGGGTCTGTCCTGCCTGGTGGGACAGGACATACCCAGAGATGGTGATGTCTGGGACATTGGTTGTAAGGTATAATTCAGTAATTATCATAGGCTGCTGCTTGACTAGTCTGTGGGACAGCTCTCCCAATTTTGGCACAAGCCCCCAGATGTTGGTAAGGAGGACTTTGCAGGGTCAACAGGGCTGGGTTTGCCGTTGTCGATGCCAGGTGGTCCGTCCGGTTTTATTCTTATTGTTTTTCGTAGCAGTTGTTTACAACTGAGTGGCTTGTTAGGCCATTAAGAGTCAACCACATTGCTGTGGGTCTGGAGTCACATGTAGGCCAGACCAGGTAAGGACAGCAGATTTCCTTCTCTAAAGGACATTAGTGAACCAGATGGGTTTTTGCAACAATCGACAATGCTATCATGGTCGCCATTACTAAGACTAACATTTAATTCCAGAATTAAATTGAATTGAATTTAAATTCCACCAGCTGCCGTGGTGGGATTTGAACCCATATTCTCAGAGCATTTGATTGAGACCTCTGGCTTACTAGGTTAGTGACATAACCACTATGCCACCGCCTCCCCTTAGTTGAGGCGAATAGCAGAGATATATATAAGGGGAAACTAGAAAAACACATGAGGGAGAAAGGAATCGAAGGATATGCTGATAGGGTGAGATGAAGTAAGGTGGGTGGAGGCTCGTGTGGAGCATAAATGATAGCATGGACCAGTTGGGCCGGATGGCCTGTTTCTGTGCTGTTAATTTTATGTAAAATCAGATGGCTCCAGTACCTGTGTGCAATCTGCCCCGCCCTGTGTTCCTCTCCGCACTCCGTCCAACTAATGTTTAACCTTCTCGGCAGCAAAGACGGAAATCTACCCCACTGTGTCTAGCAGAAAAATAATCAAAGGTGGCTATCAGGAGGGATGGGGAAGGGGACCCTGATGTAATATCAGAAGGAGAAAATCACGTGGTTCCACTCTAAAGTCTCTTAAAGGTATAACTATCCCTGGAATCCCTGGCAGGGTGTCCATACTTACGGTATCTGCCTTCATAATAAACAAACATTCCTAACTGGAAGCGAGAGTTAAGTGAATTTGTGTGCTTGTGCCCTCACCTGATAACATCAGGCACACATGATCTCAGTGACCAGAAACTTAACTGGACCAGCCACATAAATGCTGTGGCAAACAAGAGCAGGTCAGATGCTGGGTATTCTGTGGCGAGTGTCTCACCTCCTGACTCCCCAAAGCCTTTCCACCATCTACAAGGCACAAGTAAGGAGTGTGATGGAATACTCTCCACTTGCCTGGATGAGTGCAGCTCCAACAACACTCAAGAAGCTCGACACCATCCAGGACAAAGCAGCCCACTTGATTGGCACCCCATCCACCACCTTAAACATTCACTCCCTCCACCACCGACGCACCGTGGCTGCAGTGTGTACCATCTACAAGATGCACTGCAGCAACTCGCTAAAGCTTCTTCGGCAGCACCTCCCAAACCCGCGACCTCTTCCACCTAGAAGGACAAGGGCAGCAGGCGCATGGGAACACCAACACCTCCAAGTTCCCCTCCACCATCCTTCATCGTCGCAGGGTCAAAATCCTGGAACTCCCTGCCTAACAGCACTGTGGGAGTACCATCGCCACACGGACTGCAGCGGTTCAAGAAGGCGGCTCACCACCACCTTCTCAAGGGCAATTAGGGATGGGCAATAAATGCTGGCATTGCCAGCGACGCCCACATCCCAGGAACGAATTTTAAAAAAGTACCACTGGGCTGCTCATGGAGATCATTAGATAGGTAATTACTGATAAAAAAGGAACTCTTGCTGCATACCAGATGACCTTACATACATATTTTCAATTACATAAGTGCAATCATTATTTCTGTCGAAACATTAATTGTCATTGTAAGGAATCATCTCGGGTACTAAATATAGTGCAGTGTTAAATGAGCAGAATATTCGGGCAGGTCTCTTTGCCTTGCTGTGATTGATCAATATGATACATAATGAAAGGCAAATAAATCCACTGTAGTTAATATAGGATATGTTTATTTGATTGGCATTATTATGAATCAACAGCCTTATTAAACTCACCCTGCCGTGTCTCTGCTGCTTTCTCAACATCTCTTTATTATACACTAGCTCAAGTGCCCGGCGGTGCCGAGGCTTTTTCGAGGGCATGTTGTTGTTGGAAGAGAGAGAGAGAGAGCGACTGGGGGGTGGGGGGAGGGCGGGGGGCCGGGGGGGAGGGGGGGAAGGGGGGGGAAGGGAAGGGGGGAGGAGGGGAAGGGAAGGGGGTGGAGGGGGGAGGGGGAGGAAGGGGAGGGGGAGGGGGGTGCGGGGGGGGAAGGGGAGGGGGGGAGGGAGGGGAGGGGGGGGTGTGGGGGGGGGAGGGGGGAAGGGGAGGGGGAGGGGGGGGCGGGGGGGGGCGCGGGGGGGGCCCCCGAGGGTCGCGGCCCCACCCCGAGGGTCGCGGCCTCCCCCCCGAGGGTCGCGGCCCCCCGAGGGTCGTTGCCCCCCCGTGGGTCGCGCCCCCCCCCCGAGGGTCGCGGCCCCCGCAGCGGGTCGCGCCCCCCCCCCCCCCCCCCCCGAGGTGAAGACCGCCGATTGCGGCTGTGCGAGACGGCCGGGCGGCCGGTTGCCAGGGCGACGCTTGGCGGCCCCCCCCGAGGGTCACGGCCCCCCGTGGGTCGCGCCCCCCCCCCCCCGAGGGTCGCGCCCCCCCCCCCAGAGGGTCGCGGCCCCCCCCCCCCCCCGAGGGTCGCGCCCCCCCCCCCCCCCCCCCCCCGCGGTGAAGACCGCCGATTGCGGCTGTGCGAGACGGCCGGGGGGCCGGTTGCCAGGGTGACGCTTGACGCTCAGCAAGCCCCGCCCCCCGGCCGAGCCAGAGAGAGCCAGCCCACCCTAGCGGCGCTGGGCTGAGGCTCGGCCCTCCAGCCTTCGAGTGGGGCCGGAAGGTGCCTAGCTCGGGCGTGGGTGTGAAGGAGAAGCCGAGGCTTCGAGGCCTACCTGGAAAAACGGGGAAAGGTAGGAAAATTAATGAGATTAGATAAGTTAATTCGTTTCTAAATCATTTTTTTAAAAAACAATATGTGTTTTAAAAGCAACGTTTTTGTTTAAGACGCAGAAAGCGGGAAAAAGAAAGGAAAAGTTTGGAATCAAGATGGCGGCGACTCACCTTGGTTCAGAACGATAAAGCCCGGCCACACACGCACCGATTGGCCCGGCGGCACACGCCAGCAACCCGGCATACGATTGGTCGAGCTCGAGGTCACTCTGTCGCTAATGAGCGGATAATGAGATGCTAATGAGCGGAATGTTGAAGGTTTTTGGGATACCGCGGGCGCAATTTTAGCCCGGCCGAAACATAAATACGCTTAAAACCGTCTCGGAAGCGTAAGCTTTCTTTGGAGGTAACGCGCGCGTAGGTACGCCCTGTAACTTTCGAGTGCATAGCCCGCCAGACACACAGGCGATGACAGACAGAATGACAGATGGACAGAATGACAGAAAGACAGAATGACAGAAGTACCGATTTATATATATAGACTAGCTGAAGTGCCCGGCGGTGCCGAGGCTTTTTCGAGGGAATGTTGTTGTTGGAAGAGAGAGAGAGAGCGACTGGGGGGAAGAGAGAGAGCGACTGAGGGGAAGAGAGAGAGCGACTGGGGGGAAGAGAGAGAGCGACTGGGGGGAAGAGAGGGAGGGGAGGGGAGGGGGGGAGGGGAGGGGGGAGGGGGAGGGGGGGAGGGAGGGTGGAGGGGGGAGGGAGGGGGAGGGGGGAGGGGAGGGGGAGGGGGAGGGGAGGGCGAGGAAGGGAGGGCGGGGGGAGGGGAGGGAGGGGGAGGGCGGGGAAGGGACGGCAGGAGGGAGGGGTGGGGGGAGGGCGGGGGGGAAGGGAGGGCGGGGGGAAGGGAGGGGGAAGGGAGGGGGGAAGGGTGGGGGGAAGGGAGGGGGGAGGCGGGAAAAAGGGGGGGGAAGGGAGGGCGGGGGGGAGGGAGTGCGGGGGGGCGCCCCCCCCGAAGGTCGCGCCCACCCCCGAGGGTCGCGGCCCCCCCCGAGGGTCGTGGCCCCCCCCGAGGGTCGCGGCCCCCCCCGAGGTGAAGACCGCCGATTGCGGCTGTGCGAGACGTCCGGCGGGCCCGGTTGCCAGGGTAACGCTGGACGCTCAGCAAGCCCCGCCCCCCGGCCGAGCCAGAGAGAGACGCCGCGTCTCAGCTCCTGCTGCGCGCGCACCCTAGCGGCGCTGGGCTGAGGCTCGGCCCTCCAGCCTTCGAGTGGGGCCGGGAGGTGCCTAGCTCGGGCGTGGGTGCAGAGGAGACGCCGAGGCTTCTAGGCCTACCCGGAAAAACGGGGAAAGGTAGGAAAATTAATGAGATTCGTTTAGTTAATTACTTTCTAAATCATTTTTTTTAAAAACAATATGTGTTTTAAAAGCAACGTTTTTTTTTAAGACGCAGAAAGCGGGAAAAAGAAAGGAAAAGTTTGGAATCAAGATGGCGGCGACTCACCTCGGTTCAGAATGATAAGGCTCGGCCACACACGCACCGATTGGCCCGGCGGCACACGCCAGCAACCCGGCGTACGATTGGTCGAGCTCGAGGTCACTCTGTCACTAATGAGCGGATAATGAGATGCTAATGAGCGGAATGTTGAAGGTTTTTGGGATACCGCGAGCGCGATTTTAGCCCGGCCGAAACATAAATACGCTTAAAACCGTCTCGGAAGCGTAAGCTTTCTTTGGAGGTAACGCACGCGTAGGTACGCCCTGTAACTTTCGAGCGCATAGCCCGCCAGACGCACAGGCGATGACAGACAGAATGACAGATAGACAGAATGACAGAATGACAGAAAGACAGAATGACAGAATGACAGAAGTACCGATTTATATATATAGATTCAGCTGAGTCGCTCCTTTGCCCGAAACCCTGGTCGTTTGCAGCCCTCTCCTGGCCACTCACAGCATTACTCTGACTTTCTTTCTTTTTGGTGATTTGCTCTGATGCAGAGAGAAAGAAAGAAAGTCAGAGAGAAAGAGAGAAAGAAAGAAAGTCAGAGAGAAAGAAAGAAAGTCAGAGAGAAAGAAAGGCAGAGAGAAAGAGAGAACGAAACAAAGTCAGAGAGAAAGAGAGAAAGTCAGAGAGAAAGAGAGAACGAAAGAAAGTCAGAGAGAAAGAAAGTCAGAGAGAAAGATAGAACGAAAGAAAGTCAGAGAGAAAGAAAGAAAGTCAGAGAGAAAGAGAGAACGAAAGAAAGTCAGAGAGAAAGAGAGAACGAAAGAAAGTCAGGGAGAAAGAAAGAAAGTCAGAGAGAAAGAGAGAACGAAAGAAAGTCAGAGAGAAAGAAAGAAAGAAGGCCCAAAGCGCTTTACAGCCAATTAAGTTTTTTTTGAAGTGTGGTCACTGTTGTAATGTAGGAAATGCGGCAGCCAATTTGCGCACAGCAAGCTCCCACAAACAGCGATGTGATAATGACCAGATCATCTGTGATGTTGGTCTCATAAAAATATCTTCTGGTAACCAAGAAGATAGCAATCATGGAATCTACCATAATGTACATAATAATTATAGATTAGAGATGCATGGTGGTTTAACGCATCCAGATGACATTACTTTGCTGTAGTAATGTGGTCTGCAACTATCGGACGCTTGCAAGGCTCACTGGGGTAAATTTCATGCTTCATTGGTGCCGGTGTACAGTTCTGGTCTATTGTGTACAGTTCTGGTCTCCTTACCTAAGGAAAGACATACTTGCCTTAGAGGGAGTGCAGCAAAGGTTCACTAGACTGATCCCTGGGATGAGGGGATTGCCCTATGAGGAGAGATTGAGTAGACTAGGCCTATATTCTCTAGAGTTTAGAAGAATGAGAGGGGGTCTCATTGAAACATAAAATTCTTAAGGGGCTTGACAGGGTTAATGCTGAGAAAATGTTTCCCCTGACTGCGGAGTCTAGAACACGGAGTCACAGTCTCAGAATAAGGGGTCGGCCATTTAGGACTGAGATGAGGAGAATTTCTTCACTCAGAGGGTGGTGAATCTTTGGAATTCTCTACCCCAGAGGGCTGTGGAGGCTCAGTTGTTGAGTATATTCAAGACAGAGATCGATAGATTTTTGGATATTAAGGGAATCAAGGGATATGGGGATAGGACAGGAAAGTACAATTGAGGTAAAAGATCAGCCATGATCTTCTTGAATGTCTGAGCAGGCTTGAAGGGCCAGGTGACCTACTCTGGCTCCTATTTCTTATGTTCTTATGTCCTTGCAGTGGGGACAAGTATCGGGTCTTCTGGCATGGAGCTGCTTGAGTTGCAGCCCAGACAATTTCTTGTTTGTTGGGTTAGTTAGCTTTGAATATATTGGCCTTGGAGGGGGTGCAGCACAGATTCACCAGAATGATACTGATGTGCCTCAATAAATCCGAGACTCGATGTTAGCGAAACAAAACAAGGCTTTTATTGACTTAGAAGGTAACACACAGAGGAGAATGTATCTTCCATCCGGAGGTCTGCCGTACTGGATGTGCTGCAGGCTGGGCCAGCTTACATAGGAGCCAGGTATGGGCGGAGCCCTACACACAGTACAATACAATGGAAATGAAACTGAAACCAACCACAGTCACAGGCAGAGAAATACTGATGAGTGATGAATGGAATATTTCATCACATTCACCCCTTCTATAGATTTAGTCTGTTCGGGGGTTTGATAGTCCTCTGCGACCGACGTGGCTGTTGTGGTGCCGCGGGTGTCGGCTGGGAGTCCCCGGTGGCCTCCTGGGTCTCTGCCGGGGGTGCCGCCAGGGTTGTTGAAGGGGTAGCTGGTGGGGGTACCGTTGGTCGATGTTCTTCCGGGGGTGATGAAAGAGTAGTGGGTGGGTAAGAGTTGCTGTGGTCGTTGTTGCTGCTGTTGTCGTGGTTGTTGTCGTTACCGGCTGGGGCGACGTCTTTTATGGACACGGTGTCCTCCCTTCCGTTGGCGTGCCGGACATACGCGTATTGGGGGTTGGCGTGGAGTAGGTGCACTGACTCCATGAGAGGGTCTGTCTTGTGGCCCCTCACATGCCTTCGCACGAATACCGGACCTGGGGTGGAGAGCCATGGCGGCATGGATACGCCTGAGGTGGATTTCCGGGGAAAGACAAACATTCGCTCGTGAGGCGTGGCATTAGTGGCAGTATACAATAGTGACCATATCGAATGGAGCACATCTGGGAGGACTTCCTGCCAGCGGGAGATAGGGAGGCCTTTGGTCCTTAGAGCTAGAGTGACTGCTTTCCATACTGTCCCGTTCTCTCGCTCCACTTGACCGTTACCCCGGGGGTTGTAGCTGGTGGTACGGCTCATGGCGATCCCCCTGGACAGCATGTACTGGCGTAGCTCTTCACTCATGAAGGACGCCCCCCTATCCGTATGGATGTAGCTCGGCATACCGAACAGGCAGAACAGGCTGTTGAGGCATTTAATGACCGTGGTGCTGGTCATGTCTGGGCAGGGGAAGGCGAATGGGAAACGAGAGTATTCGTCCACAATGTTCAGGAAGTAAACATTGCGGTCGACGGACGGGAGGGGGCCCTTGAAATCTAAGCTGAGCCGCTCAAAGGGCCGTGTAGCTTTGATTAAGTGGGCTCTATCTGAGCGGTAGAACCGAGGCTTGCACTCAGCGCAAGTGCGGCAGTTCCTGGTCAGGGACCGAACTTCCTCAATCGAGTAGGGTAAGTTGCGGGACTTTATGAAGTGGAACAGCCGCGTGACCCCTGGGTGGCAGAGGTCATTGTGGAGGGTCTGTAGCCGATCCCCGGTGGCGCTGGCACACATCCCTCGTGAGAGGGCATCGGGGGATTCGTTAAGGGCCCCTGGCCGGTAAATCATGTCATAATCGAAGGTGGAGAGCTCGATCCGCCACCTAAGAATCTTATCATTTTTAATCTTCCCCCTCTGTTTATTATTGAACATAAACGCTACCGACCGCTGGTCGGTAAGTAGGGTGAAGCGTTTGCCGGCTAGGCAGTGGCACCAGTGGCGCACTGCCTCCACGATGGCTTGGGCCTCCTTTTCTACGGAGGAGTGTCTGATCTCGGGCCCTTGGAGGGTCCTCGAGAAGAAAGCTACGGGCCGCCCCGCCTGGTTGAGGGTGGCCGCCAAGGCAAAGTCAGACGCATCACTTTCCACTTGAAAGGGAGTGTTCTCGTCCACTGCCTGTAGCGTGGCCCGCTCAATATCCTGCTTAATGCTTTTGAAGGCAGCATGGGCCTCAGCAGAGAGCGGAAAAGAGGATGCTTTCAAGAGGGGGCGGGCTTTGTCGGAGTAGTTGGGGACCCATTGGGAATAATAAGAAAATAACCCCAGGCACCTTTTCAGGGCTTTGGGAGTGTTGGGCAGGGGCAGCTCCCGTAGGGGGTGCAATCGGTCGGGGTCTGGTCCGATTTCCCCATTCTCCACCACGCTGCCTAGTATGCAGAGGCGCGTGGTGTTGTAAACGCACTTGTCCTCGTTGTAGGTGAGGTTGAGTTTTTGTGCGGTTTTCAGGAACCTCTCGAGGTTCGAGTCGTGATCCTGCTGGTTGTGACCGCAGATGGTGACGTTGTCGAGGTAGGGGAAGGTTGCCTGCAAGTGGTGGTCATCGACCATGCGGTCCATCTCCCTCTGGAAGACCGAGACCCCATTCGTCACCCCAAAGGGGACTCTGAGGAATTGGTAGAGGCATCCGTTCGCCTCGAAGGCGGTGTACGGGCGGTCCTCTGGTCTGATAGGGAGCTGGTGGTACGCTGACTTGAGGTCGATGGTGGAGAACACCCGGTATTGGGCGATTTGGTTCACCATTTCTGATATGCGGGTTACGGGTAGGCGTCTAGTTGGGTGTACCTGTTGATCGTTTGGCTATAGTCGATCACCATCCGTTTCTTCTCGCTACCCCTTACCACCACCACTTGGGCGCGCCACGGGCTATTGCTGCGTTCAATAATGTGCTCTTTCAGGAGCCTGTCTACCTCGGTCGCGATAAACCGCCTGTCCTCCCAGCTGTACCTCCTGCTTTTGGTCGCTATTGGCCAGCAGTTAGGGGTAAGGTTCGCGAATAGCGAAGGCGGCTTTACCTTCAGGGTAGCCAGACCGCACACTGTGAGGGGCGGCTGGGACCCACCGTAATTGAGCGTGATGCTTTGGTGGTAGCACTGGAAATCCAGGCCCAAGATCACGCTCGCACATAGATTCTTCATGATTAATACTTTAAAATTATCGTATACAGTTCCGTTAACGGACAATTGTACCGTGCAGTAACACATAATGGTCGATGTCTGGGTTTTATCAGCCATAGAGATGGTACCCCGAGTAGGGACCACCTTTAGGGAGAGTTGTTGTACCAGTTCAGGGTGGATAAAACTCTCCGTGCTTCCACTGTCAATTAAACATTTAACCCTGCACCCGTTTACCTCGATGTCCACCATTGATTTGGATAGCGGGTGCGGCCTGGTCTGGTCCACTGTGACCGATGCCACTGTAGGGCCCTGATCGAGACAAGATGGCGTCCACGCTGTCTGCTCACAAGATGGCGGACCCCACGAGGTCGGGCAAGATGGCGTCCAAGATGGCCGCTCCCACGGCGCACATGCGGCGGTGGCGGGTTTTCCGGCGGGGTTCCCTCTGCACACCTTCCCGAAGTGCCCCTTCTTACCGCACTTAAAGCAGGTGGTGCCTTTCGCCGGGCACAGGTTTCTGATGTGCTTTGGCTGCCCGCAGCAGTAGCAGTTGGGTCCCCGACGCATCGCGGCTGTCGTAGGGCTTCTGGGGGGAGAGCGGGGCCCCGACGGTGTCGGGCTGCCAGGCGGGGAAGATGCCTTCCAAGATGGCGGCGCCCTTGGTGCACACATGGCGGCGTGGACGGCGCGGGCTGAAGAGTAGGCGTCCGAGTTTCTCTGGGCCACATCCAGGGATCGTGCTGTGTCCGCAGCCTGTTTCAGGTCCAATCCCGTTTTTTCCAGCAGTCTCTGCCGGATGTAAGTGGAGCTGAGGCCTGTGATAAAGGCATCGCGAAAAAGCTCGTCAGTGTACACTGCGGCTTTTACATCTTGGCACTTGCAGTCTTTGCCAAGCGTTTTCAGGGTGCCTAGGAACTCCTCCACCGATTCCCCAGGTCGCTGTGCGCGAGTAGCGAGCAGATGCCTAGCATACACCTCATTCGTAGGCTGCTGGTAATGCGCCTTTAAGATGTCGCAGGCGGCCGGGTACGTGTCGGCGTCTTGGATGAGGGGGTAAACCCGGTGGCTTACCCAATTCCGCAGAATTCCGAGTTTCATACTCGCAGCGTCCGTAGCGTCTTTGACGGCTGCGGAATTGTCCAGGAAGAATTCCATACACATAAACCAGTGTCTGAAGTGTGCCGATGCGTCCAAAGCATGCTGGTCCAAATCCAAACGTTCGGGTTTCAAGAGTTGATCCATTGTGTTGAAAATTAAGTCAATAAAATTGATGTGCCTCAATAAATCCGAGACTCGATGTTAGCGAAACAAAACAAGGCTTTTATTGACTTAGAAGGTAACACACAGAGGAGAATGTATCTTCCATCCAGAGGTCTGCCGTACTGGATGTGCTGCAGGCTGGGCCAGCTTACATAGGAGCCAGGTATGGGCGGAGCCCTACACACAGTACAATACAATGGAAATGAAACTGAAACCAACCACAGTCACAGGCAGAGAAATACTGATGAGTGATGAATGGAATATTTCATCACAGCTACCGGGGCTAAAAGGGTTCATTTATGAGGATAGTGTAGGGTTGTATTCCCTTGAGTATAGGAGATCAAGGGGTGATCTAATTGAGGTTTTTAAGATGATTAAAGGAGCTGATAGAGTAGACAGAGAGGAACTATTTCGTCTGGCGGGGAGAATCCAGAACAAGGGGGCATAACCTTAAAATTAGAGCTAGGCCGTACAGGGGTGATGTCAGGAAGCACTTCTTCACACAAAGGGTGGTGGAAATCTGGAACTCTTTTCCCCCAAAAAGCTTTTAAGACTGGGGGGTCAATTGAAAATTCCAAAACTGAGATTGAGATTAAGGATAACGGAACCAAGGCGGGGAGATGGAGTTAAGATACAGATCAGTCATGATATAATTGAATGGCGGAACAGGCTTGAGGGGCTGATTGACCTACTCCTATTCCAGGGGGGGCGATTTTAACCCTATTCGCTCAGCAGAAACCTGGCGGGAGGGCAGTAAAAATCGCCCTGGCTCTTACCTGGCCAAAAACCGCCCATCATCGCAGCATCTGCAATTTTAACCCGCTCTCCTAAGCAGGCGGCAAGGACACGGCGCCCGGAGCCCAACAGGGTCCTTCTTTACAGATGCATGTTGCGGCCCAATGACATCATTGAGACCCGACTGTAATTTTAACTCGGGGCCTGAGTGGGGAATCCACCGGGAGTTAAAATTCACAGCCATGTTCCTGATACATTGAAAGATGTGACCACACCATCTCTTGGATTTCTTACATACACGCACCCAATTTTGTACAGGCTGAACCCTGGCCTTGTAGGGCGCGTTTGTAAGATAAAGTAGCCCCTTTCAGGCTCTTGGTTTGCATTTGACTGGGTGAAAGCCTCACCGCTGGTATTCCGGGTAGGATTTTTCGATTGACGCAGAAAGCTGAGGTGCAGCTGCGGCACTTGTCATGCCCCCTGGCAGAGACTCATTCCTGCCTCACTCTCATCAATGGCGCGTCTTTGCCAACGCGCCGAGGCAGCAGGGTAAGAGGGCACCGGTTCAAGTGAGTGAAGGCCAAGTTCCTGACAGACAGCAGGAGGCATTTCACTGCACAGGGAACGGGCTGCTAGGAAGAGTGGGTTGAAGCCGGATGCTGCATTCAGCCACAGCTCAGTGGCAGCATCCTCGCCTCTCTGAGTCAGAAGGTTGCTGCTTTCACAGTCCCACTTAAGTTCAGCTCATGCACCTATCCCTCAAACAACACCCCGCCCCCATTTAAAAAATAAATAGATTAACAGCTCATTTATCTCACTCGCTCTGTGCGGGACCTTGCTGTGCAAAAGAATCGGCTGCCACGTTCGCCTGCCAAACACTTCAAAAGTAATTCGTTGGCTGCGAAGCACTTCGGGACGTGAAAGAAGGTTCACGCTTTTCTTTTTTCTGGTATCGCAGAAGCCCCTTTCCGCTGAAAGAAGGTCCGCCAGTGTGTGGCCAGGTTCACTGCGTTTCGAATTCACAATGTGAGGTGGACTCGGAGACCGGTGACCAAACAACACCCACGCTTGGTCTTCTCTCTGAAGTTGTGTCACGCGGTGGGACCGGCAGTGTGGGACGACGCTCCGTCACGGGAGAGCTGAGGGCCTGGCACAGCAGGCCGTCTACCGCCGGAATAAAATGGCCGCCCCAAAGGGAGGTGGCGCCAGCAGCAGCCATTTTGGGATTCTCTACCCCGGTGGGGGGGGGGAGGTGGTGGAGAGTTGGGGTGGCCGTGGATGCTCAGTCAATGAGTATATTCAAGAATGAGGTCGATAGATCTTTGGACACTAAGGGAATCAAGGGATATGGGGATCGGATGGGAAAGTGGAGTTGAGAGTAGAAGATCAGCCATGATCTTATTGAATGGCGGGCAGGCTCGAGGTGTCGAATGGCCGACTCCTGCTCCTATTTCTTATGTTCTCAACTTCACTCAGGCCTGTACTTTGGCCATTTAAATAGAGAACAAAATGATCTTTTGAGGTGGTCCTCCCTGCCTCCAGAACATCTGTGTCACCTAACTTATTTTAGAAACATAGAAACATAGAAAAATAGGAGCAGGAATAGGCCATTCGGCCCTTCGAGACTGCTCCGCCATTCAATATGATCATGACTGATCCTCTATCTCAATACCATATTCCCGCTCTCTCCCCATACCCCTTGATGCCTTTTGTGCCTAGAAATCTATCTATCTCCTTCTTAAATATATTCAGTGACTTGGCCTCCACAGCCTTCTGTGGTAGAGAATTCCACAGGTTCACTACCCTCTGAGTGAAGAAATTTCTCCTCATCTCAGTCCTAAATATCCTACCCCGTATCCTGAGACTGTGACCCCTCATTTTAGACCCCCCCAGCCAGGGGAAACATCCTCCCTGCATCCAGTCTGTCTAGCCCTGTCAGAATTTTATACGTTTCAATGAGATCCCCTCTCATTCTTCTAAACTCTAGTGAATACAGGCCCAGTCGACCTAATCTCTCCTCATAGCACTTATGCACTTGCAATCTTTGAAACTACATGGAGAAGGTCAGTAGCAGAGCCGTCCTTGCGTTTGGCTGTGAACTGGGCACTCGGGTTGCCTGCTGGCTGCCTGATGTCAAAGTTCAACCCAGAAGCTCTTTACTGAGCTGCTTTTCCACCATCCAACCCTTCTTGCAGCATATTCCCGCTCTCTCTCCATACTCCTTGATGCCTTTTGTGTCAAGAAATTTATCTTATCTCCTACTTAAATATATTCAGTGACTTGGCCTCCACAGCCTTCCGTGGAAGAGAATTCCACAGCTTCACCACCCTCTGAGTGAAGAAATTTCTCCTCATCTCAGTCCTAAATGTCCTACCCCATATCCTGAGACTGTGACCCCTCGTTCTAGACCCCCCAGCCAGGGGAAAGAGCCCCCAGCGACTTGTTTTCTTATTCCTCTTCTGGTTCCTAGCCTGGCTGACAGTTCCAAAGGTGCCTTGTGCCTTCCAGTACCTTGCACAACGGGTCTTTCTGCATGCGCGAGCTAGAAGATATTACGCCATGATAAGCATTGTCACCGTGCCGTTGCCTGAGGTGCACTTCCAACAGGGCTATTGGGGGGAAAGAGCAGGGCGGGTGGAGCGTAGGACTATTCGGACAGCTCTTTCAAAGAGCCGGCACAGGCACGATGGGCCGAATGGCCTCCCTCTGTGCCGTATCATTCTATAATCAGCCATGATCGCATTGAATGGCGGAGCAGGCTCGAGGGGCCGAATGGCCTACTCCTGCTCCTATCCTCTATGTAAAGCGCTTTGGGACGCCCTGAGATTGTGAAAGTCGCTGTATAAATGCAAGTTCCCTCTTTCTTACTTTTAGTTTTGAACGCACTCCCCCAAAATACAATTCTGATACCCTATGCAATAAAAACTGAACTTGATGTATTATTCTGTCTCCGTAAACCAGCGGCCCAGATCATTTGGCTGCCATCTCAGTCTGTGCACGACATCAAAAGAAGTTGAAAAAACGGATTAAAAATGAGAATTTTTTTTTTTTACTTCTTAAATGGCAGACTGCTGGGAATTTGAGAAGATTTATTACAGGGCTATTTTCTTCATGGTGTTGTGAATACTATTCTTCCTCGAGAACACTTTGACCCAGCTACAGGTGATTCATTAACAGCCAAACAGCACCCAAGATTCCTCACAGCAGCCTGCGGTTCTCAAGGCCATTTCTGGCAGTGGAACGATCATTTTTTCTCACTGCATTTGTGCTCTACTGGGGAAAACATTCAATAAAAAGGTTCCATTACACACAAAAACAGCATGTTCTCAGAGGATATTACATTAGAAGAAAGTTCCGCTACATCTTTATAAATCACTGGGTTAGGCCCCAGCTGGAGTATTGTGACCAATTCTGGGCACCACACTTTAGGAAGGATGTCAAAGCCTTAGAGAGGGTGCAGAGATTTACTAGTATGGGACCAGGGCATGAGGGACTTCAGTTATGTGGAGAGGCTAGGGAAGATGAAGTTGTTCTCCTTAGAGTAGAGAAGGTTAAGGGGTGATTTAATAGACGTGTTCCAAATTATGAAGTGTTTTTACATAGGATTACATAGGATATACGGCACAGAAACAGGCCATTCGGCCCAACCAGCCCATGCTGGCGTTTATGCTCCACTCGAGCCTCCTCCTGTCTTTCCTCATCTAAATCTATCAGCATAACCCTCTATTCCCTTCTCCCTCATATGCTTGTCTCGCCTCCCCTTAAATGCAACAAAACTATTTGCTTCAACCACTCCCTGTGGTAGTGAGTTCATCATTCTCACCACTCTCTGAACTGTCTTCTGAATTCCCTATTGGATTTCTTGGTGACTATCTTATATTGATGGCCTCTAGTTCTGCTCTTCCCCACAAGTGGAAACATTGGGCTGGATTTTCATTGGGTCGTGGAGTCGGGATTGTAGTGTATGTGCCTTTAAGAGCCCCATGTGTGCTGTAATGCCGGTAATGGCCACTCGGGCTATATAAGCCTGTATATTGTGTTATATCCGTTAGTACCCCTCCAGACTTTGCTTAGTAAACACTTAAGAACCAACTCCTGTCTTCAGTGTCTTTATCAACACACAGACACAACAGTGGCGACGAAGTGGAAACGGACTTACCTGCAATTCGGCATCACCTCAAGGACATCGATTCCTCTGGCTTCCAGAAGACTCAAGAAAGTGAAAGAAGCTGTAGTTTCACCAGCTGGCCAAGCTGGTGGCAGGTACTGCGCTAATCCTTCCTGGGCGTCAGGCTGGGGCTCCAGCGGCTGGCTCTACAGCTGGGACAAGCAGCGAAATCGGAGGCAAGCAGTAACAGTCGGGGAGGGAGCACTCGGGAGACGGCCGCGGCTGCAAGCAGGTCGGCGTTCAGACCTAGAGAGAGAGTCCGGCGGGAACGAGTCTCCAACTGTAAATAAAGAAATAAATTTTAAAAAGAATGGAAACCACGGGAAACAGCGTTGTCATCGGCAGCAGTGGCGGGAAAGCACGGGAAGCGCCATATCTTTTCTGCAGAAAAGAAAGAAAAGCGCGGGAAGCGCCATATCTTTTCTAAGATGCCTAATTCTGGCAATATTGATGCTTTTGATAATGAGATAGAGGATTGACCACATATGTGGAAAGAATAGAGGTACATTGCACTGCAAATGGAATAGAAGATGAAAAAAAAGCTTCAGTACTTCTAAATCTAATGGGCACAAAGACATACAAGCTGTTACGAAACTTAATCACTCCAGCCGAACCGATGGACAAGAATTTTAAGGAGATTGTTGATACCCTACACTGCCAATTCGAGGCAGGACTGGCAGATTCTCTATGAGACAAATTCGTCTGCGGTCTCCTAAGTGAAGGAACACAAAAAAGGCTACTTTCTGAGAAAGATTTAACACTGGAAAAGGCTTTCAGTGCAAGAGGAGCTGCAGAGATACAGCAAAAGCCACAGGACTTCGGCACCCATAAAATGACACGGGGTTTCGAGAGATGCTATCGCTGCGGCAGATCCACCCATGACCAGAGGGACTGCTGGTTCAAGGACAAAGCATGTAGGCAATGCGGAAAGATGGGACACATTACACGTGTATGCCAATCTGGAAACAAAAAATCCACTAACAGGAAAAAAATCAATAAGGAAAAGCACAGAAAGGTACAAATGATGATGGACAGTAGCTCCGAAGATCAGAAGAGTGATAGCGACTCCGGGAACAAGAGACTAAGCTCTCTCAAATTACATAATGTAATTGCCAAAGAAGATTACCAGACCATTTGGGTTACCCTCACAATAGCAGGGTCCCCAGTTAAAATGGAGCTAGATACAGGATCAGCTCTGACCGTCATAAATCGATGGGATTACGAGCGGCTATTTCCGCATATACCTTTAAAAGACACATCCATTATCTTGAAAACATATACGGGGCAGAAAGTATACCCCAAAGGAAAAATAAGGGTGCCTGTTGTATACAACGGCAAGGAAATACAGAAGTTGTATTTATACGTTCTACAAGATGGTGGTCCACCGCTGTTGGGTTGTGAATGGATCAGGAAAATACATTTAGACTGGCACTCCATTCAGGCACTGACGGTGATCAGTAAGGAAAAAAATAATGATGACATCATACCTGAACGATTAAAAGACATCTTGGCCAACGCCAAGGAAGTGTTTCAAGAGAAACTAGGAACCTTGAAAGGCATCACCATCTCAATAAAAGTGGAAGATGCAGCAATTCCCAAGTTTTTTAAGGCAAGACCGGTGCCATACACAATTCGTCCAGCAGTCGAGGCAGAGCTGGAGAATTTGGAAAAGGCAGGCGTATTATCTAAAATAGATTGGAGTGAGTGGGCAACACCCATCGTCCCAATCATGAAGAAAGCATTGAAGAATGATAAATCTGAAGAACAGAGAAAAATTCGCATCTGTGGAGACTTCAAGGTGACTGTAAACCCGGTCCTTCACACGGTACAGTATCCTCTTCCGAAGATAGAAGATATTTTTGCCTCACTGTCCGGAGGGAAACGTTTCACCAAAATTGACTTGGCACAGGCATATCTACAGATGGAGGTTGAAGAGGCCTCTAAAAAATATCTCACGATAAATACACACAAAGGTCTGTACCAGTACAATCGACTAGTTTTCGGAGTAGCATCCGCTCCAGCTATCTGGCAAAGAACTGTGGAGCAAGTCCTCCAAGGGATTCCGGGTACTCAATGCTACCTAGACGACATCCTTGTAACAGGAGAAAACGACAATGAGCACCTTGCCAATTTGGAGCAGGTGCTCACTAGGCTGAGAGAACGGGGCCTACGAGCAAATCGCCCCAAGTGCGAATTTTTCCGAAATCAAATATCATATTGTGGCCACATAATAAATAAGGAAGGGTTGCATAAGTCACCTGAAAAAATTGAAGCGGTCATAAAAGCCCCAGCACCTGAAAATGTTTCACAATTAAGGTCGTTCCTGGGATTAATAAATTACTATCATAAATTTTTACCGAACTTATCAACTCTTCTACACCCTCTTAATGAACTGCTACAAACAGGAGTAATTTGGAAATGGAACGAAGACTGTAAACGTGTCTTCCATAAATGCAAAGACTTAATCACATCCAAAGAAGTTTTGGCTCATTACAACCCATCACTGCCAATCAGACTGGCGTGCGATGCATCCCCTTACGGCATAGGAGCAGTATTATCGCATAAATTCCCTGATGGCTCGGAACGGCCGATAGCTTTTCCGTCACGCTCATTGAACTTAGCTGAGCGTAACTATGCCCAAATCGACAGGGAAGCACTCAGCCTGGTATGGGGAGTGAAGAAATTCAACCATTACCTACACGGACAAAAATTTACCTTGTTGACTGACCATCAACCCCTCATCTCCATATTCAACCCTAAAAAGGGTGTTCCCATTATGACAGCGCAAAGGCTACAGAGGTGGTTCCTTTTTCTAGGGGCACACCAATACAACATAGAATACAAAGGATCAAAACAGCATGGGAATGCTGACGGTTTATCGCGCCTACCGTTGCCAACGGTAGAAGAGGCACCTACAGTAGACCCAGTGGAGATGTTCCACTCTACCATAGTGGAATGTCTACCAGTAACAAATTCTGCCATTGAAAGGGAAACGAGAAATGACCCGACTCTCTCACGGGTCTATGATTTAACAGTGAAGGGATGGCCAGCACATGGCGAACCACTGTTGCCAGCATTCTTGCAAAGAAGAGAACAGCTATCAGTGTGCTGAGGAACATTGATGTGTGGATCCAGAGTGGTGATTCCACTCAAACTCCAGGATAAAGTGCTAAAGGAGCTTCACGAGGGGCATCTGGGTGGAGTGAAAATGAATAGCCTAGCCAGGGCGCTTGTATGGTGGCCAGGTATCGATGGAGACATCAAAGAATTGACCAAGAGCTGCCTAGGATGCCAGAAGGTCCAAAACGCTCCACCACAAGCCCCTCTACATCCATGGGAGTGGCCCTCATCTCCCTGGCAAAGGGTACACATCGACTTTGCTGGTCCATTTATGGACTCAATGTTCTTAATCGCGGTTGATGCACACTCCAAGTGGCCGGAGGTAATAAAGATGTCCTCCACCACCACGGAAAAAACCATCACAGTATTAAGGACCATATTTGCCAGGAATGGGCTGCCGGAACAGATCTGTTCTGATAATGGACCGCAATTTGTGTCCGAAGAATTCAGGAAGTTCTTAAAAAACAATGGGGTTAAGCACTACACGTCCGCCCCATACCATCCCGCCACCAATGGATTGGCTGAAAGGTTTGTGCAGACCTTCAAGAAGGCCATAAAGGCCATGGGTACTGAAGACATAAAACTTCAGCTCAAGGTGGATAACTTCTTGTTCGCATACAGGAATGCAACACATATGGTTACCAACCAAACTCCTGCCATGATGTTCTTCAATAGAAACCTAAGATGCCGGCTGGATTTGGTCAAGCCCAACATCAGAAGGGACATGGAGAACCGGCAGTTTCAAGGCATGAATGAAAGGCCAACTAGAACCTTCCAGATAGGTCAACAAGTTTTGGCCCGGGACTACCGTACCGAGAAATGGCAGCCTGGAACTATCTGCACACGACTAGGACCACTGATGTATACCGTGGACATCGGAGAAAGCATAATAAGGCGCTATGCTGACCAAATCATAGAGTCATCCGAAAAGGGACAACCTACACCACAACTCTATACGCCTAACGATGAAGTAGAGATACCCATATCTACCTCCGATCCGGTGATACTGGAACCCGATGAACCCGACACTGGCATTCAAGCCGAATCAGCCTTGCCAAAAGAACCTACTACACCACCAGAAACTACTACACCACCGAGGCATTATCCGGACTGAGTCAGGAAGCCTCCAGAGAGACTGACTTATAATTAATTAACTACAGCAATGTGTATATTATTTTTCTTATAACATGTAATTAATAATTACTTAAAATATGATGTACTGGTTAGCTAAAAGGGGAGGAATTGTAGTGTATGTGCCTTTAAGAGCCCCATGTGTGCTGTAATGCCGGTAATGGCCACTCGGGCTATATAAGCCTGTATATTGTGTATATCCGTTAGAACCCCCCCCAGACTTTGCTTAGTAAACACCTATGAACCAACTCCTGTCTTCAGTGTCTTTATCAACACATGGACACAACAGGGATTGGAGGCATGTGGGGGTTTAAAATCCCAAAATCGGGGGTCCCGCCCCCATCCTGCCCCCAACCCATCTCCATGCCCGTTTCCCAGGAGGCGGGTACCCGACCCGCACTGGGACCCGCCTCCCCAAGGCGGGAAGGGGTTCAGTTCCAATTAACTGCCTGTTAACAGGTAGTTAAAAGGCAGTTTTTAGCCTAATCCCTATTTTCATTGTTGAAATGTGGGATTCCCGACAGCTCTAAACCATGCCAAGTTAGCGAGGTGGGCCGTCGGGATGAAGGGCTTGGAGGGGGTCGAGATGTCCGGTGTTCAGGTGAGTGATGGGTGCATGAGTGCAGAGGTAAGTGTGTTTGGTCTGTGTAAAGTGTTTAAAGAAGTTCTGCTAACCTTTACTTACCTTTACAGCCTTCCTTCCTTCAGGTCTCGGAAGTCCCTCATCTCACCGGCACAGAAAGCAGAATGGCCGCCAGCTGTCAAAATCTGCAGCATTCAGCTTTCTGTTCCAGGGAGATCTCTAAATCATCCTGAGAGGAAGGAATTTAGCTGGAGTACAGCTTGTCAGTGTTTGACAGCTTCAAACAGCTGTGAAACGTTGATATTTCATCTGTCAAAAGGGCTTGACAGATGAAATTTCAATCTGTGACGTCACCTGTTGCCGGGTGGCCCTTAATTGGCCTGCTGAGCCCGCTGGGCGGGCTCAACAAGGTCAATCAAGTCTAAATCGCGTGGGTTGGCTAGAACTCGATGCAGGCAGGACTACAAACCCAAAAGTTGTAGCCCCGCCTCCTACCCGCCTCCTCAATGAAAATCCAGCCCATTCTCTGTGTATCAAAATTTTTAAGACCTCTATTAGGTCACCCCTCAGTCTTCTTTTTTCAAGAGAAAAGAGACCCAGCCTGTTCATCCTTTCCTGATATGTATACCCTCACATTTCTGGTATCATCCTTGTAAATCTTCTCTGCACCCTCTCCAGTGCCTCTATATCCTTTTTATAATATAGATAGAGTAGATAAGGGGAAACTGTTTCCACTTGCAGGAGGGTCGGTATCCAGAGGACACAGGTTAAGGTAATTGGCAAAAGAACCAGAGGGGGAGATAGGAAAACATTTTTTACGCAGCGAGTTGTTATGATCTGGAACACGCTGCCTGAAAGGGCAGTGGAAGCAGATTCAATAATAACTGTCAAAAGGAAATTGGATATAGGCTTGAAAATCTGCAGGACTGTTGGGAAAAAGCTGGGGGAGTGGGACTAATTGGACAGCTCTGTCAAAGCACAATGGACCAAATGGCCTCCTTCTGTGCTGTAAGATTCTATGATTCTACGATACGTGAAGCAATTTGCCCTTTCAAGAAAGCCAGCTGGGAGACAGACGAGGGTTTGCGAAGGGCTTGGTATCTGTTACAATTCAACTGCCTGCCAAGTAAACAAACAATCACAATTTAACATCTTTTGTAGAGTCTTGAGTTTCCATCCTAAAAAAATATTAAGCAAACGTCACAGAGATACGTTTGCAGGACACAGTTTCGGATGAAGAAGACCCTTCGTCCCACTTGATTTCATCTCCCCATTACAGCTTCCAGTTGCCAACCACCCTCTCAAACAACCCCTGATGGCCACTGCTCGTGTACACATCTTGCTGCTGTTCTGAGGCGGGTGCTCCTCGGATCCAAAGGTGACGACCCACCTGGAGCACTGCGTGCAGTTTTTGGGCACCGCACCTCAAGAAGGGTATATTGGTCTTTGAGGGGTTATGGCACAGATTCACTAGAATGATACCGGGGCTCAGAGGGTTAAATTACGAGGACAGGTTGCATAAATTTGACTTGTATTCCCTTAGGTATAGAAGATTGAGGGGTGATCGGATCGAGGTGTTTAAAATGTTAAAATGATTTGCTAGGGTGGATATGGAGAAATGATTTCCTCTGGTGCGGGAATGAAGAACAAGGGGACATAATCTTAAAATTAGAGCCAGGCCGTTCAGGAGCAAAACCAGGAAGCACTTTTTTCCACATAAAGTGTAGTGGAAACCTGGAATTCTCTCTTCCAACAGACTGTGGATGCTGGGAGAAGTGGCACTTTCAAGGCTGAGATCAATAGATTCTTGTTAGGTAAGAGTATCAATGGATACAGAGCAAAGGCAGGGAAATGGAGTTGAGATACTGATCAGACCTGATCTCATTGAATAACGGAGCAGGCCTGAGGGGATGAATGGCCTACTCCGGTTTCTAATGTTACTGTTGTAAGGGGTTTTCGATCGACGAGGTCTCTCTCTCTCTCTCTAGAAGCCTCTCTCTTGCACAGTAATTCACCGAGTGGTTCGACCCACTCACCCCTTAGGTTCTGTACACTGGACTTTGAGGCAGGAACTGCAATGTAGAGAATACTCTGTAGACCAAGTTTAATGAAACGAAAAGAAATTTTATTGCACAAAGGAAAAATTGAATGTAAGCCAATAAGGTACATGGGAGGGAAAAACAAATCATAATACAGTACTAACCAACATATCTACAGGCATATTATGCTTTACAAGGTTCATCATGAAATAGGGAAGCACACGGAACATCGAGGGACAACAACTCATTGTTAATTATCCCCTAAAATGCCCACCCCCTAAGCCTAGCTAGATTAGATTATGAGGGGCCAGAAACATGCTCACCAATCCCAGTTAGAAAACAGAGGTTTTGAAGTCTGCATTTTGGTCCTCTCAGGCGTCCTGTCTCCACATGGTCAGCGGAACGCAGCGGGCTGCGACACACTCTTCTCTCCCTCGAGGTGATGGACTCGGATAGGCTGGATGTTAGCAGGCCTGGACATCGGTGTGGAGAGAGGCCATCTGTTTGACCATTTTCATATAGGTTTCTTCTTGTCTCGTCAACGTCCCGGGGTTGGTCGATGATCTCCCGACAGTTACCCCGGGGCTGGATGCTGACTTGATCTCCCCTCTCGAACCTCTCCGAACTCGAATCTCGATCCTCCGTCGTCTCCACTCGAACTCTGCACCAATGAAGCTGATGCTCCTCGATGGCTACCGAAACCCGATGGTCTCCGATCCGAATCTTTCTCCTCCTTTCAACACTACCCCAGGACTCCAATCCAAATTCCTTCTTCCACCCTTCAACCTTACCCCAGGACTCCAGTTATACTTTTCCATGGAGGCCCTTATCTCCCGCCAAATCAAGGTTAGTCTTTGTTTAACTTTTGGCGGGCTTGCAGCACAGCGGGGTAGTCTTTGTTTTTAAAGTATCTTCGGGATGGCCGGTAACTGCCATCTCTGGTCTGGAACGACCCTGTATTGTCTTTAATGTCCCTCTTCGAACTTGAATCTGTTCCCCTTTGTCTGGGTAAACATTTAGATGGCCTTTATCTACAGGCCGATCTGATCGGATCTGCATCCAATCTATATGTATGGGGCTCTGTCTGGTTTCGTTTTCCCTGAAACTGCCTTCCAGAACCTACTGTGGGCTGAATCCACAAAAGCTGTCTGGGGACTGAAGGAACCATTTTTAAGTGTCCCAAAAGCTGGTCACGGGGTCTGGCAGCCATTTTGTGTGTCCCTTTTTCTGGGCTTCTTTTAAAACAGTCTTTAAAAGTTAAGGCCTTTTCTGCCAATAGACCCTTATAGGACAATGTTCAATTTTGCGAATTTTACACTGTGTTACTATGCACAGTATGCAGATGCCTACATTCATTCCTGCACACAGTGGGAAATCTAGTCCACAATGATTGACATACGGCTGCACAGAACTGCAAATAATTCAGGTAGCTGAGGATAATGTCCAATTTCATCATTGTAACTGTCATTCACTAACATTGCCTTCTACTCACTCAGGTTTTTTATTTTCTAAAGCCTAATTTATTTAAGTTCCTTTGTGCCCTTCTCCATCACTTTACTGCAGTGCAGCTTCATTCACTGCCCCGCTTTCTTGCAACTTGCACCTTGGGATGTCTTACGTTAAAGGCCGCTGTGCAAAAATGCAAGTTGCTGTTGCTGTTGCTCTCTTCCGTTGAACGTGTCGACTCCTTGCTGGAGTACGGTTCCAAAAGGCACCCGGTGACCTCGCGTACATCTCTAAAGTGGCCATTCTTCATGTGTGAACTGAGGGGGGTGACCTGATGGAGGTCTTTAAGATTAGGAAAGGGGTTCGATAGGGTAGGTGCAGAGAAGATGTTTCCACTTGTTCAGGGAGTCCAAAAACCAGAGATCATAAATATAAGATGGCCACCAATAAATCCACCAAGGAATTCAGGAGAAACTTCTTGACCCAGAGAGTGGTGAGAATGTGGAACTCGCTACTAATTGAGGCAAATGGCAAAGATGCATTTACGGGGAGGCTAGATAAACACATGAGGGAGAAAGGAATACAAGGATATGCTGATAGGGTGAGCTGAAGAGGGGTGGCAGGAGGCTCGCATGGAGCATAAACGCTGGCATGGACCAGTTGGGCCAAATGGCCTGTTTCTGTGCTGCCCATTCTATATAACTTGATGATAAGTTATTTTCTGACTTTGCAATCTCAGCAAGAAGCCTCATCACTGAGGATGTATATCAGAAATTCAGAGGAGTGGGGGCGGGGGGGGGGAGGTGAAATAACAAATGATTTCAAACCATTTAAAACAATGGTCTAAACATTGTGCAGGGCTGCATCTGAAAGCACGTTTCCTCATTTTGATGGCAATGTTTGGCATCTGACCTTGAATTCCAAATAAAAACATAGAAACATAGAAACATAGAAGATAGGAGCAGGAGTAGGCCATTCGGCCCCTCGAGCCTGCTCCGCCATTCAATGAGACCATGGCTGATCATCCAAACTCAGTACCCTGTCCCTGCTTTCTCCCCATATCCCTTGATCCCTTTAGCTTAAGAAATATATCTAACTCCTTCTTGAATATATTTAATGAATTGGCCTCCACTGCCTTCTGTGGTAGAGAATTCCACAGGTTCACCTCTCTCTGGGTGAAGAAATTCCTCCTCATCTCTGTCCTAAATGGCTTACCCCTTATCCTTAGACTGTGACCCCTGGTTCTGGACTCCCTGACCATCGGGAACATCCTTCCTGCATCTAGTCACTCTAGTCCTGTTAGAATGTTATAAGTTTCAATGAGGTCCCCTCTCATTCTTCTAAATTCCAGTGAGTATAAGCCCAATCGACCCAATCTCTCCTCATTCCTGCCATCCCAGGTATCAGCCTGGTGAATCTTCGCTGCACTCCCTCCATGGCAAGAACATCCTTCCTCAGATAAGGCGACCAAAACTGCACACAATACTCAAGATGTGGTCTCACCAAGGCCCTGTACAACTGCAGCAAGACATCCTCGTTCCTGTACTCAAAAATATCGCTACGAAGGCCAACATACCATTTACCTTCTTAACCGCCTGCTGCACCTGCATGCTCACCTTCAGCGACTGGTGCACAAGGACACCCAGGTCTCGTTGCACTTTCAACACGATCTCATTCAGCAACTCTGCCTTAATTCAAAGTTGGTGCATCCTTCTCAACCGGAGGGATAATGGGCTTCTTTAGCTCAATTTCCAGAGCCTGCCTGAGAAATATCCAGTTCGGGCATCGATCTTCGACTTTGGCAAACTCCTCCGATCTTCGCCATCTACCAAAGTGTCTCTGTTTCTGATCAATGCTGCAGCACGTTCTTCATTCCCAGGGGCCTGTCAAACAATAGGCTTCTCCCACTTTCCCTCCGTCTACCAAAGTGTCTCTGTTTTTAACTAATGTTGCAGCATATTCTTCATTAAGCAGCTGGGTGATGATGGCATTGCCAACCGTGAGTGGGAGTTCAGCACAGCGATGGAAGAATTCTGGTATTTTTTTGCTTTTCAGCCTCTGAGACTATGCTGCGAGGGGCTGAAGATCAAATTCTATAAATAATATTTGACAGGAGAGCAAAAAAATCAATCCACAATAACAAGTTACATTTCTATAGCGCCTTTAGCGTTGCAAAATGTCCCAAGGTGCTTCACTGGAGCGTTAGCAAACAAAATTTGACACCGAGCCACATCAGGAGATAGTAGGACAAAAGCTTGGTCAAAGAGGTCAGTTTTAAGGAACGTCTTAAAGGAGGAGCGAGAGGTAGAGATGCAGAGCGGTTTAGGGAGGGAATTCCAGAGTTTAGGGCCTGGGCAGTTAAAGGCACGGCCGCCAATATTGGAGCGATTAAATTGGGGATTCACAAGAGGCCAGAATTGGAGAAGCGCAGAGATCTCAGAGGTGAGCAGGGATAGGGATGGTTTGGAAAACAAGGATGAGAATTTTAAAATCAATGTTGGTCAGTGAGCACAGGGGTGATGGGTTTAACTCTGTGGTTTATAGTTTCTAAGCTCTCTGTGGAGTAGCAGGGACCATTTGTAAAATCAGAGCCCTTAAATATCCCATTTAACTGTAGTGTAATTGGTGAGATTGATTTGATTTAATTTAATTGCAATTAACTAAAGGGTAAATCATGGCAGAACAGCCCGGTGCTGTGGTATGCTCCTCCTGCGCTATGTGGGAACTCAGGGACACTTCCTGTGTCCCTGACAACCATGTGTGCAGGAAGTGTATCCAGCTGCAGCTACTGGCAGACCGCATTGCAGCGCTGGAGCGGCAATTGGATGCACACTGGACCATTCGCAATGCTGAGGACGTCGTGAATAGCACGTTTAATCAGTTGGTCACACCGCAGGCAAAGGTTGGACAGGCAGAAAGGGAATGGGTGACCAACAGACAGAGTACTAGGCACAGGCAGGTAGTGCAGGGGTCCCCTGTGGACATCCCCCTCTCAAACAGATACACCACTTTGAGTACTGTTGGGGGGAATGGCTTATCAGAGGAAGGCAGCAGCAGCCAACTTCCTGGCACCAGGGGTGGTTCTGCTGCACAGGACGGGAGGAAAAAAAGGGGTAGAGCTATAGTAATAGGGGATTCTATTGTAAGGGGAATAGATAGGCGTTTCTGCGGCCGCAAACGAGACTCCAGGATGGTGTGTTGCCTCCCTGGTGCAAGGGTCAAGGATGTCTCAGAGCGGCTGCAGAACATTTTGGAAGGGGAGGGTGAACAGTCAGTTGTCGTGGTGCATATAGGTACCAACGATATAGGTAAAAAACGGGATGAGGTCCTAAAAGCTGAATATAGGGAGTTAGGAGGTAAATTAAAAAAATAGGACCTCAAAGGCAGTAATCTCAGGATTGCTACCAGTGCCACGTGCTAGTCAGAGTAGAAATAGAAGGATATTTCAGATGAATACGTGGTTAGAGGAATGGTGTGAGGGGGAGGGATTCAAATTCCTGGGACTTTGGAACCGGTTCTGGGGGCGATGGAACCAGTTCAAACAGGACGGTCTGCACCTGGGCAGGGCTGGGACCAATGTCCTAGGGGGAGTGTTTGCTAGTGCTCTGGGGAGGGTTTAAACTAAAATGGCAGGGGGTTGGGAACCTGAGCAGGGGGACAGAGGAAAGGGAAACAAGGATAAAAGAAAAAGATAGGAAGGAGAAAAACAAAAGTAGCAGTCAGAGAAATCAACAGTTTAAATCAAACATGGCCGCAGTAAATAATAATTCTAATAGGTCTAAGAGCATTAAAAACACAAGCCTGAAGGCTTTGTGTCTTAATACGAGGAGCATTCGTAATAAGGTGGATGAATTAGCTGCGCAAATAGAGGTAAACGATTATGATTTGATTGGGATTACGGAAACATGGCTCCAGGGTGGCCAAGGCTGGGAACTCAACATCCAGGGGTATTCAATATTCAGGAACGATAGGCAAAAAGGAAAGAGAAGTGGGGTAGCATTGCTGGTTAAAGAAGGGATTAACACAATTGTAAGGAAGGATATTAGCTCTGATGATGTGGAATCTGTATGGGTAGAACTGAGAAATACCAAGGGGCAGAAAACATTAGTAGGAGTGGTATATAGACCTCCAAACAGAAATGCGGAGGTTGGGGATGGCATTAAAAGGGAAATTAGAGAAACGTGCAATAAGGGCACAGCAGTCATCATGGGTGACTTTAATCTACATATAAATTGGGCTAACCAAATTACAGGAAACTTTGCTATATCCGGCACCGACGGGACCAAGCTGTTGCTGATCTTTAAAACTGCCGGACATACCAGCGTTAATGTTGAAGCATACAGAGGTTTTCATCTCCGTATCTGACAACAAACACTGTTGCTTAGCAACAGCTTCAAACAGTCGGCCCGTACTTTGGAAGTGTCTCTGTAGCTTAGCAACAGCTTCAGAGAGACTTTCCAGAGCCTGACTGTTGGAAAGAAAAGCCACAAGAAGAAAAAAAACCTAACAAAACGGCTCCTGATTTCTGCCGGTAGATCGAGGTTTCTGGACATACAACCTCCAGATATACCAAAGTCTACTGTAGTAACAATATTGTGGAGGAGGAATTCCTGGAGTGTTTACGGGATGGTTTCCTGGACCAATATGTCGAGGAACCAACCAGAGATCAGGCCATCTTAGACTGGGTATTATGTAACGAGAAAGGATTAATTAACAATCTTGTTGTACGAGGCCCCTTGGGTTGGAGCAATCATAATACGATAGAATTCTTCATTAAGATGGAGAATTAAGTTGTTGACTCAGAGACTAGGGTCCTGAATTTAAATAAAGAAAACTACGATGGTCTGAGGCGCGAGTTGGGTAGGATTGATTGGGGAATGTCACTCAAAGGGTTGACGGTGGATAGGCAATGGCAAACATTCAAAGACCACATGGATGAACTACAGAATTTGTTCATCCCAGTTTGGCATTAAAATTAAACAAAAAAGGTGACTCAACCATGGCTAACAAGGGAAATTAGGGATAGCATAAGATCCAAGGAGAGGACATATAAATTGGCCAGAAAAAGCAGTAAACCTGAGGATTGGGAGCAGTTTAGGACTCAACAAAGGAAGACAAAAGGATTAATTAAGAAGGGGAAAATAGAATATGAGAGTAAGCTTTCAGGGAAAATAAAAACTGACTGTAAAAGCTTCTATAGATATGTGAAGAGAAAAAGATTGGTGAAGTCAAGCGTAGGTCCCTTGCAGTCAGAATCAGGGGAATTTATAATGGGGAACAAAGAAATGGCAGACCAACTAAATACATATTTTGGTTCTGTCTTCACAAAGGAGGACACAAATAACCTCCCAGAGATGTTGGGGAACATAGGGTCTGATGAAAGGGAGGAACTGAAAGAGATCAGTATTTGTAGGAAAATGGTGTTAAGGTAATTGATGGGGTTGAAGGCCGATAAATCCCCAGGGCCTGATAATCTACATCCAATGGTACTTAAGGAAGTGGCCCTAGAAATAGTAGATGCATTGTTGATCATCTTCCAACATTCGATGGACTCTGGAACAGCACCCATGGATTGGAGGGTAGCTAATGTTACCCCACTATTCAAAAAAGGTGGTAGAGAGAAAATGGGGAATTGCAGACAAGCTTGACATCAGTAGTGGGGAAAGTGCTAGAGTCTATTATAAAAGATGTAATAGCAGAGCACTTGGAAAACAGTGACAGGATCGGACAGAGTCAACATGGAATTACAAAGGGTAAATCATGCTTGACTAATCTACTGGAATTTTTTGAGGATGTAACTGGTAAAATAGATAAGGGAGGACCAGTGGATGTGGTATATTTGGACTTTCAGAAGGCTTTCGATAATGTCCCACATAAGAGATTAGCATGTAAAGTTAAGGCACATGGGATTGGGGGCAAGGTACCCCAGTTATTCACAATGGCACAGAAATTCGGGTCGGGGGCTTCCCGCGGGTGCAAGCCCCCGACCTACACTTACCTAGCGCGCCGGCAGTTGACCTTTTGGCCTGCATGGAATTCCTCTCCGAGGCCTGTCCCAGAGGCTGGCGCGCTATGCTGGCGTGTCCCAGGGGCGTAGTTAGTGCGAAGCATCCCCTGGGATCACGTGAGCAACAGGCAGCCAATCGGAGCAGGGAATGCTCCATTCATAAGTCTTGACAGATAGACCTGTCAAAACGTATAAATGCTGAGGCTGTAAAACTGTACTTTACCTTCAAATATTTTTTTTTTTAAATCACACTTTGTAAATAAACTATAAATGACATTAAATAACTATTTTAAACAAAAATTAAAATTTTTGAAAAAAATAATTTTATAAAAAAACGGGGCTAAAAATAAACTTACCTTGCTTTAAAGTATTTAAAAGTAAAAAACCTGTGGAAAAAAGTTTTAATTTTAAATAATTGACCACTTACCTTGAAAATGAAGTCCTTACGGCTGCTTTTTACATTTCTAAAATGTACAGACTTACCCGCACGTTAAAACCTGAAAAAAAAAAGGAAGTTCAACGCGCACGCGCAGACTCCCGCGCGCACACGTTCCACCTCTGAACTCCTTGGTTCAGAGGATCGGAAGTGCCGGTTTGGCGCGCATGCGTAGTGCATGCAAGATTCCGGCACTTCCATCGGGTCCACGTGTGAGTACTCCATCCGTACTCACGCGTTGAGACCCGAATTTTTGGGCCATTATATATTAATGATCTAGACAAGGGAACTAGATGTAATATCTCCAAATTTGCAGACGACACAAAGCTGGGTGGACGTGTGTGCTGTGAGGAGGATGCCGAGAAACTCCAGGATGATTTGGACAGGTTGGGTGATCGGGCAGAAGCATGGCAGATGCAATATAACGTGGATAAATGTGAGGTTATCCACTTTGGTGGCAAAAACAGGAAGGCAGATTATTATCTGAATGGCAATAGATTGGGAGAAGGGGAAGTGCAACGAGACCTGGGTGTCCTTGTGCACCAGTCACTGAAGTTAAGCATGCAGGTGCAGCAGGTGGTTAAGAAGGCAAATGGTATGTTGGCCTTCGTAGCAAGAGGGTTTGAGTACAGAAACAAGGATGTCTTGCTGCAGTTGCACAGGGCCTTGGTGTGACCACATCTGGAGTATTGTGTGCAGTTTTGGTCGCCTTATCTGAGGAAGGATGTTCTTGCCATGGAAAGGAGTTCAGCGAAGATTCACCAGGCTGATACCTGGGATGGCAGGAATGACGTATGAGGAGAGATTGGATCGATTGGGCTTGTACTCGTTGGAGTTTAGAAGAATGAGAGGGGATCTCATTGAAACTTATAAAATTCTAACAGGACTAGACAGACTAGATGCAGGAAGAATGTTCCCGATGGTTGGGGAGTGCAGAACCAGGGGTCACAGTCTAAGGATAAGGGGTAAGCCATTTAGGACAGAAATGAGGAGGAATTTCTTCAGCCAGAGAGTGGTGAACCTGTGGAATTCTCTACCACAGAAGGCAGTAGAGGCCAATTCATTAAATATATTCAAGAAGGAGTTGTATGTAATTCTCAAGGCTAAAGGGATCAAGGGGTATGGGGAGAAAGCAGGGACAGGGTACTGAATTTGGATGATCAGCCATGATCGCATTGAATGGCGGAGCAGGCTCGAGGGGCTGAATGGCCTGCTCCTGCTCCTAACTTCTATGTTTCTATGTATGTTTGAACGGCACTTGGTGCGAGTTAGGACACGGGTGGCAGAGTTTTGGATGAGCTCTTGTTTACGGAGGGTGGAAAATGGGAGGCCGGCCAGGAGAGGTTTGGAACAGTCAAGTCTAGAGATAGCAAAGGCACAGATGAGTGTTTCAGCAGATGAGCTGAGGCAGGGTCAGAAATGGGAGATGTTACGGAGGTGGAAGTAGGCGGTCTTAAAGATGGAACGGATATATGGTCAGCAGCTCATCTCAGGGTCAAATAGGACATTGAGGTTGCGAATGGTTCTTAGCAGATGGTGAATGGTAAACTGAGAACCACTCCTGCCCCAAAGAACATAAGAACATAAGAAATAGGAGCAGGAGTAGGCCATACGGCCCCTCGGGCCTGCTCCGTCATTCAATGGGATCATGGCTGATCCGAATCTAGACTCACGTCCACTTCCCTGCCCTCTCCCCGTAACCCCTAATTCCCTTATCTGCTGGGAAAATGTCTATCTCCATTTTAAATTTATTTAATGTTGCAGCTTCCACAGCTCTCTGGGGTAGCAAATTCCATAGAATTACTACCCTCTGAGTGAAGAACTTTCTCCTCATCTCAGTTTTGAAAGGGCAGCCCCTTATTCTAAGATTATGCCCCCTAGTTCTAATCTCACCCATCAGTGGAAACATCCTCACCGCATCCACCCGATCAATCCCCCTCACAATCTTATATGTTTCGATAAGATCGCCTCTCATTCTTCTGAACTCCAATGAGTAGAGTCCCAACCTACTCAACCTTTCCTCATACGTCAACCCCCTCATCTCCGGTATCAACCAAGTGAACCTTCTCTGAACCGCCTCGAGAGCAAGTATATCTTTTCTTAAATATGGAAACCAAAACTGCACACAGTATTCCAGGTGTGGCCTCACCAATACCCTGTATAACTGCAGCAAGACTTCCCTGTTTTTATACTCCATCCCCCTTGCAATAAAAGCCAAGATTCCATTGGCCTTCCTGATCACCTGCTGCACCTGCATACTAACTTTTTGTGTTTCATGCACCAGGACCCCCAGATCCCTTTGTACTGTAGCACTTTGCAGTTTCTCTCCATTTAGATAATAACTTGCTCTTTGATTTGAAGGTGTTGGATTCCAAATCTTGCATACAGCCACCCTTGGTTGAAATATAGAGCAACAGATAAGCTCTGCCACCATCTGTGCCTTGATTCTACCACCAAGGGATCATAGACATAGATAGAGGCCTTTATTGCAAGGGGATTGGAGTATAAAAGCAGGGATGTCCTGCTGCAACTGTACAGGGTATTGGTGAGACCACACCTGGAGTACTGCGTACAGTTTTGGTCTCCTTATTTAAGGAAGGATATACTTGCATTGGAGGCAGTTCAGAGACGATTCACTAGGTTAATTCCAGGGATGAGGGGGTTAAATTATGAGGAAAGGTTGAGCAGGTTGGGCCTATACTCACTAGAATTTAGAAGAATGAGAGGTGATCTTATTGAAACCTATAAGATACTAAGGGGGCTCGACAAGGTAGATGCAGAGAGAATGTTTCCCCTCGTGGGGAAATCTAGAACTCGGGGGGCACAGTTTTAGAATAAAGGGTCACCCTTTTAGAACTGAGATTAGGAGGAACTTCTTCACTCAGAGGGTCATAAATCTGTGGAATTCTCTGCCCCAGAGAGCCGTGGAGGCTGGGTCATTAAATACATTTAAGGTGGAGATAGACAGATTTTTGCAAGATAAGGGAGTGAAGGGTTATGGGGAGCGGGCAGGGAAGTGGCTTTGAGCCCAACATCAGCCATGACCTTATTGAATGGCGGAGCAAGCTCGAGGGGCCAAGTGGCCTATTCCTGCTCCTATTTCTTATGTTCTTATACCTATTCATTTCATTTGTTAGCTGCAAGGATGAATGAATTCAAGCTATTAATCCACACTAAAGGTGTTCATCTAAAATGGTTTAAAATCATTACAGTAACAGAACTGGAGGAGACCATTCAACCCTTTGGACTTGTGCTAGTTCTTCACCCAGTTAAATCCAATATGGTCGCATATTATTTCTAAGTTGCGATAGGCCTTTGCTTCTGCTGGGAGCCATCAGTGCTGAAATGTAATGATAGATGGCCTCAGTGTTGATTTTTCTTTCCAGTGCTTGGTCAGTATTCTGCTGCTTTAACGTTTGCTCCCTCTCACAATAATGGCCCAGAAATTCGGGTCGGAGGCTTCCCGCGGGTGCAAGCCCCCTGACCTGCACTTACCTAGCGCGCCGGCCGTTGAGCTGTGGGCCCGCGTGGGATTCCGATCCTGGGCCTGCTCCAGTTGCCGGCGCGCAGTGCTTGCGTATCCCAGGGGCGCAGTTAGTTCGATGCGTCCCCTGGGATCATGTGGGCCATGGAGAGCCAATGGTAGCAGGGAATGCTTCATTCATAAGTTTGACAGGAAGACCTGTCAAACCTATAAATACTATAAGCCCCAAAACCTAACAAATCGGGATGGCAGCTACCTTGAATAGTGAACTTGGAGGTGGTGGTGCTCCCATGCACCTGTTGCCCTTGTCCTTCTAGGTGCCGAAGGTCTTGGGTTTGGGAGGTGCTGCCGAAGAAGCCTTGGCGAGTTGCTGCAGCGCATCCTGTAGATGGTACACACTGCAGCCACGGTACGCCAGTGGTGGAGGGAGTGGATGTTTAAGGTGGGGAGAAGTTTTGGGGAGTTAGGAGGTGAGTCACTCACCACAGAATACCTTGCCGCTGTGCCGAATGAATGAGAGATGTGAAGGGGAGTCTTACCTTGACACTCCTGGTGAGATCATTAAAGTTTTTTCGGCACTGCAACCAGGTCCTTTAGAAAATGCTGGCCACATTCACATTCACCTCTCATCATGTCCAATGACCAATTTTCCATGGGATCTTTTGGCCATCCATGGGGAAGAGGACCTCCTTTCTATTGTGAACCTGCTCCACCAGCACCTCCAGGACTGAAAAATTAAGGGCCCTGCTGGAACTCTTCTGCACCTCCTCTTTAAGATGCTGCAATCCCTTAAACACCATCACCAGTGCCTCCATCAATGCCATAAACCTCTGTGGCTCTATAGCCCCATGACTCAGTCTTCTCAATGGTTCTGAAGTGTGTCATCGCTACCCAATACTGTGCCCGCCACTTCCTCTGCAAATCCTTTCAGCCTCAATAATTGCACATTGCTGCCTCGTAAATAAACATGAATACATAAATTCTCGAAGTTTTCCATTAAAGATATTCTTATTTGCGAAAATTGGCTGAACTTCCCTGAACTGTGCGCCTCATTATTCTCGGGGTGAGGTACAGATAAGAGACATATCGAGAAGGTTTCCCAATGACTAACGCTCATGTATGTTTTTGCAGGGCGCAGATGTGGAAATCAGTGTACTGAGACAGGCTTTGCACCTGTCTGTGTGGCACCATGTTATGCTGAGCTAACCAGGCATTCACTTCAAAAATGGATCATTAAATCCTGCAGGTGTTTATCACGCTGCTCAACATTTCGCGATTTCCTTCGCGCACGAACAGAAATATTTTTCATCTCTTTGAATGAGTTAATTGCGTTTCGCAACCAATGTTACGCTCTCGTTGCTTACAATCGTCAAGACATTAGCAGAATCAACATAACGTTAAGGAAGGGAGGTAAACACACAGCAGTCAGTATGTTAATTGAAAGCAGACAAGGTAAACAACGATCTTGGAATTAAATGTCTCCTAATGGACAGCTGGATTTCTATTCTGTCGTTGCATGTAACGACTTAACACATCACACACTGTAACTCTGACCTCAAAACCATCGTGTGCGCAAAACCAAGCTAAAATGTATGACACGGATTGCTCCTTCTCAGTGCTGCAGCAATGAAGTGACTCATCACATTTGTTTAACAAAAGCTCGCCTCTTCCAACAGTATTAAAAATGGAATGAAAAATGCTCACTCTGGCCAGCCTTTGAGCACGGAAACCTCTGGAATGCATTACCTGAAAGGGCGGTGGAAGCAGCTTCAATTGGATATATACCTGAAGGGGAAAATAATTTTCAGGACAACAGGGAAAGCGCAGGGGAGTGGGACGAATTGGATAGCGTTTTCAAAGAGCCGTCACAGGCACGAGGGGCCGAGTGGCCTCCTTCTGATTCCATGACCCTAAGAACCAGTTCTTTAGCAGGCGATCAGAGGCGGTGGCCTTGAGGTAGTAGTCTTGGAGTCAGATGATGACTACAGAGGGACTTCTGTAGCCTTCGCTTTGATCTTATGACCAATGGTGAAAGTGCAGAATACGAATGATACTCAACCACTGTATAAAAGTTGTATCGGTCCAGTAGGCAGTCATGCTTGAAGTATGTGATAATAGAGATTACAAATGTTTACACCATATGTGTTTACTTTTTTAAATGATTTTACTCACCGGTAAAAATCAGAAGCAAAAAAAACGACCAGATTGTTGCTCATGTTTAACGAGTACAATATCTGTATCTATAACTATATCTATATCGATTATTGGTGTCAGCCAGGGCTCTTGCCTCTGAGTCAGAAGGTTGTGAATTCAAGTCCCACTCCAGAGACTTGAGCACAAAATCTAGGCTGACACTCCAGTGCAGTACTGAGAGAGTGCTGCACTGTCGGAGGTGCCGTCTTTCGGATGAGACGATAAACCAAGGCCCCATTTTCCCTCTCAGGTGGATGTAGACAGTCCCGTGGCACCATTCGAAGAAGAGTAGGGGAGATCTTCCAGTGTCCTTGCTGTGGTGTATGTGCCTTTAAGAGCAATTGTGGTGTATGTGCCTTTAAGAGCCCCAGGTGTGCGTAATGCCGGTAATTGCCACTTGGGCTATATAAGCCTGTGTATTGTGTATATCCTTTAGAACCCCCCCCAGACTTGCTTAGTAAATACCTATGAACCAACTCCTGTCTTCAGTGTCTTTATCTACACACGGACACTACAGTGGCGACGAAGTGGAAACGGACTTACCTGCAATTCGGCAGCACCTCAAGGACATCGATTCCTCCAGCGTCCAGAAGACTCAAGGAAGTAATAGAAACTGTGGTTTCACCAGCTGGCCAAGCTGGTGGCAGGTACTGCGCTAATCCTTCCTGGGCGTCAGGCTGGGGCTCCAGCGGCGGGCTCTACAGCTGAGACAGGCAGCGAAATCGGAGGCAAGCAATAACGGACTGGGAGGGTGCACTCGGGAGACGGCCGGCGTGGCAAGCAGGTCAACGTTTAGACCTCCGTCGGGAACGAGTCTCCAACAGTGAATAAACGGAAACCACAGTAAAGCAGCGTTGTTATCGGTAGCAGCGGCGGGAAAGCGCAGGAAGCGCCATATCGTTGCTACAGAGAGAAAAAAAAAGCGCGGGAAACGCCATATCTTTTTTGAAATGCCTAAGTCTGGCAATATTGATGCTTTTGATAACGAAACAGAGCCTAACTTTGGCAATATTGATGTTTTTGATAACAAGATAGAGGATTGGACCACATATGTAGAAAGAGTGGAGGTGTTTTGCACCGCAAATGGAATAGAAGATGAAAAAAAAGCTTCAGTGCTTCTAGATCTAATGGGCGCAGAAACATACAAGCTGTTACACAACTTAATCACTCCAGCCGAACCGATGGACAAGAATTTTGAGGAGATTGTTGATACCCTACACTGCCAATTCGAGGCAGGACTGGCAGATTCTTTGCAAGACAAATTCATCTGCGATCCCCTAAGTGTAGAAACACAAAAAAAGGTATCTTCTGGAAAAGATTTAACACTGGACAAGGCTTTCAGTGCAATAGGAGTGGCAAAGATACAGCAAAGGCCACAGGACTTCGGCACCCATGAAATGACACGGGGTTTCGAGAGATGTTATCGCTGCAGCAGATCCAACCATGACCAGAGGGATTGCTGGTTCAAAGAAAAAGCATGCAGGCGATGCGGAAAGATGGGACACATTCCACGAGTATGCCGATCTGAAAATAAAAAATCCACTAACGGGGAAAGAATCAATAAGGAAAAGCACAGAAAGGTACAAATGATGACGGACAGTAGCTCCAAAGACCAGAAGAGCGATAGCGACTCCGGGAACAAGAGACTAAGCTCTCTCAAAGTACATAATGTAATTGCCAATGAAGATTACCAGACCATTTGGGTTACCCTCATAATAGCAGGGTCCCCAGTTAAAATGGAGCTAGATACAGGATCAGCTCTAACCGTAATAAATCGACGAGATTACGAGAGGCTATTTTCGCATATACCTCTAAAAGACACATCCATTATCTTAAAAACATATACGGGGCAGAAAGTATACCCCAAAGGAAAAATAAAGGTGCCTGTGGTATACAACGGCAAAGAAATACAAAAGTTGTATTTATACATTCTACAAGATGGTGGTCCACCGTTGTTGGGACGTGAATGGATAAGGAAGATACGTTTAGACTGGCACTCCATTCAGGCACTGACGGTGACCAGTAAGGAAAAAAACAATGATGACATCATACCTGAACGATTAAAAGACATCTTGGCCAACGCCAAAGAAGTGTTTCAAGAGAAACTAGGAACCTTGAAAGGCATCACCGCCTCAATAAAAGTGGAAGATGCAGCAATTCCAAAATTTTTTAAGGCAAGACCGGTGCCATACGCAATACGTCCGGCAGTCGAGGCAGAGCTGGAGAATTTGGAAAAGGCAGGCGTATTATCCAAAATAGATTGGAGCGAATGGGCAACACCCATCGTTCCAGTCATGAAAAAAGCATTGAAAAATAACTCTGAGGAACAGAGAAAAATTCGCATCTGTGGGGACTTTAAGGTGACTGTAAACCTGGTCCTTCACACGGTACAGTATCCTCTTCCGAGGATAGAAGATATTTTCGCCTCCCTATCCGGAGGAAAACATTTCACAAAAATTGACTTGGCACAGGCATATCTACAGATGGAGGTTGAGGAGACCTCTAAAAAGTATCTCACAATAAACACACACAAAGGCCTGTACCAGTACAATCGACTGGTTTTCGGAGTAGCATTAGCTCCAGCTATATGGCAAAGAGCTATGGAGCAAGTCCTGCAAGGGATTCCGGGGACTCAGTGTTACTTAGACGACATCCTTATAACAGGAGAAAACGACAACGAGCACCTTGCCAATTTGGAGCAGGTGCTCACTAGGCTGAAAGAACGGGTCCTACGAGCAAATCGCCCCAAGTGCAAATTTTTCCAAAATCAGATATCATATTGTGGCCACATAATTAATAAGGAAGGGTTGCATAAGTCACCTGAAAAAATTGAAGCAGTTATAAAAGCCCCAGCACCTGAAAATGTTTCACAATTGAGGTCATTCCTGGGATCAATAAATTACTATCATAAATTTTTACCGAACTTATCAACTATTCTACACCCTCTTAATGATCTTCTACACACAGGAGTGATTTGGAAATGGAACGAAGACTGTAAACGTGCCTTCCATAAATGTAAAGACTTAATCACATCCGAGAAAGTTTTGGCTCATTACAACCCATCACTACCAATCAGACTGGCGTGCGATGCATCCCCTTACGGCATAGGAGCGGTATTGTCCCATAGATTCCCTGATGGCTCGGAACGGCCGATAGCTTTTGCGTCACGCTCATTGAACTCAGCTGAGCGTAACTATTCCCAGATAGACAGGGAAGCACTCAGCCTGGTATGGGGAGTGAAGAAATTCAACCATTACCTACACGGACAAAAATTTACCTTGCTGACTGACCATCAACCCCTCATCTCCATATTCAACCCTAAGAAAGGCGTCCCCATTATGACGGCACAAAGACTACAGAGGTGGTCCCTTTTTCTAGGGGCACACCAATACAACATTGAATACAAAGGGTCAAAACAGCATGGGAATGCTGACGGTTTATCACGCCTGCCATTGCCAATGATAGAAGAGGCACCTACAGTAGACCCAGTAGAGATATTCCACTCTACCATAGTGGAATGTCTACCGGTGACAAATTCTGCCATTGAAAGGGAGACCAGAAATGACCCTACTCTCTCACGGGTCTACGATTTAACAATGAAGGGATGGCCAGCACATGGCGAACCACTGTTGCCAGCATTCTCACAAAGAAGAGAACAGCTGTCAGTGTGCCGAGGAACCTTGATGTGTGGATCCAGAGTGGTGATTCCACCCAAACTCCAGGATAAAGTGCTAAAGGAGCTTCACGAGGGGCATCTGGGTGGAGTGAAAATGAAGAACCTAGCTAGGGCGTTTGTATGGTGGCCAGGTATCGATGGAGACATCGAAGACATGACCAAGAGCTGCCTAGGATGCCAGAAGGTCCAAAATGCTCCGCCACAGGCCCCTCTACATCCATGGGAGTGGCCCTCATCTCCCTGGCAAAGGGCGCACATCGACTTTGCTGGTCCATTTATGGACTCAATGTTCTTAATCGCAGTTGATGCACACTCCAAGTGGCCGGAGGTAATAAAGATGTCCTCCACCACCACGGAAAAAACCATCACAGTATTAAGGACCATATTTGCCAGGAATGGGCTGCCGGAACAGATATGTTCTGATAATGGACCGCAATTTGTGTCCGAAGAATTCAGAAAGTTCTTAAAGAACAATGGGGTAAAGCACTACACGTCCGCCCCATACCATCCCGCCACCAATGGCTTGGCTGAAAGGTTTGTCCAGACCTTTAAGAAGGCCATAAAGGCCATGGGTAATGAAGACATAAAACTTCAGCACAAGGTGGATAACTTCTTATTTGCCTATAGGAATGCCACACATATGGTTACAAACCAAACTCCCGCCATGATGTTCTACAATAGAAACCTAAGATGCCGGCTGGATTTGGTCAAGCCCAACGTCCGAAGGGACGTGGAGAACCGGCAGTTTCAGGGCATGAATGAAAGGCCAACTAGGGCCTTCCAGATAGGCCAACCGGTTTTGGCCCGGGACTACCGTACCGAGAAATGGCAGCCTGGAACTATCTGCACACGACTAGGACCACTGATGTATACCGTAGACATCGGAGAAAGCATAATAAGGCGCCATGCGGACCAAATCATCAAGTCATCCGAAAAGGGACAACCTACACCACCACGCTATACATCTAACGATGAAGTAGAGATACCCATATCTACCTCCGATCCGGTGATACTGGAACCCGATGAACCCGACACTGGCCTTCAAGCCGAATCAGCCTTGCCAGAAGAACCTACTACACCACCAGAAACTACTACACCCCCAAGGCGTTATCCGGACCGAGTCAGGAAGCCTCCTGAGAGACTAACTTATAATTAATTAATACAGCAATGTATATTATTTTGCATATAACATGTAATTAATAATTACTTAAAATATGATGTACTAGTTAGCTAGAAGGGGAGGAATTGTGGTGTATGTGCCTTTAAGAGCAATTGTGGTGTATGTGCCTTTAAGAGCCCCAGGTGTGCGTAATGCCGGTAATTGCCACTTGGGCTATATAAGCCTGTGTATTGTGTATATCCTTTAGAACCCCCCCCCCAGACTTGCTTAGTAAATACCTATGAACCAACTCCTGTCTTCAGTGTCTTTATCTACACACGGACACTACACTTGCCATTATTTATCGCTCAAACAATGCCTAAAACAGGTAGTCTGGCCATTTGTTTCATTGCTGTCTGTGGGAGCTTGCTGTGCACAAATTGGCTGCTGTGTTGCCTACATTACAACAGTGACTACACTTCAAAAGTACTTCATTGGTAGGAAAGTGGAATATGCTAAGGTTGTGAAAGGCGATATATAACTGCAAATCTTTCTTTATATCTACATTTATATATTTATATCGATACTTACATCTATATCTGTATATACAATCTGTGAGCTATAAATTCGGTATCGCCCCGATTGGGGCAATAAATTTTAAAATGTTGGAGAGTTAGCGCCAGGCACTAATCCTTCTGACCTCCCGCTAACTTGATTCTTAGCGCTCCAAGAGAGAACTGGAGCGCTAAATCAAGCGCTAATCAGCTAACTTAGGGCACTACACACAGAGAGAGCGGGGCGCTACACACAGAGAGAGTGGGGCGCTACACACAGAGAGATAGCGGGGCGATACACACAGAGAGAGCGGGGCGTTACACACGGAGAGAGCGGGGCGTTATACACAGAGCGGGGCGTTACACACAGAGAGAGCGGGGCATTACACACAGAGAGAGCGGGGCGTTACACACAGAGAGAGCGGGGCGTTACGCGTTACACACAGAGAGAGCGGGGCGTTACACACAGAGAGAGCGGGGCGTTACACAGAGAGAGAGCGGGGCGTTACACACAGAGAGAGCAGGGCGTTACACACAGAGAGAGCGGGGCGTTACACACAGAGAGAGCGGGGCGTTACACACAGAGAGAGCGGGGCGCTACACACAGAGAGAGCGGGGCGTTACACACAGAGAGAGCAGGGCGTTACACAGAGAGAGAGCAGGGCGTTACACACAGAGAGAGCGGGGCGTTACACACAGAGAGAGCGGGGCGTTACACACAGAGAGATAGCGGGGCGTTACACACAGAGAGAGCGGGGCGTTACACAGAGAGAGAGCAGGGCGTTACACACAGAGAGAGCGGGGCATTACACACAGAGAGAGCGGGGCGTTACACACAGAGAGAGCGGGGCGTTACACACAGAGAGAGCGGGGCATTACACACAGAGAGAGCGGGGCGTTACACAGAGAGAGCAGGACGTTACACAAAGAGAGAGCGGGGCGTTACACACAGAGAGAGCGGGGCGTTACGCACAGAGAGAGCGGGGCGTTACACACAGAGAGAGCGGGGCGTTACACACAGAGAGAGCGGGGCATTACACAGAGAGAGAGGGGCGTTACACACAGAGAGAGCGGGGCATTACACACAGAGAGAGCGAGGCGTTACACACAGAGAGAGCGGGGCATTACACACAGAGAGAGCGAGGCGTTACACACAGAGAGAGCGGGGCGCTACACACAGAAAGAGCGGGGCGTTACACACAGAGAGAGCGGGGCATTACACACAGAGAGAGCGAGGCGTTACACACAGAGAGAGCGGGGCGCTACACACAGAAAGAGCGGGGCGTTACACACAGAGAGAGCGGGGCGTTACACACAGAGAGAGCGGGGCGCTACACACAGAGAGAGCGAGGCGTTACACACAGAGAGAGCGGGGCGCTACACACAGAAAGAGCGGGGCGTTACACACAGAAAGAGCGGGGCGTTACACACAGAGAGAGCGGGGCGTTACACACAGAGAGAGCGGGGCGCTACACACAGAAAGAGCGGGGCGTTACACACAGAGAGAGCGGGGCGCTACGCACAGAGAGAGCGGGGCGCTACACGCAGAGCGAAAACCAATTACATGTGCAGTCCAATCGGGACTCATCATTCACACTGGCTCCTTCCAGTTCTTAAAGGGGATGTTCAATCATTCTGCAAAACCTCATTCTCAACATTGCTGGCTGTGAAGGCGACACCCTTGGGTCACCAACAGTAGTTTCATCCCCTCTCCTTCTCTCATCCCCCTTCCCCCTCACACCACAAGCCTTTCCCACTTTCCAGCTCACTATACTATCTGCATTCCTTGCTCCCTTCCTGCCCCCCTGCCCTCACCTTAAAGTGAGTCTTGTGTCTTTATGCTTTCAGAGAATCAGCAACCAGATGACCAGCCTGTCCCTGAGCCTCCCAGTGAGAGTGAGGCGGGAGAAGAGGCGGAGGAGCAAAGCACCGCGTCACTGCATCTCTCACCCGCAGGCACCAGCTCAGATACTGGCAGGATACTGTTGAATCCGTGAATCTTTAGGTAGTGTGTCCTTCAAATAATCAACAGAGACTGCAGAGGAACAATCAACAGGTGTTTACTGGATGAGGGTAGCTCTAAAACTAAACAGTACAGATCCCTACTCAGGGTTATATACAGGTGTGGTCACTGCCGGTACTACAGTATACAGGAGCTGTAAAAAGTAGTTCTCCCCTTAAAGGTACATACACTAAAATTCCTCCCCTTTTAGATTAACAGTACCATAACATTCATTTAACAATTAACACTTTTAACATGCAACATTAACTGAAAATAGTCCATTTATAAATTCAGTCTTTGGGGCGGCTTCCTGATCCTTTCTGGATAGCGCCTTTCCTGAGTGTCTTGCTCTTGGTGCGGAGGTGATTCTGGCCCCCTGTCGTCGGTTGGTTCATCAGCTTCCAATACTACTGTTTCTGGGGTAGATGCTACCTGTATGTCGGGTTCATCACCAGGTACGCGAGACATGGGGTTGACTTGTTCCTGTGATGCTAGGATCTGGTCGACATGGCGTCTCACAATGTTCTCCCCAACATTCACTTTGCACATTAGTGGCCCCTGCCGTGTGCATATCGTTCCTGGTTGCCATTTCTCTGTTCGGTAGTCGCGGGCCAAGACTGGTTGCCCTACATTGAAGCTCCTTGTCGGCTTCTCGTTGATGTGCTGGAATTGCTTTTTCTCAACATTTCTTCGTACATTTGGTCTGAGCAAATCCAGACAAGATCTCAACCTTCGGTTAAAGAACATCATGGCCGGGGTCTGGTTGGTAACTGCATGTGTCGCATTTCTGTAGGCTAACAGGAAATTGTCCACCTTATGCTGAGGTGGAATGTCGTCATCGCACATGGCCCTTACAGCCTTTTTAAAGGTTTGTACGAACCTCTCAGCCAATCCATTTGTGGCTGGATGATACGGGGCGGATGTGTAATGCCTTACCCCATTCCTTTTCATAAATTTCCGAAACTCTTCGGACACAAACTGTGGTCCGTTATCAGAGCAAATCTGCTCTGGCAAGCCGTTCCTGGCAAATATGATCCATAGGAATGCAATCGTTTTCTCCGTGGTGGTGGAAGACATTTTGATCACCTCAGGCCATTTCGAGTGCGCATCCACAGCTATTAAGAACATTGAGTCGATGAATGGACCAGCAAAATCAATGTGCACCCGTTGCCATGGTGAGGAGGGCTACTCCCATGGGTGTAGAGGGGCATGTAGTGGTGCATTTTGGACCTTCTGGCATCCTGAGCAGCTCTTTGTCAGGTCCTCGATTTGCTGATCGATCCCCGGCCACCACACATAAGCCCTAGCAAGGCTTTTCATTTTCACCCCTCCCAGATGGCCTTCGTGAAGCTCATTGAGCACTCTCTCCCTTAACTTGGGTGGAATTACCACTCGGGATCCACACATCAAGGTCCCCTGGCATACTGACAGCTGTTCTCTTCTGGATGAGAATGCTGGCAACAGTGAGTCACCATGTGTTGGCCATCCCTTCACTGTCAAATCATATACCCGAGACAGTGTCGGGTCATTTCGGGTCTCCTTCTCTATATCCGCGTTCGTTACTGGCAAGCGTTCAATTATAGTCGAATAAAATATTTCGACAGGGTCCACTGCTGGTGCTTCCTCCGTAGTAGGCAGTGGCAGGCATGATAGCCCATCAGTGTTTCCATGCTGTTTCGTGCCCTTATACTCAATTTCATATTGGTTCGCCCCTAGAAAAAGGGACCATCTTTGTAGCCGTTGCGCAGTCATCACCGGAACGCCCTTCTTTGGATTAAAGATGGAGACAAGTGGTTGGTGGTCAGTCAGCAAGGTGAACTTCTGCCTGTGCAGATAGTGGTTGAACTTTTTCACTCCCCACACTAGGCTGAGGGCCTCCCTGTCAACCTGGGCATAGTTACGCTCGGCTGAGGTTAGTGACCGAGACGCAAAGGCTACTGGTCTCTCCGAGCCGTCCGGGAATTTGTGTAACAGCACCGCTCCAATACCATAGGGTGATGCATCACACGCCAACCGAATTGGTAGTGCTGGGTTGAAATGAGCCAACACCTCTTTTGATGTGATCAATTCTTTGCACTTCTGGAAAGCTCGTTTACATTCGTCATTACACTTCCACGGTACCCCCGTTTGCAGTAGGGTGTTCAGTGGGTGTAGTAACGTAGACAAATTCGGCAAGAACTTATGGTAGTAGTTTACCAGCCCGAGGAACGACCTCAGTTGTGACACATTTTCCGGTGCTGGAGCCTTGACTACTGCCTCAATCTTTCAGGGGACTTATGTAACCCCTGTTCATCAATAACGTGGCCACAATATGAGATCTGCTTCTGGAAAAACTCGCATATGTGGCGATTAGCTCGGCACCCATATTCCTTCAATCTAGTGAGCGCCTGCTCCAGGTTGGCGAGGTGATCACTGTCATTTTCGCCCGTGACCAGGATGTCATCCAAATAACACTGGGTCCCTGGAATCCCTTGCAGGACTTGGTCCATTGCCCTTTGCCAAATAGCCGGAGCTGATGCTACCCCGAACACCAGCCGGTTGTATTGGTAGAGACCTTTGTGAGTGTTGATCATGAGGTACTGTTTCGAGGCTTCTTCTACCTCCATTTGCAGGTACGCCTGGGCCAGATCAATCTTAGTGAAGCGTTTTCCTCCAGATAGCGAGGCGAAAATATCTTCAATCCTCGGAAGTGGATATTGAACCGTGAGAAGGACTGGGTTCACTGTCACCTTAAAGTCCCCACAGATGCGAATCTTCTTTGGTTCCCCAGGCGTATTACTCAATGACCTCTTCATTACAGGAACGATGGGTGTAGCCCACTCGCTCCAGTCCACTTTGGACAGTACTCCAGAATGTTCCAAACCTTCCAGCTCTGCTTCGACGGCTGGGTGGATCGCATAAGGCACCGGTCTGGCCTTAAAAACTTTGGGCTTGCATTTTCCTCTATTTTGATCATCGCTGTTATGCCTTTTATTGTTCCGAGTCCCTCCTGGAACACTTCTTGTGCGTCAGTTAGCATTTTTGACAGTCATCCAGGTATGACGTCGTCATCCTTTTTGGCATCTACCGTCAGTGCTTGTATGGCATGCTAATCTAACAGTATCTTCCTGATCCATTCACGTCCTAGTAGTGGTGGTCCTCCATCTGGCAATACATATAAGTCCATTTTTGGTGATTCCTTGCCGTTGTATATCACGTTCACCCTTATTTTTCCTTTGGGGTCGACTTTTTGCCCCGTGTACGTCTTCAAGATAATCTCTGTATCTCTCAAGGGTATATGTGAGAATAGCCGCTTGTAGTCCCTTTGGTTTATGACTGTTAGGGCTGATCCTGTGTCCAATTCCATTTTCACTGGGACTCCGTCTACCTTGAGCGTGACCCAGATAGTTTGGTGATCCTCCATTTTGGTTACATTATGTAGTTTCAGACAACCCAGCTCCTTGCTTCCGGAGTCTGTATCACTTTTCTGTTCGTCTGAACTACTCTCTGTCACCTTATGTACCTTTTTGTACTTCTCCTGTGGAGGTTTCTTGCTGCTGGTTTTCTTTCCCGACCTGCAGACTCTTATTATGTGTCCTACTTTTCCACACTGTCTGCACACTTGGTCCTTGAACCAACAATCCTTATGGTCGTGTGTTGTTCTGCCACAGCGATAACACTTCGCTGCTCCATATGACATTTCATTTGTGCCATATTCTTACGGTCTCCGTTGTATCTCTGCAGCACCCCGTGTGGCTGCTTCGTGTGATACTGCCATGTTGAAAGCCTTGTCCAGCGTAAGATCCTTTTCTGATAGAAGCTGTTTCTGGGTTCCATCACTTTGAAGCCCACACACAAACTTGTCCCTTAAAGTATCTGCTAGTCCCGTTCCAAACTGGCAGTGTTTCGATAGCTTGCGCAGTTCCGTTAAATACTCAGCATTACTTTCGTCTTTATGCTGGTTCCTTTTGTGAAACTTAAATCTTTCTGCTATCAGCAGCAGTGTGGGGTTTAAGTGGTCCTGTAGGATTGCCACTATGCTTTCAAAATCCATTTCCACTGGCTTCTCTGGGGTGACTAGATTTCACAGTAAGCCGTACATTTTTGCACCCATGGAATTCAACAATACCAGTGCTTTCCTGGCATCTGGCACTTAATTCGCTTTGCGGTACACCTCTATGCGTTCTACATATGTCGCCCAATCTTCGACTTCATTGTCGAACGCTGTGACCCTGCCACTCTTCTGCATCCCTGGTTGTGGTTAGACTGGCTAAAAATGGCGTCTCCTACGCTCTCCCTTCTTCTCCGCTGGCTCAAAATGGCATCTCCCGCGCTCTCCCTTCTTCTCCGCTGGCTCAAAATGGCATCTCCCGCGCTTCCCTTTCTTCTCTGCTGCGGCCCAAATGGCGTCTCCCGCGCTTTCTTTTCTTCCCCCGCGGACGCTGCTCAGCCCTTGAACACCGGCCGCGCTCTGCGCGTTTTCCTGCGTGCTTCTCTCGTTGACGCCGCTCAGTCTTCAACCCCGGCTGCGCCCTGCACGCTTCACCCTCTCTCGTTGATGCCGCTCGGTCTTCAACCCCGGCTGCACCCTGTGCGCTTTACCCTCTCTCTTACCCGTCGACGCTGCTCGGCCTTTTTCTGTGTCGTCGGTCGGCTCCCGCCGCCGCTGTCCGGGAAGGGTCTGCGCCGTACCTGCTGCCAGCCCGCTGCGCTGGATCGTCGCGGCTAGAGAACCAAGCCCAGCTCTCCACAGCCTCCTCTGCCTGCTCAAGTCCTCTCAGGATGGTCGACGCCCGCACTGATGGAATCGGCCTTCTTCTGCAGAGTTGCAGGTAGGTTCGAATCAACTCATCGCCAATGTTGAATCCATGAATCTTTAGGTAGTGTGTCCTTCAAATAATCGACAGAGACTGCAGAGGAACAATCAACAGGTGTTTACTGGATGAGGGTAGCTCTAAAACTAAACAGTACAGATCCCTACTCAGGGTTATATACAGGTGTGGTCACTGCCGGTACTACAGTATACAGGAGCTGTAAAATGTAGTTCTCCCCTTAAAGGCACATACACTACATATGCGATCTTTAGAGGCAAGTTTAGTAGAGGGGTCTGCACTGGGTGATGCACCGGGGACGAGGGGGCTGCAACAAGGCCAGGGGTAAAGGGTAGCTCGGGGGCCAGCTCCCTGGAGAGCGGGTTCGCGCGCGAGTTCTGCTGCACAGGACTCAGATGAGGACCTCACAAGAAGGGTGATGGGCATGCACACGGAGATGATAGGTGCAATGGCAAGGGTACCCGAGAGCCTCTCAGCAATGGTAAGGAGCGTGGAGGAGTCCACTTCCAACATTACACAGAGCTCTGCACACACCATGGAGCCCATCCTTGGCAATCTGCAAAGGATGGTGGACTCCCTGAGAGACGGTGGGAACCCAGACCTGATGCCGCATGTCATGGGCGATGTGGCAGCATCTATTGCAGCACAGGCGGAAACTACCCGACGTCTTAGTGCTGTAATGCAGTCAATAGTTTCTGCCATCCATTCTCAGACTGATCTCATGCAGTTTAAGCTTGATGCTACGAAAGCTCTGACTGCTGCCATCGCAGCTGGATCTACCACAGTCCACCGGGGATCTCACTGTGTCGCAGCAGGCCAGCAATCTGTACTGCAGCAGATTGGTGGTGATGCTGAGGTGCTGTCCTGGGGGAGTGGTAGTGGGTCGGTGGAGCCAGAACCTGCTATCCTCTCTCAGGATGACAACATTCCTGCTCCCACCACTGCCACTCTGTCATTACCCCTGTCGCTGCCTGTCATCCAGCCAGCTCAGACTGCTGCTGCCCATGCTGAGGTGATGCAGTCTACAGCCGGGCCTTCCAGGCCCAGAGCTGGTTGAGGGCGTCCTGCAAGACCATCTGAAGTCTCTGACACCGACACTCAGCAGCCTTCCACCAGCCCTGCTGCAGCCACTGGGGAGACACTACGTCGGAGCAGTAGATGAGGAAAAGGCATTGTAAAGAGGGGAGGTAAGGGTTTTGTTAGATCCGTGAATCTTGATGTTGTGTCCTTCAATAATTAGACAATAAGACTGCAGGGAACGATTCAACAGGTGTTTACTGAATGAGGGTTACTCTAGAACTAACTGTACATATCACTACTCAGGGTTTATATACAGGTGTGGTCACTGCCGGTACTACAGTATACAGGAGCTGTAAAAAGTAGTTCTCCCCTTAAAGGTACATACATTACAATTCCTCCCCTTTTAGATTAACAGTCCATAACACTCATTTAACAATTAAATATGAAACTAATTACAATTAACACTTTTAACATGCAACATTAGCTGAAAATAGTCTATTTATAAATTCAGTCTTTGGGGAGGCTTCCTGATCCTTTCTGGATAGTGCCTTTCCCGAGTGTCTTGCTCTTGGTGCGGAGGCGATTCTGGCCCCCTGTCGTCGGTTGGTTCATCCGCTTCCGATGCTACTGTTTCTGGGGTAGATGCTACCTGTACGTCGGGTTCATCACCAGGTACGTATGGGCGAGACATGGGGTTGACTCGTTCCTGTGACGCTAAGATCTGATCGACGTGGCGTCTCACAATGTTCTCCCCAACATCCACTGTGTACATTAGTGGCCCCTGCCGTGTGCATATCGTTCCTGGTTGCCATTTCTCTGTTCAGTAGTCGTGGGCCAAGACTGGTTGCCTTACATTGAAGCTCCTTGTCGGCTTCTCATTGATGTGCTGGAATTGCTTATTCTCAACATCTCTTCGTACATTTGCTCTGAGCAAATCCAGACGAGATCTCAGCCTTCGGTTAAAGAACATCATGGCCGGGGCATGGTTGGTGAATGCATGTGTCGCATTTTTGTAGGCTAACAGGAAATTGTCCACCTTATGCTGCAGTGGAATGTCGTCATCGCACATGGCCTTTACTGCTTTTCTAAAGGTTTGTACAAACCTCTCAACCAATCCATTTGTGGTTGGATGATACATAGAAACGTAGAAGATAGGAGCAGGAGTAGGCCATTCGGCCCTTCGAGCCTGCTCCGCCATTCAACGAGATCATGGCTGATCATCCAAACCCTAGCATCCGGTCCCTACACCGACAGCCATCCCCGTAACCCGTAACCCCACGTATTTAATCCCCCCTAACACTAAGGGCCAATTTTTATCATGGCCAATCAACCTAACCCGCACATCTTTGGACTGTGGGAGGAAACCGGAGCACCCGGAGAAAACCCACGCAAACACGGGAGAATGTGCAAACTCCACACAGACAGTCACCCGAGGCCGGATTTGAACCCGGGTCCCTGGCGCTGTGAGGCAACAGTGCTAACCACTATGCCACTATGCCACGGGGCGGATGTGTAATGCCTTACCCCATTCCTTTTCATAAATCTTCGAAACTCTTCGGACACAAACTGTGGTCCGTTATCAGAGCAAATCTGCTCTGGCAAGCCGTTCCTGGCAAAAATGGTCCGTAGGACTGCAATAGTTTTCTCCGTAGTGGTGGAGGACATTTTGATCACCTCAGGCCAATTCGAGTGCGCATCAAGGTCCCCTGGCATACTGACAGCTGTTCTCTTCTGGATGAGAATGCTGGCAACAGTGAGTCGCCATGTGCTGGCCATCCCTTCACCGTCAAATCATATACCCGAGACAGTGTCGGGTCATTTCGGGTCTCCTTCTCTATACCAGCGTTAGTTACTGGCAAGCATTCAATTATAGTCGAATGAAATATTTCGACAGGATCCACTGCTGGTGCTTCCTCTGCAATAAGCAGTGGCAGGCGTGATAGCCCATCAGCGTTTCCATGCTGTTTCGTGCCCTTATACTCGATTTCATATTGGTGTGCCCCTAGAAAAAGGGACCATCTTTGTAGCCGTTGCGCAGTCATCACCGGAACGCCCTTCTTTGGATTAAAGATGGAGACAAGTGGTTGGTGGTCAGTCAGCAAGGTGAACTTCTGCCCGTGCAGATAGTGGTTGAACTTTTTCACTCCCCACACTAGGCTGAGGGCCTCCCTGTCAATCTGGGCGTAGTTACGCTCGGCTGAGGTTAGTGACCGAGACGCAAAGGCTACTGGCCTCTCCGAGCCATCCGGGAATTTGTGTGACAGCACCGCCCCAATGCATCACACGCCAACCGAATTGGTAGTGCTGGGTTGAAATGAGCCAACACCTCTTTTGACGTGATCAATGCTTTGCTCTTCTGGAAAGCTTGTTTACATTCGTCACTCCACTTCCATGGTACCCCCGTTTGCAGTAGGGTGTTCAGTGGGTGTAGTACGGTAGACAAATTCGGCAAGAACTTATGGTAGTAGTTCACCAGCCCGAGGAACGACCTCAGTTGTGACACATTTTCCGGTGCTGGAGCCTTGACTACTGCCTCAATCTTTTCAGGGGACTTATGTAACCCCTCTTTATCAATAACGTGGCCACAATACGAGATCTGCTTCTGGAAAAACTCGCATTTGTGGCGATTAGCTCGGAGCCCATATTCCTTCATTCTAGTGAGCACCTGCTCCAGGTTGGCGAGGTGATCACTGTCATTTTCGCCCGTGACTAGGATGTCGTTCAAATAACACTGGGTCCCTGGAATCCCTTGCAGGGCTTGATCCATTGCCCTTTGCCAAATAGCCGGAGCTGATGCTACCCCGAACACCAGCCGGTTGTATTGGTAGAGACCTTTGTGAGTGTTGATCGTGAGGTACTATTTCGAGGCTTCTTCTACCTCCATTTGCAGGTACGCCTGGGCCAGATCAATCTTAGTGAAGCGTTTCCCTCCCGATAGCGAGGCGAAAATATCTTCAATCCGCGGAAGCGGATATTGTACAGTGTGAAGGATTGGGTTCACTGTCACCTTAAAGTCCCCACAGATGCGAACCTTCTTTGGTTCCCGAGGCGTATTACTCAACGACCTCTTCATTACAGGAACGATGGGTGTAGCCCACTCGCTCCAGTCCACTTTGGACAGTACTCCAGAACGTTCCAAACCTTCCAGCTCTGCTTCGACGGCTGGGCGGATCGCACAAGGTACCGGTCTGGCCGTAAAAAACTTTGGGCTTGCATTTTCCTCTATTTTGATCATCGCTGTTATGCCTTTTAGTGTTCCGAGTCCCTGCTGGAACACTTCTTGTGCGTCAGTTAGCATTTTTGACAGTTGTCCAGGTGTGACTTCGTCATCCTTTTTGGCATCTACAGTCAGTGCTTGTATGGAATGCCAATCTAGCTGTATCTTCCAGAGCCATTCACGTCCTAGTAGTGGTGGTCCTCCATCTGGCAATACATATAGGTCCATTTTTGGTGTTTCCTTGCCGTCATATATAACGTTCACCCTTATTTTTTGTTTGGGGTAGACTTTTTGCCTCGTGTACATCTTCAAGACAATCTTTGTATCTCTCAAAGGTATATGTGAGAATAGCCGCTTGTAGTCCCTTCGGTTTATGACTGTCAGGGCTGATCCTGTGTCCAATTCCATTTTCACTTGGATTCCTGCTATCTTGAGCGTGACCCAGATAGTTTGGTGGTCCTCCGTTTTGATCACATTATGTAGTTTCAGACAACCCAGCTCCTTGCTTCCGGAGTCTGTATCACTTTTCTGTTCATCTGAACTACTCTCCGTCACCTTATGTACCTTCTTGTACTTCTCCTGTGGAGATTTCTTGCTGCTGGTTTTCTTTCCCGACCTGCAGACTCTTGCTATGTGTCCTACTTTTCCACACTGTCTGCACACTTTGTCCTTGAACCAGCAATCCTTATGGTCATGTGTTGTTCTGCCGCAGCGATAGCACTTCACTGTTCCGTATGACATTTCATTTGTGCCATATTCTTGCGGTCTCCGTTGTATCTCTGCCGCGCCCCGTGCTGCTGCTTCGTGTGATACTGCAATGGTGAATGCCTTGTCCAGCGTAAGATCCTTTTCTGATAGAAGCCGTTTCTGGGTTCCTTCAATTTGAAGCCCACACACAAACTTGTCCCTTAAATATCTGCTAGTCCCGTTCCAAACTGGCAGTGTTTCGATAGCTTGCGCAGTTACGTTAAATACTCAGCATTACTTTCATCTTTATGCTGGTTTCTTTTGTAAAACTTAAATCTTTCTGCTATCCGCAGCGGTGTGGGGTTTAAGTGGTCCTGTAGGATTGACACTATGTTTTCAAAATCCTTTTCTGCTGGCTTCTCTGGGGTTACTAGGTTTCGTAGTAAGCCATACGTTTTTGCACCCATTGAATTCAACAATACCAGCGCTTTCCTGTCATCTGGCACTTCATTCGCCTTGCAGTACACTTCTATGCGTTCGAGATATGTCGTCCAATCTTCGACTTCATTGTCGAATGCTGTGATACTGCCACTCTTCGGCTTTTTTGGGTGTGGTTAGACTGGCATAAAATGGTGTCTCCCGCGCTTTCCTTTCTTCCCCGCTACGGCTTAAAATGGCGTCTCCCGCGCTTTCCTTTCTTCCCCGCTGACGCTGCTCGGCCCTTGAACACCGGCTGCGCTCTGCGTGTTTTCCTGCGCGCTTCTCTCCCCCGTTGACGCTGCTCGGCCCTTGAACACCGGCTGCGCTCTGCTCTCTCTCGCCTCTCTCTCTCCCCCGTCGACGCTGCTCGGCCTTTTTCTGTGCCGTCGGTCGGCTCTAGCCGCCACTGTCCGGGAAGGGTCTGCGCAGTACCTGTTGCCAGCCCGTTTCGCTGGACCACCATGACTGGAAAGCCAAGCCTGGCTCTCGACAGCCTCCCCTGCGATGCTCAAATCACCGCTGGATGACTGGGGGGTTTCCCGTGGTCGACGCCCGTGCTTCTGGACTCGGCCTTCTTCCACTGTTCTCCAGGAGCGAATCCCTGGAAGGTAATGCAGAGTTGCAGGTAGGTTTGAGTCTGCTCGTCGCCAATGTTAGATCTGTGTATCTTGATGTTGTGTCCTTCAATAATTAGACAAAAAGACTGCAGGGAACGATTCAACAGGTGTTTACTGAATGAGGGTTACTCTAGAACTAAATGTACAGATCAATACTCAGGGTTTATATACAGGTGTGGTCACTGCCAGTACTACAGTATACAGGAGCTGTAAAAAGTAGTTCTCCCCTTAAAGGTACATACATTACAGGTTTGCGCAAGGGTGATTGGTTAATATTGTTGTTGTATATATGTGGTTACTGAATGTTGATAAATTTATTAATGGAATTTTGCTGATTTTGTGCTGTCTTTCATTTCAGCTATGCGCTGTGAACTGGCAAGTGAACTGGATGGAATGATGGGGATGTGGTCAGCAAGCGGGATGTGCGGTAGAATTTATTGGAACCGCAGTCTGATGAGGCGGTCACGGACCGCCCTTCCAGAAGGCCGATTGAGTGGCTGCCTCCTCTCTCGCTGCAGTTCCTCCTCCTGTTCCTCCTCCTCCTCCTTCTCCTCCTCATCCACCTCCTCTCCCACTCCACCTTCTGAGGTGATCCCGCTATGCCTGCTGGCAATGGCTGGGCCCTCATGATGGCCACATTGTGGAGCATACAACACACCACGACAAAATGGGACACCCGCTCCAGCGAGTACTGGAGGGCTCCTCCTGTAAGGGGTGGTGTGTGGGGTCAGCTTTGCCTCTGACTCCCTGAGCGGTTCGAATCACTCCCACTCCCTTGGTTCTACACTTTGGACTTATTTGGGGGTTGTAATGAAATTGCAACAGACAACTGAGTTGGTGAAAAAAACTTGGATGTTTATTGAGACAGGAAAATATACACAACACAATATTCTTATTACTCTAAAAGGGGGAACACTTCGGAATATGCAAGGGAGAATGACAATAGACAAAATACTTCACCCCTCCCAATCCCACTACACTAATTAGGTTGGATTCCAGAGGACCAGGGAAATGCTCACCAAACGACTTTCTTGACAGTTGTAGAGGTTTGCGATTTTGGGGTTCTCTTTGTGTGGCGGTTGGGGCCTGCCGTACCCCGGACGTGGTGAAAGACTTCACCTGCGTTGGGTTTTTAGTCTTCGCGTGTCCGCTGATGCGGTCGGGTGCGTATTGGATCGATCGGGTAAGTACTCAATTTCCTTTGGTTAGGTATAGGTTTCAGAGTCATTTGCATTAAATCTTACCCAGGGGTAAGTCAGGATAGCTTGTAGAGTGGAAACAAACTTGCGAGTCTTTGGTTTCTTCCAGGTTGGTTTCTTGTTGGTCGCGGTGGCCCTACATTACCTAGTTGTTGGTAATATTGTTGGTTGTTTGTTTCTTGGGGCCCTTGGTTGCCGCGATTCCTTCCATTCTCCTTCTGTTGTCCTTTCGTCGATTGATTGTCCCAAGGCTGATGTGTCTTTCAAATCAGCTGTGCCTCTGTCTGTATGAACTGTCCCTTCAAGTTCACTGACTGTCTGAATGACTCTCTGACTTGTCGTTGTTCTGAAAGACTGTGTTTAACTGACAAAGCAGGCTTCAATTATATCGTTTGAGGCTTTGCTTATCTGCCCATCAAATCTTCTCTGGCTCATTGTTAATTTTGGCAGGCTCATTAACTTTAATAGTTTTTAAATTCTTATCGAGTTTCGACTTGGTCCTATCTATCTTAATTGATTTTAAACTAGTTTTGGGATTGCTTTGAAATTGGTTTAAGTGTGCGAAGTGGTTTTGGATCTCTCTCTGAGTGGTTTAAACTGTCGTTCGCTTGTCTTCTCCTGCTGGGGTCAGGGTCCCTTTTGTTGATCAGTGACATGTACTGTATTATTCATGTTCTTGATGGCTCTGTAGTTTTTGGCGGGAACTGTCCTTCTGTGGGCCTATTGTCTTTATGTGGAATGACTGAGACGGTCCAGAACATTCCCAGAAAATCTGGCCTTTGCCAATACTCAAACTGTTTGTTTTACAGGGGCCCATCCCACCTACTTTTGTCGCAGCATTCCACAGGCCTGGACATGTCCTTTTTCAAATGACCAAAATCCTGGGCTTTTAACTTTAAGCCCCTTTTGGCCCAATATTCTTTAAACAGTCCAAAATCTCTTCTTTTCTTGGTTTGAGGGAATCTGTAGAATTTGCGAACCTTACACTCCCAAGCGGTCAAGACAGCGGAACCGTTGCTTGAGCACACCAATGGTCTGCTCAATGCTGTTCCTGGTGGCGGCATGGCTCTCATTATATGAGTGCTGGGCAGGAGTGCTGGGGTTGCGGAGGGGATTCATGAGCCAGGTGGAGAGCAGATAGCCCTTGTCTCCGACCAGCCAGCCGTGAGCTTGATGTGTTGGCTGTAAGATTGCTGGAACACCGGTCTGGTGCTGGATGAAGGCATCGTGGCTGCAGCCAGGACAGCGGGCATTGACGGTGAGGATTCATTGTCTGTGGTCGCACACCAACTGGACATTAAGTGAGTGGTAGCCTTTGCGGTTACAGAACACCTCAGGATTGTTACCGGGTGCCCGCAAAGCCACGTGGGTGCATTCAATTGTGCCCTGCACCATGGGGAAGCCCGCTATCCTGGCAAAGTCACATGCACCTGCTTCTCTCTGGTCATAAGTGTAATGTATATACCTTTAAGGGGGGAACTACTTTCTACAGCTCATGTATACTGTAGTACCGGCAGTGACCACACCTGTATATAATGCTAAGTAGTAATCTGTTGTTTCAGTTGCAGTTTGAACCACGTTGAGTAAACACCTGTTGTACCATTCTCTGCAGTCCTTTTCTTATTACTGCACGGACGTAACAATAAGGAAGGAAATGTAGTCCCTTCTCCTTCTGTAGAGAGCCTCTGTGATCTCCCGATTGCAGCAATGGATGGCAAACTGTGAGATGTTCGCTATGTCTCCTGCTGCAGACTGGAAGGATCCGCTGGTGTAGAAATTGAGGACAACGGTGGTGACCTTGGCTGCCACTGAGAGAGTTGTGGTGATCCTGATCTGAGGTTCAAGGTCTGGCTGCAGGAGGTGGCAGAGCTCGGTGACCACATCCTTGTTGAAGTGGAGCCTTCTAAGAAACTGCTCCTCAGTTAAATTTATGTCGGAGAAGCGCTCCCGAAATACACTGGGAGTGTAAGACCTCCTGTTGGCCCTCCTCCCTCTGGCCACATTTTCCAATCTTTGTCTCTGCCTCCAATGCCTCCGATGTTGATGCTGGAGGGCGAGGTCGAGTGCCAGTACAGCCCCCATTAATGTGTCCAAATGTAGGAGATCGAAATCTCAGCACAATAAAACTGACAAATTTTTAGCAGCCAGGACACTCCTGAAAATAGTAAATGTTTACCTCACTGAAAACGGCTCTTTCCCTGTGTCAAACTAAGAGGGCAGCATTGATTGGCGACTAAAATGAAACCGGATGTTGATCCCTTTAAACACCGCTCCTACAGCGGCCATCCGACTGCATCACGCCTCCTCTTCCTGCCGTTGTTCACGCCAGGCGCTAAGGCAGGGGGTGCCAGTCAATTTTGCATCTGGGCCGTTAACAGGGGCGTTCCACACGCAGTGATGTCACGGTCTGGCAGCCGCTAAAGGCCTAGGCGCTAAATGTTATCGGCAGCACTAAATCCCGGGTGAAAGTGGCGTCCAGCATTGGATTCTCCGCGCCCCGCCGCACACCCATTAGAGCCCCATTAGCGCCGCCCCCCCCCCCGGTGCTAACAGGAGGCGCTAACATGATGAATTTCTCCCCCTTAATCTATATCAATCTATAGAACAATTTCTACCTAAAAATTTCTTGGCAAACCTTGTTTGGCGTGTCAAGTCGGACGGAAAATTTGTGTAGCATGTAGCATTGGAGTTTAGAAGAATGAGAGGGGATCTTATTGAAACACATAAGATTCTGAAGGGGCTTGACAGGGTAGGTGCAGAGAGGATGTTTCCCCTCATGGGGGAATCTAGAACTAGGGGGCATAGTTTCAGAATAAGGGGGCACCCATTTAAAACGGAATTGAGGAGGAATTTCTTCTTTCAGAGGTTCGTGAATCTGTGGAATTCTCTTCCCCAGAGAGCTGTGGAAGCTGGGTCATTGACTATATTTAAGGTGGAGATAGACAGATTTTTGAAAGTTAAGAGTTAAGTGTTATGGGGAGCGGGCAGGGAAGTGGAGTTGAGGCCAAGATCAGATCAGCCATGATCTTATTGAATGGCGGAGCAGGCTCGAGGGGCCAAATCACAGAATCACAGAATCACAGAAACCCCACAGTGCAGATAGAGGCCATTTCGGCCCATCGAGCCTGCACCGACACATATCCCACCCGATCCCTGTAACCCCTACACCAACACATATCCCACCCTCTCCCCGTAACCCCACGTATTTAATCCCCCCTAACACTAAGGGTCAATTTATCATAGCCAATCAACCTAACCCGCACATCTTTGGACTGTGGGAGGAAACCGGAGCACCCGGAGAAAACCCACGCAAACACGGGGAGAATGTGCAAACTCCACACAGACAGTCACCCGAGGCCGGATTCGAACCCGGGTCCCTGGCGCTGTGAGGCAACAGTGCTAACCACTATGCCACTATGACCGACTCCTGCTCCTACGTCTTATGTTCTATGTGAGACAGCCATGCAGATTATCATTACCTCAAAGGTTTGAAATATGACAGGTTTTTATTATTCATTCGTGGGACCTGGGCATCGCCATCAAGGCCAGCATTTATTGGTCATCCCTAATGGCCCTGGAGAAGGTGGTGGTGAGCCGTCTTCTTGAACCGCTGCAGTCCGTCTTCTTTGTAGCGGTTTGGTACAACTGAGTGGTTTCATTTCAGAGGGCAGACCAGGTAAGGAGAACGGCAGATTTCCTTCCTGAAGGGACATCAATGAACCAGATGGGTTTTTATGACAAGCTTTCTATTCCAGGTTTATTGAACTGAATTTAAATTCCCCAGCTGCCGCAGTGGGATTTGAACTCACGTCCCCGGATCAGTAGTCCAGGCCTCTGGATTACTAGTTTAGTAACATTAACACTATGCTACCGTACCCAAACATGCCCATATAGATGTGATTGTATTTAGTTTGCATCAAGGCTCTGACACACAGACACAAATATACAGGCATAAATACAGATGCAGGTATAGATAGATATAGACACAGATGTAGGTACAGATACTATCCGTAATAATATAGAATTACAGCACAGCAACTGGTCTGTGCTCTACACGAGCCTCCTCTATTTCAACTCACGCTATCAGCATGTCCTTCTAAAATATCCTTCTAAAAATAGAAACATACAGAAATAGACACAGATATAAATATAGCTACAGCCACAGATACAAATATAGATATAGGTACAGATATTTTGGTGTCTGTTTTACATGTCACCAAACAGTGGTTATGAGATAGAGGGGGTTAGTTCGAAGAGTGTATGTAAGAATAACAGGGACAATATTGAGTAGCCTTAACTATCCTAAGATAGAATGGAATAAAAGTAATGCATGCGGTGACAATGGGGAACACTTTTTTTCAATGCATCCCCGACTGCCTCCTAGATCAGTATGTTTTCAGTCCAACAAGGAACGAAACATTGCTTGATTTTGTTCTGAGAAGCTAAGATGGAAAAATAACTGCTGTGAGAGTAGATCAATTGGGAAAAAGCGACCACAATGTGATTAGGTTTGGTGTGAGAATAAAAAAGGTCGTTGAAAAGTCAAAGGAGTGGGAAAAAAAATCAGCGCGATAAATTTCAGAGAGATTTGGGTGTCCTCGTGCAAGAAACACAGAAAGCTAGCATGCAGGTACAGCAAGCAATAAGGAAGGTAAATGGCACGTTGGCCTTTATTGCAAGGGGGTTGGAGTATAAGAGTAAGGAAGTCTTGCTACAATTGTACAGGGCCTTGGTGAGACCACACCTGGAGTACTGTGCACAGTTTTGGTCTCCTTATCTAAGGAAGGATATACTTGCCTTGAAGGCGGTGCAATGAAGGTTCACTAGATTGATTCCTGGGATGAGAGGGCTGTCCTAAGATGAGAGATTGTGTAGAATGGGCCTATACTCTCTGAAGTTTAGAAGAATGAGAGATGATCTCTATGAAACATATAAGATTCTGAAGGGGATTGACAGGGTAGATGCTGAGAGGTTGTTTCCCCTTAGCTGGAGTGTCTAGAACTAGGGAGCATAGTCTCAGGTTAAGGGGTCGACCATTTAAGGCTGAGATGAGGAAGAATTTCTTCACTCAGAGGGTTGTGAATCTTTGGAATTCTCTGCCCCAGGCAGCTGTGAATGCTGAGTCTTTGAGTATATTCAATGCTGAAATAGATAGATTTTTGGATTCTAAAGGGAATCAAGGGATTTGGAGATCGAGCAGGAAAGTGGAGTTGAAGTCGATGATCAGCCATGTTCTTATTGAATGGCGGAGCAGGCTCGAGGGACCGTATGGCCTACTCCTGCTCTTACTTCTTGTGTTCTTATAAGAAGGGACCTGGCCCAAATTAACTGGGCAGAAAAGTTAGCAAACAGGTAGACAAATCAGCAGTGGGAAATCTTCAAATATTAGAAGGATAGAATAAAAAATAGATATATTCCTACACTCCGCTAGCCAAGCTGTCCCAGTACAGCTAAGACACTGGTATCTACCCAACAATGTAGAAGATTGACCAGGTCTGTCCTATCCATAAAAAAACAGGTGAAACCTAACCCCAAAACATATCATCCTATGAGGCTCTTCCCAAAAAACAGGGAAGTGATTGAAGGAATCGTCAATAGCATCATCAAGCAACACCCGCTAACCAGGGTAATTGACAAAAGAACCAGAGACAACATGAGGACATTTCTTTTTAATGTAGCGATCTGGAATGCACTGCCTGAAAGGGCGGTGGAAGCAGGCTCAATAGTAAATTTCAAAAGGGAATTAGATAAGTACTTGAAGGGGAAAATTTGCTGGGCTGTGGGGAAAGAGCAGGGAAAGTGGGACTAATTGAATAGCTCTTTCAAAGAGCCAGGAAAGGCATGGTGGGTCGAATGGCCTCCTTCTGTGCTGTATCATTCTATGATGCTGTGAAAACCACTTGGCTTCAGACCTCATCACAGCCTTGGTCCAGACATGGATGCAAGAGGAGGTGAGGGTAGCTGCTCTTGATGTCAGAGCAGCATTCGGCCGAGCATGGCATTAGCACGCCCTACAAAGTATTTGGCCATGTGTGTCGGCACTCATTGGGAAAGACAGGTTTAGGACAGGCATGAGGAATGATTTCTTTACACAGAGCTCGATCAACAGCTGATTGCCAGGTAGGGTGGTTTGTTGCAATGTTCTGGGCGCATTTCAGAAACAGCATCCAATGGGAAGAAAGTAGGGTTGGTATTCTGGAAGGATGAGATGAAAAGGGCTGAAGGGCCTTCTCATAGGGTACAGAGTAGATTTACGAGGATGTTGCCAGGACTGGAGAATTTTAGCTATGAGGAAAGATTGGATAGGCTGGGGTTGTTTTCTTCGGAACAGAGGAGGCTGAGGGGAGACTTTACTGAGTCATAGAGTCATAGAGTTATACAGCACAGAAAGAGGCCCTTCGGCCCATCGTGTCTGCGCCGGCCATCAAGCCCTGTCTATTCTAATCCCATTTTCCAGCACTTGGTCTGTAGCCTTGTATGCTATGGCATTTCAAGTGCTCATCCAAATGCTTCTTGAATGTTGTGAGGGTTCCTGCCTCTTCCACCCTTTCAGGCAGTGAGTTCCAGATTCCAACCACCCTCGGTGTGAAAAAGTTTTTCCTCAAATCCCCTCTAAACCTTCTGCCCCTTATCTTGAAACTATGCCCCCTTGTTATTGACCCCTTTACTAAGGCGAAAAGATCCTTTCTATCAACCCTATCTATGCCCCTCATAATTATGTACACCTCAATCAGGTCCCCCCTCAGCCTTCTCTGCTCTAAGGAAAACAACCCCAGCCTGTCCAGTCTCTCTTCATAGCTGAAGCGCTCCAGCCCAGGTAACATCCTGGTGAATCTCCTCTGCACCCTCTCCATGCAATTACATCCCTCCTATAGTGTGGCGACCAGAACTGCACACAGTATTCCAGCTGTGGCTTAACTAGCGTTTTGTACAGCTCCATCATAACCTCCCTGCTCTTATATTCTATGCCTCGGCTAATGAAGGCAAGTATCCCATATGCCTTTTTAACCACCTTACCTACCTGTCCTGCTGCCTTCAGGGATCTATGTACATGCACACCAAGGTCTCTCTGATCCTCTGTCCTTCCTAAGGTCCAACCATTCATTGTGTATTCCCTTGCCTTGTTAGTCCTCCCAAAATGCATTACCTACACTTTTCAGGGTTAAATTCCATTTGCCACTGTTCTGCCTATCTAACCAACCCATCTATATCATCCTGTAGACTGAGGCTTCCCTCCTCGCTATTTACCACTCCACCAATTTTTGTGTCATCTGCGAACTTACTGATCATGCCTCCTACATTCATATCTAAATCATTAATGTACACTACAAACAGCAAAAAACCCAGCACCAATCCCTGCAGTACACCACTGGACACAGGCTTCCAGTCACAAAAACAACCTTCGACCATCACCCTTTGCCTCCTGCCACTAAGCCAATTTTGGATCCAATGTGCCAAATTGCCCTGGATCCCATGGGCTCTTACCTTCTTGACCAGTCTCCCATGCGGGACTTTGTCAAAAGCCTTACTGAAGTCCATGTAGACTACATCAACTGCACTACCCTCATCCACACAACTAGTCACCCCCTCGAAAAATTCAATCAAATTGGTTAAACATGATCTCCCCCTGACAAAGCCATGCTGACTATCCTTGATTAATCCTTGCCTCTCCAAGTGGAGACTAATTCTGTCCTGCAGAATTTTTTCCAATAATTTTCCTACCACTGATGTTAGGCTCACTGGCCTGTAATTCCCTGGTTTATCCCTACTACCCTTCTTGAATAATGGTACTACGTTAGCTGTCCTCCAGTCCTCTGGCACCTCCCCTGTGGCCAGAGAGGTTCTGAAAATTTGTGTCAGAGCCCCTGCAATCTCCTCCCTTGCCTCACACAGCAGCCTGGGATACATCTCGTCTGGGCCTGGGGATTTATCCACTTTTAAGCCCGCTAAAACCGCTAGTACCTCCTCCCTCTCAATACTAATTTGTTCAAGTATATCACAATCCCCCTGCCTGATTTCTATGCCTACATCATCCTTCTCCAGAGTGAACACGCATGCAAAATATTCATTTAAAACCTCACCTACATCTTCCGGCTCTACAGAAGGTGTATAAAATTATGAGGGACCTAGATAGAGTGGATAGGAAGGAGCTATTTCCCTAAGCAGAGAGACCAATAACCAGGAGGCATAGATTTAAAGTAATTGGTAGAAGGATTAGAGGGGAGTTGAGAATTTTTTTCACCCAGAGGGTGGTGGGGGTCTGGAACTCTGTGCCTGAAAGGGTGGTAGAGGCAGAAATCCCTCATCGCATTTAAAAAGTACTTGGATATGCACTTGAAGTGCCGTAACCTACAAGGCTACGGACCAGGAGCTGGAATGTGGAATTAGGCTGGATAGCTCTTTTTCGGCCGGCACAGACACGATGGGCCAAATGGCCTCCTTCTGTGCTGTAAATTTCTATGATTCTAGGATTCATCTGAACCTGTTTTATGATAGTGTGATCCTTGCAATGAACAATCCCATTGTTAATCAGATTAGCTCATTAAAAAGACCTAGAGGTACATCTGATTGTCTTTATAGCAATGAATAGGTTTTACCGAAACTCCATTTTACACATCCACTAATGCAGGAAAATAATTCCAGGCTTTGCGTGTAGTTTTTTCCATTTTTCATCCATTAATTCTAGCAAGTACCGTGAGCCAACCAATTCATTCTTCAGCAAAAGGATTCTTTGAAACACGTCAAAGATCAACCTGGTTCCTGTCTTGGGGAAGCAGTGTGGAAAGAGGCTCGTGTGGAGCATAAACACCAGCGGCATGGACCAGATGGCCTGTTTCTGTGCTGCAAAAACACCAAACTTTGTATTTGGCCTTTAGAAATAATTCTTAGCCAAACTGGTTCCCAGCTCCAAACTGAACAATTGAAGATTTTTTTTATTCCTTCATTCACAGGATGTGGGCATCACCAGCAAGGCCAGCATTTATTGCCCAGCCCTAATTGCCCTGGAGAAGGTGGCAGTGAGCCACTATTTCTGATGGCACTTTGCTGTGGGTCTGGAGTCACATACAGGTCAGGACAGTAGATTTCCTTCTCTAAAGGACATTAGTGAACCAGATGGGTTTTATACAACAATCCAATAGTTTCATGGTCACCATTGCTGATACTAGCTTTTTAATTCCAGATTTATTTAATTAACTGAGTTTAAATTCCCCAGCTGCTGTGGTGGGATTTGAACTCATCATCATCCTGATCATTAGTCCAGGCTTTGTGGATTACTAGCCCAGTAACATAACCACTATGCAACCATATCTGTGAACATAGTTTAGGGTTAGGGTTAGTCTTCCATAATCCTACATAGGATTACACAGGATATACGGCACAGAAACAGGCCATTCGGCCCAACCAGTCCATAACGGTGTTTATGCTCCACTCGAGCCTCCTCCCGTCTTTCCTCATCTAACTCTATCAGCATAACCCTCTATTCCCTTCTCCCTCATATGCTTGTCTAACCTCCCCTTAAATGCATCTATTTCGAAACAGCTTCTACCCCAAGGCCATAAGACTCATGAACGATTAATTTATTATTTTTTATTACTGTTGTTTTATTTATTATTACTGTCTTTCTATTAGTATTTCTATTAGTATTTTTATCATTGTTATGCCATATTTATTCCAATGTTGGGAGGACTCGTAAAAATCAACATTTCATTGTGCAGTACACACGTCTGCTGCATATATGACAAATAAAATTGAATTGAATTGAATCTATACTATTCGCTTCAACCACTCCCTGTGGCAGCGAGTTCCACATTCTCACCACCCTCCGGGTAAAGAAGTTTCTTCTGAATTCCCTATTGGATTTCTTGGTGTCTATCTTATATTGATGGCCTCTGGTTTTGCTCTTCCCCACAAGTGGAAACATTCTCTCTGTGTCTACTCTATCAAAACCTTTCACAATTTTAAAGACCTCTATTAGGTTCCCCTCAGAATGTTTTCTCAGTCGGACTTTAGCCTGAGATAGGCAAGAATTCAAAGTCACTTGAGCATTTAAATGAGTAAGCAACTGGCTGTGCTTTAATTTGGAGCCTTATTTTATCATTCAAAACCGAGTGTGGCTGGCTATTGTATTAGCTCTTACTAAACATTACTTTAGTTCAGTTTTATTTTTTTCATATTCATGCTGTCCTAATAAAACCCTCCGCCCTACCTTTGTTAATGTAATACAATGTGGCCTTTTCCCCTTCCTGGTACCATTTGTGTTATGTTAATTCGGTTATACAGACAATGATTTATAGTACATTAGTTTACCATGCCTCATGTAAACAATTCCGGATCTGCAGCGCGCAGAAATTAAATGCAAATGTTATTTGCACACAGAAAGATAACGAAGTTTGAACTGGGTTTGTGAGTCAGATGTCACGGAATACTGAACGCGTGGATCACAACATGGGAGTTGCTGTTTCTCTCCCTCTCACGCCCTGTCTGAAAAACTGGCAAAAAAGGCGCACAGAGGCGAATGCACGAGAGATGCTGGAAAGCTCACTTTCAATGAAAGCTTGGATGGATATCACAACAAGCAGAAGCATGCAGAGCAAAACGTTAACGTTCGTGAAGAGATCCCGGCCAATCACCACTGGCGCCATGACAGGAACCAACTCAGAGGCAAAATGATTTCCCGTCCATTCGCAGTCCAATGTTCAAAAACCCTGGCCTTTAACCTCAATGGCTCGAAGCCGGGGGTGGCGGGGGGGGGGGAGGGGTGTGCGGGGTGGTTAAGAAAGATTAGGGGCTAAAAATTCGGTGGCGCCGCGTTTGGGGCACCAAGCTCGCCTGGGCGCCGGAATTTGTGCTCCGGCCAGAGCCCTCCCGATATTCAGTGGGAGCGCCCCAAGAGGGACTCGGGGCGCTGCTCGAGGCTCCCCGCGTCCTGCTTGGGGCGCTCAAACTGAATATCGCCGCGCTACGTGCCACAGTGCCACATGCTGTGGCACGGCGCGCTGCTGTACTACAGGCCTTCCTCCCCTTCTTAAGGGAGGGGCCTGCACCAGCGCGATCACCGATCGCGAGTGCCAGCAAAAGAGCCCGACACCGAGGAGAAGTGCCGGGCTTTTGGGACACAGCCGGCACTGCCCAGGGGGTGGATCAGGAGGCCGGGGAGGGCGGCACGAGGAGGTGCTGGCAGGCGGCCACCGGAAAAAATGGCCGCCCCGCACCTCCACCTTAATTTGCGCCACTACCGCCACAGGTAGGCCCTGTGAACCGGTCGCGATTTGCGACCGGCGTTACAGAGGCGGGCGCGACCAAATATCGCGATTGGGGTGGGAGCGGGGCGCTGCGCACACCAATGACGTCATCGGTGGCGGCGCAGTGCTACAAGCTAACGCCATCATTAGCGCCCCGCTAAATATCGCGGGAGGCGTGGCCAGTGGCGCTAAAGCCACTGAGTGCCCTCTTTGGGCGCTAACTGGTGGCGCAGCCCACTGAATTTCTAGGCCTAGGTGCCTAGAGCAGATTCCTCAGTTGACGCAGGGATGGATAATTATTCTGGAGTGTTTCTCGATTGTTTTGGGAGGGGCGGCTGGGGATCAGGGAGCATTTATCATAGAATGATAGAACGGTTACAGCACAGAAGGAGGCCATTCGGCCCATCGAGCCTGTGCCGGCTCTCTTTTTTTCCGTTTATGGGATGTGGGCATTGCTGGCAAGGCCAGCATTTATTGCCCATTCCTAATTGCCCTTGAGAAGGTGGTGGTGAGCCGTCTTCTTGAACCGCTGCAGTCCGTGTGGTGAAGATGCTCCCACAGTGCTGTTAGGGAGGGAGTTCCAGGATTTTGACCCAGCGACGAGAGCACTTCAGCTAGTCCCACTCCCCGTAACCCTGCAAAATGTTTTCCTTCAGGTACTTATCCAATTCCCTTTTGAAAGCCATGATTGAATTAGCCTCCAGCACCCTTTCAGGCAGTGCATTCCAGATCATAACCACTCGCTGTGTCAAAAAGTTTTTCCTCGTGTCGCTTTTGTCTCTTTTGCCAATCACCTTAAATCTGTTTCCTCTGGTTCTCGAACCTTCCGCCAATGGGAACAGTTTCCCTCTATCTAATCTGCCCAGACCCCTCATGATTTTAAATACCTCTATCAAATCTCCTCTCAACCTTCTTTGCTCCAAGGAGAAAAACTCCAGCTTCTCCAGTCTATGCATATAACTGAAGTCCCTTAGCCCTGGAACCATTCTTGTAAATCTTTTCTGCACCCTCTCTAAGGCCTTCACATCTTTCCTAAAGTGCGGTGCCCAGAATTGGACACAATACTCCATTTGAGACCGAACCAGTGTTTTATAAAGGTTCATCATAACTTCTTTGCTTTTGTATTCTATGCCTCTATTTATGAAGCCCTATAAACTCTATTTATGCTTTTTTAACCGCATTCTCAACCTGCCCTGCCACCTTCAACGATTTGTGCACATATAGCCCCAGGTCTCTCTGTTCATGCATCCCCTTTACTTTATATTGCCTCTCCTCGTTCTTCTTACCAAAATGTATCTCTTCGCACTTTTCTGTGTTAAATTTAATCTTCCACATGTCCACCCATTCCACCAGCCTGTCTATGTCTTCTTGAAGTCTATCACTCTCCTCCTCACTGTTCACTATACAGAATTTTCTCAGGAAATTAAACGGATTGAACACTTAATAAGCCAAATGGCTTAATATTCCACGCTTCATGATCACTTCTAACTTCAGGCTCCATCAAATGGCAGCAACTCTCCTTGGCTCGGGCATACCAGAAATCCTAAGGATTGCACGATGTTCAGGGGCATAGTTGTAGACTAATTGGTAAAGGTTGATTGCTACGACTAATCAAGAACTTCATTATCGTCGTATCATGCAACGACCAGGATGGTAGAAGGCGGACACAGCGGGTGGAGAGGGAGGGGTAGATCTTATGATGTAACGCTCCCGGCTCAGACCTTCGCGCGACAGGAGCGCAGATTGAGAATTAGGGCACCGAGCTTGGACGATTTTTCTGCCCATCATCATTAGCACTAATTAGTAGAACTTACTCCTGAATGACTCCCTTCTACCGGAAGTAGAGTTTTTGGAGCTGATAAATGAAGATGCTCAGTGTCACTTTGCTGAAAAAGCTTGCATCTATATAGCGCCTTTCACAACCTCAGGACATCTCAAAGCGCTTTACAGCCAATGAAATACATTTTCAAATGTTGTAATGGAGGGAAACACAACATCAAATTTGCGCACAGCAAGGCCCCACAAACGGCAATGTGATAATGACCAGATAATCTGTTTTTCATAGAATCATAGAAAGTTACAGGTCATTTCGACCCATCGTGTCCGCGCCGGCCAACAAAGAGCTACCCAGCCTAATCCCACTTCCCAGCTCTTGGTCCGTAGCCCTGCAGGTTACAGTATCCCAAGAGCACATCCAAGTACTTTTTAAATGTGGTTAGGGTTTCTGCCTCTACCACCCTTTCAGGCAGTGAGTTCCAGACCCCCACAACCCTCTGGGTGAAGAAATTTCCCCTCAAATCCCCTCTAAACCTTCCACCAATTACTTTAAATCTGTGCCCCCTGGTTTTTGACCCCTCTGCTAAGGTAAATCGGTCCTTCCTATCCACTTTATCTAGGCCCCTCATAATTTTATACACCTCAATAAGGTCTCCCCTCAGCCTCCTCTGTTCCAAGGAAAACAAACCCAGCCTATCCAGTCATTCCTCATAGCTAAGAATCTCTACTCCCAGCAACATCCTTGTAAATCTCCTCTGCACCCTCTCTAGTGCAATCACATCTTTCCTGTAATGTGATGACCAGAACTGCACGCAGTACTCTAGCTGAAGCCTAACTAGTGTTTTATACAGTTGAAGCATAACCCCCCTGCTCTTGTATTCTATGCCATGGCTAATAAAGGCAAGCACCTAATGAAGGAACAGCAAGTTCAGGGTAGACCACTGGTCGCCATATTTAAATGCAATTCCAGTGCGCACCAGTTTTACAGCAAAGAGTTCACGTAACCAAGAATATACCAAATCCAGAACACTTGTAGGATTCTCAAAATTAACAGATCCCCAAAACAAAGGAAAACCCTATTAAAAATGACTTTGGACATGTTCGGGCTTGTACAGAAAAAGGCTGTTACAGAATTTGGGATCTACCTCTGCAGTAGACAGTTTGAGTATTCGAGGTAGTCAAATTGTCTGGGGGAACGATAAATGTCACTCAGCCCCTATCAAGAAATTTACATGCTAACAATAGACCCACGGAAGAACAGCCTCACAGGACCCATCCAAAAACATGCATAAAACAAATTGCTTCGCCAACCTACAAAGAATCTCAGACCCCACAGGAAACTCAAACACTGAGGACATTTCACTACAATTAAATAAGAGCTCAACAGCTCAGGAAACCATCCTGAAACCACTTCTCACATTTTTAAACTACTTCAACAGCTCAGGGAACCATCCCGAAACCGCTCAAACAATTTTACACACCTCAATGTTAATGAGCCCACCAAAATCTAACAATAAACCTAAACTGATTTGGCGTGCAGATTAGCAGGCCTCAGTTAGTATAATTGGAGGCCTGTTCAACGGTTAAACAGTTAGTACAACCACAAGGAGAGCAACAGTTCCAAGTTCAAGAAGAGCCATCATTGAGTAACATCAAGATCAAGGAGCAAGCATCTCGAAGCAGTTCTCTCTCTCAAAGAAGTAACACACCATCGGACACCTTGTGGCACCAAGGGCCCCACAAAACAGCCAACCGAATATTACCCACAGCCAACCAGGTAATATTGGGCCACCGCGACCAACGGAAAACCAACTCAGAAGAAACCGAAGATTCGCAAGTTTTTCCACTCTACAAACTATTCCTGACTTACCCCCCTGGGTAAGATTTTATTCAAAAAGACTCTAAGCCCTATTTCTAACCAAAGAAAATTGGGTACTCACCTGATAGATCCAATACGCACCCTACCGCGTCAGCAGATTCGCAAAGACTGACCAGATACGCAGGTGAAGTCCTCTACCACATCCGGGGTACAGCAGGCCCCAACCGACACAACTAGCGAACCCCGAAATCATGAGCCAGCTCAACTGTCAAGGAATCATTTGGTGAGCATTATCCCTGGTCCTTTTAGAGCCTAACTTATCTAGTAAGGTGGGATTGAGAGGGGTGAGATATTTGTCTACTGTAATTTTCCCTCGTGTATGTCAAAGTGTTTCCCCATTTTATTAGAGTGTTATTATTGTGTTGTATTTTCTTTCTCAAAAAAATTCAAAGTTCTTGCACCAAAACCAGTGTCTGCTGCACTTTTATCACAACCCCCAAATAAGTCCAAGGTCTAGAACAAAGGGAGTGGGAGCAATTCGAACCACTCATAAGTCAGAGGTGAAGCTGACCCCAAACACCACCCCCTACACACTCTGTCGGTCAGCTGTCATATTAGGATTAATATATGGAACATAGGGATAAATCTTACCATTTAGCCCTCCCAGTGGAGAGCTTTGCACAAGGAAAAGTAATTGAATGGGAAATGTGGGACGTGATTCAGGCACGGTGACTTCCACACATGAATTCCATCTTCTTCTTATCTTCGATGCAGTCCTGTCACACAGAGCTCTGATGCGAGGGACCTAATTGTAAAATCTAATCCCATGGTGTACACTCTGTATGCTATAAGACTTGCATTCAAGGGTTAATTTACGAGGAGGGATTACACAAATTAGGGTTTGTATTCCCTAGAATTTAGAAGGTTAAGGGGTGATCCAATCAAAGTTTTCAAGATATTAAAGGGAACAGATAGGGTAATTAGAGAGAAACTATTTCCGCTGGTTGGGGAGTCTAGGAATAGGGGGGCATAGTCTAAAAATTAGAGCCAGACCTTTCAGGAGTGAAATTAGGAAACACTTCTACACAGAAAGGGTGGTAGAAGTTTGGAACTGTTCCGCAAATGGCAACTGATGCTAGATCAATTGTTAATTTTAAATCTGAGATTGATAGCTTTTTGTTAACCAAAGGTATTAAGTGATATGGGCTAAAGGTGGGTATATGGAGTTAGATTGCAGATCAGCCATGATCTCATTGAATGGCGGAACAGGATTGAGGGGCTGAATGGCCTCCTCCTGTTCCTATGTTCCTATAGCACCTTTCACGACCTCGGGATGCCCCAAGGCCCTTTACAGCCAATTGCGTACTTTTGGAAGTGTAGTCACAGTAGCGATGCAGGAAACACATTAGCCAATTTGTGCACAGCAAGATTCCACAAACAGCAATGAGACAAATGACCAGATCATCTGTTTTAGTGATGTTGGTTGAGGGATAATTATTGGCCAGGACATCAGGGGTTGGGGGGGGACTCCCCTGATCTTCTTCAAAATAGTGCCGTGGGATCTTCTCTACGTCTGCCATATTGAACCCTTTCATAATTTTAAAGACCTCTATCAGGTCACCACTCAGCCTTCTCTTTTCTAGAGAAAAGAGCCCCAGCCTGTTCAGCCTTTCCTGATCGTTGCAACCTGTCAGTTTTGGTAACATCCTTGTAAATCCTTTGTGCACCTTCTCCAGTGCCTCTATATCCTTTTTATAATATGGAAATGTACACAGTGCTCCAAGTGTGATCTAACCCAGATTCTCCACAAGTTTAACATAACTTCTCTTATTGCGGCAAAAGAAACGTACATCTTGTAATTTATTTTTTGCAATACCTCCTTCTTTCTCTGAGCAAGTATGGGTTCTAATCATTCTGTTCTACCTGCGTGCCTTTAAAGGTCACCGAACAGCTCAAAAATCTTTTTCATTAGTTAAACCCCGGCGTCCTTGCTTTCCCATCTTAACAAGTTAATTACACCGCTATCAGATTCGCCTTCCAGGAACACCCACAGCTGACATTGTTTCGTGTTAAATTATTCAGAATTGAAAGGAGGCATTGATTAGACTGTGCTTCAGCACCATCAGGGCAAAGGTCAGCATGAATATCCTGAGCACTGCATTGGAATCAGAATTTATCTCCACGCTGGAGATAAGTGACAATGAGGCCACCTTGTTAACATGCAGGTACAGCAAGCAATTAGGAAAGCAAATGGTGTGTTGGCCTTTTATTACAAGAGGATTTGAGTATAAGAGTAAAGACATCTTAAAAGAAAGAAAGACTTGCATTTCTATAGCGCCTTTCGCGACCACCGGACATCCCAAAGCTCTTTACAGCCAATGAAGTACTTTTGTAGCGTAGTAATTGTTGAAAGGTGGGAAACGCAGCAGCCAATTTGTGCACAGCAAGCTCCCACAAACAGCAATGTGATAATGACCAGATAATCACATTCTGTTATGTGGGTTGAGGGATAAATATTGTCCAGGTCACTGGGGACAACTCACTTGCATGTAGGAAACATCAAGCAATTGCGTGTCTGCAAGATTACCACGTTTGAGTCTCCAGCACTCAAACGTTCAAACTCCCCTGCTCTTCTCGAAATAGTGGCCGTGGTAAATTGAATGACTTGTAAAGAGCGAAAGTGAAAAACAGGAGGCGGTTAAATGGCAGAAGTGAAATATGCACGAGACAATCGGAGGCACAATGAGATAAACCAAAATAATAAAAGACACAGAGTTATGAAATGTTCTGAAAAGCACATTATAACATTCAGAGTCACAACTTTGTGATTGATTAAAACAATTGATCGTGTTGTACATGTGGATTCCAATTAAAGAGGTTTCGGTGTTAAGCAGCTCACAAAATGGAAGTAAACTTACAGAATCTGTAACAAGGAACATTATAAAAGAAACAAACAGGTTTAAATCAAACAATTTGTCCTCCATAAATCGTATTCACCTTTCATCATTTTCCCCCCATGAGACACACAGCAAGGTCCCACAAACAACAATATGATAATGACCAGATAATCTGTTTTTGATTATGTTGATTGAGGGATAACTCCACTGCTCTTCTTTGAAATAGTGCCATGCAATCTTTTACGTCCACCGGAAAGTGCCTCAGTTTAATGTCTCATCTGAAAGATGGCACCTCCAACAGTGCAGCGCTCCCTCAGCACTGGAGTGTCAGCCTAGCTAGTGGGACTTGAACCCACAACCTTCATGACTCAGAGGCAAGTGTGCTACCAAATGAGCCATAGCCGACACTTACTTTACTGCAATGATATAGGGCCCTGGTGAGACCACACCTGGAGTATTGTATACAGTTTTGGTCTCTTTACCTAAGGAAGGATATACAGGTACTTGCCATAGAGGGAGTGCAACAAAGGTTCACCAGACTGATTCCTGGGTGTAGGGGGGCATCCTTTACCTGGTTTATGGTCATTTGCCTGGTCAGGCAGCCTTTTGCCACTGCACTGTGACCAATTCCAATCAGCGGTTTCAAATCGCTAAACCCTACTTCCAGTTCTGACTGGAGGAACTTATAATTAATGATATATTAAAAACGGACAAATGGTCTGGATGCAAGAAAGTCAAATTTTATTTAAACTAAAGAAACTACACCACATGATCAAAGTAATCACGGTAAAATTGCTTAACAGGGGAAGGCAGATGGCAAAAATGAGGGATAAATGGCTACAATGTTAATCTTACAATCTTAGCAACATTTCCCTTAAATTACCACCGCTTTACTTCTCACTAGATTGTCTTGCTAGTGGGTCAGAAGCCTTGCTCACCTGCAGTCCAAAGAGTAAAAGAGAAGAGAGAGATGCTTCTGGGAAGCTATCTTTTATACCCCTTTTTTGGGGCCCGCCCAGATCTGATGTTTCTGGGCTAAAACAAAAGAGATCCAAACTGTCCACTTGTCTGGGATGGGTTTGGATAAAGTTGCAGTTTAAATGTGTCCATTGTCTGTGATGGCTTTCGAATAAAGCTGCAGTGGTTTGAATGTGTTCACTCATTCATTTAAACGGTTCCTCCTCAGTTTGGATGTGTCCACTTGATATACAAACAAATGCTAATAGCATTCAATTGCTTTGTAAACAAAGCATTGTCCTGTGGTCATCTGGAACCACAATTGATTGACAGTCTTGAGTGCTTAGCAAACAAAGTCCCTTTGTTCATGCTGGCAGTTTCAAGCACTTAATCTTAGAGTCAATTTCAGTGAATGGATGTGTGTAAACAACCCAATGTGCTTGCTGTCCGATGATTGGCTGATTCAAACGGGCTACACCCCAGTGTAAACAAACAGCTTGTAGGTTACCGGACCCGCCCAATACCACAGGGTGACTGACAGCTAGGGCTCCATTCAAACCCACTACAGGGCAGCGCTGAGCTTTTTCGTATGCTAACAGCCTGTCTGTTTCATATGCTAACAGCCTGTCTGTCCTTTTAAATTCTGTTTCCATGAGGTCTGTTCAGCCATTTTTAACAGTCCAAAACTCAAGAGTACATCTTCTAATAAAATGTACGATTTTCACAAAGTTCTTTGATTCCAGTGTCCAAGTGCTGCCCAGCTTACGAGCTTTTTAACGCAGCCTTTTGCGGTTCTGGGTATGTTTTAAAACATTGTCCAACCCAGAGACAATTTAAATCACACAGGTCTTCATCCACGATGTGGATTAATATTTCCCGATCTTCGGGGGCTGAGGGGATTTTGCGACCCCTACATGGGTTGGGGGGGATTGTCCTATGAGGAGAGATTGAGTAGACTAGGCCTATATTCTCTGGAATTTAGAAGAATGAGAGGTGATCTTTGAAATATACAAAATTCTTACAGGGCTTGACAGGGTAGATGCAGGGAGGATGTTTCCCCTGGCTGGGGAGTCTAGAACCAGGGGTCACAGTCTCAGAATAAGGGGTCGGCCATTTAGGACTGAGATGCAGAGAAATTTCTTCACTCAGAGGGTGATGAATCTTTGGAATTATCTACCCTAGAGGGCTGTGGGGGGTCAGTCTTTTATATTCAAGACTGAGATCGATAGATTTTTGAATATTAAGGGAATCAAGGGATATGGGGATAGTGCAGGAAAGTGGAGTTGAGGTAGAAGATCCGCCATGATCTTATTGAATGGCGGAGCAGGCTCGAGGGGCCAAATGGCCGACTCCTGCTCCTATTTCTTATGTTCTTATGCTCTTGTTCTGTAATGACAAGCTACTGTCAATACGGCTGATATAGAATGGAGGAGATGGGGTGGAATTGTAGTTGTGCTGGAGCCAATCAAATAAAGAACAAACTTGCATTTATATAGCGCCTCTCATGACCTTAAGACATCCCAAAGCACTTTACAGCCAATGAAGTACTTTTTGAAGTGTAGTCACTGTTGTAATGTAGGAAACGCAGCAGCCTATTGGCGCACAGCAAGCTCCCACAAACAGCAATGTTGTAAGATTTGCAAAATTTCTACATTTCCCCAAAGGTTATTATTAATAAAAGGGACCCTGCGTGGACATTTTAAATCAAAAAGGGTACACAAGATGGCGTCCGCGCCTCATGGCAGAAAGCCTGTGAGATTTTAAAAACTTGGGCCTAGAAATTCAGTTAAGGCCCGCCAGCAGGCTAACGCCCAAAAGTTAGCGCTGCGCGCGGAGCCAGTTGCGCGCGCCAGAAGTTCACTTTTAGCGCCCCAAGTCGGAACCGGGTGCTGTTCCAGGGTGTGCCCGCCTTCGCTTGGGGTGCTGAAAGTGAATTTCAGCGCTCCAGCTGCCGCTGCGCCACCCGATGTGGTGCGGCAGGCTGGGGTACTGCAGGCCTCCTCCTTCTCTTAAGGAGGAGCTGCCTGCAGCCGTGAGATCGCCGTTGGATTCTGCCGGCAAATGAGCCCGGCACCACGGAGAAGTGCCGGGCTCGCGGGAATCAGCCACCAATGCCGCGGGGGGGGTGGTGTAGGAGGCCGGGGAGGGAGGTGCGGGCAGGCGGCCGCCGAAAAAGCGGCCGACCGCACCTCCACCGTAAAGCGCCCCAGTAGCGCAGCAGTACGGCCCCGTTTTTCAAACGCTGTTTGCGGCCGCTGCAGAAGAGGCGGCCGCAACTAAATATGGGGTTTGGGCCGGAAGCAGGGCGGTACCGGGGCACTGCGCACACCAATGACGTCATCGGTGTCGGTGCAGCGCTACCGGCTACCGCCGCCATTACCGCAGCGCTGAATATCAGCGCACCCTCTTACACTGGCGCAGAAACCCTCTTTGGGCGAAAAGTGGGCGCAAAGCCTACTGAATTTCTAGGCCTTGGACTCTGCGACGCAGGCAGCTTGTGGAGAAATCGAAACCAAAGCTGCAGTTTCTGTGAAGAGAGACTTAGCGTTTTGAAAACCAGACAGTACTTTGAATTATGTATTAGATCAAATTGGAGACAAATCAAAATCCAGTTAGGCCTATAATTAAGGCCATCAAGCAGTTTGCATAAATAATCGGGAACAGATTAAGGAAGCCATCGAGGCTGGACAGGCCCATCAAGGTGTATTAATAACAAAACAAGTCAATTATCGGGCCAGTAGCTGCGATTACTGGCCATCTAAAAACAGTTAGTATAGATTTAAAATAGCCCGCCAAGATTAAGACAAAGAACGAACCTGATTTAGCGCACAGATAAGGGCCATCCATAGGAGTATAATTGAAGGCCCCGGGTAGCAATCTCTCTCTTCTCTCTAGCCTCTCCCTGCTCCTCGCCCTCGTGGCTGCTGCTCTTTCCCCGTCCCGCGCTTACCTCCTGGCCTCTGCCCGTGCCTTTCCCCACTCCATCTGGAATCGCCCGGCATTGCCCCGGGCGGACACGGACAATCCAGGCCAAACGAGGCAGGACGCAACGAGGCGAGGAGGCAAGACGAACTGAGGAGATGAATTAGGCAAGACGAACTGAGGAGACGAATTAAGGTGACGAACTGAGGAGACGAATTGAGGAAGATGACTGAAGACAAGCTTCGAATGATCGGGCCTTCAGTCTCAGCTAACCTGTGACTATCTTCATGCAAACTTCAACTGCCGACCGAGGAAGAGGAACCATCAGCCCTGCAAGGCAAAGTACCCAAGCAGAGACTTTAACTTTGGGGAACTCGTACCTGGACAACGCCTTTGCAGCACCCGGAGACCACATGACGATGGCAGGCTCCAGAGAGCACAAAGAGCGAACCCCGAACCCCACCGCTGTTTTGAGTTCAGCAGACCCCTTTTGATTGGTGAGCATAAATTCTGGCCCCTCATAGCTTAACCTAGTTAGGTATAGGGGGCGGGATAAGGATAAGGGGATTGTTAAGATAGTTGTTTTCCCTCGATGTGCCGTGTGTTCCCCATTCCCTGTATAAGTATAGTTATTAGGTAACCACACCTCCCCCCCCCGACCCTGAACACGGGGGCCCCACAAGGATGTGTGCTGAGCCCCCTCCTCTACTCCCTCTTCACCCACGACTATGTGGCTGTTAATGGTTCCAACACCATCATCAAGTTTGCAGATGACACCACGGTAGTAGGCCAGATCACCAACAACGATGAGTCAGCCTACAGGGAGGAGGTCCAGCATCTCGTGAAGTGGTGCGCTGACAACAACCTGGCCCTTAACACCAAGAAAACAAAGGAAATAATCGTGGACTTCAGGAAGTCCAAATGCGGAAGTCACACCCCCATCCACATCAATGGGGCGGAGGTGGAAAGGGTGGCCAGCTTTAAGTTCCTCGGAGTCCACATCACGGAAGACCTCTCCTGGCCCCTCAACACCTCCTCTCTGGTGAAGAAGGCCCAGCAGCGCCTATATTTCTTGAGGAGGCTGAAGGGATGTAATCTGTCACCCCTGATCCTCTCCAACTTCTACCGCTGCACTATAGAGAGCATCCTGACAAACTGTATCACGGTATGATACGGCAGCTGTAGCTCCCATGACCGGAAAGCCTTGCAGCGGGTAGTCAAAACTGCCCAACGCATTACCGGCACCCGGCTACCGACCATAGAACATATATATCAGAAACGCTGCCTACGGAGGGCACGGTCTATCATCAAAGACCCTACCCACCCCAGCCACAGTCTGTTCGCCCTCCTACCATCTGGAAGACGCTACAGATGCATTCGCACCCGTACGACCAGATTTAGGAACAGCTTCTTTCCCAGGGCTGTCATCCTACTGAACTCCACAAATAAACACTAAAGCCTGCACATCTGCCGATGCACTTTATTATGGTCATATTTATGCTAATATATATGTACAAATATATGTTGAAATGTTTAAGTGTCCTAATCCAAATTGTACACTCTCGGGAGCCGCAAGCCTACATTTCATTGTACTGCACTTGTGCACTAACAATGACAATAAAAGTTGATTTGATTTGATTTGATTTGTATTTGCCTGTAATTTTACACTAGTAATTTCTCATAAGACTGTTATTTTTCCTGTTTAATAAAAGCTTGGTTTTGCTTACATCTAAACCACCTGTCTACTTGAGTCTTTTCTGTATTGCCGCCTGTACTTAAGTCCGGTGCCTAGAACCCAGGGGCATGGGAGCGATTCGAACCGCTCATAAACAATCAGAGGCATAACTGACTGGGCGTACGCACCAAACACCACCACACGCCACCCCCTACAACGTGACAATGACCCGATCATCTTCTTTTGTAGTGATGTTGATGAAGGCTTAAATATTGGCCAGGACACCGGCGTGAACTCAGTTTAACATCTCATCCGAAAAGATGGCACCTCCGACAGTGCAGCACTCCCTCAGTACTGCACTGGAGTGATAGCCTAGATTTTTGTGCTCAAGTCCCTGGAGTGGGGACAATTTTATTTTATTTCAAAAATATACTTTATTCATAAAATTTATCAAAATACATTACAATACAATCCACAAATCATATTGTATATAGCACAATACAGATGAATGCAGCACTTGGCACTCTATTTACAGAAACAGATTACAAGTACGTTGTCATGAAAACATTTTCTGCGTCATACGGCCCGAGGTTTTTTTTTACACTGGTTCCAGCCCCTCGGTGTATAGTGGCGGGAAGGCCTCAAACTGTGGCCCTTCCCCATCGTGCCTTTGCGGTGGCGGCACCAACCTTTAGTGCGTCCCTCAGCACGTCCTCCTGGACCTTGGAATGTGCCAGTCTGCAACACTCGGTCATGGACAACTCCTTACTCTGGAAGACCAGCAAGTTTCGGGCAGACCAAAGGGCGTCTTTCACCGAGTTGATGATCTTCCAGCAGCAGTTGATGTTTGTCTCGGTGTGTGCCCCTGGGAACAATCCGTAGAGCACAGAGTCCTGTGTTACGGAGCTGCTCGGGATGAACCTCGACAAAGCCCACTCTTTCCTGACCTTCTTTGCAAACGCACATTCCAGAAAGAGATGGATGACGGTCTCGTCCCAAGCGCAGCCGCCTCGAGGACAGCGTGCAGTGGCACTGAGACTCTGGGTGTGCATGCAGGATCTGACAGGGAGGGCCCTTCTCACCACCAGCCAAGCTATGTCTTGGTGCTTGTTTGTAAGTTCTGGCGATGAGGCATTCTGCCAAATGACTTTGACAGTCTGCTCGGGGAACCATCCGACAGGATCCACCATCTCCTTTCTCCGTAGGGTCTCGAGGAGGTTACGTGCTGACCACTGCTTTATGGCCTTGTGGTCAAAGTTGTTTCCCTGGACAAACTTTTCTACAAAGGACAGGTGGTCCGGCACGGTCCAACTAAATGGAGCGTTCCGTGGCAGCGAGACCAGACCCATCCTTCGCAACCCCGGGGACAGATAGAACCTCAGCACTTGGTGTTTGTATGCCGAGGGTTTATGCGCAGCTTGATGCAGCCGCACACAAAGGTGGCCAGCAGGACGTGAGGTACGTTTTTTCCCCTCATTTCCTACATATAACAGTGACTGCTCTTCAAAAAATACTTCATTGGCTGTAAAGCGCTTTGGGACGTCCGGTGTCGTGAAAGGCGCTATAGAAATGCAAGTCTTTCTTCTTTCTTTCTCTATCTGGAGACGAGTGGGGAAATACTTCAATGAATAAGAATCAAGCCATATTGCTGTGTGCCTTAGAACCAGAAAATTCACTATCTTATCAGCCAAAAGGAATCGCACGCTAAACTGCACTGGAACAAACAAGTTCATATTCATTCATTCTAGCTATAGATGAGCTGGTGTCAACTAGGTTAAAACTGGGCTGTGCTCCAATGTTTGATGAACTGAAAATGCATCTGACCTTCTGAGGTTTTGCATCACAAAAATCAGCAATTAGCATCTTCAAATTCTCCTGGTGACTGTCGAATGGTTAGGTCAATGCTCTTCTTTCTAAGAACATAAGAAATAGGAGCAGGAGTCGGCCATTCGGCCCCTTGAGCCTGCTCCGCCATTCAATGAGTTCATGGCTGATCTGATCTTGGACTCAACTCCACTTTCCTGCCTGTTTCCCATAACCCTTGACTCTCTTGTAGTTCAAATATCAGTCTATCTCAGCCTTGAATATATTCCATGACCCATCTGTGGTGCATGTGCCTTTAAGAGCCCCTGTGTACTGTAATGCCAGTAGTGGCCACTCGGGCTATATAAGCCTGTATAATGTCTTGTATCTTTTAGTTCACCTCCAGACTTTGTTCAGTAAACACCTGTTAAACCAACTCCTGCATTCCGTGTCTCCATTAACACACGGATACAACAGTGGCGACGAATTGGAAATGGACTTACCTGCAATTCGGCAGCACCTCAAGGAGATCGATTCCTCAGACGAAGGTCGAAGAAAAAAAAACAAAGAAAAAACTGTGGTTTCACCAGCTAGCCGGGCTGGTGGCAGGTACTGCAATAATCCTTCCTGGGCGGCGGGCTGGGGCTCGATCGGCTGGCTCTGCAGCGGGGCCGAGCAGCGAAGGCGGAGGCAAACAGAGACGGAGGGTGGAGCACTCGGGAGACGGCCAGCTCTGCAAAGCAGGTCGGCGTTCGGACCAAGCAGAGGGAGGGAAAAGTCCCAGAGAGTCCGGCGGGAACGAGTTTCCGACTATTAAAAATATCTGAATAAATAAAAACCGCGGAGAACAGCATTGTCAGCAGCGACAGCGGCGGGAAAGCGCGGGAGGCACCATTTTTTCTCGGCAGGGAAGAAAGGAAAGCGCGGGAGGCGCCATTTTTTTTCAGGATGCCTAAGACTGGCAATATTACTGCTTTCGATAGTGATGTAGAGGATTGGACCACATATGTGGAAAGAGTGGAGGTATATTGCACAGCGAATGAAATAGAGGATGATAAAAAGGCATCAGTACTTCTAAATCTAATGGCCGCAAGGACATACGGGCTGTTACGAAACTTAATCACTCCAGCCAAACCGATGGACAAGAATTTTAAGGAAATTGTTGATACCCTACAGGAGCACTTAAACCCAACACCGCTGCTGATAGCGGAACGATTCAAATTCTTCAGGAGGAATCAGCACAAGAATGAAAGTAACGCTGATTACCTCACCGAATTAAGGAAGCTGTCAAAGCACTGCCAATTCGGAGCAGGACTGGCAGATTCTCTTCGAGACAAATTCGTCTGCGGTCTCCTAAGTGAAGGAACACAGAAAAGGCTACTTTCTGAGAAAGATTTAACACTGGACAAGGCTTTCAGTGTGGCTGTATCATACGAAGCAGCAGCAAGAGGAGCTGCAGAGATACAGCAAAAGCCACAGGACTTCGGCACCCATGAAATGACACAGGGTTTCGAGAGATGTTATCACTGCAGCAGATCCACCCATGACCAGAGGGACTGCTGGTTCAAGGACAAAGCATGCAGGCAATGTGGAAAGATGGGACACATTGCACGTGTATGCCGATCTGGAAAAAAGAAATCCACTGACAGAAAAAAAATCAATAAGGAAAAGTACAGAAAGGTACAAATGATGACGGACAGTCGCTCCGAAGACCAGAAGAGCGATAGCGACTCCGGAAACAAGAGACTAAGCTGTCTCAAATTACATAATGTAATTGCCAAAGAAGATTACCAGACCATTTGGGTTACCCTCACGACAGCAGGGTCCCCAGTTAAAATGGAGCTAGATACAGGATCAGCTCTGACCGTCATAAGTCGACGGGATTACGAGCGGCTATTTCCGCATATACCTTTGAAAGACACATCCATTATCTTGAAAACATATACCGGGCAGAAAGTATACCCCAGAGGGAAAATGAGGGTGCCTGTTGTATACAACGGCAAGGAAATACAGAAGTTGTATTTATACGTTCTGCAAGTTGGTGGTCCACCGCTGTTAGGACGTGAATGGATCAGGAAGATATGTTTAGACTGGCACTCCATTCAGGCACTGACGGTGACCAATAAGAAAAAAAATGATGATGACGTCATACCTGAACGATTAAAAGACATCTTGGCCAACGCCAAAGAAGTGTTTCAACAGGAACTAGGAACTTTGAAAGGAACTGGTCGGTTCAGGAGTAATAAGGCGAAGGGACGGTGGGTGAACTTGCGCCAAAAGCGGGATATATTTACGGCCAAGTTGCGATTAGCTAATGTTCCCCATATGTGCCCTGGTATCTGACGCTCCTTTTATGTTGCACTAAGACCCATGACCCCAACACGTGCATCTTGTGAATCCATCTGCAATCTGAAAGTAGGCTTGCCATCGATGGACAGTTCCTCCCACCCTAGTGAATCCTGTTACATTTACATTTGGGCTGCATGAATCTTAGTGCAACATAAAAGCAGTTTAAGAAGTGCAGGTTACTACACAGAACTGAGACTACGCTCCTTTTTATCTCTGCATATATAGCATCTAGGCCCCCCTATTTCCTAGGCATCTGCGGCAAACTCCTAAAATTGTTTTACGCAATGAGTTGTCATGATCTGGAATACGCTGCCTGAAAGGGTGGTGGAAGCAGATTCAATCGTAACTTTAATAAGAGTATTGGGTAAATACTTGAAAAGGAGAAATTTGCAGGGCTATGGGAAAAGGGCAGGTGCACAATGGGGCTAATTGGATAGCTCTTTCAAAGAGCCGGCAAAAAACTCCAAATAAAACTTTTTGGTTTCACATCTGACCGAGTCGGAGAACTTGCTGAGCTGCCTCCGAAACATTTTCCGAATATGCGACCAATGACGGAGAGGAAAAAACCGGCTGCTCCATCCATCCTGTTCCACACAACTATCATGCCTTGTGCAACACCATATATGCACTCCCCAGTTCCCACTCCAAGCCAGAGAGAGGCAAAAAAAATCAGCTTAAAAAACTCAGGCCAATTAGGTTGGGAAAAGAAAAGCTGGGAAATTCCTCTCTGACCCCTTTAGGTGATCAAAACTAGTCCAGGAGATCACTCTGGCCCTGATTAACGTTATGCACGGCCTACCTTCTGTAAGAGGTGATCTCCGCCCCAGCCAGAAACAGGTCCAGCTCTCGCTTGAAGGAATTCAGCGAATCGGCGTCTATCGCACAACCTGTTCCAGAGGTCCACTATTCTTTGGGAAAAGAACCACGGACTATCATCCAACCCAGTTCTGCCCTTACATTTCTGACATTTTTTTTAATTCAGACATGTGGGCAATAAAACAGCTTTAACAAAATGCTCATTGGGTTATAGCCTTAAAGCATAATAGACAGAGGGGTTAAGGATACAACTGTCATAGCTTTTAGCTGTGAGTCGCTCTTTCTAAAATTGAACCTTTAGAAGACTATATGAATCCCATTGTTGGTTCAGTCTTCCCGCAAGTTTGACATTTCTGTCTACTCGCAGACCCAGAAAGTGACATTTAACACACTTGTGAATATTACTTCTGAGTAGATCTGAAGCTTTTATGTTCTCAAGGAGCACAGCTATTTTAAAGCCTTGTCAAACTTCGTCAGTCTTATGTTCCTGGCGTAAACAATTCAACTTCAAATCCTCAGTGGATCAACATGGTGTTATAGGTTGGTGATGTTAGTGTTGAAGTTTGAATTTTCGTTTTGAAAGTGACCTTGAGTTTCACATCCAGACTAGGTCAGGTTTCAGCTCTAATGTTGCATTCTCATCTGTATTCAATCAGTCACATGGTCTATAAGTCTGAGATGCACTGATGTACCTTCACTGCATCTGACCATACCTTAAACATTCACTCCCTCCACCACCGGCGAACCGTGGCTGCAGCGTGTACCATCTACAAGATGCACCGCCGCAATGCGCCAAGGCTTCTTCGGCAGCACCTCCCAAACCCATGACCTCTACCACCTAGAAGGACAAGGGCAGCAGGCGCATGGGAACACCACCACCTCCACGTTCCCCTCCAAATCACACAAACCTCCTGACTTGGAAATATATCACGTTCCTTCATCGTCGCTGGGTGAAAATCCTGGAACTCCCTCCCTAACAGCACTGTGGGAGTACATTCACCACACGGACTGCAGCGGTTCAAGAAGGCGGCTCACCACCACCGTCTCAAGGGCAACTAGGGATGGGCAATAAATGCCTGCCTTGCCAGCGACGCCCACATCCCAGGAACTAATAAAAAAAATGTTTTAAAAAAATATATGTAAGACAGGACCTCAAAGCAGGTCAGATATAATGAATTAAGTTGAAGTATTTTTTTTATTTGTTCTCCGGATGTGGCAAGGTCTGGATTTATTGCCCATCAATAGTTGCTCTGAGCAGGTGGTGGTGGGCCTTCTTTGTGAACGGCTGGCAGTTTGATACAACTGAACGGCTTGCTCGGCCACTTCAGAGGGCAGTTGCGAATCAACCACATTGGTGCGGAACTCGAGTCGCATCTCGGCCAGACCGGGTAAAGACGGCAGGCTTCCTTCCCTAAAGGACTACCCTAAAGGAAATTAGTGCAGGAACTGTTATGTAGGCACATAGACACATGGAACTTTTCTCCTTAGTAGAGGGATCAATAACAAGGGGGCATAGTTTCAAGGTAAGGGGCAGGAGGTTTAGAGGGGATTTGAGGAAAAGCTTTTTCACCAGAGGGTGGTTGGAATCTGGAACTCACTGCCTGAAAGGGTGGTAGAGGCAGGAACCCTCACAACATTCAAGAAGCATTTAGATGAGCTCTTGAAACACCATAGCATACAAGGCTACGGACCAAGCGCTGGAAAATGGGATTAAAATAGACAGGGCTTGATGGCCGGCGCGGACACGATGGGCCGAAGGGCCTCTTTCTGTGCTGTATAACTCTATGGCCTAGAAATTCAGTGGGCTTTGCGCCCAGTTACCGCCCAAAGAGGGCTTCTGCACCAGTCTGCAAACTTCGGGCGAACTTCATTGACGCGCTAATTGCGACGGTAGCTGTTAGCGCTGCACTGCCACCGATGACGTCATCGGTGTGCGCAGCGCCCCGGTACCGCCCCGACACCGGCCCGACCCCCATCTTCAGTAGCGGCCGCCTCTTCTGTGGCGGCCGCTAATAACATTCGGAGACCGGGTCCGTACAGCAGCGTTAGTGGGGCGCTTTAAGGTGGAGGTGCGGCCGGCTGCTTTTTCGGCGGCCGCCTGCCCGCACCTCCTTCCCCGGCCTCCTCCACTGCCCCCCCCCCCCCCCGCCGCGGCATTGCCGGCTGGTTTCCGGGAGCCCGGCACTTCTCCGTTGTGCCGGGCTCTTTTGCCGGCACTCGCGATCGGGGCTCCGGCTGCTGCAGGCACCTCCCCCTTAAGAGAGGGAGGAAGGCCTGCAGTACCGCAGCCTGCCGCTCAGCTGCGGGTGGCGCTGCGGCCACTAGCGCGCCAATATTCAGTTTCAGCGCCCCAAGCGGGGGCGGCCACACCCTTGAACAGCGGCCGTCCTCGACTTTGGGTGCCGAAACTGAATATCGGCTGGGCGCGAGTGGCTCCGCGCCCAGCGGTAAATTCTGGGCGCCAGCGAGCTGGCGGGGCTATACCTAATTTCTAAGCCTATGACTCTATGGCCTAGAAATTGGGTATAGCCCCGCTTGAGGCGTTAGAACTGGTGATGCGTTAAGTTTATAGCCAGACGCGAGCTATCCGCGCCTGCCGCGATATTGGGTTGCATCGCCCCCAAAGGGGATTGAGGCGCTAAATCAGCCATTGCACGGTGCTCTTAAGGCGCAAAAGGCCAGGCGCTACTCAATTTCGACGCGGACGGGCGCAGCGCAGGTGAACTCAATTACGGCAAAGCACGAGACCTGCAGGCGCTGGCCGGCTCTTAAAGGGTTGGGTCAGTCAGGCTGAGCTTCAACACCCAATGCCCTGAAGGCCTCAGATTCGGCGCTCGCCCTTGTCTGGCGGTACAAAGTTGTTCATTATGGAGAAGGTTAGGCAGAGAGCAGAGCGCTTCAGCACTGAGGCTCTGGATCAATTGGTGGCTGCAGTTGAACACCGTCGACAGGTCCTGTACCCGGATAATGGCAAGAGGCCAAATCAGAAGGCTTATCGACGATCTTGGAGGGAGGTTGCTGTGAGGGTCAACTCCAGCAGCATGGCGACCAGGACCCCTGTTCAGTGCAGGAAGAAATTCAACGACCTCACACAGATCGTTAGGGTGAGTGATGGTTTACCAAACTCGTGCTTCCCTCCATCTGCAGCTGACTTCGGGCACCCTGCTGCAATGATGCGCCACTGGCCATCTGTCAGTATGCACCCATGGCCCTTTCTGGGCAGACACATGGACACATGTCTCAAGGCCTCATGTAAGGGCTCTTGCACAATAGGGGGCATGCGATGATGTCTCAAGGCCTCATGTAAGGGCTCTTGCACAATGGGGGGCATGCGATGATGTCTCAAGGCCTCATGTAAGGGCTCTTGCACAATAGGGGGCATGCGATGATGTCTCAAGGCCTCATGTAAGGGCTCTTGCACAATGGGGGGCATGCAATGATGTCTCAAGGCCTCATGTAAGGGCTCTTGCACAATGGGGGGCATGCGATGGTGTCTCAAGGCCTCATGTAAGGGCTCTTGCACAATGGGGTGCATGCGATGATGTCTCAAGGCCTCATGTAACAGAACCTCCCCTTCTTTCCCCTGCAGTCCAAGATGGCGCAGATTAGAAAAGAACAGCGTCGAACCGGTGGCGGACCTGCACAAGTGGTCACTCTCACGGATCTGGAGGAGAGAGTGCACCAGATACTTGGAGGACGTCTGTCTGGTCCAGTGACCACTGCATCTGCCGACCCCATTACCGACAGCGAGGGTAAGACTCTCACCTTTTCCACCTGTTGCCTTCCACTTGGTCCCCCCGCCAGCAAGCATCCTCAGTGTGCAGCCATGTCAGAGCCATGCCACAATCTGGCATGCCTTTCAGCAAACCTGTCCTTTTGCTAAAGCCACTCTTCCACCTCCCACTTTCAGATGAAGCAGCACCAACTCGGGCTCAATGCGCTGAAGCTGCCAGTGCCAGTGCCACCGGAGGCGAGGACCAGGAGGAATCCGGACCAGCCGTTGCAGAATCCGGGGAGCTGAGACATCTGCAGACTGGGGATAGTAGTCCCCTGGAGGGGAGGGGGGGGTGGCTCTGAGGATGAACCAGTTGCCGGACCAAGCGGCATGGAGCAACACAGGGGGGATAGGCAAGTTCGGCCAACGTCTCCCCGCAGGGCAAGGCAGGTCGTCATGACTGCTGCACAGAGTGCAGATGAGGTCCGTCGCCTGGCAGAGATGAGCAACCAGGCCCGGGTCAGACACACGGAGCTGATGGCTGCAGTGGAGAAGATGCCTGAGTCAATAGATTCATTGGCTAGGAGTATGTTGGACTTCGGGGCAACAATGGAGAGGACTCTGCAGGGCTTTGGCGCAACAATGGAGAGGTCTCTCCAGGTGTTCGGGGAAACAATGGACAGGTCTATCCAGGGCTTCGGGGCCACAATGGACAGGACTATCCAGGGCTTCGGCCCAACAATGGAGAGGACTGTCCACGGCTTTGAGTCGGCAATGGAAAGGACTGTTCAGGGCTTCGGACAATCCCTGGAAAGGTCTGTGCAGGGCTTGTCCGAGGCAGTGGAGCGGTCGGCTCCTGCCTTGTCCGAGGCCATGGGAAGAACTGTCCAGGCCTTCTTCGAAGCACTGGCACCTGGCACACAGGTCCTCACTGTTGCCACGCATTCACTTGCTGGGCTCCTCCACAGCCAGATTGACGCAACGCGATGTCTCACTGCAGCCACCCTCTCTGCATCAGATAGGATCACCCCGAGCCCTTCCACTCCCGTACAAGGCCAGGAATCCGTGGAGCCTGCGATTGTGGTGGATGAGCCGAGGCGCTCCCCTCAGATAGCCAGTGTGTCGTCCGACCATGGTGCAGGTGTCCTCTCTCGTCAGGCGACCATTGCACATGCCAGCGCTGGGACGCCTGCATTGCAGCTGCCACCACCTGCAGCCCACACTGCTTCCAGCCATGCTCAAAGCAAGCATCCTGCGTCCGCACCCTCCAAGCCCAGAGGTCGGCCAGGCCGTACCTCAGGGGCTTCTGCGCTTCCAGACAGTCGGCAAGCGTCCCCCAGCCTTGAGGCCGCCACTGGGGTGCAATTACGTAGGAGCAGCAGGGAGGGAAGGGGCCGGGCGCGAACGAGAAGTCGTTCTCCCTCAAGGGGCCAGTTGTAGAGGGAGGTGCTGAGACGTTTGTTTGTCCAAATTCAAGGACACCCTCACCTGCTGTTATAGGTGCAGATTTCTGTTGAGTTTTGCTGCTTTGCCGAACAGGTCACATTTATTTTGGAAGTTATGGTTTCTGCTCACTTTACGTTGTTTAGCTGTAATGAAAGACTTTTGTGTCAATAAACAGAAGTTTAAATGTTGCTTGGTGCATGTGACTACTTTCAGTGATGCTGCCATGCAGAGGCCCTCAAACATCCAAAGTGCGCATGAGGTAAGACTCTCATCATTCCGCCACAGTGGTGTCGAGACGAGTCCAGAGGAGCCTCTGACGTATGGACCTTCCACTTTCAGCAGCCCTTCCATCTTCCTCCTCCTCCTCCTCCTCCTCCGCCTGCTCTTCCTCCTCCTCCTCCTCCTCCTCCTCATACTCCTCCTCCTCCGCCTGCTTGTGCAGGGTCCGAGGGAAGGTAATGAATGGACGCGTTCGCCTATAAAGGGCATCTGTCACTTGCCGGATGCAACAGCGGACTGCAGCCTGAGCGACAGTAGCATTGTCCCCAATGGCTGACTGAAAGGATCCGTTGGCATAAAAATGGAGGCCTTCAGTCAGTGTAGCCATCACGGACAGAGAGGTTCTGCAGCGTTCACGCGGCTGCAGATCCTGACCAAGCAGGTGGCACAGATCAGTAACAATGTCCCTCCAGATTCGGAGCCTTCGCAAACACTGCTCCTCCGACATGTCAAGGCTTGTCACCTGCTGCCTAAAGACCCTCGCAGCATCCCGTCGGATTGGCCGACCTCCATTGCCCCTCCTCCTTCTGGCCAATCCCGGCCCTCTCTCCCGCCGTCTCTCTGCCCCTTCACAGTGTTGGGCGATGAGGCCGTCGCCCTCCAAACAAGCTCCCATTCTGATGCCAGTTGGTCAAAAGGCTTTTAGGTGTAGTGCTGCAAGTGCTTTGGACAGGGTTGAAGGTCCCAAGTACTGCAAAGCTCAAATCTCAGAACTCCGCTCCACATTAGCTCGCCAACTCTCTCTAGCAGCGATCGCAATGAGCAGGGCAAGTGGCAGAAGATTCTGCACTAGAGCTGTCCCCTTTAAATAGCGCCGCCCTACTCCGAGAAGGGCCTGTTAGCCCTCCCTCGAACTGCCACTAATAGCGCTGGGCGCTAAGGCTCCGGGCGCCACCCAATATGCGCTCAGGTGCTCCTAAAAGGCGTTGCACACTGAAATGACGTCATGAGCTGTTTGCGCTCGCGGGCGCGCGCAAACACTTAGCGCAGGCGCTAAATGTATAGTCAATTTCTGAGTCGGCGCGATCCTCATAGCGTTCGCCCCAACATAGGACTTCGCCCCAATTCTAGGTCTCTTTAGGCGCTCAGCGCCGGCGCTACCAACCCAATTTCTAGGCCTATGACTTTATGCCATTTTGCACACATCAAGGCCCCAATAAACAACAAATGAAAGAATTGGCCAATTAGTTGTAATTGGTGGTACTGACTGAGGGAGAAATGTAGGGTGGGGTACCAAGAGAACTCCATACTGTTCTTGGAATAGTATAGTAGGACCTTTAATTTTCATTCGAACATGTCCGCAGTTTAACACCTCTTCATAAGAACATAAGAACATAAGAATTAGGAGCTGGAGTAAGCCATACAGCCTCTCGAACCTGCTCCGCCATTCAATAAGATCATGGTTAATCTTCTACATCACTTTTCTTGCCCGATCCCCATATTCCTTGCTTCCCTCAGAGTCCAAAAATCTATCGATCTCAGCCTTGAATATACTCAACGACTGATCATCCACAGCCCTCTAGGGTAGAGAATTCCAACGATTCACCACCCTCTGAGTGAAGAAATTTCTCTTAATCTCAGTCCTAAATGGCTGACCCCTTATCCTGAGACTGTGACCCCATTGAAAATAAACCATTCCCTCTAAACCGGTCAACATTTTTATGTCACACGATTGTGCTCTGCTTAACATCATCTACTATGCACACCCGTCCATTTGTCTGCTCTATCTAAATCTGCCCCATGACAAATGAACCCTCAGGCCCAGGGGAAAAGCAAAAAATAAAAAGATTAATATACAAATGTACGTTTTCTACCTTGATGCATTGCCTTTGCGACTGTATACTACGTATTCTAGATCTCCTTCTATGTCCTAGCGCAGTGGGAGAAGGAGATGAGGTTTTTTTTTTATATTCATTCTTGGGATGTGGGCGTCGCTGGCAACGCAAATTGCCCTTGATTAGGTGGTGGTGGGCCTTGTTCTTGAACCGCTGCAGTCCGTGTGGTGAAGGTACTCCTACAGTGCTGTTAGATAGGGAGTGCCAGGGTTTTGACCCAGCTGGCTATCACTGAATGGCTCCTCTTTGTCTCCTTGACCTGGGTCATAAAATGGCCTTACAACTGTTGACACCAAAATAACAACAGAAAATGCTGGAAAAACTCAGCAGGCCCGGCAACATCCGTAGGGAGAGAAACAGAGCCAACGTTTCAGGTCGAAACCCTTCGTCAGGACTGAAAAAACACAGGAAATGAAACAGATTAAAAGGCCAGTTTGGGGGCTGGGAAATGGGGATGAAAGAACAAAAGAGAAGTGAAGAGACATTAAGAGGTATTCAAAACGAGACGAGATGGTGATAGGACTAGTAAAGAGACAAAAGACCACTCTAGATGAGGTTTGAAATGCGCTGACATTTAATCCCTCCCCACTACAAGTTAATTGAGAATCAGACAGCACAGAAGGCATCCATTCGGCCTATCATGCCTGTGCCAGCTCTTTGAAAGTACCACGCTAATGGATAGTGATCCATTACTTCAGGATGGTACTTTTCAAGGGTAGTCACTGTAGTAGTGTGGGAAACTCAGCAGTCAATAGTCACACAGCAAGGTCCCACAAACAGCAATGAGATGATGACCAGATAATCCGCTTTAGTGATGTTGGTTCAGGGATAATTATTGGCCAGGACAACTCCAGTGCTCTTCTTCAAAGGAGTGCCACGGGATCTATTATGTCTACCTGAAGGGGCAGGTGGGGCTTCAGTTTAACATCTCACCCAAAAGGCAGCACCTCTGACAGGGCAGCACCCCACTGGCAGTGTCAGCCGGGATTATGCACTCAAGTCGCAGGAGAGGGTCTTGAAGCCACAGCCTTCTGAATCAGAGACAAGAGTGCTACCTATCCGCGCCACAGCTGACACCTGGAACAGCTACAGTAAGCGGTGATGATAAAAACACTATTTTGGCTCCTGTTAGATTATGATTTATGAGCCTGTGCAATATGCTAATTTATTTAGCAGGAGAGGAAACAGTAAATGAGAAAGCACATCTGTAGCTTCAGCTGTAAAACAAACATTACAACATGGTTTAGTGCATGAACGAGCAGGTGGGCGCCACAAAATTATCTGCATGAATGTGACACAGAAGGCAGGCGGTGTTAAGGTAGAGTTCATTCTGTCATTGACAATCATGTATACAAGCAATTACTTTTATCACAACACACAGCTAAGGTTGGAGTAATTTTGAATTCTCAAAATGAATGAAATGACTCTCTCCCTGTACTCTGGCCCTACAGCCATGTGTATCTGTGATTTTATTCCGGCAGTTGAAGAGAATCATTATAACGCAACTTTACAACCATCCTTGGTGGCCCTTGATCCTGCTTCAAGGGCATTGTCTACTTAACTCCTCCCGTATGGTACAACTCTCAGAAAAATAATCAGATTGCTCAGAGACTGGAACATGTGCAACGTTAGGAATGAGCAGCCTAGTGGAAATTCCCAGCAGGAACAAATTCTGTTCACCTACCGACGTAGACAGGTTGATAAGAAGTGAAAAAGAAAAAGAAAGTCTTGCCTATACACACAGCACCTTTCACCATCTCAGGAAGACCCAAAGCGGTTTACAGCCAATTAAATACTTGTGAAGTGTCGTCACTGTTGTAATGTAGGAAACGCGGCAGGCAACTTGTGCACAGCATCGACCTCGGCACCGGCTACGGACACGGCATCTGCACACCCAGCCCAGTCGAGCCTGTGGAGTCCTCCTCACCAACATCTGGGGACTTGTGCCAAAATTGGGGGAGCTGTCCCACAGACTAGTCAAGCAGCAGCCTGACATGGTCATACTCACAGAATCATATCTTTCAGCCAAAGTCCCAGACTTCTCCATCACCATCCCTGGGTACGTCCTGTCCCACCGGCAGGACAGACCCACCAGAGGTGGTGGCACAGTGGTATACAGTCGGGAAGGAGTGGCCCTGGGAGTCCTCAACATTGACTCTGGTCTCATGGCTTCAGGTCAAGCGTGGGCAAGGAAACGTCCTGCTTATTACCACCTACCGCCCTCCCTGGTTCAATAAGAAGAGCATGCCAGGAGCAGCACCAGGCATACCTAAAAATGAGGTGCCAACTTGGGGAAGCTGCAACACAGGACTACATGCGTGCTAAACAGCAGAAAAGCATGCTATAGACAGGGCTAAGCGATCCCACAATCAACGGATCAGATCAAAGCTCTGCAATCCTGCCACATCCAGTTGTGAATGGTGGTGGACCATTAAACAACTAATGGGAGGAGGAGGGTCCATGAATATCTCCCTCCTCAATGATGGTGGAGCCCAGCAGGTGAGTGTAAGAGACAAGGCTGAAGCATTTGCAACCATCTTCAGCCAAAAGTGCCACATGGATGATCCATATTGGCCTCCTTTGGAGGTCCCCACCATCACAGAAGCCCGTCTTCAGCCATTTCAATTCACTCCACGTGATATCAAGAAACGGCTGAGCGCACTTAATACAGCAAAGGCTGTCGAACCCGACAACATCCTGGCTATTGTGCTGAAGACTTGTGCTCCAGAACTAGCCGTATCTCTAGCCAAGCTGTTCCAGTACAACTACAACACTGGCATCTATCCGACAATGTAGAAAATTGTCCAGGTATGTCCTGTCCATATTAAGCAGAACAAATCCAATCCATCATTTACCGCCCCATCAATCTACTCTCCATCATCAGTTAAATGATGGAAGATGTTGTTGACAGTGTTATCAAGTGGCACTTACTCACCAATAACCTGCTCACCGATGCTCAGTTTGAGTCCCGCCAAGAGCACTCGGATCCAGACCTCATTACAGCCTTGGTTCAAACATGGACAAAAGAGCTGAATTCCAGAGGTGAGGTGAGAGTCACTGCCCTTGACATCAAGGCAGTATTTGACCGTGTGTGGCATCAAGGAGACCTAGTAAAACTGAAGTCAATGGGAATCAGGGGGAAAACTTTCCACTGGCTGGTGTCATACCTAGCTCAAAGGAAGATGGTTGTGGTTGTTGGAGGTCAATCATCACAGCCCCAGGACATCACTGCAGGAGTTCCACAGGGCAGTGTCCTAGGCCCAACCATCTTCAGATGCTTCATCAATGACCTTCCCTCCATCATACATTCAGAAGTGGGGATGTTCGCTGATGACTGCACAGTGTGCAGTGCCATTCACAACTCACAGAAATCACAGAAACCCCACAGTGCAGATAGAGGCCATTTCGGCCCATCGAGCCTGCACCGACACATATCCCACCCGATCCCCGTAACCCCTATACCAACATATATCCCACCCTATCCCCGTAACTCCACGTATTTTAATCCCCCTAACACTAAGGGTCAATTTATCATGGCCAATCAACCTAACCCGCACATCTTTGGACTGTGGGAGGAAACCGGAGTGCAATCCATGCCCACATGCAACAAGACCTAGACGATATTCAGGCTTGGGCTGATAAGTGGCAGGTAACATTCATGCCACACAAGTGCCAGGCATTGACTAGCTCCAACAAGCGAGGTCAAAGTCCTGGAACTCCCTACCTAACAGCACTGTGGGAGCACCTTCACCACATGGACTGCAGCAGTTCAAGAAGACGGCTCACCACCACCTTCGCAAGGGCAATTAGGGATGGGCAATAAATGCTGGCCTCGCCAGCGAAGCCCACATCCCAGGAACCGAATTTTTTAAAAAGCAAGATATCACAAACAGCATTGAGATAAATGACCAGCCAATCTGTTCTACTGGTGTTGGTTGAGGGGTATATATTGGCCAGGACACCGGGGGGATCTTTGCCATCCACCTGAGAGAGCAGACAGGGCCTTGGATTAGCATCTCATCCAAAAGACGGCACCTCCAACAGTGCAGCACGCCGCTGGAGCATCAGCCTAGATGTTTGTGCTCAAATCTCTGGAGTGGGACTTGAACCCACCACCTTCTGACTCAGAAGCAAGAATGCTACCCACTGAGCCATGGCCAGCACCTACTTTAGCCATTTTGGTGTTGTCAAGCCACGTGCCCCTTTCGATAAAGCACAAGCTGCAGGCCATTTCCTTCGAGTCTGAGTCGTGTGCTCTTCAAATACTTGCGATGCTTTTGCTGCAAGTTAAGGTAAGCTGAGTGATTAAAGATGACACTTCATCCTCACTTACCTCTACGGTCACAGAGGTTCCAATGCCTTCTTGAGTGATCTCATCATTTTCTGGTATCTGAAATGCAGGATTTGAAGTCATTCACCTTCCCCCAACTTACAAAAACATAGAAACATAGAAAAATAGGAGCAGGAGTAGGCCATTCGGCCCTTCGAGCCTGCTCCGCCATTCAATATGATCATGGCTGATCCTCTATCTCAATACTATATTCCCGCTCTCTCCCCATACCCCTTGATGCCTTTTGTGTCTAGAAATCTATCTATCTCCTTCTTAAATATATTCAGTGACTTGGCCTTCCGTGGTAGAGAATTCCACAGCTTCACCACCCTCTGAGTGAAGAAATTTCTCCTCATCTAAGTTCTAAATGTCCTACCATGCATCCTGAGACTGTGACCCCTCGTTCTAGACCCCCACAGCCAGGGGAAACATCCTCCCCCTGCATCCAATCTGTCTAGCCCGGTCAGAATTTTATACGTTTCAATGAGATCCCCTCTCATTCTTCTAAACTAGTCGACCTAATCCCTCTGCATAGCACTTATGCACTTGCAATCTTTGAAACTACACGGAGAAGGTCAGTAGCAGAGCCGTCCTTGCTTTTGGCTGTGAACTGGGCACTCGGGTTCCCTCCTGGCTGTCAGATGTCAAAGTTCAACCCAGAAGCTCTTTACTGAGCTGCTTTTCCACCATCCAACCCTTCTTGCAACAGGGTAAACAGAGTCCTTTACTCTCAAGGTTTTTTTGCAAATTTGATGACAGTGATATTATCATTTTGATTGTTCACTTTTTCAACCGTAGTCTCCTGTTGAAACAATGCCAAGTATACAGAAAGTTAGAAAGAACTTGCATTGCATTTACATAGCGCCTTCCATGACCTCAGGATGTCCCAAAGTGCTTTACATCCAATCAAGTACTTTTGAAGTGTAGTCACTGTAGGAAACGCGGCAGCCAATTTGCGCACAGCAAGATACCACAAACAACAAACGTGATAATGACCAGATAATCTGCTTTTCAATGTTGTTGATTGAGGGATAAATATTGGCCAGGACATCAGGGAGAACTCACCAGCTCCTCTTCGAAATAGTGGCCATGGGATCTTTTACATCCATCTTGAGAGGACATCTCAATCCATTGGTAGCGTGTCTGCGTTTGGGGAAAGTGGAGAGGCAGAGAGGATAATATTGGGTGGAGGGAAAATGAACTCAAAGATCACACGTTCGATTATAAAAACGTCGATGTACGGGTGGGCTGGCACATGGTCCAGAACAAGTAGTGCTTCATCAGGAAGCTGCATCTGTCACCGGTATCATTTAAGAAGCATTGTTGGAACAGCTGCCATTCCTCCGACTTTTCCTTTGCGCACAGTAATGAGCGGCCAGTAATACAACATTGACATTTTTCAAACACTGTGGAGTCTCAGCGCCGCCAACAAAAAGTCAATTTCAATTTGTGCTCCCCTAAGACACCAGCAAAAATCTGACAATGCCATTCTGTTCCTGCTGCCTTCAAAACATTCAGCACTGTGCTCATTGCTAGCAGCTGGCATGTCTCAGGGCAAGCACTTCCAAAGCAATCTGGTCTCATCGCAATCTTAAACTCGATGTCTCCTTCAATATTCCCTGTCAGTGATTTCTCCAACGCCTTGATGAATATATGAACAGGAGTCGGCTATTCAGCCCCTTGAGCCTGTTCCATCATTCAATTAGATCAGGGCTGATAGATATCTCAACTCCATCTGCCCGCCTTGGTTCCGTATCCCTTAATGCCCTCACCTAACAAAAACCTATCAAGAACAGGTTGCAAAAAATTTGGCTTGTACTCCCTTGAGTATAACAGCTTCGGAGGTGATATATCTGAGGTGGTTAAAATGTTAAAAGGATTTGATAGGGTAGATACGGAGAAACTACTTTTTATTTGTTTCTGGGATGTGGGCATCGCTGGTAAGGCAGCATTTATTGTCCATCCCTAATTGCCCTTGAGAAGGTGGTGGTGAACCGACTTCTTGAACCGTTGCAGTCCGTGTGGTGAAGGTACTCCCACAGTGCTGTTGTAAGAAGTCACACAACACCAGGTTATAGTCTAACAGTTTTATTTGAAATCACAAGCTTTCGGAGCATTGCTCCTTCGTCAGGTGAAGTGGAGAGATGCATAAAGACACAGCTTATATAGTCAGAGAATAATGCCAGATGGTTACAGGTAATCTTTCTAACTGCCATTTATCACACCTCGGCAGAGAGATAATCACAGCAATCAAAGGTGTGAATGGTGTCCAAACAGGTCAGTCAGGAAAACATTACATCAAAGAACAATGAGGTGGGGTCACAGGGGGTCAAATGTTGCAGATGCTGGGGTCTGTATGAAAAACAAAAAACAGACAAAAAAAACTGACGTAGGGTCACCCAGACTCGAGTCGTCGTTGGCTTGTTCTCTCTACACAGATGCGGCCAGGCCTGCTGTGATTTCCACCCAAAAAAATGTTTTTTTGTCTGTTTTTTGTTTTTCATACAGACCCCAGCATCTGCAACATTTGACCCCTTGTGACCCCACCTCATTGTTCTTTGATGTAATGTTTTCCTGACTAACCTGTTTGGACACCATTCACACCTTTGATTGCTGTGATTATCTCTCTGCCGAGGTATGATAAATGGCAGTTAGAAAGATTACCTGTAACCATCTGGCATTATTCTCTGACTATATAAGCTGTGTCTTTATGCATCTCTCCACTTCACCTGACGAAGGAGCAGCGCTCCGAAAGCTTGTGATTTCAAATAAAACTGTTGGGCCTAGAAATTCAGTTGGCGCCGCGCCAGGGCTTTAGCGCCGGAAATTTAGCGCCGGCGCTAAGTCCCCCTGCGCGCGCCAAAAATTCAGTAGCGCCGCGCCCAAACGGCTGCCGGCGCTACAGGAGGGTGTCAGCGCCTCGAAATGGGCGCTGACTGCCGCATTGCGGCGCAATTCCGGCGCTGCGGCACCCGATGCGGTGCGGCAGGCTGGGGAAGTGCAGGCCTCCTCCTTCAGTTAAGGAGGAGCTGCCTGCACCCGCCCGCTGGCCGTTGAAACCTTGAAAAAAATGAGCCCGGCACCTCGGAGAAGTGCCGGGCTCGCAGGCCAGACGCATCTGTTCCGCGGGGGGGGGGGTGGAGGAGTCCGGGGAGGGAGGTGCGGGCAGGCGGCTGGCGGGAAAGCGGCCGGCCGCCGCGCGACCTTAATGCGCCGGCGCTAACTCGCGTAGGACTCTGCTGAAACATCGTTAGTTGCGGCTGCCACGGGTGAGGCGGCCGCAACTCAATTTCGGCGTTGGGGCCCGTCACCACGGCAACCGGGACGCTGCGCACACCGATGACGTCATCGGTGCCGGCGCAGCGCAACCGGTCTAACGCCGATGGCAGGGCCCCACTGAATTTACAAACCGGCCATAACTCCGGCGCTAGGCCCTCTAGCGCCTCAAATGGGGCGCTAACCCTACTGAATTTTCAGCCCTTGGACTATAACCTGGCGTTGTGTGACTTCTTACGTTTGTCCACCCCAGGCAACACCAGCATCTCTACACCACAGTGCTGTTGGGTGGGGAATTCCAAGATTTCGACCCAGCAACGATGAAGGAACGGCAATATATTTCCAAGTCAGGATGGTGTGTGACCTGGAGGGGAACTTGGAGGTGGTGGTGTTCCCATGCGCCTGCTGCCCTTGTCCTTCTAGGTGGTAGAGGTCGCGGGTTTGGGAGGTGCTGCCAAAGAAGCCTTGGCGAGTTGCTGCAGTGCATCTTGTGGATGATACACACTGCAACCACGGTACGCTGGTGGTGGAGGGAGTGAATAATTAAGGTGGTGGATGGGGTGCCGATCAAACGGGCTGCTTTGTCCTGGATGGTGTCAAGCTTCTTGAGTGTTGTTGGAGCTGCTCTCATCCAGGCAAGTGCAGAATATTCCATCACACTCCTGACTTGTGCCTGGTAGATGGTGGAAAGGCTTTGGGGAGTCAGGAGGTGAGACACTTGCCGCAGAATACCCAGCCGCTGACCTGCTCTTGTAGTCACAGTGTGGCTGAAGATGGTTGCAAATGCTTCAGCCTTGTCTTTTGCACTCGCGTGCTGGGCTCCACCATCATTGAGGATGGGGATATTCATGGAGCCTCCTCCTCCCGGTAGTTGTTTAATTGTCCACCACCATTCACGACTGGATGTGGCAGGACTGCAGATCTTTGATCTGATCCGCTGATTGTGGGATCGCTTAGCCCTGTCTATAGCATGCTGCTACCGCAGTTTAGCATGCATGTAGTCCTGTGTTGCAGCTTCCCCGGGTTGGCAGCTTCTTATTAGGTATGCCTGGTGCTGCTCCTGGCATGCTCTTCTGCACTCCTCATTGTGATGGAATACAATTCTGCTGCTGCTGATGGCCAACAGCACCTCATGGATGCCCAGTTTTGAGCTGCTAGATCTGTTCTGAATCTATCCCATTTAGCACAGTGGTAGTGTCACACAACACGATGGAGGGTGTCCTCAGTGTGAAGATATAATTTCATCTCCACAAGGACTGTGTGGACAGATGCATCTGCAGCAGGTAGATTGGTAAGGATGAGGTCAAATAATTTTTTCCTTCGTGTTGGTTCTCTTACCACCTGCCGCAGGCTCAGTCTGGCAGTTATGTCCTTCAGGACTTGGCCAGCTCAGTCAGTAGTGGTGCTACCGAGCCATTCTTGGTGATGGACATTGAAGTCCCTCAACCCAGAGTACATTCTATGCCCTTGGTACTCTCAGTGCTTTTTCGAAGTGGTGTTCAACATGAAGGAATACTGATTCATCAGCTGAGGGAGGGTGGTAGGTGGTAATCAGCAGGGGGTTTCCTTGCCCATGCTTGACCTGAAGCCATGAGACTTCATGGGGTCCGGAGTCAATGTTGAGGACTCCCAGGGCCACTCCCTCCCGACTGTATATCACTGTACCACCACCTCTGGTGGGTCTGTCCTGCCAGTGGGACAGGACATACCCAGGGATGGTGATGGAGGAAACTGGGATATTGGCTGAAAGGTATGATTCGGTGAGTATGACGATGTCAGCTGTTACTTGGCTAGTCTGTGGGACAGCTCTCCCATTTTTGGCACAGGTCCACTCTGGTGAGGAATCAAGAACATACGAACTAAAGAAATAGAAGCAGGAGTAGGTCATTCGGCCCTTTGAGCCTGCTCCGCCATTCAATAAGATCATGGCTGATCTTCTACCTCATCTCCACTTTCCTGCACTATCCCCATATCCCTTGATTCCATTAATAGTCAAAAATCTATTGATCTCTGTCTTGAATATACTCAACGACTGAGTATCCACAGTCCTCTGGGGTAGAGAATGTAATGTATGTACCTTTAAGGGGAGAACTACTTTTTACAGCTCCTGTATACTGTAGTACCGGCAGTGACCACACCTGTATATAAACCCTGAGTAGTGATCTGTACTGTAGTTCTAGAGTAACCCTCATTCAGTAAACACCTGTTGAATCGTTCCCTGCAGTCTTGTTGTCTAATTATTGAAGGACACAACATCAAGATACACGGATCTAACATTGGCGACGAGCAGATTCGAACCTACCTGCAACTCTGCATCACCTCCCAGGGATTCGCTCCTGGAGAACAGTGGAAGAAGGCCAAGTCCAGAAGCACAGGCGTCGACCACGGGCAACCCCCCAGTCATCCAGCTGAGATTTGAGCATCGCAGGGGAGGCTGTCGAGAGCCAGGCTTGGCTTTCCAGTCACGGTGGTCCAGCGAAGCGGGATGGCAACAGGTACTGCGCAGACCCTTCCCGGACAGCGGCGGCTAGAGCCGACCAAGAGGCACAGAAAAAGGCCGAGCAGCGTCGACGGGGGAGAGAGGCGAGAGAGAGCAGAGTGCAGCCGGTGTTCAAGGGCCGAGCAGCGTCAATGGGGGAGAGAGGCGCGCAGGAAAACGCGTAGAGCGCAGCCGGTGTTCAAGGGCCGAGCAGCGTCAACGGGGGAGAGAGGCGCGCAGGAAAATGCGAGGTGCTGCCATTGCCACGAGGACCGCAGAGAGCGGCATTGGCAGCAGCGCAGGAGCAGGGCACGAAACATACAGGGCGTCGCCATTTGCCACGAGGACCGCCGAGAGCGGCGTTGGCAGCAGCGAGGGAGATGCTATTTTAAGCCGCAGCGGGGAAGAAAGGAAAGCGCGGGAGATGCCATTTTAAGCCGCAGCAGGGAAGAAAGGAAAGCGCGGGAGACGCCATTTTAAGCAAGTCTAACCACAACCAAAAATGCCGAAGAGTGGCAGTATCACAGCGTTCGACAATGAAGTCTAAGATTGGACGACATATGTCGAACGCATAGAAGTATACTGCAAGGCGAATGAAGTGCCAGATGACAAGAAAGCGCTGGTATTGTTGAATTCAATGGGTGCAAAAATGTATGGCTTACTACGAAACGTGGTAACCCCAGAGAAGCCAGTAGAAAAGGATTTTGAAAACATAGTGTCAATCCTACAGGACCACTTAAACCCCACACCGCTGCTGATAGCAGAAAGATTTAAGTTTCACAAAAGGAACCAGCATAAAGATGAAAGTAATGCGGAGAATTTAACGGAACTGCACAAGCTATCGAAACACTGCCAGTTTGGAACGGGACTAGCAGATACTTTAAGGGACAAGTTTGTGTGTGGGCTTCAAAGTGAAGGAACCCAGAAACGGCTTCTATCAGAAAAAGATCTTACGCTGGACAAGGCTTTCAGCATTGTAGTATCACACGAAGCAGCAGCACGGGGCGCAGCAGAGATAAAACGGAGACCGCAAGAATATGGCACAAATTAAATGTCATACGGAACAGTGAAGTGCTATCGCTGCGGCAGAACAACACATGACCATAATGATTGCTGGTTCAAGGACAAAGTATGCAGACAGTGTGGAAAAGTAGGACACATAGCAAGAGTCTGCAGGTCGGGAAAGAAAACCAGCAGCAAGAAATCTCCACAGGAGAAGTACAAGAAGGTACATAAGATGACGGAGAGTAGTTCAGACGAACAGAAAAGTGATACAGACTCCAGAAGCAAGGAGCTGGGTTGTCTGAAACTACATAATGTGATCAAATGGAGGATCACCAAACTATCTGGGTCACACACAAGATAGCAGGAGTCCAAGTGAAAATGGAATTGGACACAGAATCAGCTCTAACAGTCATAAAACGAAGGGACTACAAGCGGCTATTCTCACATATACCCTTGAGAGATACAAAGATTGTCTTGAAGACGTACATGGGGCAAAAAGTCTACCCCAAAGGAAAAATAAGGGTGAACATTATATATAACGGCAAGGAAACACCAAAAATGGACCTATATGTATTGCCAGATGGAGGACCACCACTACTAGGAAGTGATTGGATCCGGAAGATACAGCTAGATTGGCATTCCATACAAGTACTGATTGTAGATGCCAAAAAGGATGACGACGTCACACCTGGACGACTGTCAAAAATGCTAACTGATGCACAAGAAGTGTTCCAGCAGGGACTCGGAACACTAAAAGGCATAACAGCGACGATCAAAATAGAGGAAAATGCAAGCCCAAAGATTTTAAGGCCAGACTGGTACCTTATGCGATCTACCCAGCCGTCGAAGCAGAGCTGGAAGGTTTGGAACGTTCAGGAGTACTGTCCAAAGTGGACTGGAGCGAGTGGGCTACACCCATAGTTCCTGTAATGAAGAGGTCGAGTAGTAATACGCCTGGGGAACCAAAGAAGGTTCGCATCTGTGGGGACTTTAAGGTGACAGTGAACCCAGTCCTTCACACTGTACAATATCCGCTTCCGCGGATTGAAGGTATTTTCGCCTCGCTATCTGGAGGGAAACGCTTCACTAAGATTGATCTGGCCCAGGCGTACCTGCAAATGGAGGTAGAAGAAGCCTTGAACAGTACCTCACGATCAACACTCATAAAGGTCTCTACCAATACAATCGGCTGGTGTTCGGGGTAGCATCGGCTCCGGCTATTTGGCAAAGGGCAATGGAACAAGTCCTGCAAGGGATTCCAGGGACCCAGTGTTATTTGGACGACATCCTGGTCACGGGCGAAAATGACAGTGATCACCTCGCCAACCTGGAGCAGGTGCTAACTAGATTGAAGGAATATGGGCTCCGAGCTAATCGCCACAAATGAGAGTTTTTCCAGAAGCAGATCTCGTATTGTGGCCACGTTATTGATAAAGAGGGGTTACATAAGTCCCCTGAAAAGATTGAGGCAGTAGTCAAGGCTCCAGCACCGGAAAATGTGTCACAACTGAGGTCGTTCCTCAGGCTGGTGTACTACTACCATAAGTTCTTGCCGAATTTGTCTACCGTACTACACCCACTGAACACCCTACTGCAAACGGGGGCACCATGGAAGTGGAGTGACGAATGTAAACGAGCCTTCCAGAAGAGCAAAGCATTGATCACATCAAAAGAGGTGTTGGCTCATTTCAACCCGGCACTACCAATTCGGTTGTCGTGTGATGCATCACCCTATGGCATTGGAGCGGTGCTGTCGCACAAATTCCCGGACGGCTCGGAGAGGCCAGTAGCCTTTGCGTCTCGGTCACTAACCTCAGCCGAGCGTAACTATGCCCAGATTGACAGGGAGGCCCTCAGCCTAGTGTGGGGAGTGAAAAAGTTCAATCACTATCTGCACGGGCAGAAATTCACCTTGCTGACTGACCCCCAAACACTTGTCTACATCTTTAATCCAAAGAAGGGCGTTCCGGTGATGACTGCGCAACGGCTACAAAGATGGTCCCTTTTTCTAGGGGCACACCAATATGAAATCGAGTATAAGGGCACGAAACAGCATGGAAACGCTGATGGGCTATCACGCCTGCCACTGCCTACTGCGGAGGAAGTACCAGCAGTGGACCCTGTCGAAATATTTCATTCGACTATAACTGAATGCTTGCCAGTAACTAACACTGGTATAGAGAAGGAGACCCGAAATGACCCGACACTGTCTCGGGTATATGATTTGACGGTGAAGGGATGGCCAGCACATGGCGACTCACTGTTGCCAGCATTCTCATCCAGAAGAGAACAGCTGTCAGTATGCCAGGGGACCTTGATGTGTGGATCCCGAGTGATAATTCCACCCAAGTTAAGGGAGAGAGTGCTCAATGAGCTTCACGAAGGTCATCTGGGAGGGGTGAAAATGAAAAGCCTTGCTAGGGCTTATGTGTGGTGGCCGGGGATCGATCAGCAAATCGAGGATCTGACAAAGAGCTGCTCAGGATGCCAGAAGGTCCAAAATGCACCACCACATGCCCCTCTACGCCCATGGGAGTGGCCCTCATCTCCATGGCAACGGGTGCATATTGATTTTGCTGGTCCATTCATGGACTCAATGTTTTTAATAGCCGTGGATGCGCACTTGAAATGGCCTGAGGTGATCAAAATGTCCTCCACCACCACGGAGAAAACTATTGCAGTCCTACGGACCATTTTTGCCAGGAATGGCTTGCCAGAGCAGATTTGCTCTGATAACGGACCACAGTTTGTGTCCGAAGAGTTTCGAAGATTTATGAAAAGGAATGGGGTAAGGCATGACACATCCGCCCCGTATCATCCAGCCACAAATGGATTGGCTGAGAGGTCCGTACAAACCTTTAAGAAGGCAATAAAGGCTATGTACAATGACAACATTCCGCTGCAGCACAAAGTGGACAATTTCCTGTTTGCCTACCGGAATGCGACACATGCAGTCACCAACCAGGCCCCGGCCATGATGTTCTTTAACCGAAGGTTGAGATCTCGTCTGGATTTGCTCAGACCAAATGTACGAAGAGATGTTGAGAGTAAGCAATTCCAGCACATCAATGAGAAGCAGACAAGGAGCTTCAATGTAGGGCAACCAGTCTTGGCCCGCGACTACCGAACAGAGAAATGGCAACCAGGAACAATATGCACACGGCAGGGGCCATTAATGTACACAGTGGATGTTGGGGAGAACATTGTGAGACGCCATGCTGACCAGATCCTAGAGTCACAGGAACGAGTCAACCCCATGTCTCGGCCATACGTACCTGGTGAGGAACCCGACGTACAGGTCGCATCTACCTCAGAAACAATAGCATTGGAAGCTGATGAATCAACTGACGACAGGGTGTTAGAATCACCTCCGCACCAAGAGCGAGACACTCGGGAAAGGCGTTATCCAGAAAGAATCAGGAAGCCTCCCCAAAGACTGAATTTATAAATGGACTATTTTCAGTTAATGTTGCATGTTAAAAGTGTTAATTGTAATTAGTTTGATATTTAATTGTTAAATGAGTGTTATGGCACTGTTAACCTAAAAGGGGAGGAATTGTAATGTATGTACCTTTAAGGGGAGAACTACTTTTTACAGCTCCTGTATACTGTAGTACCGGCAGTGACCACACCCGTATATAAACCCTGAGTAGTGATCTGTACAGATAGTTCTAGAGTAACCCTCATTCAGTAAACACCTGTTGAATCGTTCCCTGCAGTCTTATTGTCTAATTATTGAAGGACACAACATCAAGATACATGGATCTAACAGAGAACTCCAAAGATTCACAACCCTCTGAGTGAAGAAATTTCTCCTCATCTCAGTCCTAAATGGCCGAGCCCTTATCCTGAGACTGTGACCCCTGGTTCTAGACTAAACAGCCAGAGGAAACATCCGCCCAGCATTTAACCTGTCAAGCCCCTTAAGAATGTTATATGTTTCAATGAGATCACTCTCATTCTTCTAAACTCGAGGGAATATAGCCCAAGTCTACTAAATCTTTCCTCATAGGACAATCCTCTCATCCCAGGAATCAGTCAAGTGAAACTTTGTTGCACTCCTTCTAAGGCAAGTATATCCTTCCTCCACACTCACCTCCGAGTCAGAAGGTCGTGGGTTCAAGTTCCACTCCAGAGACTTGAGCGCATAAAGCTAGACTGACACTCCCAGTGCAGTACTGAGGGGGTGCTACACTGTCGGAGGTGCCGTCTTTCAGATGAGACGCTAAACCGAGGCCCCGTCTGCTCACTCAGGTGGACGTAAAAGATCCCATGGCACTATTTTGAAGAATAGCAGGGGAGTTATCCCCAGTGTCCTGGCCAATAATTATCCCTCAATCAACATAACAAAAACAGATTATCCGGTCATTATCACATTGCTGTTTGTGGGAGCTTGCTGTGCGCAAATTGGCTGCTGCGTTTCCCACATTACAACAGCGACTACACCTCAATAGTACTTCATTGGCTGTAAAGCACTTTGAGACGTCCGGTGGTCGTGAAAGGCGCTATATAAATGCGAGTCTTTCTTTCTTTTTCTTTAAGGAGACCAAAAGGGGTATAATCTCAGAATTAGAACTCGGCTGTTCAGGAGCCAAATCGGGAAGCACTTTTTCACACAAAGGGTGGTAGAAATTTGGAACTCGGGCCTCTCAGTTGGGGCGCACTGCCTGTGCGATGCTAAGTCTGGGCTTGAATACATTTACCCCATAGATCCCTTAAATAACAGGCAGGACCCTTTAGGAGCCTCAACCAGCCACGGTGTCCTCACCTCTCACGGACAGCGCGTTCCCATCCAATCCAAGTTGGGAGCTGATAATAAATATTTAATTCAGCCACCTGAGGAAATCACACAAGGCTGACCATGCACGATAACTGGAAGTGCAATATTTTTAAATCTATCCTTGTGAAACAGTGAGAGCCGGTACAGTACCCATTCAACGCAATATTATTGTATTCATTTTGTGTTCTAGCCAAGGGAATTTAGAATTTTATGATTAAAAGGTTGCTCTGTCTGTAAAATATGACGAGTGCCTGCATTTCATTTGTTTCAAAAACAGTATCTTTTTTATTCTATTTGTAAAATGGCCACGGGCAAGTACGCACCTTATTCAATCTTACCTTTTATATGTAAAATGACAAGAGGTCATCTGGTATCCACAGACTTTTGGGGGAGAGAGTTCCAGATTTCCACGACCCTTTGTGTGGAAAAACCGCTTCCTGATTTCTCTCCTGAGTGGCCTCGCTCTAATTTAAAAATTATGTCCCCTTGTTCTGGATTCCCCCAACCAGAGATAACAGTTGGTCTGTACCTACCCTATCGAGCACCTTTATCACTTTAAAGGCCAGAGTAAGATTACCCTTCAACCTTCTAAACTCAAGAGAATACACACCAACGTTATGCGTTGTTAACTCTTTAAGCTCTGGTATCATTCTGGTGAATCTGAGCTGTACCCACTCCAAGGCCAATATATCCTACCTGAGGTGCGGTGGCTAGAACTGAACGCAGGGCTCCAGAGGGGGGTCTGACCAAGCCTCTGTACAACTGAAGCATAACTTCCTCACTTTTGTATTCCAGCCCCCTTGAGACAATGGCCCAGAAATTCGGGTCTCCACGGGTGAGTACGCACGGGGTACTCACCCGTAAGCCCAATGGAAGTGCTGGTTTCCTGCATGCACTGTGCATGCGCAGGAAACCAGCACTTCCATTCCTCTGAACGAAGGGGTTCAGAGGTCGAACGCGTGTGCGGGGGAGGCTGCGCGTGCGCATCGAACTTCGTTTTTTTTTATAGGTTTTCCCGGGAGGGTAAGCCTGCAGAATTTAGAAGGTAAGTGGTGAATTAATTAAAATTAAATCATTTTTTCCACAGGTTTATTATTTTTAAATACTTTAAAGCAAGGTAAGTTTATTTTTAGCCCCTTTAGAAAATAAAATCACTTTTTTCAAAAATTTAAATTATTGTTTAAAATAGTTATTTCATGTAATTAATAGTCTATTTAAAAAATGTGATTTTTAAAAAATTTATTTGAAGATTTAGTGCTATTTTTGGGCCGTAGTATTTATAAGTCTTGACAGCTCTTCCTGTCAGACTTATGAATGGAGCATTCCCTGCTCCGATTGGCTGCCCATGGCCCACGTGATCCCAGGGGACTCTTCGAACTAACTGCGCCCCTGGGATACGCAAGCACTGTGCGCCAGCAGCTGGACCAGGCCCTGGATCGGAATTCCACGGGAGCCCAGAGCTCAACGGCCGGCGCGCTAGGTAAGTGCAGATCGGGGGCTTACACCCGCGGGAAGCCCCCGACCCGAATTTCTGGGCCAATATCATAGAATCATAGAATCATAGAATGAAACATATAAGATTGTGAAGGGGCTTGATCGGGTTGATGCGGTGAGGATGTTCCCAATGATGGGTGAAACTAGAACTAGGGGGCATAATCTTAGAATAAGGGGTTGCTCTTTCAAAACTGAGATGAGGAGAAACTTCTTCACTCAGAGGGTGGTAGGTCTGTGGAATTTGCTGCCCCAGAGAGCTGTGGAAGCTACATCATTAAATAAATTTAAAACAGAAATAGACAGTTTCCTAGAAGTAAGGGGAATTAGGGGTTACGGGGAGCGGGCAGGAAATCGGACATGAGGCTAGGTTCGGATCGGTCATGGCCCTGTTGGTGGCGGAGCGGGCCCAGGGGCCGTGTAGCCTGGTCCTGCTCCTACTTCTTGTGTTCTAATTCTGTGTTAGATTTCAGGAGATGGTTCTATTCACAGGGATTAGTGGAGACCTCGGGAACAGGCTGCCAGCTAGGAGTCCTTCAAGAGTAAATTGGGCCTGTTCCTGGCTGGGGTGGAGATCACCTCTTACAGAAGGTAAGTACTGTAGGAAATACAGGGACAGAGTGATCTCCTGGACGAGTTTCGATCGCCTAGATGGGTTGGAGAGGAATTTCCCAGATTTTTTCTCCCAAATTGGCACATTGGGTTTTTTATCTGGTTTTTCGCCTCTCCTGGGAGATCACATGGGTTCGGGTGGGATGGAGAGTGATAGCAGATTTGAGGTTAGGATCAGATCAGCCATGATCTTATTGAATGGCGGAGCAGGCTCGAGGGGCCGATTGGCCTACTCCTGCTCCTATTTCTTATGTTCTTATGTTCTTATGTAATGGTTACAGCACAGAAGGAGGCCATTTGGCCCGTCCAGCCCGTGCCAGCTCTCTGCAAGAACACATCACCAATCCCACTCCCCCGCCCTTTCCCCATAGCCCTGCAATTTTATTTCCTTCAGGTACTTATCCATTCCCTATTGAAAGCCACAATTGAATCTTCCCCCCACCACCCTTTCAGGCAGTGCATTCCAGATCATAACCACTCACTGCGTAAAAAGGTTTTTCCTCATGTCGCCTTTGGATATTCTGCCAGACACCGTAGATCTGTATTTCCATGAGTTTAGAAGTTTGAGGGCTGATCTAATTAAAAGTTCTCTTCTCTGACATATTATGGTCCTGAAACCAACAAACCCGTGTTTAGGGTTAGCAAGGCATAGATGGTAATATTATAATTCATTACATCCACATTGTGAAAAACGTTAGTGATGCGCTATCAATTACTCATAAAAGACAGAGAGTTAGGAGAGTAACTAAAGGCTTTTATTAGCAAAGGACAGAGCATGCCTCTCGTGGTTGACTGGGTTCCAAGAAGGCAGGGGGCTGCAGGTCAATCACCTTTATACCTGGGCCTGTGGGTGGAGCCAGCCGAGACATGTTGAGGCATGCATAGGTACAACAGTGTGCAACAACAACAACAACAGTGAATAACAATAACAGTGGTTTACCACATTCACCCCTTGTTTAAAATTGAGTCCGGCGGGGTGAAGTGTACTAAAGGTTCGTGTAAGTAAGTCTATCAGGTGGCCTTGTATGCCGTCCTGATCGTCGTGGTGGCGGCGGTGATGGTGCAGCATCCAACGTTGAATCTGGCGTCTCATTGAGTGGTTGGGTGGTCAATGACGGGTCCTGGGGCTGCGGCATGCCGTCTAGCGGGGTTGGGTTGTGGGTAGTGGTGGATGGCATGGTAGTGTTTCAGGGGCACCCAAAGGTGCGAGATCTCGTGTGGGGGCTGTGTCCTCCCGCCCGTCCGGGTACGCTACGTAAGCGTACTGGGGGTAGGCGTGGGTAGTGGTGGGTGGCGAGGGAGGTGTTTCGGGAGCACCCGAAGGTGCGAGGTCTCGTATGGAGACTGTGTCCTCCCGCCCGTCCGGGTACACCACGTAAGCATACTGAGGGTTGGCATGGAGGAGGCTCACCCTCTCGACCAGGGGGTCCGTCTTATGGGACCTCACGTGCTTCCGCAGTAGGACGGGTCCTGGAGAAGTCAGCCATGTCGGTAACGAGAACCCCGATGTGGACTTCCTGGGGAAGGAGAACATTCTCTCGTGAGGGGTAGCATTGGTAGCTGTACAGAGCAGTGACCGAATGGAATGGAGCGCCGCAGGGAGGACTTCCTGCCAGCGAGAGGTCGGAAGGCCCTTAGATTTCAAGTTTAAAAGGACTGCCTTCCAGACCGTCGCATTCTCCCTTTCCACCTGGCCATTCCCCCGGGGGTTGTAGCTGGTGGTCCTGCTTGTAGCGATACCTCTCGAGAGCAGGTACTGCCGGAGTTCGTCGCTCATAAAGGATGAGCCCCTGTCGCTATGAATATAGCTAGGGAAACCGAACAAGGCGAAGAGGTCATTCAGACATTTAATGACCGTGGTACTTACATAGATACATAGAGATAGGAACAGGAGTAGGCCATTCGGCCCTTCGAGCCTGCTCCGCCATTCAATGCGATCATGGCTGATCTTCGTCTGAGATCATAGCTGATCTTACCAGTTCAGTACCCCGTCCCCGCCTTTTCTCCGTAACCCTTAATCCCCTTAGCCTTCAGAAATATATCCAATTCTCTCTTGAAAATATTTATTGAATTAGCCTTCACAGCCCTCTGTGGCAGGGAATTCCACAGGCTCACCACTCTTTGAGTGAAGAAATTCTTCCTCATCTCTGTTTTAAATGATTTGCCCGCTATTTTTAGACTGTGGCCCCTGGTTCTGTGCTCCCCGGCCATTGGAAACATTCTCTCTGAATTCAGCCTGTCCAGGCCTGCCATAATTTTATATGTTTCGATGAGATCCCCTCTCAATCTTCTAAACTCCAGTGAGTACAAGCCCAAACTATTTAATCTCTCTTCGTAGGTCATTCCCGCCATTCCAGGTATCAGCCTGGTGAATCGCCGTTGCACTCTTTCCATGGCAAGAACATCCTTCCGCAGATGGGGCGACCAAAACTGTACACAATACTCCAGATGCGGTCTCACCAGCACCTTGTACAGCTGTAGTAAGGTATCCCTATTCCTATACTCGAACCCCCTTGATATGAAGGCCAACATACCATTTGCCTTCTTAATCGCCTGTTGCACCTGCATGCTCTCCTTCAGTGACTGGTGCACAAGAACACCCAGGTCCCTCTGCACTTCCCCATCTCCCAATCTATTGCCATTTAGATAATAATCTACCCTCCTGTTTTTACCCCCAAAGTGGATAACCTCGCATTTATCCACATTATAGTGCATCTGCCACGTATCCGCCCATTCCCCCAACCTGTCCAAATCACACTGTAGCCTCCTGACATCCTCATCAGAGCCCACCCCTCCTCCTAGTTTAGTGTCGTCAGCGAATTTGGAAATATTGCATCCAATTCCCTGATCCAGATCATTTATATATATTGTGAACAGCTGGGGTCCCAGGACAGATCCTTGCGGCACCCCGCTGGTCACTGCCTGCCACTCCGAAAACGAGCCGTTTATTCCAACTCTCTGTTTTCTATCCGCCAGCCAGTTCTCTATCCACGTTAATACTTTGCCCCCAATTCCATGAGCCTTAATTTTGCATGATAATCTTTTGTGTGGAACCTTATCGAAGGCTTTCTGGAAGTCAAGGTACACCACATCCACTGGCTCTCCCACATCTATTCTACCAGTTACCTCCTCAAAAAATTCCAGCAGATTAGTCAAACACGATTTACCCTTTGTAAATCCATGTTGACTCTGTCCGATCCTTTCCCCATTTGTCAAGTGCTCCGCTATTTTATCCTTAATAATGGACTCTAGCATTTTGCCCACAACCGATGTAAGGCTTACTGGTCTATAATTCCCTGCTTTCTCTCTACCCCCCTTTTTAAATATTGGGGTAACATTAGCTACCCTCCAATCCACGGGTACTGTTCCCGAGTCAATGGAGTTCCGGAAGATGATCCTTAGAGCATCTGCTATCTCCAGGGCAACCTCCTTAAGTACCCTAGGATGTAGTTTATCAGGCCCTGGGGATTTGTCGGCCTTCAGTCCCCTCAACTTACCCAACACCATATCCCTAGAGATACTAATTTCTGTCAGCTCCTCCCTCTCATTAGTCCCTATGTTTGCCGATATTCCTGGGAGGTTATTTGTGTCCTCCTTTGTGAATACAGAACCAAAGTGTCTGGTCATGTCTGAGCAAGGGATGGCAAACGGGAAACGGGAGTACTCATCAATTATGTTGAGGAAGTACACATTGCGGTCGGAGGAGGGGAGGGGCCCTTTAAAATCGACGCTCAGCCGTTCAAAGGGGCGCGTGGCTTTGATCAGGCTTGCTCTGTCTGGCCTATAAAAATGCGGTTTGCACTCGGCACAGATTTGGCAGTTCCTGGTCATGGTCCTGACCTCCTCGATGGAGTAGGGCAGGTTACGGGATTTGATGAAGTGAAAAAACCTGGTGACCCCCGGGTGGCAGAGGTCATTGTGGAGGGTCTTCAGTCTATCGACCTGCGCGTTGGTGCATGTACCACGTGATAGGGCATCTGGGGGCTCATTGAGTTTCCCGGGCCAGTACAAGATATCGTAATTGTAGGTGGAGAGTTCGATTCTCCACCTCAAGATCTTGTCGTTCTTGATTTTGCCCCTCTGCTTATTATTAAACATAAAAGCTACTGAACGCTGGTCAGTGAGCAGGGTAAATCGTTTTCCGGCTAGGTAATGCCTCCAATGTCGCACAGCTTCCACAATGGCCTGGGCCTCCTTTTCGACAGAGGAGTGTCGAATCTCGGGGCCCTGGAGGGTCCTTGAGAAAAAGGCCACGGGTCTCCCCGCCTGGTTAAGGGTTGCAGCTAGGGCAAAGTCGGATGCGTCGCTCTCCACTTGGAAAGGGATGGACTCATCCACTGCGTGCATTGTGGCCTTCGCAATATCTCCTTTTATGAGAGTGAAGGCTGCACAGGCCTCTGCTGTCAGGGGGAAGGAGGTGGACTTGATGAGGGGTCTGGCTTTGTCCGCATAGTTGGGCACCCACTGAGCATAGTACGAGAAAAACCCTAGGCATCTCTTCAGTGCTTTTTGGCAGTGGGGGAGGGGGAGCTCCATAAGGGGGCGCATCCTGTCGGGGTCGGGGCCGATGACTCCGTTCTCCACTACGCAGCCAAGAATGGCAAGGCGCTTGGTACGAAACATACATTTGTCCTTGTTGTATGTTAGGTTCAGCCGCTGGGCCGTACGGAGGAATTTCTCTAGATTAACATCATGGTCCTGCTGGTCGCGGCCGCAGATGGTGACGTTGTCTAGATAGGGGAAAGTGGCCTGGAGCGCGTTCTGGTCAACCATCCGGTCCATCTCCCGTTGGAAGACTGAAACCCCGTTGGTGACGCCGAAGGGAACTCTGAGGAAGTGGTAGAGACGACCGTCAGCTTCAAAAGCTGTGTACTGGCGGTCCTCAGCCCTGATGGGGAGCTGGTGGTATGCCGACTTCAGATCAATCGTCGAGAACACCCGGTATTGTGCTATCTGATTGACCATGTCAGATATGCGGGGGAGTGGGTATGCATCTAGCTGGGTGTAGCGATTGATCGTCTGGCTGTAGCCAATAACTAGGCGCTGTTTTTCGCCAGTCTTCACTACCACCACTTGTGCTCGCCATGGCTTGGTGCTACTTTCAATAATCCCTTCCTTCAGGAGTCTTGCTACCTCGGATTTAATGAAGCTCCTATCCCCGGCACTGTAATGCCTGCTTTTGGTAGCGATGGGCTTACAGTCGCGGGTGAGGTTAGCGAACAAGGAGGGGGGGGGAACTTTAAGGGTGGAGAGGCTGCAAATGGTGCGCGGCGGGCGATTTAAAAGCTGCTGGCTGCAGACTGTGAGTGGGGGGAGGGGTCCGTCGTACGCTAATGTGACACTCTTAAGGTGGCACTGAAAATCCAACCCCAGTAGAACGGCAGCGCAAAGATGGGGCAGGACCAGGAGTTTAAAATGTTTGTATTCTGTGCCCCTTACTGAAAGGGTCACTACACAGTAGCCACCGACGTCCGCTGACTGGGCTTTGGAAGCCAAAGAGATCCGATGTCGCGTCGGCAGGACCGGGAGAGAGTAACTGCGCACCATGTCGGGGTGGATAAAGCTTTCCGTGCTCCCGCTGTCAAAAAGGCAGGTAGTGGCGCGGCTGTTTACCGTAATGTCCATCATGGACCTGGACAGTTGATGAGGGAGAGATTGGTCCAGCGTCACGGAGGCCAGCGTATGGTCGAGCGAGTCGATGTGGTCGTCAGATGAGGCGGTGGTTGAGTCCGGGTCCCCCGTGGTTGAAGTTGGAGACGTCCGAGATGGCGGACAAAATGGCGGCGCCCATGGTCCCGATCCCCATGCGGCTGGCGGAGCCCAAGATGGCGGACAAGATGGCTGCCCCCACGGTTCGCACGCGGCGCTGCTGGCGTTAGCGGTTTTACCTTTGCAGGCGCTGACATAGTGTCCTTTCTTCCCGCAGCCGGAGCACGTAGCGTTTCTCGCCGGGCAGCGTGCTCTGGGGTATTTTGCCTGGCCACAAAAATAACATTTCTGTGCCTTGGACATCGCAGCAGCAGTTGAAGGTGGCGGTCCCATGACCCAAGGTTGTGGCGTCCACGTTGCGGAGCGGTTAGGGGAGAAGGCGTCCATATTCCTGTGGGCCGCGTCGAGCGAGAGCGCGAGGGACACTGCCTTTCTCAGGTCCATTTCTCCCTTTTCCAACAGTTTCTGCTGGGAGTAGTCGGACCTTAGACCCGCAACGAAAGCATCTCGGATCAGTCCCTCCGTGTGTGCTGCGGCTGATACTTCTTTGCAATTGCAGTCTCGGCCGAGTATCCGTAGTGCCCGTAGGAAGGCCTCCACCGATTCCCCGGGCTGCTGTCTGCGGGATCTTAAGAGGTGCCTGGCATAGACCGTATTTACCGGGCGTGCGTATTGCCCTTTTAGCAGATCGATAGCCGCTGCGTAGGTCGTCGCGTCCTGGATTATTGTATAAACTTGGTGGCTCACCTTTGAGGCCAGGATTTCCAACTTGTTTTCGTCCAGGGTCACAGTTGAGGCTTGCAGGTAGGCCTCGAAGCAACGCAGCCAATGCGCGAATTTGGTAACCGAACCCGCTTCTTGGGGGTCTAGGTCCAGGCATGTTGGTCTGAGGGCTCGCAGCAGCTCCTGCTGCTCAGCGTTTGGTGCAGCAGCCTGCTGTTCAGCGTTTGGTGCAGCAGCCTGCTGTTCAGCAAATGTCGACATTTTGTTTTTGCTAATAAAATTGATGCGCTATCAATTACTCATAAAAGACGGAGAGTTAGGAGAGTAACTAAAGGCTTTTATTAGCAAAGAACAGAGCATGCCTCTCGTGGTTGACTGGGTTCCAAGAAGGCAGGGGGCTGCAGGTCAATCACCTTTATACCTGGGCCTGTGTGGGTGGAGCCAGCCGAGACATGTTGAGGCATGCATAGGTACAACAGTGTGTAACAACAACAACAACAGTGAATAACAATAACAGTGGTCTACCACAGTTAGATACATGCATTTTTTTACTTTCCCGTTCTCTTTTGTTTTCTCAAAACTAAACTCCCACTGTCTATTCTCTTGTTTTTTAACAGATCTATTAAGTTGCTCTGAAAGATTGATATTAAAAATGAGGGCCGGAATTATGCTGACAATCACCAGCAATGCTATAGGCCCCAAGAAACCTGTCAGAGTGTCAGCCTGTGGCTCTGTTGGTAGCACCCTCACCTCTGAGTCAGAAGATTGTGGATTTGTTCCACTCCAGAGATTTGAGCACGAAAATCTAGGCTGACACTCCAGTGTAGTACTGAGGGAGCGCTGCACTGTGGGAGGTGCCATCTTTTGGATGAGACGTTAAACCGAGGCCCCATCTGCTCTCTTTCAGGTTGACATAAAAGCTGCCATGGCTCTATTTCGTGGAAGAGCAGGGGAGATATCCCCGGTGTCCTGGCCAATATTTATCCCTCAATCAACATATCAAAGCAGATTATCACATTGCTGTTTGTGGGACCTTGCTGTGCGCACATTGGCTGCTGCGTTTCCCACATTACAACAGTACGAGAGCATGGGCCTTACACTAAACATCTGTAAGCGAAAGGTCCTCTACCAACCTGCCCCCGCCACACAGTACTGCCCCCCGATTATCAAAATCCACGGCAAGGCCTTGGACAACGTGGACCACTTTCCATACCTCGGGAGCCTACTGTCAACAAGGGCAGATGTCGACGACGAAGTCCAACACCGCCTTCAATGTGCCAGTGCAGCCTTCGGTCGCCTGAGGAAGAGGGTGTTTGAAGACCAGGATCTCAAACCCAGCACCAAGCTCATGGTCCACAGAGCAGCAGTGATACCCGCCCTGCTGTATGCCTCAGAGAGATGGATCATGTACAGCAGGCACCTCAAAGCACTGGAGGGGTACCACCAATGCTGCCTCCGCAAGATCCTGCAAATCCATTGGCAGGATAGGTGCACCAACATCAGTGTTCTTGCTCAGGCCAACATCCCCAGCATCGAAGCTTTGACCATGCTCAATCAGCTCCGAGACTCACAAAACAAGCGCTCTACTTGGAGCTCCGGCACGGCAAGAGAGCCCCAGGTGGGCAGAGGAAACGCTTCAAGGATACCCTCAAAGCCTCCTTGAAAAAGTGTAACATCCCCATCGACACCTGGGAATCCCTGGCCCAAGACCGCACAAAGTGGAGGAGAAGCATCCGGGAAGGCGCCGAACACCTCGAGTCTCTTCGCCGGGAACAAGCAGAAGCGAAGTGCAGGCAGCGGAAGGAGCGCACGTCAACCCAAGCACCCCACCCACCCGCCCCTTCAACCACTGTCTGCCCCACCTGTGACAGAGACTGTAGGTCCCGCATTGGACTTATCAGTCACCTGCGAGCTCATTTTTAATGTGGAAGCAAGTCATCCTCGGTTCCGAGGGACTGCCTAAGAAGAAGAAGACAACAGTGACTGCACTTCAAAAAGTACTTCATTGGCTGTAAAGTGCCTTGAGATGTCCAGTGGTTGCGAAAGGCGCTATATAAATGCAAGTCTTTCTTTCTTACTTGCCTACTACAAAGCTGCCACCTGGTCATCACAGATTCATATCTTCTGCAGTGAAGTGAATTTGGCCCTGAAGAATTGCCCCACAATGACTGAAACGCCAATTAAAGCAATAATTAAGGATTGCACATGACTGATACGAACCAATGTTGCAACCTTCCGTAATCGGTTTGTGCAGTTAAAGATGTGCTATAAGACTCGGTGAAGTGGGGATTTAGCACCCACCATTCTGTTAGACAAACAGTTAGCTGGTGTGGTTTGCAGGCCTGTTGGGATTCATTGCAACTGGCGAATCGGGAAATCAAATTGGAATGTTAGCATTTCTAAATCTCCGATTATTTTAAAACGTGAGTTTGAAGGGGCAGAAACAGATACAAGGAAAGTGGAAATGGAACTTCCTATATAGCTATTTTTACAATACAAATGTTACATAACAAGCCAGGGCCGATTTCCATCTGTCTTCTCTGTTTTCCAGCTTGAAGCATTGCTGCGGGCAGGTATAAATAGTTAAAGCAAACTTTTTTTTAAATTCGTTTATGGGATGTGGGCGTCGCTGGCAAGGCCAGCATTTATTGCCCATCCCTAGTTGCCCTTGAGAAGGTGGTGGTGAGCCGCCTTCTTGAACTGCTGCAGTTCATGTGGTGATGGTACTCCCACAGTGCTGTTAGGGAGGGAGTTCCAGGATTTTGACCCAGCGGCGATGAAGGAAAGGCGATATATTTCCAAGTCAGGATGGTGTGTGACTTGGAGGGGAACTTGGAGGTGGTGGTGTTCCCATGCTCCTGCTGCCCTTGTCCTTCTAGGTGGAAGAGGTTGCAGGTTTGGGAGGTGCTGCCGAAGAAGCCTTGGCGAGTTGCTGCAGTGCATCTTGTAGATGGCACACACTGCAGCCACGGTACGCCGGTGGTGGAGGGAGTGAATGTTTAAGGTGGTGGATGGGGTGCCAATCAAGGGGCTGCTTTGTCCTGGATGGTGTCGAGCTTCTTGAGTGTTGTTGGAGCGGCACTCTTCCAGGCAAGTGGAGAGTATTCCCTCACACTCCTTACTTGTGCCTTGTAGATGGTGGAAAGGCTTTGGGGAGTCAGGAGGTGAGACACTCGCCACAGAATATCTAAAACTGCCAACCTACAGTCAGAGGCTCACTCACTGCAATCTTTGGTCACAAGTTAGGTAGGCAACTCTCCTGCCCAATACCGTGCTGGAACCAAATTCATACATATTTTAAAAATTCATTCTCAGGTTGTTGGTGTCATTGCCAAAGCCGGCATCTATTGCCCACCCCCTAGTTGCGCTGAGAAAGTGGTGTTATTTCTTCTATTTGACACGACTGAATGGCACACTAGGCCCCTTCAGATTCAACCATGTTGGTATGGGGGACTAGAGTAAGGACGGCAGGCTTACTGAGGGAGCGCTGCGCTGTCGGAGGTGCCGTTTTTCAGATGAGATGTCAAACTGAGGCCCCGTCTGCTCTCTCAGGTGGTCCTAAAAGATCCCATGGTACTATTTAGAAGAAGAGCAGGGGAGTTCTCCCCCATGTCCTGGCCAATATTTATCCCTCAATCAACATCACTTAAAAAAAAACCAAATTATCTGGTCATGGTCACATTGCTGTTTGTGGGAGCTTGCTGTGCGCAACGTGGCTGCTGCGTTTCCCACATTACAACAGTGACTCCACTTAAAAAAGTACTTCATTGTCTGCAAAGCGCTTTGGGACGTCCGATGGTCATCAAAGGCGCTATATAAATGCAAGTCTTTCCTTTCTGTGCTCCAAAGGACATTAATAAACCAGTCGGGCTTTTATGACAATTCAACAGCTTCATGGTCACTTTTACAGATACCAGATCTTTAATTTGCAGCTGGGATTGTGAACTCAGATTCTTCTGGATTAACTAGTCCAAGCCTCTTGAGTTATCAGTCCAGTAACATAACCACTACACTGTTGAGATACCGCGGCAAACGTGGGAGTCGAGACCAGAGTTGATGCAACACAACTGCTTTAATTTACATCATGGCAAAACAAGTGCTTAAAAAGCCCGCGCAACCACTTAAATACTCCCCAGACAGGAAGTGCTCCCGGCAGCCTGTCCCTGCGGGAAACAAGCTGCCGGAGGAAAGGGCCCGCGGCTGGGGGCGGCTGCTGCCGGCAGTGCACCTGCGTAAACTGTCCGTGCCGCTGTGAGCGGATTATGTCCAATGGTGGCATATCGCCACAACACCACCCTATTTTCTACATACTATACCCGTCACAAACAATGGGCAGCACAGGGAGGGAGGCAGCCAGTTCGAGCTCTACTTATAAAGGGGCACTCAGCTACTTTCACTTAAATCACTGTAAATGTTTGGCAGACATCTTGCTGTTAGTTCATTGTTGTTACTGGGTGTAGAAACACTGTGTTTTTGCTTGCAGTGGGCGGGAAACCTTCGGTAAGCTTAAGGCGGTACTGGCTGGTTCTGAAATGGGAATCCTGTTGGCTATTCCATTCTGGCTAGAGGAAGAAGAACAATGACGACAGGTGGAAGGGCCACAGAGCAACATAGGAAAAAAGACTACAGTCTATCGAGTTCGCTGTTGTGTATGTACCTTTAAGAGAATAACTGGTCTCAGACTGCAGTACCGGCAGTGACCACCCCTGTATAAAAGGCGCTAGCAAGCCTCTGTAGTTTCAGTTTCCCGATTGGCTCCATTCAGTAAAGACTTGTTTAAATCAACTCCTGCTGTCCGTGTCTCAATTATACACGGACATAATACTGGCGACGAGCAGATACGAACTTACCTATAGTCTGCACCACCTCCTGGGATCCATTCCTGAAGCGATGTGAGCAGAGGTCGAGGCCAGAAGGAAGAAAGAAGCAGTAGAAAAGGGCGTCGACCGTGGGCATCCGCCCCTGAGTCAGCGGAGTTGAAGATTGCAGGAGAGGCCGTCGAAAGCGGGGCCTGGTTCCTGTCAATGGTGCTTCAGCTTATCGGGCTGGTGGCAGGTAGTACACTGATCCTTCCTGGGCTGCGGCGGTCGTGAACTCGAGCGGGTGGCTTGCAACGGGGCCGAGCAGCGTTGTCGGGAAGAGGAGAGAGAGAGGGTGGAGCACACAGGGCGCGGCCGGTGCTACGAAGCCGGGCTGCGTACAGACCCGAGAAGAGGGAGGCAAGAGTCCCACAGGGTTGTTCCACGACGGGAAAATAATAAAAAAAGAAATATTAAACGCGCAGGAAACCGCGGAAAGCAGCGCTAGCAACAGCGGGGAAGAAGGCAAAGCGCGGGAGGCGCCATCTTAATCAGCGGGGAAGAAGGCAAAGCGCGGGAGGCACCATTTTGTTAAATCGGGGAAGAAGGCAAAGCGTGGGAGGCGCCATTTTAGATTTTCAAGATGCCGAAGACTGGCTGTATCACTGCCTTTGATAATACAATAGAGGACTGGACCACGTATGTGGAAAGAGTCGAGGTATATTGCGAGGCAAACGAAATAGCCGATGAGAAAAAGGCATCGGTATTGCTAAACTTAATGGGCGCTAGAACGTACGGCCTATTGCGGGACCTGATTACTCCAGCCAAACCGAAGGCGAAGAGTTCTAATGAAATTGTTGCTGTCCTACAGGAACACCTAAACCCTGCACCGCTGCTGATAGCAGAAAAATTTAAATTCCACAGGAGAACGCAGCATAAAGATGAGAGCAATGCTGAGTACCTTACAGAACTACGCAAGCTATCAAAGCACTGCCAGTTCGGAGCAGGACTGGCAGATACCCTACGGGACAAATATGTCTGTGGACTCCTGAGTGAAGGAACACAGAAGAAGTTACTCTCAGTGAAAGAGCTGACGCTAGATAAGGCTTTCAGCGTGGCCGTATCGTACGAAGCAGCAGCCAGGGGAGCTGCGGAAATACAACAAAAGCCACAGGAATACGGCACCCACGAAATGACACGGGGATTTGCAAAATGTTATTGCTGCGGCAGAACTAACCATGACCAGAAGGACTGCTGGTCCAAGGACAAAACATGCAGGCAATGCGGAAGGATGGGACACATTGCATGAGTTTGCAGGTCTGGGAAGAAGACCAGCGACAACAAAAAGGCTACTAAGGAACCGTACAAGAAAGTACAAAAGATGACGGACAGTAGTTCCGAAGACCAGATGAGCGATAGTGAATCCGGGAACAAGAGACTAAGCTGTCTCAAACTTCACAATGTAATCACAAAAGAGGATCACCGAACCATTTGGGTCACCCTCACGATAGCAGGGTCCCAAGTTAAAATGGAATTGGATACAGGATCAGCGCTAACCGTCATGAATCGACGAGACTACGAGCGGCTATTCTCACACATACCCTTGAGAGAGACATCCATCGTCTTGACGACGTATACGGGGCAAAAAGTATACCCCAGAGGAAAAATAAGGGTGCCTGTCGAATACAACGGCAAGAAAATACGGAAATTGTATCTCTACATACTGCCAAATGGTAGACCACCGTTATTGGGACGTGAATGGATCAGGAAGATAAGCTTAGATTGGCACTCCATTCATGCAATGACAGTGGACGGTAAAAAAGATGAAGACGTCACTCCTGGACGATTGTCAACAATCTTAGCTAATGCCAAAGAGGTATTTCAACAAGAACTGGGCACTCTTAAAGGCGTAACCGCCTCGATAAAAATAGAAGAGAATGCAATTCCCAAGTTTTTCAAAGCAAGACCGGTACCATATGCAATTCGCCCAGCCGTCGAGGCAGAGCTGGAGAATCTGGAGAAGGCAGGTGTGTTGTCTAAGGTCGACTGGAGCGAGTGGGCGACACCCATCGTTCCTGTCATGAAGAAAACGTTAAGCAATAAGTCTGAGGAGCCAAGGAAGGTTCGCATCTGTGAGGACTTCAAGGTGACGGTGAACCCAGTCCTTCGCACAGTACAATATCCTCTTCCAAGGATAGAAGGCATCTTCGCCTCACTATCTGGAGGGAAGCGTTTTACAAAAATTGACCTAGCACAAGCATATTTGCAAATGGAGGTTGAAGAATCCTCTAGGAAGTATCTCACGATAAACACTCACAAAGGTCTTTACCAGTATCATCGATTGATATTCGGAGTAGCATCGGCTCCGGCGATATGGCAAAGAGCGATGGAACAAGTCCTGCAAGGGATTCCGGGGACTCAGTGTTAGTTGGACGACATCCTTGTGACAGGTGAAGATGACAGTGAACACCTTAACAACCTAGAACAGGTGCCCACTGTTAAGTCTGTGAGTTGTTCAAGTAATTAATACTCAGACTTAATCAGTAACAATAAAACAGGTCTTTACTGGTTGGAGGTAGGGACTACACTGAATACAAGATTACTGCACAGTGCTTATATACCGGTGTGTTCACCCCCGGTATTACGTCTACAGCAGCCTGAGAAAGTAGTACATCTCTTAAGGTGGAACAGGCTTAAGCTCTCTTAAGGTGGAACAGGTTACATACACAACACTTCTCCCTTCTTAGCTTTATAGTCATCCCCCCCATTTAACATAATGTAATAACATATATACATATATATAACTTCATGTTTAACGTAACATATCACAGATTCAGTCTCTGCGGAAAACAGTTCACAGATTCAATCTCTGTGGTGTAGTCGGTTCACGTTACTCATTCAATAGTCCTTTCATGGATTTAACAGCTTGAACTTCCGAACTGATTTGGCTCCGTTCGTAGGGACCACGTGTGTGATCTGGTAGAGGTGATAATGGTTCAGATGGGTCATCTTCTGTTTTTACTTTTCCTTTTCTGCTTCTTGGAGACTCTCTGGGCTCCATTGTCAGCTGCCACAGCTGCCAGCTGCATGCGCAGTTCCTCCTTCTCTTCCTCCTTTTTTCATAGTAGAGCCACCTTCTCCCGATGTTCCGTAGACTTTCGGTGCTCCTCCATGATTTCTGTATGGTGGGAGTCAAAGTTACAAGTTGGGCAGGACAGGACATAGTAATATTCGGAGTCGTCCGACAGGTCAGCGAGAGGGTCATCTATTTCCTCCATACCCAGCTGGACGTTAGCCAGCTCTTGTTCCAAATCCAGACATCTTTCCTGAAGAGACTTCTTCATGTGTACCTCTGCATCCAGCTTTTTCTGGGCTTTCAGCAAGTCGTTTACTAGTGACCTCATTTGTGATTTTAATACTTCAACTTCCTTTGGAGATTGATTGATCGGACTATGCAATCCCTCTACCGGAGCAGCTGTTTCAGCGGTCTGTTGTTCTACATTGACGTGAGTCAGCGTACTTTTGGCATCCAATGTCTGCTCTGTTGCAGTCGTTTCAGTCTGTGTCGTCACATCAGCCATCTCAATGACTTTTGAGAGCTCCGAACCCTTTTCCTTTGAAGATCGCAGCTCGTGTTCAAGTTTTTCCCATTTCAGAGTCTTGTCCCTCAGCATATGAAGGAGTTGGCTGACCGTTAACTCTTCTGACACCAGATTATGGCATGCACCTTCAGAACCTGAATCAGCTTTGATTCGTTCGGCCTCCTCGCGCAGATGGTTGGTGTGCTCCTGCTCCATTTTCTCCATCAGTTGCTTCTGTTGCCTTTCCATATTCTCCCACTCTGTAACAAAGAACTTTTTTATTTCATTCATCTCTTGCTCAAAACGGCGAATCATTTGTTCTAATTGCTGTTGTAGTTTGAAATGGAGTTGAGTTCGAGCCCAGTGTCCCTCAAAAATGTGCATATCAGTAGACTTGACAGACTCAGAATTCTCTGTTAAACTATGTTGTTGTTGCTCAGTGGAATTCTGTGCTGAAACTTTGTCTTTTGCACATGGGTTGGTCTTACCATCATCAGTTCTAGAGTCTGGGCTGATTATCTGCACCGAGTTCTCACTCTTTATGGCTTTTAGCGAATGCCAGTCCATATTTATGTTTCTAAACCACTCCCGGCCTAGTAGTGGTGGACCTCCCTCCGGTAGCACATATAAGTCCATTATTTGACTTCCTTCGCCCTTGTTGGCCACTGCAACCTTTATTGTCCCGATGGGGTACACTCTCTGCCCCGTGTAGGTTGTCAATATAATCTCCGTATCCTGTAGGGGAATATGTTGGAATAACCTTCTGTAATCTTTCTTATTCATGACCGACAATGCCGATCCAGTGTCCAATTCCATTTTTACTTGGACTCCTTCTATCTGAAGAGTAACCCAAATTGTCTGGAGGTCTGCACCCTTACCAACGTTGAGTACCCTTAAGCTAGCCAGTTCAATACTGCTTAAGCCAGCCAGTTCATTACTGCTAGCGTCTGAATCGGACTCCTGTTCGGCCACCTTGTGTACTTTTGCGTATTTTCCTTGCGGTGACTTCTTGTTGCTGGTCTTCTTCCCTGACCTGCATACTCTAGCTATATGTCCAAGCCTACCACAAGTTCTACATTCTTGGTTTTTAAACCAACACTGGTTCTGATCATGCGTTGTCTTTCCACAGCGATAACATTTGCCAGAACTCACACCCAATTTGTGTGCACTGAGCTCCGGTGACCGTAGCTGCATTACTGCCGTGCCTCTCGCTGCGGCTTCGTGTGCTGCTGCCATAGTGACCGCCTTCTCAAGCATCAGCTCATTCTCCTCGAGCAGTCGCTTTTGTGTATCCTGTTTAAATAAACCACACACAAATTTGTCTCGTAGTGCATCTGTCAGTCCCGTTCCAAACTGGCAATATTTCGCTAATTTACGCAATTCCAGCAAATATTCAGCATTGCTTTCATGCTGTAGCTGCCTTCTGTCATAAAATTTAAATTGTTCCGCTAGCATCAGCGGCGTGGGGTTTAGATGATCTTTCAGGACAGTAACAATCTCATCGAACGTCTTATCCGCCGGTTCATCTGGTGATAACAGGTGTTTCAATTGCCCGTATGTCTTCGCACCCATTAAATTTAATAATGTTAGTGCTTTATCAGCCTCACGAATTTTATTGGCCTTACAATAATTTTTAACTCGTTCAACATATATGGCCCAATCTTCGATGTCACTATCAAAGTTGCTAATATTCCCGTGTTTAGGCATTGTAGTACTTTATCAGATTTGCAATTTCTCAGATTTTTTTTTTTTTACTGCTATCCAAGATGGCGGCTTCCCGCTCTTGCCGTCGTCCTCCGCCCACAAAATGGCGGTTTTCCCGTGCTTGGCGGTCTTCACCCGTCCCCCGACGCCGTCTCCCTTCAGCCCCGAGTGCGGCCCTTATCTCCGCCGCAATCGATGGCCCGCGCTTTTCACCGCGGCTCTCGCGCCTTCAGTGTCTGCCGACGCTGCGCCTTTCAGCCCGAGTGCGGCCCTTATCAGGGATTGCGATCGATGGCCCTTGTACCTCCGACTTCCCCCAGCCCTGTCTTTGCAGCCAACGCTGCTCGGCTGACCCACCACCGAGGTTGAAAAAGAAGCTGCAGGATGTCTTCTGTCCTCCAGTTTTCAGTCGCTGATGGAGGCTTCAGGGTCCTCATGCCTGTCGCTTCCAGTGGGGTGGTGAGATTTGAAACCTCTCTTCAACGTCCTGTCTGTGGACGAAGCCGCCGTGGAATAACTGCCGCAGGGTAAGAACCTGACTCGTCGCCAGTGTTAAGTCTGTGAGTTGTTCAAGTAATTAATACTCAGACTTAATCAGTAACAATAAAACAGGTCTTTACTGGTTGGAGGTAGGGACTACACTGAACACAAGATTACTGCACAGTGCTTATATACCGGTGTGTTCACCCCCGGTATTACGTCTACAGCAGCCTGAGAAAGTAGTACATCTCTTAAGGTGGAACAGGCTTAAGCTCTCTTAAGGTGGAACAGGTTACATACACAACACCCACTAGACTACGGGAACATGGGCTACGAGCCAACCGCCCCAAGTGCGAGTTTTTTAAGAAACAGATATCGTATTGTGGCCACGTGATTCATGAAGAGGGGTTACATAAGTCCCCTGACAAAATTGAAGTGGTTGTTAAGGCCCCAGCACCTGAAAATGTGTCGCAACTGAGGTCATTCCTCGGATTGGTGAATTACTACCATCAGTTTTTACCGAATTTGTCCACAATTCTGCTCCCACTGAACGCCCTACTACGAACGGGAGTAGCATGGAAATGGAGCAATGACTGTAAGCGGGCCTTTCAGAAGAGTAAGGACTTAATCACTTCAAGAGAAGTATTGGCTCACTACAACCCAGCACTGCCGATCAGACTGGCATGTGATGCGTCTCCCTACGGCATTGGGGCGGTACTGTCACATAAATTCCTTGATGGTTTAGAGAGGCCGATAGCTTTTCCGTCATGCTCCTTAACTTCTGCCGAGCGTAACTACGCCCAGATTGACAGAGAGGCCCTCAGCCTAGTGTGGGGGGTGAAGAAGTTCAATCACTACCTGCACGGTCAAAAATTTACTCTACTAACCGATCATCAACCTCTTGTCTCCATTTTCAACCCTCAGAAGGGCGTACCGATAATGACAGTGCAACGGCTGCAGAGGTGGTCCCTTTTCCTCGGGGCACACCAATATGACATCGAGTACAAAGGAACTAAACAGCATGGGAATGCTGATGGATTGTCGCGCCTACCGTTGCCGACGGTGGAAGAAGACCTTGCAGTGGATCCAATGGAGATATTCCACTCGACCACAGTCGAATGTCTCCCTGTGACGAATGCGAACATAGAAAAGGAAACACGAAATGACCCGACACTATCCCGGGTCTATGATTTAACAGTGAAGGGATGGCCAGCACATGGCGAACCACTGCTGCCAGCATTCTCGCCGAGAAGAGAACAGCTGCTGTCAGTGTGCAGAGGAACCTTGATGTGTGGATCCAGAGTAGTAATTCCACCTAAGTTGACGGATAGAGTGCTCAATGAACTTCATGAGGGTCATCTGGGTGGGGTAAAAATGAAGAACTTAGCCAGAGCATTTGTGTGGTGGCCGGGAATCGATAGAGAAATCGAAGAGATGACCAAGAGCTGTGCAGGATGCCAGAGGTCCAAAACGCCCCACCACAGGCTCCTCCACATCCATGGGAGTGGCCCTCATCTCCATGGCAAAGGGTGAACATTGATTTTGCTGGTCCCTTCATGGACTCGATGTTTTTAATTGCAGTGGATGCACATTCAAAGTGGCCAGAGGTAATAAAAATGTCCTCAACCACCACAGAAAAAACTATCACAGTTTTACGAACCATATTCGCCAGGAATGGGCTGCCTGAACAGATTTGCTCTGACAATGGACCACAGTTTGTGTCTGAAGAGTTCCGGAGGTTCTTAAAGAACAATGGTGTTAAGCATTACACATCTGCCTCATATCATCCAGCCACTAATGTATTGGCCGAGAGGTTTGTTCAAACATTCAAGAAGGCTATCAAGGCAATGTGTAATGAAGATATACCCCTACAACACAAGGTGGACAACTTCTTGTTTGCCTACCGGAATGTGACACATGCGGTTACCGACCAAACTCCAGCCATGATGTTCTTCAATCGAAGACTACGATGCCGCTTGGATTTGGTTAAGCCAAACGTCCGAAGAGATGTGGAGAACAGGCAGTTTCAGAATATGAATGAAGGGCCGACCAGGAGTTTTAAGATAGGTCAACCAGTTTTGGCCCGGGACTACCACACTGAGAAATGGCAGCCAGGAACGATTTGTACACGGCAAGGACCTCTCATGTATACCGTGGACGTTGGAGAGAGCATTGTAAGATGCCATGCTGACCAGATTCTAGAGTCACTGGAAAACGTCAACTCCACACCACGATCTGATACACCTGGCAATGAAATCGACGTACCAATTGCAGCTACCGCAGAATCGGTGATATTGGAAGCAGATGAACCAAACAATGACATTGATCCCGACTCAACCTTGCCAGAAGAACCTGATACCCCAAAGAGGCGTTATCCAGACAGAATCAGGAAGCCTCCTCAAAGACTGAACTTATAATTGCTTAAACTCAACCAATGTATCTAGCAACCGTAATTGTGATTGTAATTTGTTATCATTTAGTTGTTAAATGAATGTTATGTACTGTTTATCTAAAAGGGGAGGAATTGTTGTGTATGTACCTTTAAGAGAATAACTGGTCTCAGACTGCAGTACCGGCAGTGACCACCCCTGTATAAAAGGCGCTAGCAAGCCTCTGTAGTTTCAGTTTCCCGATTGACTCCATTCAGTAAAGACTTGTTTAAATCAACTCCTGCTGTCCATGTCTCAATTATACACGGACATAATATTCGCCTCCTACCATCCCGGTAGTCACATGTTACAATGATAATGGAGCTGTTGACTAATTATAGCAATCAATCTCTTATCAATTAGTCTACAACTGACCCAGACATGACACGATTGGTGGAGAGCTTTGGGAACCATAGGTCCAAAGTCACCCGTTCCTCCCAGGCATTGCTACACTCACCACATGGATCTGCAGGGAGACCACAGAGAAGGAGGAGCCTCTCCAGGCATCCTTAGCCCCCCAACAGGGCGTATGGGCCCAGTATGCAGGCGATAGTCCTTATTCCTCAAGCAGCCAGCCTCTCACTTGATGTGCAAGGTCAAAGAGTGAGGGGGATTGTGGGTTGGCATAATATAAAGCCTCATGGCTACTGCCAGGAGGCTTCACAATTCTCGGAGGGTCACCTGTGAATCAGCCTACCGGCGGCTGGAATTTCCATGGGGGTTCTTCCGATCTCCCAACTTAACTCCTGCAAAAGGTCAGCGGGAACGCCAGAGAAACAGCGGGGGAGCCTGGAAGTGCTGCCCCAGTGTTTCAAAGGCGGTGTGGCCTGCGCCTGCCTTTATTTCACTGCTTTAAAAGAAAGCATTAATAAAACGCCATGCAAAACCATTTGATGCACTTTACAACCAATGAAATACTTTTGAAAATGTAGTCATTATTTTATTGTGGGCAAACGTGGCAGTCAATATGCACAAAGTAAGATCCCACAAACAGCAATGAGATAATGACCAGATCATCTGTTTTTAGGTGTTGGTTGAGGGATAAATATTGGCCCCAGGACACCGGGGAGAACTCGCCATAGAGTCATAGAGTTATACAGCACAGAAAGAGGCCCTTCGGCCCATCAAGTCTGCACCGGCCATCAAGCCCTGTCTATTCTAATCCCATTTTCCAGCACTTGGTCCGTAGCCTTGTATGCTATGGCGTTTCAAGTGCTCATCTAAATGCTTCTTGAATGTTGTGAGGGTTCCTGCCTCTACCATCCTTTCAGGCAGTGAGTTCCAGTTTCCAACCACCCTCTGGGTGAAAAAGTTTTTCCTCAAATCCCCTCTAAACCTCCTGCCCCTTACCTTGAAACTATGCTGCCTGGTTATTGACCCCTCTACTAAGGGGAAAAGTTCCTTTCTATCTACCCTATCTATGCCCCTCATAATTTTGTACACCTCAATCAGGTCCCCCCTCAGCCTTCTCTGCTCTAAGGAAAACAACCCCAGCCTGTCCAGTCTCTCTTCATAGCTGATGCACTCCAGCCCAGGTAACACCCTGGTGAATCTCCTCTGCATCCTCTCCAATGCAATCACATCCTTCCTATAGTGTGGCGATCAGAACTGCACACAGTATTCCAGCTGTGGCCTAACTAGAGTTTTGTACAGCTCCATCATAACCTCCCTGCTCTTATATTCTATGCTTCGGCTAATGAAGTCAAGTATCCCATATGCCTTTTTAACCACCTTATCTACCAGTCATGCTGCCTTCAGGGATCTATGTACATGCACACCAAGGTTCCTCTGATCCTCTGTACTTCCTAGGGTCCTACCATTTATCCAGGAAGGATGTTCCTGATGGCCGTGGAGTTCAGAACCAGGGGTCACAGTCTAAGGATAAGGGGTAAGCCATTTAGGACAGAGATGAGGAGGAATTTCTTCACCCAGAGAGTGGTGAACCTGTGGAATTCTCTACCACAGAAGGCAGTGGAGGCCAATTCATTAAATATATTCAAGAAGGAGTTAGATATATTTCTTAAGACTAAAGTGATCAAGGGATATGGGGAGAAGGCAGGGACAGGGTACTGAATTTGGATGATCAGCCATGATCTCATTGAATGGCGGAGCAGGCTCGAGGGGCCGAATGGCCTACTCCTGCTGCTATCTTCTATGTTTCTATGTTTCTATTCATTGTGTATTCCCTTGCCTTGTTAGTCCTCCCAAAATGCATCACCTCACACTTTTCAGGGTTAACTTCCATTTGCCACTGTTCTGCCCATCTGACCAACCCGTCTATATTGTCCTGTAGCCTGAGGCTTCCCTCCTCGCTATTTACCACTCCACCAATTTTCGTGTCATCTGCGAACTTACTGATCATACCTCCTACATTCATATCTAAATCATTAATGTACATTTCCTGTTCTTCTTCAGAATAGTGGCCGTGGGATCTTTTACATCCGCCTGCGCGGGCAGACGGGGCCTCGGTTTAACGTCTCATCCGAAAGACGGCAGCTCCGACAGTGCTGCGCTCCCTCAGCGCTGCACAACTAACACTCACAAAGTGTCAAAGCTTAATGGGAAAATTCCGAATGGAACATCATTAGGCCAAGTACCGTCACTAATTAGTGAACTGTGTTCATCAGGATAAAACGTTCCAACATCATGACGGTTGTTATTGACTGCAGATTCCCTGGCTATTGAGAGCAATTTCAAATGTTTCTGTTTCGATGTGGCAACACTGCCACCTAATGAAATAAAGCTTTTAGTTGGCATTGCATTAGTGCCGCGTCCATCTTTTAGAGTTTTCTGCAGTAGATATTCTGGAGGCTGGCATGGGGGGGGGGTGGCGGCACTAAATTCCCCAGCTCCCCAAACCGAGTGTAATTCCGACGGTGCACCAGGAACGGAGAGGCCGGAGGCCCGAAATGAATTCGTCCTCAGTCCTCGTCAGAATAAATCAGGCGAGCTGCAGGCGTCAATTGGCTTGCCTATTGGGGCCTGACTAATTTTGCCCACGCTGAGGTCCAGAGGGAAGCCCGAGGGGGCCGGGGGTGTAGGGGGGGGCGGTGGGGGGCCAGCGATCCGCAGTAGTGAGTAATAGCGGGCGGGCAGAGGCTCGCAGTTGTTCTGCAGACCCATGGGGAGTCGTACTCCTGCTCCTTCTGAATCCACAAAAGACCAAACATCTTCAATTTTTGGGGGGCTTTTGTAAGGGGCCTCTAGTGGACCCTTTGAAGACCTCTGGTTGGGCTGCTCAAGAGCCAGAAATGCCAGTCCGAGCTTCAGCATGGCAGGGCAACTGCATGTAGGAGTCTGGGTCCCTTTCATAATCTTAAAGACGTCTATCAGGTCACCCCTCAGTCTTCTCTTTCCTAGAGAAAAGAGCCCCAGCCTGTTCAGTCTTTCCTGATGGGTATAACCTCTCAGTTCTGGTATAATTCTAGTAAATCTTTCTTGCACCTTCTCCAGCGCCTCTATATTCTTTTTATAATATGTAGACCAGAACTGTTCGCAGTACTCCAAGTGTGGTCTAACCAAGTGTAAGAATAAAAATATATGGTTTGTATGTGTGATGGACTCGAGACTATTAATGTAAGATGAAGATAAATTTGATGTGTATAGATCTCCCCTGGGTAAGGCAACAGCACGAAACTTAACAAAGGAAACCTGCATAACAGGATAACGCCCCACAGAGACACCATCGAAACTCACCATCGAAACTCAAGAGACACTAAAAGGTGTCAACAAACAATTAACTTAAGCAAGAAATGGTGCCAGCCACTGCAGACAGACACATGTTCAAAGGAAAGCCAATCAAGAACTGTCGGAATCTAAGACCCAATTGTGGCTTCTTAAGAATTTAAACTAGAAGACAATGGACTTTAAAAAGATATAAAAACAAGGAACCAAAGGCTCTCTCTCTCTCTCTGGACGACCACACGGAAGAACAAGAAGCCCTCACTCTACAGACCAGACCAAGAAGCAAGGAAAAAGGCCGCGTGCATTGCTTAATTCAGGGAAGTACCAGTCTGTGTAAATCTAACCCCTAGTTAGATACCAGTAGGCTATTGTTTTGATGTGCATGAGTGTGTGTGTTTAATAAACTTGCATGAGTGTGTGTGTTTAATAAACTTATTCCAAATTGTTTCAAAAGAATTGGTCTTGCTGTCAATTTAATGCCAGTTGAAATAAAAAGCTTACACAAGGTACTATGGTCTAGAAATTCAGTTGGTTGCGCCAGCCGTTAGCGCCTTAAGAGAAGTGAATTTCGGGCGCTATGCGTGTAGCGTCCGGGCGCAGCGCGATCTGCGCCTCGCCCCAAATTAAGTAGACATTTAGCGCCGGCGCAAAGTCTTAGCGCGCGCTCACCTGCGCGCGCAGAAAATGACGTCATATCCTCGTGCAACGCCCTTTGCACGCCCCGATCCAGAACTTCAGTGGGACCGCCCCATTGTGCGGCCGGCGGCCCGAACGCTTGTTTAGTGGAACGCAACAGAGCCGACGCGGGCCCCGGGGAGCACAAATTAAAGGGCACTTACCCTGCACTATAAAGGGCAGCCATTTTGCGGCAAACACTCTTGTGCAATGGATTTCTGGAGAGAGACCAAGGAAGAGAGCTTTCTGGTTTGGGCCAACACTAGCTCAGGTATTTTTGGCTTCAGGCCAGAGCGTTGCAAGTGGCCTCTTGGATATTTGACTGTTTGGCAGCATATTATGGGGGCTGCATGGGGTGCCAACGCTGAGTTTCAGCGTCATGTCCGTAGGGCTCGCAGACGCGGTGTGAGAGGGGCAGCCCTGGCTAGACGCAGAGGGGGCAACAGGCATCGGCAACATAGGCCTTACCCAGTCAGGGCATACCGCCAGCAGCGCTCCTACCTCAACATGAGTGGCGTGCGATGTGTAAAAAGGCTGAGATTCCGAAAGGAGGTGGTTGCAGAGATCTGCCATCTGCTTCGCAGAGATCTGCGTCCAAAGCTCAGGAGCAGGACGTCTCTGTCGGTGGACGCGAAGGTGACGGTGGCCTTGAACTTCTATGCCACCGGCTCCTTCCAATCCTCTGCTGGGGACATTGCTAACATATCCCAGTTCGCCGTGCATTGCTGCATCCGCCAGGTGACTGATGCCCTTTTCAGAAGGAGACGCCAATTCATCTCCTTCCCCATGGCCCTGGAGAGGCAGCATCAGCGTGCACTGGGATTTGCAAGATTCGCGGCCTTCCCCTTGGTGCAGGGCGCCATTGACTGTACGCATGTGGCTTTGCAGGCACCTGTGGAGCATGCCGAGGATTACCGCAACCGGAAGGGCTACCATTCCCTCAATGTGCAGCTGGTGTGTGACCACAAGCAGCGCATCCTAGCTGTCAATGCCCGCTTTCCAGGCAGCAGCCACGATGCCTTTATCCTGCGGCAGACAACTGTGCGTGACATGTTCGAGGCACAGCCTCCCCCAAGAGGATGGCTTCTCGGGGACAAAGGCTATCCTTTGTGTACCTGGCTCATGACCCCACTCCGCGCACCCAGGACCCCTGCTGAAGAGGCATACAACGAGAGTCATCAAGCGAGCAGGAACATAATCGAGCAAACAATTGGTGTCCTCAAGCAGCGGTTCCGCTGCCTGGATCGTTCCGGCGGATCTCTGCAGTATTCGCCAGACCGAGTCTCCCAATTCGTCGTTGTTTGCTGCATGCTGCACAACCTGGCTCTCCGCAGGACTCAGGCACTGCCACCTCACATTGGACCACCACCTCAGGAGGAGAAGCAGGAGGAGCATGAGGAGGAGGAGCAGGAGGAGGAGGAGTACCATCCCAGGAGGGAGCGAGAAGGTCCAAGGGCCGTCCGTCGGCGGCTTATTGAACGTCACTTCTAAGCCCCCTGTCAGGGAATGCCTTGTGGCCATGAAGGAACATGAACGCAGCCGCTCCGCAAGCCCTCAGCCGGCGAAGGCAACAAACACTTACAACAACAAACATGGACACTCTCTGAATAAAGAGAAATCTTTATTTTAGACAAATGAAACCCCTTCCCACATGAAACCCAGAAACATTCAACGGCCCCAAAAAACAGTACATCAAATGACTCACTCCCACAACCTGGGGAGGAATAACTGAACATTTGGATAAAAATGGCCTTCATCCTCGGCCTTAACCCAAAAAACATCCCCAGAAACAAAACAACCATCCCCAAAAGAAACATAGGCATCGCCATATAAAATAACACTTGGCCACACCGTCTACTTATTGGGCCGCGAGGCCGAGACCTTGTCGAGCCTTTTGGGGCCCCTGCCCGGCCTGCTGCTCCTCCGCAAGCTCTGCCCAGTGGCTGCTGCGAGGCTGGGGGAAGGCTCCTGAGGGTCAGATGTCCTTCCGGCAGATGCCCTTGGGGGGCGGCCTAGACGGGGTTTGGCCCTCGAGGGGCCGGCTGGTGATTGGCGCAGTTGTGCCTGGCCAACATCATTCGCAGCCGCTTGCCGTTGAGGCTCCACTGGGGGAGTGGCGGTGACGGCTGGAGGAATGTGTGCAATCTGGCGGATGGGAGGCGCTGGCTGGTGATGTGGCACTCTGGCACTCGCCTGGGCCCGCACTGCAGCATGCGCACCAATCTGCCGAAGGGCAGCCCGCTGTGCTGCTGCAGCGCGGCGGGTGTCCAGGCGATGCCTGGCTGACGCAGCGCGTGTGGCAGCAGTGAGTGCCCCTGTTGCCCTGGTCTGCGACCGCAACAGAGCAGCCACTGTCTGGACGGCATCACTGATCAGTCGGCCACTCGCGGCATGTGAGGCCCCGAACTCGCGCACACTACTAGCCAGGGACTCGATCGCCTCAGGCATCCGTGCCACTACCCCCATCAGCTCGCTGTGCCGGCGATCCGAATCCTGGGCCATTTGATCGAGGTGGCGTGCCTCCTCTGAGTTGAACGTGTCCAGACTGGAGTCCGGACTCGCCCGCTGGGGAGCAGGGGGCCGAGCTGGCCGACCCTTGCCACGTTGCCGGCGGCGACTGGGCCCAGCAACTGCACTCCCCTCCGATCCTTCCCCCCTCTGGGGGGAAGGCCGCGGACCAACCGCAGCCCTCCTGGGTTGCTGGACACCACTGGTCTCAGCAGCTCCACTCCCCTCCGACACTTCCTCCAGGCTCTCCTCCAGGGAAGACGTGTCCACTACTTCGGCATCTGCTGCCGGACCTGAGTGCTGCCCTGATGGTCCACCTTCCTCTTCCTCCTCCTCCTCCTCCTCCTCCTCTTCGGAGGGGCTGTCACTGGCAGCTTCAGGGAGCTCCTCGTCACCAGCTGAAAGCAGGAAGGCACAAGAGTAGCTTTAGAGTGAGGAGAGGGCGTCAGCGAGGGAGGCATGACTGGTGGCATTCAGCGCATTGGTCGGACAGTGGCAAAGGAGGTAGATCGGATGCGCAAGTGCGACGAGAGAGGTCCAAAAGGTGATGTCCTTACCATTGTGGCCCAGAAGAGGGTCGGCATCTCCACAGGTGACGGGCCCAATCACCCGGGCTCCCATGAGGCGGCTCACGCGCTCCTCCAGGGGAGTGAGCGCCTGGATCTGGGGGCGGCCTCCCCCGGTCTCCTCCTGGTGCCTTCGGTTGTTTGCAAGTTTTGCCTGCAAGAGAAAGGATGGCCTGTAAGTACGGTGTGTAGCCCTGATGTGGTGTGCGCTGCCTCCCATGGTGGAATAGCTTGGCCAGTGTGTAGCCCTGATGTGGTGTGCACTGCCTCCCGTGGTGGAATAGCTTGGCCAGTGTGTAGCCCTGATGTGGTGTGCACTGCCTCCCATGGTGGAATAGCTTGGCCAGTGTGTAGCCCTGATGTGGTGTGCACTGCCTCCCGTGGTGGAATAGCTTGGCCAGTGTGTAGCCCTGATGTGGTGTGCACTGCCTCCCATGGTGGAATAGCTTGGCCAGTGTGTAGCCCTGATGTGGTGTGCACTGCCTCCCATGGTGGAATAGCTTGGCCAGTGTGTAGCCCTGATGTGGTGTGCACTGCCTCCCATGGCGGAAAGTGCAGAATGTGCAATTGATGTTCATGACTGTCCCATAGCTGCTGGCTGAGGGCTGGCCATTAGGGCTTTCAGGTCCCTTTGCCCATCATGTCAGGTGTACATGCAAGGATGAGGAGGAGACTGGAAAGGGTACTCACCCTGACAATCCTGGTCAGGTCATTAAACTTCTTCCGGCATTGGACATTGTCCCTGGGGGCATCGCCGGTGGCTGACACCCTGCGGGCGACCTCCCTCCAGGCTTTCCTATAGACGCTGGTGGGAGGCTTCCTGCCAGTGTCCAGGAACAAGATGTGCTGTCTCTTCTCCAAGGCCGTCACCATCACCTTCAAGTCATGGGCTGAGAAGCGCAGGGCACGCTCACGGGCCTTCTGTACCGTTGCCATGGCTCCTTCTGCTCACCAGCAATGTTCAGGCCTAGCTGGAAGGCTGCAGTGTGCAGGCCGTTGCAGCAGACCAAGTCGACCCTTCCCCCTTTAAGAGCTGGCCGGCGCCAGGGTGTCTGCTGTCAATCAAGAAATGACCGCACCTGCGCTGCGCCCGGCCTCGGCGCTATCCCTCAGCACCGCCGGCTTAGCGCCTAAAGATAGTCGTGCATCGCCAGTTTTAGCGCTCCAGCAACCTCTTAGGGTGAAGCTACTGAATATCGGCGAAGTGCCCTCGACTTTGCGCCGGGCGCAAACTTTAGTGCCCGCCTGACTTTACCGCCCCAAAACTGGCTATACTGAATTTCTAGGCCTATTTGTTTAACATAATTTCTCTGCTTTTCAATTCTATCCCTCTAGAAATGAACCCCAGTGCTTGGTTTGCTTTGATGTAGGCTTCATTGACACCACCATATTTATTGCCCCGCCCTAAATGCCCTGACATTTGGCTAGACAAGTACCTGAGAGAAAAGGGACTAGAAAGATATGCTTAAAGCTAGAGATGAGGTAGATGGAATGGGAGGAGGCTCGTGTGGAGCATAAACACCAGCACAGACTAGCTGGGTCGAATGACCTGTTTCTATGCAGCATATTCTATGTAATTCTATTTAAAGGTGACCGTGGGCCTTCTTCGATCCTTGTGTTGGTGGGGTTCAAACAATGGTAGGAATTCTAGAACATTAACCTGGTAACAATGAGGGGATGGCGATATATGTCGCATGCAGGATGGTGTGTGACTTGGAGGAGAACTTGGAGGTGATGGTGTCCTTCTCGATGGTAGAGGTTGTGGGGCCTGCAACTTTCAAGCAGAGATTGCCGGCGAGTGATCTGAGGCAGGCACCCAGGCTGAATTTTTCAACAACAGCAACTTACTTTTGTATAGCACCTTTATCATCGAAAAATGACCCAAAGAACATCAGAGAGGTGTAATAAAAAAAAATGGACACCAGCAACAACAACTGTAGTTGGAGGTGATGGTGCTCCCATGACACTGCTGCTCTTGTCCTTCTCGATGGTGAAGGTGGTGCCTCAATGTATCAACAACAACAACAACATACATTTATATAGCACCTTTAATGTAGTAAAACGTTCCAAGGCGCTTCACATGAGCGTTATCAAACAAAATTTGACACCGAGTCGCATAAAGAGATATTAGGACAGGAGACCAAAAGCTTGGCCAAAGAGATCGGTTTTAAGGAGTGTCTTAAAGGAGGAGAGAGAGGGCGGAGAGGTTTAGGGAGGGAATTCCAGATTTTAGGGCCCAGGCAGCTGAAGGCACGGCCGCCAATGGTGGAGTGAAGGAAATCGGGGGATGAGCAAGAGGGCAGAATTGGAGGAACATAGAGCTTATTGAGGGTTGTAGGGTTGGGGGAGGTTACAGAGATAGGGAGGTGCGAGGCCATGGAGGAATGTTAAAGCAACAATGAGAATGTTAAAATCAAGGTATTGCTGGACCAGGAACCAATATAGGTCAGCAAAGAAAGGAATGTTAGGTGAGCAGGGCCTGGGGTGGGATAGGATACCGGCTTTAACAAAGTTTTAGATGAGCTGAAGTTGACGAAGGGTGGAAGATGGGAACCCGGCCAGGAGAGCATTGGAATGGTCAAGTCTGGAGGTAACAAAGGCATGGATGAGGGTTTCAGCAGCAGTTGGGCAGGGGCAGGGGCGGAGTCGGGCGATGTTACGGAGGTGGAGGCAGGCACGCTTAGTGATGGAGCGGATATTAGGTTGGAAGCTCAGTTCAGGGTCGAGCAGGAGGTTGCCGCACTGTTCCTCAAATAAGATGTTAGACTAAAGCTACGTTTGCCGTTTCACATGGACGTACAAGATCCCATGGCACTACTCAAAGAAAAGCAGGGAGTTCTCCCAGTGCCCTGGCTGACATTCCTCCTTCTGCCAGCACCATCCAAAGGAGCGTAATTGTTCATTCGTTTCATTGCTGTGTGCAGAATGGCTGCCAAAGAGTGACCGAACGTGAGATGCTTTAGGATCTCACTGAGAGATGCGATAAAGCACGAACATATGAACATATGAATTAGGAGCAGGAGTAGGCCACTCGGCCCTTCGAGCCTGCTCCGCCATTCAGTAAGATCATGGCTGATATGATTACTCCACATTCCCGCCTACCCCCGATAACCTTTCACCCCCTTGCTTATCAAGAATCTATCTACTTCTGCCTTAAAAATATTCAAAGACTCTCCTTCCACTGCTCTCTGAGGAAGAGAGTTCCAAAGACTCACGACCCTCTGAGGAAAAATTTCTCCTCATCTCTGTCTCAAATGGGCGACCCCTTATTCTTAAACAGTGACCCCAGTTCTAGATTCCCCTGACACGAATCAGTCATTCATGAAAGAAAGACTTATGAAATAATACTGAGCGGCCTACAGGTGGCGCTGTCCAAGGAGAGTATAAATACTCGGGCACGGGCCCAGCTTGCGCAGGACATTTTTAACAGGAACTAGTGAAGGACTCAACTAGACCTCCATGTTGTAAAACAGTTGATTAAAGCTTTGTTTAACGCTTAGACCAAGTGCCTAGTAGTTTTCTTACATCATCACCTACAAGAAAAAGCATCCTCTCCACATCCACCTCGTCAAGACCCCTCAGGAACTTATGTGTTTCTGCACTGCACAAATGCAAGTTTTTTCACGAATCAACCTGATGAAAACTTAGCATATCTGATGAAACTGAAGAGCAAACATATTAATGGGGCAATTGTAGCCTAACTCAACCGGCAGGGAGCTAACGGGAAGCGTGATTTTTGCGCCCCGCCCAATTTTACTCTCCGTTGGAGTCAGTGGAGCGGAATATCGGGCGGGGTATAAATCCACCCAATCCCGCCAGGCACGTTAGGTTTAAAGTGCCCCCAATGTTCGCCTTTTCCATCACTCAGTGACATCCAGTGGTGGAGGGGGGGTTGATATTGAGTCCAGTGGCACGGGTTCCATCAAGCAAGCTGCTCCGTCCCGGGTGGCATCGTGGCTGCTTGAACGTTATTGTGGGCTGCACCCAACCAGGCAAGTGGTGAGTATTCCACCACACTCCTAACCTGAGCCTTGTAAATGGTGGAGAGGCTTTGAGGAGTCAGGAATTGAGCCAGTCCGTTGCAGACTATTCAGCCTCTGACCTACGCGTGTAGAAAGAAGGAAAGTAAGAAAGAAAGACATGCATTTATAGAGCGCCTTTCATGACCACCGGACGTCTCAAAGCGCTTTACAGCCAATGAAGTACTTTTTGGCGTGTAGTCACTGTTGTAATGTGAGAAACGCGGCGGCCAATGTGCGCACAGCAAGCTCCCACAAACAGCAATGTGATAATGACCAGATGATTTGTTGTTGTTATGTTAATTGAGGGGTAAATATTGGCCAGGACACCGGGGATAACTCCCCTTCTCTTCTTCGAAATAGTGGCCGTGGGATCTTTTACGTCCACCTGAGAGAGCAGACGGGGCCTCGGTTTAACGTCTCATCTGAAAGACGGCACCTCCGGCAGTGCAGCACTCCCTCAGCACCGCACTGGAGTGCCAGCCTAGATTTATGTGCTCAAGTCAAGTATGATCATAGGAACATTAGAAACAGGAGTAGGCCATTCAGCCCCTCGAGCCTGTTCCGCCCATTCAATTAAATCATGGCTGATCTGCGCCTCAAATCCACTTACCTGCCTTTGCTCCATATCCCTTAATACCCTTACCTAAGAAAAGAATCGATCGATCTCAGTCTTGAATGTTCCAATTGTCCCAGCATCCACAACCTTTTGGGTGAGGGAGTTCCAGACTTCCATAACTAATGTGTGATAAAGTACTTCCTGGTTTCACTCCTGAACGGCCTGGCTCTAACTTTAAGATTATGCCCCTTGTTCCGGATTCCCCCACCAGAGGAAATTGTTTCTCTGTAGCTACCCTATCAAATCCTTTTAACATTTTAAACACCTCGGATCAGATCACCCCTCAATCTCGTATACTCAAGGAAATACAAGCCACATTTATGCAACCTGTCCTCATAATTCAATGTAGCCACGCTGTCGATATGAAAAAGAAAAATGTAAGTGGATTCCTTCCTGGGATGTAGGCGTCGCTGGCAAGGCCAGCATTTATTGCCCGCCCCTAATTGCCCTTGAGAAGGTGGTGGTGACCACCTTCTTGAACCGCTGCAGTCCGTGTGGTGAAGGCACTCCCACAGTGTCTGTGTGGAGTTTGCACATTCTCCCTGTGTTTGCGTGGGTTTTCTCCGGGTGCTCCGGTTTCCTCCCACAGTCCAAAGATGTGCGGGTTAGGTTGATTGGCCATGATAAATTGACCCTTAGTGTTAGGGGGATTAAATACGTGGGGTTACGGGGATCGGGTGGGATATGTGTCGGTGCAGGCTCGATGGGCCGAAATGGCCTCTATCTGCACTGTGGGGTTTCTGTGATTCTGTGATTCTGTGAGTGCTGTTAGGGAGGGAGTTCCAGGATTTTGACCCAGCGACGATGAAGGAACGGCCGATATATTTCCAAGTCAGGATAGTCTGTGACTTGGAGGGCAACCTGAAGGTGGTGGTGTTCCCATGCTCCTGCTGCCCTTGTCCTTCTACGTGGTAGAGGTCATGGTTTTGGGAGGTTATGGGGAAAGGGTAGGGGAATGGGGAATAAGTGGATGGACCTGTCAGGGAACTGGCACAGATGTGATGGGCTGACTGGCCTCCTTCTGTACTGCAATGACTCTAAGTTGGAATTAAAGTTACTTCCCTAGGATTCTGCAGGTGAAAGATGTGGAATTCCACTCCTGAAGGATTTCTCGTGCAGCAACAGGGAAATCTAAAGACCCACAGTAACTCAAAGTGGAATAATTGGGGAGGAACGAGTTGGCAATTTTTAAAAAACTTATTCATTCACGGGGTGTGGGCGTCGCTGGCAAGGCCAGCATTTATTGCCCATCCCTCATTGCCCTTGAGAAGGTGAAGGCCTTCTTGAACCGCTGCAGTCCGTCTGGTGAAGGATTGCACTTCCTGTGTAGTGGTTTGATACAATCGAGTGGCTTGCTGGGCCATTTCAGAGTCAACCACTAGGTCTGGAGTCCCGTATATCGGTCAGACCGGGTAAGGGCAGCAGATTTCCTTCCCTAAAAGACATTAGTCAACCAGATGGGTTTTTACGACAATCCGATAGTTTCATGGTCACCATTACAGATAGGAACGTTTTTTAAATTCCAGATTTAAAACACCATCAGGGGTGCCAGCAGCTTTTGTTCTGGTCCTTTTACAACTATCAAATGAGTTATATGTAATTACCACTAAATTTATTCACCCTAACCCATGAAGCAAAGAGCTCCTGAATGGCCTGCAGGAATAGAACTTGACTCAGATGCTGATTAGCCCTCTGAGGTCAAGCACCAAAAAATATTTTGCGTAACTATCCTGTCATTAGCAAAGATTTCCACTATTATCCAGGGTCTAGACTTTAAACGCTTATTTAACTTTATGCCCCGACACTGAAAACTGCATTTCTCTTAGTATATGTGGGGGGGAAGAATCGCTTTGGTTGCTAGAGGAATCAAAAATACTTTCATCTGCGGCACTTTCCTTCAAATGAAATTCAATTAGAAACAAACTAGAGAAGACTGTGGAGCCTCAAAACCTGTGCGGGTTGAATTTCACCCAGGGGTGCCCTGATCGTCTGCAGTCACTTCGGCAGAAGCTCCACAGAACCCCCCCAGAAAAAAACGGCGTAAAGCACCATTTGCGCAAGCAGCGGTCAAAACATGGAACGACACGGCACAGAAGGAGGCCGCCGTGCCCGTGCTGGACATTTGCAGACGACTGGTGTATCAGCATAAGAACATAAGAACATAAGAAATAGGAGCAGGAGTAGGCCAATCAGCCCCTCGAGCCTGCTCCACCATTCAATAAGATCATGGCTGATCTGATCCTAACCGCCAATCTACTGTCACAGAACCATCTCCTGAATCTAACAGAATTAGACACACGAAATAGGAGCAGGACCAGGCTACATGGCCCCTGGGCCCGCTCCGCTACCCACAGAGCCATGACCGATCCGAACCTAGACTCATGTCCAAATTCCTGCCTGCTCCCCGTAACCCTTTATTCCCTTTACTTCTAGGAAACTGTCTATTTCTGTTTTAAATTTATGTAATGATGTAGCTTCTACAGCTTTTTGGGGCAGCATATTCCATGGACCTACCACCCTCTGAGTGAAGTAGTTCCTCCTCATCTCAGTTTTGAAAGAGCAGCCTCTTATTCTAAGACTATGCCCCTTAGTTCTAGTTTCACCCATCATCGGGAACATCCTCCCCGCATCCACCCGATCCAATCCCTTCACAATCTTATATGTTTCAATAAGATCGCCTCTCATTCTTCTGAACTCCAACGAGTAGTGTCCCAATCTACTCAACCTCTCCTCATATGTCCATCCCCTCATCCCTGGGATTAACCGAGTGAAACTTCTTTGTACTGACTCGAGAGCAAGTATGTCTTTTCTTAAGTATGGACACCAAAACTGTATGCAGTATTCCAGGTGCGGTCTCACCAATACCTTGTACAACTGAAGCAATACCTCCCTATTTTTATATTCTATCCCCCTAGCAATGAAAGCCAACATTCCATTGGCCTTCTTAATCACTTGCTGGACCTTTTGAGTTTCGTGCACCAGGACCCCCAGATCCCTTTGTACTTCAGTACTTTCCAGTTTCTTGCCATTAAGATAATGGGCCAGAAATTCCAGGCCAGAAGCGTGAGTACGGTCGGCTTACTCACGCTTCTGGCCGTTGGAAATGCCGGCGTTCAGCATGAACAGCGCATGCGGGGAACGCCGGCATTTCCAGACCTCGAGCGCGTGCGACTGCACAGGCAGCGCTTGCGCAGTGAACTTCGTGGATTTCATTCATGAAATCCGTGAGGTTAAGTCCTTAGAAGTTACACTGAAAAAAAGCAAGTGTAAAGTGGTTCATTGGCTGCGGAGGAAGATATATTTTATCGTGGAGCTTTTGAAATGCAATATTTTTGTTTGGGAAAGGGAGGGAAGTTATTTTAAGAAATTTTAAGTAAGTTTTAAAGTTAAAATTTTTTTTTTTTCAAAGGGTTTTCAGAACGGTAGGTAGAAGGAGCAATTGTGGCTGTGTGAATGGAATGTGAGAATGAGTTATGTATGTATGTCCACATATATTCCTTTACGTATATGTATGTATGTTTTATATTCCTTTACTATGAATGTATGTTTTTAATTATGATTTTCCAATAAGTTACTTTCTCTGAAAGTCATAATTAAATAATACATTCATACACATAAGTAAAGGAATATATACATAACACGCAAAGGAATATATACAGACATACATACTTTCAGAAGCTCCACGATAAGAAATATCTTCCTCCGCAGCCTCTGTAGCGACTGTACCCATGCTTTTTTCATGTGTAAGTTGTAATGACTGGACCTCACTGAAAGCATTAATGAAAGCGGCGAATTATACTGCGCACGCGCTGTATGTGCAGTCGCACGCGTTCTGCCTCTGAACCCCTTCGTTCAGAGGACAGGAAATGCCGGTTTTCCCCACATGCACTGTGCATGCTGAAAACCGGCATTTCATCTGGCCAGATGCGTAAGTACCCCGACCGTACTAGCGCATTTGGAAGGGAATTATTGGGCCAACATTTTACATGTCAATAAAATAAAAAATTTAACACTTGCACCACTTGCCCCCTCGCATCTGCGACTGAGGGTCCAAGGAGGTGCATTGCGCAAGAGGTCATCATCGGATGTATCCTCACACTGTTCCCTTTGGGGAACTGTATGAAGTGGTGGAAGGATTTATGGCCGTGATTAACGCTCATTCCGTGACCGTAACCATCTTTGAACCAGCCATTAGGGTGGTTAGTCCTATGGCGGGAGGGTTTTACGGGCTCCCACAACCCATCTGAGGGGGGGGGGCCACCAACACCCACGGACGCAAGTATCCCGCTGGATGTCCACCCAGAATTTAAAGTTGGAGCTCCGACTCCACTTGCCGGGACTGTCTGGAGTGGGGTTCAAAACTCTACTCCTTCTGGCCCAGCGGCGGGGATGCTTACTGCTATGCAAAAGGCCCACTCCGCACAAAAGGTGACACCCATACGTTTCCTGCACCTTTTCCCTCCCCGTGACTGGAGCCCTATGCTGCCATTTCACGTTGCTAATCGGATTGGGCGTTTGTCATAGCGGTAGGATCCCCGCCGCTGGGCCAGATCAGGGGAGGGTTTCGAACCCCGCTCCAGACAGTGCCGGCAAGTGGAGTCGGAGCTCCGGCTCTAAATTCTGGGTTGACATCCAGTGGGATATTTGCGTCCGTGGGTGTGGGTGGCCCCCCCTCCTTGTATAGCTTGTGGGAGCCCGTAAAACCATCCCGCCATAGGACTAACCGCCCTAATGGCTGGTTCAAAGATGGTTACGGTCACGGAATGAGCGTTAATCACGGCCATAAATCCTTCCACCACTTCATACAGTTCCCCAAAGGGAACAGTGTGAAGACACGTATGACGACGACATTGCTAAATAAATAAATGGAATTTAAAAAATTCTTTTAGGGCTTTTAAAAGTCTTTAAATTGCTTTAATTCTCTTTAAAACTACTTCAGATTACTCAAAATAATGTAAACATTTTAAAAAGTTTATAAAAGTTACCAAAATCTTCAAAAAACTTCCAAAAACCTATTTAAACTGCTGCTTTGCATGTAAAAAAGCAAAGCAGCTTGACAGAAACATTGGGGGCGTGTCCAGTGAAACTGAGACCTCAAGGGGCGTGTCTCACTTACACTGCACGCTCCTGGGTCCGCGCTGGCTGCACTCCTGGGCGGCGTGACGTCATACGCTGCCCGGGAATGTGCTTTCTATTTCTCCAAGTTCAGGCGTCCCAGAAGCTGATCGGCAGGAGCGCGGGGTAAGTGCAAATACGGGGCTTGCACGCGCTGCAAGCCCCGTTCTGGAATTTCTGGCCCAATAACTTGCTCTACGATTTTTCCTGCCAAAGTGCATAACCTCACACTTTCCAGTATTGTATTCCATCTGCCAAATCTCTGCCCACTTACTTAGCCTGTCTATGTCCCCTTGCAGGTTTTTTATGTCCTCCTTGTGGTGTATGTAACCGTTCCACCTTTAAGAGAACTATTTTAAGAGATGCACTACTTTATCTTGGCTGCTGTATGCTGTAATACCGGTGGTGACCACACCGGTATATAAGTGCTGTGTAATGATTTATTGGGCAGTTCAGCCTGACCTCTGACTAGTAAAGACCTGTTGAATTTACTCTTGTGGTCTGTGTGCAGTGATTCTTATTAACCATAACTAGAACACACAGACTTAACTGCAAGCGGGCGGGGAGACGCAACAGCGTCGAGAGAGAGCTCGACCGCGACCGGGGAAAAAGGCCGGGCAGCTACCGAGGCCGCGAGGCGCGGGATAAAATTTTTTTAAAAAACGCGGAGAACTCAGCCGCAGCCGGGGGAAAGGACCGGACTGCAAGAGGGGCTGGGAGGCACGATTTGAGAACCGCTGGGGAGGGCGAACGCAGCAATACGGCAATCGCCATTACAGCCAGCGGGGGAGAAAGGCAAATGCGGGAAGCCGCCATTTTCGTAGGCGGGGGAAGAAGACAAGCGCGGGAAACCGCCATTTTGAGAAAAAAAAAAAAATTATTTTTGTTTCTCAAGAAGATTGCGAGGATGCCTAAGCGTGGTAACATCAACGATTTCGATCCCGATGTTGAAGATTGGGCCACGTATGTAGAACGCATAGAGATTTATTGTAAGGCAAATAAAATATCAGATGAAGATAAAGCACTAACCTTACTAAACTCAATGGGTGCGAAGACATACGGGCTATTGAAGCATCTTCTATCACCAGCTAAACCGGCGGATCAGGCTTTCGCTAATATTGTTGCTGTCCTGAGAAATCATTTGAACCCCACACCGCTGATGTTAGCGGAACGATTTAAATTTTATGCGAGAACGCAACTGAAAGAGGAAAGCAACGCGGAGTATTTAATTGAACTGCGTAAGCTAGCGAAATACTGTCAGTTTGGGGAAAGACTGACAGAGGCACTGAGAGACAAATTCGTGTGTGGATTGTTGAAAGAAGGAACACAAAAGCGGCTGCTTGAAGAGAATGATCTTACACTTGATAAGGCTGTCACTATTGCAGCATTGCACGAAGCCGCAGTGAGAGGCACTGCGGAAATGCAGCTGAAGGCAGCGGTACTCAGCGTAGATCAAATGGCTTTGGGTACAGCGAAATGTTATCGTTGTGGAAAGACAACACACGATCAGAGCCAATGCTGGTTTAAAAATCAGGAATGTAGAAAATGTGGCAAGCTTGGTCACATAGCTAAAGTATGCCGGTCAGGAAAGAAGACCAGCAACAAAAAGTCACCGCAGGAAAAGTGCAGAAAGGTACATAAGGTGGCTGAGAAGAGTTCGGATGAACAGAATTCGGATTCAGACTCTAACAGCAAGGAACTGGGTAGTCTGAGAATTCACAATGTGAGTAAGGAAGCTGACCTACAAACTATCTGGGTCACACTTCAGATAGCAGGAGTCCAAGTGAAGATGGAATTGGACACCGGATTGGCATTGACGGTCATGAATAAGCAAGATTACAAAAGGTTATTCACACATATTCCCCTACGGGATACGGAGATAGTATTGCAGACATACACGGGGCAAAGAGTATACCCCATCGGAAAGATAAAAGTCAAGGTGGTACATAAGGGCAAAGAACGCCAAGGAATGGACTTATATGTACTACCTGAGGGAGGTCCACCACTTCTGGGACGGGAGTGGATCAGGAAAATAAATATGGACTGGCACTCCCTAAAAGCAATAACGGTAGATTCCAGAAAAAAAGATGTCAAACCTGAACGATTGTCCAGAATATTGGATGAGGGCATATGCAGCAGTGACAGTGACAAAGCAGAGAGTGAGAACTCGGTGAAGACAATCAGCTCAGACTCTGGAACTGATGATGGTAAGACCAGCCCATGTGCAAAAGACAAGTCTAAAATGGACTTGCAGACTAATGATGGAAAAACGAAGGAGTGCATAAATGCTTCAGAAGAGAACAAAGTATCAGAACAGAATTCCACTGAACAACAACAACATAGTTTGACAGAGAATTCTGAGTCTGTCCAGTCTACAGACATGCACATTTCTGAGGGCACTGCTGATTCAAAGAATGAAAAAGAATTGCTAACCAGAAATGAAAAGGAAAGTAAATCTGATAAACAAGTCACTCTGGTCCCGGATTCATTAACTCTCAATGGAGCAGTAGATTCTACCAATAGAAAGTCAAAGAGAAATTCTGATTCGGGTAGCATATCTGCATCCGATAGCGTTGACTTGAACATTTCCCTTTCAGGTGATCTCTCTTTAAACAAGGAAAGTGGCTCTCTATCAATACGGGGTAACCAAGCATACAACAAAACTCTGAAACGAACTAGAAAATTTGTTGTCGATGGAGTGGAAGTGAGTGTCACTACTTCAAAGATTATTGGTGAGGATGAGAAGAAAGCTGAGGAAATGCGATTCCTAAGGCGGCAGGAGCTGCGAGAGTTGTGGTTGCTTCAGAAGGAGGAACACCGGGCTCGAACTCAACTCAATTTCAAACTACAACAGCAATTAGAACAAATGATTCGCCGTTTTGAGCAAGAGATGAATGCAAAGAAAAAGTTCTTTGACACAGAGTTGGAGAATCTGGAAAGACAGCAGAAGCAGCTGATTGAGAAAATGGAACAGGAACACACAAACCGTCTGCGCGATGAGGCCAAACGAATCAAAGCTGAGCAAGAAAGGGAATATGTCAAATTCATCGATCAGTTGAAAGCTAAGAAGAAGGAGCACCCTTTTGTGAGCAGTGTCAGCAGTAATAAGCCACTCAGGGAATTGGTGGCAGAGGCAAAAGCTGAAGTGATGGAGGAAATAGAAGACAATAGAGAGGAAGCAGAAGATGATGACTCATCTGAACCATTATCACCCCTACCAGGTCACACACGTGGTCCCTCCGAACTGAGCCAAATCAGTCTGGAAGCAGAAAAACTTCCCAAGGTACTCGAGCCATTAGAAGTCAACAATGCTGGTTCTGAAGTTACGAAAGTTCAAGCTGTTAAGTCCAGTGAAGGACTATTAGATGAGTCACCCCAGCAACGAGAACCAGAGACCCCTGAAAGGCGTTATCCGTCTCGGATCAGGAGGCCTCCTCAGAGACTGAATCTGTGAACTGTTTTTACATGAAGTTGTGTATATATGTTATTATGTTATGTTAATGGGGAATATATACTGTTAAGCTAAAAAGGGAGGATTGTGGTGTATGTAACCGTTCCACCTTTAAGAGAACTATTTTAAGAGATGCACTACTTTATCTTGGCTGCTGTATACTGTAACACCGGTGGTGACCACACCGGTATATAAGTGCTGTGTAATGATTTATTGGGCAGTTCAGCCTGACCTCCGACTAGTAAAGACCTGTTGAATTTACTCTTGTGGTCTGTGTGCAGTGATTCTTATTAACCATAACTAGAACACACAGACTTAACACTCCTCACTCACTACTTTCCCTCCCATCTTAGTATCATCTGCAAACTTTGATATGTTACACTCGGTCCCCTCCTCCAAATCGTTAATATAGATTGTAAAGAGTTGGGGACCCAGCACTGACCCCTGTGGAACACCACTAGTTACTGATTGCCAGTCCGAGAATGAACCATTTATCCCAACTCTCTGCTTTCTGTTAGATAGCCAATCCTCTATCCATGCCAGAATATTACCCCCAATCCTGTGATTTTTTATCTTAAGCAATAATCTTTTGTGTGGCACCTTGTCAAATGCCTTTTGGAAGTCTAAATACACTACGTCCACTGGTTCCCCTTTATCCACCCTATATGTTACTTCCTCAAAGAACTCCAGCAAATTTGTCAAACATGACTTCCCCTTCATAAAACCATGCTGACTTTGTCCTATTAAATTATGATTATCCAAATGTCCTGTTACTGTCTCCTTAATAATGGACTCCAATATTTTACCTACCACAGATGTTAGGCTAACCGGTCTATAGTTTCCAGCCTTCTGTCTACTTTTTAAATAAGGGCGTTACATTAGCAGTTTTCCAGTCTGCCGGGACCTTTGCTGATTCCAGGGAGTTTTGGAAAATGATTACCAATGCATCCACAATCCCTACCGCCACTTCCCTCAAGACCCTAGGATGTAAGCCATCAGGTCCAGGTGATTTATCCGCCTTGAGTCCCATTATTTTACCGAGTACCACTTCCTTAGTGATTTTGATCGTGTTTAGCTCCTCCCCCCCTATAGCCCCCTGTTTGTCCAGTGTTGGGGTATTCTTAGTGTCTTCTACTGTAAAGACTGATACAAAATATTCATTCAGTGTTTTTGCCATCTCCATATTTCCCACCATTAATTTCCTGGTCTCATCCTCTAAGGGACCAACATTTACTTTAGCCACCCTTTTTCTTTTTATATAACTATAAAAACTCTTACTATCTGTTTTTATATTTTTTGCTAATTTACTTTCATAATCTATCTTCCCTTTCTTAATCAATCTTTTTGTTACTTTTTGCTGTCTTTTAAAATTTCCCAATCCTCTATCCTCCCACTAGATTTGGCTACCTTATATGCCCTTGTTTTTAGTTGAATACTATCCTTAATTTCTTTACTTAGCCACGGATGGCTGTCTTTTCTTTTACACCCTTTTCTTCTCAGTGGAATATATTTTTTTTGGAAGTTGTAAAATAACTCCTTAAATGTACACCACTGATCATGTACAAGCGGTTAGAATCATAGAATGATACAGCACAGAAGGAAGGCCATTCGGACCATCGTGGCTGCACCAGCTCTTTGAAAGAGCTGTCCAATTAGTCCGACTCCCCTGGCCATCACTCAGTACCGCACTGGAGTGTCAACCTGGATTTTTGGGCTCTGGAGGGTGACTTTAACCCACAACTTCTGACTCAGAGGCAAGTGCTACCCACTGAACCATGGCTGACACATAACGCCCATGTTCTTGTACTCTCGGCATCTATTAATAAAGCCAAGGATCCTGTCTGCTTTTTTAACAGCCTTCTCAACTTGTCCTGCCACCTTCAAAGATTTGTATATGTACACACCTCAGGTCTCTCTAATCCTTCACCCTCTTCAAAACTGTACCATTTACTTTATACCTCTGGTGGCCCCCAGGATCTATCCTTGGCCCTCTCCCATTTCTCATCTACATGTTGCCCCCTTGGCGACAACATCCGACAACGCAACGTCAGTTTCCACGTGTACGCTGACGACACCCAGCTCTTCCTCACCACCACCTCTCTCCAACCCTCCACAGTCTCTAAATTGTCAGACTGCTTGTCTGACATCCAGTTCTGGATGAGCAGAAACTTTCTCCAATTAAATATTGGGAAGACCGAAGCCATTGTTTTCGGTCCCCGCCACAAACTCCGTTCCCTAACCACTGACTCCATCCCTCTCCCTAACATCTGTCTGAGGCTGAGCCACACTGTTCGCAAACTTGGTGTCATATTTGACCCTGAAATGAGCTTCAGACCACATATCCACAGCATAATTAAGACTGCATATTTCCACCTCCGTAACATCGCCCATCTCCACCCTTGCCTCAGCTCATTCGCTGTTGGAACCCTCATCCATGCCTTTGTTACCTCTAGACTTGACTATTTCAACGCACTCCTGGCTGGCCTCCCACATTCTACCCTACGTAAGCTTGAGGTCATCCAAAACTCGGCTGCCCGTGCCCTAACTCGCACCAAGTCCCTTTCGCCCATCTCCCCTGTGCTCGCTGACCTACATTGGCTCCCCGTTAAGCAACGCCTCGATTTCAAAATTCTCACCCTTGTTTTCAAAACACTTCATGGCCTTGCCCCTCCCTATCTTTAATCTGCTTCAGCCCTACAACCCCCTGAGATATCTGCGCTCCTCTAATTCTGCCCTCTTGCGCATCCCTGATTATAATGGCTCAACAATTGGTGGCCGTGCCTTCTGTTGCCTTGGCTCTAAGCTCTGGAATTCCCTCCCTAAACCTCTCCGCCTCTCTACCTCTCTCTCCTCCTTTAAGACGCTCCTTAAAACCTACCTCTTTGACCAAGCTTTCGGTCATCTGCCCTCATTTCTCCTTGTGTGGTTCGGTGTCAAATTTTTTGTCTTAATACTCCTGTAAAGCACTTTGGGACATTTTACTACATTAAAAGTGCTATATAAATATGAGCTGTTTTTGTTGTTGTTATATTGCTTCTTCACGTTCTTCCTACCAAACTGAATCACGTCACACTTCTGTGCATTAAATTTCATCTGCCATGTGACTGCCCATTTCACCGGTCTATCAATAACTTCAAGACTCGAAGTTAGCAGAATAAAACAAGGCTTTTATTAGCAAAGAAAAGATGCCGGTGTCTGCACCTAGCTTCACCTAGCGTGCTGCTGTTCTACTGCAAGACAAGCCTGGACTTGTCTTAAGTAGGGCCAGGTATGGGTGGAGCCGACACACAAAGGGGGCGGTGCCCTATACACAATACAAGGTACAAACACCGGAGCAGGCAATACAATATATACAGTTAACTACAGAGTCTGATGAATGGCATATTTCATCACACTCCTGAAGTCTGTTCCTATCCTGTTCATTGCTACTACATTTCCGAGTTTCATGTCATCGGCAAACTCTGAAACGATGCCCTGTTTACCCAAGTCCAGGTCATTAATATATCTCAAAAAGCGCATTGGCCCCAACAGCGACCCCTGCAGGGCCACCACTGCACACTTCCCTCCAGTCTGAGAAACAACCGCTCACCACTACTCTTTGCCTTCTGTCCCTTAACTAATTTTGTATCCACTCTGTTACAGCCCCATTAATTCCATGGGTTTCAATTTTGTTAACAAGTCTATTATGTGGTATTTTATCAAATGCCTTCTGAAAGTCCATGTACACAACATCAACCGCACTATGCTCATCAACCCTGTCAATTACTTCATCAAAGAACTGAATCAAGTTAGTCAAACATGATTTACCTTTAACAAATCCGTGCTGACTTTAATTTATTAACGTGCTGGTATAGCAATTCCTCATTCTGCTCGTTTAACAGAGGTTGCTCGCCCTGTTATTCTAAACAGATTAATTCCCATGCTTGAGTAGCAGAAAGAGAAATTTGATACGAGCATCTTAAGCATTCGCACGATAATGTCACCAACTGGGATTTGCACCCTCGTGTATTGTGATGCTTTAAGTGTGCTTCATCAAGATTTCCGCTGGTCGGTACATTCAGTGAAATCACAAGCGTGTACTAAAAGCATGTGCTTACAATTCCGCTATAAATAAAGTCTCCATAAACACAGATCTAATGTTACTGTACATAGCGGCCAAAGCAAGTCTTCGCCCCGGAAAGCGAATTGTGATCTCTCTCTGATCATCTGTCTCTTAAGTAGGACAAGCCTGAATAAACAGACACGTACATGCAGAGATCTGGAGCAGCAAGTAATTCTCGCACTAACCGCAGTGAATTTGGTCCCCTCCTCACCCCCCAAATACCTGCTGTTAATTAAACAATGTCAGTTCAATGATTTTATGTAGCCAAATAGTGAACAAAAATACTTGTTTAACTATTGATTTTCTATTAGTTAATTCAGTAAAATGAAAAATTGAACTTACAGCAAGTTTTTGCACATTCTGCAATAATGTGCTTCTCCACTAGATGTCCAACTACCACAACAACTTGCACTTGTCTCCTGCCTTCAACACAGCAAAATGTCCCAAGGATCTTTACAAAGAGAAAGAATTAGGCACCAAGCAGGGGGAAGGGTTCAGGAAGACAACTCAAGACAAGTCAAACAGGCAGATTTTAAGTAGTCTTTTCAAAGCGGGGGTAGAGAGCTCCGGCACGGCAAGAGAGCCCCAGGTGGGCAGAGGAAACGCTTCAAGGACACCCTCAAAGCCTCCTTGAAAAAGTGCAACATCCCCACCGACACCTGGGAATCCCTGGCCCAAGACCGCACAAAGTGGAGGAGAAGCATCCGGGAAGGCGCCGAACACCTCGAGTCTCTTCGCCGGGAGCAAGCGGAAGCCAAGCGCAGGCAGCGCAAGGAGCGCACGTCAACACAAGCACCCCACCCATCCGCCCCTTCAACCACCGTCTGCCCCACCTGTGACAGAGACTGTAGGTCCTGCATTGGACTCATCAGTCACCTACGAGCTCATTTTTAATGTGGAAGCAAGTCATCCTCGGTTCCGAGGGACTGCCTAAGAAGAAGAGAGATGGGACAAGGGGCAGGCCCTGCCTCAGGCCATCTGCTGCTGAAACCCTCATTCAAACCTCTGTTGCCTCTGGACTCGAGTATCCCAACGCTCTCCAGGCCGGTCTCCCACCTTCCACCCTCCGTAAACTTGAGCTCATCCAACCCTAGCTCGCACCTGAGCTGCAGTCCGTGCGGTGAAGGTGCTCCCACGGTGCTGTTCGGGAGGGAGTGCCAGGATCTTGACCCAGCGACAATGAAGGAACGGCGATATATATATTTTTTATTCATTCATGGGATGTGAGCGTCGCTGGCAAGGCCGGCATTTATTGCCCATCCCTAGTTGCCCTCGAGAAGGTGGTGGTGAGCCGTCTTCTTGAACTGCTGCAGTCCGTGTGGTGAAGGTGCTGCCACAGTGCTGTTAGGGAGGGAGTTCCAGGATTGTGACCCAGCGACGATGAAGGAACGGCCGATATACTTCCAAGTCAGGATGGTGTGTGACTTGGAAGGGAATCTGGAGTTGATGATGTTCCCATGCGCCTGCTGCCCTTGTCCTTCCAGGTGGTGGAGGTGACGGTTTTGGGAGGTAAATTTATCAGCAGCACTTTAACACCACTGGTAACCATCAATGGCAGTAAAACAAGTAGTGTTATTTTTTTATTTGTTCTTGGGATGCTGGTGGCACTGGCCAGGCTGTGTTTATAGCCCAGCCCTGCTTGCCCTGAGAGTATCGTCAGCCGCAGTGTGGGCCTGGAGTCACACATTGCTCAGACCTGGTTGAGACGGCGTTCCCTTCCCTGAAGGAAAATAGTGAACCAGTTGGGGGTTTTGACAGCCTTCATGGTCATTATTCTGGTGCCAGTGGGCAAACTACCAGATATATTGAACTCAATGGGGTCGATTTTCATTAAGCTGTCGGGAAGGAGGCGGGACTACAACTTTCGGGTTTTAGTCCCGCCTACATCGACGTCCGGCCAATCCACATGATTTTCCCTTGATTGACCTTGTTGAGCCCACCCAGCGGGCTCAGCAGGCCAATTAAGGGCCACCCGGCAACAGGTGATGTCACAGACTGAAATTTCATCTGTCAAGAGGTCTTGACAGATGAAATATCAGTGTTTCACAGCTGTTTGAAGCTGTCAAACACTGACAGTCTGACTTCTAACCTGAGTCCTTCTACACAGACTCAATTAGAACTCTCACCAGCACTAAAAGCTGAAGGCTGTCACTTTTGACAGATCGCAGCCATTCAGCTTTCAGTGCCGGCTGAGTGATGGACTCCCGACGCCTAGAGGAAGAAAGGCTGTTAAGGTAAGCACAGGTAATTTAAACTTCTTTACACACTTTAGACACACCAAACACACTTACCTTTGCACTCATGAACCCATCACTCACCTGAACACCGACATCGCGACCCCTCCAAGTCCTTCAACCCGACGGCCCGCCTGCTCTAACCTGGCGTGGTTTGGAGCCGTCGGGAATCCCACACGACACCCCTCAAAATAGGGATTAGGCTAAAAACTGCCTGTTAACTACCTGTTACCAGGCAGTTAATTGGCATTAATCCCTTCCCGCCTCGGGTCGGCGGGTCCCAGCGCAGGGCGGGTACCCGCCTCCTCTGAAACTTACGTGGAGGCGGGTTTTTGGTGGGATGGTGTCAGGGCCCCTGATTTCGGGATTTTTGCCCCCCGCCCGCCTAAAAGCCCGCCTCACGACACACTGAAAATCTAGGCCAATTTCTCAGCTTGCCCTTTGAAAGAAAGAAATACTTGCTTTTTTCTATAACGCCTTTCACGATCACTGGACGTCCCAAAGCGCTTTACAGCCAATCAAGTACTTTTTGGAGTGTAGTTGCTGTTGTAATGTGGGAAACGCGGCAGCCAATTTGCACACAGCAAGCTCCCACAAACAGCAATGTGATAATGACCAGATTATCTGTTTTTAGTGATGTTGATTGAGGGATAAATATTGGCCAGGGAACCGTGGAGAACTCCCCCTGCTCTTCTTCGAAATAGTGCTACCTGAGAGAGCAGACGGGACCTCGGTTTAACGTCTCATCTGAAAGATGGCACCTCCAACAGTGCAGCACTCCCTCAGCACTGCACTGGAGTGTCAGCCTAGATTTTTGTGCTCAAGTCTCTGGTACCCACAACCTTCTGACTTGAGAAGCTGTGTCCATGCTCAGGTCTGTCCCCAATAAGTCTGCAACTGTTTGAACTCATGATGATCAATTTAGTTCCAGGCAGCTACTGCTCATCACCATAGGCTGAGGGTCATAGGAATAGGAGTAGGCCATTCATCCCCTCAAGCCTATTCTGTCATTCAGTTACATCATGGCTGATCTGCATCTTAACTCCATTTACCCACCTTGGTTCTATATCCCTTAATCTCCTTACCTCGCAAAAATCTACCAACCTCAGTTTTGACATTTCCAATTGACCCCCGACTCACCAGTTCTTTGGCGGGGAGAGAGTTCCAGATTTCCGCTACCCTTTGTGTGAAGAAGTGCTTCCTGACATCACCCCTGAGCGGCCTAGCTCTAACTTTAAGGTTATGACTCCTTGTTCTGGACTGCCCCACCAGAGGAAATAGTTTCTCTCTATTTACCCTATCAAATCCTTTAATCATTCTAAACACCTCAATTAAATCACCCCTTAATCTTCTATATTCGCGGGAATACAAGCCTAGTCTGTGCAACCTGTCCTCATAATTTAAGCCTTTTATCCCCGGTATCATTCTGGTGAATCTGAGCTGGACCTCCTCCGAGGCCAGTATATCCTTCCTGAGGGGCGGTACCCAGAACTGAACGCAGTGCTCCAGGTGGGGACTGACCAGAACATTCCACAACTTAAAAAAAATGTTTTATTCATTTACGGGATGTGGGCATCGCTGGCAAGGCCAGCATTTATTGCCCATCCCTAGTTGCCCTGGAGAAGGTGGTGGTGAGCCGCCTTCTTGAACCGCTGCAGTCCGTGTGGTGAAGGTACTCCCACAGTGCTGTTAGGGGGGGAGTTCCAGGATTTTGACCCAGCGACGATGAAGGATCAGCGATATATTTCTAAGTCAGGATGGTGTGTGACCTGGAGGGGAACTTGGAGGTGGTGATGTTCCGATGCGCCTGTTGCCTTTGTCCTTCTAGCTGGTAGAGGTCGCGGGTTTGAGAGGTGCTGCCGAAGAAGCCTTGGCGAGTTGCTGCAGTGCATCTTCTAGATGGTACACACTGCAGCCACGGTACGCCGGTGGTAGCGGGAGCGAATGTTTAAGGCGGTGGATGAGCTGCCAATCAAGCGGGCTGCTTTGTCCTGGATGGTGTCGAGCTTTTTGAGTGTTGCTGGAGCTGCACTCATCCAGGGAAGTGGAGAGTATTCTATCACACTCCTTACTCGTGCTTTGTAGATGGTGGAAAGGCTTCCACCCCTTTGTATCCCAGTCCCCTTTAAAGGCTAACATTCTGTAATGAGTAGAGTCCCAATCTACTCAACCTCTCATCATATGTCCACCCCCTCATCCCCCGGAATTAACCGAGTGAACCTCGAGAGCAAGTATGTCTTTTCTTAAGTATGGACACCAAAACTGTATGCAGTATTCCAGGTGCGGTCTCACCAATACCTTGTACAACTGCAGCAATACCTCCCTGTTTTTATATTCTATCCCCCTAGCAATAAAAGCCAACATTCCATTGGCCTTCTTGATCACTTGTTGCACCTGCATACTAACTTTTTGAGTTTCATGCACCAGGACCCCAGATCCCTTTGTACTACAGTACTTTCCAGTTTCTTGCCATTAAGATAATAGCTTGCTCTATGATTTTTCCTGCCAAAGTGCATAACCTCACACTTTCCAGTATTGTATTCCATCTGCCAAATCTCTGCCCACTTACTTAGCCTGTCTATGTCCCTTTGCAGGTTTTTTATGTCCTCCTCACTCACTACTTTCCGTCCCATCTTTGTATCATCTGCAAACTTTGATATGTTACACTCGGTCCCCTCCTCCAAATCGTTAATATAGATTGTAAAGAGTTGGGGACCCAGCACTGACCCCTGCTGTTAAGTCCGTGAATGATTTAGACACGGACTAGCAGGAGTGAAAACAAACAGATGTTTACTGGTGGAAGTCCATAACGAATCTAAACAACAGAGGCTCTCTAGCGCCTTTTATACAGGGGTGGTCACTGCCGGTACTGCAGTCTGAGACCAGTTATTCTCTTAAAGGTACATAGATACATAGATACATAGAAGATAGGAGCAGGAGTAGGCCATTCGGCCCTTCGTGCCTGCTCCGCCATTTAATGAGATCATGGCTGATCCTTTAATTCAGTATCCCGTCCCCGCCTTCTCTCCGTAACCCTTAACCCCTTTTGCCCGTAGAAATATATCTAATTCCCTCTTAAATATATTTAATGAGCTGGCGTACACTGCCCTCTGTGGCAATGAGTTCCACAGGTTCACCACTCTCTGAGTGAAGAAATTCCCCCTCATCTCTGTCCTAAATGGTTTAGCCCTTATCCTTAAATTATGTCCTCTAGTTCTGTTCTCACCCGCCAAGGGAAACATTCCTTCTGCATCCAGTCTGTCTAGACCTGTCAGAATTTTATACACTTCTATGAGGTCCCCTCTCAATCTTCTAAACTCCAGTGTGTACATCCCTAAACTACATAGTCTCTCCTCATAGGTCATTCCCGCCATTCCTGGTATCAGCCTGGTGAATCGCCGCTGCACCCCCTCCATGGCAAGAACATCCTTCCTCAGATGAGGCGACCAAAACTGTACACAGTACTCGAGGTGTGGTCTCACCAGTGCCCTGTACAGCTGCAGCAAGGTATCCCTGTTCCTGTATTCTAACCCTTTTGCTATGAAGGCCAGCATACCGTTTGCCTTCTTGACCGCCTGTTGCACCTGCATGCTCGCCTTCAGTGACTGGTGTACAAGAACACCCAGGTCTCTCTGTACTTCCCCCTCTCCCAATCTATTGCCATTTAAATAATAATTTGCCCTCCCGTTCCTGCACCCAAGGTGGATAACTTCGCACTTGTCCACATTATAGTGCATCTGCCATTTATCCGCCCAATCGCCCAGTCTGTCCAAATCGCTCTGGAGCTTCCTGGTCTCTTCCTCTGAGCCCACCCCACCTCCTAGTTTAGTGTCGTCTGCAAATTTGGAAATGCTGCATCCGACTCCCTGATCCAGGTCATTAATGTAAATTGTGAACAGCTGGGGGCCCAGGACAGATCCCTGTGGTACCCCACTTGTTACTGCCTGCCATTCAGAAAATGAGCCGTTTATTCCAACTCTCTGTTTTCTATCTGACAGCCAGTTCCCTATCCACGCCAAAACTTTCCCCTTTATCCCATGAGCCTCAATTTTCCATGCTAATCTTTTATGTGGGACCTTACACAACACATACACAACAATTCCTCCCCTTTTAGATAAACAGTACATAACATTCATTTAACAACTAATGATAACGAATTACAATCACAATTACTGTTGCTAGATGCATTGGTTAAGTTTAAGCAATTATAAGTTCAGTCTTTGAGGAGGCTTCCTGATTAGAGTCATAGAGTCATAGAGTTATACAGCACGGATAGAGGCCCTTCGGCCCATCGTGTCCGCGCCGGCCATCATGCCCTGTCTAATCTAATCCCATATTCCAGCATTTGGTCCGTAGCCTTGTATGCTATGGCATTTCAAGTGCTCATCCAAATGCGTCTTGAATGTTGTGAGGGTTCCAGCCTCCACAACCCTTCCGGGCAGTGAGTTCCAGACTCTAACCACCCTCTGGGTGAAAAAGTTCTTTCTCAAATCCCCTCTAAACCTCCCGCCCTTTACCTTGAATCTGTGCCCCCTAGTTATTGACCCTTCTACTAAGGGAAAAAGCTCCTTAGTATCCATCCTATCTATGCCCCTCATAATTTTGTACACCTCAATCATGTCCCCCCTCAGCCTCCTCTGCTCCAAGGAAAACAAACCCAATCTGCCCAGTCTCTCTTCATAGCTGAAGCGTTCCAGCCCTGGTAGCATCCTGGTGAATCTCCTCTGCACCCTCTCCAAAGCTATCACATCCTTCCTGTAGTGTGGCGACCAGAACTGCACACAGTATTCCAGCTGTGGCCTAACCAGTGTTTTATACAGCTCCATCATAACCTCCTTGCTCTTATATTCTATGCCTCGGCTAATGAAGGCAAGTATCCCATATGCCTTTTTTACCACCTTATCCACCTGTTCCGCCGCCTTCAGGGATCTGTGTACTTGCACACCCAGATCCCTCTGACCCTCCGTCTTGCCTAGGGTCTTACCATTCATTGTGTATTCCCTTGCCTTGTTAGTCCCCCCAAAGTGCATCACCTCGCACTTTTCCGGGTTAAATTCCATTTGCCACTGTTCCGCCCATCTGACCAACCCATCGATATCGTCCTGCAGACTGAGACTACCCTCCTCGCTATTTACCACCCTACCAATTTTTGTATCATCCGCGAACTTACTGATCATACCTTTTACATTCATATCCAAGTCATTAATATAGACCACAAACAGCAAGGGACCCAGCACCGATCCCTGTGGTACCCCACTGGCCACAGGCTTCCAGTCTGGATAACGCCTCTTTGGGGTATCAGGTTCTTCTGGCAATGTTGAGTCGGAATCAATGTCGTTGTTTGGTTCATCTGCTTCCAATATTACCGGTTCTGCGGTAGCTGCAATTGGAACGTCGATTTCATTACCAGGTGTATCAGATCGTGGTGTGGAGTTGACGTTTTCCAGTGACTCTAGAATCTGGTCAGCATGGCGTCTTACAATGCTCTCCCCAACGTCCACGGTATACATGAGAGGTCCTTGTCGTGTACAAATCGTTCCTGGCTGCCATTTCTCAGTGCGGTAGTCCCGGGCCAAAACGGGTTGACCTATCTTAAAACTCCTGGTCGGCCTTTCATTCATATTCTGAAACTGCCTGTTCTCCACATCTCTTCGGACGTTTGGCTTAACCAAATCCAAGCGGCATCGTAGTCTTCGATTGAAGAACATCATGGCTGGAGTTTGGTTGGTAACCGCATGTGTCGCATTCCAGTAGGCAAACAAGAAGTTGTCCACCTTGTGTTGTAGGGGTATATCTTCATTACACATTGCCTTGATAGCCTTCTTGAATGTTTGGACGAACCTCTCAGCCAATCCATTAGTGGCTGGATGATATGGGGCAGATGTGTAATGCTTAACACCATTGTTCTTTAAGAACCTCCGGAACTCTTCAGACACAAACTGTGGTCCATTGTCAGAGCAAATCTGTTCAGGCAGCCCATTCCTGGCGAATATGGTTCGTAAAACTGTGATAGTTTTTTCCGTGGTGGTTGAGGACATTTTTATTACCTCTGGCCATTTTGAATGTGCATCCACCGCAATTAAAAACATCGAGTCCATGAAGGGACCAGCAAAATCAATGTGCACCCTGTGCCATGGAGATGAGGGCCACTCCCATGGATGCAGAGGAGCTTGTGGTGGGGCGTTTTGGACCTTCTGGCTTCCTGCACAGCTCTTGGTCATCTCTTCGATTTCTCTATCGATTCCCGGCCACCACACAAACGCTCTGGCTAAGCTCTTCATTTTTACCCCACCCAGATGACCCTCATGAAGCTCATTGAGCACTCTATCCGTCAACTTAGGTGGAATTACTACTCTGGATCCACACATCAAGGTTCCTCTGCACACTGACAGCTGTTCTCTTCTTGACGAAAATGCTGGCAGCAGTGGTTCGCCATGTGCTGGCCATCCCTTCACCGTTAAATCATAGACCCGTGATAGTGTCGGGTCATTCCGTGTTTCCTTTTCTATGTTTGCATTCGTCACAGGGAGACATTCGACTATGGTCGAGTGGAATAACTCCATTGGATCCACTGCAAGGTCTTCTTCTTCCACCGTCGGCAACGGTAGACGTGACAATCCATCAGCATTTCCATGCTGTTTAGTTCCCCTGTACTCGATGTCATATTGGTGTGCCCCTAGGAAAAGGGAGCATCTCTGCAGCCGTTGTGCTGTTATTATCGGTACGCCCTTCTGAGGGTTGAAAATGGAGACAAGAGGTTGATGATCGGTTAGTAGAGTAAATTTTTGACCGTGCAGATAGTGATTGAACTTCTTCACCCCCCACACTAGGCTGAGGGCTTCTCTGTCAATCTGGGCGTAGTTACGCTCGGCAGAATTTAACGAGCGTGACGCAAAAGCTATCGGCTTCTCCGAACGATCAAGGAATTTATGTGACAGTACCGCCCCAATGCCGTAGGGAGACGCATCACACGCCAGCCTGATTGGCAGTGCTGGGTTGTAGTGAGCCAATACTTCCTTCGAAGTGATTAAGTCCTTACTCTTCTGAAAAGCACGTTTACAATCATCGCTCCGTTTCCATGCTACCCCCGTTCGTAGCAGGGCGTTCAGTGGATGCAGAATTGTCGACAAATTCGGCAAAAACTTATGATAGTAATTCACCAACCCGAGGAATGACCTCAGTTGCGACACATTTTCAGGCGCTGGGGCCTTAACAACCGCTTCAATTTTGTCAGGGGACTTATGTAACGCTCTTCAGCAATCACGTGGCCACAATACGATATCTGTTTCTTAAAAAATTCGCACTTGGGGCAGTTGGCTCGTAGCCCATGTTCCCGTAGCCTAGTGAGCACCTCTTCTAGGTTGTTAAGGTGTTCACTGTCATCTTCACCTGTTACAAGGATGTCGTCCAACTAACACTGAGTCCCCGGAATCCCTTGCAGGACTTGTTCCATCGCTCTTTGCCATATCGCCGGAGCCGATGCTACTCCGAATACCAATCGATGATACTGGTAAAGACCTTTGTGAGTGTTTATCATGAGTTACTTCCTAGAGGACTCTTCAACCTCCATCTGCAAATATGCTTGTGCTAGGTCAATTTTTGTAAAACGCTTCCCTCCAGACAGTGAGGCGAAGATGTCTTTGATATACCTATCAATTCATCCAATGAAAAGCGACGAGTTAAGAAAGTAACTATAGGTTTTTATTGGCTAAATAACAGAGCCCACCCTCATGGGTGATCGGATCCAACAAGGAGGAATACCAGCCAGTCGACCACCTTTATACCTGGGCAGGTAGGTGGAGCCATGGGCGGAGTCAGCAGTGGTCAGCCCAGGTATAACAGTGTGACAAGAGGCGACCTCATATAGTGATACAACAGTGTGAACAGTGATAACCATAGAGTAACGATATAACAGTGATAACTATAGTGTAACGATAGTGAACGATAAAAGTGGTTTACCACATTCACCCCTTGTTTAGATTTGAGTCCGGCGGGGTGAAGTGTACTTCCAGTTCTGGTATGTCAGTCTGTCCGGAGGCCTCGTAAGCCTTTCTGATCGTCGCAGCGGCGGTGTTGCATTATCCGGTGTTAATGCTGGTGTCTGCGTGGCCGGCGAAGGCTCATGGGGTTCCGGCATGCCGTCTACCTGGGCTGGAATTGGGGGGGTGGTGGGGGGGGGTGAAGGTGGTGTCTCCGGAGTGCCCGAGGGTGCGAGGTCTCGTAAGGAGACTGTGTCCTCCCGCCCGTCTGGGTATGCCACATAGGCGTACTGGGGGTTGGCGTGCAGGAGGTCCACCCTCTCGACCAGGGGGTCCATTTTATGGGCCCTCACGTGCTTTCGCAGCAAGGCTGGCCCCGGAGAGGTCAGCCAGGTTGGTAGAGTGGTTCCCGTAGTCGACTTCCTGGGGAAAGCAAACATTCGTTCATGGGGGGTGGCGTTGATGGCAGTGCAAAGCAGTGACCGGATGGAATGCAGCGCTGCCGGGAGGACTTCCTGCCAGCGGGAGGTTGGGAGGCCCTTAGACTTTAAGGCTAAGAGGACAGCCTTCCATACCGTCGCGTTCTCTCTTTCCACCTGGCCGTTCCCTCGGGGGTTGTAGCTGGTGGTCCTGCTTGCGGCAATACCTCTCGCTAGTAGGAACTGACGGAGTTCCTCGCTCATGAAGGAGGAGCCCCGGTCACTATGTATATAGTTTGGGAACCCGAACAAGGCGAAGAGGTCGTTCAGGCATTTAATGACCGTGGTACTGGTCATGTCTGGGCAGGGGAAGGCAAAAGGGAAACGGGAGTACTCATCAACAATGTTGAGGAAGTACACATTACGGTCAGAGGACAGGAGGGGCCCCTTAAAGTCGATGCTCAGGCGCTCGAAGGGGCGGGTGGCCTTGATCAGGCTTGCTCTGTCCAGCCTAAAGAAGTGCGGTTTGCACTCGGCACAGGTCTGGCAGTTCCTGGTCATGGTCCTGACCTCCTCGATGGAGTAGGGCAGGTTGCGGGCCTTAATGAAGTGGTAAGGTCTGGTGACCCCGGGGTGGCAGAGGTCGTTGTGGAGGGTCTGAAGTCTATCACTTTGCGCGCTGGCGCATGTAATTCGTGACAGAGCATCAGGGGGTTCGTTCAGCTTACCTGGCCGGTACAAGATAATCATAGGTGGAGAGCTCGATTCTCCACCTCAAGATCTTGTTATTCTTGATTTTGCCCCTCAGCTTGTTATTAAACATAAAAGCGACCGAACGCTGGTCGGTGAGGAGGGTAAATCGTTTGCCTGCCAGGTAATGCCTCCAGCGTCATACCACCTCCACAATCGCCTGGGCCTCCTTCTCGACCGACGAGTGTCGGATCTCAGGGCCCTGTAGGGTCCTTGAGAAGAAGGCCACTGGTCTCCCCTCCTGGTTAAGGGTAGCGGCTAGGGCGAAGTCGGATGCATCGCTCTCCACTTGGAAGGGGATGAACTCATCCACTGTGTGATGAAATATTCCATTCATCACTGCCTGTGACTGTGGTTGGTTTCAGGTTCCCCCTTACCATTGTATTGCCTGTGACTGTGGTTGGTTTCAGGTTTCTCCTCACCATTGTATTGTGTATTGGAATGTATGGAATGTGTTGTGTGTAGGGCTCCGCCCATACCTGGCCTCTATGTAAGCCAGCTCAGTCTGGCCTCACAGCCAGTACTGCAGACCTCCAGGGAAGATACCTCTCTCCACTGCGTGTTATCTTCTAAGTTAATAAAAGCCTTGTTTTGTTTCGCTAACATCGAGTCTCGGGATTATTGAGGCACATCAATTTTATTAACTTATTTTTCAACACAATGGATCAACTCCTGAAACCCGAACGTTTGGATTTGGATCAGCATGCTCCGGACGCATCAGCATGCTTCGGACACTGGTTTATGTGTATGGAATTCTTCCTGGACAATTCCGCAGCCGTCAAAGATGCTACGGACGCTGCGAGTATGAAACTCGGAATTCTGCGGAATTGGGTAAGCCACCGGGTTTACCCCCTCATCCAAGACGCCGACACGTACCTGGCTGCCTGCGACATCTTAAAGGCGCATTACCAGCAGCCTACGAATGAGGTGTATGCTAGGCATCTGCTCGCCACTCGCGCACAGCGACCTGGGGAATCGGTGGAGGAGTTCCTAGGCACCCTGAAAATGCTTGGCAAAGACTGCAAGTGCCGAGATGTAAAAGCCGCAGTGTACACTGACGAGCTTGTTCACGATGCCTTTATCACAGGCCTCAGCTCCACTTACATCCGGCAAAGACTGCTGGAAAAAACGGGATTGGACCTGAAACAGGCTGCGGACACCGCGCGATCCCTGGATGTGACCCAGAGAAACTCGGACGCCTACTCTTTAGCCCGCGCCGTCCACGCCGCCACGTGTGCACCAAGGGCGCCGCCATCTTGGAAGGCATCTTCCCCGCCCGGCAGCCCGACACCATCGGGGCCCCGCTCTCCCCCCAGAAGCCCTACGACAGCCACGACGCGTCGGGGACCCAACTGCTACTTCTGCGGGCAGCCAAAGCACACCAGAAACCTGTGCCCGGCGAAAGGCACCATCTGCTTTAAGTGCGGTAAGAAGGGGCACTTTGGGAAGGTGTGCAGAGGGAACCCCGCTGGAAAACCAAAACCCGCCACCGCCGCGTGTGCGCCGTGGGAGCGGCCATCTTGGACGCCATCTTGCCCGACCTCATGGGGTCCGCCATCTTGTGAGCAGACAGCGCGGACGCCATCTTGTCTCGATCAGGGCCCTACAGTGGCATCGGTCACAGTGGACCAGACCAGGCCCCACCCGCTATCCAAATCAATGGTGGACATCAAGGTAAACGGGTGCGGGGTTAAATGTTTAATTGACAGTGGAAGCACGGAGAGTTTTATCCACCCGGAACTGGCACGACAACTCTCCCTAAAGGTGGTCCCTACTCGGGGTACCATCTCTATGGCTGATAAAACCCAGACATCGACCATTCTGGGTTACTGCACGGTACAATTGTCCGTTAACGGGACTGTATACGATAATTTTAAAGTATTAATCATGAAGAATCTATGCGCGAGCGTGATCTTGGGCCTGGATTTCCAGTGCAACCACCAAAGCATCACGCTCAAGTACGGTGGGTCCCAGCCGCCCCTCACAGTGTGCGGCCTGGCTACCCTGAAGGTAAAGCCGCCTTCGCTATTCGCGAACCTTACCCCTAACTGCCGGCCAATAGCGACCAAAAGCAGGAGGTACAGCTGGGAGGACAGGCGGTTTATCGCAACCGAGGTAGACAGGCTCCTGAAAGAGCGCATTATTGAATGCAGCAATAGCCCGTGGCGCGCCCAAGTGGTGGTGGTAAGGGGTAGCGAGAAGAAACAGATGGTGATCGACTATAGCCAAACGATCAACAGGTACACCCAACTAGACGCCTACCCGCTACCCCGCATATCAGAAATGGTGAACCAAATCGCCCAATACCGGGTGTTCTCCACCATCGACCTCAAGTCAGTGTACCACCAGCTCCCTATCAGACCAGAGGACCGCCCGTACACCACCTTCGAGGCGAACGGACGCCTCTACCAATTCCTCAGAGTCCCCTTTGGGGTGACGAATGGGGTCTCGGTCTTCCAGAGGGAGATGGATCGCATGGTCAATGACCACCACTTGCAGGCAACCTTCCCCTACCTCGACAACGTCACCATCTGCGGTCACAACCAGCAGGATCACGACTCGAACCTCGAGAGGTTCCTGAAAACCGCACAAAAACTCAACCTCACCTACAACGAGGACAAGTGCGTTTTCAACACCACGCGCCTCTGCATACTAGGCAGCGTGGTGGAGAATGGGGAAATCGGACCAGACCCGACCGATTGCGCCCCCTACGGGAGCTGCCCCTGCCCAACACTCCCAAAGCCCTGAAAAGGTGCCTGGGGTTATTTTCTTATTATTCCCAATGGGTCCCCAACTACTCCGACAAAGCCCGCCCCCTCTTGAAAGCATCCTCTTTTCCGCTCTCTGCTGAGGCCCACGCCGCCTTCAAAAGCATTAAGCAGGATATTGAGCGGGCCACGCTACAGGCAGTGGACGAGAACACTCCATTTCAAGTGGAAAGTGATGCGTCTGACTTTGCCTTGGCGGCCACCCTCAACCAGGCGGGGCGGCCCGTAGCTTTCTTCTCGAGGACCCTCCAAGGGCCCGAGATCAGACACTCCTCCGTGGAAAAGGAGGCCCAAGCCATCGTGGAGGCAGTGCGCCACTGGCGCCACTACCTAGCCGGCAAACGCTTCACCCTACTTACCGACCAGCGGTCGGTAGCGTTTATGTTCAATAATAAACAGAGGGGGAAGATCAAAAATGATAAGATTCTTAGGTGGCGGATCGAGCTCTCCACCTTCGAGTATGACATCATTTACCGGCCAGGGGCCCTTAACGAATCCCCAGATGCCCTCTCACGAGGGATGTGTGCCAGCGCCACCGGGGATCGGCTACAGACCCTCCACAACGACCTCTGCCACCCAGGGGTCACGCGGCTGTTCCACTTCATAAAGTCCCGCAACTTACCCTACTCGATTGAGGAAGTTCGGTCTCTGACCAGGAACTGCCGCACTTGCGCTGAGTGCAAGCCTCGGTTCTACCACCCTGATAGAGCCCACTTAATCAAAGCTACACGGCCCTTTGAGCGGCTCAGCTTAGATTTCAAGGGCCCCCTCCCGTCCGTCGACCGCAATGTTTACTTCCTGAACATTGTGGACGAATACTCCCGGTTCCCATTCGCCTTCCCCTGCCCAGACATGACCAGCGCCACGGTCATTAAATGCCTCAACAGCCTGTTCTGCCTGTTCGGTATGCCGAGCTACATCCACACGGATAGGGGGGCGTCCTTCATGAGTGAAGAGCTACACCAGTACATGCTGTCCAGGGGTATCGCCACGAGCCATACCACCAGCTACAACCCCCGGGGTAACGGTCAAGTGGAGCGAGAGAACGGGACAGTATGGAAAGCAGTCACTCTAGCTCTAAGGACCAAGGGCCTCCCTATCTCCCGCTGGCAGGAAGTCCTCTCAGATGTGCTCCATTCGATACGGTCGCTATTGTGTACTGCCACTAATGCCACGCCTCATGAACGAATGTTTAGCTTCCCCCGGAAATCCACCTCAGGCGTATCCATGCCGTCATGGCTCTCCACCCCGGGTCCGGTATTCGTGCGAAGGCATGTGAGGGGCCATAAGACGGACCCTCTCGTGGAGCCAGTGCACCTACTCCACGCCAACCCCCAATACGCGTATGTCCGGCACGCTGACGGAAGGGAGGACACCGTGTCAATAAAAGACGTCGCCCCAGCCGGTAACGACAACAACCACGGCAATAGCAGCAACAACGACCACAGCAACTCTTACCCACCCACTACTCTTTCATCACCCCCGGAAGAACATCGACCAACAGCACCCCCACCAACTACCCCTTCAACAACCCTGGCGGCACCCCCGGCAGAGACCCAGGAGGCCACCGGGGACACCCAGCCGACACCCGCGACACCACAACAGCCACGTCGGTCGCAGAGGACTACCAAACCCCCGAACAGACTAAATCTATCGAAGGGGTGAATGTGATGAAATATTCCATTCATCACTGCCTGTGACTGTGGTTGGTTTCAGGTTCCCCCTTACCATTGTATTGCCTGTGACTGTGGTTGGTTTCAGGTTTCTCCTCACCATTGTATTGTGTATTGGAATGTATGGAATGTGTTGTGTGTAGAGCTCCGCCCATACCTGGCCTCTATGTAAGCCAGCTCAGTCTGGCCTCACAGCCAGTACTGCAGACCTCCAGGGAAGATACCTCTCTCCACTGCGTGTTATCTTCTAAGTTAATAAAAGCCTTGTTTTGTTTCGCTAACATCGAGTCTTGGGATTATTGAGGCACATCACACTGCGTGCATTGCGGCCTTGGCAATGTCTCCCTTAATGAGGGAGAAGGCTGCGCACGCTTCCTCCATAAGGGGGAAGGAGGCAGACTTCATGAGGGGTCTGGCTTTGTCTGCATAATTGGGCACCCATTGGGCATAGTAGGCGAAGAGCCCCAGGGTTCTCTTCAGAGCCTTTGGACAGTGGGGGAGGGGTAGCTCCATGAGGGGACGCATTCTTTCGGGGTCGGGGCCGATGACTCCGTTCTCTACTACACAGCCGAGGATGGCAAGGCGCGAGGTGTTAAACACACATTTCTCCTTATTGTAGGTGAGGTTCAGCCGTTGGGCCGTACGGAGGAATCTCTCCAGATTAACGTCATGGTCCTGCCGGTCGCGGCCGCAGATGGTGACGTTATCTAGGTAGGGGAACGTGGCGTGCAGCCCGTTCTGGTCAACCATCCGGTCCATCTCCCTTTGGAAGACCGAAACCCCGTTGGTGACGCCGAAGGGAACCCTAAGGAAGTGGTAGAGGCAGCCATTCGCCTCGAAGGCGGTATACTGGCGGTCCTCAGGGCGGATAGGGAGTTGGTGGTAGGCCGACTTAAGGTCGATGGTAGAGAATACTCGGTATTGTGCGATCTGATTGACCATATCAGATATGCGGGGAAGGGGGTATGCGTTCAGCTGGGTGTACCTGTTTATGGTCTGGCTGTAGTCGATGACCAGGCGGTTTTTATTGCCGGTCTTAACGACCACGACCTGGGCATGCCAGGGGCTGGTGCTCCCTTCGATGATGCCCTCCTTCAGGAGACGCTGCACCTCAGAGCTAATGAAAGCTCTGTCCCCGGCGCTGTACTGCCTGCTCTTGGTAGCGACGGGTTTGCAGTCGGGGGTGAGGTTAGCGAACAGGGAAGGTGGCGGGACCTTGAGGGTGGATAGGCCGCAGGTGTTACGCGGTGGGCGGTTTAAAATCTGCTGGTTGTCGACTGTGAGTGGGGGGAGGGGTCCGCCGTATGCTAGCGTGACGCTTTGGAGGTGGGATTGGAAGTCTAGCCCTAGTAGGACGGCAGCGCATAGCTGGGGCAGGACAAGGAGTTTAAAATTTTTATACTCCGTACCCTTAACCGACAGGGTCACAACACAGTAGCCGCTGATGTCTGTGGCGTGGGACCTCGATGCCATCGAGATCCGATTGCGCGTTGGCTGGACAGGGAGGGAGTAGTGGCTCACCGTGTCTGGGTGGATGAAACTCTCCGTGCTTCCGCTGTCGAACAGGCAGGTCGTGGCGTGGCCGTTTACTTTGATGTCCATCATGGACTTGGACAGGTGATGCGGGCGGGCTTGGTCCAGTGTGACGGAGGCTAGTGTATAGCTGAGCGAGTTGCTGTAGTCTGCGGGTGAGGCGGTAGTCGGGTCTAGAGGCACGGTGGCGGTCGAGCGTGGTGGGTAAAATGGCGTCTCCCACGAGGTTGGACAAAATGGCAGAGAAGATGGCTGCCCCCGTAACTCACATGAGGCACTGCTGGTGTCGGTTGCCTGGATCAAAGATGGCCGCCCCCATGACTCACATGTGGGGATGCTGGCCTCTGTTGCCTTGATAGAAGATGGCTGCCCCCACAGCTCGCATGAGGCACTGCTGGCCTCTGTTGATCCCCCTCTGCAGGCCTTTGCGAAGTGGCCTTTCTTCAAGCAGGTCGAGCAGGTCGCGTTTTTGGCAGGGCAGCGCGACCTCGGGTGTTTCGCCTGGCCGCAGAAGAAGCAGCCGGCGGCCCGATCGCGGGGGTCTGATGTCGGAGCCGGTACCGGGGGTGGCGGTCTCGATCGGGTCCGGGACGCCGACGCTGAGGTAGGTCCCAGGGGGGTTGCTGCGGAGGGTATTGCGGTCGGGGTCGGTCCCATGTCCCAGGGTCGCGAGTTACAGTACCTTGAGTATGCCTCGAGGTCCCGATGGGCCACTTCTAGAGAGCGAGCGAGGGCTGCAGCTTTGTCCAGGTCGAGGTCCTTTGCTTCCAGTAGTCTTTGCCGTGAGTAGTCGGACCGCAGGCCTTTCACGAAGGCATCGCGGACATTGTCTTCAGTATTTTCTGCCGCCGTTACCGCTTTAAAGTTACAGTCTCTGCCGAGTGTTTGTAGCACCCGTAAAAATTCATCCACGGGCTCTCCTGGCTGTTGCGGGCGGGATCTTAGGAGGTGTCTGGCATACATGGAATGTACCGGGCTCTGGTACTGTCTTTTCAGCCGGTTGATGGCGTCCTCGTATGTTTTAAGGTCCCGGATGAGTGCGAATACTTTACGGCTCAGTTGGGCGGTCAGAACTCTTAGCTTGGATCTCTGAGGCACGCCGGATTCTCCCAGGTAGGACTCGAAACAGCTCAGCCAGTGTTCGAAGTCGAGGGCTGAGTTTGCAGCCTGTGGGTTTAGATCCAGGTACGGTGGTCTGAGGGCTCGCAACCAAGCTGGCTGCTGTGGCTGTTGTAGCTCGGCGTCTGGCTGGTCGTTTTGCTGCTCGCTTTGCTGCTCGCTTTGCTGCTCAGGGAACGACATTTTAAAATTTAGCCAATAAAATTGATATACCTATCAATTCATCCAATGAAAAGCGACGAGTTAAGAAAGTAACTATAGGTTTTTATTGGCTAAATAACAGAGCCCACCCTCGTGGGTGATCGGATCCAACAAGGAGGAATACCAGCCAGTCGACCACCTTTATACCTGGGCAGGTAGGTGGAGCCATGGGCGGAGTCAGCAGTGGTCAGCCCAGGTATAGCAGCGTGACAAGAGGCGACCTCATATAGTGATACAACAGTGTGAACAGTGATAACCATAGAGTAACGATATAACAGTGATAACTATAGTGTAACGATAGTGAACGATAAAAGTGGTTTACCACAGTCTTCTATCCTTGGAAGAGGATATTGTACTGCGTGAAGGACAGGGTTCACCGTCACCTTGAAATCCCCACAGATGCGAATCTTCCTTGGCTCTCCGGACTTATTGCTTAACGTTTTCTTCATGACAGGAACGATGGGTGTCGCCCACTCGCTCCAGTCGACCTTAGACAACACACCCGCCTTCTCCAGATTCTCCAGCTCTGCCTCGACGGCTGGGCGAATTGCATATGGTACCGGTCTCGCTTTGAAAAACTTGGGAACTGCATTCTCTTCTATTTTTAACGAGGCGGTTACGCCTTTAAGCGTGCCCAGTTCTTGTTGAAATACCTCTTTGGCGTTAGCTAAGATTGTTGACAATCGTCCAGGAGTGATGTCATCATCTTTTTTACCATCCACCGTCATTGCATGAATGGAATGCCAATCCAAGTTTATCTTCCTGATCCATTCCCGTCCCAATAACGGTGGTCCACCATTTGGCAGTATGTAGAGATACAATTTCCGTATTTTCTTGCCATTGTATTCGACAGGCACCCTTATTTTTCCTCTGGGGTATACTTTCTGCCCTGTATACGTCGTCAAGACGATGGATGTCTCTCTCAAGGGTATGTGTGAAAATAGCCGCTCGTAGTCTCGTCGATTCATGACAGTTAGCGCTGATCCTGTATCCAATTCCATTTTAACTTGGGACCCTGCTATCGTGAGAGTGACCCAAATGGTTCGGTGATCATCTTTTGCGATTACATTGTGAAGTTTGAGTCAGCTTAGTCTCCTGTTTCCAGATTCACTATCGCTCATCTGGTCTTTGGAACTACTGTCTGTCATCTTTTGTACTTTCTTGTACGGTTCCTTAGTAGCCTTTTTGTTGTCGCTGGTCTTCTTCCCAGACCTACAAACTCGTACAATGTGTCCAATCTTCCCGCATTGTCTGCATATTTTGTCTTTGGACCAGCAGTCCTTCTGGTCATGGTTAGTTCTGCCGCAGCGATAACATTTTGCAAATCCCCGTGTCATTTCGTGGGTGCCGTATTCCTGTGGTTTTTGTTGAATTTCTGCAGCTTCCCTGGCTGCTGCTTCATACGATACTGCCACGCTGAAAGCCTGATCTAGCGTCAGCTCTTTTTCTGCGAGTAACTTCTTCTGTGTTCCTTCACTCAGGAGTCCACAGACAAATTTGTCCCGTAGGGTATCTGCCAGTCCTGCTCTGAACTGGCAGTGCTTTGATAGCTTGCGCAGTTCCATAAGATACTCAGCATTGCTCTCATCTTTGTGCTGAGTTCTCCTGTGGAATTTAAATCTTTCTGCTATCAACAGCGGTGCAGGGTTTAAGTGCTCCTGTAGAACAGCAACAATTTCGTTAAAACTCTTCGCCTTCGGTTTGGCTGGAGTAATCAGATCCCGCAATAGGCCGTACGTTCTAGCACCCATTAAGTTTAACAATATCGATGCCTTTTTCCCCTCCGCTATATCGTTTGCCTCGAAATATACCTCTACTCTTTCCACATACGTGGTCCAGTCCTCTAATGTATTATCAAAAGCAGTGATACAGCCAGTCTTCGGCATCGTGCAAATCTAAAATGGCGCCTCCCGCGCTTTGCCTTCTTCTCCGATTTAACAAAATGGCGCCTCCCGCGCTTTGTCTTCTTCCCCGCTGTTGTTAACGCTGCTTTCCATGGTTTCTTGCGCGTATTCTTTTTCTTTTATTATTTTCCCGTCGTGGAGCGGATCCTCTGGGACACTTCCCTCCCTCTTCTGAGGTCCGAACGCTGCCCAGCTTCGAAACACCGGCCGCGCGCCCTGTATGCTCCACCCTCTCTCTCTCTCCTTGCTTCCCGACTCGCTGCCCGGCCCCGTTGAAAGGCCACCCGATCGAGCTTCAGCCCGCTGCAGCCCAGAAGGATCAGAGCACTACCTGCCACCAGCCCGATTAGCTGGGAAACCACGGACCGAGGAACCCAGCCTGGCTCTGGAAAGTCGCTCCTGCAAAGCCTTGAACCCAATGATTGACGGTCGACGCCCGTTTCTCGAGTTTCAATGGCCTCTATATTTTTTTTTCTCTTTCTTCTGGCTCTGACCTTCAACAACGTCATCGGAGCTGCTGCTGAGTTGCAGGTAAGTTCGTTTCTTTACTCGTCGCCAGTGTTAAGTCCGTGAATGATTTAGACATGGACTAGCAGGAGTGAAAACAAACAGATGTTTACTGGTGGAAGTCCATAACGAATCTAAACAACAGAGGCTCTCTAGCGCCTTTTATACAGGGGTGGTCACTGCCGGTACTGCAGTCTGAGACCAGTTATTCTCTTAAAGGTACATACACAACACCTGCGGAACACCACTAGTTACTGATTGCCAGTCTGAGAATGAACCATTTATCCCAACTCTCTGCTTTCTGTTAGAGAGCCAATCCTCCACCCACGCCAGAATATTACCCCCAATCCCGTGATTTTTTATCTTGAGCAATAATCTTTTGTGTGGCACCTTGTCAAATGCCTTTTGGAAGTCTAAATACACTACATCATCATTACTGGCACGAATGACAACGACCACCTTTCCAACCTTGAACAGGTGCTCATCAGGTTATGGGAGTATGGGCTCCGAGCGAACCGAGACAAGTGTGAGTTTTTCAAAAAGGAAATCTCATGCCTTGGACATGTGATTGACAAGGACGGTTTACACAAGTCTCCAGACAAGATTGAAGCTGTGATTAATGCACCAACACCTGAAAATGTGTCTCAGTTGAGATCATATCTTGGACTGGTGAACTACTATCGCAAGTTCTTGCCCAACCTATCCACAGTGTTACATCCACTAAATGCACTGCTACAGACAGGGTCACAATGGAAGTGGAGTGACAGCTGTGAACAAGCTTTTCAAGAGAGTAAAAGACTCATTACTTCAGAAGAGGTGCTAGCTCACTTTGACCCATCCTTACCTATTCGACTGGCATGTGATGCTTCACCCCATGGCATTGGTGCCATATTGTCACATAAGTTCCCAGACGGCTCAGAAAGACCAATAGCCTTTGCCTCAAGATCACTGACTACAGCTGAACGCAATTATGCACAGATTGACCGAGAGGCCCTCAGCCTTGTGTGGGGAGCCAAGAAATTCAACCACTACTTGTATGGTCAACAGTTTACACTGTTAACTGACCACCAGCCTCTCATTTCAATCTTCAACCCAAGGAAGGGCGTTCCAGTGATGATGGCACAACGGCTGCAGCGATTGTTACTCTTCCTAGGGGCTCACCTGTATGACATTGAATACAAGGGGACCAAGCAACATGGCAATGCCGATGGTTTGTCACATTTACCGCTGCTGACCTCAGAGAGAACTACAACAGTTGACTCAGCAGAGGTATTTCACACAACAATAGTTGAGCAGCTACCAGTGACAAACTCCCTCATTGAAAGAGAAACACGCAATGACCCTACATTGCCAAAAGTTTGACATCACTGTGAAGGGATGGCCAGCGCATGGTGACTTATTGTTTCCAGCATTCTCAGCTAGGAGGGAGCAGTTATCAGTGTGTCGGGGAACACTGATGTGCGGCTCACGAGTTGTGATTCCTCCCAAGCTTCGTAACCGAGTGCTAGATGAACTGCATGAAGGCCACTTAGGTACGGTAAAGATAAAAAGCCTTGCCCGTGGATACGTGTGGTGGCCGGGAATTGACAAACAGATCGAGGACCTGACAAAGAGCTGCTCAGGATGTCAAAAGGTCCAGAACGCACCACCACAAGCCCCTCTCCATCCATGGGAATGGCCCTCATCACCATGGCAACATGTGCACATCGACTTTGCTGGACCGTTCATGGACTCCATGTTCTTGATTGCAGTCGATGCACATTCCAAATGGCCCGAGGTCATTAAAATGAAATTAACCACATCTGAAAAGACCATTTCAGTTCTGAGGACCATGTTCGCTAGAAATGGCCTACCAGAACAAATCTGCACAGACAATGGACGACAATTTGTCTCTGACGAATTCCAAGGTTTCATGAGGAAAAATGGAATCAAGCACTACACATCTGCCCCGTACCATCCAGCTACAAATGGCTTGGCAGAAAGATTCGTACAGACTTTCAAGAAGGCCATCAAAGCAATGTACAGCGAGAATCTACCACTGCAACACAAGATAGACAATTTCCTCTTTGCTTATCGGAACGCAGTACACGCAGCCACTAATCAGACTCCAGCGATGATGTTTCTGAACAGGAACCTGAGATCTCGCGTGGACCTTCTTAAACCAAATGTACGTCGTGATGTAGAGAACAAACAGCTCAAACATTTGAATGCTAAGCCAACAAGAAGCTTCAGTGTGGGACAGTCAGTTCTTGCTCGTGATTTCCGGACGGAAAAGTGGCAACCAGGGACAATATCCACAAGAGAGGGAGAGAAAGTTTTTGAGACGTCATGTGGACCAAATTGTGGATGTTCAGGTGGAAAACACCCCTATACCTTGCCCAGACTCACCTGACATGGAAACAGACACTCCTGATTCATCAGCATCAGCACCAGCCTCATCCACAGCTGAGAGCTCTACCTGTGCTGATAGCTCACCTGATGCACCTGTACCTGTACAGTCTCATTCCCCAAAGCAAAAGAGTCTGGAGAGACGTTACCCAGAGAGGCAGCGGAGGCCTCCCCAGAGACTTGACTTGTAAAAGGGCTGTTGACAAAATAAAATGTTATGTTGGAATTTGAATTTTGTTACTTTTAAGAAAACAAAAAGGTTACTGTAAAGACAGGCTCTGTATGTTAATTATAGAAATTTTGCGTTAATATACTATTAAACTAAAGGGGGAGGAAGTGTAATGTATACAACATTGAAGGGACTACTTTGTTTTGCGGATGTACATCCTTAGTTGCGAGCGTATATAACAGACGCGCATCGATTTGTATAGTCAGTGCCGAAGTTCCAGTTACCCAGTAAAGATCACTTGAAGTTACTCTCAGTCTTTGCTGCTTTATTATTTTATGTAGTTGTGTATAGCGGTACAAACACAACACATTCCATTAGTCTTTTAAAAAAAAATTGTACCTACGCACTAGCTTTTAGTGATTGCTGTACACAGACCCCTAACTCTCTCCGCTCCTCCACAGTTTCTAGCTTCTCACCATTTAGAAAATACTCTGATCTATCTTTCTTAGGTCCAAAATGATTGGCGTCGCACTTTCTCCCACATTGAGCTCAGTCTGCCATAGTTTCGCCCACTCACTTCATCTCATCAATGTCCCCTTTGCAACGCTCTGCTCCCATCCACACTACTTACTGTGCCACATAACCTACTGTTGTCAGCAAACCATTTGTTAGCTACATTGGTGTACAGTAGTCAGTTTCTTAGTAAATTTAAAAAAAAAGCTTTTAAAATATGGCCTATTGCTGTCCTTGCGCCTGAAAAAAAGTTAATCTAAAGAGCCGCCACGAAGGCTCGCAAATGAGCGCAATTAGCGGAAACTCGCCATCGCGATTAATTTGATCTGGGGGTGTGGCCAGTTTTGTGGGCAGGTGCCGGCTTTTTAAACTAGCATTTAAGATGGAGGAAACTGGATTTCCGCTGAATGTTGTGACACGGAGCGCACGTTTGCTGTACGTGTATGGGGTCCGAGTCATCGTCATGTCGTGCATCATGTGATTCCTTCCTTTTCTCTCTCTCTCCGGTGTGTGTTTGTGTGGTCCAGGGACGATGCTTTCTAACAACACACGGCTCCGCCTGCTATTCAAAGAGCTATTGACAGATGGTAACAGTGATACATAGATACATAGAAGATAGGAGCAGGGGTAGGCCATTCGGCCCCTTGAGCCTGCTCCGCCATTTAATGAGATCATGGCTGATGATCCAAATTCAGTACCTTGTCCCTGCTTTCTCCCCGAAGTTGATGCCGGGTGGTCTGTCCAGTCTTATTCTTATTGTTTTTCCTAGCGGTTTGAGACATCTGAGTGGCTCGCTCGGACATTTCAGAGGGCTGTTAAGACTCAACCACATTGCTGTGGGTCTGGAGTCACATAGAGGCCAGACTGGGTAAGAACGGCAGATTTTGCTTCCCTAAGGACATTAGTGAACTGGATGGGTTTTTAGATAGGGTGACTGTATATGCCTGTTTTCTGGGGATTGCCCACGGTTGTGGGGCTTTGTCCCGGGAAAACAATCTCCACGGAAGAGTCCCTGGTTCAAGAAACACATCCCCAAATACGCACAGGTTCAAATCAGGAGCCACGTGACCCCCGAGCTGCCCTGTGGGTGGTCAGTAAAGTAGGCGGGGCTGTGCGGCAGGGTGGATTTCGATTGGTGGGAGGGATGTCAATCTCCTGTTTTCAACCCGAAGGGGTGGACTCACTGAGGGATTTTAATTTATGCAGAGACCGCGCTCTGTGGCCACAGCATGTATGCTCCGGCCCCCCACACACACCCACCCCACCGAATCCCTGGATAGTCCTGTGAAATTCGGTGGAGGAGAAATCGGCCCCCGGAGACAAAGTAACCGGGGGGGGGGGGGCGCTGGTAACCAGACTAACAAGCGGCGGCGGGAGCCAGGCCGGGTGGATAGAAACATAGAAACATAGAAGACAGGAGCAGGAGTAGGCCATTCGGCCCCTCGAGCCTGCTCCGCCATTTAATGAGATCATGGCTGATCATCCAAATTCAGTACCCTGTCCCTGCTTTCTCCCCATATCCCTTGATCCCTTTAGCCTTAAGAAATATATCTAACTCCTTCTTGAACATACTTAATGAATTGGCCTCAACTGCCTTCTGTGGTAGAGAATTCCACAGGTTCACCACTCTCTGGGTGAAGAAATTCCTCCTCATCTCTGTCCTAAATGGCTTACCCCTTATCCTTAGACTGTGACCCCTGGTTCTGGACTCCCCCGCCATCGGGAACAGCCTTCCTGCATCTAATCTGTCTAGACCTGTTAGAATTTTATAAGTTTCAATGAGATCCCCTCTCATTCTTCTACACTCTAGCGAATATAAGTCTAATCGACCCAATCTCTCCTCATACGTCATTCCTGCCATCCCAGGTATCAGCCTGGTGAATCTTCGCTGCACTCCCTCCATGGCAAGAACGTCCTTCCTCAGGTAAGGTGATCAAAACTGCACACAATACTCAAGGTGTGGTCTCACCAAGGTCCTGTACAACTGCAGCAAGACATCCTTGTTCTTGTACTCGAATCCTCTCGCTATGAAGGCCAACATACCATTTGCCTTCTTAAACGCCTGCTGCACCTGCATGCTTACCTTCAGCGACTGGTGCACAAGGACACCCAGGTCTCGTTACACTTCCCCTTTTCCCAATCTATTGCTGTTCAGATAATAATCTGTCTTCCTGTTTTTGCTACCAAGGTGGATAACCTCGCATTTATCCACATTATACTGCGTATACCCAACCTGTCCCGGGAGCCGGATCGGAGCGCGCTCCGCGACCTCGGATGGTGTGGGCAAGTGTCGGGCTGTGAGGAGGGGGAGGAGCCGGTGACAGCGGCCGGCAGATGCAGTTAACAGCAGCCACATTGTTCAAGCGGAACGTTCTACCGTGTCTTTTTGCAGGTTCAGTTTGCATCGAAATGACAAATAAATCTGGCCTCGCTACGCTGTGCAACCTGCATTTTCCGTCCTGGCTACTTTCCTGCACTCCCTGCCCCTGCGAGTCCCCGGATTCAGTTTAGGAAATATGGTCACCCTATTTTTACAACAATCCAGTAGTTTCATGGTCACCGTCACTGATAATAGCTTCTTATTCCAGATTCAGTTATTATATTAACTGAAATTTAGATTCGCGTCTCTGGATCATTAGTCTGGATGACTAGTCAACATCACTACAGCAGATGATCTAGTCATTATCACATTGCTGTTTGCGGGAGCTTGCTGTGCGCAAATTGTCTGCCGCGTTTCCCACATTACAACAGTGACTACACTCCAAAAAGTACTTCATTGGCTGTGAAGTGCTTTGGGACGTCAGCTGTGGCTCAGTGGGTAGCACAGTCGCCTCGCGAATCAGAAGGTTGTGGGTTCAAGTCCCACTCCAGGGACTTGAGCACAGAGATCTAGGCTGACACTCCCAGTGCAGTGCTGAGGGAGTGCTGCACTGTTGCAGGTGCTGGCTTTCAGATGAGATGTTAAACCGAGGCCCCGTCTGCTTTCTCAGGTGGGTGTAAAAGATCCCATGGCCACTATTTCAAAGAAGAGCAGGGGAGGTATCCCTGGTGTCCTGGCCAATATTTATCCCTCAACCAACATAACAAAAAAACCCAGATCATCTGGTCATTATCACATTGCTGTTTGTGGGAGCTTGCTGTGTGCAAATTTTCTGCCGCGTTTCCCACGTTGCAACAGTGAATACACTTCAAAAGTACTTCATTGACTGTAAAGTGCTTTGAGACGTCTGGTGGTCGTGAAAGGCGCTATAGAAATATACATTTATTTCTGGCCCAGTAAGATAATCCACCCTGCTCTGCTACCGTCCATGCGCTAAAAGTCTTTGCTTCCACCACCACCACCAAGAGAAGCCGTCCAGCGGAGGCAGAGGTCCCCAATGGGGGGCTCTCTATGCGGGAGTCCCCCCTTTTTCTATTGGGGACTTTGCCTGTAAGGTGTTGCATGGAGCAGTCCCGTGCAATAAAATGTTAAGTAGGTTCACGGACTCCCAGGCCGCCTGCCTTTTTTGCGGACTAGGGGAGTCCGTGTTCCATGTTTATATTCAATGTGTGAGGTTGCAGCCCCTGTTCCATTACTTAAAGGGGCTGCTCCTCGATTTTTGGTTGCACTTCAGTCCCACGCTCCTGATCTTCGGTCACCCAGTGCGGAGGGGAGCGGGCAGGTCAGAGGACATAGAAACATAGAAACATAGAAGATAGGAGCAGGAGTAGGCCATTCGGCCCTTCGAGCCTGCTCCGCCATTCAATGAGATCATGGCTGATCATCCAAATTCAGTACCCTGTCCCTGCCTTCTCCCCATATCCCTTGATCCCTTTAGCCTCAAGAAATATATCCAACTCTTTCTTGAATATATTTAATGAACTGGCCTCTACCGCCCTCTGTGTCAGAGAATTCCACAGGTTCACCACTCTCTGGGTGAAGAAATTCCTCCTCATTTCAGTTCTAAATGGCTTACCCCTTATCCTTAGACTATGACCCCTAGTTCTGGACTCCCCGGCCATCTGAAACATCCTTCCTGCATCTAGTCTGTCCAGACCTGACAGAATTTTATAGGTTTCAATGAGATCCCCTCTCAATCTTCTAAACTCCAGTGAGTATAAGCCCAATCGACACAATCTCTCCTCATACATCATTCCTGCCATCCCAGGTATCAGCCTGGTGAATCTTCGCTGCACTCCCTCCATGGCAAGAACATCCTTCCTCAGGTAAGGTGACCAAAACTGCACACAATACTCAAGGTGCGGTCTCACCAAGGCCCTGTACAACTGTAGCAATATATCCTTGTTCCTGTACTCGAACCCTCTTGCTACGAAGGCCAACATACCATTTGCCTTCTTAACCGCCTGCTGCACCTGCATGCTTACCTTCAGCGACTGGTGCACAAGAGCACCCAGGTCTCTTTGCACTTCCCCTTCTCCCAATCTATTGCCATTCAAATAATAATCTGCCTTCCTGTTTTTGCCACCAAAGTGGATAACCTCACATTTATCCACATTATAGTGCATTTGCCATGTTTCTGCCCAGTCACCCAACCTGTCCAAATCGTACTGGAGTTTCACGACATCCTCCTCACAGCTTACCCTCCCACCCAGCTTTGTGTCGTCTGCAAATTTGGAGATATTACATCCAATTCCCTCGTCCAGATCATTAATATATATTGTGAACAGCTGGGGTCCTAGGACCGATCCTTGCGGTACCCCACTAGTCACTGCCTGCCACTCGGAAAACGACCCGTTTATTCCAACTCTTTGCTTTCTGTCCGCCAACCAGTTCTCTATCCAAGTCAATACCTTGCCCCCAATCCCATGTGCCTTAATTTTGCACGCTAATCTCTTATGTGGGACCTTATCGAAAGCCTTCTGAAAGTCCAAATACACCACATCCACTGGTTCTCCCTTATCTATTTTACCAGTTACATCCTCAAAAAATTCCAGTAGATTAGTCAAGCATGATTTACCTTTTGTAAATCCATGTTGACTTTGTCCGATCCTGTCACTGCTTTCCAAGTGCTCTGCTATTACATCTTTTATAATAGACTCCAGCATTTTCCCCACTACCGATGTCAGGCTTACCGGTCTATAATTCCCCGCTTTTTCTCTACCACCTTTTTTGAATAGTGGGGTAACATTAGCTACCCTCCAATCCATGGGTACCGTTCCAGAGTCGATCGAGTTCTGGAAGACGACCAGCAATGCATCTACTATCTCTAGGGCCACTTCCTTAAGTACCCTGGATGTACCTCCTCGTAGGACTGCTCCTGGGCCTGGCCAAAGTGGCCATTAATAGGTCCAGGCAGTGGGCGGTCGAGGGGGTCGTCCAGCCCGATTGCCTGCCTCTCTTCCGCGGCTATGTTCGCGCCCGGGTGGCCCTGGAGATGGAGCACGCGGTGTCCGCCGGCACACTTGAGACCTTCCGAGACTGGTGGGCGGCGCGGGGACTGGAGTGCATCGTCACCCCGGCCAACCAAATTTTAGTTTAATTTGTTAAGTGTCAGTTAAAGTTTTATTAAGTCACAGTTAATTCACAGTTAATTTGGTTCAACACAAAAAGAGGAACACCACCACCAAGAGAAGCCCATCGGCTCCTCCTAAATTCTGTGGCATGCAGAAGCAAAATAAATAAATAAATATATATTGGGCACAACAACACTTGTATCCAAACAACGTCGCGACTGGGCTGCACGTCAGCCAGCGGCCCGCTTGGGGCGCAGTCGAGCCGCTGAGTGAGCGGAGAGCGGGGCAGAGCAGCGAGCGGTGCGGGAGCGGGGCAGCGAGATAGAGAGAGCGAGTCGGAGCATTGCAGCTACACAGTGAGTTCAATGCCTCTTCGCAACGGGGCACTTGTCACGGTGTAAACCTCAGCCTACCGGGACCCCTCGCGCGCGCGTGTGGCCTGCCACGGGTTTGTGTGTGTTTGTGTGTGAGTGAGTGACAGCTGGATTGACCAGTCACCAGCAACTGGAACTGGGAGCAAATTTAATAGCACCAGCGGGAACGCCAATGGGCTGATTGCGGTCGCGTCTGGGGCGGATTCACCCTCCTGCCCAATCAGGCGTCCCTTTCATGGGGGTGGGATCCGATCGAGCTTTAATTTAAACTGCACTTCCATTGAACTGTGAATTGATACAGGACTGTGAAGGGCAAGAGACCAGAGTTATACTGTGGGTTGCAGCTCGCCCTCTGGCCAGGAGAGAGCTATTCAGACAGCTATTATTATTAATAAACTACTTGCCCAGGTAAGACCATTTGCTTTCTGAGAGCATTTTGCTTTTTAAAAGACTCCATACTACCTATGCAGGAGTTCCAAAGATCTGCTGTTGTGATTTATTTAATATTTAATAATGAATTTCAATATAGATAAGTGTGTGGTGGTGCATTTTGGTACAAAGGAAAAAGAAAGACTTGCATTTATATAGCGCCTTTCAGATCCTCAGAGCGTCCCAAAGCGCTTTACAGCCAATGAAGTACTTTTTGAAGTGTAGTCACTGTTGTAATGCAGGAAACACGGCAGCCAATTTGCACATAGCAAGTTCCCACAAACTGCAATGTGATTATGACCAGATAATCTGTTTTAGTGATAAATATTGGCCAGGACACCAGGGATAACTCCCCTGTTCTTCTTCCAAATAGTTCCATGGGATCTTTTATGAGAGTACAGACGGGGCCTCGGTTTAACGCCTCATCCGAAAGACAGCACCTCTGACAGTGCACCTCTGACAGTGCAGCACTCCCTCAGCACTGCACTGTAGTGGGATTTGAACCCCCCCAATCTTCTGGCTCAGAGGTGAGAGTGCTACCCACTGAGCCACGACTGAATAAGGAGGCCGCATACTCCTTGGAAAGTAAGAGTTTAAGTGGGATAAAGGAGCAGTTGGACCTGGGGGTACAGATACACAAATCACTAAAAGTCGCGATGCAGGCTAACAAGGCCATAAAGTAAACAAAGCACTGGGGTTCATTCCCAATAAATCCAGCAGGGAATTCAGGAGATACGTCTTCACCCAGACAGTGGTTGGAATGTGGAACCATAGAAACAGAAGATAGGAGCAGGAGTAGGCCATTCGGCCCCTCGAGCCTGCTCCGCCATTCAATGAGATCATAGCTGATCATCCAAATTCAGTACCCTGTCCCTGCCTTCTCCCCATATCCCTTGATCCCTTTAGCCTTAAGAAATATATCCAACTCCTTCTTGAATATATTTAATGAACTGGCCTCCACCGCCCTCTGTGGCAGAGAATTCCACAGGTTCACCACTCTCTGGGTGAAGAAATTCCTCCTCATCTCAGTCCTAAATGGCTTACCCCTTATCCTTAGACTATGACCCCTGGTTCTGGACTCCCCGGCCATCGGGAACATCCTTCCTGCATCTCGTCTGTCCAGGCCTGACAGAATTTTATAGGTTTCGATGAGATCCCCTCTCAATCTTCTAAACTCCAGTGAGTATAAGCCCAATCGGCACAATCGCTCCTCGTACGTCATTCCTGCCATCCCAGGTATCAGCCTGGTGAATCTTCGCTGCACTCGTTACCACAGGGAGTAGTTGAGGCGAATAACATAGATACATTTAAGGGGAAACGAGATAAATACATGAGGGAGAAAGGAATAGAAGGATATGCTGATAGGGTGAGATGAAGAGTGGTGGGAGGAGGCCCGTGTGGGGCATAAACACCGGCATGGACCAGTTGGGCCAAATGGCCTGTTTCTGTGCTGTGAATTCTTATGTAATTCTGTTTAAAAATACTGCCTCACACCAAGACTGGAGGTATACTTCACCTGATGCGAAAGGCAAGTGATGTGAGCTGTCCTCCTAGAGGGATGTTGGGAAGCTTCAGCACATCTGGGAGTCGGATCAGATCCCAACTGTTGAGTTACACTGTGACAATGTGTATCCACAACCACTTGGCATCAATGTGAAAAATGCAAGTGTAATTGAACTTTTACTAAGGTAATGGGTTGGGACTCCATTTTCTCAGCTACTTCTAAAGAAGGAACTTGCATTTTTACGGCGCCTTTCACAACCTCAGGATTTCCCAATGCACTTTGCAGCCAATGAAGCACTTTTGAAGTGTAGTCACTATAATGTGTAAACAGAGCATCCAATTTGAGCACAGCAAGGTCCCACAAACAGCAATGTGCCAATGAACAAATAATCTGTTTTAGTGATGTTGGTTTGAGGAATAAATATTTACCAGGACACCAGGGAAGGACTCCCCTGCTCTTCGAAATAGTGGCATGGGATCTCGTCCGTCCATTCGAGAGGGCAGACGAGGCCTCGGTTTAACGTATGCAAAAGGCGGCACTCCGACAGTGCAGCGGAGCTCCCTCAGCACTGCACTGGAGTGTCAGCCTAGATTTCTGTGCTCAAGTCCCTGGCGTGGGGACTTGAACCCACAATCTTCTGACTCGGAGGGGAGAGTGCTACCCACTGAGCCACAGCTGACACCTATAGTCTTGTGAGGATCACATGATCTCACCTGATCCTACCTTGTATAAGAGCTGCGGTTCTCGATTAGTGTATGGTCTTGGTCTTGGACCAGCATTCCCAGAGATTGTCATTTCAAATTCCCATTGCGGAAAGTTGTGAAATTGAATTCAATAAATCTGGTAATTTATGGGCTGGCACCAGGAAATGGCCACGAAGGCTGCTGGATTGTTAACAACCCAACTGGTTTGCTATTATATGTCAGGATGCCCACAACTGGTCCAATTATAGATGATTCCAGCCTTGCCAGCATTGCCCATATCCTGAGAACAAGTTTTTAAAGTTGAGACCAGAACTGAGAGGTTGTCACCATCAGGAAAGACTGAACAGGCTGGAGCTCTTTTCTCGAGCAAAAAGAAGGCTGAGCAGTGACCTGATCTGAGGTGACCGGTCTTTACAATTATGGAGGGGATCCATAGAGTGGACGTAGAGAAGATGTTTCCACTCATGGGGGAATCCAAAACGAAGGGCCGTAAATATAAGTTAGTCACCAATAAATCCAATAGGGAATTCAGGAGAAAGTTCTTGACCCAGAGAGTGGTTAGAATGTGGAACTCGCTACCACAGGGAGTGGTTGAGGCAAATAGTATAGATGGATTTTAGGTAAGATGAGGGAGAAAGTAATAGACGATTATGCTGATGGAGTTAGATGAAGTAGGGTGGGAGGAGGCTCATGTGGAGCATAAACAGCAGGGCCTGTTTCTGTGCTGTAAATAATGTGAGTGGAGGAGGCCTTCAGCCTAACTTCTTTTTATTCATTCACGCGATGTGGACGTCGCCGGCAAGGCCAGCAATTATTGCCTATCCCTAATTGCCCTCGAAGGTGGTGGTGAGACGCCTTCTTGAAATATAACCGAGTGGCTTGCTGGGCCATTTCAGAGAGCAGTTAAGAGTCAACTACGTTGCTGCGGGTTTGGAGTCACATATAGGCCAGACCGGGTAAAGATGGCAGATTTCCTTCCACATTAGGTAGCTTTTTAAAAATTTAATTAATTGAATTTAAATTCCCCAGGTGCCATGAGATTTGAACTCATGTCTCCGGATTACTAGTCCAGTAACAGAACCACTATGATACCGTGCCCACGTGAAGGATTGCTCCTGCACCAGTACAGCACGCCTTCAGTTCTACGCTGAAGTGTTAACCTAGAATACGTGCTCAAGTCCGAGACTGGGGGCTTGAACTCGCAGCCTTGTGATAGAGAAATGAGAGTGTTACAAACTGAGCCAAACTCATACTTTTATTAAAAACTTTGCGGGAACTTGGAGAAACTGTGCAAAAGAAGAAAAAAAAATCAGACAACCAGATTAGGTTGAAAAACTTTGTGTCTTTGTATTTGGTGCCTGCAGCGGCTCAAGAAGGCGGCTCACCACCACAAATCGGTCACTGCTGGTCTTGTATTATTGAAAAATGACGCAGCGAAAGTTAATCACCCGGCTCATCCCAAGGGCAATTCGGGATGAGCCATAAATTCTGACCTTGCCAGCGAAGCCCCACATCCCGTGAACGAATTTTTAAAAAATATGGCAATTTGGCAAATGGAGACGACATCCACAGTATGGGAAAGGCAGTAGTATAAAATGTTCATTAACTGTCTTGTTACTTTGTTCATCTATATTAAAAATGTATAATTCTTTATTGCAGGCATCATGAATTACTTCAGATTTATCAATGCAGTAAGTGCTGCTCGGAGAGCATCACCAATTAGAGCGCTGAGTAAGTAGAAGAACAAATCTGTCACTGCTGGTCTTGTATTACTGAAAACAGATCCAGAGAGAGTTCACCCGCCCTGCCCGCATTGTAGTCCCTGCACGATCAGTTAGGAGATCTAGTGAAGAGGCTGTAGTTTTGTACAAAACTCTGACACACTATTGGCTATATGACGCAGTGATCTGGAGGCATGTTGACAATCAAATAAAGGGCACCAATCTAACCCGCCCGTCGGGAAACTGACCAGGTCGGGTAGAATGCTAGTAGTAATATTGGGCGGAGTGTAAAACCAGCGTTCCACCTAATCCCGTGTGTTTTCCACCCGGTGCGCTAGGTTAAAATGACCCCCTAAAGTGTTTCTCATTTCCAGTGATGAGGAATCGGAGAACTACTGTTGCGAGAGAGTATCACACACACATCCGCAATTATCTGCTTCACCTCCAAAAACAACCTCTGCTTTTATCCAATTTCCACGTATATGTCTTTTCCAACTTAAAGTTCTGACGCATGTAGCCCTTAGCTAAGTCTGCTGATCTATAATCAGCAATGTAAGTCTACCTGAGCACTCAAAGTGGCACAACCTTGACATGAACCGTGAAAGAGACTAAAGCAGAATACATCGGTACCAGGCTTGAAGCGACAATCAGTGGCAGTCTCATTTGGTCCATCAAGAAGTTAAGGAGGGATGATTCTCGCATTGCCGACCTCAAAGTCGACAATAAGGTCATAAGTCTAGATAGTGAGAAAGCAGAAACACTGAGCAACAAGTTCACAAGCAATTTCACTAGCGAAACCACATCAAGAATTCCAACATTGCCAGACTCTGATCTACCGAGTATACAGGACTTGGTTGTCAGTAGAGTGTTGAAGCAACTAAACATCCTCAACCCCAGCAAAGCACCTGGCCCCGATAGCATTCCGCCATGGGTCCTCAAGATGACAGCACCGGTAGTAGCACCCATTCTGACAAACATCTACCAGTCGTCAATTGACGAGGGTTACGTACCTTCCCAGTGGAGAGAGGCCAACATCTGCCCGATCTTCAAGAAGGGAGAGAAGGCTGTCCTGGGTAATTACAGAGGAGTGTCACCTACCAGTATACCCTGCAAGATTGTTAAGCACATTGTCCATTCACACATCATGACCCATCTGGAGGAGCATGAGGTACTTGTAGACAACCAACATGGCTTTCGGGCCAAACGCTCCACAACGACTCAACTGGTATTGACAATAAACGGCTTCACTGGCTGCATTGAGAAAGGGGAAATAGTCCACATAGCCTTCCTTGACTTTGCAAAAGCCTTTGACAAGGTGCCGCACGAGAGATTTCTCACCAAACTACAAGCATTCGAGGGCCCATTCTCACATGGATAAGACACTTCCTTACATCAAGAACACAAACAATTTCTCCTCATCTCAGTCCTAAATGGTGGAGCCCTTATCCTGAGACCATGACCCCTAGTTCTAGACTCTCCAGCCAGGGGAAACAGCCTCTCAGCATCTACCCTGTCAAGCCCTCTTAAGAATTTTATACGTTTCAATGAGATCACCTCTCATTTTACTAAACTCTCGAGAGTATAGGCCCATTCCACTCGGTCTCTCCTCCATAGGACAACCTTCTCATCCCAGGAATCAGTCTTTGTTGCACCTCCTCTAAGGCAAGTATATCCTTCCTTGGGTAAGGAGACCAAAAGTGTACGCAGTACTCCATGTGTGGTCTCGCCAAAACCCTGGAACCAGGACAGGCACGGTTCCTTCTTTCGTATGGTAGCAACAAAGCAAATGAAATGTCAATATCTAAATCAGATATCCAGGCCAAAGCTTCCAGTGTAACAGCGTGGATATCTTGTAGGCTGCCTGTGAATCTCCTCTGAGCGCAGCGCTCAATGATGTGCTCCAGGGTCTGATTAGGAGCTCCACAGTTGCACGATGGGGGTGCTTTAATCTTCCATCCATGGAGAAGGTGGCAGCATCTACCCTGACCGGTTCTGAGGCGGCTGATGGTTGTCCACGGTTTGCGAGGAAGGTTTGATCCTTCAGGTTGCACTGTGGGGTTCGCTATAAGGAATCCATTCCGTATGTCACAGCTCCTGTCCAGAGGAGGGCCAGAACATTCAGGCCCCTTAAATTGTTTAAAAAAGATGAATTTGACCAGATGGCTTGTAGAGAATAGCACAAGCAGACTTGATGGGCATAGTGTGCTTTTTCTGTGCTATAACATTCCTTTTATGATTCATACCACTTCCATTGAGCCAATACTTACTTTGCCCATGAAATAAAATGAAGACACTTAGTTTTGCGTGGTCTCTGGAAGGAAAGAAGTTCTTGTAATAAAACCATGGATTACCTCGTATTGAAATCAGCAATGATTCACTGGTGCCCAAGTAAACATTGATATCCCAGAAAATTAGCAGAAGCTTGAAGCGCAATACATTCACGTGACCTGTCACCCAGGCTTGTAAGTAAGTGAAACTTTCTGCCGTCCATTTAAAAAAAAATAGACATGGAATCATAGAATGGTCACAGCACAGAAGGAGGCCATTCGGCCTGTCGAGCCCATGCCGGCTCTCTGCAAGAGCATTTCAGCTAGTCCCACTCCCCTGTCCTTTCCCCATAGCCCTGCAAATATTTTTCCTTCAGGTACTTATCTAATTCCCTTTTGAAATCCATGATTGAATCTGCCTCCACCACCCTTTCAGGCAGCGCATTCCAGATCCTAACCACGCGCTGGGTAAAAAAGTTTTCCCTCATGTCGCCTTTGGATCTTCTGCCAATCACCTTAAATCTGTGTCCTCTGGTTCTCGACCCTTCTGCCAATGGGAACAGTTTCTCTCTATCTACTCTGTCCAGACCCCTCATGATTGTGAACACCTCTATCGAATCTCCTCTCAATCTTCTCTGCTCCAAGGAGAACAACCCCAGCTTCTCCAGTCTATCCACGTAACTGAAGTCCCTCATCCCTGGAACCATTCTTGTAAATCTTTTCTGCACCCTCTCTAAAGCCTTCACATCCTTCCCAAACATGCATTTATATAGCGCCTCTCACGACCAGTGGACCTCCCAAAACATTTTACAATAAATGAAGTGTAGTCACTTGTAATGTGAGAAACGCGGCAGCCAATTGGCGCACAGCAAGCTCCCACAAACAGCAATGAGATAATAACCAGATAATCTGTTTTAGTGATGTTGATTGAGGGGTAAGTATTGGCCAGGACACCGGGGAGAACTCCCCTGCTCTTCTTCAAAATAGTGGCACGGGATCTTTTACGTCCACTTTTACGTCGGTTTAACGCCTCGTATGAAAGACGGCACCTCCGGCAGTGCAGCACTCCCTCAGTTACTGCACTGGAGTGTCAGCTTAGATTTTTAAGCTCAAGTCTCTGGAGTGAGACTTGAACCTTCTGACTCAGAGGTGAGGGTGCTGCCCACTGAGCCACGGCTGACACAATGAAAGAATAAATATCATGAGGGAGGGTGGGGGTGGGGGAAAGAGTGCGAGTGTTCTAATCTGGTTTGGTCCTAGCACAATCAACTTCGTACTCAAAACGAGTGACTGCATTCTCCAGAAAAGGCCATTAGTCACAGGACAGCATCAGACAGACCCGAGGTCAGGATATTGAAGCCTGATGGTTACGGTAGTGGACTAGCAGCTCGGAGAGGTCATGAGTTCAAATCCCACCATGGCTAGTTGTGAAATTGAATTGAAATAAATCTGGCAATCGTTTTAGGCTGTCGCCAGAAATTGATCGTGAAAGCTGCCATTTTGTTATTAAAACGCCATCTGGTTCATTGATGTCGATCAGGGAAGGGAACCTACCGTCCTTACCTGGCTTGGCCAACGTGTGACTCCAGTCGCTGTTTGACTTTTGATGCCATTGGGCAGAAGAATACCAGTTTGCCAGTATCCACCCACATGCCAAGAATATTTTTTTTTAAAAAGCAACACATGTCGCTGGCATGGAATGAGAATCTGTGTTCCAACCCAGCAACATCAAAATGGATGAATATAGAATCATAGTATATCCAGGCTACTGGGCCCAGTATGCCTTGCGCCAGCCCTCTGAAATTCCCCGGCTTTTTCTCTCGTAAATGCTATCATTGACGATTCTGGGTCTTTACAGTGAGGGTCTCGATTGTGAGGGCAAGTAACAAGGGATGTAAAGGGCATCCACATCAAGTGAACATAGGGGGTCTGATTAAGAAGTTTGCGGATGATTCTAAAATCGGCTGTGTGGTTGATACTGAAGAAGGAAGTTGTAGACTGCAGGAAGATATCAATGGACCGGTCAGGTGGGCAGAACAGTGACAATTGGAATTCAATCCGGAGAAGTGTGAGGTAATGCATTTGGGGAGGGCTAACAAGGAAAGGGAATACACATTAAATGGTAGGACACTGAGTAGTGTAGAGGAACAAAGGGACCTTGGAGTGCATGTCCACAGATCCCTGAAGGTAACAGGCCAGGTAGATAAGGTGGTTAAGAAGTCATACGGAATGCTTGCCTTTATTAGCTGTGGCATAGAATACAAGAGCAGTGGGGTTATGCTTCAACTGTATAAAACACTAGTTAGGCCTCAGCTAGAGTACTGCGTGCAGTTCTGGTCACCACATTACAGGAAAGATGTGATTGCACTAGAGAGGGTACAGAGGAGATTTACAAGGATGTTGCCGGGAGTAGAGAATCTTAGCTATGAGGAAAGACTGGATAGGCTGGGTCTGTTTTCCTTGGAACAGAGGGAGGCTGAGGGGAGACCTTAGTGAGGTGTATATAATTATGAGGGGCATAGAAAAAGTGGATAGAAAGGACCTATTTCCCTTAGCAGAGGGGTCAAAAACCAGGGGGCATAGATTTAAAGTAATTGGGGGAAGGTTTAGAGGGGATTTGAGGGGAAATTTCTTCACCCTGAGGGTTGTGGGGGTCTGGAACTCACTGCCTGAAAGGGTGGTAGAGGCAGGAACCTTAACCACATTTAAAAAGTACTTGGATGTGCACTTGGGATGCTCTAACCTGCAGGGCTACGGACCAAGAGCTGGGAAGTGGGATTAGGCTGGATAACTCTTTGTTGGCCGGCGCGGACACGATGGGTCGAAATGGCCTCCTTCCGTGCTGTAACTTTCTATGATTCTAGGAAGTGCTTCTTAATTAAACCAGAGCGTTGTCAATGACCCAAACTCTGGGGAAAGAGCCGAGTAGGAACACCCGCTCGAAGACCCCACCCAATCCCAAACCCTTCAGCTTTCGCTTGACGAATCCCCACTCCCCAGTGTCGAACACCCGGTCAACGGGGAGCCTCAGTGGTGGCCCGTTGCAGCATTATGGAATGTCAATAATGATTGACCAGTGACAGACACCACTGAGCGTGTACTTATGCAGGTAAAACCAGTTGAACCTGTGGGAACTGACTCAGTGACTTTTTAAACAAATCAGCAGATCCGTTGCCTTTTAATTATTGAATTACAATAAATTGTTTTTTGAGAAGTGCACTGAGCTGGGTCCTTGTGTAAGAATGTTAAACCACTTAGGCTGGAATTTTGCCAACGATCAGAGGGCGGGTTTGGAGGCGGGTCCGCTGTCAAAATAGCAAAGATTGACCGCAGGTAGGAAACCCGCTGTCAACCCGCCTCCACGCGAGTCTCCCAGGTGCTGGGCCTGTTAGCGGAGAACTGACCCGACACCAAGTGGCGGGAGAGACAATTAATCTCATTAAATGGCTTGTTAAGAGCCAATTTAATGGTATTTTGAGGCTTCCTTCTAATTTTACATTCTCCCCCACGGGTTCCCTGCTGCTCGGGGAACACGCCAGCTCACCCTGGCATGAGTTGAGTCTGCTCTGATGTTTCTGATAAGCTGATAGCTGCAGAAGTGGTGTCAAGGATGCCATGTTGCAGATGGTGAGCTTCAGAGCGCAGAAACTGTTGTTTACTGCATTTTTAATACGTATAGAGATTTCTTTAGCTTGCAAGCTTTTAGATCCAACTGTATGTCCAGTGCCACCTCATTGGGACAACCTTTCTCACCAGTGACAGATCGCTTCTGTCATCTCACCTGCAGCTGCCATCTATTGCAGCAACATCGGTGCCCTTGGAAAAAATCAGACCTTGGTCCTCCGAATCCTTCCACAATCAGCTCCAACACCAACATCACCAACCTTCCCCGCCATCACCTGATGCTGCACAGGACACAGGGCATCAGCCCCTGACAACATTGCTGCCCAGGAGGCCAGCGATGGCATCACCATGGCCAGATTTACTTCACTTGATGCTGTAAAATGATGTGCCAGGTTGACACCATCCCACACCAGCACTGCAAAGCATCCCTTTAATGTCCAAGCCATTCCATGCACACTCATCACTATAGTAGGGGGAGTTATGTCTCAACATTCACTGGAACTCAGTAAAGCACTTCACAGATCTGTCCAATAAGGGGCAGTGTTGGAAAGATAGATTTCACTGTATGACAACACATTACCAGAAACTTCACATGGACATTGACTAAACCTCTCAAGTGCCTACCCTTGTGTGTTGTTAGTTCAGCGGCTTTGCTTCTCCCAGTCATGGGAGCTTGCAAGATCACATTTCGTTGTTCATGTACTTGTGCAATGACAATAAAGTTGAATTATTATTATTAATTAATTATTATTATTAGTTGGTATGCTTGCAGTAGGATGAGGGTGAGTGTGAGGAGTGGCTAGTGAGATGGGGAAGTGATAATGTAGATAGAGAAGGATGGGTGGAGGTGCAAGGTAAGTTGGTGTGAGTAAGGATGTGCAGGAGTAGGGTGGGGAAGGCAGAGTGATGGGGATGTGTTGAGTGGCACAGCAGGATGAGTTTGAGTGTGGCTTTGCAGTAACGTTTCGTGATCCACTGAGATCATTGAAAGGTTGGCGCCACTGCAGCCAGGGACCCCTGATGACATCCCTGCTTTTGCCCTCCTGCGCAATGTGCTACCAGGCTGCGTTGGTGTCCTGGGGAGACCTCTTCCGCCCTTGGAAGGGAAGAGAACCTCCCCGCGTGCTGTGACTCCCTCCATTAGTTTCCCACATTACAACAGTAACTCCACTTCAAAACTACTTCATTGGCTGTAAAGCGCTTAGGAACGCCTGGTGGTCGTGAAAGGTGCTATATAAATGCAAGTCTTTCTTTATAAGCATATAGAGGGAGTCATTGGAGAGGCTGGGTGCAAGCGTTCACCTTTGTGCAGTGTTTGTCAGTGTTTGCAGCACCTCAATGCTGTCAAACACTGAAAGAACAACCATCAAACTCAATGTGGCCGTGGTCCCTTTAAGGAAACTGGCTGATGACGCGTCATCAAATGACGTCATCAGACCCGCTTCCTGTTAATTGACTGGGAAGCCCGCAGGGCGGGGCTTCACAAGGACAATCGAGGGAAAAACCCTTTGACAGAGCGGCTGCAGCCAGGATCGTGACTGGAACCCGGAAACCAACTTTCCCGCCACCGTCCCGACACCGCTGAGAAAATCGCGGCCTTAGTTTCCCTGACCTCTTACAATTCAATACGGTGCATGCAGGCAGTTTTTCTTCCCACAACTCCATGACCTGACGATTCTTGAGAGCGACAGTGAAGGATGGCTCACTCCGGGTCTCTCTCTGATCGAATCTGAAAGACGTACAGGGTAGAGTTATGTTTACCTCGAATTTGCAGCACGGAAACAGGCCATTCGGCCCAACTGCTCCACATGAGCCTCCTCCCACCCTACTTCATCTCACTCTATCAGCATAACCTTCTATTCCTTTCTCCCTCATGTGTTTATCTAGTTTCCCCTAAAATCCATCTTTGCTATTCGCCTGAACCACTCCCTGTGGCAGCGAGTTCCACATTCTAACCAATCTCTGGGTAAAGAAGTTTCTCCTGAATTCTTTATTGGATTTATTAGTGACTGTCTTGTATTTATGGCCCTTAGTTTTGGACACCCGCACAAGTGGGAGCATCTTCTCTACGTCTACCCTACCGAACCCCTCCATAATTGTAAAGACCTCACCTCTCAGCCTTTCGAGAGAAAAGAATCCCAACCTGTTCAGTCTTTCCCGATAGTTAGTTCTGGTATCATCCTTGTAAATCTCAATGCTAGTGGTAACTGTCAACTGGTTACTGCCATGGTTAAAATACCACGTTTGGAAAATGAAGCCTCCTATTTTGACTTCACTTTCAATTAAATAAACTTCAGGGGTTTGCAGTGAGCTTTTTATTTTGGAGAACGTGCTGTTAGACATTGCTGGTTGGCCACATTTCATTATGATATCTCTGGGTGCAGTTACACTTTCAGTTATCCGTGTTTCAGATGAGACGCTAAACCGAGGCCCCGTCTGCCCTCTCAGGTGGACATAAAAGATCCCACACCACGATTTTGAAGAACATAAGAAAAGAACATAAGAAATAGGAGCAGGAGTCGGCCATTCGGCCCTTCGAGCCTGCTCCGCCATTCAATGAGATCATGGCTGATCTTCTGCCTCAACTCCATTCAGCGGCCCTATTACCATATCCCTTGATGCCCTTACTAGTCAGAAATCTATCGACTTCTGTTTTGAATATACCCAATAACTGAGCCTCCACAGCCCTCTGGGGTAGAGAATTCCAAAGATTCACCACCCTCTGTGTGAAGAAATTTCTTCTCATCTCAGTCCTGAATGGCCTACCCTTTATCTTGAGGCTGTGGCCCCTGGTTCTAGACTCCCCATCCAAGGGAAACATTCTCCCAGCATCCATCCTATCAAGCCCTGTAATAATTTTGTATGCTTCAATGAGATCCCCTCTCATTCTTCTGAATTCAAGAGAATACAGGCCTAGTTTACTCAATCTCTTCTCATACAACAGTCCCGCCATCCCAGGAATCAGTCTCGTGTACCTTCGTTGCACTCCCTCTATGGCAAGTATATCCTTCCTTAGATAAGGAGACCAAAATTGTACACAGTACTCCAGGTGTGGTCTCACCAAGGCCCTATATAATTGGAGTAAGACTTCTTTACTCCTGTACTCAAATCCTCTTGTAATGAAGGCCAGCATACCATTTGCCTTCCTAATGGCTTGCTGCAGCTGCACATTCACTTTCAGTGACTCATGTACAAGGACACCCAGGTCCCTTTGAACATCTGCATTCCCCAATCTTTCACCATTTAGGAAATACTCTGCCTTTCTGTTTTTTCTACCAAAGTGGATAACTTCACATTTATCCACATTATATTCCATCTGCCATGTTCTTGCCCACTCACTGAGCCTGTTGAGATCCCCTTGAAGCCTCTTCACATCCTCTTCGCAACTGCCATTGCCACCTAGCTTTGTATCATCAGCAAATTTGGAAATGTTACATTTAGTCCCCTCATCCAAATCATTGATATAGATTGTGAATAGCTGGGGCCCAAGCACCGATCCTTGCGGTACCCCACTAGTCACAGCCTGCCATCCTGAAAAAGACTCGTTTATCCCTACTCTTTGTTTTCTGTCTGTTAACCAATTCCTAATCCATGCTAGTATATTACCACCAATTCCATGAGCCCTAATTTTGTTCACCAACCTCTTGTGTGGGACCTTATGGAAGGCCTTCTGAAAATCCAAATACACCACATCTACCGGTTCCCCTTTGTCTACTCCACTAGTTACATCCTCAAAGAACTCCAATAGGTTTGTCAAACAGGATTTCCCTTTCATAATTCCATGTTGATTCTGCCCAATCTTACTATTGGTTTCTAAGTGCCCAGTTATTGCATCCTTTATAATAGATTTCAGCATTTTCCCAACTACTGATGTGAGGCTAACGGGTCTGTAGTTCCCTGTTTTCTCTCTCCCTCCTTTCTTAAATAGCGGGGTTACATTTGCTATCCTCCAATCTGCAGGAACCATTCCAGAATTTATAGAATTTTGGAAGATGACAACCAATGCGTCCACTATTCCAATGGCCACCTCTTTCAAAACCCTAGGATGTAGGTCATCCGGTCCTTGGGATTTATCGACTTTTAGTCCCATTAATTTTGCTAGTACTGTTTTTTTACTAATAATAATTTCTTTAAGTTCCTCATTCTCGCCACACCCTTGGTTTTCTCGTATTTCTGGGAGGCTTTTTGTGTCTTCCTCCGTGAAGACAGAAACAAAGTATTTATTTAATTTCTCTGCAATTTCCTCATTCCCCATTATAAATTCTCCCGTCTCTGACTGTAAAGGACCTACATTTACCTTCGCCAGTCTTTTCCTTTTCACATACCTATAGAAGCTTTTACAATCCGTTTTTATATTTTTCGCTAGTTTCTGCTCATATTCCATTTTCCCTTTCTTTATCAATTTCTTGGTCCCCTTTTGCTGATTTCTAAAAAAATCCCAATCCTCAGGCTGACCGCTTTTTCTGGCAACTTTATAAGCTTCCTCCTTTGACTTAATACTAGCTTTAATTTCTTTTGTTAGCCATGGTTGGATCACTTTTCCTTTTGGGTTTTTATGCCCTAGAGGAATATGTTTGTTGCAAATTATGCATTATTTCCTTGAATGTTGAGCAGGGGTGTTCTCCCCGTGTCCTGGCCAATATTTATCCCTCAACTAACATCGCTAAAAACAACATATTTAGCCCTCTCCCCTTTTTTGAACAGAGATCTCACTTTTTTTCTCTCTCTCTCTCTCTCTCTCTCATTCTTTCTCTGTTTCTCTTTTTGCTCTCTTATCTCCTGCTTTGACATCCACCCCACACCAGCCCAGTTCCCCCAAAATGCACACTTAAGACGTTGTTGTTCCAGCGAGGGTTGCTAATACAAATATAAGTTGGTAATAATGACAATGGTGACCTGGAATATTTTTGCTTGTTTTCAGCTGACCTGCAACTGAAGGCCCCACCGACCATGATCTCTTTGGCTGGAGGAATGCCAAACCCCAGTATGTTCCCCTTTGAGTCCGCCAGCTTCACCATGAAGGATGGGCTAAGCATCACCTTCGGTACCGATATAATGAATAAGGCGCTGCAGTACTCCGCTTCAGCGGGGTAAGTGGAGACTACACTTATCACCTACGGCAACTGAACTGCTCACCCTCAGATATGCCCAGAAGCATAGAATTTGAATTCAGTTTACAAAAAAGATGGAGTCAGGTAAATGTGACCAGGAAGCTGTCGGATTGTCTTAAAAACCCTACTGGTTCACTGAAGCCCCTTTAGGGAAGGAATCCTGCTGTCGTTACCCAGTTTGGGCCTATATGTGACTCCAGTCCCACAACCAACGCGATTGACTCTTAACTGCCCTCTGAAGTGTTCTATGTTGAATTGTCACCTTCTCAGGGCAACTAGGAATGGGGCAATAAATGCTGGCCTTGCCCGTGATGCCCACATCGCGAGATAAAAACATATTTAAAGGTTGGGGTTTTATAATAATTTTTCTTTCTGGTGGTGTTTGAGCTCACTGTGGAAATTCAGAGGATTATTCACGGTGTCTCACATCACAACAGATCACTTCCTCTGCTTAATCAGACCTTTGGACTCCTCCAATTCTGGCCTCTTGCGCAACCCTGATTTTCATCACTCCGCCATTGGTGGCCGTGCCTTCAGTTGTCCAGCCCCTAAACTCTGAAGCGTTATCAAACAAAATTTGACACCGAGCCACATAAGGAGATATTGGGACAGATGAACAAAAACTTGGTCTAAGGGGTAGGTTTTAAGCAGCGTTTTAAAGGAGGAGAAAGAGGTAGATAGAGAGGTAAAGAGGCGGAGAGGTTTAGGGAGGGAATTCCAGAGCTTGGGGCCTAGACAGCTGAAGGCACGGCTGCCAATGGTGGAGCAATTAAAATCGGGGATTTGCAAGAATTCAAAATTGGAGGAGTGCAGAGATCTTGGAGGGTTGTGGGGCTGGAGGAGGTTAGAGTTTGGGAGGAGCGAGGCCATGTAGGGATTTGAACACAAGGATGAGAATCTTAATATCTAAGCATTGCTGGACCGGGAGCCAATGTAGGTAAAGCGAGCACAGAGGTGATGGGTGTGAGTTAGTTTACGGGCAGCAGAGATTTGGATGAGCTGAAGTTTATGGAGGGTGGAAGAACTGAAAGGATTGCGCTGTAGGTCATTTAGGGATTGAAAGTCTGATTTAATGAACAACGGGAGAATGTCCACTTTTTCTCTTGTCATTAATGAATCACGACTGAAATAGTTGGAACAAGCGACTTTGAAACATGCGAGAATGCGATTTCAATGGAAGGTTGTCAATTCCAGAGAAAAATAAACCACAACCATATTTTTAAATGAGAGGACAAATTTTACCGTTTATTTTATTCACCCAGTCTTCTGAACCAGATATCCCAAAATCCTTCAGAAAGTCCACAGCCAGATTTCCAAAGGGTTAAACAATGTCACTCTTGTGTTTTACAGAATTCCAGAATTAATCTCCTGGATGAAGGATCTCCAAAAAGTTCTTCATAATCCTCCAACTGTTAACTACAGTCCTGAACAAGGACAGATGGATCTATGTGTCACCAACGGCAGTCAGGAGGGACTCAGTAAGGTGAGGCGAGGTGGATTCAATCAATAGTGTTAGCCGTGGCTCAGTGGGCAGCACTCTCGCCTCTGAGTCAGAAGGTTCGGGGTTCACAGTCCCACTCCAGAGACTTGAGCGCAAAAATCTAGGCTGACACTCCAGTGCAGTGCTGAGGGAGTGCTGCACTGTCCGAGGTGCTGTCTTTTCGATGAGTTGTTAAACCGAGGCACCATCTGCCCTCTCAGGTTGATGTAAAAGGTCCCATGACTACTATTTCATAGAAACATAGAAGAGAGGAGCAGGAGTAGGCCATTCGGGCCCTCGAGCCTGCTCCGCCATTTAATGAGATCATGGCTGATCATCCAAACTCAGTACCCTGTCCCTGCTTTCTCCCCATATCCCTTGATCCCTTTAGCCTTAAGAAATATATTTAACTCCTTCTTGAATATATTTAATGAATTGGCCTCAACTGCCTTTTGTGGTAGAGAATTCCACAGGTTCACCACTCTCTGGGTTAAGAAATTCCTCCTTATCTCTGTCCTGAATGGCTTACCCCTTATCTTTAGACTGTGACCCCTGGTTCTGGACTCCCCCGCCAGCGGGAACATCCTTCCTGCATCTAGTCTGTCTAGTCCTGTTAGAATTTTATGAGTTTCAATGAGATCCCCTCTCATTCTTCTAAACTCCAGCGAAAAGCCCTATCGACCCAATCTCTCCTCATAATTCATTCCTGCCATCCCAGGTATCAGTCTGGTGAATCTTCGCTGTACTCCCTCCATGGCAAGAACATCCTTCCTCAGATAAGGTGACCAAAACTGCACACAATATTCAAGGTGTTGCCTCAACAAGGCCCTGTACAACTGCAGCAAGACATCCTTGCTCCTGTAGTCGAATCCTCTCGCTACGAAGGCCAACATACCATTTGCCTTCTTAACCGCCTGCTGCACCTGCATGCTTACCTTCAGCGACTGGTGCACAAGAACACCCAGGTCTCATTGCACTTTCCCTTCTCCCAATCTATTGCCGTTCAGATAATAATCTGTCTTCCTGTTTTTGCCACCAAAGTGGATAACCTCGCATTTTTCCACATTATACTGCACCTGCCATGCATTGCCCAATCACCCAACCTGTCCAAATCATACTGGAGTTTCTCGGCATCCTCCTCACAGCACACATGCCCACCCAGCTTTGTGTCGTCTGCAAACTTGGAGATATTACATCTAGTTCCCTCGTCTAGATCATTAATATATATTGTGAATAGCTGGGGTCCTAGCACCGATCCCTGCGGTACCCCACTAGTCACTGCCTGCCACTCGGAAAAAGACCCGTTTATTCCAACTTTTTGCTTCCTGTCTGCCAACTAGTTCTCTATCCAAGTCAGTACCTTATCCCCAATCCCATGTGCTTTAAATTTACACGCTAATCTCTTATGCGGGACCTTATCGAAACCCTTCTGAAAGTCCAAATACACCACATCCACTGGTTCTTCCTTGTCTATTCTACCAGTTACAGCCTCAAACAAGTCCAGTAGATTAGTCAAGCATGATTTACCTTTTGTAAATCCATGTTGACTTTGTCCGATCCTGTCACTGTTTTCCAAGTGCCCTGCTATTACATCTTTTATAATGGACTCTAGCATTTTCTCCACTACCGATGTCAGGCTTACCGGTCTATAATTTCCCGTTTTCGCTCTACCACCTTTTTTAAATAGTGGGATTACATTAGCTACCCTCCAATCCATGGGAACTGTGACAGAGTCTATAGAATTTTGGAAGTTGACCAGCAATGCATGTACTATTTCTAGGGCCACTTCTTTAAGTACCCTTGGATGTAGATTATCAGGCCCTGGGGATTTATCGGCCTTCAATCCCGTCAATTTCCCTAACACCATTTCCCTACAAATACTGATTTCATTCAGTTCCTCCCTCTCATTAGACCCTATGTTCCCCAACATCTCTGGGAGGTTATTTGTGTCCTCCTTTGTGAAGACAGAACCAAAGTATGCATTTAATTGGTCTGCCATTTCTTTGTTCCCCATTATAAATTCCCCTGATTCTGATTGCAAGGCACCTACGCTTGACTTCACCAATCTTTTTCTCTTCACATATCTATAGAAGCTTTTACAGTCAGTTTTTATGTTCCCTGAAAGCTTACTCTCATACTCTATTTTCCCCCTCTTAATTAATCCTTTTGTCCTCCTTTGCTGAATCCTAAACTGCTCCCAATCCTCAGGTTTGCTGCTTTTTCTGGCCAATTTATATGTCCTCTCCTTGGATCTTATGCTATCCCTAATTTCTCTTGTTAACCACGGTTGCGCCACCTTTTTTGTTTTATTTTTATGCCAGACAGGGATGAACAAATTCTGTACTTCATCCATCGATCTTTAAGGGTTTGCCTTTGCCTATCCACCATCAACCCTTTAAGTAACGTTCCCCAATCCATCCTATCCAACTCGCGCCTCATACCATCGTAGTTTCCTTTATTTAAATTCAGGATCCTAGTCTCTGAGTCAGCTACTTCACTCTCCATCTTAATGAAGAATTCGATCATATTATGATCGCTCCTCCCCAAGGGGCCTCGCACAACAAGATTGCTAATCAATCCTTTCTCATTACATAATACCCAGTCTATGATGGCCTGATCTCTAGTTAGTTCCTCGGCATATTGGTCTAATAAACCATCCCTTATACACTCGAGGAATTCCTCCTCCACAGTATTGTTACTAATTTGGTTAGCCTAATCTATATGTAGATTAAAGTCACCCATGATAACTGCTGTGCCCTTACTGCACGCGTCTCTAATTTCCTGTTTAATGCCATCCCCAAACTCAGCATTACTGTTTGGGGGTCTGTATACAACTCCCACTAATGTTTTCTGCCCCTTGGTATTTCTCAGCTCTACCCATACAGATTCCACATCATCAGAGCTAATGGTCCAGAAATTTGGGTCCCAGCGCGTGAGTACACACGGGATACTCACGCGTAGGCCCAACAAAAGTGCCGGTTTCGTGCATGCACTGCGCATGCGCGGGAAACCGGCACTTCCGTTCCCCTGAAAGAAGGGGTTGACAGGTGGAACGCGTGCGCCGGAGAGGCAGCTTGTGCGCATCAAACTTACGTTTTTTTTGCAGGTTTCTCCGGGAGGGTAAGTCTCCAGCAGTTACACTTTTAAAAAGCAGGTGCAAGGCCTGCTTTTAACAAGGTAAGTGGTAAATTAATTATAATTAAAACATTTTTTCCACAGGTTTATTATTTTTAAATAGTTTAAAGAAAGGTAAGTTTATTTTTAGCCCCGATAGAAAATGTAATAAATTTTTTCAAAAATTTAAATTATTGTTTAAAATAGTTATTTCATGTAATTTATAGTTATTTTAAAAAAGTGATTTTTTAAAAATTTATTTGACATTTTAGTGATGTTTTGGGGCTTATAGTATTTATAGGTTTGACCGCTCTTCCTGTCAAACTTATGAATGAAGCATTCCCTGCTACCATGGGTTCTCCATGGCCCACGTGATCCCAGGGGACGCATCACTAACTGCGCCCCTGGGATACGCAAGCACTGCGCGCCGGCAGTTGGAGGAGGCCCAGGATCGGAATCCCACGCGGGCCCACAGCTCAACAGCCGGCAAGGTAAGTGCAGGTCGGGGGCTTGCACCTGCGGGAAGCCCCCGACCCGAATTTCTGGGCCAATATCCTTCCTTACTATTGTGTTAATCTCCTCTTTAACCAGCAATGCTACCCCATCTCCTTTTCCTTTTTTCTTGTTCTTCCTGAATATTGAATGTTGATGTTGAATTCCCAGCCTTGGTCACCCTGGAGCCATGGCTCTGTAATCCCAATTATATCATATCCGTTTACATCTATTTGCGCAGCTAATTTATCCACCTTATTATGAATGCTCCTCGCGTTAAGACACAAAGCCTTCAGGCTTGTTTTTTTAACACTCTTATTCCTTTTAGAATTATTATTTACTCTGGCCCTGTTTGATTTACACACTTGATTTCTCTGCCTTCCACTTTTGCTTTTCTCCTTCCTGTCGTTTGCTTCTATCCTTGCTTCCCTTTCCTCTGTCTCCCTGCACAGGTTCCCAACCCCCTGCCATTTTAGTTTAAACCCTCCCCAACAGCACTAGCAAACACTCCCCCTAAAACATTGGTCCCGGTCCTGCCCAGGTGCAAACCATCCAGTTTGTACTGGTCCCACCTCCCCCAGAACCGGTTCCAATGTCCCAGGAATTTGAATCCCTCCCCCTTGCGCCATTCCTCTAGCCACGTATTCATCTGAAATATCCTTCTATTTCTACTCTGACTAGCATGTGGCACTGGTAGCAATCCTGAGATTACTACCTTTTGAGGTCCTATTTTTTAATTTACCTCCTAACTCCCTATATTCAGCTTTTAGGACCTCATCCCGTTTTTTACCAATATCGTTGATACCTATATGCACCAGAAAAGCTGGCTGTTCACCCTCCCCCTCCAGAATGCCCTGCAGCTGCTCCGAGACATCCTTGACCCTTGTACCAGGGAGGCAACATACCATCCTAGAGTCTCGTTTGTGGCCGCAGAAACGCCTACCTATTCCCCTTACAATAGAATCCCCTATCACTATAGCTCTCCCACTCTTTTTCCTCCCATCCTGTGCAGCAGAACCACCCATGGTGGTTTCGTAGAAGATCAGGGGAATTATCTGCTGCATTGACTTCAGTGGTGATCAAAATCGAACGGGGTGTAAATCCAGCGTTGCGCGGGCAGGTTGCGAAAAATATTCTGGTACATTTCAGTTTTCTTAATCCATAGCATTAGACTGCTGCTGTTGTCCTGCGAGGTTGTGGAGTGATCCCGTACTCGAGAAGGTTCATGTTCTCAAATCCTCGTGCCTGTCGGCTAAACAGTGAAGTATTTTTTTTCTCTTCCCGTTTTTCCAGGTGTTCGAGATGCTCCTCAGCTCTGGGGACTCCATTCTTCTAGACACTCCAACATATCCTGGCACACTGGCCTCAGTAAGAAGCGTTTAAAGCTTGTTGGAAAGAGACTGTTTAGGTTTACACTTGGGCGCACATCTGGTGCAGCGGATTGCCTGCCCCTTATCGAAACCATCCGATTTTCATTCCCTTGAAATCTGGCCGGTTTGATAACAGGCGTGTGCAATCTGTGCCTGAGTGGGCAGCACTCTCGCCCCCGACACAGAAGCTTGTGGGTTCAAGTCCCACTCTACCTGAGCACGACGTTTAGGCTGACACTCCCAGTGCAGTGCTGAGGGAGTGCTGCACTGTCGGAGGTGCCGACTGTCAGATGCGATGTTAAACCGAGGGCCCGTCCACTCTCTCAGGTGGACCCAAAAGATCCCATGGCACTTTTTCGAAGAAGAGCAGAGGAGTGCTCGCCAGTGTCCTGGCCAATATCTATCCCTCAAGCAGCATCACTGAAAGGATAGTTTATCCGGTCATCAGCTGATTGCTGTTTGTGGGAGCTAGCTGTGCGCAAATTGTCTGCCGTGTTTCCCACATTACAACAGCGACTACACTTCAAAAGTGCTTCATTGGCTGTAAAGCACTTTGAGACGTCCGGTGGCCATGAAAGGTTCTATAGAAACGCAAGTCTTTCTTCTTCTGTCTCTCTCTTTTTCTCTCTCTTTGAACAATGGTCTCAACACTCACTCCTGGGGGAGACACCACTGTCTACATCCCTCCAGTCTGAGAAACATCTGTCAACCATTACTCTCTGCCCATTTTACCGATGCTGCCACATAATGCTGTAATTTTATCAACAAGCTTCCTAATGTGGAACCTTATCAAATGCCTTTTGAAAATCCATGTTCACAATCTAGCCCATTGTTGTGCCAATAACTAGACTCTAAAGGAACACTTGGAGTTCAAGTGTGTGAGACCCACTGATACAACAATAGACACAGAAGCGTTTAAAATGCTGTCAGTTTTTATGCATTCTCAGGGTTTGGGCATCACTGGCAAGTTGCCCTGAGGTGGTGGTGGGTCATCTCCTTGAACTGCTGCAGTCTGTGTGGTGTAGCTGCTCCCTCAATGCTCTCACGGTTTGATGCTCGGTCACTTCAGAGGGCAGTTAAGGGTCAACCACGTTGTCGTGGGAGAGGAGCCACATATAGTTTGGACCGGGTAAGGACGGCAGGTTTCCTTCCCTCATGAACCAGTTGGGCTTTTGCGACAATCCGACAACTTCATGATCATTTTTACTGATACAAGCTTTTTATTTCCGCATATTAAAAACTGAATTCAAATTCTCAAACTGCCATGCTGGAATTTAAATTCCCACCAACCCAATGTTCTCTCCTCTGCTGAAAGCATTAACTCATGCCTGGTCGTGGTTCTACAGGAATGGGACTCCCTCCAGTACTGCACCCAAGCACCCAATGTCGGCAGGCTGTTTCACCATGGAAAGGGACAAAGAAACTAGGCCTGATCCTGCCCTCCCCCAACATCGACACACCCGCACTTCCCAGCACAGTTACTGTATCACGATCAGGTATAAGAACCTTGACTGATTCATATCTTATTCCCGCTCCTCACCCCCAACCTTGGGAGTCGGGGCAATTGTAGCACCACAGTGGCTGGCTGAGATCAGCTAACCGCACAGCCCAGGAATTGAATCTGAGAATCATTGTGGCTCAGGTCCATGTTAATCAGTGCACTTACTAAATGAGGCATCGGGGGGAGCTCTTATATTACTGTGACTGTGATTTCAAAGAAAACAGCAGTGGCCACTAATGAACATTATGCTCTATTGTAAGATAATAAACTTGCAGAATGGGCATATAATTGACAAATGAAGTTCAACACAGATAAATGTGAGGTATTACATTTTGGTACGAAGAATAGGGAGGTAACTTTTTACTTGGAGGGTGCGAGTCTAGGTGTGGTGGAGGAACAAAGGGATCTCGGAGTACAAATACACTAATCACCAAAAGTTGCGACACAGGTTAGCAAGGCCATAAAAAAGCAAACCAAGCACTAGGGTTTATTTCTAGAGGGATAGAATTGAAAAGTAGGGACGTTATGTTAAACCTGTATCGAACCTTGCTTAGACCACACTTAGAGTACTGCGCACAGTTCTGGTCGCCATATTATAAAAAGGATATAGAGGCACTGGAGAGGGTGCAGAGAAGATTTACAAGGATGATACCAGAAATGCGAGGGTAAACATATCAGGAAAGGATGAACAGGCTGGGTCTCTTTTCTCTTGAAAAGGGAAGGCTGAGGGGTGACCTAATCGAGGTCTTTAAAATTATGAAAGGTTTTGATAGAGTGGATACAGAAAGAAAGTTTCCACTTGTGGGGAAGAGCATAACTAGAGGCCTTCAATATAAGATAGTCACCAAGAAAGCCAATAGGGAATTCAGAAGAAACTTCTTTACCCAAAGAGTGGTGAGAATGTGGAACTCGCTACCACAGGGAGTGGTTGAAGCGAATAGTATAGATTTATTTAATGGGAGGCTAGACAAGCATATGAGGGAGAAGGGAATAGAGGGTTATGCTGATAGAGTTAGATGAGGAAAGTCGGGAGGAGGCTCGAGTGGAGCATAAACTCCGGCAAGGACTGGTTGGGCCGAATGGCCTGTTTCTGTGCTGTATATCCTATGTAATCCAATGCAATTGAATTGTAAACGCCTTGAGGAAGGAATGACCAATCAGTTAATCACCCTTGTTTTGGTACAGCTCCAACCACTAGGGTGCAAGATCCTCGGCATCGCGAGTGATCAACATGGAATGATTCCACAATCCCTGTCAGACATCCTTTCAAAGTGGAAGCCGGAGGATGCGAAGAATCCAGTCTCTGATATTCCAAGAGTTCTGTACACTATTCCAAATGGCGGAAACCCAACTGGAGCCTCCATGACTGCGAACCGGAAGAGGGAGGTGTATCAGGTAAGGCACAACAAAGAATATTGATGGACGGTAAGGTTGCCAAACTCTGCTTGGACATAGTCTTGGAGGTTTCATCGCATGACCTCCAACCGCCCCGCACAGAGAAACGGCTTCTTATTCCATCTCCCAATATTTTTATAAATGAATGAGCAAAAGTGTTTAATGAAAATGGGGGAATAACAAAGCCTTTTTTTAACGTCCCGGTGATTTCTCTCCCGGATTGCTCGTATGAGATCAGGTAAGGCACAACCAGAATATTGAGAGATGGTAAATCCAGGAGATTAATCTTAAACTTCCTGGAGACTCCAGGATAATCCTGGAGAGAGTTGGCAACACTAATAGATGTTGGTTCTACTTCACATGATGGTGCTATTTGCACACAGGCCTTGTGTTTCAAAGTCCACCAGCGTATTGATGCATGGTCCTCATTTTCTAAACCCACCCACAGCCTGGCTCCAGCTCTCTTCCCCGTTGCCCACAACCAGCCCGAACCCTCTGCTTCTCTGACTCTCCCAAGTTCTTGCTGGCTTCCTGCCCTCTCCATTCCTCCACTGAAGACCAGTTGTAAGATACCCTAGTCGTGTATACGTAGGACTAGGATCTGGTTTGATCTCATAGATGATTGAGGTTTTTGCTTTCTTTTTACTTATAAATGTCTTGTGGATTTGCGCTGTAGTTAGAAATAATGAAATGGTTAAAGTTGTTCATTCCCAGGATGCTTTCAGGTTTAATGCGTCAGGGTACAGTTTGGCTAACTCTGCTGTTTAGTTCTGCTGAAAGTGCAGGATGTGTGATTCACGTCTGTTTGATTAACCTTTGTCAATACATTGAGAAACGAGATGGGCCCAAGATAGCGATAGGAAGTGGGACAGTGGGCCAAGATGATAAACAAATTGGCATCTGGACGCTTTGGAGGAACCGTCGCATTTCTGAGGGTCTTGTTCACAATAACTGTTATCAGGACATAATGGCCGGTTGGGGGCAGGGGGCCTCCGAGGCGGGCTGGATTCCCAGGCGGCTGTGTTTCCTACAGGCCCGGCCGACCTTAACGGCAGGGCCTGATTTGCGTGTGAGGCCTCCGATTCCCACCCGCAGCCAGACACAGAGGCTGGTTGGCTGCGGACGGGTAGGCCTGCAGGTGCGAGGGGTCAGTCCGGGGGAGGGATCACAGAAAGGGGGTCAGGAATCGGCAGTTGGGGGTCGGGGAGGTTGGCAGTGGGGGATCGGGGATCACCGGGTGGGTGGCGGGGGGGGGTCGGCCGGAGCATCGGCAGGGGTGGCCGTGCGAGGGGTGCTCTAAAGTTCCAAGTGGTTGTATTTTTGTGTGTTTATTATTTTCATTTAGCTGATGTTGCTCAGCAAGTTTTCCATTGATCAAAATCACTTGTATTTGTGGACAGCATTTTGTGACATCTTGTGTGATCAGTACCAGAAAGCCTTAAAGCAAGAAGTGAAGGGTTTTGATAGAGTAGATAGGGAGAAACTGTCTCCACTGGCAGGAGGGTCGGTAACCAGAGGACACAGATTTAAGGTGATTGGCAAAGAACAGGGGTCGAAATGAGGAGAATTTTTTTATGCAGCGAGTTGTGATGATCTGGAATGCGCTGACTCAATGTTTGTCCACTAATATCAAGAGTCACTTCTAGAAAAATGTCTCAACAAAAATCAGTTTCAGATTGACATGTGAATAGAATATCCAATAAGCAAGATGCTGTCATCAGTTATAAGGACATTGGGATCGGTTCCCGAGCGGTGAACCTTGCATCAAAGTGTTCCCCGACGAATCCTCCGCCCCTTCAACTCAACTCCTCATCAAAGAACTGTCAGGAATTTCACCGTCCCCTGTCTAGGGAAGCACTAAGTACCTGAATTTGGCTCGTCAACCGGTCCTGATTATACTACCAACCCCTATTAGGATACATATAAACTGTTGAGTGAAAGAGTTCATCTCTTCTTGCTAAGTAATCAAATAAGAAGTCAGACCATGAAACCATGAACTAACGTTTCTTTATTAACTCTTCACGTTAAACAGTAAGAATATGCAGGCACTGAGGTAGATATTTGATGGAATTCATGTCTGAGGTTATTTGGATTGTTCACTTGGGTAACTTAGCATCAGATGGCTTTACTCATTACAAGTTTACTCATTACAAGTTTACTTATTACTAGTTTATATTTTACTTAAATTACTTGAATTATCTGCCTATCTCCGGCTGATGGAGCTCTTAAACTTCTCTCCACCTCTCTCTTCCTTTCCTGATCTCTTCCTTCTTGACTCTTCTGATCTGTTCCGTCCTTCTACTTTCCATGCAACTTGATTCACTTCTATGCTGAAAACATTATCTTTTCCATGTTGGATTAACAAAGCAAATTCAACAACTTGCACTGATCTACATCTTTTTAATGTAGAAGAACATTCTAATGCACTTCAGAGGCGGAATCGGACAAAAATGGATGGCAAGAAGATGATATTAGCAGGGGTGAGAGACGGGCTTTAAGGAGTTCTTAACGGAGGAGGTGGAGAGGTTTTTGAAGGAAAATCAGAGCATGGGGCCTAGATGGCTGAAGGCCTGGTCTCCAATGGTGGGACAAAGGGAGAGAAGTATACACAAAAGGCCTGAGTTAGGAACGGTGAGCTTGGGAGAGGCATTGTAGGACTGGAGGAGATTACAGAGATAGGGCGGGTGACGCCATGAAGTGTTTGTAACACCAGGATGAGAATTTTAAATTTGAGACATAGAAACATAGAGATAGGAACAGGAGTAGGCCATTCGGCCCTTCGAGCCTGCTCCGCCATTCAATGAGATCATGGCTGATCTTCGTCTGAGATCTTAGCTGATCTTACCAGTTCAGTACCCCGTCCCCGCCTTTTCTCCGTAACCCTTAATCCCCTTAGCCTTCAGAAATATATCCAATTCTCTCTTGAAAATATTTATTGAATTAGCCTTCACAGCCCTCTGTGGCAGGGAATTCCACAGGCTCACCACTCTTTGAGTGAAGAAATTCTTCCTCATCTCTGTTTTAAATGATTTGCCCGCTATTTTTAGACTGTGGCCCCTGGTTCTGTGCTCCCCTGCCATTGGAAACATTCTCTCTGAATTCAGCCTGTCCAGGCCTGCCATAATTTTATATGTTTCGATGAGATCCCCTCTCAATCTTCTAAACTCCAGTGAGTACAAGCCCAAACTATTCAATCTCTCCTCGTAGGTCATTCCCGCCATTCCAGGTATCAGCCTGGTGAATCGCCGCTGCACTCTTTCCATGGCAAGAACATCCTTCCGCAGATGGGGCGACCAAAACTGTACACAATACTCCAGATGCGCTCTCACCAGCACCTTGTACAGCTATGTTATGAGGCCGGGAGCCAATGTAGATCAGCCAAGACAACAGTGATTGGTGAGCAGGGATAGGATGTGGGCAGCAGAGTTTTGGATGAGCTGAAGTTTATGGAGGCTGGGAGCCAACCTAGGAGAGCATTGCAATGGTCGAGTCTGGAGGTGACAAAGGTGCTGGGGAGAGTTTCAGTGGCAGATGGGCTGAGGCAGGGGCAGAGGTGGGCGATGTTACGGAGGTGGAAGTAGACGACCTTTTGGGGGTCGAATAGCACTCCAGGGTTGCGAAGCCTGGTTCAGCCTGAGACAATGGGCGGGAAGGGTGATAACGGTGGTGAGGGTACAGAGTTTGTGGCAGGGAATCAAAGCCAAAATTCCTGCGATTTTTCAATTCTGCCGGTCCATTGTTTGTAGGAGGGATTCCCTTATTTGGTGATAGCTTGGGGTTAGGATTAATGTAATTGCACGTGAAGCTCTTATCAATAAGTTCCTCGTTTCTGGAGAAACGGGCCAAATTTGCTCATTAGCCACAAGACTATTTGTCGGGCCACAAATAGTAGAGTAAGACAATCTAGCTCAGAATCAGGCCGTCAGGACTATTTTTGAGGATTCCTTTCACTTTGGCCACAGTCACAAGGTTACAGGATAAGATAAAAGAGTAATTACTCTGGGTGCTTCCTCTTGTGGTCACTGAACATTAATCCTTCACCCACCCTCGCTACCCCTCGGGGTTTTGAGTTCCATTGGCCAATGGGAACCAAGATGCTAACTGAGCGATCCGTTTGCTGACCGGGCTATCTTGACCTACCCATGGTTCTCAGCATTAACCCTTTCTGATTTCCCAGAGATCTGCAGGAATGCTGGAAATTCCATGTTGAAGACACCTTGATGCCTTTTTAGGCCACTTTGGCCACAATCTCCAGTCTGAAAACTCACTCCAATTGCTGGTGGCACTTCCACATCTGAAACTGTCAGTGCTGTAAACTGAAACTGTCGTAAAATAGAGCAACGATTGATGCCTAGAAATGAAGACATTAGGAAAAACTTCCCACTGTATAAATTCGATGTGTACTTTTGTTTTTGCAGATTGCCAGAAAATACGATTTACTGATCATTGAAGATGATCCTTATTACTTTCTGCAGTTTGAAAAGGTAAAAGAAAGAAAGACTTGCATTTCTATAGCGCCTTTCACAACCTCAGGACGTCCCAAGGGGCTTTACAGCCAATGAAGTGCTTTTGAAGCATAGTCACTGTTGTAATGTAGGAAATACAGCAATCAATTTGTGCGCAGCAAGCTCCCACAAACAGCAATGAGATGTTGATTGAGGGATAAATATTGGCCAGGACACCGGGGCAATTCCCCTGCGCTCCTTTGAAATAATGCCATGGGACCTTTTACATTCACCTAAGAGGGCAGATGGGGCCTCGGTTTAATGTCTCATCTAAACGACGGCACCTCTTGACAGTGCAGCGCTCCCTCAGCACTGCAGTTGAGTGTCCGCCTAGACTTTCTGCTCAAGTCTCTGGAGTGCCACAACCTTCTGACTTCAGAGGTGAGAGTGCTACCACTAAGCGTAAATACTGTTCCTGAAATGGTGGACCTTGCAGTTGGTCGCACAGAAGCCAAAAGGTTGAATTTCCAGCTCTTAAAATGCTAGTCATTATCGGTGCAAATGCTGCGTCTTTGTGTTGGAAAGAGCAAACACAAATACAGTGTCGAGGTTATGTTACCAGTGAATCAGACAACATGAGTTTAAATCCCACCATGGCAGTTCAAGTATTTAAATTTAGTTTTAAAAATCTGGAAAGAAAAGTGCTGGTGTCAGTACAAGTGGCCATGAATTGGGGAAGGAAATCTGTCGTCCTTACCCGGTCTGGCCCATATGTGACTCCAGTCCCACAACAATGTGGTTGGCTCTGAACTGCCCTCTGAAATGGCCGAGCAAGCCAATCAGTTCAGGGCAACTAGGGATGGGCAATAAATGCCAGCCTTGCTGGAGACACCCACATCCCGAGAGTGAATCATAAAAATCAAAGCCAGAAAAGTCCCACTTTTTGATTCTCACCGTCATCATCTATATTTGAAACAACCGATGAGCTCATTGGAATTATTTAACCCAACAGCTTGAAGGAACTAAATTAAGATGCATAGTCACTTAGTCAACACCTCACCAATTGTCATTTGAACTGCATGTTGAGGCGTTCTTCCATATACTGTTAAGCTGAGCAGTTCCACATTTTGTAGAGAAAGATTCATGAATGCCATAACAAGGCTGTTGATGTTGATCCTGCAGGAACTTGTTCTAATTTGTTTCGGAGACTAATGGAACTCACTCTTTAAGCATTTAGACATGGAGGGGTTGCCGCGGTAACGAAAGCCTATGTGCATTCAGATGAAATTCTTTCTGCTGTTTTATGAAAGGCACAAACCCATTTTAAAAGGAGAAGTAATCAAAAGCGAAAATATTGGGGATGCTGGAGATCTGGAATAAAGACAGAAAATGCTGGCAAACACTCGGCAGGTTCGGCAGCCTCTGTGGAGGGAGAATCAGAATTAACAACATTTCAGGCCGGTGACCTCTCCCCAAATCAAGGATCATCGACCTGAAACGTTAACGCTCTTTCTCTCACCGTTTAAAAGAATTAGCAGGCGGAGGGCTTTCCTGCAGTGTTAATGTGCCGTTTACTAATATTAAACGGTGAGATTTACATCCCAAAGCAGTAGCTTCTTTTAAAGAAAGAAAGACTTGTATTTATATAGCGCCTTTCATGACTCAGAATGTCCCAAAGTGCTTTACAGCCAATTGAAGTGTAGTCACTGTTGTAATGTGGGGAAACACGGCAGCCAATTTGCGCACAGCAAGCTCCCACAAACAGCAATGTGATGATGACCAGATAATCTGTTTGTTAGTGATGTTGATTGAGGGATAAACATTGGCTAGGACACTGGGGAGAACTCCCCTGCTCGTCTTTGAAATAGTGCCATGTGATCTTTTACGTCCACCTGAGAGAGCAGACGGGGCCTCGGTTTAATGTCTCATCCAAAAGACAGCACCTCCCATAGAGCAGCGCTCCCTCAGTGCTGCACTGGAGTGTCAGCCTAGATTTCTATGCTCCAGTCTCTAGAGTGGGACTTGAACCCACAATCTTAGACTTGGAGGTGAGAGTGCTTCCCGCTGACCCACAGCAGACACACCATGAAAGGGCTTCAAATTGTTCTTCTGTATAAACAACTGATTGTGGCTCTCTTGTGTTTTTCATTTGATTTGCAGCCTTGGGCTCCATCTTTCCTTTCTTTGGATGTTGATGGGAGAGTCATGAGGGCAGACTCCTTCTCCAAGGTCCTGTCTTCAGGGTAAGGATGCTGTCTTGCTTTTGAGGTTTATTGAAGGGTAGGTAGCTGGGCAGCCTGCACTGGCACTGCCTTCTGCCCAGTGAAAAGAAGCTCCAGTCTACAGCCAGTTAGATTTTAATGTGGAGATCATGAGCGGGGAACATGGGCTCTCTCCTGATTTGAGATGATCCCTCGTTACGTTCACATTGTTCCCAAGCCAGCAAGTGGGAACTCCTTAACCTTAGCATTCCATGAGGCTGGAGCTGCGCTACACCAGAAAAAGAACTTGCATTTAGATAGTGCCTGTCACAGCCTCGGGAGACATGGCAGCCAATTTGCGCACAGCAAGGCCCCACAAACAGCAATCAGATAATGATCAGATAATATTGATTTTTTTTTTTAAGTGACGTTGGTTGAGGGATCAATATTGGCCAGGAGACCGGGCAAAACTCACCAGCTCTTCTTCGAAATAGTATCTTTTGCGTCCAGCTGAGAGGGCAAACGGGGCCTAGGTTTAACCTCTCATCTGAAAGACGCCACCGCCGACAGTGCGGCACACGCTCAGTGCTGCACTTGGAGTGTCAGCCTAGATTATGTGCTCAAACCCACAACCTCTGACTCAGTGTCTAGAGTGCGACCACTGAGCCACAGCTGACACCCACTGCAGACTGTCTCGGACTGACAACTTGCGATGCGCAGTGCGGAGCTGCCTGATAGGAGCTAGGCCGCTATAAGAAGCTCCCGTCTACAGCCAGTTAGATTTTAATGTGAAGAGCACGAGCGGCTCTCTCCTGACTTGAGACGATTCCTCGTTACGTTCAAAGACCATCCAGTGGACATCCTCAGTGCTCTACTGCCGGACCGGGAGCCAATGTAGGTCAGTGAGCACAGGGGTGATGGGTGAATGGGACTTTGCGCAAAGGGAAGAATAGGTCTGCATGACTTGCCAGAAGGGTACATTACCTCGAAAGATGTCTTGTAGGAGATATTGTGCAAGAGCCTCTACTTCATTGTACTCTACCAAATCAGGTACTTTATCCAATCTTTATTTTCAGGATCTTGATCACCTTAAAGTTGAATGTTTCTTTTCACATAACTTGAGAATTGGTGTCTTTCACTTTAGAATCTGCTCAAACCAAGGCTAGAAAAGTCAATTGAGTCCCGTTCTACCTGTAATAATCAGTATAGAATTTGATGGGAAATAAAGCTGCATTGATTACTGTGATAATGGACCAACGCTCCAATCTCTTAGGGGCATGAGGTTGAATCTCACCTCTGCCAAGTGATGTTGTGACTCGAATATTTGCTTTCCATTTGTGCTTGACTCAGTCGATGGCGAAGATTTTGGGTTGGAACCCCTCACTGGGACTTGGTTTGATAATCTGAGCTCACAAGCCAACAACAACAACTTGCATTTATGCAGCACTTTTAATGTAGTGAAAGGTCCCAAGGCCTTTAACAGGAGCGGTTATCAAATAAAACCTGACACCGAGCCACATGAGATATTAGGGCAGGTGACCAAAAGCTTAGTCAAAGAGGTAGGTTTTAAGGAGCGTCTTAAATCCAGTAGAGTACTGAGGGAGTGCTACATCTTCAGAGCTGCCACTCCTTGTATGAGGTGTTAAACTGCCTGTTATTCAGCATTCTTCGGGATCCTGAAGGGATGAGATCAAATGGGCCTTATTCACCCAACCCCATCTCATGGTTTAAAATGTGCATTTTATTGTTGTCTCTTAACTTGTCATTGTATGGAGAATGTAAATCTCTGAGAGAGCCATTTCTTTCATATCTCACAAAGGTGCCTGGATTACACCGGGTGGCTCAGATTGGGACTTTAACATAGTGGAAGCTTCAACACTACGTGTCCTGTCCTCATCCACCGTGTCACAGATTTCGGACATTTCAAAGAACAATGGTTTCTGTTGGAACAGCTGTTAGAATACAAGGTCAAACCCGTTTAAATAATCATCCTCAACACCAGTTGGTGAAGTTCGGGAGTAAGAGACTTAGTCAGGGTAGTTTTGGGGAGGAGCTCAACGTGGACTTTGATGTACGCCATTCTTGATGAAGAAATGGAGCCACGTTCATTGAGCTGCTTCAGCTGAAGAACGCAACCTTCCCCGTCCATAAAAACACAAATTTAAAAATAGGCAGCAAGTATTTGAAGCCTCTGATCTTGTTCTGTGTTTAAATAGGCTGAGGATCGGATTCCTAACTGGGCCCAAGCCTCTCATCGACCGAATCGTTCTACATATCCAAGTGTCCACGATGCACACCAGCACCTTCACACAGGTGAGTAAGTTTGCTTCTGGCTAACATCAAGCTTAAGCCAAAGGTGTAAACCTTTAACTATCACCGTCGGCCGGAAGGGAACAGATCGAACACCCGTTACTTATTTTTACATTTCTAACACTTAATTCTCAGATAATATGGGTTGAAATCGGACTCTATAGTATTAGTCTCGAACACGTTTGTGTGAAATTTCTTTTAACAAAGACATTGACCCATTTTACTTTAAAGGGATTGATAATTTGATTAAATGGTGGAGGGAGGGATTTCATACGGCTATGTTAATGAGTCCATTGCAAACCACATCTGAATAAGGACAAGAAAACCATCGAACCAGTCCCATCCCAGCATGGCGTGACTTTCACACACATCATTTTGCCCCCTTTCCCCCAGCACTCCCACCCACAGTCAGGGGATCAAGGAACTTAAAGCAAAATAGTAAAATATTTTACAGGCACATCAATAAAAAAAGAAAGGTTGGTATGGGAATAGGGCCATTAAGGGGTAGACAGGATAATACCACAGGTAACGATAGAGAGATGGCAGAAATATGAAATAATTATTTTGCTTCAGTATTTACCAGGGAGTTAGAACAGGTGGACATGACATTGGAGAATGAGATTAGTAATGATATAAGTGCATTTAAAATAAAAGAGGGGATATATTAAATAAACTAATCAGATTCATAGAGGAATTTTTTGAGGATGTAACTGGTAAAATAGATAAGGGAGAACCAGTGGATGTGGTGTATTTGGACTTTCAGAAGGCTTTCGATAAGGTCCCGCATAAGAGATTAGCGTGTAAAGTTAAAGCACATGGGATTGGGGGTAAGATACTGACTTGGATAAAGAACCGGTTGGCAGACAGAAAGCAAAGAGTTGGAATAAACGGGTCTTTTTCCGAGTGACAGGCAGTGACTAGTGGGGTACCGCAGGAATCGGTCCTAGGACCCCAGCTATTCACAATATATATAAATGATCTAGATGAGGGAACTAGATGTAATATCTCCAAGTTTGCAGACAACACAAAGCTAGGTGGCCGTGTGTGCTGTGAGGAGGATGCCGAGAAACTCCAGTATGATTTGGACAGGTTGGGTGATTGGGCAGAAGCATGGCAGATGCAGTATAATGTGGATAAATGCGAGGTTATCCACTTTGGTGTCAAAAACAGGAAGGCAGATTATTATCTGAATGGCAATAGATTGGGAGAAGGGGAAGTGCAACGAGACCTGGGTGTCCTTGTGCACCAGTCGCTGAAGGTAAGCATGCAGGTGCAGCAGGCGGTTAAGAAGGCAAATGGTATGTTGGCCTTCGTAGCGAGAGGGTTCGAGTGCAAGAACAAGGATGTCCTGCTGCAGTTGTACAGGGCCTTGGTGAGACCACACCTTGAGTATTGTGTGCAGTTTTGGTTACCTTATCTGAGGAAGGATGTTCTTGCCATGAAGGAAGTGCAGCGAAGATTCACCAGACTGATACCTGGGATGGCAGGAATAACGTATGAGGAGAGATTGGGTCGATTGGGCTTGTACTCGCTGGAGTTTAGAAGAATGAGAGGGGATTTCATTGAAACTTATAAAATTCTAACAGGACTGGACAGACTGGATGCAGGAAGGATGTTCCCGGTGACCGGGGAGTCCAGAACCAGGGGTCACAGTCTAAGGATAAGGGGTAAGCCATTTAGGACAGAGATGAGGAGGAATTTCTTCACCCAGAGAGTGGTGAACCTGTGGAATTCTCTACCACAGAAGGCAGTGGAGGCCAATTCATTAAATATATTCAAGAAGGAGTTGGATATATTTCTTAAGGCTAAAGGGATCAAGGGATATGGGGAGAAGGCAGGTACAGGGTACTGAATTTGGATGATCAGCCATGATCTCATTGAATGGCAGAGCAGGCTCAAGGGGCTGAATGGCCTGCTCCTGCTCCTATCTTCTATGTTTCTATAAAACCCCTGGTCTGGATAAATTGCATCCACGCACTTTAATAGAATCTAGGGAAGAGATAGCAGAGGCATTACTACACATCTATCTGTCTTATCTTATGTATATATAAAAAAAGGATACTTCTGTCTGTCATTCCGTCTGTCTTTCTGTCTGTCTGTCTTGAATTAACTCAAAAGTTATAGAGCGTACCTACACGTGCGTTACGTCGAAAGAAAGCTGACGATTCCAGAACCGTCCTAAGTGTATTTACGTTTCGGCCGGACAAAAATTGCGCCCGCGGTATCCAAAAAACGTTCAACATTCCGCTCATTATCCGCTCAGCAGCGAGTGACGTCGAGGTCGACCAATCGTACGGCGGGTTCCTGGCGCGTGCGGCCGGGCCCTCCTACGGTCGAGTGACTGGACGATTGACCAATCCTACGCTTCGGTGACCTGACGGTCCACCAATCGGTGCCTGTGTGGGCGGGCCTTATCGTTCTGAACCGAGGTGAGTCGCCGCCATCTTGATTCCAAACTTTTCATTTCTTTTTCCCGCTTTCTGCGTCTTTAAAAAAAAAAGTTCCTTTTAAAACAGAAATTCTTTTTTAAAAAAGTTAATTACTTTCAGAAATTGTTTTAAAAAAAAGTTAATTACTTTCTAAATCTTTTATCTAATCTCATTAATTTTCCTACCTTTCCCCGTTTTTGCAGGTAGGCCTCTAAGCCTGGGCGTCTGTTGCCAGCCATGCTGGACCCTAGGCAATTGTTTTGTGGCAAGCTCCTCCCACCCCTCACCCCCCCCGCTTCGGTCTCCCCCATCACGTGATGGTTGACCAATCCTATGGCGTGTGTGGGCGGGGCCTGATGCTTAATAAGACAGAATAAATAAAAGTTACTTCAGTCTTCGCGAGCACTGGAGTGACTCGCCCCCCCTCCCCTCGCCCCCCCCTCCCCTCGCCCCCCTCCCCTCGCCCCCCCTCCCCTCGCCCCCCCTCCCCTCGCCCCCCCTCCCCTCGCCCCCCCTCCCCTCGCCCCCCCTCCCCTCGCCCCCCTCCCCTCGCCCCCCCTCCCCTCGCCCCCCCTCCCCTCGCCCCCCCTCCCCTCGCCCCCCCTCCCCTCGCCCCCCCGCCCTCCCCCTCCCCCCTCTCATCCCCCCTCTCGCTCCCCCTCCCCCCTCTCGCTCCCCCTCCCCCCTCTCGCTCCCCCTCCCCCCTCTCGCTCCCCCTCCCCCCTCTCGCTCCCCCTCCCCCCTCTCGCTCCCCCTCCCCCCTCTCGCTCCCCCTCCCCCCTCTCGCTCCCCCTCCCCCCCTCGCTCCCCCTCCCCCCTCTCGCTCCCCCTCCCCCCTCTCGCTCCCCCTCCCCCCTCTCGCTCCCCCTCCCCCTCCCCCCTTCTCGCTCCCCCTCCCCCCTTCTCGCTCCCCCTCCCCCCTTCTCGCTCCCCCTCCCCCCTTCTCGCCCCCCCTCTCGCTCCCCCCCCCCTCTCGCTCCCCCTCCCCCCCTCTCGCTCCCCCTCCCCCCCTCGCTCCCCCTCCCCCCTCTCGCTCCTCCCCCCTCTCGCTCCTCCCCCTCTCGCTCCTCACCCCCCTCGCTCCTCCCCCCCTCGCTCCTCCCCCCTCTCGCTCCTCCCCCCCTCTCGCTCCTCCCCCCTCTCGCTCCTCCCCCCTCTCGCTCCTCCCCCCCCTCGCTCCTCCCCCCTCGCTCCTCCCCCCCTCTCGCTCCTCCCCCCCTCTCGCTCCTCCCCCCTCTCGCTCCTCCCCCCCTCTCGCTCCTCCCCCTCTCGCTCCTCCCCCCCTCTCGCTCCTCCCCCCCTCTCGCTCCTCCCCCCCTCTCCCTCCTCCCCCCCTCTTCCCCCCAGTCGCTCTCTCTCTTCCCCCCAGTTGCTATCTCTCTCTCCCCCCCCCCCCCCCAGTCGCTCTCTCTTCCAACAACAACATGCCCTCGAAAAAGCCTAGGCACCGCCGGGCACTCTAGCTAGTATTTAATAATTCGTTAAAAAAAGGTGTAGTGCCAGAGGACTGGCGGATAGATAACGTAATACCTTTATTTAAGAAGGGGGATAGAACATGTCCAGGGACTTATAGACCAGTCAGCTTAACATCGGTGGTAGGAAAAATAATGGAATCCCGACTAAAGAAGAAACTAGAAGAACATTTAGAAACCAAAAACATAGTACAGGTAGACTATCCTTTATCCGAAAACCTCGGGACCAGCCGTGTTTCGGTTTTCGGAGAATTTCGGATTTCGGAAGGTGGGTCGGCGGGGGTCGGCGGGGGGTCGTGCGCACGACTTACGCTGACGCGCAGCGTAAATCGTGCGCACGACCCCCCGCCGACCCCCCCGCCGGCCCCGACGCCCCGACCCCCGCCGACCCCACCCCCGCGGACCCCCACCGGCCCCGACCCCCCCACTGACCCGCCGGCCCCGACACCCCCGCCGGCCCCGACCCCCCCGCCGACCCCCCCGCCGGCCCCGACCCCCCCGCCGACCCCGACCCCTGCCGACTTGGGGTCCGCGGGGGGGTCGGCGGGGGTCGGGGCCGGCGGGGGCCGGCGGGGGGTCGTGCGCACGACTTACGCTGACGCTCAGCGTAAGTCGGCGGGGGTCGGGGTCGGCGTGGGGGTCGGGGCCGGCGGGGGGCGGCGGGGGGGTCGGCTGGGGTCGGGGCCAGCGGGGGTCCGAGGGGGTCCGCGGGGGGTCGTGCGCATGACTTACGCTGACCCTCTGCTCAGCGTAAGTCGTGCGCACGACTTACGCTGAACGAAAAAACCTTCGGTTTTTAGAGGGTTTCGGTTTTTGGAAGTTCGGATAAAGGGTAGTCTACCTGTAATGAATAGTCAGCATGGATTTCAAAAGGGAAAGTCTTGCTTGACCAACCTCATTGAATTTTTTGAAGAGGTAACAGAGAGAGTAGACAATGGTAATGCAGTAGATGTCATTTATCTAGATTTTCAAATGCCTTCAATAAGGTACCCCATAATAGACTGACGAATAAGGTCAGAGAATCCGGAGTCAGGGGACAAGTAGCAGAATGGATAGCTAGCTGGCTTCAAGACAGAAAGCAGAGAGTAGGGGTAAAAGCTAGCTATTCACAGTGGCAGAGGGTGGGTAGTGGTGTTCCACAAGGATCAATGCCGGGACCATTTTTGTTCACAATTTACATCAACGATTTAGACTTTGGAATAAAAAACACAATTTCTAAATTTGCGGATGACACCAAATTGTGGGGGATAGTCAATACTGAGGAGGACTGCAACAAATTACAGGAGGACATGGATAAACTTGCAGAATGGGCAAATAATTGGCAAATGAAGTTCAACACAACTAAATGTGAGGTATTGCATTTTGGTAGGAAGAATAGGGAGGTCACTTATCACTTGGAAGGCGCGAGTCTAGGTGTGGTGGAGGAACAAAGGGATCTCGGAGTACAAATACACAAATCACTAAAAGTTGCGACACAGGTTAGCAAGGCCATAAAAAAAGCAAACCAAGCACTAGGGTTTATCTCTAGAGGGATAGAATTGAAAAGTAGGGAAGTTATGCTAAACCTGTATCAAACCTTGGTTAGACTACACTTCGAGTACTGCGTACAGTTCTAGTAGCCATATTACAAAAAGGATATAGAGGCACTGGAGAGGGTGCAGAGAAGATTTACAAAGATGATACCAGAAATGCGAGGGTATACATATTAGGAAAGGATGAACAGGCTGGGTCTCTTTTCTCTTGAAAAGAGAAGGCTGAGGGGTGACCTAATAGAGGTCTTTAATATTATGAACGGTTTTGATAAAGTGGATGCAGAGAGAGTGTTTCCACTTGTGGGGAAGAGCAAAATTGGAAGCATAGAAACATAGATAGGAGCAGGAGTAGGCCATTCGGCCCCTCGAGCCTGCTCCGCCATTCAATGAGATCATCCAAATTCAGTACCCGGTCCCTGCTTTCGCCCCATACCCCTTGATCCCTTTAGCCTTCAGAAATATATCCAACTCCTTCTTGAATATATTTAATGTATTGGCCTCTACTGCCTTCTTTGGCAGAGAATTCCACAGGTTCACCACTCTCTGGGTGAAGAAATTCCTCCTCATTTCTGTCCTAAATGGCTTACCCCTTATCCTTAGACTGTGACCCCTGGTTCTGGACTCCCCGACCATCGGGAACATCCTTCCAGCATCTAGCCTGTCTAGTCCTGTTAGAATTTTATAAGTTTCGATGAGATCCCCTCTCATTCTTCTAAACCCTAGCGAGTACAAGCCCAATCGACCCAATCTCTCCTCATACGTCATTCCTGCCATCCCAGGTATCAGCCTGGTGAATCTTCGCTGCACTCCTTCCATGGCAAGAACACCCTTCCTCAGATAAGGTGACCAAAACTGCACACAATACTCAAGATGTGGCCTCACCAAGGCCCTGTACAACTGCAGCAAGACATCCTTGTTCCTGTACTCAAACCCTCTCGCTACGAAGGCCAACATACCATTTGCCTTCTTAACCGCCTGCTGCACCTGCATGCTTACCTTCAGCGACTGGTGCACAAGGACACCCAGGTCTCGTTGCACTTCCCCTTTTCCCAATCTATTGCCATTCAGATAATAATCTGCCTTCCTGTTTTTGCCACCAAAGTGGATAACCTCACATTTATCCACATTTCTTGCATCTGCCATGCTTCTGCCCAATCACCTAACCTGTCCAGATCATCCTGGAGTTTCTCGGCATCCTCCTCACAGCACACACGCCCACCCAGCTTTGTGTCGTCTGCAAATTTGGAGATATTGGGCAGGCACGGTGGCATAGTGGTTAGCACTATTGCCTCACAGCACCAGGGACCCGGGTTCGAATCCGGCCTCGGGCGACTGTCTGTGTGGAGTTTGCACATTCTCCCCGTGTTTGCGTGGGTTTCCTCCTGGTGCTCCGGTTTCCTCCCACAGTCCAAAGATGTGCGGGTTAGGTTGATTGGCTATGATAAATTGACCCTTAGTGTTAGGGGGATTAAATATGTGGGGTTACGGGGATCGGGTGGGATATGTGTCGGTGCAGGCTCGATGGGCCGAAATGGCCTCTATCTGCACTGTGGGGTTTCTGTGATATTACATCTAGTTCCCTTGTCTAGATCATTAATGTATATTGTGAATAGCTGGGGTCCAAGGACCGATCCCTGCGGTACCCCACTAGTCACTGCCTGCCATTCGGAAAAAGACCTGTTTGATCCAACTCTTTGCTTTCTGTCTGCCAACCAGTTCTCTATCCAAGTCAATACCTTGCCCCCAATCCCATGCGCTTTAACTTTACACGCTAATCTCTTATGCGGGACCTTATCGAAAGCCTTCTGAAAGTCCAAATACACCGCATCCACTGGTTCTCCCTTATCTATTTTACCAGTTACATCCTCAAAAAATTCCAGTAGATTAGTCAAGCACGATTTACCTTTTGTAAGTCCATGTTGACTTTGTCCGATCCTGTCACTGTTTTCCAAGTGCTCTGCCATTACATCTTTTATAATGGACTCTAGCATTTTCCCCACTACCGATGTCAGGCTTACCGGTCTGTAATTCCCCGTTTTCTCTCTACCACCTTTTTTGAATAGCGGGGTAACAATAGCTACCCTCCAATCCATGGGTACTGTTCCAGATTCTATCGAATGTTGGAAGATGATCAGCAATGCATCTACTATTTCTAGGGCCACTTCCTTAAGCACCCTAGGATGTAGATTATTAGGCCCTGGGGATTTATCGGCCTTCAATCCCATCAATTTCCCCAACACCATTTCCCTACAAATACTGATTCTTTCAGTTCCTCCCTTTCATCAGACCCTATGTTCCCCGACATCTCTGGGAGGTTATTTGTGTCCTCCTTTGTGAAGACTGAACCAAAATATGTATTTAATTGGTCTGCCATTTCTTTGTTCCCCATTATAAATTCCCCTGATTCTGACTGCAAGTGACCTACGCTTGACTTCACCAATCTTTTTCTCTTCACATATCTATAAAAGGTTTTACAGTCAGTTTTTATGTTACCTGCAAGCTTACTCTCATATTCTATTTTCCCTTTCTTAATTAATCCCTTTGTGCTCCTTTGTTGAATCCTAAACTGCTCCCAATCCTCAGGTTTACTGCTTTTTCTGGCCAATTTATATGTCCTCTCCTTGGATCAATATAAGATAGTCACCAAGAAATCCAATAGGGAATTCAGCAGAAAATTCTTTACCCAAAGAGTGGTGAGAATGTGGAACTCGCTACCACAGGGAGCAGTTGAAGCGAATAGTATAGATGAATTTAAGGGGAGGCTAGACAAGCATATGAGCGAGAAGGGAATAGCGGATTATGCTGATAGATTTTAATGAGGAAAGGCAGGAGGAGGCTCGAGTGCAGCATAAACACCAGCATGGACTGGTTGGGCCGAATGGCCTGTTTCTGTGCCGTGTATCCTATGGAATTCCATGCACTGCACTGGAGTGACAGCCTGGATTTTTGTGCTCAAGTCTCTGGAGTGGGACTTGAACCCACAGCCTTCTGACTCAGAGAGGAGAGTGCTACTCACTGAGCCACGACTATCACTTCAGAGTAACTTAATTGAAGGACACCTCGGGTATATTGAGGGAATTATATTGCATCGCTAGGTAGTATTTGTCAAACAATTAAGAGCTGAGCATTTGTTTTATTAATCGACTTTAACATCATCACAGCTCTGTGACTCGACCTGTTCTGTAACAAATGAATGTGGAAAGGAAGGAAAACTTTCCAGAGTCTGTGCGTGAAGACTAAACTCTTAATCGGCTTTCCAAAAAGAAGCAGGTGCCAAGACTCAATGATTGATTTCACAATCAGATCAGTGGATCGGTCGTGTAAACGGCACTCGCCCTTTCTATCAGACCTACGCTGTATCGCTTCCATTTAAATCACGTTTGGCCCGACTACCATCCTTAATCAAAAATCTAAGCCGCACGTTCTTGGTCCTATTCTCGGCCTTGCTCCTGCTCCATCAGGGTGTGACTGGTCTTCACCGGCCTATCGTCACTCATTCAGACCAATGTCCATCGGTTCTATTTATAACGGGAAACATTAATGAGGGGGGTTTGCGGAGGCAATTTTTAACCTAAACCCGCCCGTCGGGTAACTGACTGGACTGTTTGAAGTCAACAGCAGGTAATATTGGGCGGGATGTAAAACCGGCGTTCCACCCGATCCCTTGGGATTCCCGCCCGGCCAGTGTGTCAACTAAAGTTGCACAGAGAAGTCAAACCTTGTTTTCAACTCTTGGTGTTGCTGCTTACTTAAGTCTGACAACGTGCGTGTAGTTAATATATGTTCTATTTCAGCTCATGGTTGTGCAGCTACTTCAACAATGGGGACAAAATGGCTTCCTGGAGCATGTTGACAGGTAAAGAGTACAACGTAACATCTGCCTTTTCTCTCTCTCTCTCTCTCTCTCTAAGGAATGGGATATGACCAGTGAATTAGTCGGGGGTTTATATTTCATTCCCCTTTCTTCTAGCTTTTAGAGGCTGAGATTGTTCTCCTTAGAGCAGAGAAGGTTAAGGGGAGATTTGATAGAGGCGTTCAAAATCATGAAGGGTTTTGATAGAGTAATTAAGGAGACACTGTTTCCAGTGGTAGAAGGGTCGATAATCAGAGGACACAGATTCAAGATAATTGACAAAGAACCAGAGGCGACATGAGGAATAATTAGTTTATGCAGCGAGTTGTTGTGATCTAGAATGCACTGACTGAAAGGGCGGTGGAAGCAGATTCTTTCAAAAATGAATTGGAGAAATACTTAGATGGGAAGGCCTGTGTGTGTCGTAGAAGAAGATAAGAGGTACTTTTGAGAGAACTTAAAAGAATAGCTTCATTCTCTGTACAACAGATGCCAACATATCACTGGCATCAGTGACTGACCTGAATTGTTCTTTCTCCATTCTGTTTACGGCAGAGTGGTGGCGTTTTACAGCAAGCAGCGGGACGCCATGCAGTCGTCTGCGGAAAGGTGGCTGAAAGGTAAAGCTTGCAAAGTTAAACTATCATCACTCAAACCACCCTGAACATCAGCATCACGTTGCATTGCTACAGCTCCTTCAATGTAGAAAAAGGTCCCACAGAGGTGGAATCAAAAACAAAAATAGAGGATTCAAAGAAGAGAATAAAATTCAGAGTTACATCTGCTGCTGAACAATCGGCATCACCTTAGCTGGATCCACCTTCTTCCACTTCCAGAGCATTTCCCACTTGCACTTCCACCACCTTAAACATTCACTCCCTCCACCACCGGCGCACCGTGGCTGCAGTGTGTACCATCTACAAGATGCACTGCAGCAACTCGCCAAGGCATCTTCGACAGCACCTCCCAAAACCCACGACCTCCAACATCTAGAAGGACAAGGGCAGCAGGCGCATGGGAACACCACCACCTCCAAGTTCCCCTCCATGTCAGACACGCACCATCCCGACTTGGACATTGATGCGCCATCAATTACTCAAAAGACTGAGGTTAAGCGAGTAACAACCAGGCTTTTATTAACTAAAGAATGAAGGTCTAGTCTCGAGTGGTCGACCCGTCCAGAATACTAAGGGACTGGGAGGTAGTCACTTATATACCTGGAATAGTGGGAGGAGTCAGCCGAGGCATGTCCAGACCTGTACCTAGTGGAATACACATACACATACAGACAGGTATAACAGTGGTTTACCACATTCACCCCTTGTTTAAAAATGAGTCCAGCGGGGTGAAGTGTATTTAAAAGTTCGTGTATTGGAGTCTCTCCGGAGGTCTTGTCTGCCGCTGTGATCGACGTGGCGACGGCAGGGGTGGTGGAGCTTCCGGCGTCGCGTCCCGTGTAGGCTGGGGCACTGGAGTGTAGTCCCCGTGGGTGACGGTCCAAGGCGAGCCGGCTGCTGGGGTTGGATATCGGGTCGTGGGGGGGGGGGGGGGGTGGTGGTAATGGGTAGTGGGTTACAGCGGTCCCCGAGGGTGTGAGGTCTCGTATGGAGACTATGTCCTCCCGCCCGTCCGGGTACGCAATGTAAGCGTACTGGGGGTTGGCGTGGAGGAGGTCGACCCTCTCGACCAGGGGGTCCGTTTTATTGGTCCTCACGTGTCTTCTCAGTAGTACCGGCCCTGGGGATGTCAGCCATGGCGGTAACACTGTCCCCGATGTGGACTTCCTTGGGAAGACAAACATTTTCTCGTGAGGGGTGGCATTGGTGGCAGTGCAGAGCAGTGACCGAATCGAGTGGAGCGCATCGGGGAGCACCTCCTGCCAGCGGGAGGTCAGAAGGCCCCTAGACTTTAAGGCTAGTAGGGCGGCCTTCCAAACTGTTGCATTCTCTCTTTCCACCTGTCCGTTCCCCCGGGGGTTGTAACTGGTGGTCCTGCTTGTGGCTATACCCCTAGCGAGCAGGTACTGGCGGAGTTCGTCGCTCATAAACGATGAGCCCCGGTCGCTATGGATATAGCTGGGGAAACCGAACAGGGTGAAGAGGCTGTTCAGACATTTAATGACCGTGGCACTGGTCATGTCCGGGCAGGGGATAGCGAACGGGAAACGGGAGTACTCGTCAATGATGTTGAGGAAGTACACATTGCGGTCGGAGGAGGGGAGAGGCCCTTTAAAATCGACGCTCAGGCGTTCGAAAGGGCGAGTGGCTTTTATCAGGTGGGCTCTTGTCTGGTCTATAAAAGTGCGGTTTGCACTCAGCGCAGACTTGGCAGTTCTTGGTCATGGTCCTGACCTCCTCGATGGAGTAAGGCAGGTTGCGGGCCTTGATGAAGTGGAAGAACCTGGTGACCCCGGGTGGCAGAGGTCATTGTGGAGGGCCCTCAGCCTATCGATCTGCGCGCTGGCGCAGGTGCCACGCGATAGGGCATCTGGGGGTTCATTGAGCTTCCCAGGCCGGTACAAGATCTCGTAATTGTAGGTGGAAAGTTCGATTCTCCACCTCAAGATCTTGTCATTTTTGATTTTGCCCCTCTGCTTGTTGTTGAACATAAAAACAACTGAACGCTGGTCAGTGAGCAGGGTAAATCGTTTTCCGGCCAGGTAGTGCCTCCAATGACGCACAGCCTCCACAATGGCCTGGGCCTCCTTCTCGACTGCGGAGTGTCTGGTCTCCGGGCCCTGGAGGGTTCGTGAGAAGAATGCCACAGGTCTTCCCGCCTGATTAAGGGTGGCGGCCAGAGCGAAGTCGGACGCACCGCTTTCCACCTGGAAGGAGATGGATTCGTCCACTGCGTGCATGGTGGCTTTGGCAATGTCCTCCTTGATACGGTGGAAGGCCGAGCGGGCCTCTGCCATCAGGGGAAAAGAGGTGGATTTGATCAGCGGACGGGCTTTGTCTGCATAGTAGGGGACCCACTGGGCGTAGTAGGAAGAAAACCCTAGGCACCTCTTCAGAGCTTTTAGGCAGTGGGGCAGTGGGAGTTCCATAAGGGGACGCATCCGGTCCGGGTCGGGACCGATGACCCCGTGTTCCACAACACAGCCAAGGATGGCGAGGCGGTCTGTGCGGAATATGCACTTCTCCTTGTTATATGTCAGGTTCAGGAGTTGGGCGGTGCGGAGGAATTTCTCGAGGTTTGCGTCATGGTCCTGCAAGTCATGGCCGCAGATGGTCACATTGTCTAGGTAAGGGAAAGTGGCCTGCAGCGCGTTTTGATCGACCATCCGGTCCATCTCCCTTTGGAAGACGGAGACCCCGTTGGTAAAGCCAAAGGGAACCCAAGGAAGTGATAGAGGCGGCCGTTTGCCTCAAAAGCAGTATACTGGCGGTCTTCGGGGCGGATGGGGAGCTGGTGGTACGCTGATTTCAGGTCAATGGTCGAAAAGACGCGGTACTGCGCGATCTGGTTGACCATATCAGCTATGCGGGGGAGTGGGTAGGCGTCCAGCAGGGTGTAGCGGTTTATTGTTTGGCTGTAGTCGATGACAGGCATTGTTTCTCGCCGGTCTTAACGACCACAACCTGGGCTCGCCAGGGGCTGGAGCTGCCCTCAATAATCCCCTCCTTCAGGAGCCGCTCCACTTCGGTTTTGATGAAAACCCTGTCCCCGGCACTGTATCGCCTGCTCTTTGTGGCGATGGGCTTACAGTCGGGGGTGAGGTTAGCAAACAGTGGGGGGGGTGGGACTCTGAGTGTGGAGAGGTTGCATCTGGTGCGCGGCGGGCAATTTGGTGGCTGCTGGCTGCGGACTGTGAGTGGGGGGAGGGGGCCACCGTACGCCATCGTAACGCTTTTGAGGTGGCACTGGAAGTCCAACCCCAGTAGAACGGCAGCGCAAAGTTGGGGCAGGACCAGGAGTTTAAAATTATTGAACGCAGTCCCGTCTACTACTAGTGTCACCACGCAGTAGCCGCCAATGTCCGCTGACTGGGACTCGGCGGCCATAGAAATCCGCTGGTGCGCAGGCAGGACTGGGAGAGAGCAACGCCGCACCGTGTCGGGGTGGATGATGCTCTCTGTGCTCCCGGAGTCAAAAAGGCAGTTTATTGCATGGCCGTTTACCTTAACGTCCATTTTGGACCGAGCTAGTTGGTGCGGTCTCGTTTGGTCCAGCGTAACAGAGGCTAGCGTAGGGGTCGGTGTGTCGCTGCGGGTATCAGATGGGGGGGGTTTGGCGGCCTGCTGCGTCCCGGCTGGTGTCCAAGATGGCAGCGTCCATGATTCCCATGTGGCTGGAGTCGTCCAAGATGGCTGCTGCTGCGGTGGTTCGCACATGGCTGGGGAGGCCCAAGATGGCGGCCCACACACGGCGCTGTTGGGGGCCCAAGATGGCGGCTCGCACGGCCCACACGCGGCGCTGCTGGCGTTCGGGGTGGCTTTGGCCTTGCAGACGCTAGCGTAGTGTCCCTTTTTCCCGCAGCCCGAGCAGGTCGCATTCTTCACCGGGCAGCGTGCTCTGGGTTGTTTGGCCTGGCCACAGAAGTAGCATTTCTGGCCTTGGGATACTGCTGCCTGGCTTTGGGACACTGCTGCGGTTGTTGGGCTGTGGCTGGGGTGGCACGGTGCTATGGGGCTGTCCTACCGTGTCCCAGGTTGTCGTTCCCCGCGGCGTCCACGGTGCAGAGGAGTAGGCATCCATGCCCCGGTAGGCTGCGTCCAGCGTTAGTGCGATTTCGGAGGCTTTGTCGAGGGTGAGGTCACTCTGCTCCAGCAGTCGCTGTCGGGTGTAGTTGGACCCGTGGCCCGCTACGAAGGCATCCCGGATCAGTTCCTCCGTGTACTTAGTGGACGTTACCGCCTTACACCCACAGGCCCGGCCAAGCACGGACAGTGCTTGGAGGTATTCCTCAGTCGATTCCCCAGGTTGTTGCTTGCGACTCCCCAGGAGGTGCCTGGCGTAAACTTCGTTCACAGGGCGCGTGTACTGGGTCTTGAGGAGCTGGAGGGCGGCTGTGTACGAGGTCGCGTCCCGGATGACTGAGTACACTCGGTGGTTCACCTTGGAGATCAGGACAGACAGTTTGTTCGCATCCGTTACGACCGCAGTGGAGGCAGTCAGGAATGCCTCGAAGCACATGAGCCAGTGAGCAAACTTGGTGGAAGCGTCCGCTTCCCGACTGTCCAGGTCCAGGCATGCTGGTGTGAGGATCTTCTCCATTATAAAAAATTTAGTTAATAAAATTGATGCGCCATCAATTACTCAAAAGACTGAGGTTAAGCGAGTAACAACCAGGCTTTTATTAACTAAAGAATGAAGGTCTAGTCTCGAGTGGTCGACCCGTCCAGAATACTAAGGGACTGGGAGGTAGTCACTTATATACCTGGAATAGTGGGAGGAGTCAGCCGAGGCATGTCCAGACCTGTACCTAGTGGAATACACATACACATACAGACAGGTATAACAGTGGTTTACCACAGACATACATCGCCGTTCCTTCATCATCGCTGGGTCAAAATCCTGGCATGCCCTGCCGAACAGTACTGCGGTGTAGCTTCACCACACGGACTGCAGCGGTTTAAGAAGAAGGCCCACCGCCACCTTCTCAAGGATATTTAGGGATGGGCAACAGACACGAGGTCCTGCTCACCCATCAGCCCTGTCCTCGTTGACCTACGTTGGCTCTCGGCCGCCCAATGACTCCAATTTAAAATTCTTGCCCTTGTGTTTAGACATGGCATAGCCTTTCCATCCCTGTAACTTCCTCCAGCCCTACAATACCCCCTCCCAAACTCTCCAGTCCTCTGGCTCTGACTTCTTGTGCGTTCACCCTCCTCCCTTCGCCCCACCATTGGCGGCCGTGCCTTCAGCCACCTCGACCCCACGCTGCGGAATTCCCTCCCTAATCCCCTCTGCCTCTCCACCTCCGGTTCTTCCTTTTAAGACCCTACTTAAAACCAAGCTTTTGGTGACCCCTCCAAATACCTCCTTCTTTGGCTCAGTGTCCCATTTTTTTCCCTTGCGCCTCTGTGAAGACACTTATCTACACCAAATTTGCTCTGTAAATACAAATTTTACTTTTAGTGTGTCTCGAAAGTATGACTTAACCCAAGCTGAGAGGAGCAGCTCCTACAATGACAACCATCATTGTGTGCTCCGAGAGAGATGTTCAGTGTTGCCATAATTATGGAGTTTGGTGCCCGTGCCCTCCAGGAGACAGGTTAAGATTGTCAACACGTAGGACACTTGCAGGCCATGGATGTTCCATTTGGCCTCAAACAGAGGTCCCAGAGGCTCCTTTAGCCCACTTGTACTCCAGCTGTGGCTCAGTGGGAACCACTCTTGCTTCTGAGTCAGAAGGTTGTGGGTTCAAAACCCGCTCCAGAGACCTGAGCGCAAAAATCTGACATTCAGCGCAGTACTGAGGGAGGTGCTGCATTGTTGGAGGTGCCGTATTTCAGGTGAGATATTAAACAGAGGCCCCATCTTCTTCTCAGGTGAACATAAAAAATCCAACGGCACTATTTCGAAGAAGAGCAGGGGGAGTTCTTCCCAATATCCTGGCCAATATTTATCTCTCAACCAACTTCACTAAAACGATGATCTGGCCATTTATCTCATTACTATTTGTGGGACCTTGCTGTGTGCAAATTGGCTGCTGTTTTTCCTACATTACCACAGTAACTACACTTCAAAAGTACTTCATTGGCTGTAAAGCACTTTGGGATGTCCTTAGGTCATGAAAGGCATTATATAAATGCAAAGTCTTTCTTTAACTGGGCCCCAAAGACTAAACTCATGATTATTCAAAACACAGTGTATTTAAGTGTCCAATCTGCCCTTTGGTGCTATGGAAATTGACCTTGGCATTCATTTAGCTGCACAAAGGAAACTAGATGACTGATCCAATAAAACAACATCCCTAATGGTTACTGGGCACACCAACACCAACCTTTAACACTATCATTTGATAGGAGGAACCCCACAGTTCTCTATCAGCTCCCTAATGGTTTGTTTTGTTGAAACTATCAAGCCTGAGATGTACATGTAGACTTTCATCTGTAAATGCATTATAGATTTGCCTGCTGCCAACTCCCATTAACCCCCACTGCTGAAGATTAGAAGGACACCAGTAGACTATTTAAAGAGGAGTGGGACTCAGTACTAGAAATTACTCCTAGTTAAACAACAGATGGTTTAATTGTTGCTTATTTTCACAATCCGTGTGCTGTCATCATCCCAAGTTACAGAGCTCGCCTGATGTTTGTTTGACTCTCGGAGTATTCCTCAACAGAAGAAAAAGTGCTGAAAATCTAAAATAGAAACAGGCCCATCATCATCTGAACAGGGAAAAGACAGGTTAGTGAATTGGGCAATGGGTAAACACCCAACAAGACAGGTTAGTGAATCGGGCAATGGGTATACACCCAATAGTGAATCGGGCAATGGGTAAACACCCAACAAGACAGGTTAGTGAATCGAGCAATGGGTAAACACCCAACAAGACAGGTTAGTGAATCGGGCAATGGGTAAACACCCAACAAGACAGGTTAGTGAATCAGGCAATGGGTAAACACCCAACAAGACAGGTTAGTGAATCGGGCCATGGGTAAACACCCAACAAGACAGGTTAGTGAATCGGGCAATGGGTAAACACCCAACAAGACAGGTTAGTGAACCGGGCAATGGGTAAACACCCAACAAGACAGGTTAGTGAATCGGGCAATGTGTATACATAGTATTACGTAGAAGTCACAGCACAGAAACAGGCCATTTGGCACAACTGGTCCATGCCGGTGTTTATGCTCCACACGAGCCTCCTCCTACTCCTCTTCATCTCACCCTATCAGCAGATCCTTCTGTTCCTTTCTCCCTCATGTGTTTATCTAGCTTACCCTTAAAGCCATAAAGACTTATAAACCTAAAAAGACTGGTTAGCGTATCGGACAAAGGGGTAAACACCCGAAACATTAACCTAGCCTTTTTCTATATAGATTTTTAGCTGCTGACAGATCTGAAGCATATTTCTGGCATTTCACTTAAACCCCTGTGTTTGAGTGATGTGCAGCATGTCCACTGTTTACTGCCAGTAAAATACAAATGGATTTATTTTTCAAAACGTTTCCTGCCTTTTTGCAGTGTCTCCTGTATCAGTCAGAATAATTAACAGGTGTCATCAAATACTCAGTTTAGACAAGAGAAGACCGGCCAGAAAACCCGTCAACTGACTCTCCCTGAGTCGATGAGCAGCAAGAAGACGTCCTTATCCTGAGTCATTCCCACATGCGAGTCCCTCGTGAGTTTCGAACACAAGGCTCTCTCACTAGTACCACTCCAGTACCACAGGGATTGCATCAAGAAAATCAAACTCATTCAACTGCTCTTGGCCTGGAAGCAAATGCTCGTCTCTTGCTGGTTTAAGACTAGGACCCTGGTTTATGCAGAAGTAGCTAATTTGAAAGAAAGCTCCTGTGCCGGGTCTTAGAGGTAGATAAGATGTTGAGTGGGATTAGAAGAGTGAACTTGTATTTAGAGTGCATTTCGCGACCTCAGGATGTCCCCAAAGTGCTTCACAGCCAATGATGTGCTGTTCTGATGTAGGGGAACACGGCAGTCAATTTGCACACAGCAAAGTCCCACAGACAGCAATGACCAGATCATCTGTCTTGGTGATGTTGGTTAAGGGCTCAATGTGGGTCATAACACAAAGAGAACACTTATTTTAATAGTGCCGTGGGATCTTTTGAATACACTTGAGAAAGCAGATGGGACTTCGGTTTAACGCCTCGTCCGAAAGACAGCAAATCCAGAGAGTGGTTAGAATGTGAAACTCACTACCAGTAGGAGTAGTTGAAGCAACTAGCATGGATATAGATGCTTTTAAGAGGAAGCTAGATAAACACATGGGAGAAAGGAATAGAAGGATATGTTGATGGGGTTAGTTGAAGAAGAGTGTGAGGAGTCTCGTGCGGATCATAAAAACCGGCACGGACCAGTTGGGCCGAAGGGCCTGTTTCCGTGCTGTAAATGCTCTGTAAATCCAACAGGCATCGCTCCCTCACTGGAGTGTCAGTTGAGATTGTGCGGTCGGGTTTCTGGAGTGAAACTTGAACCCACAACCTTCTGACTCGAGAGGCAAGAATGGTACCAACTGAGCCACGGCTGACACCTGTAGGGAAGATCATTCAGGAGCACTGCTTCAAGATAGGCCCTGGGAAGAGGACAAAGCAATGACACGCAAATCTAGGGCCTAAGTCAGTAAATTATTTCTGTAATGCGATCAACACATGGAATAAACTTCTGGGTTGGTTATTAGAGTTAAAAAATCACTGTTTAATTTAAAGGAAAGTTGGATGCAGTGATGGAGGGTTTATATTTTTCTAGAGGGATGAGTTTAGTTGCCTTCCTCAGCTGTATTAACCTAGTGAAGAGGTACTGGAATGCTGCGACCAACAGGCCACAGAGGACTAAAGCAAAGGAGGAGCAACGAGGAGGAGCAACCAGGACTTGGAGCTGCAGGAATATAGGCGGTGGTGTTGCTCGCACTGTGGCGAGGTGCTTTACGTTTCAGCTCACCAAAGCCAGAAAATAATTCTTCCACATATGTAGAGATTTGAGGAAATTAAAAACAGGAAGTGCTGGAAATAGACCGACGGTCAGCCGCCATCTGGATGAGGAAGGAAGGTCAAATTACTCGGCCTGCCTCTTCATCAGACCTGAATTCTGAGGAAGGCCCACGTCCCGTCCCAACCATTAACCTTCCTTTCTCCTTCGCCTCGAGTTAATTAGCAAGCGGAATATTGTTGGCCCAGGTTTAGGGTCCGCATGGGTAAAGTCTCCCCCACCCATAGAATAACGGAACAATAATTCTTGAATATTGCACGACTCCGATTGTCTTTGATACACTGTAGAACTCTTCCATGTCTGCTGATTTTAGTTTTTTATTCAGTGACCAGAAAGCAGAACCAGGCAAAATGGACTCTCCGCCATCTTCCTTTCTAACATTCTAGACATGTGTTTTGTTTCTCCTTCCTGTCCTAGCTGAGCTAACAGTTATACGCAAGCCTTATAAAACCTGCTTTGGTCAATATTTCACAAACCTTTCTCTTGCTACTTTCTTTCCAGATGTCGTTGATTGGCATGTCCCCAGTGCTGGCATGTTCTTCTGGATGAAGCTAAAGGGAATCCCAGACACTTACCAACTAATCTCGGAGAAGGCCCTGAAAAAAGAGGTAACGGCTTGACTGATGGAAACAACTCTTCCGGCAATATCCGACTATCCGGAGGGGAACTTTTTTGTTTCCTTTTCTTTCTCCTCTTCACCTTCTCTCTCCGCATCACCTTCTCTCTCGTCCTTTACTTTCTCATCTTCACTCCCAGAACCCCAGTAGTCCAACACACTGAACTTATTAATTTACCTTTTTTAAAAGTCTTCTTAATGGTTTCTTCTAGATATTTTAATTTCAATGCAGTATTTACTGAATTTCATGCCACGGTTTAACCCTGAAGATTTCCATTAAAATTCCTCGTCCTGCTCGTCCTCCCTTCTGATTTAGTTGCTCTTTCACTAATAGACGGGAGTGCCCATAAACATTTGCTCTGCAAAGATGTCTTATGTTTATTTTATTTTCTCCTCCTCTGACCCCCTCCCCCACTTTTTATCTTTGCACAAGTTTAAAAAGGTTCTTGCAGTGAAAACAATGATGGTCGGTCGTATTTGGAATGTTGACGATTGGCTCTTGCTAACAGTGCGTATGTCTGCCTCTCCTCAGGTGCTGTTCGTTCCCGGTCAAGCGTTCATGCTTGACAGCTCGGCACCTTGCTCGTACGTCCGTGCTGCCTTTTCCCTTTCCACTCCCGAACAAATAGATCAGGTAAATGTCTTCAATATTCACCGATTCAATAAGTACTCACAAGGACGATACCAGAACTGAGAGGTTATAACGATCAGGAAAGACCGAACAGGCTGGGGCTCTTTTCTCTAGAAAAGAGAAGGCTGAGTTGTGACCTGATAGAGGTCTTTAAAATTATGAAGGGGTTCGATAGGGTAGACGTAGAGAAGATGTTTCCACTTGTGGGGGAGTCCCAAGCTAAGGGTCATAAATATAAGATAGTCACCAATAAATCCAATAGGGAATTCAGGTGAAACTTCTTTGCCCAGAGAGTGGTGAGAATGTGGAACTCGCTACCACAGGGAGTGGCTGAGGCGAATAGCACAGATACGTTTAAGGGGAAACTAGATAAACACATGAGGGAGAAAGGTTATGCTGATAGGGTCAGACGAGGTAGGGTGGGAGGAGACTCGTGTGGAGCATAAATAGGTTGGACCCGTTGGGCCAACTGGCCTGTTTCTGTGCTGTAAATTCTATGTAATTACACAGTGGAAGGGAGCACTCACCTGGAGACTAGTTCCTGAGCCAAGAGTATATAGCAGCGAGACATGGAGGTCACTCCCTCCTGAAACTATAACCAAAAACAATTCCAGTAAGTATAAGAAAACGGCTTAAAACTTTTCACGAAAGCCTCATTAGCGAATCAACGGCCACAACAACTTGTATTTATATAGCGCCTTTAACATAGTAAAACGTCCCAAGGTGCTTCACAGGAGCCTTCTCAAACAGGATTTGACACCGAGCCACATAAGCAGATATTGGGACAGAAGAAAGAGGTAGGTTTTAAGAAGTGCCTTAAAGGAGGAGAGAGTGGTAGAGAGCCGGAGAAGTTTAGGGAGGGATTTCCAGAGCTTAGGGCCCAGGCAGCTGAAGGCACGGCCGCTGATGGTGGACCGAAGAAAATCGGGGATGCGCAAGAGGCCAGAATTGAAGGAGTGCGGAGATCTTGTAGGGCTGGAGGAGGTGGAAACTGAGAGGCCGGACAGGAGAGCATTAGAATAGTCCAGTCTAGCGGTAACAAAGGCATGGATGAGGGTTTCAGCAACAGATGAGCTGAGGCAGGGTCTAAGATAGAGGTTAAGTGAGGGAATTCCAGAGCTTAGGGCCTAGGCAGCTGAAGACACGGCTGCCAATGGTGGAGCCGTTAGGAGAACTGGGAGGGAAGAAAATGAACCTTGTCCCAATTGGTGCTTCCAATGTAGAGCGTCTGTGGTGTAGTGACCTTCTATCCCCTCCTGCTCCCCATTGCTGAAACCCTCATCCATGCCTGTTACCTCTAGATTTGACTATTGCAACGCTCTGCTGGCCGCCCTGCCATCTTCCACCCTACATAAACTTGAGCTCCTCCAAAACTCTGCTACCCGTATCCTAACTCGCTCCAAGTCCCGTTCACCCTTCACCCCTGTGCTCGCTGACCTACTTTGACCCCTGGTCTGGCAACACCTCTGTTTTAAAATTGTCATCCTTGTTTTCAGATCCCTCCATGGCCTCGCCCCACCCTACCTCTGTAGCCTCCTCCAGTCCTACAAGAGATCTCTGCACTCCTCCAATTCTGGCCTCGTGCGCATCCCCAATTTTAATCGCTCCACCCTTGGCATTCAGCTGCCTAGGCCCCTGAGCATTCTCTCCCTAAAACACACTCTCTCCTTTTTAAGACGCTCCTTAAAACCTCCCTCTTTGTCCAAGCTTTTGGTCACCTGTCCTATTATGTGACTCGGTGTCACATTTTGTTTGATAATCGCTCCTGTGACACGGCTCGGGACATTTTACTACTTTAAAGGCGCTGTATAAATACAAGTTGTTGTTGTCGTATGATATTGCTCCAAAGTGTCACATACGGCACAACAACAAAAAAAAGTTCCCGTCCAGCGGAATCTAAATTTACTGCAGTTTACCCAAGGTCCCCTTCTGCCTGTCCCAGTAGTTCAGGCGTACTTTAAAAGATCCCGCAGCAACTATCTGAAGAGGAGCAGGGAGTTATCCAACGTTCTTCCCTCGCCCAACACCACCTGGAACACGTTACCCGCATCATTCATTTCGTTGCTGCTTGTGGGATCTTGCTGTGCTCAAAATGGGTGAGCTGTTTGCCCGCGTAAGTGATTTTCCTCTTCATAAAGCAAATCATTGCACACAAAGTACCTGGAGACATTTCTGAGAGGTACAGTAAGGTGCTAAATCAATGCCAGTTCCTTCTGTACGCTTGTCTATCATTCCAAAAAATTATTGGAGTGAGCGTTCCTCATTTACATTTTTCTGATTCTTTCTAGGGTTTACAAAGATTGGCCGCACTCATCAAAGAGGCTGCGTAGAACTGCTTAAAGAAAAGGATATGCACAACAAGACCAGTCACTTAGTAAACTAAATCAAAAATGACCGTACACTGTATAATTTTTTTTTCTTAAGGTATTTAATTAACTGAGTTTTGTAGAATGTTCTTGTGGTTTAACTTGAAATAGTTGTACAAGTAAGGGATGGTGGGTTTAAAACAAGTGGTAAAAAGGCAAGTTTAGGACTGATGTTGGGAAGAACTTTTCTCACAGAGTGATCAGTAGCTGCCAACTATCTTCTGGGAGTCCTTCAAGAGGCAGATAGATTCTGGGATCACGACTCTCTTTAGAAAAGCTGAACCTCATGAGCTGAATGGCCTCCCTCGTCTGCACTGATCATTGTGAGATGTGTTTAAATGCAAAGGTTCCTGTAATATTAAGATCTAGTGGGTTAGAGATTGGCTTGCTTGGCGTCCTTTTCAGGCACTACTCAGCCTCCTAATTTCCCAAACCGACCGGAAGTGCGTCACCCGCCATATTGGGTACGGACAAACGAGAGGCGTCCTGCACCCAGGCCTGAAGAGGGCGTCGGGCCGTTTGAGTGCGCACGTAAGGTGCCTAACGCTTGCTTGAGGTCCCCGCTGCAAGATTGGTTTGCGCTGAGGCAGCTCGGCGCCATCGTGGCCAGCACTCGGGGGAGAAAACCAACAACAACAACTTGCATTTATATAGCGCCTTCAATGAAGTAAACCGTCCCAAGGCGCTTCACGGGAGCGTTCTCAAACAAAATTTAAAACCGAGCCACATAAGGGGATATCAGGACAGATGACCAAAAGCTTGGTCAATAGAGGTAGGTTTTAAGGAGCGTCTTAAAGGAGGAGAGGGAGAGATAGAGAGGCGGAGAGGTTTAGGGAGGGAATTCCAGAGCTTAGGGCCTTGGCAGCTGAAGGCACAGCCACCAATTGTGGAGTGATTAAAATTGCGGATGCTCAAGAGGAGCGCAGCTATCTCGAAGGCTTGTAGTGTTGGGGAAGATTACAGAGATAGGGAGGGTCGAGGTGATGGAGAGATTTGAAAACAAGGATGAGAATTTTGAAATCGAGGCGTTGCTTAACCGGGAGCCAATGTAGGTCTGCGATCACAGGGGTGATGGGTGAACGGGACTTGGTACAAATTAGGACACGGGCAGAGAGTTTTGGATGACTTCAAGTTTACGGAGAGTGGAATGTGGGAGGCCGGCCAGGAGTGCGTTGGAATAGTCAAGTCTAGAGGTAACAACAGCATGGATGAGGGTTTCAGCAGCGGATGAGCTGAGGCAAGTGTAGAGCCAGGCGATGTTATGGAGGTGGAAAGAGGCGGTCTTAGTGATGGCTCGGATATGTGGTCGGAAGCTCATTTCAGGGTCAAATATGACACCAAGTTTGCTAACAGTCTGCTTCATCCTCAGACAGGGAGAGGGATGGAGCCGGTGGCTAGGGAACAGAGTTTGTGGCGGGGACTGAAGACAATGGCTTCAGTCTTCCCAATATTTAGCTGGAGGAAATTTCTCCTCCTCCAGTACTGGAGTCTGACAATTTAGAGACCGTGGAGGGGTTGAGAGAGGTGGTGGTGAGGGAGAGCTGGGTGTTGTCAGTGTACATGTGGAAACTGATGCTGTGTTTACGGTGTCGCTGAGGGGCAGCATGTAGATGAGAAATAGGAGGGGCCAAGGATAGATCCTTGGGGGGCACCAGAGGTAATGATGCGGGAGTGGGACGAGAAGCCATTGCAGGTGATTCTCTGGCTAAGACTGGATAAATAAGAATGGAACCGGGCGAGTGCAGTCCCACCCAGCTGGACGACGGTGGAGAGGCGTTGGAGGAGAATGGTGTGGTCAACCATGTCAAAGACCATAACCAAAAACCATGACAGGTCGAGAAGGGTGAGGAGGGACAGTTTACCTTTGTCACAGTCACATAGGATGTCATTTGTGACTTTGATAAGGGCCGTTTCGGGACTGTGGCAGGAACGGAAACCTGATTGGAGGAGTTCAGACATGGAGTTCCGGGAAAGCTGGGCACGGATTTGGGAGGCGGCAACTCGTTCAAGGACTTTGGAGAGGAAAGGGAGGTTGGAGATGGGGCGGTAGTTTGCAAGGACGGAGGGGTTAAGGGTTGGTGTTTTGAGGAGTGGGGTGATGACGGTAGATTTGAAGGAAAGGGATACAATACCAGAGAGAGAACCATTAACAATATCTGCGAACATGGGGGTCTGGAAGGGAAGTTGACTGGTCAGCAGTTTAGTGGGAATAGGGATAAGGGAGCAGGAGATGGGTCTCATGGACTCGGAGAACGCATGAGGGAAGATAGAGAAACTGGAGAAAGATGCGAGTTCAGGGCGAGGGCAGGGGGAACCTTAGAGGAAGTTTGGCCCGGTGGGCTAGGGGAAGGGAGGGAAGCGGCAGAGACAGAGACCTATTTCTCATCTACATGCTGACCCTCGGCGACCAGCTCTGAGGAATGCCTGCATCATGAAAGGTAAGTCACTAACCTCTGAATGTGGAGCTGAGAGGAGCAGGGTCATCGCTGCCAGACCAGCAGCCCCAGTATCCGCAACCTCCGATCGACCTCCAGGCTCCCCGACCTCCAACCTCACTTTCCCCCCACCCCGGCTTCCGATCACTTACCTGTGGGTCTCTGCAGTGCCAACAGCGGCCCGAACCTCCATCACTTACCTGCCTGGCTCCTTCCCACAGTGCTGTAGATATGGGTAACGAGGTCTGAAGCCAAATTTCCAGGGCTCCTCGGACCCTACTACACGTACCCAAAAATGGGCGCTCCCGAATTTCTAGAAATTTCTAGTATGTTTTGAGTCTTACCTGAAAATCTCTTTTCAGCAACAGTCTTTGCACAACCCAACTATATTCCCAGTTTTCATATCCTTTTGGCTGGACTTGCTTATTTTGTTTTTCAATTGATAGCAACAGAGATGAATAGTTTAAATAAATATATATTTGTAGAACTCCTGATAGTCTCACTGATCTTGGCAGCGGAGGCAGTGGGAGCTCTTGCCCCCTCCTAAAGCCCTGATTGCTGTAAGTGCATGTGTGTGTAGTTTGTTTATTGAGGGGATCGGGTTCAGCTGTGATTGCCCTCACCCCAGCCCCTGCCACTGTCGGACAAACTTGTGACATTTACTGTCTGTGCTCACAACCTTCTGGGTTGTTAGTCCACCCTACCATCACCACTAAACTGCCGTACTCGGTGAGGGTTTGAACTCAATGACCCAGCGTAGCTGACCAGAGGAAATAGCCTTTCCCAATCAAAACCCTATGTCGTTTGGGGAAAACCTCCATTGAATCTCCTCTTGGCCTTCTGTGCTCCAATGCCAGTAGGCCTGGTATCTCAAGTGCTCCCCTCAACACTATCTTCAAAGTGTCACATCTCAAGCGGACAAAAAATTGTGCTTGGCTCAAATGACTATTTATCTGTTAAGGTGCCATTCAGTGTGAGTGAATCAACAGTGGGAAAAGGTACCGATGGGAAACTGGGTCATCGGCACCTTCTTTCATATGGTGGTAGCAAAAAACCAAGCTCATTTCAATATCTAAGTGAGATATCGCGCCGCTGGCAAGGCCAGTATTTATTGCCCATCCCTAATTGCCCCTTGAGAAGGTGGTGGTGAGCCATCTTCTTGAACCGCTGCAGTCCGTGTGGTGAAGGTACTCCCACAGTGCTGCTAGGGAGGGAGTTCCAGGATTTTGACCCAGCGATATATATAGTCAGGATGGTGTGTGACTTGGAGGGGAACTTGGAGGTGGTGGTGTTCCCATGCACCTGCTGCCCTTGTCCTTCTAGGTGGAAGAGGTCGCGGGTTTGGGAGGTGCTGCCGAAGAAGCCTTGGCGAGTTGCTGCAGTGCATCTTGTAGATGGTACACACTGCAGCCACGGTGCGCTGGTGGTGGAGGGAGTCAATGTTTAAGGTGGTGGATGAGGTGCCGATCAAGCGGGCTGCTTTGTCCTGGATGGTGTTGAGCTTCTTGAGTGTTGTTGGAGCTGCACTCATCCAGGTAAGTGGAGAGTATTCCATCACACTCCTGACTTGTGCCTTGTAGATGGTGGAAAGGCTTTGGGACATGCTCCTATTAAATTGGGCTGGGTCCAGTGTCCTGGCGAATTGAATTGCTAGGGCGGTAGATCGGGCTTTCAACTAATGATGGGGGAGTGGGAGGATTCAGGGATGGGTAAATTCAAAAGCAGTAAGCAGTAGAGATGAAGGTGACATCAGGGAAAAATAGAAAAAAAGCTAAAGGTAAAGGCACTATATCTGAATACGTGAAGCACGCGCAACAAAATAGATGAATTAATAGCACAGATGGAAATAAATTGGTTTCATCTAATAGCCATTACGGAGACGTGGTTGCAGAGTGACCAAGGTTGGGAACTAAATATTCAAGCATACTTGGGGGAGAAATTCAGTTGGTTAACACCTCCCGTTAGCACCTGGCTGGGGCACTAAAGAAGTTGCACCGAGGCGAGGTGAGTCCAGCCCCGCACGCCAAATCCAGTCACCCCTTGGCACCGCCACTAACAGTTAGCAGCTGGGGCTTTAGCGCCAGGCAGATTGTGACGCCAGTGAGCGTGCAACACTCACTGAGCGCTCGATCTGCCAAATTGATTATTGGCCCCTCCCTTAGCACCTCGCTCCAGCAACGATAGGAAGAGGAGGCGTGAAGCAGGCGGTTAGCAGCTCCAGGGGCGATATTTAAAGGGATGAGATGCAGCTGTCATGTTAGTACTGTTTCACTGCTTTCTTGACAGTTTGCGATTGAATTAAACTCTTGCACAGTCATTTAAAGGTTCTTTAGTATCAGCAGTGTTGTGGCTACTAAAAATTCATTACATTTATTCTGACAAAATTTCAAAGTGCTACACATCGTTACATTAAGGAGGGCTGTACAGGCAGTCGAACTCGCCCTCCAGGTTCTACTGTGGAGGGAGCGCAGGCAGCGAGAAAGATTGCAAGATGTGGCCAGAGGGAGGAGGAGGGCCATCAGGGCTCTCAACAGGAGTCCTTACCCTCCCAAGTAGGAGAGTACTTCTCCTACTTCCAATTAAGTGAGGAGCAGCGCATTAGAAGGCTCTGCTTCAGCAAGGATGTGGTCACTGAACTCTGCCACCTCCTGCAACCAGACCTCAAGCCTCAGATCAGGTCGGCCACGGCTCTCTCAGTGGGAGTCAAGGTCACCGTCGCCCTCAGTTTCTGCGTCAGCGGTTCTTTCCAGTCTGCAACAGGAGAAATAGCGAACATCTAGCAGTTTGCCGTCCATCACTGCATCCACGAGGTCACAGAGCCTCTCCACAGTAAGACAAGGTACAACTTTTCCTTTCCCATCACTATAGAGAAGCAGGATGAGCGTGCATGTGGCTTTGCCAGGATAGCGGGCTTCCCCATGGTGCAGGGCACCATTGACTGCACCCACGTGGCTTTGCGGGCACCACATAACAATCCTGAGGTCTTCCGTAACCGCAAAGGCTACCACTCACTTAATGTACAGCTGGTGTGCGACCACAGACAGCGAATCCTCAATGTGAATGCGCGCTATCCTGGCAGCAGCCACAATGCCTTCATCCTGTGCCAGCACTCTTACAGCCGCCACATCAAGCTCACTGGCTGGTCGGAGACATGGGCTATCCGCTCTCCACCTGGCTCGTGACTCACCTCTGTGAACCCAACACTCGTGGCCAGCACTCATATAATGAGAGCCATGCTGCCACCAGGAGCATCATCGAGTAGACCATCATGGTGCTCAAGCAACGGTTCTGCTGCCTCCACCACTCGGGAGGAGTCCTCCAGTACTCGGCGGAGTGGGTGTCCCATTTTGTCGTGGTCTGCTGTATGCTCCACAACTTGGCCATCATGAGGGCCCAGCTCTTGCCACCAGGGATTGCGGGCCCACCTCAGGAGGAGGAAGAGGATGAGGAGGAAGAGGAAGATGAGGAGGAGGAGCAGGAGTGAGGGAGGAGGCAGCCACTCAATCGGCCTTCTGGAAAAGGCGGCCCGTGACCACCTCATCAGACTGCGTTTCCAATAAATTAAACCCCAGATCCCCGTAGCTCACCACATCCTCATCACTTCATCCGTCACAGCGCAAAGCTGAATGAGAAACACCACAAAATCATCCAAAGCCAATTAATAAATTTATCAATAATCAGTGAACACATTTTTAACAACAATATTAGCTATTCACCCTTGTGCAATCCCTTAGTGCCCCTCATTACTGTGCCTTTGCCTACTCTAGTGCTCCTACGAAGTGTTATCCCAGTGGCTGCAGCACGGCAGGTGGAAGGCTGCTGCGTGTCCATGCGGGAGACTTCAGATGGCCTTGCAGGACGCCCTCGACCAGCTCTGGGCTTGGAAGGCCCGGCTGTAGACTGCACCTCCTCAGCATAGGTAGCAGTAGTCTGGGCTGGCTGGATGACAGGCAGCAACAAGGGCAATGACGGAGTGCCAGTGGTGGGAGCAGGAATGCTGTCATCCTGAGAGAAGACAGCAGGTTCCTGCTCCATTGACCCACTGCCACTCCCCTGGAGCAGCATCTCAGCATCACTAACAATCTGCTGGAGCACAGATTGCTGGCCTGCTGCGACACTGTGAAAGCCCCGCTGGATGGTGGTCGGCCCAGCCACGATGCCTGCAGTCAGAGCTTGAGTGGAATCAAAAGCTGAGACTGCATGAGAGCAGTCTGTGCATCGATAGCACCAAGCATAGACTGCATTACAGAACTAAGATGTGTCATGGCTTCCGCCTGTGCTGCAATGGAAGCTGCGACATCACCCATCATAAGAATATAAGAAATAGGAGCAGGAATAGGCCATTCGGCCCATCGAGCCTGCTCCGCCATCAATAAGATCATGGCTGATCTTGTAACTCAACTCCACTTTCCTGCACTATCCCCATATCCCTTGATTCCCTTAATATCCAAAAATCTATCGATCTCAGTCTTGAATATACTCAACGACTGAGCCTCCACAGCCCTCTGGGGTAGAGAATTCCAAAGATTCACCACCCTCTGTAAAGAAATTTGTCCTCATCTCAGTCCTAAATGACCGACCCCTTATCCTGAGACTGTGACCCCTGGTTCTAGACGCCCCAGCCAGGGGAAACATCCTCCCTGCATCGACCCTGTCAAGCCCTGTAAGAATTTTGTCTGTTTCAATGAGATCACCTCTCATTCTTCTACTCAATCTCTCCTCATAGGACAATCCCCCCATCCCAGGAACCAGCCTGCTGTACCTTTGTTGCACTCCCTCTATGGCAAGTATATCCTTCCTTAGGTAAACAGACCAGAACTATTCACAATACTCCAGGTGTGGTCTCACCAGCGCCCTATATAATTGCAGTAAGACGTCTTTACTCTTATACTAAAATCCTCTTGTAATAAAGGCCAATATATCATTTGCTTTCCTAATTACTTGCTGTACCTGCATGTTAACTTTCAGTGATTCGTGTACAAGGACACCCAGGTCCCTCTGAACACCAACATTTCCCAATGTCTCACCATTTAAAAAATACTCTGCTTTTCTATTTTTCCTACCAAAGTGGATAACTTCACATTTCTCCACATTATATTCATGATGGGCCTGTGGGAGCGTACAGATATGAATTAGAACTGTCATACTAAGAATGTTTTAACTGAACATTAGGCACATGACCATATTTCACTGGCTGCTGACATCAAGTCAACATGAGTGACTCTTGTGCCATGTGGTTGTGTGATATTTAATTCTGTCACCAGGTAGCTGGGAACTCCCCATCTCTCCATCTCCCACCGCCATCAATGCGGATACTCCGCTGATCTCCAGCACCCCCTCCTCCTGCTGCAGTCAGCGTGCCTATGACTGGAGGGCCACCTCTGGTTCACTGCCTCTGTCAGCTATTCTAGGCTCTCTTCTCCTGCAAGGAGGGAAACAAGAGACCTTTGAGTGACAATCATGGAATGAGTGGAACGGATGGATGGGCAACATCTGTAGAGGGTGACTATGAGGGAGAGGCTTAACATTGCATTAAGATGAGGGTGAGTGTCAGTGGTGGATGGTCAGATGGGGATGTGAGGAAGTGCATAGACAGAGAGTGCAACTGCAAGGTAGGTTGGTGTGATGGGTGATGTGCTGGAGTAGGCTTGGGAAGGCAGAGTGAGGGGACTGGGGGTTACCCGCAGATCAGGATGTAGTTGAATGTGACACTTTGCTCAAATTTCCTGACCTCACCAGGTCATTAAACCTCTTCCTGCATTGTATCCAAGTCTGGCCACCACACTCCTGCTGCTCACTTCTGACGCTATCTCCAGCCATGCCTTCTTGATGTCTGAGGCTGGCCTCTTCCTCCCCCCCCCATCAGCAGGGAATAGGGTCTCCCCGCGGGCCCTGACTCCTTCAGCAGGAGTTCCAGGGAGGCTCCACTAAATCTAGGGGCAGCTTTCCGACGCTGAGACTGCATTTTCTTTTTCTGCAACGAAACCAGTGTCTCGACAAGCAAACAAATCTCTCTGCAAGCAAACCACTCGCTCTCCCACCAATCTCGCTCCAACCTCCACCAAGCTTCAACTGTCATCTGTGCGTCGCTGCTTTAAATACCTGAGCTGAATTGGACCCATGCATGATGTCATCACGCCCGCTCCCGTTAATTGGTCAGGAAACCCAGAAGTCAGATGTAAATGTTATGGCTTCGTTAAAAAGCCACTGCAGAAGGCACCGCTTTAACGTTCGGGTTCCCCAGGCGATCCAGGGCTCCCCCGCTGCCACCGCGTTGGAAAGGTAAAAATTCCAGCCGATTAATAAAGCCAAGGATCCTGTCTGCCTTTGTAACAGCCTTCTCAACTTGTCCTGCCACCTTCAATGACTTGTACACGTACACACCTCGGGTCTCCCTATTCCTCCACCCCCTTTAAAATTGTACCATTTAGTTTATATTGCTTCTTCTCATTCTTCCTACCAAACTGAATCACGTCACACATCTGCGCATTAAATTTCACCTGCCATGTGACTGCCCATTTCACCAGTCTATCCACGTCCTCCTGAAGTCTGTTCCTATCCTCTTCACTGTTTACTACATTTCCGTGTTTTGTGTCATCTGCAAACTTTAAAATGATGCCCTGTTTACCCAAGTCCAGGTCATTAATATATCTCAAAAAGAGCATTGGCCCCAACAGCGACCCCTGCAGGGCCACCACTGCACACTTCCCTCCAGTCTGAAAAACAACCGCTCACCACTACTCTTTGCCTTCTGTCCCTTAACTAATTTTGTATCTACTCTGTTACAGCCCCATTAATTCCATGGGTTTCAATTTTGCTAACAAGTCTATTATGTGGTATTTTATCAAATGCCTTTTGAAAGTCCATGTACACAACATCAACCGCACTATGCTCATCAACCGTCTCCATTACTTCATCAAAGAACTGAATCAAGTTAGTCAATGTTGTGGAGTATTTTAAACCAACACTCGACACAAGGTTTTTAGATCGATAATCAAGTTGTCTTTATTACACCGGTGGGGAGCCAGTCTGCTCTGTCTTTAGCCAGACTTCTCCAAATTGTTACAGCAAACATTACATTTTTATACATTCAAATACACATGACAGGCTCCTGCACAATTCATTCCTGCAACCTGATTGGATCTTGGCCCGCATGCAGATTCACGGATTGGTTACAAATCTTAAGGTAAACATGTGTAAGCTGCCTCCTCAATGATTCACTCAAACTGGCTGAATGCTGATTAAAAGATACCTTGGAATGTGACCTAGATAATAAAGTTCTTACGGGCAGTTGAAATTCTAGACACCCTGTCTCCATTTAATTGGTTTTTAGCCTTCAAAGTTCATCTTATCTTGACCGCTTCTTTATGGATGTGGTCTTTCATGTTAGCCCCTGTCTTTCTTACATCATTCAGTGAAACTGCCGGCGATGTCATTTTAACTCTTTCCTTACTGCAATCCCCCCTTTGGTACTTGTCCCTTGCCCAAGTTAAACCACATGTATAAGCATCACTGTGCCTCCTGCCCCATGCGGTGATCTGTCGCTGGTTCGGGAGGCCCTGTATACCCATCATATTTAGAGCAAACTTGTGTTTTCCAACACTTTCCGACTCGCTTTAGCTCTTTGTTTGGTCCGTTTCTTTTTACAAGTGGTGCATGCTGCTATTCCCTATCCTATAGCCATGACTAACTGTACTATAACTAATATATGAGAAATTATGCGGATCCATGGGTGTATGTTGACATTCATTCCCCAATCCCACAGCTTCTCATACCACGGGAATTCCTGTAGCTCTACCTCTATGTCCTTTTCTAATTCCCCAAGATTCCTTTGGAACACTATGTATTGTTTCACCATCTTACTTAAATCCTCTTTCATTTCTTGCAGATCTTCTTGAAGGTGGGGTATTGGGGCCCCATCCTGATCTTCATAATTGACCAACTCATCCTTTAGACTATCTGGCACATTTAGTTTTATCTCCTCCCTTGAATGTACGTACATACACCAATCTGGTGTGTCCAATTGTCACAGGGATCTGTGGCGTAAAGCAGAAGTTGGGCATTGTGATTGCACATGCAAGGTTACTATATTGGTACTCAGTCTCTGTGGTGGCTATACAATACTCCCCTTCTCCCCTATATCCCGAGCGGGTGTGATGGTGATCAACATGTGATAATTCCAACACACACCCCTCTGTCTTATTATAGCTGCACTCATCCTTAGGGCCTTCTCCTACCGAATGTGGGCATATCGTAAGCGTGCCTTTCCCATGGCATCCGTTTAGGGAGACTCCTCTCATAGTACCATTTTTCCTGATGGCATAGGTATCGATCGGATAGTATTGGAGGTATGTCTCCACCCCTCACTATGCCTACGTTTGTTACCTGGTACTGTGGGTATGAAGTCATGTCTAGTCCCACCACTGGTATCAGGAGCACCATGCCCATCATTGCTGTCACTTCTGCTTTACATTTTTGTATCACCGGATATATTCTGGTCACCCCTTTGAGGGTGCAAGCACTCAGAGGGCCTGGATTCTGGCTCAGGCCATGGAGCTGTGTGCTGTTAATCCAGTCTGGCACCTCGCCTTGCTGTATCTGTGCCAGATTATGTTTTAACTGTCCGGTGATCCATTGGCCATAGGCATGACACAAGCCTCACCCTACCCCGTTTTTTGCCTGTTCCTCATCTCTATGGTTTAGTTTGTTGATAATGCTAGCATGGTCCTTTATAACCTTGATTCCCTCGAGTAATTTCCTTATCGTATGTCCTCCCAACTCTGATCCTTGTCGAACCAAACCAGTTTCCTTCTCTAAAATCTGTTGTATTACCCTTTGTAGTCATTCCACGCTACTTTGGACTCCTTGTATATCTAGGGCATTAATGAATGATGTCCCCATGTTTATTCTCGCGAGTATGTCGGTTCCTAAGCTCCTCTTAATCCTTTGGTGGAATGCAGCATGTCCCCTGAAATTAGTAGCCCATGTCACATCAGCAGCTTGGTTAATTACATTCTTTATCATATATGCATACAATTCTCTAGTTTTAGTAAACCTTTCACAATATCCTGGCCATTGTAACATGGTTAAGTTCCTTAGCACCGGTACAATTTCGTGTCTCACGTTACCATACAATTGTTCTCCCTTGGTAAATAATACTAGTCCATTCATAGGTCCAGGTTTCATTTTTTTTATTTTTTATTCATTGATGGGATGTGGGCATCGCTGGCTGGCTAGGCCTACATTTAGTGCCCATCCCTAATTGCCCTTGAGAAGATGGTGAGCTGCCTTCTTGAACTGCTGCAGTCCATATGGTGTAGGTACACCCACAATGCTGTTAGGAAGGGAGTTCCAGGATTTTGGCCCAGCGAAAGTGAAGGAACGGCGATACAGGCCCAAGTCAGGATGGTGTGTGGCTTGGAGGGGAACTTGTAGGTGGTGATGTTCCCATGCGTCTGCTGCCCTTGTCCTTCTAAGTGGTAGAGGTCGCGGGTTTGGAAGGTGCTGTTGAAGGAGCTTTGGCGAGTTGCTGCAGTGCATCTTGCAGATGGTACACACTGCAGCCACAGTGCGCCGGTGGTGGAGGGAGTGAATGTTGAAGGTGGTGGATGGAGTGCCAATCAAGCGGGCTGCTTTACCCTGAATGGTGTCGAGCTTCTTGAGTGTCGTTGGAGCTGCACTCATCCAGGCAAGTGGAGAGTATTCCATCACACTCCTGACTTGTGCCTTGTAGACGGTGGAAAGGCTTTGGGGAGTCAGGAGGTGAGACACTCGCCGCAGAATTCCCAGCCTCTGGCCTGCTCTTGTAGCCACAGTATTTATATGGCTGGTCCACTTCAGTTTCTGATCAATGGTAACCCCCAGGATGTTGATAGTGGGGGATTCAGCGATGGCAATGCCATTGAATGTCAAGGGGAGATGGTTAGAGTCTCGCTTGTTGGAGATGGTCATTGCCTGGCACTTGTGTGGTGCGAATGTTACTTGCCACTTGTCAGCCCAAGTCTGAATGTTGTCCAGGTCTTGCTGCATATGGACACGGACTGCGTCAGTATCTGACGAGTCTCGAATGCTGCTGAACAGTGTGCAATCATCAGCGAACATCCCCACTTCTGACCTTATGATGGAGGGAAGGTCATTGATGAAACAGCTGAAGATGGTTGGGCCTAGGACACTGCCCTGAGGAACTCCTGCAGTGATGTCATGTGATTGAGATGAATGAGCTCCAACAACCACAGCCAACTTTCTTTGTGCTAGGTATGATTCCAACCAATGGAGAGTTTTCCCCTTGATTCCCATTGACTTCAGTTTTGCTAGGGCTCCTTGATGCCACACTCGATCAAATGCTGCCTTGATGTCAAGGGCAGTCACTCTCACCTCACCTCTTGAGTTCAACTCTTTTGTCCATGTTTGGACCAAGGCTGCAATGAGGTCAGGAGCTGAGTGGCCCTGGTGGAACCCAAACTGGGCGTCAGTTAGCAGGTTATTGCTGAGCAAGTGCTGCTTGATAGCACTGTCAACGACACCTTCCATCACTTTGCTGATGATTGAGAGTAGACTGATCGGACGGTAATTGGCCGGGTCGGATTTGTCCTGCTTTTTGTAGACAGGACATACTTGGGCAATTTTCCACATTGCCGGGTAGATGCCAGTGTTGTAGCTGTACTGGAACAGCTTGGCTAGGGGCGCAGCTAGTTCTGGAGCACAAGTCTTCAGTACTATTGCCGGAATGTTGTCAGGGCCCATAGCCTTTGCAGTATCCAGTGTCTTCAGCCGTTTCTTGACATCACGTGGAGTGAATTGAATGGGCTGAAGACTGGCATCTGTGATGCTGGGGACCTCAGGAGGAGGCCGAGATGGATCATCCACTCGGCACTTCTGGCTGAAGATAGTTGCAAATGCTTCAGCCTTGTCTTTTGCACTCACGTGCTGGGCTCCACCATCATTGAGGATGGGGATATTTTTGGAGCCTCCTCCTCCTGTTAACTGTTTAATTGTCCACCACCACTCACGACTGGATGTGGCAGGACTGCAGAGTTTTGATTCGATCCGATGGTTGTGAGATTACTTATAGCTCTGTCTATCGCATGTTGCTTCCGTTGTTTGGCATGCAAGTAGTCCTGTGTTGTAGCCTCACCAGGTTGACAGCTCATTTTTCGGTATGCCTGGTGCTGTTCCCGGCATGCTCTCCTGCACTCTTCATTAAACCAGGGTTGATCTCCCGGCTTGATGGTAATGGTAGAGTGAGGGATATGCCGGGCCATGAGGTTACAGATTGTGGTTGAATACAATTCTGCTGCTGCTGATGGCCCACAGCGCCTCATGGATGCCCAGTTTTGAGTTGCTAGATCTGTTCGAAATCTGTCCCATTTAGCACGGTGGTAGTGCCACACAACACAGTGGAGGGTATCCTCAACGTGAAGACGGGACTTCGTCTCCACAAGGACTGTGCGGTGGTCACTTCCACCAATGCTGTCATGGACAGATGCATCTGCAACAGGTAGATTGGTGAGGACGAGATCAAGATCAAGTAGGTTCCCTCACCACCTGTTGCAGACCCAGTCTGGCAGCTATGTCCTTTAGGACTCGGCCAGTTGTGGTGCTACCGAGCCACTCTTGGTGATGGACATTGAAGTCCCCCACCCAGCGGACATTTTGTGCCCTTGCTACTCCAATTGGTGTTCAACATGAAGGAGCACTGATTCATCAGCTGAGGGAGGGCGGTAGGTGGTAATCAGCAGGAGGTTTCCTTGCCCATGTTTGACTTGATGCCATGAAGACCTCATGGGGTCCTGAGTCAATGTTGAGGACTCCCAGGGCTACTCCCTCCCGACTGTATACCACGGTGCCACCACCTCTGGTGGGTCTGTCCTGCCGGTGGGACAGGACGTACCCAGGGATGGTGATGTCTGGGACATTGATTGTAAGGTATGATTCGGTAATTATGACTATGTCAGGCTGCTGCTTGACTAGTCTGTGGGACCGCTCTCCCAATTTTGGCACAAGCCCCCAGATGTTGGTAAAGAGGACTTTGCAGGGTCGACAGGGCTGGGTTTGCCGTTGTCGTTTCCGGTGCCGAGTGGTCCGTCCTGTTTTATTCATAGCAGTTGTTTACAACTGAGTGGCTTGCTAGGCCATTAAGAGTCAACCACATTGCTGTGATGTCCGGAGTTACATGTAGGCCAGCAGATTTCCTTCCCTAAAGGACATTAGTGAACCAGATGGGGTTTTGCAACAATCGCCAATAGTCGCTATTACTAAGACTAACATTTAATTTAATTCCAGAATTAAATTGAATTGAATTTAAATTCCACCACCTGCCGTGGTGGGATTTAGAACCCATATTCTCAGAGCATTTGACTAAGCATTACTAGTCTAGTGACATAACCACTACGCCACCGCCTTATCTGGACATTGTAGCATCCTCGGTTTACTTGTCTCTTCTTACTGTGTATTGGGACATGGTGCTTCTTCATCATGTATTTGTTGTGTAATGTGGGATGTCCCTTCGCTTATTTTGTGTCCCAGCAGTAATCCCGCCTTCATGGTGAAGTTTCCCTGTAAATTAAGCAGAATCCTTGTCGTCACCAGAGGTTAGTTTATCTCCGGTGTTTATTCCATTGTTCCTGTGGGATTTAAGATCAGGTGGGTTATTGCTTTATCGTTTTAATTGTGTCCAATGTTTCCATCTCCCTTTTTCCCTCATATCTATACATGCGCATGTATCACTGGTCATGATAACCTCAAATGGTCCGGTACATCTAGGTGATAATCCCGATCTCTCTGGCAATATTTTAACAAATACCTGCTCGCCCACCTTGGGTAGGGGCTCCAAGGCCCCCTGCTTTTGTGTATTTTTTATCTCTGATGTCTTGTTGTTCTTTAACTTCTTGTTTGAGCGCCTTCAATTGATTATCCAATGTTTATACGTATTTCCTAATTTTACCTTTTAAGGGTCCTGGGTCCCTCGCTACCAGATGCTACTTCTTCCGGCAGACACATTGCTCGTCCAGTATTGAGTTCATATGGTGTCAGTCCGGTCACCCTGTTTGGAGTGGCTCTCAGCCTCATCAGGGTACACAGGAGGACATCATCCCAACCCTGTCCGGTTTCGGCTATGGCCTTGCTTAAGGCTATTTTCAGGGTTCTGTTCATTCGCTCTACCATGCCTGAGCTTTGCGGATGATAGGGGATATGGAACTTCTGTCTTACTCCTAGTAACTTACAAGCTTCTTTCATTACTTTTCCCGTAAAGTGTGTACCTTGATCTGAATCTATTTGCAACGGGACCCCCATCTCGGTATCACGTCATATGAAAATATTCGGGCCAAAGTCTGAACACTACAGTCTCTGGTGGGGAATGCTTCCACCCACCTTGTAAACTGGTCTATGATCACTAGGCAGTATTTCTTCCCTCTGCTGTTATTCTACCTGCTGCTATTGGTGTAGGCATCTCTGTGTCCGCCACTTCTCTTGCTGCCTGATCAGCTAACATATTCCCTTTTTGTTGCTCGCTCACTATCTTACGGTGTGCCTTTATTTTAATCACTGCTACCTCTTCTGTTCCTTTTACCGCTTCTACTAGGTCTCTCACTACCTCCTCATGCTGTATTTGTCCTCCTCCGGAGGTTACATATCCTCTCCTATTCCACGCTATCATATAATCATGTACTACCCCAAACGCATACCTACTGTCTGTGTATATATTTACTCATTTTCCTTTTGCCAATTTCAATGCTTCCATGAGAGCCACTAGTTCTGCTATCTGCGCTGAGGTTCCTCCTTCAAGTCCTCCCTTTGAGACTGTTTCTCCGTTCTTGGATACTACTGCCCAACCAGTGTGTGGCTCCCCATTTATATATCGGCGAGATCCATCTACATAAAAGGTGTTTTCGGGATTTTCAAGGGGCGATTCTGATACGGTTCCTCTGACCTCTTCTTCGATTACTAACTGACACTCGTGTGCCTCACCCTCCGATAGCATTCCCTCTGCGGGGTTGACTCTATGTCCCCTTATAATCTGGACTGATCTGTCCTTGGGTATCAATACTGCTTCCCAAGCTGCCCTCCTTCTGTCTGATACAGCCTTAATTTTGCCTGTGTTTAGCAGGTCCACACAAATTTACACCAACCAGAATTTCACCGTGGCCACAATAAAAGTCTGGTTTTAATAGGTTAATTAACCTCAATAACTCCAATTCAATCCAGATCAATTTTTTTAAGCTAACCAGTATCACTTGGAAAAGAAAGAAACCATAGCCACATTAACAATGAAACAATCACCCATGCCTTGTAAACATTCAAATTTATTTTCTTCCAGGCACATTGGCAACTGTGACTTCAAGGCTGAAGCTTATCGTTTGTAAAACAATTAATAAACTTAAAACAGCACACGCTTGTCCACCATTCAAGACAAGTCTTCAAAGGGTTAAACAGCTTTTAGCTCTCTGTACAAAAGAGTGGGTGGAGCTAACACAACAGACACTTTCTTTTAAAGACAGAAACTTCCACACTTTTAACACACACTTTCACCCAAACTGAGATTCCAGCATTCCTTTTAAGATTCTTTTCACTCAGCATATCCTGTATTTTACTTGTTTTGAACAGAAACTGATAGCATCTGTGTCGATAAAACTTACATTTTTTCCTTATTCCCTTTCTTAAATTACTGGTACTCGGGTACAATTTTGGCACCCGTTTTTGGTCTCAACTCGAGTACGTCTACTTAACTCATAATATGCGTGAGCCATTAAAATGATGGCCTTTTCTTCCTTTAATTTTGTTTCTTTGGCCCACCATTCTCTGTTTTACTGGTGGGTTGTTCGGTTGCCAATCGTTTTTAACCATTTTGTCAATTAACCTTTTATTTTTGTCCGCTAAATAGCGTGTCAGAGACCCCACCAGTCCCCGCTCAAGCTGTTCACTTCCCATGGCTAATTGTTGTCAGCGGTACGTCCCTTACTTTACTCTCGCAGAGTGAGACCGTACTTGCAACAATTTTGTTCTGGCGATTTGTTGTCAGAGGTATGCTTAAACTTTCTGCACTACTTGTAACAATTTTTTTCGGGTTAATTGTTGTCAGAGGTATGCTTAAACTTTCTGCACTACTTGCAACAATACCACACCTACACTTCAGCGCGTTTCGCCCGAACCCCAAGACCGCTTGACTTATTGATTCAAACCTTTTAGTTCTTTGATTCCAAAGGGGACGGTGGACACGAGACGGTGTTGCCTTGCCCTAACTGTACGTGATAATTAAAAATACTCACGTTTTTGGTTCAGCTTCACTCGCCCGTGCCTCCCATCCGTGTGGGATCCTGTTCGTGACACCAATTGTTGTGGAGTATTTTAAATCAACACTCAACACAAGGTTTTTAGATCGATAGTCAAGTTGTCTTTATTACACCGGTGGGGAGCCAGTCTGCTCTGTCTATAGCCAGACTTCTCCAAATTGTTACAGCAAACATTACATTTTTATACATTCAAATACACATGACAGGCTCCTGCACAATTCATTCCTGCAACCTGATTGGATCTTGGCCCGCATGCAGATTCACGGATTGGTTACAAATCTTAAGGTAAACATGTGTAAGCTGCCTCCTCAATGATTCACTCAAACTGCTGAATGCTGATTAAAAGATACCTTGGAATGTGACCTAGATAATAAAGTTCTTACGGGCAGTTGAAATTCTAGACACCCTGGGCTGGATTTTCATTGAGGAGGCGGGTAGGAGGCGGCTCTACAACTTTCGGATTGTTTGAAGTTGTCAAATACTGACATTCTGTACTCCAGGTTAATTCCTTCCTCTCAGGATGATTTAGAGATCTCCCCGGAACAGAAAGCTGAATGCTGGAACTTTTGCCAGCTTGCAGCCATTCTGCTTTCTGTGCCGGTGAGATGAGGGACTCCCGAGACCTGAAGGAAGGAAGGCTGTAAAGGTAAGTACATGTAAGTAAAACTTCTTTAAACACTTTACACACACCAAACACGCTTATGCACTCATGCACTCATCACTCACCTGAATACTGGACATCTCGACCCCGCCAAGCCCTTCATCCCGACGGCCCGCCTCGCTAACTTGGCGTGGTTTGGAGCCATCGGGAATCCCACATTTCACCAATGAAAATAGGGATTAGGCTAAAAACTGCCTGTTAACAACCTGTTAACAGGCAGTTAATTGGCACTAATCCCCTTCCCGCCTCGGGAAGGCGGGTCCCAGTGCGGGTCGGGTACCCGCCTCCTTTGAAACTGGCATGGAGGCGGGTTGGGGGCAGGGTGGGTTTGTCCCCCCCCCCCGATTTCGGGACTTTAACCCCCCACACGCCTCCAATCCCGCCTCCACGACCCAATGAAAATCCTGGCCCCTGTCTCCATTTAATTGCTTTTTAGCCTTCAAAGGTCAGCTTATCTTGACCGCTTCTTTATGGATGTGGTCTTTCATGTTAGCCCCTGTCTTTCTGATACCATTCAGTGAAACTGCCAGCGATGTCACTTTAACTCTTTCCCCACTGCAGTCAAACATGATTTACCTTTAACAAATCCATGCTGACTTTCATTTATTAACGTGCTTGTGTCGCAATTCCTCATTCCACTCGTTTAACAGAGGTTGCTCGCCCTGTTATTCTAAACAGGTTAATTCCCCTGTTTAAGTAACAGAAAGAGAAATATGATACGAACGTCTTAAGCATTCGCACGATAACGTCACCAACTGGGATTTGCACCCTCGTGTATTGTGACGCTTTAAGTGTGCTTCATCAAGATTTCCACTGGTCGGTACATTCAGTGAAATCACAAGTGTGTACTAAAAGCATGTGCTTACAATTCCGCTATAAATAAAGTCTCCATGAACACAGGTCTAATGTTACTGTACATAATGGCCAAAGCAAGTCTTCGCCCCGGAAAGTGAATTGCGGTCTCTCTCTGATCATCAGTCTCTTAAGTAGGACAAGCCTGAATAAACAGACACGTACATGCAGAGATCTGGAGCAGCAAGTAATTCTCACACTAACCGCAGTGAACTTAGTCCCCTCCCCTCCTCGCCCCCCAAATACCCGGTGTTAATTAAACAATGTCGGTTCAATGTTTTTATGTAGCCTAATACTGAACAAAAGTACTTGTTTAACTATTGATTTTCTACTAGTTAAGTTCATTCATCAACAATCTAACTTACAGCAACAAATTTATACATAAATAAAGAAAGACTTGCATTTATATAGCGCCTTTCATGACCACCAGATGTCGCAAAGCACTTTATAGCCAATGAAGTACTTTTTGAAGTGTAGTCACTGTTGTAATATGGGAAACGCGGCAACCAATATGTGCACAGCAAGCTCCCACAAACAGCAATGTGATAATGACCAGATAATCTATTTTTTTATTGATGTTGATTGAGGGATAAATATTGACCAGGACACCAGGGAGAACTCCCCTGCTCTTCTTCACAATAGTGCCATGGGATCTTTTATGGGACGGGGCCTCGGTTTAACGTTTCATGCGAAAGACAGCACCTCCGGCAGTACAGCACCCCCTCAGTACTGCACTGGAGTGTCAGCCTAGATTTTTGTTGCTCAAATCTCTAGAGTGGGACTTGAACCCACAACCGTCTGAGTCAGAGGCGAGGGCGTAACTCAGAGGCACAGCTGACACTCTGCAATAATGTGCTTCTCCACTAGATGTCCAACTACCACAACAACTTGCACTTGTCTCCTGCCTTCAACACAGCAAAATGTCCCAAGGATCTTTAGAAAGAGAGAGAATTAGGCACCAAGCAGGGGGAAGGGTTCAGGAAGACAACTCAAGACTAGTCAAAGAGGCAGATTTTCAGGAGACTTTTGAAAGTGAGCAAGAGATGGGACAAGCGACACGTTTCCGAGGCCTGAGACAGGTTTTGACACGTGAGTCTTGAGGAACAGTCGTCGTACCTTACCACGTTCCACACAGCTTTTGGACGATACCACAGGAAGCGAGTACCATTCGGGGGTCAGCTCAGCACCAGAGGTTTTCCAATGAAAGATGCATGAGCTGGTGGAAGGACTACAAGGTGTAAGCATCCTGAGAAATTCCCATTTCAGATTCCCACTAACTGGACAGAATGAAATCAGCATTAATAGTTGTAGTTTTAAGTTTGTATCATGTAACTGTTAGTCAATGCATGCCGATTCTTCAACAATCATGCTTTTAAACTAGCGTAATATGCCTTGGTTAGATATTAAAATGGAAGAAAGAGGCTGGTTTTTGCTCTGATGACACTCTTACATCATCTGTGTTTGACCATCAAGACTCATATCTGGGGTAGTTCTGGCCGTACAAAAGGAACATGTCTCCACGGGTTGAGATACGGTCCTTGCTGTTGGCCTTTGTTTTTAATTCACTGCGGATGTTATAACGTTCCAGCACAATGGTAACTGCATCTAACCTTGGTTCCCAGGCTAACTGCAGTCTATTCGACCATGGCAATCTCTTCCTCACCCCAGGTTGTCTGGTTACAGCTCACTCACAGACTTTAAAGCATAAGAAAAAGGGTTTCATGTTCTACATAATTCAGGCTATCATTGCAAAAGAGCCCCAGGTGGGCAGAGGAAATGCTTCAAGGACACCCTCAAAGCCTCCTTGAAAAAGTGCAACATCCCCACCGACACCTGGGAATCCCTGGCCCAAGACCGCACAAAGTGGAGGAGAAGCATCCGGGAAGGCGCCGAACACCTCGAGTCTCTTCGTCGGGAGCAAGCGGAAGCCAAGCGCAGGCAGCACAAGGAGCGCACGTCAACCCAAGCACCCCACCCACCCGCCCCTTCAACCACCGTCTGCCCCACCTGTGAGACAGAATGTAGGTCCCACATTGGACTAAACTCATTTTTAGTGTGGAAGCAAGTCATCCTTGTTTCCAAGGGACTGCCTAAGAAGAAGAGAAGAAGAAATGGGATAGATTCAGAACAGATCTAGCAGCTCAAAACTGGGCATCCATGAGGCGCTGTGGGCCATCAGCAGCAGCAGAATTGTATTCCACCACAATCTGTAACCTCATGGCCCGACATATCCCTCATTCTACCATTACCATCAAGACAGGGGATCAACCCTGGTTCAATAACGAGTGTAGAAATGCATGCCAGGAGCAGCACCAGGCATACCTAAAAATGCAGTGCAAATCTGGGGAAGCTGCAACACAGGACTACATGCATGCTAAAAAGCAGAAGCAGCATACTATAGACAGAGCTAAACTATACTGAAGAGATAATTGCTAGTTAGTAATTACCTTTTTGGGCTACCCCAGATCAGGCGTATTCCCCAGACGTTCACCTTCAACTAAAGTTAAAGATAGCCTAATTCTATAAGACGCTTAATTGGGTCTAAAGGTTCAGACTATCCCTCCCTAAAGGAAAGGAACGACGTGAAGATGTTACCATCCTCCGGATAACACTTTTAATAAGTTTAACTAAATTGTAACATTCCGGATATTATGAGGGTCCGGAATATCCCCCAGAATTCTGCAGCTCCTCACAAAAGAGTGTACAGAAATTGAGTTTGCGAGATTGATACAGAAATACTACTTGAGACAATTCTAAAAATACATAGATTTATTTAAGAGTTGACATACTGTTAACAGCTGTTGAGTCAGTCGCAACATTAACAGTTCAAAAACAATTAGCTTACATTTCTTATTTCTCAGCGATCCTTATTCTCAAATCTTAACTTCGTACATTTTTACATTTCTTATTCTTAATTCTAATCCAGAATATCCACCAAAATCAAATAAAAGTACCTCTGAACCCCGAGACTCAAACAATTAAAAACTTACAGAGATGCCTCTGAAGAGTGAGAGAATCACTTTGCCCCTTTCCAGCGACTTCTGACTGTCTATCTGAAAAGCTTCTATTTTTATACCTTTTTTAGTGGTTTATCCTTTGAAGTTTTCTGCTGATGTAAGCTAATTATCTCTAGTCTTCTTCCTGTTGACTTTTCTGTATACGTACTGTCAATTTAGCTGCTGCATGCATAATTATGTCTCTACCTTTAGGTGTTCCAAAAACTTGTCATATAAAATTGTTATTACAGATTTATCTCTTTGATGCCATTCTTATCGAAGGTCTTCCATTCAATTCTTAATATTGGCTTAACTGTTTGAAAGCAGACATCGTGTCTACTAACTATTCCATTTTCAATACAAAAACCATGTGTCATCTATTGAAGTCATATCTTCAAAGTGTTCTGTTGGTATCATATTTACAACATGTAAATTAAAGACACTTCAACTAGAGTGTTTGTTTTCCTAGCCATCTTAGTTGGTTATATTATAATCGTGTTTCCTATTTTCCAAGTTTAACATAAAAACTATTTGACCAGCAGGTGTTTCTTTTACTTGATGTCATCTTTTCAAAGGCACATGCCTCTTTTAATGTTTCTGTGTTTCTGTTCAACATGTTAGTTTATAACACATTACTTGGGTCACATTGTGTTTCTCCCAAACTCCAGACCTTCTGGAAGCGCCAAACTGCTATTTCAATAGGGCCATTGTTTCAGTATTTTTAACCAATTCCCATTTCAAAAGCTTGTGGTGTTTACAACTTTTGTGTTATCAAATCACCCATCTCAGAAGCCTGTTTGCACAGCTTGTGACGTTGAGACTTTAGATTTTTAAACCCAGTATGTCATGTTTTAATAAAATCAGAATTCTGGTCATATGAAGGTGTATCTCTTGGAATATGGCTTTTTCCTTCACAATCCCACAATCAATGGATCAGATCAAAGATCTGCAGCCCTGCCACATCCACAACATTAAACAACTAACTGGAGGAGGAGGCTCCATGAATATCCCCATCCTCAATGATGGTGGAGCCCAGAACGCAAGTGCAAAAGACAAAGCTGAAGTGTTTGCAACTATCTTCAGCCAGAAGTGCCGAGTGGATGATCCATATTGGCCTCCTCCTGAGGTCCCCACCACCACAGAAGCCAGTCTTCAGCCAATTCAATTCACTCTACGTGATATCAAGAAATGGTTGAGTGTACTGGATACAGCAAAGGCTGTGGGCCCTGACAACATCCCGGCTGTCGTGCTGAAGACTTGTGCTCCAGAACTAGCCGCGCCTCTAGCCAAGCTGTTCCAGTACAGCAACAACACTGGCATCTATCCGACAATATGGAAAACTGCCCGGGTATCTCCTGTCCACAAAAAACAGGACAAATCCAATCCGGCCAATTACCACACTCTCAGTCTACTCTCAATCATCAGCAATAACCTGCTCACCGATGCCCAGTTTGGGCTCCGCCAGGACCACTCGGCTCCAGAGCTCATTACAGCCTTGGTCCAAACATCGATAAAAGAGCTGAATTGCAGAGATGAGGTGAGAGTGACTGCCCTTGACATCAAGGCAGCTTTTGACCGAGTGTGGCATCAAGGAGCCCTAATAAAACTGAAGTCAGTTGGAATCAGGGGGAAAACTCTCCACTGGCTGGAGTCATACCTAGCATAGAATCATAGAATCATAGAAAGTTACAGCCCGGAAGGAGGCCATTTCAGCCCATTGTGTCTGCGCCGGCCAACAAAGAGCTATCCAGCCTAATCCCACTTCCCAGCTCTTGGTCCGTAGCCCTGCAGGTTACAGCATTCCAAGTGCACATCCAAGTACTTTTTAAATGTGGTTAGGGTTCCTGCCTCTACCACCCTTTCAGGCAGTGAGTTCCAGACCCCCACAACCCTCTGGGTGAAGACATTTCCCCTCAAATCCCCTCTAAACCTTCCCCCAATTACTTTAAATCTGTGCCCCCTGGTCCTTTCTATCTACTTTATCTATGCCCCTCATAATTTTATACACCTCAATACGATCTCCCCTCAGCCTCCTCTGTTCCAAGGAAAACAGACCCAGCCTATCCAGTCTTTCCTCATAGCTAAGAATCTCTACTCCCGGCAACATCCTTGTAAATCTCCTCTGTACCCCCTCTAGTGCAATCACATCTTTCCTGTAATGTGGTGACCAGAACTGCACGCAGCACTCTAGCTGAGGCCTAACTAGTGTTTTATACAGTTGAAGCATAACACCCCTGCTCTTGTATTCTATGCCACGGCTAATAAAGGCAAGCATTCCGTATGCCTTCTTAACCACCTTATCTACCTGGCCTGCTACCTTCAGGGATCTGTGGACATGCACTGCAAGGGTCCTTTGTTCCTCTACACTACTCAGTGTCCTAACATTTAATGTTTATTCCCTTTCCTTGTTAGCCCTCCCCAAATGCAATACCTCACACTTCTCCAGATTGAATTCCATTTGCCACTGTTCTGCCCACTTGACCAATTTATTGATATCTTCCTGCAGTCTACAGCTTCCTTCTTCAGTATCAACCACCCAGCCAATTTTAGTATCATCTGCAAACTTCTTAATCATACCCCCTATATTCAAGTCATGATCATTGATATATACCACAAAAAGCAAGGGACCTAGTACTGAGCCCTGCGGAACCCCACTGGAAACAGCCTTCCAGTCACAAAAAACACCCATCAACCATGACCCTCTGCTTCCTGTCTCCGAGCCAGTTTTGAATCCAACTTGACACTTTGCCCTGGATCCCATGGGCTTTTAACTTCGTGACCAGTCTGCCATGTGGAATCTTATCAAAAGCCTTGCTAAAGTCCATATACGCTACATCAAACGCACTACCCTCATCTACCCCTTGTTACCTCCTCAAAAAATTCAATCAAGTTTGTCAGACACGACCTTCCCTTAACAAATCCGTGCTGACTATCCTTGATTAATCCGTACCTTTCTAAATGAAGGTTTATCCTGTCCTTCAGAATTCTTTCCAATAATTTTCCCACCACCGAGGTTAGGCTGACTGGCCTGTAATTAATCGGTCTATCCATTTCTCCCTTTTCAAACAAGGGTACCACATTAGCAGTCCTCCAGTCCTCTGGCACCACACCTGAAGCCCGAGAGAATTGAAAAATGATGGTCAGGGCCTCTGCTATTTCCTCTTTTGCTTCGCTTAACAGCCTGGGATACATTTCATCCAGGCCTGGGAATTTATCCACTTTTAAAGCTGCTAAACCCCTTAATGCTTCCTCTCTCATTACGTTTATTTCATCTAATATTTCACACACCTCCCCCCTGATAGCAATGTCTGCTTCGCCCCTCTCCTCTGTGAAAACAGACACAAAGTATTCATTAAGAACCCTACCGACGTCTCCCGCCTCCACACACAGATTACCCTCATGGTCTCTAATAGGCCCTACCCTTTCTTTAGTTATCCTCTTACTCTTAATGGGGGAAAAATTCAGTTGTTTGCGCCTCCCGTTAGCACCTTAAGAGGGCGCCAATTGGGGTGCAAAGCAACTAGCGCCCGGGCGTGGCGATGTTTGTGCCGCTCACGAAATTAACTAGACATTTTGTGGCGGCGCTAAACACTGCCACCACGATCTCCTGCGCCGGCAGATTGTGACGTCATTCGAGTGCGCAGCGCCCCGGACCGGATATTGAGTGTCACCCCCTGCCTTACCGCCTGCCGCTAACAATGACAGGTTGAGGGGAGCGTTATGCTGTCAGAAAGGGACTGGGGGAGTGCTATTTAAAGGCGACCGCTTCCTGCCTTTTTTTGTTGGTGACATTTTTGCATCACGCATTCTGAGAGAGAGAGAGACTTCTGGAGAGATTCAACGCTGTGTGAAGGGATTTTGAGTACTGAGCAGCACTTTGCAGGTTTATATTGATTTGCCCTTCCTTGCTTCGCCAGCGCTCTGAGGTAGCGCCTCACTCCTCGGCGTTTGCGCCTTAAGACACGTGTGAAGCATCTGATTTAGCGCTCCAATCACCTCCAGGGGCAATAAAAGCCAAGTTTGCTGTCGGAGGCGATAATTAGCGCCAGGCGCTAAACCTTGCGCACGGCCGATAACGGCGCCCCAAATGGGGCAATTCTGAATTTGTCCCCCAATATATTTATAAAACATCTTTGGGTTTTCCTTGATTTTACTTGCCAAGAATTTTTCATGCTCTCTCTTTGCTTTCCTAATATCCTTTTTAATTGCACCCCTGCACTTTCTGTACTCCTCTAAAGATTCTGGAATATTTAGCCCTCGGTATCTGTCATACGCCTCCCTTTTTTCTTTATCCTACCCTGTATGTCTCCAGACATCCAGGGGGCTCTAGATTTGTTAGTCCCACCTTTTTTCTTTAAGGGCACATATTTGGTCTGAACCCCCCGGATCTCCTCCTTGAATGCCTCCCACTGCTCTGACACTGATTTACCTTCAAGTAGCTGTTTCGAGTCCACTATAGCTAAATCCCCTCTGAGCTTAGCAAAATTTGCTTTACCCCAATTTAGAATTTTTATTCCTGGTCTATCCTTGTCCTTTTCCATAACTACCTTAAATCTAACAGAATTATGGTCACTAACACCAAAAATGCTCCCCCACTGATACGCTTTCTACCTGCCCAGTTACATTCCCTAAAATTAAGTCCAGAACCGGCCCCTACCTTGTTGGGCTTGCTACATACTGGCCAAGAAAGTTCTCCTGGATGCATTTTAGGAATTCCACTCCTTCTATACCCTTCACACTAATTTTATCCCAGTTAATATTGTGGTAGTTGAAATCCCCTATTACTGCCCTATAGTTTATGCACTTCTCAGAAATTTGGCTACATATTTGTTCTTCTCTCTCCCTTTCACTGTTTGGGGGTCTGTAGTACACTCCCAGCAGTGTGATCGCCCTGTTTTTGTTTTTCAATTCGACCCATATGGCCTCATTTGATGATCCCTCCTACATATCATCCCTCCTCAGAGCTGTAATAGTTTCTTTAATCAATACCGCGACCCCACCACCCTTTTTACCTCCCTCTCTATCCCATCTGAAAATCCTGTAACCAGGGATGTTGAATACTCTCCACTTGCCTGGATGAGTGCAGATCCAACAACACTCAAGAAGCTCGACACCATACAGGGCAAAGCAGCCCGCTTGATTGGCACCCCATCCACCACCTTAAACATTCACTCCCTCCACCACCGGCGCACCGTGGCTGCAGTGTGTACCATCTACAAGATTCACTGCAGCAACTCTCCAAGGCTTCTTCAGCAGCACCTCCCAAACCCACGATCTCTACCACCTAGAAGGACAAGGGCAGCAGGCGCATGGGAACACCACCACCTCCAAGTTCCCCTGCAAGTCACACACCATCCTGACTTAGAAGTATATCGCCGTTCCTTCATCGTCACTGGGTGAAAATCTTGGAACTCCCTCCCTAACAGCACTGTGGGAGTACCTTCACCACACGGACTGCTCTCCTGGTGCTGACTGGTGTAATTCCAGGAATTTCCATGTTTATCTCAAGGTTTGGGGCTGTTTCTTTGTGTTTCCAGGTTTTTTTTATGAGCTGATTGATCGTGCTTATCCCGGCTGGAAGTGCGAAAGACTAACTGTGCTGCATGACTCATAAGTGCTAACCAGTGTATTTGCCTGTCTCACACGAATGCTTTCCACCCAACCACCTACTTTGTCTATCAACACAATGTGAAGTTCAGCTGTCTGGCGTTTGACTGGGAGAAGGAATGATGGATGGACCCATAAAAAATCCAAGGTGGAACAGAAAACTGGCTTAATCGCGCTGACGCACAGACGATTGGTGAAATAAATCTACCCTGACAGTTTGGGTGTCATTGGCCTAAACATCCCAGCTTTACTAATTCACTCGCTCCTTTTCACTATTGACAGAAGCACCATGAATTATGCAACACTGTACTGTGTGCTTACAGCAAGAGGAAGGACGTCAAATTATGTTCATCTTGCATAGGAGGTGAGGGAGACGAATATGGCAGGGAATTCTGCCAGGTACATCCAATATCACCGCAAATGAAATTGGGCCAGAAATTCGGGTCAGAGGCTTCCCGCGGGTGCAAGCCCCCGACCTGCACTTAGCTTGCACGCCGGCCGTTGTGCTGTGGGCCCGCGTGGGATTCCGATCCTGGGCCTGCTCCAGCTGCCGGCGCGCAGTGCTTGCGTATCCCAGGGGCGCAGTTACTGCGAAGCGTCCCCTGGGATCACGTGGGCCATGGAGAGCCAATCGTAGCAGGGAATCTCTATTCATAGGTTTAACAGGAAGACCTGTCAAATCTATGAATAGAGTTCGGCCCCAAAACATAACTAAAACTTCAAATAAATTTTTAAAAAACATCACATTTTTAAAATAACTATAAATTACATAAAATAACTATTTTAAACAATAATTTAAATTTTTTTAAAATTAATTACAGTTTTTAACAGGGCTAAAACATAAAAACACAGAAACATAGAAGGTAGGATCAGGAGTAGGCCATTCAGCCCCTCGATCCTGCTCCGCCATTCAATGCGATCATGGCTGAAAATAAACTTACCTTTCTTTAAAGTATTTAAAAATAATAAACCTGTGGAAATTTTTTTAATTTTACTTCATTCACCACTTACCTTGTTAAAAGCAAGCCTTGTGACTGCTTTTTAAAAGCGTAGCTGCTGGAGACTTACCCTCCCGGAGAAACCTGTAAAAATAACTGAAGTTCCAGGCGTACGCGCTGCCTCTCCGGCGCACACGTTCGACCTGTGAACCCCTTCCTTCAAGGGAATGGAAGTTCCGGTTTCCCGCGCATGCGCAGTGCATGCACGAAACCGACACTTTTGTTGGCCCTACGCATGAGTCCCCAGCGCGTACTGACACATGGGGACCCGAATTTCTGGCCCATGACATCAATCTGGACAATCAAACTGCTGAAATGCTAATTCCCAACTTTTCAAAAACCTCCAGCACAACTATCATTACAATCATAGGATGTTACAGCACAGAAACAGGGAGGCTAGGGGCGGAGCTCGGGGGGGTCGGGGTCAGGGGAGTGAGGGAGATCGGGGGGCTCGGGGCCAAGGGAGTGGGGGAGATCAGAGGTTGGGGATCAGGGGCGTGGGGGAGATTGTGGCTCAGGGTCAGGGGAGTGGTGGATACTGGGGAGTCTGCGCCGGGAGGGGAGAGATTGGGAGTCGGGGTCCGCGGAGTGGGGGAAATCGAGGGTCGGGGCCGGAAAGGGTTAGATTGGGGGTCAGAATCAGGGGAGGAAGATTTGGGGTCAGGGCGGGGAGTGGGGGAGATCAGGGGAGGAAAATCGGCGATCAGGGTTAGGGTGGGAGATCGGGATCGGGGAGATCCGGGGTCGGGATCAGGGGAGGGAGATCGGTGGTCAGGGGAGGGAGATCGGGGGTGGTGGCAGGGAATGGGGGAGATCGGTGGGGGTGGGGGGTAAGTGCTGGAGGTGTTTGGTTCCTTTAATGTGGGGTCATGAGGAGCACTCCTACATTTGCAAAGGGTCTAACGCCTGTTTCAGGTGTGGGTAAAAGACCCATGTTTTATCCTAACCAATATGGCAGATGGCGCACTTTCAGCCGGAAAAGTGCGCACGGTTCCTGCCCGCCATATTGGGGCCTTAGTAGTCTGAGTAGTGCCCAGCAAATCAGGCCTATCGATACTAACTGTTTGTTAAATGGTGCAAACCTGGTGCTTCATCTTCTTAGGCAGTCCCTCGGAACCGAGGATGACTTGAGTTCGCAGGTGACTGATGAGTCCAATGGGGGACCTACAGTCTCTGTCAAAGGTGGGGCAGATGGTGGTTGAAGGGGCAGGTGAAGGTGTTGACGATGGTTTGGAGTTCGACCTCCAAGTGAGCACAGACGCAAGCGTCGTCTGCATACTGTAATTCGAAGACAGAGGATGGGACTGTCTTGTTTTATACACTTTGTATAAAACTAATAACTTGCAGGACAACGGAGTATTACAGTTTAACTCTTTTATTAAGCATTAGATCTGTGATCTTACTCATACAGCACCTTGGGGAAAAGCCTGGCATTAGGACCCCTAGCCTGGGTCTTCAAAACAATAGTAGTCCTTACAGATGCCTGTAGTGTATGTGCCTTTAAGTCAGAACTACTTTTACAGCTCCTGTATACTGTAGTACCGGCAGTGGCCACACTGGTATATAAGCTTTGCGCATGCCTCTGTACCCCCAGTCTAGAGATTACCCATCTCCAGTAAAGACCTGTTATTTGTTAATGTACAGCATCCGTATGATTATTTATCCATTGAACGACGGATCCAACAGTGGCGACGAGTGTCGATTCGAATCTACCTGCAACATAAAAGAAAGAGAGAAAAAAAAAATAGTCAAGGCCAGGAACACGGGCGTCGACCACGAGCAACCGCCCAGCAGTCAGGCAGAGATCCAACTTCGCTGGGGAGGCTGTGGAGAGCCGGGCTTGGTTCCCCAGCCACAACGAGCGGTAAGAGACCGACGACAGGTCCAGCGCAGACCCTTCCCGAGCAGCGGCGGCTGGAGCCGACCGACGGCGGAGAGAGAGCCGAGCAGCGTCGACGGGGTAAGATAGAGGGTGAAGAGCGCAGGGCGCAGCCGGGGGTTGAACACCGAGCGGCGTCGAGGAAAATAAAACAAACTGGAGAGAGAGAGGGTAAGAAACAGCTGGGTTCTAGATTGAGCGGCGTCGAAAAATATCAAAAGAAGAATGCGCAGAGCACAGCCAGGGATCACGGGCTGAACAGGGTCTGCGGGGCGAAGAAAGGGGCGATGCCATTGAGCCGCGGACAAGAAGGAAGAGCGCGGGAGGTGCCATTGAGCCGCGGAGAAGCAGGGAGAGCGCGGGAGACGCCATTGAGCCACGGAGAAGAAGGAAGAGCGCAGGAGACGCCATTTTGAGAAGCCGCAGCGGAGAAGAAGGGCGAGCACGGGAAGGAAGGAAAGCGCGGGAGACGCCATTTTGTGCCAGCGGAGAAGAAGGGAAGCGCGGGAGGCGCCATTGGTGATAGTTAACGCACACCCAAGGATGCCTGCCGAAGAGTGGCAGTATCTCTACGTTCGACAATGAAGTCGAAGATTGGGCGACGTATGTGGAACGTATTGAGGTGTACTGCAGGGTGAATGAAGTGCCAGATGCTAATAAAGCACTGGTTCTGTTAAATTCCATGGGTGCAAAAACTTATGGGTTACTGCGAAATCTAATAACCCCAGAGAAGCCGGTAAACAAGAATTTTGAAAGCATAGTAGAAATCCTACAGGACCACTTAAATCCCACACTGCTGCTGATAGCAGAACGATTTAAGTTCCATAAAAGGAACCAACACAAAGACGAAAGCAATGCTGAGTACCTAACGGAACTGTGCAAGCTATCGAAATACTGCCAGTTTGGAGCGGGACTAGCAAACACGTTTAGGGACAAGTTTGTGTGTGGGCTACAAAGCGAAGGAACCCAGAAACGGCTTCTATCAGAAAAGGACCTTACGCTGGACAAAGCTTTCAGTATGGCAGTATCACACAAAGCAGCCACAAGGGGCGCTGCAGAGATACAACGGAGATCGCAAGAATATGGCACCAATGAAATGACCTATGGAACAGGGAAATGCTATCGCTGCGGCAGAACAACACATGACCAAAAAGATTGTTGGTTCAAGGACCAAGTGTGCAGACAATGTGAGAAAGCAGGACACATAGCAAGAGTCTGCAGGTCTGGGAAGAAAACCAACAGTAAGAAATCTCCACAGGAGAAGTACAAAAAGGTACACCAGGTGATGGACAGTGGTTCAGACGAACAGAAAAGTGACACAGACTCCGGAAGCAAGGAGCTGGGTTGTCTGAAACTACATAATGTAACCGAAATGGAGGATCACCAGACTATCTGGGTTACACTCAAGATAGACGGAGTCCAAGTGGAAATGGAATTGGACACAGGGTCAGCTCTAACAGTCATAAATCAAAGAGACTACAAGCGGCTATTTTCACACATACCCTTGAAAGCTACAGAGATTGTCTTGAAGACGTATACGGGGCAAAAAGTCTACCCCAAAGGAAAAATAAGGGTGAAAGTGACATATAAAGGCCAGGAAATACCTAAAATGGATATATATGTATTGCCAAATGGAGGACCACCACTGCTAGGACGTGAATGGATCTGGAAGATACAATTAGATTGGCATTCCATACAGGCACTGAAGGTTGAGGCCAAAAAGGATGACGACGTCACACCTGGACGACTGTCAAAAATGTTAACTGACGCGAAAGAAGTGTTCCAGGAGGGACTAGGAACATTAAAAGGAATAACAGCAATGATTAAAATAGAGGAAAATGCAAGGCCAAAGTTTCTGAAGGCCAGACCAGTGCCTTATGCGATCAGACCAGCTGTTGAAGCAGAGCTGGAAGGGTTGGAACGTTCAGGAGTACTGTCCAAAGTGGACTGGAGCGAGTGAGCTACACCCATCGTTCCTGTAATGAAGAGGTCGTTGAGTAATACGCCTGGGGAACCAAAGAAGCTCCGCATCTATGGGGATTTTAAGGTGACAGCGAACCCAGTCCTTCACACGGTGCAATATCCACTTCCACGAATTGAGGATATTTTCGCCTCGCTATCTGGAGGTAAACGCTTCACCAAAATTGATCTAGCCCAGGCGTACTTGCAAATGGAGGTAGAAGAAGCTTCAAAATATTACCTTACGATCAACACTCATAAAGATCTCTATCAATACAACCGGCTGGTGTTTGGAGTAGCCTCGGCTCCGGCTATCTGGCAAAGGGCGATGGATCAGGTCCTGCAAGGGATTCCAGGGACCCAGTGTTATTTGGATGACATCTTGGTCACGGGCGAAAATGACGGTGATCACCTCGCCAACTTGGAGAAGGTGCTCACCAGATTAAAGGAGTATGGGCTACGAGCTAATCGCCACAAGTGCGAGATTTTCCAGAAGCAGATCTCGTATTGTGGCCACGTCATCGATGAAGAGGGGTTACATAAGTCCCCTGAAAAGATTGAGGCAGCAGTCAAGGCTCCAGCACCGGAAAATGTGTCACAACTGAGGTCGTTCCTCGGGCTGGTAAACTACTACCATAAGTTCTTACCAAATTTGTCTATGGTATTACACCCGCTGAACACCCTACTGCAAACAGGGGTACCATGGAAGTGGGATGACGAACGTAGATGAGCTTTCCAGAAGTGTAAAGAATTGATCACATCAAAAGAGGTGTTGGCCCATTTCAACCCAGCACTAGCAATTCGTTTGGCATGTGATGCATCACCCTACGGTATTGGAGCGGTGCTGTCGCACAAATTCCCAGACGGGTTGGAGAGGCCAGTAGCCTTTGCGTCTCGGTCACTAACCTCAGCCGAGCGCAACTACGCCCAGATCGACAGGGAGGCCCTCAGCCTAGTATGGGGAGTAAAAAAATTCAACCACTATCTGCATGGGCAGAAGTTCACCTTGCTGACTGACCACCAACCACTTGTCTCCATCTTTAATCCTAACAAGGGCGTGCCAGTAATGACTGAACAGCAGTTACAAAGATGGTCCCTGTTTCTAGGGGCGAATCAATATGAAATAGAATATAAAGGCACGAAACAGCATGGGAACGCTGATGGGCTATCGCGCCTGCCACTGCCTACTGTGGAGGAAGCACCAGCAGTGGACCCTATCGAGATATTTTATTCGTCGATAATTGAACGATTGCCAGTAACAAACGCCGATATAGAGAAGGAGACCCGCAATGATCTGACGCTGTCACGGGTATATGAATTGACGGTGAGGGGATGGCCAACACATGGCGACTCACTGTTGCCAGCATTCTCATCCAGAAGAGAACAGCTGTCAGTATGCCAGGGGACAGAGTGGTGATTCCACCCAAGTTAAGGGAGAGACTGCTAAATGAGCTACATGAAGGTCATCTGGGGGGAGTGAAAATGAAAAGCCTTGCTAGGGCTTATGTGTGGTGGCCGGGAATCGATCAACAAATCGAAGACCTAACTAAGAGCTGCTTAGGATGCCAGAAGGTCCAAAATGCACCACCACATGCCCCTCTACACCCATGGGAGTGGCCCTCCTCTCCATGGCAATGGGTGCATATTGATTTCACTGGTCCATTCATGGACTCAATGTTCTTAATAGCAGTGGATGCTCATTCAAAGTGGCCTGAGGTGATAAAAATGTCTTCAACCACTACAGAGAAAACGATTGCAGTCCTACGGACCATATTTTTTTTCACAGAATTCACAGAAACCCCACAGTGCAGATAGAGGCCATTTCGGCCCATCGAGCCTGCACCGACACATATTCCACCCAATCCCCGTAATCCCTACACCAACACATATCCCACCCTATCCCTGTAACCCCACGTATTTAATCCCCCTAGCACTAAGGGTCAATTTTTTTTATCATAGCCAATCAACCTAACCTGCACATCTTTGGACTGTGGGAGGAAACCGGAGCACCCGGAGGAAACCCACGCAAACACGGGGAGAATGTGCAAACTCCACACAGACAGTCACCCGAGGCCGGATTCGAACCCGGGTCCCTGGCGCTGTGAGGCAACAGTGCTAACCACTATGCCACCGTGCCAGAAACGGTTTGCCAGAGCAGATCTGCTCTGATAATGGACCACAGTTTGTGTCCGATGAGTTCCAAAAATTCATGAAAAGGAATGGGTAAGGCATTACACATCCGCCCTGTATCATCCAGCCACAAATGGATTGGCTGAGAGGTTCGTACAAACCTTTAAGAAGGCGATAAAGGCCATGTGCGATGATGAAATTCCACTACAGCATAAGATGGACAATTTCTTATTAGCCTACCGAAACACGACACATGCAGTTACCAACCAGACCCCGGCCATGATGTTCTTTAACCGAAGGTTGAGATCTCGTCTGGACTTGCTCAGACCAAATGTGCGAAGAAATGTTGAGGACAAACAATTCCAGCACATCAATGAGAAGTCGACAAGGAGCTTCAATGTAGGGCAACCAGTCTTGGCCCGTGACTATCGAACAGAGAAGTGGCAACCTGGAACGATATGTACAAGGCAGGGGCCATTAATGTACACAGTGGATGTCGGGGAGAACATTGTGAGACGCCACGTCGATCAGATCTTAGCGTCACAGGAACGCGTCAACCCCATGTCTCGTGTACCTGGGGATGAACCCGACATACCGGTAGCATCTACTTCAGACCCAGTAGCAGTGGAACCCGATGAACTACCCGATGAAAAGGGGTCAGAATCGCTTCTGCACCAAGAACAAGAACCTCCGGAAAGGCGCTATCCCGAAAGGGTCAGGAAGCCGCCCCAAAGACTGAATCTATAAATGGACTTTTGTTATTTAATGTACATGTAAAAATGTTAATTGTTATTTGAATATTAGGGGGTATTATTAATCTAAAAGGGGAGGAATTGTAGTGTATGTGCCTTTAAGTCAGAACTACTTTTACAGCTCCTGTATACTGTAGTACCGGCAGTGACCACACCGGTATATAAGCTTTGCGCATGCCTCTGTACCCCCAGTCTAGAGATTACCCTCCTCCAGTAAAGACCTGTTATTTGTTAATGTACAGCATCCGTGTGATTATTTATCCATTGAACCATGGATCCAACAATGCCTGCAGGCCAATGACAACTCAGCATGTGATCACATGTGAATATAATAGGTATTCCTTACAGATGCCTGCGGGCCAATGATAATTCAGTATGCAAATGTTACAGGGACGACCTTGGATCTGGACTGGAGGCGACGGAGGTTGAACAGTTTCCCATTTGTTCTGTAAATTAGCTCCACTCCTGTGGGGAGATTACTGAGGGTGAGATGGAGCATTGCAGCAAGGAAGATCGAGAAGAGCGTTGGTGCGATAACACAGCCTTGCTTGCCCCTGGTGCAGCGCAGTCTCCGCTCACTACTATGGAAGAGATTAGCAACCAGAAAGAAAACTGGCCAGTTTCAGGGAAAAAAAAAATCTGGAAACTTCTCCCCAATTACCTCAAGTAATTAGGCAAGATCGAGGGCACCATGGTTACCAAAAGTGAATCCATCACCTTCTGTTTTCACTGCTATTCTGGCCATTTGGGGTTCTGGCACAGCAACGCATTAGCCCGACCCTCCGTGAAGCACCTTGGGGCATTTCTCTATGTTAACAGTGCTGTGCAATGGGTTGTGCTTGTTGTAGCGAGAGTAGTAGTTGTAGTAGATGTATTAGTAGTAGTTTCTAGTATTGATAGTTGCAATAATATTATTTAGTAGCAGTCAGTAGTAGTAATATTAGTTAGTTGTAATAGTTAACTGTAGCAGTAGTAATAGTACTAGTGGTTAGTAGCATTAATAGTAATATTGTTTAGTAATAGTAATAATGGTAGTTAGTTGTAGTAATAGTAGTTAGTAATAGTAGTTAGTAATAGTAGTAGTAATGGGCAGTAGTTAGTAATAGTAATTAGTTGTAGTAAAGTAGTTAGTGGTAATAGTAGTTAGTGTTAATAGTAGTAGTAGTAATAGTAGTTAGTTGTAGTAAAGTAGTTAGTGGTAATAGTAGCTAGGAATAGTAGTAATAGTAGTTAGTTGTAGTAACAGTAGTTAGTGGTAATAGTAGTTGGTAATAGTAGTAGTAATAGTCAGTAGTAGTAATAGTAGTTAGTGGTAATAGTAGCAGTGTCTGGCCCAGCACTGATGGTCTGGGCTCATCACATTACCGCTGACACTGTCACCCAGGCCGTTTACCCCCCTCCCCTCCCTAGTGGATATTTCCAGCTGCCTCAATACTGCCGTGGGCACCCAGCCGCTCTATGTTCAATGCCTTGATCCCAGGAATTCCAATGGAATCAGGTACATAAGTGCATATTGAAATGTGAGTCCAGCTCTGGAAACTGGTGGGGCTGATGGTTCCTTTGAAGAGAGCAGCCAGAGCCAAGGCCACAGCACCACGGGTGGCTCAGCCACACAGCGGGGGGAGGAAGAAGTGTGGAAGAGCAATAGTGATAGGGGATTGATTAGTTAGGAGAACAGATGGGCGTTTCTGTGGATGCAGGCATGACTCCAGGATGGTATGTTGCCTCCCCAGTGCCATGGTCAAGGGTGTCACTGAGCAGCTGCAGGACACTTTGAGGGGGGAGAGTGAACAGCCAGAGGTCATTGCCCATATCGGTGTCAATGGCATAGGCAGAAAGATGGGTGAGGACCTGCAGGCAGACTACAGGGAGCTAGGAAAGTGATTAAAAAGCAGGACCACAAATGTAGTAATCTCTGGATTACTCCTGGTGCCATGTGCTAGTGAGTACAGGAATAGGAGGATAGAACAGATGAATGCGTGGCTGGAGAGATGATGCAGGAGGGAGGGCTTTAGATTCCTGTGGCATTGGGACCATTTCTGGGGAAGGTGGGACCTGTACAAGCCAGACGGGTTACACCTCAACAGAGCCGGGACCAATATTCTCGCGGGGAGGTTTGCTAGTGCTGTTGGGGAGGGTTTAAACTAGCTTGGCAGGGGGATGGGCACCAGCATATAAGAGTAGAGATGAGGAATAAGGTGCATAAAAATGTGAGTGTGTTGGATAGAACTAGAGAAGAAAGTAGTACTAGAGGCGGAAGTAGTACCATATTAGATAGGAGCAGACTAAGAAAGACTAAGAAATATTCAAAAATGGGTTTAGAATGCATGTTCGTAAACACACAAAGTGTGGTGAATAAGGTTGGTGAGCTACAAGCACAATTAGCCGTGTGGCAATGTGATGTTGTGGCAATGATAGAAACATGGCTTAAAAATGGTGAGGACTAGGTACTTAATATTCAAGGATACAAGGTGTTCTGAAAAGATAGGGAAGGAAAAAAGGAAGGTGGGGTGGCAGTGCTGATTAAGGAAGACACTGTAGTGCTGGAAGGGAGGATGTTCTTGAGGGGACAAGGACAGAATCCATTTGGTTAGAGTTGAGGAGCAAAAAGGGTATAATCACGCTATTGGGGGTATTCTATAGGCCTCCAAACAGTGAGAGGGAGGTAGAGGAGCAAATCTGCAGGGAAATCGCAGAGATATGCAAGAGCTATAGAGTGGTGATATTGGGGGGATTCAATTACCCAAATATTGATTGGGATAATGCTGGCGTAAAGGGAAAGGAGGGGGAGGAATTTCTGAAATGTGTTCAGGAGAATTTCCTTGACCAGTATGTTCTTTGCCCAGCTAGGAAGGAGGCATTGCTGGATCTGGTGCTGGGGAATGAGGTGGGCCAGGTCGACCAAGTGTCTGTGGGAGAACACTTGGGTACGAGTGGAATGTTTTCGGGACGGTTATCTGGACCAATATGTCGAGGAGCCGACTCGAGATCAGGCCATTTTAGACTGGGTATTGTGCAATGAGAAGGGACTTATCAGCAATCTTCTTGTACGAGGCCCCTTGGGTCAGAGCGATCATAATATGATCGAGCTCTCAGTCGAGATGGAGAGTGAGGAAATTGAATCAGAGACTAAGGTCCAGAACTTAAATAAAGGGAATTACGAGGGTATGAGACGGGAATTGGGTAAGATTGATTGGGTGGTGTTTCTGGGGGGATTGACAGTGGATAGACAATGGCAAGCATTCAAAGATAGAATGGAAGAATTCCAGAACATGTTTATACCGGTTTGGCATAAAAATAAACCTAAAAAGGTGACTCAACCGTGGATAACGAGGGAAATTAGGGACAGCATAAAATCAAAAAAAAGGGCATATCAACTGGCAAAAAAAAGCACCAGACCGGAAGATTGGGGGCAGTACAGGATACAGCAAAAGAGGACAAAGGGATTAATCAGGAAGGGGAAAATAGAATACGAAAGTAAACTTGCAGCAAACATAAAGACAGACTGCAAAAGCTTTTATCGGTACATCAGGAGGAAAAGACTGGTAAAATCCCAAGTCGGTCCCTTGCAGTCCGATTCGGGAGAATATATAATGGAGAATAAGGAAATGGCAGACCAATTAAACTCATACTTTGGTTCTGTATTCACAAAGGAGGACACAAATAACCTCCCAGGAATATCGGCAAACATAGGGACTAATGAGAGGGAGGAGCTGACAGAAATTAGTATCTCTAGGGATATGGTGTTGGGTAAGTTGAGGGGACTGAAGGCCGACAAATCCCCGGGGCCTGATAAACTACATCCTAGGGTACTTAAGGAGGTGGCCCTGGAGATAGCAGATGCTCTAAGGATCATCTTCCGGAACTCCATTGACTCGGGAACAGTACCCGTGGATTGGAGGGTAGCTAATGTTACCCCAATATTTAAAAAGGGGTGTAGAGAGAAAGCAGGGAATTATAGACCAGTAAGCCTTACATCGGTTGTGGGCAAAATGCTAGAGTCCATTATTAAGGATAAAATAGCGGAGCACTTGACAAATGGGGAAAGGATCGGACAGAGTCAACATGGATTTACAAAGGGTAAATCGTGTTTGACTAATCTGCTGGAATTTTTTGAGGAAGTAACTGGTAAAATAGATGGGGGAGAGCCAGTGGATGTGGTGTACCTTGACTTCCAGAAAGCCTTCGATAAAGTTCCACACAAAAGATTATCATGCAAAATTAAGGCTCATGGGATTGGGGGCAAAGTATTAACGTGGATAGAGAACTGGCTGGCGGATAGAAAACAGAGAGTTGGAATAAACGGCTCGTTTTCGGAGTGGCAGGCAGTGACCAGCGGGGTGCCGCAAGGATCTGTCCTGGGACCCCAGCTGTTCACAATATATATAAATGATCTGGATCAGGGAATTGGATGCAATATTTCCAAATTCGCTGACGACACTAAACTAGGAGGAGGGGTGGGCTCTGATGAGGATGTCAGGAGGCTACAGTGCGATTTGGACAGGTTGGGGGACTGGGCGGATACGTGGCAGATGCACTATAATGTGGATAAATGCGAGGTTATCCACTTTGGGGGTAAAAACAGGAGGGTGGATTATTATCTAAATGGCAATAGATTGGGAGATGGGGAAGTGCAGAGGGACCTGGGTGTTCTTGTGCACCAGTCACTGAAGGAGAGCATGCAGGTGCAACAGGCGATTAAGAAGGCAAATGGTATGTTGGCCTTCATATCAAGGGGGTTCGAGTATAGGAATAGGGATACCTTACTACAGCTGTACAAGGTGCTGGTGAGACCACATCTGGAGTATTGTGTACAGTTTTGGTCGCCCCATCTGCGGAAGGATGTTCTTGCCATGGAAAGAGTGCAGCGGCGATTCACCAGGCTGATACCTGGAATGGCGGGAATGACCTACGAGGAGAGATTGAATAGTTTGGGCTTGTACTCACTGGAGTTTAGAAGATTGAGAGGGGATCTCATCGAAACATATAAAATTATGGCAGGCCTGGACAGGCTGAATTCAGAGAGAATGTTTCCAATGGCAGGGGAGCACAGAACCAGGGGCCACAGTCTAAAAATAGCGGGCAAATCATTTAAAACAGAGATGAGGAAGAATTTCTTCACTCAAAGAGTGGTGAGCCTGTGGAATTCCCTGCCACAGAGGGCTGTGAAGGCTAATTCAATAAATATTTTCAAGAGAGAATTGGATATATTTCTGAAGGCTAAGGGGATTAAGGGTTACGGAGAAAAGGCGGGGACGGGGTACTGAACTGGTAAGATCAGCTATGATCTCAGACGAAGATCAGCCATGATCTCATTGAATGGCGGAGCAGGCTCGAAGGGCCGAATGGCCTACTCCTGTTCCTATCTCTATGTTTCTATGTTACAAGATTTAGATTAGCAATGGAAAGGAGCAAGGAACAATCTAGAGTGGAACTTCTAAACGGGAATAGGGCTAACTTCAATGGGATGCAAAAGGATCTAGCCAGGGTAAAATGGAACCAAAGACTGACAGGAAAAACTGTAACGGAACAATGGGTGATCTTTAAGGAGGAGATGTTCCAAGTACAGGCTAGGTACATTCCAACAAGAGGGAAGGGTAAGGGAACCAAAGCAAGGGCTCCTTGGATGACGAGGGAGATAGAGAAGATGATGAAACAAAAAAGAGGGTGTATGATGCATGTCAGGTGAATTCTTCGAGGGAGAACCAGACCAAATACAATAAGTTGAGAAGGGAAGTGAAGATGAAAATAAGATTGGCAAAGAGAGAATATGAGAGTAGAATGGCAGTTAACATAAAAGGGAACCCAAAAATCTTCTACCAGCATGTAAACAGTAAGCGGGTAGTAAGAGGCAGGGTGGGGCCTATTAGGGGCAAAGAAGGTGATATATGCTTAGAGGCGCAGGGCAAGGCTAGAATACTTAATGAATACTTTGTATCAGTGTTTACTAAGGAGGTGGATGCTGACAAAATATCGGTAGAAGTGGAAAAGGTTGAAGCAATGGAAGGGGTGAAAATTGATAGACAGAATGTACTAGAAAGGTTGGGTATGATTAGAGTGGACAAGTCGCCTGGTCCAGATGGCTTGCATCCCAGGTTGCTAAGGGATTTGGGGGAGGAGATAGCAGAAGGGCTTGCCATAATTTTCCAATCTTCCCTAGATGCGGGGGAGGTGCCTGAGGATTGGAAAGTGGCAAATGTGACACCACTGTTCAAGAAAGGGTGTAAGGACAATCCTAGTAACTACAGGCCGGTCAGTTTAACATCAGTGGTGGGTAAAGTTTTAGAAACAATAATCAAGGAAAAAATTAATGGGCACTTGGAGAGGTTTAAGCTAATTAAGGAGAGCCAATACGTATTGTAAAAGGCAGATCGTGTTTGACTAATCTAATTGAATTTTTTGATGAAGTAACAGGGAGGATTGATAAAGGGAATGCAATGGATGTTGTCTACATGGATTTTAGGAAGGCGTTTGACAAAGTACCACATAGAAGACTGGTTAACAAAATTGAGGCTCATGGAATAGGTGGGTCTGTGGCAGCTTGGATAAGGAATTGGCATAAGGACAGAAAACAGCGAGTTGTGGTAAATGGCTGTTTTTCAGACTGGAGGATGGTAGACAGTGGTGTTCCCCAAGGGTCAGTGCCGGGGCCACTGCTTGCTTTGATATATATAAATGACCTGGATATTGGAATACAGAGTAGAATTTCTAAATTTGCCGATAACACCAAACTTGTGGGGTATGACAAACAGTGAGGGGGATACCAATCGACTGCAACAGGACATAGAAAGGCTAGTAGAATGAGCAGTCAAGTGGCCGAAGGAATTTAATACAGAGAAGCGTGAGGCGATGAATTTTGGTAGAAGGAACAGGGAGAGGCAATATACACTTAATGGCATAGTTTTAAAGAGTATGCATGGACAGAGGGACCTGGGAGTTAATGTGCATAGGTCCCTGAAGGTGGCAGGGCACATTGAGAGAGTGGTTAGCAAAGCATATGGGATCTTGGGCTTCATAACTAGAGTTATTGAGTACAAAAGTAGAGAAGTTATGCTGAACCATTATAAAGCGCTGGTTAGGCCACAACTGGAGTATTGCATCCAGTTCTGGTCACCACACTTTAGGAAGGATGTGAAGGCCCTTCAGAGGGTGCAGAGGAGATTTACCAGAATGGTTCCAGGGATGGGGGATCTTAGCTACAAGGACAGGTTGGAGAAGCTGGATTTGTTTTCATTAGAGCAAAGGAGATTGAGGGGTGATTTGATAGAGGTGTACAAGATTAAGATTGGTTTGGATAGGCTAGACGGGGAAAGGCTGTTCCCAGTAGTTGATGGTATAAGGACTAGGGGACACAGGTTTAATGTTTTGGGCAAGAGATACAGGGGGGGACGTGAGGAAAAACTTTTTTACGCAGCGAGTGGTGATGACCTGGAACTCGCTGCCGACAGAGGTGATGGAAGCGGGCACACTCGATGTTTTCAAGGGGAGACTGGATAGGTACTCATCCTCTATGGGGGGAATTTTGCCAGTGCTCAGGGGACGGGTTTGGAGGCGTGACATCAGCCAAAATTGCAAAGATTGACAGCGGGTTGAAAACCCGCTGTCAACCCACCTCCAGTCAATCTTCCCAGGTGTCGGGTCCCCGATTTGCACATGGGCCCGACACCTAGCGGTGGGAAGAAGATTATAGGCACTTAACTGTTTGTTAACAGGCAGTTAAGAGGCTTTTTGCAATTTTGACAGGTCTACTGCGGGCTTCCCGACGTCCAGACATCATGCCAGGTAAGTGCGGCGTGCTGTGGGTCTACTGTAATGTTTGTGCATTGATGACAGCTGCAGAACATAAGAAACAGGAGCAGGAGTAGGCCGTTCGGATCAATGAGATCATGAGAAGTGATATGAAGGATCCTGTGGTGTATGTAACCTGTTCCACCTTAAGAGAACTTAAGCCTGTTCCACCTTAAGAGATGTACTACTTTCTCTGGCTGCTGTATACGTAATACCGGTGGTGACCACACCGGTATATAAGCACTGTGTAGTAATATTGTATTCAGTATAGTCCCGACCTCCAACCAGTAAAGACCTGTTGAATTTACTCTTGTAGCCTGTGTAGTAATTATCACTATAACACACAGACTTAACAGTGGCGACGAGTCCGATTCTTACCCTGCGGCAGTTATTTCCACGGCGGCTTCGTCCACAGACAGGACGTCGAAGAGAGGTTTCCACCCTCATCACCCTACTGGAAGACACGTCGAGCGGCAGGCATCGAGAAACCGGAGTGCAGAAGACATCCTGACCTCGAAGCCTCCATCAGCGACTGTCAGCTTTCTTCTTTCTACCTCGGTGGTGGGTAAGCCGGGCAGCGACGCGACAGAAAGTCAACCGCGTTGGCTGTGCAGACGGGGCTGGGAAGACGGAGGAATAAGGGCGGTGAGATCGATCGCGACCGGAGATAAGGGCCGGGCCGCTTTCGAGCGAGAGGCGCAGCGCGGGGATATCGATCGCGACCGGAGATAAGGGCCGCATTCGGGCTAAAAGGCGCAGCGTCTGGGGAAACTGAAGGCGCGAGAGCCGCGGTGAAGCGGAGACAGCGTCGGGGGACGGTTGAAGACCGCCAAGCGTGGGAAATCCGCCATTTTGTGGGCGGAGGATGACGACAAGAGCGGGAAGCTGCCATCTTGGATAACATAAAAATACAATAAATTGCAACGATGCCTAAACATGGGAACATTAATACCTTTGATAGTGACATCGAAGATTGGGCCATGTATGTAGAACGCATACAAAATTATTGTAAGGCAAATAAAATTCCTGATGCAGATAAAGCACTAACATTATTAAATTTAATGGGTGCGAAGACATACGGGCAATTGAAACACCTGTTATCACCAGATGAACCGGCGGATAAGACGTTCGATGAGATTGTTACTGTCCTGAAAAATCATCTAAACCCCACGCCGCTGATGCTAGCGGAACGATTTAAATTTTACGACAGAAGGCAGCTGCAGAATGAAAGCAATGCTGAATATTTGATGGAATTACGTAAGCTAGCAAAATATTGTCAGTTTGGAATGGGACTGACAGAGGCACTACGAGATAAATTTGTGTGTGGTTTATTTAAACAGGATACACAAAAGCGACTTCTCGAGGAGAATGAGCTGACGCTTGAGAAGGCGGTCACTATGGCAGCAGCACACGAAGCCGCAGCGAGAGGCACGGCAGTAATGCAGCTACGGTCACCAGAACTCGGTACAAACAAATTGGGTTTGAGTTCTGTCAAATGTTATCGTTGTGGAAAGACAACGCACGATCAGAACCAGTGTTGGTTTAAAAACCAAGAATGCAGAACGTGTGGCAGGCTTGGCCACATAGCTAAAGTATGCCGGTCAGGAAAGAAGACCAGCAACAAAAAGTCACCGCAAGGAAAATACGCAAAGGTACACAAGGTGACAAAGAACAGTTTGACCAAACAGAAGTCAGATTCAGACGCTAGCAGTAATGAACTGGATAGCATAAGAGTACACAACGTTGGTAAGGATGCAGATCTCCAGACAATTTGGGTCACTCTTCAGATAGCAGGAGTCCAAGTAAAAATGGAATTGGACACTGGATCGGCATTGACGGTCATGAATAAGAAAGATTACAGAAGGTTATTCCAACATATTCCCCTACAGGATACGGAGATTATATTGAAAACATACACGGGGCAAAGAGTGTACCCCATCGGAAAAATAGAGGTAGAAGTGGTCCACAAGGGCGAAGAAAGCCAAGTAATGGACTTATATGTGCTACCTGAAGGAGGTCCACCACTACTAGGACGGGAGTGGATTAGGAAAATTAATATGGACTGGCACTCCTTGAAGGCACTAACGGTAGATTCCGGGGAAACAGATGTCAAACCTAAACGATTGTCCAGAATATTGGATGATGCTAAAGAGGTGTTCCAGCAGGGATTGGGAACACTGAGAGGAATTACGGCAAACATCAAGATTGATGAACATGCACAACCAAAATTTTTTAAAGCCAGACCGGTACCCTATGCAATACAACCTACTGTTGAAGCGGAACTGGAAGCACTAGAACGTTCAGGTGTACTGTCTAAGGTAGATTGGAGTGAGTGGGCTACGCCCATTGTTCCCGTTATGAAACGTCCTGCGAGCAACAAGCCAGGAGATCCAGGGAAGGTTCGCATCTGTGGAGATTTCAAAATCACCGTTAATCCGGTGCTTCACACGGTGCAGTATCCGCTTCCACGGATTGAGGATATTTTCGCTTCATTGTCTGGCGGGAAACACTTCACCAAGATAGACCTGGTGCAGGCGTACTTGCAGATGGAGGTTGAGGAAGAGTCATGCCAATACCTCACGATCAACACGCATCGAGGGTTGTACCGGTACAATAGGCTGGTTTTTGGAGTGGCATCGGCTCCAGCAATTTGGCAGAGGGCCATGGAGCAGGTATTACAGGGAATTCCAGGCACACAATGTTACCTGGACGATATTCTGATCACAGGTGATGGTGATGAACAACATCTCGCAAACTTGGAACTGGTGCTCAACAGACTGAAAGAGTATGGACTTAGAGTAAATCGGCAGAAATGTGAGTTCTTCCAGAAGCGGATCTCGTACTGTGGCCATGTCATTGACCGGGAGGGGCTTCATAAGTCTCCTGACAAGATTGAGGCAGTTGTAAAGGCTCCCGCTCCGGAGAATGTCTCTCAGTTGAGGTCGTTTCTAGGATTAATTAACTATTACCATAAATTTCTGCCAAATCTATCCACGGTACTGCACCCGTTAAACGCTCTTTTACAGAAAGGGGTACCATGGGAATGGGGCAAAAACTGTAAGAAAAAGCAAAGAATTGATCACCTCAGAGGAAGTGTTGGCTCACTTCAACCCGACACTGCCTATTCGGTTGGCTTGTGATGTTTCTCCATATGGTATTGGGGCAGTACTCTCACACAAGTTGCCAAATGGCACGGAAAGGCCAGTCGCGTTTGCATCCAGATCATTGACCTCCGCTGAGCGCAACTATGCGCAGATCGATAGGGAGGCTCTTAGCCTTGTATGGGGAGTGAAGAAGTTTAATCATTACCTGCAGGGCCAAAAATTCACACTTCTGACAGACCATCAACCGTTGGTATCCATTTTTAACCCTAAGAAGGGTGTTTCGGTGATGACAGCACAGCGTCTCCAGAGATGGTCTCTTTTCCTAGGGGCACATCAATATCAAATAGAATTCAAAGGTACGAAACAGCATGGCAATGCTGATGGGCTGTCGCGCCTGCCACTACCTGAAGAAGAAGACACGACGAAAGTTGACCCTGTTGAGTTATTTCATTCGACCATCATCGAGTGTTTACCAGTCACCAATGCAAGTATTGAAAGAGAAACCAGGAATGACCCGACACTGTCCAGAGTCTACGAGGTGACAGTGAAAGGATGGCCAACACGGGGTGATCCTCTGTTACCGGCATTTTCGGCAAGGCGAGACCAGCTGTCCGTCTGCCATGGTACCTTGATGTACGGGACACGAGTGATTATTCCTCCCAAGTTAAGGGAAAGAGTTTTAAACGAACTGCATGAAGGTCATCTGGGGGGAGTTAAAATGAAAAGTCTTGCTAGGGCTTATGTATGGTGGCCGGGTATTGACCAACAGATTGAGGAGTTAACGAAAAGCTGCGCTGGGTGCCAGAAAGTGCAAAATGCACCTCCGATAGCACCGCTACACCCATGGGAATGGCCTTCAGCCCCATGGCAACGCGTACACATTGACTTTGCTGGTCCATTCATGGACTCCATGTTCCTAATCGCGGTGGACACACATTCCAAATGGCCAGAAGTCATCAAGATGAATACCACTACTTCAGAAAAGACAATTGCGGTGTTAAGAACAATATTCGCAAGGAACGGATTGCCAGAACAGATCTGTTCGGACAACGGACCACAGTTTGTATTGGAAGAATTCCGACAATTCTTAAAGAAGAATGGAGTAAAACATTACACCTCTGCCCCATATCATCCGGCGACAAACGGGTTGGCTGAAAGATTTGTCCAGACATTCAAAAAGGCAATTAAGGCCATGAACGATGATCAGATTCCGCTGCAACACAAGGTCGACAAGTTCCTGATGTCATATCGAAACGCCGATCATGCAGTGACTAACCAAAGTCCTGCCATGATGTTTTATAACAGGAGGTTGCGGTCCAAGTTGGACTTGTTAAAACCAAATGTGCGGAGGGAAGTGGAAAACAAACAGTTTCGGCATATTAACAACAAGACCACTCGAACTTTCGACGTAGGACAACCAGTGTTGGCAAGGGGCTATGGAAATGAAAAATGGCAGTCCGGAACAATTCGGGCCAGACAAGGACCTCTGATGTACACAGTAGATATTGGTCATAATGTGATAAGGCGTCATGCGGATCAACTGGTAGAGTCGAGAGCAAGGGTCGAACCCATGGTTGTGACAGAGACAACTGTGGAAGACGTTAATGAACCTGAAGCATCTACCTCAGCAGGGAATGTACTTGATGATGATGACACCCAATACATTGGAAACCAAATAGAGGAGGCACCTCAACAACAAGAATCAGAGACTACTGAGAGGCGTTATCCAAGCCGCATCAGAAAGCCTCCTGAGAGACTGAACCTTTGAACTGTTATACCTGAAGTTATATATGTATATATGTTATTATGTTATGTTAAATGGGGATATGACTGTTAAGCTAAAAAGGGAGGATTGTGGTGTATGTAACCTGTTCCACCATAAGAGAACTTAAGCCTGTTCCACCTTAAGAGATGTACTACTTTCTCTGGCTGCTGTATACGTAATACCGGTGGTGACCACACCGGTATATAAGCACTGTGTAGTAATATTGTATTCAGTATAGTCCCGACCTCCAACCAGTAAAGACCTGTTGAATTTACTCTTGTAGCCTGTGTAGTAATTATCACTATTACACACAGACTTAACAGATCCAATGGTACACTGGTGAGTTTCAGAGGTAAGAAAATGTTGGGAAAATCATTTTTAATGTATTTAGACTTTTCTGTAGGTGACAAGTTTTGAATTGTTTGTGTAGTCCTACCCCATTGGGAGAGCCTCTCTCACCAGTGACAGATCGCTTCTGTAACCTCACCTGCAGATGTCATCTGTTCCAGCCTAAGAACGGAGTCACTGGAGAGCCTGGATGTAAAGGCTCACCTTTGTACAGTGATTGTTAGTGTTTGCAGCACCTCAATGCTGTCAAACACTGAAAAATCAGCTATCAAAAAAAATTCTGCGTGGCCCCTTTAAGAAAACTGGCAGATGACGCATCATCAACTGACATCATCTGACACCAGCTTTCTTCTAATTTGCCGGCAAGCCCGCAGGATGGGCTGAACAAGGCCAATTGATGCAAAATCGCGTCTGTGCGTCGGACGTCATTGGGGGACGGGATTGGAACCCCGAAGGCAGCTGTCCCGCCCCCAAGCCGCATCGAGTGGAAAAATCGTGGCCTAAGACTCTTACTCCGTCATTTATAGGCAGCGGACCATGATACGAACATACAAAATTGACGGGCAGGAAAAGACCAGCCGGTCCATCCAGCCTGCCCCACACCCTGATGGCCGGAGCGTCATGACTAAACTTCTTCCCTCCCTCCCTCCCTCCCGCTGCCCCCTCCTGCAGCCGTGTAATCTCCTGGGAGAGACAAAGAATCTGAGAGAAATAAAAACCCCAAGGAAAATATACTCTGGAAAATTCCGCTCCGACCCCCTCAGGCGAAGGAAACCAGTCCAGGGGGGATCACACGGTCCCAAGCGTTGCCTCTAAAGGTGCTTGCCTTCTATATGATCCGATCTCTGACCCCAGTCATGAACCAGTCCAGCTCCCTCTTGGCCGTGAGGATGGTCAGTTTTTGGGCCTTGTTGGTTTATTCATCTCATACAACAGCGAATGCACCAAGATAGCTTCACATTTACATAGAAACATAGAAACATAGAAGATAGGAGCAGGAGTAGGCCATTCGGCCCCTCGAGCCTGCTCCGCCATTCAATGAGATCATGGCTGATCATCCAAATTCAGTACCCTGTCCCTGCTTTCTCCCCATATCCCTTGATCCATTTAGCCTTAAGAAATATATCTAACTCCTTCTTGAGTATATTTAATGAACTGGCCTCCACCGCCCTCTGTGGCAGAGAATTCCACAGGTTCACCACTCTCTGGGTGAAGAAATTCCTCCTCATCTCTGTCCTAAATGTCTTACCCCTTATCCTTAGACTGTGACCCCTGGTTAATCACATGGCCTTGGAGTGCCTGATGCCAGTGCGCCAGACAGTTGGTGAAAAATGTTTAATTGTCCAACAAAAAAATACCTGTGCCTTAATAATTCAAAAATTCACCAAAATATCTAAAGAATGTTCCAGCCATTGGCTGAAGCTACACAGGAACTGCACAAAATCACTACATGGGGCAGTAATATACCTTGTTCCCTTTTTATTTATGTCCCTTTAGTCTCCTGATTGTGTAACACACCTAAACTAATCCATTAGTATCTACTCAAACTGAAATGGGGACACCTCGACTCCTGCTTATTGCAGGGGAATGCAAATTGGTTCTATTTTTGGGAACATTTGATTAACGGTTTCAATATTGCTATGCTCTGCTTTGCATGAATACGTCATTAGTTGCAGCATGAATTAGAAGAGCAAATAGGCTGCTACATCAGAAATGAATATACATGGAATGAAGAAAGGGACCCCCCCTCCAACATATATACAGGTGGAAATCTACCTAACAATGTGTGTGTACAGAGGGAAATGTCCACAATGAACTAAAAATATCACCGGCTGTAATATTGGGCGACGCCCCCCGACTTACCGCCACACGCTATGCCCGCCAGGGTCTGGGGGGGGGGGGCCAGGGCGGCGCTAGTTAAAGGGGAGGTGGCGGGCAGCCATTTTTGTTGCTGGCCGCCTGCCAGCACCTGCCCCCGTTGTTGTCCCCGGCCCCCGTGAAGCCCGCCTGCCCCCCCCCCCCCACCCCGTGGAGTGCCGAATGCTCGCCGTGAGCCCGGCTCTCCTCGTGAGTGCCGGGCTCGTTTGCCGGCACTCCCGATCCCTGGTGGCCCAGCTGGGCGCCGGGACACGCTGCGCCAGGACCCTCCCCTTTAATAATAAGGGGAGGAAGGCCAGCAGTACCACGTGGCGCTGCGGCACGTAGCGCCGTGATATTGACTCGCAGCGCCCCAAGAGGGACGTGGGGCACTTCCAGTAGCGCCCCTCCTCCCTCTCAGGGTGTTACCTGGGAAAATTGGCCGCAGGGGCGTTAACTTTTTCGGGATTAGCGCCCCAGCGAAGGTAGCACCCCAAAGGGGGCACTACCCAATTTTTACGCCGTATTTTTTAAATGCATGAAGGAATTTTATACGAGTGCATTCAGCATGGCTTAAATTTGGCACAACAACTACTTGTATTTATATAGCGCCTTTAACGTAGTAAAACATCCCAAGGCACTTCACAAAATTTGACACGTGCCACATAGGGAGATTATAGGACAGGTGAGGTGACTAAAAGCTTGGCCAAAGATGTCAGTTTTATGGACCGTCTTAAAGGAGGAGAGAGAGGTAGTGAGGCGACGCAGTATAGGGAATTATTGAAACCACCGTAATAAATGGAATGTTGAAATTCCTTTATTTAATTAACGAAAAGCAGCTGAACCTTGAGAAATTATTAATTGGCTGCACAATCAGTGAGCGGAAGGAGGTCGTAAAATGACATTGAAGGATCTTAAATGGGATGCATTTTGCCTTTACTCACAGAGCAAACAGACGCTGTACCATCGGTCAAGGTTGAGATATGCGAGTCTCTATGAGAAAGACTGTTGTGTGTATGAACTTGGTCATTTGTCTGTAACACCAGCCTATCAATGACACCGTGAGCAAAACTGAATCAATGTCAGAGGACAACACACCCTCCACATCAAGAAATAACTTTCATTTATTCATACAATGCCTTTCACAACCTCAGGGCGTCCCAAAGTGCTTTACAACCAATGAAGTAACTTTAGAAGTCTCGTCACTGTTGTACTGTAGAAAACGCGGCAGCCAATTTGCACACAGCAAGCCCCCACAAACAGCAATGAGATAAATGACCAGACATTCTAGTTTTTTTTTTAGTGATATTGACTGAGGGATAAATATTGGCCAGGACACCCGGGAGAACTCCCCTGCTCTTCATCGGAATAGTGCCATGAGCCACAAACAGCAATGAGATAATGATCACAGTCACTGCTGCAACATCCTTTACCAGTAACAGTTATCGACACAGAACAGGTAACAGGGAGGTTGGGAAGTGGAGCAGGAGACCCACGGCAAGCAATAGTCCTGCTTTAATCTCGCTGATTGGTGTCATAAGAACATAAGAAATGAAAGCAGGAGTCAGCCATACGGCCCCTCGAGCCTGCTCCGCCATTCATTAAGATCATGGCTGATCGTCGACCTCAACTCCACTTTCCTGCCCGATCTCCATATCCCTTGATTCCCCTAGAGTCTAAAAATCTATCGATCTCAGCCTTGAATATACTCAAAGACTCAGCATTCACAGCCCTCTGGGGCAGAGAATTCCAAAGATTCACAACCCTCTGAGTGAAGAAATTCCTTTTCATCTCAGTCTTAAATGGCCGACCCCTTATCCTGAGACTATGCCCCCTAGTTCTAGACACTCCAGCCAGGGGAAACAACCTCTCAGCATCTACCCTGTCAATCCCCTTCAGAATCTTGTATGTTTCAATGAGATCACCTCTCATTCTTCTAAACTCCAGAGAGTATAGGCCCATTCTACACAACCTCTCATCATAGGACAGCCCTCTCACCCCAGGAATCAATCTAGTGAACCTTTGTTGCACCGCCTCCAAGGCAAGTATATCCTTCCTTAGATAAGGAGACCAAAACTGTGCACAGTACTCCAGGTGTGGTCTCACCAAGGCCCTGTACAATTGTAGCAAGACTTCCTTACTCTTATACTCCAACCCCCTTGCAATAAATAATGGCCCAGAAATTCGTGTCTCCACGGGTGAGTACGCACGGGGTACTCACCCGTAAGCCCGATGGAAGTGCCGGTTTCGTGCATGCACTGCGCATGCGCGGGAAACTGGCACTTCCGTTCCCCTGAACGAAGAGGTTCAGAGGTTGAACGCGTGTGCGGGGGAGGATGCGCGTGCGCATCAAACTTGTTTTTTTTTTACAGGTTTTTCCGTGAGGGTAAGCCTCCAGGATTTAGAAATATAAAAAGCAGGCGTAAGGCCTGCTTTTTACAAGGTAAGTGGTGAATTAATTAAAATTAAAACATTTTTTCCACAGGTTTATTATTTTTAAATACTTTAAAGCAAGGTAAGTTTATTTTTAGCCCCGTTAGAATATAAAATTATTTTTTTCAAAAAATAAATTATTGTTTAAAATAGTTATTTAATGTAATTTATAGTTTATTTAAAAAATGTGATTCTTTAAACATTTATTTGAATGTTTACTGCTGTTTTGAGGCCGTAGTATTTATAAGTCTTGACAGCACTTCCTGCCAAGACTTATGAATAGGTTTTTCCCTGCTCCGATTGGCTGCCCATGGCCCACGTGATCCCAGGGGACGCTTCGAACTAACTGCGCCCCTGGGATATGCAAGCACTGCGCGGCGACAGCTGGACCAGGCCCCGGATCGGAATTCCACGGGGCCTTACAGCTCAACTGCCGGCGCGCAAGGTAAGTGCAGGTCGGGGGCTTGCACCCGCGGGAAGCCCCCGACCCGAATTTCTGGGCCATTAACTCTTTACTATTTTATTAATGATCAGGATGTAGGTGTTGGGGGCACAATCTGCAAATTTGCAGATGATACCAAGATCTGTGCGAGTGTCAGGACTGTAGACATAGAAACATAGAAACATAGAAGATAGGAGCAGGAGTAGGCCATTCGGCCCCTCAAGCCTGCTCTGCCATTCAATGCGATCATGGCTGATCATCCAAATTCAGTACCCTGTCCCTGCCTTCTCCCCATACCCCTTGATCCCTTTAGCCTTAAGAAATATATCCAGCTCCTTCTTGAATATATTTTATGAATTGGCCTCTACTGCCTTCTGTGGTAGAGAATTCCACAGGTTCACCACTCTCTGGGTGAAGAAATTCCTCCTCATTTCTGTCCTAAATGGCCTACCCAATATCCTTAGACTGTGACCCCTGGTTCTGGACTCCCCGACCATCGGGAACATCCTTCCTGCATCTAGACTGTCCAGTCCTTTCAGAATTTTCTAAGTTTCAATGAGATACCCTCTCATTCTTCTAAACTCCAGCGAGTACAAGCCCAATCGACCCAATCTCTCCTCATACGTCATTCCTGCCATCCCAGGTATCAGCCTGGTGAATCTTCGCTGAACTCCTTCCATGGCAAGAACGTCCTTCCTCAGGTAAGGCGACTAAAACTGCACACAATACTCAAGATGTGGTCACACCAAGGCCCTGTATAACTGCAGCAAGACATCCTTGTTCCTGTACTCAAACCCTCTCGCTACGAAGGCCAACATGCCATTTGCCTTCTTAACCGCTTGCTGCACCTGCATGCTTACCTTCAGCGACTGGTGCACAAGGACACCCAGGTCTCGTTGCACTTCCCCTTCTCCCAATCTATTGCCATTCAGATAATAATCTGCCTTCCTGTTTTTGCCACATCTCGTCTGCTTCAGGCAGATCTTAATATGTTGGGAGACTGGGATTATTCCTGGCAAATGATGTATAATCTAGATAAGTGCAGTGTTATGCATGTGGGCAGGGCAAACGCTCTACATTCATACACCCTTCAGGGCCAATCATTAAAGAAGGTGGAGAAAGAAAGAGACTTGGGTATTCTACTACATACATCTTTAAAGGTACATGAGCAATGCCGTGAAGCAATAGTTAGAGTGAATAGGGTGTTGGGGTGTATCCATGGGACAATTGAGTTCATGGTGAGGCATACTGTTTTGTCGTAGTATAAGACTTTAGTCAGGCCGCACTTGAAATGCTGTGTCCAGTTTTGATCTCCTCACATGGTGGGTGATATTGAGGTTTTGGAAAGTGTAATGTATGTACCTTTAAGGGGGGAACTACTTTTTACAGCTCATGTATACTGTAGTACCAGCAGTGACCACACCTGTATATAGCACTGAGTAGTAATCTGTACAGTTCAGTTCCAGAGTGAGCCACGTTGAGTAAACACATGTTGCACCGTTCTCCTGCAGTCTGTGTCTTACTACTGACGGACACAACATTGGCGACGAGGCAAATTCGATCCTACCTGCAACTCTGCATCACCTCCCAGGGATTCGTTCCTGGAGACCAGTAGATTGGAGGTCAAGGCCAGAGACACGGGCGTCGACCACGGGCAACCGCCCAGTCATCCAGCAGAGACTCAAGAATTGCGGGGGAGGCTGTTGAGAGCCAGGCTTGGCTTTCCAGTCGCGGTGGTCCAGCGAAACGGGCTGGTAACAGGGAGTGCGCAGACCCTTCCCAGACAGCGGCGGGCTAGAGCCCGACCGAGCGGCACAGCAAAGGGCCGAGCAGCGTCGACGGGAGAGAGAGAGAGAGAGGGCAGAGCGCACAGGGCGCAGCCGGTGTTCAGGGGCCGAGCAGCGTTGAGGAGAGGGAGAGAGACGCGCAGAAACCCGCGAGGCGCCGCCATTGCCACGAGGACCGCCGAGAGCGGCGTTGGCAGCAGCGGGGGAGGAAGGAAAGCACGGGAGATGCCATTTTAAGCCATTTTAAACCACACCCAAAATGCCGAAGAGTGGCAGTATCACCGCATTTGACAATGAAGTCGAAGATTGGACTACATATGTCGAACGAATAGAGGTATACTGCAAGGCAAATGAGGTGTCAGATGAAAAGAAAGCGCCGGTATTGTTAAATTTAATGGGTGCAAAGACGTATGGCTTATTACAAAATCTGGTAACCCCAGCGAAGCCAGTGGAAAAGAGTTTTGGAGACATAGTGACGATACTACAGGAACATTTAAACCCCACACCGCTGCTGATAGCAGAAAGATTCAAGTTTCACAAACGGAACCAGCATAAGGATGAAAGCAATGCTGAATATTTAACAGAACTGCGCAAACTATCGAAACACTGCCAGTTTGGAACGGGACTGGCAGATACCTTAAGGGACAAGTTTGTGTGTGGGCTTCAAAGTGAAGGAACCCAGAAACGGCTTTTATCTGAAAAGGACCTTACGCTGGACAAGGCTTTCAGCATTGCGGTATCATATGAAGCAGCAGCACGGGGTGCTGCAGAGATACAACAGAGACCGCAAGAATATGGCACAAACGAAATGTCATACAGAACAGAGCAGTGCTATCGCTGCGGCAAAACAACACATGACCACAATGATTGCTGGTTCAAAGACAAAGTGTGCAGACAGTGTGGAAAAGTAGGACACATAGCATGAGTCTGCAGGTCGGGAAAGAAAACCAGCAATACGAAATCTCCAAAAGAAAAGTACAAGAAGGTACATAAGGTGACGGAGAATAGTTCAGACGAACAAAAGAGTGATACCAACTCCGAAAACAGGGAGCTGAGTTGTCTGAAACTACATAATGTGATCAAAACGGAGGATCACCGAACCATTTGGGTCACTCTCAAGATAGCAGGAGTCCAGGTAAAAATGGAATTGGACACAGGATCAGCCCTAACAGTCATAAACCGACGGGACTATGAGCGGCTATTCTCACACATACCCTTGAGAGACACAAAAATTATTTTGAAGACGTACACGGGGCAAAAAGTCTACCCCAAAGGAAAAATAAGGGTGACCGTTATATATAACGGTAAGGAAACACCAAAACTAGACCTGTATGTATTGCAAGATGGAAGACCACCATTACTGGGACGCGAATGGATCCGGAAAATACAGCTGGATTGGCATTCCATACAAGCACTGACTGTGGCTGCCAAAAAGGATGACGACGTCACACCTGGGCGACTGTCAAAGATCCTATCCGACGCGCAAGAAGTGTTCCAGCAAGGACTCGGAAGACTAAAAGGCATGACAGCAACAATTAAAATTGAAGAAAACGCAAGCCCAAAATTTTTTAAGGCCAGACCGGTACCTTATGCAATCCGCCCAGCTGTCGAAGCAGAGCTGGAGAGTTTGGAATGTTCAGGAGTACCGTCCAAGGTAGACTGGAGCGAGTGGACTACAACCATCGTCCCTGTGATGAAAAAGTCGTTGAGCAGCACGCCTGGGGAACCAAGGAAAGTTCGCACCTGTGGGGACTTTAAGGTAACAGTGAACCCAGTCCTTCACACCGTGCAATATCCACTCCTGCGGATTGAAGATATTTTCGCCTGGCTATCTGGAGGGAAACGCTTCACTAAGATTGATCTGGCCCAGGCGTATCTGCAAAGGGAGGTAGAAGAAGCATCAAAAAAAATACCTCACAATCAACACCCATAAAGGTCTCTACCAATACAACTGGCTGGTATTCGGGGTAGCATCAGCTCCGGCTATTTGGCAAAGGGCAATGGAACAAGTCCTGCAAGGGATCCCAGGGACCCAGTGTTATTTGGACGACATCCTGGTCACGGGCGAAAATGACAGTGATCACTTCGCCAACCTGGAGCAGGTGCTCACTAGATTGAAGGAATATGGGCTCCGAGCTAACCGCCCCAAATGCGAGTTTTCTAAAAAACAGATCTCGTATTGTGGCCACGTTATCGATAAAGAGGGGTTACATAAGTCCCCAGAAAAATTGAGGCAGTAGTCAAGGCTCCAGCACCGGAAAACGTGTCACAACTGAGGTCGTTCCTCGGGCTGGTAAACTACTACCATAAGTTCTTGCCAAATTTGTCTACAATACTACACCCACTGAACACCCTACTGCAAACTGGAGTGCCATGGAAGTGTAGTGATGAATGTAAACGAGCTTTCCAGAAGAGCAAAACACTAATCACATCGAAAGAGGTATTGGCCCATTTCAACCCAGCACTACCAATTCGGTTGGCGTGTGATGCGTCACCCTACCGCATTGGAGCGGTGCTGTCGCACAAATTCTCGGATGGCTCAGAGAGGCCAATAGCCTTTGCATCACGATCACTAACCTCAGCCGAGCGTAACTACGCCCAGATTGACAGGGAGGCCCTCAGCCTAGTGTGGGGAGTGAAAAAGTTCAATCACTATCTGCACGGGCAGAAATTCACCTTGCTGACTGATCACCAGCCTCTTGTCTCCATTTTTAATCTGAAGGAGGGCGTTCCGGTGATGACTGCGCAACGACTACAAAGATGGTCACTCTTTCTAGGGGCGCACCACTATGAGATTGAATATAAGGGCACGAAACAGCATGGAAATGCTGATGGGCTATCACGCCTGCCACTGCCTACTGCGGAGGAAGCACCAGCAGTGGATCCTGTCGAAATATTTCATTTGACTATGGTTGAATACTTACCGGTAACTAACGCTCGTATAGAAAAGGAGATCCGAAATGACCCAACACTGTCTCGGGTATATGATTTGACGGTGAAGGGATGGCCAGCACATGGCGACTCACTGTTGCCAGCATTCTCGACAAGAAGAGAACAGCTGTCAGTGTGCCGGGGGACCTTGATGTGTGGATCACAAGTGGTAATTCCACCCAAGTTAAGGGATAGAGTGCTCAATGAGCTTTACGAGGGTCATCTGGGAGGGGTAAAAATGAAAAGCCTTGCCAGAGCTTATGTGTGGTGGCCGGGAATCGATAAACAAATCGAGGACCTGACCAAGAGCTGCTCAGGATGCCAGAAAGTCCAAAATGCACCAACACATGCCCCTCTACACCCATGGGAGTGGCCCTCATCTCCATGGCAACGGGTGCATATTGATTTTGCTGGTCCATTCATGGACTCAATGTTTTTAATAGCCGTGGATGCGCACTCGAAATGGCCTGAGGTCATCAAAATGTCCTCCACCACCACGGAGAAAACTATTGCAGTCCTACGGACCATTTTTGCCAGGAACGGCTTGCCAGAACAGACTTGCTCCGATAACGGACCACAGTTTGTATCCGAAGAGTTCCGGAGGTTTATGCAGAAGAATGGGGTAAGGCATTACACATCCGCCCCGTATCATCCAGCCACAAATGGATTGGCTGAGAGGTTCATACAAACCTTTAAGAAGGCAATAAAGGCTATGTACAATGACAACATTCCGCTGCAGCATAAGGTGGACAATTTCCTGTTCGCCTACCGGAATGCGACACATGCAGTCACCAACCAGGCCCCAGCCATGATGTTCTTTAACCGAAGGTTAAGATCTCGCCTGGATTTGCTCAGACCAAATGTACAAAGAGATGTTGAGAGTAAGCAATTCCAGCACATCCATGAGAAGCCAGCAAGGAGCTTCAATGTAGGGCAACCAGTCTTGGCCCGCGACTACCGAACAGAAAAATGGCAGCCAGGAACGATATGCACACGGCAGGGCCCACTAATGTACACAGTGGACGTTGGGGAGAACATCGTGAGACGCCATGCTGACCAGATCCTAGAGTCACAGGAACAAGTCAACCCCATGCCTCGCCCATACGTACCTGGTGAGGAACCCGACATGCAGGTCGTATCTACCCCAGAAACAGTAGCATCGGAAGCTGATGACCCAACCAACGACAGGGTGCCAGAATCGCCTCCGCACGAAGAGCGAGATACTCGGGAAAGGCGCTATCCAGAAAGGGTCAGAAAGCCTCCCCAAAGACTGAATATATAAATGGACTATTTTCAGCTAACGTTGTATGTTAAAAGTGTTAATTGTAATTAGTTTGATATTTAATTGTTAAATGAGTGTTATGGTACTGTTAATCTAAAAGGGGAGGAACTGTAATGTATGTACCTTTAAGGGGGGAACTACTTTTTACAGCTCATGTATACTGTAGTACCGGCAGTGACCACACCTGTATATAGCACTGAGTAGTAATCTGTACAGTTCAGTTCCAGAGTGAGCCACGTTGAGTAAACACATGTTGTACCGTTCTCCTGCAGTCTGTGTCTTACTACTGACAGACACAACATTGGCGACGAGGCAAATTCGATCCTACCTGCAACTCTGCATCACCTCCCAGGGATTCGTTCCTGGAGACCAGTAGATTGGAGGTCAAGACCAGAGACACAGGCGTCGACCACGGGCAACCGCCCAGTCATCCAGCAGAGACTCGAGAATTGCGGGGGAGGCTGTTGAGAGCCAGGCTTGGCTTTCCAGTCGCGGTGGTCCAGCGAAACGGGCTGGTAACAGGGAGTGCGCAGACCCTTCCCAGACAGCGGCGGGCTAGAGCCCGACCGAGCGGCACAGCAAAGCGGCTGAGCAGCGTCGACGGGAGAGAGAGAGAGAGAGGGCAGAGCGCACAGGGCGCAGCCGGTGTTCAGGGGCCGAGCAGCGTCGAGGAGAGGGAGAGAGACGCGCAGAAACCCGCGAGGCGCCGCCATTGCCACGAGGACCGCCGAGAGTGAGTTCCAGAGTGAGCCACGTTGAGTAAACACCTGTTGTACCATTCTCCTGCAGTCTGTGTCTTACTACTGACGGACACAACAGAAAGGGTGCAGAGGAGGGCCACTAGACTAATTTCCAGTCTAAAGCATCTTAGTTATCATGATAAGCTAAAAGAGTTGGGACTCTACACTTTAGAGAAGTGTAGACTTAGAGGGGATCTGATTGAGGTTTACAAGATTATGAAGGGAATAGATTGTGTTCCAGTTAACAGATTGTTCCATTAAGTAGGTTTGGAGGGACCGGGGTCACAAATTTAAGTTATATAAGGCTAGATTTAGGTTAGATGTCTGGAGGTGTTTCTTTTCCCAGAGAATAGTGGACCTCTGGAACAGGCTGCCATCTTATGCGGCGGATGCTGTTTCTTTGAATTCCTTCAAGCAAGATCTGCACCTGTTTCTGGCTGGGGCGGAGATCACCCCATACAGAAGGTAGATACTGCAGGAAATTCAGGGCCAAGTGTGATTTCCTGGACTAGTTTTGATCACCTAGATGGATCGGAGAGGAATTGCCTGGATTTTTTTTCCCAAATTGGCCTGGGCTTTTTTTAATCTGTTTTTGTCACCGCGCCCAGGAGATCACATGGCTTTGGGTGGGGTGAAGTGTAAATAATTGGGCCAGAAATACGGGTCCCCACGGGTGAGTACGCGCTGGATACTCACGCGTATTCCCAACGATAGTGCCGGTTTCGTGCATGCACTGCGCATGCGCGGGAAACCGGAACTTCCGTTCCCTTGAAAGAAAGGGTTCACAGGTCGAACACACGCGCCGGAGAGGCAGCGCGTACACCTGGAACTTCTGTTTTTTACAGGTTTCTCCGAGAGGTTAAGTCTCCAGCAGCTACGTTTTAAGTAAAATTAAAACATTTTTTCCACAGGTTTATTATTTTTAAATACTTTGAAGAAAGGTAAGTTTATTTTTAGCCACGTTAAAAACTGTAATTAATTTTTTCAAAAATTTAAATTATTGTTTAAAATAGTTATTTTATGTAATTTATAGTTATTTTAAAAATGTGATTTTTTAAAATTTATTTGAAGTTTTAGTTAGGTTTTGGAGCCGATTTCTATTCATAGATTTGACAGGTCTTCCTGTCAAATCTATGAATAGAGATTCCCTGCTCCGATTGGCTCTCTATGGCCCACGTGATCCCAGGGGACGCTTCGAACTAACTGCGCCCCTGGGATACGCGAGCACTGCACGCCGGCAGCTGGAGCAGGCCCAGGATCGGAATCCCACGCGGGCCCACAGCACAACGGCCGGCGCGCTAGGTAAGTGCAAGTCGGGGGCTTGCACCCACGGGAAGCCTCCGACCCGAATTTCTGGCCCATTATGATACACAAGGTGTCGCAATTGTGTGGGGACAGGCTCGATGGACCAGAGGGTCTTTTCCTGTCCGTCACTGTTGGTATGTTTTTGTATGCGTGATTTGCGCGCTACGACGCACAGCAGACATTTCTGCCGAGCGGCGATTACTGCTGTGATCACAAAGCATGGTCTGACTGCCAAGACAGCTGGTGAGTTGCCTCAGTCTGCAGCCAGGCCCCCCCCCTCAGCCCTCAGCTCCGAGCGGTCGCTGGGCCGCGCGCATCTCAAAGAGCCCTTGAGTGAGCCACAGCAGCCATTCCACCTCCCATGCTGCTGCCCTGGGGGATCACCTTGTAGCTGCTCCGGAGAAGGTCAGAGATCACTTAAGAGAGGAGCTCGGGGCCTCACACCAGGGTGATAATTAGCGCAGTAGCGCACTGGCAAAATTACTGGTAAATCCAACAGCGACAACAACAACTTGCACCTTTAAAGTAGTAAAACGCCCCAAGGCATAAAATTAAACAAAATTTGACACGAGCCACACAAAGAGATATTAGGCCAGGTGACCAAAAGCTTGGGCAAAGAGGTAGGGGGAAAAATTCGGTTGGTTTGCGCCTCCCGTTAGCGCCTTAAGAGGGCGCTAATGGGGCGCAAAGCAACCAGTGCCCGTGCGCGGCGATGTTTGCGCTGCTCATGAAATTGATGACATTTTGCGGCGGCGTTAAACACTACCACGACGATCTCCTGCACCCGCAGATCGTGATGTCAGTCGAGTGCGCAATGCCCCGGTAGTGCCCCAGACCAGATACTGAGTGGCGCCCGCTGTCTTACCACCTGCCGCTAGCAACGACAGGTTGAGGGGTGCGTTTTACAGTCGGGAAGGGACTGGGGGAGCGCTATTTAAAGGCGACCGCTTCCTGCCTTTTTTTGTCGGCGAAATTTTTGCACCATGCATTCTGAGTGAGAGAGAGAGAATGCAGGAGATATTCAAAGCTATGTTGAGGAGTTTTGGATACTGAGCAGCACTTTGCAGGTTCTTTTTGATTTGATCTTCCTTGCATCGATTTAGAAGAGAATATGGGGGCTGCACTCTGAGCTTTTTCCCTGGGCCTCTCCATTGTTCTTTCCAGCAGATTTGATGTACAGGTCTCTCCAGGCCGAGATTCAAGGCTGCAATGAGCAGGGTGTGGATGGAGAGCAAGATCGACCCTCCCCTTTAAGAACTGGCCGGTGCCAGTGTGTCTGTGTTCCATTGCTGACTGACCTCACATGAGCTTCGCCAGCGCTCTGAGGTAGCGCCTCGCTCCTCGGCGTTAGTGCCTTAAGACAGGTGTGTAACGCCTGATTTAGCGCTCCAATCACCTCTAGGGGGCGATAAAAGCCAAGTTTGCAGTCGGAAGCGATAATTAGCGCCAGGCGCTAAACTTTGCGCCCGGCCGATAATTGCGCCCCAAACGGGGCGATACTGAATTTCTCCCTCGTAGATTTTAAGGAGTGTCTTAAAGGAGAGAGAGTTAGAGAGGATTAGGGAGTGAATGTTAGCTGTCAGTTTCATACCAATTGTAATTTAAAGAAAAATTATTCTCGGGATGTGGGCATCGCTGACGCGGCCAGCGTTTATCGCCCGTCCTTAGTTGCCCTTGAGGAGGTGGTGGTGGGCGATCTTCATGAACCGTTGCAGCCCGTGTGGTGAAATTTGTGAGTGGTAGTTTGTGGTACTGGACCTCTGAAATGAACTTTCCCCAAGTTGTATTTTGCTAAGCAGTGCAGTGCGGAAAGAGTTAAAATGACATCGTTGGCAGTTTCACTGAAGAGTGTAAAAAGACAGGGGCTAACATGAAAGACCACATCCATAAAGATGCGGTCAAGATAAGCTGACCTTTGCAGAAGAAATAAAACAATTAAATGGAGACAGGGGGCAGGATTTTCATTGGGCCGTGGAGGCGTGTTTGGAGGCATGTGGGGGGTTAAAATCCCAAAATCGGGGGGCACGAACCCATCCCGCCCCCAACCTGCCTCCATGCCAGTTTCAAAGGAGGCGGATACCCGACCCGCACTGGGACCCACCTCCCCGAGGCGGGAAGGGGATTAGTGCCAATTAACTTCCTGTTAACAGGTAGTTAACAGGCAGTTTTTAGCCTAATCCCTATTTTCATTGTTAGCGAGGCGGGCCGTCGGGATGAAGGGCTTGGAGCGGTCGAGGTCCGGTGTTCAGGTCAGTGATGGGTGCATGAGTGCAGAGGTAAGTGTGTTTAGTGTGTGTAAAATCTTTAAATAAGTTTTACTTACATGCACTTACCTTTACAGCCTTCCTTCCTTCAGGTCTCGGGAGTCCCTCATCTCATCGGCACAGAAAGCAGAATGGCCGCGAGCTGCCAAAATCTGCAGCATTCAGCTTTTGTTCTGGGGAGATCGCTAAATCATCCTGAGAAGAAGGAACTAACCTGGAGTACAGATTGTCAGTGTTTGACAGCTCCAAACAGCTGTCGAACGCTGATATTTCATCTGTCAAAAGGTCTTGACAGGTGAAATATCAATCTATGACATCACCTGTTGCTGGGTGGCCCTTAATTGGCCTGCTGAGCCTGCTGGGCGGGCACAACAAGGTCAATCAAGTCAAAATCACGTGGGTTGGCTAGAACTCGATGGAGGTGGGACTACAACCCTGAAAGTTGTAGTCCCGCCTCCTACATGCCTCCTTAATGAAAATCCAGCCCAGGGTGTCTAGAATTTCAACTGCCCATAAAAACTATATTATCTGGGTTGCATCCCAAGGTATCTTTTAATTAGCATTCAGCAGTTTGAGTGATTGATTGAAGAGGCAGCTTACATATGTTTATATTAAGATTCATAACCAATCCGTGAAGGTGCATGCAGGCCAAGATCCAATCAGGCGGCAGGAATGAATTGTGCATGAGGCTGCCATGCTTATTTTAATGTATAAAAAGGTAGTTGTGCTGTCTCTCCCTCTAACTTAACCTCACTGTATGTATTTAACTTACTTATATATGTATAACCTACCTGTTGGGGCCGTTGCCCCTTTAACTTACCTTTTAGGGCCATTGCCCCTTTAAGACGCGCCTTAGCGTGCTGACGTCACGTCACGTACAACGTAGCATGCTGACGTCACGGCACGTACGACGTGACGTGCGAGGCGGCTGTCGGCCCGACTCGGCCTTCCAGAAAGGCTGCCGGCACAGCCCGGCCTAGCGTCTTCGGCCGCATCTACCAGCCGCCGGGAGTGACGCGATCTTCCGCTCCCGCGGCAAGCATCGGCTCAGCCTGGCCTCCAGCTCCCGCTCCCGACTTCGGCCTCCACGGCCAGAAACGCGACCACGCGCATCACGTGACGCCCCAAGCGCGGACAACGCTACCGAGCGTGATGAGGTCATCACGCTCCCCACAGGACTGCTACGTAGTCCTCGTGGAGTCCTCGCTGGGACACAGACCTACACCACGGTGCTCCTACAGCAGCACAGGCTCCGGGCAGTTGTATTGTCCCCATGCTTGAGTCTTGGAAATTGTTTGTCTGTAAGTATTTTAGAATGCTATGGATGATTAATGTGCACTGTATGTTGTAGAAAATGTTTAGTTGTAACTTTTCTCTGTCTAGCTGATTAACTAGTAGCTGTATTTTCATACACTATGTACAGGGCTAATTTAAAGAGAATGCCTCCCAGTTTACTAAATGTACTGTGTTGCTCAGGCGTACCTAAATCTGTGTATACATATCAGTTATGCGCCTGTATACTAATGTGTGCTTCCATTTCTGTGTTGTATTTCAGTTTTACAATTAGAATCGTTCAGTAAAGCGTTACAAGAAAAGTCAAGCCTTGTGATTTTATTGGAAGATATCGAGTTGTTCGCTATCTGTCCAGCTCTGCATAGAATCGCGTTGCAAGGGCAGAACAGTAAAAAGACAGCAGCACAGCGGGCTCAAGCACAGGAAGATACCACTCAGCTACCATGAGTCTACGCTCAGGAAAACAATATACTCCAGAGGAAGTCGACCAGCCAATCGAGAAGAATGAGCCTCTCCCAGCAAACGAGGCCAAGTCACAGTCCTCTAAAGCAGCCTCTAGAACATCTCGGCGGTCCAGCAGACCGTCGTCACCGACAGCTCTCCCAGCAAACGACGCCAAGTCACAGTTCTCTAAAGTATCCTCTAGAACATCTCGGCGGTCCAGCAGACCGTCGTCACCGACAGCTCTCCCAGCAAACGACGCCAAGTCACAGTTCTCTAAAGTATCCTCTAGGTCATCTCGGCGGTCCAGCAGACCGTCGTCATCGACAGCTTCTACAGCCGCCAAAGCACGTGCCAAGGCAAAGGCCACCCAAGCGCAATTGTCCTTCGCTGAAAAAGAAGCTGACCTCATGAAGCAGAGAGCCGACCTCGACGCTAGTGTGATGAAGCAGAGAGCTGACCTCGAAGCTAGTGCGATGAAGCAGAGAGCTGACCTCGAAGCTAGTACGATGAAGCAGAAAGCCGACCTTGTAAAGCAGAGAGCTGATATCGCTGCCATTCTCCACATTCTCCAAAGCCAGAGAGCTGCCGCTGCCGCTAAAGCCGAAGCCGCAGCTTATGAAGAAGATGAGGAGAGCGAACGCGGGGAGCCCAGCCAGGAAACATATGACCTGGAACAGCCCCTCAGTCCAGTGCAACGTACAAATGAGTATGTCCAACAACACTCCAAAGTGTTCCCAAAGGAAACATTCAGGTATCTCGACGTAGAACTAGCTACTCACCCCAGCAACAAACGGCCCGTTTTCGGAGACACTGAGCTCAAAAGAGAAGAAACGAGTAAGACTCACCTGCAGAGACCTCCACAACACTCGGCCAATCCAGCTAAGCAGTCCTCGCCCGAGCCGCAAGGCGCACAAGACTTCGCCAGGTACCTTACTCGCCGAGAATTGTTAAGTTCAGGCCTCCTAGAATTCGATGACCGTCCTGAAAATTATTGGTCATGGAGAGCATCCTTCCTGAGTACCACCAAGGACTTGAATCTGTCAGCCAGAGAAGAACTAGACTTGATGACAAAGTGGCTCGGAGACGAGTCGTCAAGGCAGGCGAAGAGAATTCGCTCAGCGCACGTCCTCAATCCCACGGCAGGCCTCCACCTGGTTTGGCAACGTCTCAACGACTGTTATGGGACACCAGAAGTCATCGAACACGCACTGCTCAAGAAGCTTGAGGACTTCCCGAAGCTAACCAACAAGGATAATGTCGAGCTCAGAGAACTGGGCGACATTCTCCTCGAACTGGAGTGTGCCAAGGGAGAAGGTTACCTGACCGGCCTCTCGTATTTGGATACGGCTCGCGGGGTAAACCCAATAGTGGAAAAGCTCCCCCACAATCTTCAAGAGAAATGGATAGCTAAGGGATCCAAGTACAAGGAGGAAAATGGAGTGGCATTTCCCCCCTTCTCTCTCTTCTCCAGGTTTGTCCAACAACAGGCAAGGGTGAGGAATGATCCAAGTTTCGCTTTCTCCACCTCCAGCAGTTACGCTCCTTCGAGAACAGAGAAACCCACAAAGGACAGCAACAAAGCCTCTGTGAGTGTGCACAAAACAGAGGTTCCAGCCGAACCCTCAGTCAACCAATCCAGTTCTGCTGGGAACGAAGTGGATGACCCAGATCGTCAGTGTCCTATACACAAGAAGCCCCACCCACTCAAAATGTGTCGAAGCTTTAGAGACAAGCCCATTGATGAGCGCACGTCATACCTGAAAGAGAACCGCATCTGCTTCAGGTGTTGTGGGTCGACTACGCACATGGCAAAAGACTGCAAGGCGACAATCAAGTGCCTTGAGTGCAACAGCGAAAAACACATAGCAGCCCTGCATCCAGGTCCTCCTCCGTCAACCACCGAGAGCGCCGCGGTTGACAAAGAGGATAGCGGGGAGCAAAGCGAAAGCACATCTTCAGTCACCTCCAAGTGTACAGAGGTTTGCGGAAATGCAAGCAGCCCACGCTCATGCTCCAAAATCTGCTTGGTTAAAGCATATCCTGCAGGGAGAAAGGAGAAGGCAATCAAAATGTATGCAGTGCTCGATGAGCAAAGCAACAAGTCCCTAGCGAAGACGGAATTCTTCAATCTCTTCGACGTCAAGGCCAGCACCGCTCCGTACACGCTAAAAACCTGTGCAGGGACAACAGATACTACGGGTAGGAGAGTCGGGAACTTCATGATCGAGTCCATGGATGGGAAACTACAGCTTCCCCTCCCCACCTTGATTGAGTGCGACATGATGCCAGAGGACAGGACGGAAATCCCCTCCCCAGAGGTCGCACGCCATCAGCCCCACCTACAGCCAATTGCCAATAAGATTCCAGCTGTGGACCCGGACGCTACAATCCTCCTACTCTTGGGAAGAGACATCTTAAGGGTGCACAAGGTACGTGAGCACATCAACGGGCCCCACGATGCTCCCTATGCGCAGCGGCTTGACTTGGGATGGGTCCTCGTGGGTGGAGTTTGCCTGGGAACAGTCCACAAACCAGCGGATGTCAGCGTCTATAAAGCAAACGTGTCGTGCAACGGTCGCACATCCTGTCTCAGCCCATGCCCAAACAGGATCCAGGCAAAGGAGGACTACGACGACATGACGCAGCATCATAGGTCAACCTCCTCTGCCTGTGAGGAAGAGGCAGGCCCCACTGTGAGCACAGATGGCCTAGGATGCTCAGTGCTTGAAAGGTCCAAGGACGATAGACACAGCTGGGCGGCACCCCTGCCGTTTCGCCCTCCTGGACGCCGTCTTCCGAGTAGCGGGGAGCAGGCTGCGGGGCGCCTCTGCTCGCTCAGGAGAACCCTGGTGCCGGGGTCCACCGACCCAGACACGCCTGCAGTCCCCACCCCAGCGATGCTCCTGACTCAAAAGATGAGTGCTATTTCAGCTCCCTCTGGAAACTTCGACATGGCCGAGCTGCACGGGAAGCAGTGGAAGCAAGTACAGTGTCGTGCAGACACTTCTTGGAAGAGATGGGGAGGAGAGTATTCGCCCACCCTACAGAGCCGTAGGAAATGGACAGAAGACAAGCCGAATGTCAAAGTGAGAGATGTCGTCTTGCTGAAAGACAGCCAAGCACACAAACGAACGGTCAGTGGGACTAGCCGTCAAAACTCTGCCGAGCAGGGACAAGAGGGTCCACAAGGTGGAGGTGAAGACCGTCAAGGAAGAGACTGTCAAGGTGTTTCCGAGGCCAGTCTCAGAGATCGTAGTCCTCCTTTCCGAAGAAATCTAGAGAACGGACTCTGAGCGTGTGGCAGCCAAAGGACGTTTTCTCCAGGTTATTTTGTATCTGTAGTGGTACAAATGGAATTGTACCAAGCGGGGAGTGTGCTGTCTCTCCCTCTAACTTAACCTCACTGTATGTATTTAACTTACTTATATATGTATAACCTACCTGTTGGGGCCGTTGCCCCTTTAACTTACCTTTTAGGGCCATTGCCCCTTTAAGACGCGCCTTAGCGTGCTGACGTCACGTCACGTACAACGTAGCATGCTGACGTCACGGCACGTACGACGTGACGTGCGTGAGGCGGCTGCCGGCCCGACTCGGCCTTCCAGAAAGGCTGCCGGCACAGCCCGGCCTAGCGTCTTCGGCCGCATCTACCAGCCGCCGGGAGTGACGCGATCTTCCGCTCCCGCGGCAAGCATCGGCTCAGCCTGGCCTCCAGCTCCCGCTCCCGACTTCGGCCTCCACGGCCAGAAACGCGACCACGCGCATCACGTGACGCCCCAAGCGCGGACAACGCTACCGAGCGTGATGAGGTCATCACGCTCCCCACAGGACTGCTACGTAGTCCTCGTGGAGTCCTCGCTGGGACACAGACCTACACCACGGTGCTCCTACAGCAGCACAGGCTCCGGGCAGTTGTATTGTCCCCATGCTTGAGTCTTGGAAATTGTTTGTCTGTAAGTATTTTAGAATGCTATGGATGATTAATGTGCACTGTATGTTGTAGAAAATGTTTAGTTGTAACTTTTCTCTGTCTAGCTGATTAACTAGTAGCTGTATTTTCATACACTATGTACAGGGCTAATTTAAAGAGAATGCCTCCCAGTTTACTAAATGTACTGTGTTGCTCAGGCGTACCTAAATCTGTGTATACATATCAGTTATGCGCCTGTATACTAATGTGTGCTTCCATTTCTGTGTTGTATTTCAGTTTTACAATTAGAATCGTTCAGTAAAGCGTTACAAGAAAAGTCAAGCCTTGTGATTTTATTGGAAGATATCGAGTTGTTCGCTATCTGTCTAGCTCTGCATAGAAACTGTATGTTGTAGAAAATGTTTAGTTGTAACTTTTCTCTGTCTAGCTGATTAACTAGTAGCTGTATTTTCATACACTATGTACAGGGCTAATTTAAAGAGAATGCCTCCCAGTTTACTAAATGTACTGTGTTGCTCAGGCGTACCTAAATCTGTGTATACATATCAGTTATGCGCCTGTATACTAATGTGTGCTTCCATTTCTGTGTTGTATTTCAGTTTTACAATTAGAATCGTTCAGTAAAGCGTTACAAGAAAAGTCAAGCCTTGTGATTTTATTGGAAGATATCGAGTTGTTCGCTATCTGTCTAGCTCTGCATAGAAGCGCGTTGCGAGGGCAGAACAACTCGATATCTTCCAATAAAATCACAAGGCTTGACTTTTCTTGTAACGCTTTACTGAACGATTCTAATTGTAAAACTGAAATACAACACAGAAATGGAAGCACACATTAGTATACAGGCGCATAACTGATATGTATACACAGATTTAGGTACGCCTGAGCAACACAGTACATTTAGTAAACTGGGAGGCATTGTATGTATTTAACTTACTTATATATGTATAACCTACCTGTTGGGGCCGTTGCCCCTTTAACTTACCTTTTAGGGCCATTGCCCCTTTAAGACGCGCCTTAGCGTGCTGACGTCACGTCACGTACAACGTAGCATGCTGACGTCACGGCACGTACGACGTGACGTGCGTGAGGCGGCTGCCGGCCCGACTCGGCCTTCCAGAAAGGCTGCCGGCACAGCCCGGCCTAGCGTCTTCGGCCGCATCTACCAGCCGCCGGGAGTGACGCGATCTTCCGCTCCCGCGGCAAGCATCGGCTCAGCCTGGCCTCCAGCTCCCGCTCCCGACTTCGGCCTCCACGGCCAGAAACGCGACCACGCGCATCACGTGACGCCCCAAGCGCGGACAACGCTACCGAGCGTGATGAGGTCATCACGCTCCCCACAGGACTGCTACGTAGTCCTCGTGGAGTCCTCGCTGGGACACAGACCTACACCACGGTGCTCCTACAGCAGCACAGGCTCCGGGCAGTTGTATTGTCCCCATGCTTGAGTCTTGGAAATTGTTTGTCTGTAAGTATTTTAGAATGCTATGGATGATTAATGTGCACTGTATGTTGTAGAAAATGTTTAGTTGTAACTTTTCTCTGTCTAGCTGATTAACTAGTAGCTGTATTTTCATACACTATGTACAGGGCTAATTTAAAGAGAATGCCTCCCAGTTTACTAAATGTACTGTGTTGCTCAGGCGTACCTAAATCTGTGTATACATATCAGTTATGCGCCTGTATACTAATGTGTGCTTCCATTTCTGTGTTGTATTTCAGTTTTACAATTAGAATCGTTCAGTAAAGCGTTACAAGAAAAGTCAAGCCTTGTGATTTTATTGGAAGATATCGAGTTGTTCGCTATCTGTCTAGCTCTGCATAGAATCGCGTTGCGAGGGCAGAACAGTAGTGTTTGCTGTAACAATTTGGAGAAGTCTGGCTAAGACAGAGCAGGCTGTCTCCTCACCGGTGTAATAAAGACAACTTGACTATCGATCTAAAAACCTTGTGTCGAGTGTTGGTTTAAAATACTCCACAACAGCAGGCTGCTAGTATAGATGACGTTGAGGCCTTTATGTAGTAATTATGGTAATAGAATCACAAGGCTGGCCACAAATTAAATGGAGTGCGAACGATGTCAGCAAAACACAGTCTTTGTGCGCTCCTCTGATATAAAGGAGACTTGCTAACAGATTCTCTCCAGTACTTCAAGGCTTTCAGTTATATGACAAAAATCACCCGGAACAGTTCACAGGCGTTAAAAGCTACAATTTAATGGAAAGTATCATGATTGAAAATGAATTCTAAATACAACCCCATAAGACACTTGTTCCATTTCTTTGCTCAGTGGTTTCTGAATCTTTTGGAATTCTCTACCCAAAAGAGCTGTGGATGCTGAGTATATTCAAGGCTGAGATCGATAGATTTTTGGACTCTCAGGGAATCAAGGGATATGGGGATCAGGCGGGAATGTGGAGTTGAGGTCGAAGATCAGCCATGATCTTATTGAATGGTGGAGCAGGCTCGAGGGTGCTGTAAGGCCTACTCCTGCCCCTAATTCTTATGTTTTTATAGCGGGCCAGTTGTGTAGTGACTATATAAACTAAATAACAGATCACTCCCTGCAACGACTATTTTGGCAAAGGTGGACAATCACAAAAGGAGAAATCCTGCAAGTGTCTGAAATCTGAAATATAAACAGGAAATGCAGCAAATACACAGTAGGTCTGTCAGTGTCTGTAAGGTGTCAGCCTTAGGTGTCAGGTGGTAGCATTTACCTCTCTGGGTCAGAAGATTGAGGGTTCAAGTCCCCCTCGAGAGAGAGAGACTGAGCACATAATCTAATCTGACACTCTGGTCTAGTATGGGGGAAGTGCTCCACTGTCAGAGGTGCCGTCTTTCAGATTGTAGTGTATGTAACCGTTCTACCTTTAAGAGAACTATTGTATGTAACCGTCCACCTTTAAGAGAACTATTTTAGGTGTTGCACTACTTTATCTTGGCTGCGGTATACTGTAATACCGGTGGCGACCACACCGGTATATAAGTGCTGTGTAATGAGTGATTGGGCAGATTCGCCCTGACCTTCGAATAGTAAAGTCCTGTTAAAGTTTACTCTTGTAGTCTGTGTAATAATTTGCAATATAACACACAGATTTTACAGTGGCGACGAGTTCGATCTTATCCTGCGGCAGCGATACATCCGAAGCAGTTAACGAGCGTCGAGAAGAGGCATCCGCCCTCGTCGTTCTGCTGAGAGAAGACTCGAGTCTGCAGAGCAAGGAAGAAGGAAGAATTCAGACACGAAGCCTTCCATCAGCAACAGGCAGTGATCGTCCCTTCTGTCACGGTGGTGAGTGAGCCGATCAGCCACGAGAAGCAAGTCGGCCACGTTGACTGTGAGTAGGGGGGAAATAAAAAGAAACGGAGGATAAGGGCGGTGAACTCGACCACGGTCGGGGGAAAGGAGCCGGACAGAAGTCGGGGCCAGAGACGCTGAGACTGGGGCAGCGTAGGGCACGGAAGCCGTGGTACAAGCGGGAACGCAGCCGGTGTGAGAGACCGGGCTACAAGCGGGAACGCAGCCAGTGTGAGAGACTGGGCTACAAGCGGGCTGGGAGACACAACAGCATCGTGAGACAGCTCGACCGCGACCAGCGAAAAAGGCCGGGCAGCTACCGAGGCCGCGAGGCGCTGCGACCGGGATCGTAAGGCGCGGGAAGAAATAAATAAATAATAAATAAATAAAACCGCGGCGAACTCAGCCGCAGCCGGGGGAGGAAAGGACCGGACTGCGAGAGGGCTGGGAGGCACGATTGGAAGCCGCTGAGGGAGAGACAGAGCCCGAGCGAGCGGGAGAGACAGAGCCCGAGCGAGGGGGAACGGGACCGAGCGAGGGAGACCGAGCGAGATTCCGCCCAGCGGCTGGAACTGTTCGCCGCCAACGGGTTGTCCCCAGCGCCGGTTGCCCTGCCGAGAAAAGGGAACAAGGAACGCACTGAAGCCGGCGCGCAGGCTGCGAACCCCGAAAGCCAGCGGTCGTCGCCCGAGAGCAAAGCTTACCCCTCCCGCCAGGGGAAGAAACGCGGGAAGCCGCCAGTAGGCGGGGAAGAAGACAGGAGCGGGAAACCGCCATTTTGAAAGTGGGCGGGGAAGAAGACAAGCGCGGGAAACCGCCATTTTTGGAAAAAAAAGTAACGAACAAATTCGTTGTTGTTTCTCAGAAAGATAGTGAAGATGCCTAAGCATGGTAACATCAACGACTTCGATTCCGAGGTGGAAGATTGGGCCACGTATGTAGAACGCATCGAGATATATTGTGAGGCCAATAAAATAGCAGATGATGATAAAGCTCTAACCTTACTAAACTCAATGGGGGCGAAGACATACGGGCTATTGAAGCATCTTCTATCACCAGCTAAACCGGCGGATCAGACTTTCGCTAATATTGTTGCTGTCCTGAAGGATCATTTGAACCCCACACCGCTGATGTTGGCGAAACGATTCAAATTTTATGCGAGAACGCAACGGAAAGAGGAAAGCAACGCGGAATACTTGGTTGAACTGCGTAGATTAGCGAAATACTGTCAGTTTGGGGAAAATCTGACAGAGGCATTGAGAGACAAGTTCGTGTGCGGGTTGTCGAAGGAAGGAACACAAAAGCGACTGCTAGAAGAGAACGATCTTACACTTGATAGGGCTGTCCTTATTGCAGCATCGCACGAAGCCACAGCGAGAGGCACTGCAGAAATGCAGCTGAAGGCAGCGGTACTCAGCGTGGATCAAATGACTTCGGGTACAACGAAATGTTATCGTTGTGGGAAGACAACACACGACCAGAACCAATGCTGGTTTAAAAACCAGGAATGTAGAAAATGTGGCAAGCTTGGTCACACAGCTAAAGTATGCCGGTCAGGAAAGAAGACCAGCAACAAAAAAAAGTCACCGCAGGAAAAGTACAGCAAGGTACACAAGGTGGCTGAGAAGAGTTCGGATGAACAGAATTCAGATTCAGACCCAAACGGCCAGGAACTGGGTAGTCTGAGAATTCACAATGTGAGTAAGGAAGCTGACCTACAAACTATCTGGGTCATGCTAAAAATAGCCGGAGTCCAAGTAAAAATGGAATTGGACACAGGATCAGCCCTATCAGTCATAAATTGAAGGGATTACAACCGGCTATTCTCACATATACCCTTGAGAGATACCAAGATCGTATTGCAGACATACACGGGGCATAAAGTATACCCCATCGGAAAGATAAAAGTCAAGGTGAGAGACAAGGGCAAAGAACACCAAGGAATGGACTTATATGTACTACCTGAGGGAGGTCCACCACTTCTGGGACGGGAGTGGATCAGGGAAATAAACATGGAATGGCACTACCTAAAAGCAATAACGAGTGAGAACTCGGTGAAGACAATCAGCTCAGACTCTGAAACTGATGACGATAAGACCAGCCCAGGTGCGAAAGACAAGTCTAAAATGGACTTGCTGACTAAGGTTGGAAAAACGAAGGAGTGCATAAATGCTTATGCTTCAGAGGAGAACAAAGTTTCAGAACAGAATTCCACTGAACAACAACAACATAGTTTGACAGAGAATTCTGAGTCTGTCCAGTTTACAGACATGCACAATTCTGAGGAACACCGGGCTCGAACTCAACTCCATTTCAAATTACAACAGCAATTAGAACAATTGAGTTGCCGTCTTGAGCAAGAGATGAAAGCAATGAAAAAGTTCTTTGACACAGAGTGGGAGAATCTGGAAAGACAACAGAAGCAGCTGGGCATGGAGGAAATAAAAGACCCTCTCGCTGGCCTAGCTCAGGACGACACCAATTATTACCATGTCCTGTTGAACGACACCAAATATAACGATGACCTGTTCTGCCCAGCTTGTGGGGAAATCTTCCGAAGTGCAAAAACCCTGAAGAATCACAAAAAGTCTAAGAAACACCGGGAGATGGTGGCGCTGCTAAGGCAACAGGAGAAAGAGGAGGAGGAACTGTGCATGCGGCTGGCAGCGGAGCACAGAGAGTCTCCAAGAAGCAGGAAAGGAAAAGACGAAACAGAAGAAGATGACCCATCTGAACCATTATCACCCCTACCAGATCACGCACGTGGTCCCTCCGAACGGAACCAAATCAGTTTGGAAGTAGAAAAACTTCCCAAGGTACTCAAGCTTTTAGAAGTCAGCAATGCTGGTTCAGAAGTGACGGAAGTTCAAGCTGTTAAGTCCAGTGAAGGACTATTGGATGAGTCACCCCAGCAAAGTGAACCGACTACACCACAGGGAACTGCTACACCACCGAGGCGTTGTCCAGACCGAGTCAAGAAGCACAGGAGGCGCCTCCACAGAGACTGAATCTGTGAACTGTTTTCCGCAGAGACTGAATCTGTGAACTGTTTCCCGCAGAGACTACATCTGTGAACTGTTTTTACATGAAGTTGGATATATGTTATGATGTTATGTTTAATGGGGAATAAGTATGTTGTAAGCTAAAAAGGGAGGAATGTAGTGTATGTAACCGTTCTACCTTTAAGAGAACTATTGTATGTAACCGTCCACCTTTAAGAGAACTATTTTAGGTGTTGCACTACTTTATCTTGGCTGCGGTATACTGTAATACCGGTGGTGACCACACCGGTATATAAGTGCTGTGTAATGAGTGATTGGGCAGATTCACCCTGACCTTCGAATAGTAAAGTCCTGTTAAAGTTTACTCTTGTAGTCTGTGTAATAATTTGCAATATAACACACAGATTTTACACAGATGAGACATTAATCATGGACCGGTTTGCCCTCTCAGGTGGATGTAAGTTTGGGAGGTGCTGCCAAAGAAGCCTTGGCAAGTTGCGGCAGTGCATCTTGTAGATGGTACACCCTGCAGCCATGGTACGCCGGTGGTGGAGGGAGTGAATGTTTAAGGTGGTGGATGGGGTGCCAATCAAGCGGGCTGCTTTGTCCTGGATGGTGTCGAGCTTCTTGAGTGTTGTTGGAGCTGCACTCATCCAGGCAAGTGGAGAGTATTCCATCACACTCCTTACTTGTGCCTTGTAGATGGTGGAAAGGCTTTGGGGAGTCAGGAGGTGAGACACTAGCTGCAGAATACCCAGCCTCTGACCTGCTCTTGTTGCCACAGTATTTATGTGGCTGGTCCAGTTAAGTTTCTGGTCAATGGTGACCCCCAGGATGTTGATGGTGGGGGATTCGGCGATGGTAATGCCATTGAATGTCAAGGGAAGGTGGTTAGACTCTTGCTTGTTGGAGATAGTCATTGCCTGGCACTTCTATGGCGCGAATGTTACCTGCCACCTATCAGCCCAAGCCTGAACATCATCCAGGTCTTGTTGCATGCGGGCATGGACTGCTTCATTATTTGTGGAGTTGTGAATGGCGCTGAACACTGTGCAGTCATCAGCGAACATCCCCATTTCTGACTTATGTTGGAGTTAAGGTCATTGATGAAGCAGCTGAAGATGGTTGGGCCTAAGACACTGCCCTGAGGAACTCCTGCAGCGATGTCCTGGGGCTGTGATGATTGACCTTCAACCACCACAACCATCTTCCTTTGTGCTAGGTATGACTCCAGCCAGTGGAGCGTTTTCCCCCTGATTCCCATTGACTTCAGTTTTACTAGGGCTCCTTGATGCCAGACTTGGCCAAATGCTGCCTTGATGTCAAGGGCAGTCACTCTCACCTGACCTCTCAAATTCAGCTTCTTTGTCCATGTTTGGACCAAGGCTGTAATGAGGTTGGGAGCCGAGTGGTCTTGGCAGAACCCAAACTGGTCATCAGTGAGCAGGTTATTGGTGAGTAAGTGCCGCTTGATAGCACTGTCGATGACACCTTCCATCACTTTGCTGATGATTGAGAGTAGACTGATGGGGCGATAATTGGCCGGGTTGGATTTGTACTGCTTTTTGTGGACAGGACATATCTGGGCAGTTTTCCACATTGTCGTGATGCCAGTGTTGTAGCTATACTGGAACAGCTTGGCTAGAGGTGTGGCTAGTTCTGGAGCACAAGTCTTCAGCACGATAGCCGGGATGTTGTCGGGGCCCATAGCCTTTGCTGTATCCAGTGCGCTCAGCCGTTTCTTGATATCACGTGGAGTGAATCAAATTGGCTGAAGACTGGCTTCTGTGATGGTGGGGACCTCGGGAGTAGGCCGATATGGATCATCCACTTGGCACTTCTGGCTGAAGTGATTGCAAACATTTCAGCCTTGTCTTTTGCACTCACGTGCTGGGCTCCACCACCATTGAGGATGGGGATATTCTTGGAGCCTCCTCCTCCTGTTAGTTGTTTAATGGTCCACCACCATTAACGACTGTATGTGGCAGGACTGCAGATCTTTGATCTGATCCGTTGATTGTGGGATTGCTTAGCCCTGTCTATAGCATGCTGCTTCCGCTTTTTAGCATGCATGTAGTCCTGTGTTGCAGCTTTCTCAGGTTGGCACCTCATTTTTAGGTATGCCTGGTGCTGCTCCTGGCATGCTCTTCTACACTCGTTGTTGAACCAGGGTTGGTCCCCTGGCTTAGTGGTAATGGTAGAGTGAGGGATATGCCGGGCCATGAGGTTACAGATTGTGTTGGAATACAATTCTGCTGGTGTTGATGGTCCACAGCGCCTCATGGATGCCCAGTTTTGAGCTGCTAGATCTGTTCTGAATCTATCCCATTTAGCACAGTGGTAGTGCCACACAACACGATGGAGGGTGTTCCCAGTGTGAAGACGGGACTTCATCTCCACAATGACTGTGCGGTGGTCACTGCTACCAATACTGTCATGGACAGATGCAAGTAGGTTTTTCCCTCGTGTTGGTTCACTCATCGCATGTCGCAGGCCCAGACTGGCAGCTATGTCCTTCAGGACTTGGCCAGCTCGGTCAGTAGTGGTGCTACCGAGTCACTCTTGGTGATGGACATTGACGTCCCCCACCCAGAGTACATTCTGTGCCTTGCTTCTTCTTCTTCTCAGTGCTTCTTCCAAGTGGTGTTCAACATGGAGGAGTGCTGATTCATCAGCTGAGGGTTCGGCGGTAGGTGGTAATCAGCAGGAGGTTTCCTTGCCCAGGCTTGACCTGAAGCAATGAGACTTCATGGGGTCCGGAGTCAATGCTGAGGACTCCCAGGGCCACTCCTTCCCGACTGTATACCCAGGGATACCCAGGGATGGTGATGGAGGAGTTCGGGACATTGGCTGAAAGGTATGATTCTGTGAGTATGACTATGTCAGGCTGTTGCTTGACTAGTCTGTGGGACAGCTCTCCCAATTTAGGCACAAGTCCCCAGATGTTGGTGAGGAGGACTTTGCAGGGCTGACTGGGCTGGGTGTGCCATTGCCGTGTCCGTAGCCAGTGCCGAGGTCGCTGCCGGGTGGTCCGTCCGGTTTCATTCTTATTATTTTGTTTCCTAGCGGTTAGTTACAACTGAGTGACTTGCTCGGCCATTTCAGAGGGCAGTTAAGAGTCGACCACATTGCTGTGGGTCTGGAGTCACATATAGGCCAGACCAGGTAAGGACGGCAGATTTCCTTCCCTAAAGGACATTAATGAACCAGATGGGTTTTTATGACAATCCGATAGTTTCGTGGTCACCATTATTGCTACTAGCTTTTTATTCCAGGTTTATTACTAGGCCTATATCCTCTGGAGTTTAGAAGATTGAGTGATTATCTCATTGAAACATACAAAATTCTCACAGGGCTTGACAGGGTAGATGCAGGAGGATATTTCCCCTGGCTGGGGAGTCTAGAGCCAGGGGTCACAGTCTCAGAATAAGGGGTCGGCCATTTAGGACTGAGATGAGGAGAAATTTCTTCACTCAGAGGGTGGTGAATCTTTGGAATTCTCTATCCCAGAGGACTGTGGAGTCTCAGTCATTGAGTATATTCAAGGCAGATATCAATAGATTTTTGAATATTAAGGGAATCAAGGGATATGGGGATAGTGCAGGAAACTGGAGATGAGGTAGAACATCAGCCATGATCTTATTGAATAGCGGAGCAGCCTTGAGGGCCAAATGGCCGACTCCTACTCCTATTTCTTCTGTTCTTATCACACTCCTGACTTGTGCCTTGTCGATGGTGGAAAGGATTTGGGGAGTCAGGAGGTGAGACAATCACCGCAAAATACCCAGCCTCTGACCTGCTCTTGTTGCCACAGTATTTATGTGGCTGGTTCAGTTAAGTTTCTGGTCAATGGTGACCCCTCAGGATGTTGATGGTGGAGAATTCGGCGATGGTAATGCTGTTGAATTTCATGGGGTGGTGGTTAGATCCTCTTTTGTTGGAGATAGTCATTACCTGGCACTTGTGTGGCGTGAATGCTACTTGCCACTTATCAACCCAAGCCTGAATGAGATCCAGGTCTTGCTGCATGCGGGCATGGACTGCTTCATTATCTGAGGAGTTGTGAATGGAACTGAATGTGCAATCATCAGCGAACACCCCTACTTCTGACCTTATGATGGAGGGAAGGTCATTGATGAAGCAGCTGAAGATGTTTGGGCCTAGGACACTGCCCTGAGGAACTCCTGCAGTGATGTTCTGGAACTGAGATGCTTGACGTCCATCAACCACAGCCATCTTCCTTTGTGCTAGGTATGATTCCAGCCAGTGGAGTGTTTTCCCCCTGATTCGCATTGACTTCAATATTACTAGGGCTCTTTGATGCTACACATGGTCAAATGCTGCCTTGATGTCAAGGGCAGTCACCCTCAACTCACCTCTGAAATTCAGCTCTTTTGTCCATGTTTGGACCCAGGCTGTAATGTGATCTGTTGCAGAGTGTTCCTGGTGGAACCCAAAACAGAGCATCGGTGAGCAGGTTATTGGTGAGTAAGTGCCGCTTGATAGCACTGTCGACAACACCTTCCATCACTTTGAGGGTGGACTGATGGGGGAGTAATTGGTCAGATTGGATTCGTCATGCTTTTTGTGGACAAGACATACCTGGGCAGTTTTCCACCTTGTTGCATAGATGCCAGTGATGTAGCTGTACTGGAACAGCTTGGCTAGCGGTGCGGCTAGTTCTGGAGCACAATTCTTCAGCACAACAGCCGGGATGTTGTCGGGACTCACAGCCTTTGCTGTATCCAGTCTGCTCAGCTGTTTCTTGATATCACGTGGCGTGAATCGAATTGGCTGAAGACTGGCTTCTGTGATGGTGGGGACCTCAGAAGCATGCCAGGATGGATCATCCACTCGACACTTCTGGCTGAAGATGGTTGCAAACGCTTCAGCCTTGTCTTTTGCACTCACGTGCTGGACTCCACCATCATTGAGGATGGGGATATTCATGGAGCCTCCTCCTCCATTAGTTGTTTAATTGTCCACCACTATTCACGACTGGATGTGGTAGGAGGGCAGAGCTTTGATCCGATCTGTTGATTGTGGGATCGCTTAGATCTGTCTATAGCATGCTGCTTCCGCTGTTTAGCATACATGTAGCCCTGGGTTGCAGCTTCCCCAGGTTGGCACTTCATTTTTAGATATGCCTGGTGCTGCTCCTGGAATGCTCTTCTACACTCCTCATTGAACCAGTGTTGGTCCCCTGTCTTGATGGTAATGGTAGAGTGAGGGATATGCCAGGCCATGAGGCTACAGCTTGTGGTGGAGTACAATTCTGCTGCTGCTGATGGCCCACAGCGCCTCATGGATGCCCAAATTTGAGCTGCTCGATCTGTTCTGAATCTACCCCATTTAGCACGGTCCTAGTGCCACACAACACAGTGGAGGGTGTCTCAGTGTGAAGACGGGATTTCGTCTAAACAAGAACTGTGCGGTGGTCACTGCTACCAATGCTATCATGGACAGATACATCTGCGACAGGTAGATTGCTGAGGACGAGGTGAAGTAGGTTTTTTTCTCATGCTGGTTTTCTCACCACCTGCCGCAGACCCAGTCTGGCAGCTATGTCCTTCAGGACTTGGCCAGCTCAGTCAGTAGTGGTGCTACCGAGCCACCCTTGGTGATGGACATTGAAGTCCCCCACCCAGAGTACATTGTGTGCCCTTGTTACCCTCTGTGCTTCTTCCAAGTGGCGTTCAACATGGTGATGTACTGATTCATCAGCGGAGGGAGCTCGGTAGGTGGTAATCAGCAGGTTTCCTTGCCCATGCTTGACCTGGAGCCATGAGACTTCATGGTGTCTGGAGTCAATATTGAGGACTCCCACGGTCACTCCCTCCCGACTGTACACCACTGTGCCGCCACCTCTGGTGGGTCTGTCCTGCCGGTGGGACAGAACATACCCATAGTGATGGAGGAGTTCGGGACATTGGCTGAAAGGTATGATTCTGTGAATATGACTATGTCAGGCTGTTGCTTGACTAGTACGATAGCAAAATACTGCAGATGCTGGATATCCGAAATAACAACAGAAAATGCTGGAAAAACTCAGCAGGCCAGGCAACATCCGTGGAGAGAAAATAGAGTCAACATTTCGGGTGAAAACACCAACTCTCCGACACCTCCTCCTACCTCCACCTGGACCATAACCCCACTACCCAACATCAAACCACCGTTTCCAAGACTGTCACTGACCTCATCTCCTCTGGAGATCTTCCCCCCGTGGCCACCAACCTCATAGTTCCCCAACCCCGCACAGCCCGCTTCTACCTCCTTCCCAAGATCCACAAACAGGACTGCCCTAGTAGACCCATCGTTTCAGCCTGTTCCTGCTCCACGGAACTTATCTCTTCCTATCTCGATTCTATCTTTTCTCCCCTTGTCCAGTCTCTTCCCACCTACATCCGCGACTCTTCGGACGCCCTCCGCCACTTTAACAGTTTCCAGTTTCCTGGCCCCAACCGCTTCCTTTTCACCATGGGAGTACAATCCCTCTACACCTCCATCCCCCACCAGGATGGCCTGAGGGCGCTCCGCTTCTTCCTTGAAGAGAGGCCCGACCAGTCCCCATCCACCACTACCCTCCTCCGCCTGGCTGAACTTGTTCTCACATTGAACAACTTCTCCTTTGACTCCACTCATTTCCTCCAAATCAAAGGTGTTGCTATGGGTACCCGCATGGGTCCTAGCTATGTCTGCCTTTTCGTGGGCTATGTGGAACACTCTTTGTTCCAGTCCTACTCGGGTCCCCTCCCTCACCTCTTTTTCCGATACATTGATGACTGTATCAGTGCCATTTCCTGCTCTCGCCCTGAACTAGACAATTTCATTCACTTTGCCTCCAATTTCCACCCTTCCCTCACCTTCACATGGTCCATCTCTGACTCTTCCCTTCCCTTCCTCGACTTCTCCATCTCCATCTCTGGGGATAGGTTATTGACCAACATTCACTACAAGCCCACTGACTCCCACAGCTACCTGGACTACACTTCCTCCCACCCTGCCTCCTGTAAGGACTCTATTCCATTCTCCCAGTTTCTCTGTCTCTGCCGCATCTGCTCTGACGATGCCACCTTCCACACCAGTGCTTCAGACATGTCTTCCATTTTCCTCCACCAAGGATTCCCCTCTACCGTGGTTGACACGGCTCTCGACTGTGTCCGTTCTATCTCCCGCACTTCTGCCCTCACCCCTGCCCCTCCCTCCCGGAACCACGATAGGGTTCCCCTTGTCCTCACCTTTCACCCCACCAGCCTCCACATTCAACGGATCATCCTCCGCCATTTCTGCCACCTCCAAAGTGATCCCACCACCAAACGCATCTTCCCCTCACCTCCCCTTTCAGCATTTCGTAGGGACCACTCCCTCTGAGGCACCCTAGTCCACTCCTCTATCACCCCCAACACCCCTTCCCCTTTGCCCAGCACCTTCCCGTGCAACCGCAGGAGATGTAACACCTGCCCTTATACCTCCCCCCTTCCCACTGTCCAGGGCCCCAAACACCCCTTCCAGGTGAAACAGCGATTTACTTGTACTACTTGCAATCTAGTATACTGTATTCGCTGCTCACGATGTGGTCTCCTCTACATTGGGGAGACCAAACGCAGATTGGGTGACCGCTTTGCGGAACACCTCCATTCAGTCTGTAAGGGTGACCCTGAGCTTCCGGTCGCCTGTCATTTCAATTCACCGCTCCATTCCCACTCGGACCTCACCATCCTCGGCCTCTTGCATTGTTCCATGGAAGCTCACCGTAAACTCGAGGAACAGCACCTCATCTTCCGATTAGGCACTTTACAGCCTTCCGGATTCAATATCGAGTTCAACAATTTCAGATCATAACCTTGGCCCCTATTACATTTTTACTTATATTTTTTATCCACACCTTTGCTTTGGCCTTTCCCCGCCCCCCCGCCCTTTCTTTTTTTTTCTCTCTCCCACATGGCAGCTGTCTCCCATTCTGCCAGCACATTTCACACCTAATCTAGAGCCGTCTTTTGTCTCCACTAGTCCTATCATCATCTCGTCTGGTTTTGAATACCTCGCAATGTCTCTTCTTCTTGTTTGTTCTCTCCCAGCCTGGACTCTTAATCCATTTCATTTCCTGTGCTTCTTTAGTCTTGACAAAGGGGTTTTCACCCGAAACGTTGACTCTATTTTCTCTCCACGGATGTTGCCTGGCCTGCTGAGTTTTTCCAGCATTTCCTGTTGTTGCTTGACTAGACTTTGTGACAGCTCACACAATTTTGGCACAAGTCCCCAGATGTTAGTGAGTAGGACTTTGCAGAGTCGATTGGGTTGGTTGTGCTGTTGTCATGTCGGAAGCCAATGCCGAGGTCGATGCCGGGTGGTCAGTCCGGTTTTATTCTTATTATTGTTTCTTGTAGTGGTTTGGTACAACTGGGTGGCTTTCTGGGCCATTTCAGAGGGCAGTTAAGAGTCAACCACATTGATGTTAGTCTGGAGTCACACATAGGCCAGACCAGGTAAGGATGGCAGATTTCCTTCCCTAAAAGGACACCAGTGAACCAGGTGGGTTTTTAACGACACTCCAAAAGTTTCAAGGTCACCATTACTGCTACTAGCTTTTTATTCTAGATTTATTTGATTAACAGAATTTAAATTCCCCAGCTTTATTTTGATTTAGTTTACTAAGTGACTGGTCTTGTTGTGCATATCCTTTTCTTTAAGCAGTTCTACGCAGTCTCTTTGATGAGTGCGGCCAGTCTTTGTAAACCCTAGAAAGAATCAGAAAAATGTAAATGAGGAACGCTCACTCCATTATTTTTCGGAAAGTTAGACAAGCGTACAGAAGGAACTGGCATTGACCTTACCATACCTCTCAGAAATGGCTCCAGGCACTTCGCATACAGTGATTGGCTTTTTGAAGAGGAAAATCACTTACGCGAGCAAACAGCTCACCCATTTTGAGCACAGCAAGATCCCACAAGCAGCAACGAAAGGAATGATACAGGTAACGTGTTCCCGGTGGTGTTGGGCGAGGGAAGAACGTTGGATAACTCCCTACTCCTCTTCAGATAGTTGCTACGGGATCGTTTAAAGTCTGCCTGAACCACTGGGACAGGCAGAAGGGGACCTTGGGTAAACTGCAGTAAATTTAGATTCCGCCAGACAGGAACTTTTTTTTGTTGTTGTGCCCTATGTGACACTTTGGAGCAATATCATACGACAACAACAACTTGCATTTATACAGCGCCTTTAACGCAGTAAAACGTCCCAAGCCACATCACAGGAGCGATTATCAAACACCGAATCACATAATAGGACAGGTGACCAAAAGCTTGGACAAAGAGGGAGGTTTTAAGGAGCGTCTTAAAAAGGAGAGAGAGTTTTAGGGAGAGAATTCCAGAGCTCAGGGGCCTAGGCAGCTGAATGCCTAGGGTGGAACGATTAAAAAAAATGTTTATTTTATTCGCTTATGGGATGTGGGCGTCGCTGGCAAGGCCGGCATTTATTGCCCATCCCTAGTTGCCCTCGAGAAGGTGGTGGTGAGCCGCCTTCTTGAACCACTGCAGTCCGTGTGGTGAAGGTACTCCCACCTTAAGGAGGGTGTTCCAGGATTTTGACCCAGCGACGATGAAGGATCGGTGATATATTTCTAAGTCAGGATGGTGTGTGACTTGGAGGAGAACTTGGAGGTGGTGGTGTTCCCATGTGCCTGCTGCCCTTGTCCTTCTAGGTGGTAGAGGTCGGGGGTTTGGGAGGTGCTGCCGAAGAAGCCTTGGTGAGTTGCTGCAGTGCATTTTGTAGATGGTACACACTGCAGCCACGGTGCGCCGGTGGTGGAGGGAGTGAATGTTTGAGGTGGTGGATGGAGTGTCAATCAAGCGGGCTGCTTTGTCCTGGGTGTTGTCAAGCTTCTTGAGTGTTGTTGGAGCGGCACTCTTCCAGGCAAGTGGAGAGTATTCCCTCACACTCCTTACTTGTGCCTTGTAGATGGTGGAAAGGCTTTGGGGAGTCAGGAGGTGGGACACTCACCGCAGGATACCTAGCCCCTAACCATTTGGGGATGCGCATGAGGCCAGAATTGGAGGAGTGCGGAGATGACTTGTATGACTGAAGGAGATTACAGAGATAGGGAGGGCTGAGGCCATGGAGGGATCTGAAAACAAAAATGAGAATTTTAAAATGGAGGTGTTGCCAGACCAGGGGCCAATGCAGGTAATTGATAGGTGAATGGGACTTGGTGCGAGTTAGGATACGGGCAGCAGAGTTTTGGATGCGCTCAAATTTATGGAGGGTGGAAAATCGGAGGGCAGCCAGGAGAGCACTGGAATAGTCAAATCACTCCATGGCCATCACTCCCTATCTCTCCCTATCTCTGTAACCTCATTAATCCAAGATCTCTGCACTCCTCTAATTCTGGCCTCTTGCGCATCCCCGATTATCTTCGCTCCACCATTGGTGGCCGTGCCTTCTGTTGCCTGGGTCCTAAGCTCTGGAATTCTCTCTCTAAACCTCTCCACCTCTCTACCTCTCTCTCCTCCTTTAAGACATCCCTTAAAGCCTACCTCTTTCGCCTGTCCTAATATGAGCGAAGCCAAACGTAGGTCCCTTGCAGTCAGAATCAGGGGAATTTATAATGGGGAACAAAGAAATGGCTGACCAATTAAATACATACTTTGGTTCTGTCTTCACAAAGGAGGACATAAATGACCTCCCAGAGATGTCAGGGAACATAGGGTCTGATGAAAGGGAGGAAATGAATGAAATCAGTATTTGTAGGGAAATGGTGTTAGGGAAATTGACAGGATTGAAGGCCGATAAATCCCCAGGGCCTGATAATCTACATCCTAGGGTATTAAGGAAGTGGCCCTAGAAATAGTAGATGCATTGCTCGTCATCTTCCAAAATCCCATAGACTCTGGAACTGTTCCCATGGATTGGAGGATAGCTAATGTAACCCCACTATTTAAAAAAGGTGGTAGAGAAAACAGGGAATTATAGACCAGTAAGTCTGAAATCGGTAGTGGGGAAAATGCTAAAGTCCATTATAAAAGATGTAATAGCAGAGCACTTGGAAAACAGTGACAGGGTCAGACAAAGTCAACATGGATTTACAAAAGGTAAATCATGCTTGACTAATCTACTGGAATATTTTGAGGATGTAACTGGTAGAATAGATAAGGGAGAACCAGTGGATGTGGTGTATTTGGACTTTCAGAAGGCTTTCGATAAGATGCCGCATAAGAGATTAGCGTGCAAAGTTACAGCACATGGGATTGGGGGTAAGGTACTGTCTTGGATAGAGAACTGGTTGGCAGACAGGAAGCAAAGAGTTGGAATAAATGGGTCTTTTTCCGAGTGGCAGGAAGTGACTAGTGGGGTACCGCAGGGATCGGTGCTAGGACCCCAGCTATTCACAATATATATAAATGATCTAGACGAGGGAAGTAGATGTAATATCTCCAAGTTTGCAGATGACACAAAGCTGGGTGGGCGTGTGTGCTGTGAGGAGGATGCAGAGAAACTCCAGTATGATCTGGACAGGTTGGGTGATTGGGCAGATGCATGGCAAATGCAGTATAATGTGGATAAATGCGAGGTTATCCACTTCGGTGACAAAAACAGGAAGACAGATTATTATCTGAATGGCAATAGATTGGGAAAAGGGGAAGTGCAACGAGACCTGGGTGTCCTTGTGTACCAGTCGCTGAAGGTAAGCATGCAGGTGCAGCAGACGGTTAAGAAGGCAAATGGTATGTTGCCCTTCATAGCGAGAGGATTCGAGTACAGGAACAAGGATGTGTTACTGCAGTTATACAGGGCCTTGGAGAGACCACACCTTGAGTATTGTGTGCAGTTTTGGTCACCTTATCTGAGGAAGGATGTTCTTGCCATGGAGGGAGTGCAGCGAAGATTCACCAGACTGATACCTGGAATGACGTGTGAGGAGAGATTGGGTCGATTAGGCTTATATTCGCTAGAGTTTAGAAGAATGAGAGGGGATCTCATTGAAACTTATAAAATTCTAACGGGACTAGACAGACTAGATGCAGGAAGGATGTTCCCGATGGCAGGGGAGTCCAGAACCAGGGGCCATAGTCTAAGGATAAGGGGTAAGCCATTTAGGACTGAGATGAGGAGGAATTTCTTGACCCAGAGAGTGGTGAACCTGTGGAATTCTCTACCACAGAAGGCAGTTGAGGCCAATTCATTAAATAAATACAAGAAGGAGTTAGATATATTTCTTAGGGCTAAAGGGATCAAGGAATATTGGGAGAAAGCAGGGACAGGGTACTGAATTTGGATGATCAGCCATGATCTCATTAAATGGCGGAACAGGCTCGAGGGGCCGAATGGCCTACTCCTGCTCCTATCTTCTATGTTTCTATGTTAACATCTCCTTATGTGGCTCAGTGGCAAATCCTGTTTGAGAAGGCTCCTGTGAAGCGCCTTGGGACATTTTACTATGTTAAAGGCACTATATAAATACAAGTTGTTGTGGCTGTTGATTAGCTAATGAGGCTTTGGTGAAAAGTTTCAAGCTGTTTTCTTATACTTACTGGAATTGTATTTTGGTTATAGTTTCAGGAGGGAGTGGCCTCCATGTCTCCTTGTTTTATACTCTTGGCTCAGGAGCTAGTCTCCAGGGGGGAAAAATTCAGTTATTTGCACCTCCCATTAGTGCTTAAGACGGCGCCAATTGGGGCGCAAAGCAACTAGAAGCCGGGCGCGGTGATGTTTGTGCCGCTCGTGAAATTAACTAGACATTTTGCGGCGGCGGTAAACACTACCGCCACGATTTCCTGCGCCGTCAGATTGTGACGTCAGTCGAGTGTGCAATGCCCCGGTAGCGCCCCGGACCGGATATTGAGTGGCGCCCACTGCCTTACCGCCTGCCGTTAGCAACGACAGGTTGAGGGGAGTGTTTTGCAGTCAGAAAGGGATTAGGGGAGCGTTATTTAAAGGTGACCGCTTCCTGCCTTTTTTTATCGGTGACATTTTTGCACCACGCAGTCTGAGAGAGAGAGAGAGACTTCTGGAGAGATTCAACGCTGTGTGAAGGAGTTTTGAGTACTGAGCAGCACTTTGCAGGTTTATTTTGATATGCCCTTCCTTGCTTTGCCAGCACTCTGAGGTAACGCCTCACTCCTCGGCCTTTGCGCCTTAAGACAGGTGTGAAGCGCCTGATTTAGCGCTCCAATCACCTCCAGGGGCGATAAAAGCCAAGTTTGCTATCGGAGGCGATAATTAGCACCAGGCGCTGAACTTTGCACACGGCCGATAACGGCGCCCAATTGGGGCGATACCGAATTTTTCCCCCATAGCGAGTGCTCCCTTCCACTGTGTAATTACATAGAATTTACAGCACAGAAACAGGCCAGTCGGCCCAACGGGTCCAACCTATTTATGCTCCACACGAGCCTCCTCCCACCCTACCTCGTCTGACCCTATCAGCATAACCTTTCTCCCTCATGTGTTTATCTAGTTTCCCCTTAAATGTATCTGTGCTATTCGCCTCAACTACTCCTTATGGTAGTGAGTTCCACATTCTCACCACTCTCTGGGTAAAGAAGTTTCTCCTGAATTCCCTATTGGATTTATTGGTGACTATCTTATATTTATGACCCTTAGCTTGGGACTCCCCCACAAGTGGAAACATCGGCCTAGAAATTGGGTTCTGGTCTTGCCAGGGCTGTAGCGCCAGAAAGTTTGCGCCAGCGGTAATGCGGCAGCGCCCGATGAAAATTCGGGTGCGCCGGGCCCAGACGGCGGCGGGCGCTAAAACCCTCCTTTAGCGCCTCAAAACGGGCGTGAACTTGGGTTTCCCGGCGCTAATCCCCCGCTGCGGCACCCGATGCGGTGCGGCAGGCGGGGGAACTGCAGGCCTCCTCCTCCTGTTAAGGAGGAGCTGCCTGCAGCCGACAACTGGCCGGCGGATTGACCCGACATCTGAGTCCGGCACCTCGGGGAAGTGCCGGGCTCGCATGAGACACTGATCAGGGCCGCGGGGGGGGAATGCAGGAGTCCGGGAAGGGAGGTGCGGGCAGGCGGCCGCCGGGAACGCGGCCGGCCGCCGCTCCACCTTTATGCGCCGGCGCACACTGGGGGAAGACTCTGTTGCCAGAGTCTTAGTTGCGCCTGCCACGGGCGAGGCGGGCGCAACTGAATTTCGGCTTGGGGCCGGGTTACCACGGCAACCGGGACGCTGCGCACACCGATGACGTCATCGGTGCCGGCGCAGCGCTACCGGTCTACCGCCGCGGAAGGGCCCCAGGCAATTTAGGAACCGGCGCCAATTGCAGCGCTAGGCCCTCTAGCGCCGCAAAATCGGTGCTAAGGGCACTGAATTTCTAGGCCATCTTCTCTACGTCTACCCTATCGAACCCCTTCATAATTTTAAAGACCTCTATCAGGTCACAACTCAGCCTTCTCTTTTCTAGAGAAAAGAGCCCCAGCCTGTTCGGTCTTTCCTGATAGTTATAACCTCTCAGTTCTGGTATCGTCCTTGTGAGTACTTATTGAATCGGTGAATATTGAAGACATTTACCTGATCTATTTGTTCGGGAGTGGAAAGGGAAAAGGCAGCACGGACGTATGAGCATGGTGCCGAGCTGTCAAGCATGAACGCTTGACCGGGAACGAACAGCACCTGAGGAGAGGCAGACATACGCACTGTTAGCAAGAGCCAATCGTTAACGCTCCAAATACGACCGACCATCATTGTTTTCACTACAAGAACCTTTTAAAACTTGTGCAAAGATAAAAAGTGGGGGAGGGGGTCAGAGGAGGAGAAAATAAAATAAACATAAGACATCTTTGCAGAGCAAATGTTTAAGGGCACTCCCGTCTATTAGTGAAAGAGCAACTAAATCAGAAGGGAGGACGAGCAGGACGAGGAATTTTGAGGGAAATCTTCAGGGTCAAACCGTGGCATGAAATTCAGTAAATATTGCATTGAAATTAAAATATCTAGAACCAGGGGTCACAGTCTAAGGATAAGGGGTAAGCCATTTAGGACAGAAATGAGGAGGAATTTCTTCACCCAGAGAGTGGTGAACCTGTGGCATTCTCTACCACAGAAGGCAGTAGAGACCAATTCATTAAATATATTCAAGAAGGAGTTGGATATATTTCTTAAGGCTAAAGGGATCAAGGGGTATGGGGAGAAAGCAGGGACCGGGTACTGAATTTGGATGATCAGCCATGATCGCATTGAATGGCGGAGCAGGCTAGAGGGGCCGAATGGCCTACTCCTGCTCCTATCTTCTATGTTTCTATGTTAAACCGTTGAGAAGACTTTTTAAAATGGTAAATGAATAAGTTCAGTGTGTTGGACTACTGGGGTTCCGGTCGTGTTGGACTGTTGGGGTTCAGGATCCCACTCATGAGATGCTGGGGATAGAAATTGGACCTCTTTGCGGGTGTTTTTTTTGGGCGAGAAACATGGGCAAAATGGTCCAATTTCACAGGGCTATGTCCTAGGCCCAAGGCACGCCTGAAATACGTCCAATCCCCTATTGGGTTCAGGCAATATTAAGGCGTCTCTGACGGTCGCCTAAAACAAGCATTTGTTCCATTAAATATGTCAACGAGGGGCATCACGCCTGTTTAAGGACCTGTTCTGGAAATCTGTCAGCACTGAGGTGTGCTCTGCTCTACTCCTTTGGTTCCAATTGGCCATTACCAACAAGGTCATTATTCTTTCTTTTAAACTGACCTTCATGTGGAGACGGAGGGGATCGGTGGGGGCGGGGTGCAGGGGGTGGGGGGAGCGAGGTAGCAAGAGTGCTTTTCCTGGCATCACAGCACCACCGTGGGCCTCTGCCGGCTCTCCCGTACTCCTCCTCCTGCTTAATCTGCCTGGTTCTTAAACAAGTCTTCTTCAAAGCGGCGAGATGCTCCTGGACGCACGATGAGTCCTGAGGCCCAATTAGGGAGCAAACTTCGGGCCTCCGGCTTGTGGAGCCTGCTTGGGTGCGCGCCACCTATTTCAGGCCCGTAAAGATTTAAGGAATTGAGTGTAGGGTGAAGAGGAGGCGAGGGTGAAGAGGAGGGGAGGGCGAAGAGAAGGACGAGAGTGAAGAGGAGAAGTGAATAGAGGGGAGAGTGAAGAGGAGAGAGGAAAGGAAACAAAAAAGTTCCCCTCCGGACAGTCGGATATTGCCGGAAGAGTTGTTTCCATCAGTCAAGCCGTTACCGCTTTTTTCAGGGCCTTCTCCGAGATTAGTTTGTAAGTGTCTGGGATTCCCTTTAGCTTCATCCAGAAGAACATGCCAGCACTGGGGACATGCCAATCAACGATATCTGGAAAGAAAGTAGCAAGAGAAAGGTTTGTGAAATATTGACCAAAGCAGGTATTGTAAGGCTTGCGTATAACTGTTAGCTCAGCTAGGACAGGAAGGAGAAACAAAACACATGTCTAGAATGTTAGAAAGGAAGATTGCGGGGAGTCCATTTTTGCCTGGTTCTGCTTTCTGGTCACTGAATAAAAAACTAAAATCAGCAGACATGGAAGAGTTCTACAGTGTATCAAAGACAATTGGAGTCGTGCAATATTCAAGAATTATTGTTCCATTATTCTATGGGTGGGGGAGACTTTACCCATGCGGACCCTAAACCTGGGCCAACAATATTCCGCTCGCTAATTAACTCGAGGCGAAGGAGAAAGGAAGGTTAATGGTTGGGACGGGACGTGGGCCTTCCTCAGAATTCGGGTCTGATGAAGAGACAGGCCGAGTAATTTGACCTTCCTTCCTCGTCCAGGTGGCGGCTGACCGTCGCTCTATTTCCAGCACTTCCTGTTTTTAATTTCTTCAAATCTCTACATATGTGGAAGAATTATTTTCTGGCTTCGGTGAGCTGAAACGTAAAGCACCTCGTCACAGTGCGAGCAACACCACCGTCTACAGCCCTCCCTATGTGACAACATCTGCCAATTATCATGACTGATGCAGGAAACACAAAAAAAAATGGCAGTAAACGTTCTGGTAAATAGACCAATTCATATTGACACCGGCGGTAAAGAGTGGACATGCTGAACGTCGCTCAAACACATGGATTTTCTTAAAATGCTGGAAATATGCAACAGGACTGTCAGCATCTAAAAAGATATTTTTTTAAAAAGGCTAGATTAATGTATCGGGTGTTTACTCCTTTGCCTGATATGCTAACCAATCTTTTTGGGGTTATACATTTTTACGGCTTTATGGAGAAGCTGGATGCTTACATGAGAGAGAAAAGAAAAGAAGGATATGTTGATAGGGTTAGATGGAGCAGGGTGGGAGAAGGCTCATGTGGAGCATAAACACCAGCATCGACCTGTTGTGCCGAATGGCCTGTTTCTGTGCTGTAAGTTCTACGTAATTTTGTGTTTACCCATTGCCCGATTCACTAACCTGTCTTGTTGGGTGTTTACCCATAGCCCGATTCACTAACTTGTCTTGTTGGGTGTTTACCCATTGCCCGATTCACTAACCTGTCTTGTTGGGTGTTTACCCATTGCCCGATTCACTAACCTGTCTTGTTGGGTGTTTACCCATGGCCCGATTCACTAACCTGTCTTGTTGAGTGTTTACCCATTGCCCGATTCACTAACTTGTCTTGTTGTGTGTTTACCCATTGCCCGATTCACTAACTTGTCTTGTTGGGTGTTTACCCATTGCCCGATTCACTAACCTGTCTTGTTGGGTGTTTACCCATTTCCCGATTCACTAACCTGTCTTGTTGGGTGTTTACCCATGGCCCGATTCACTAACCTGTCTTGTTGAGTGTTTACCCATTGCCCGATTCACTAACTTGTCTTGTTGTGTGTTTACCCATTGCCCGATTCACTAACTTGTCTTGTTGAGTGTTTACCCATTGCCCGATTCATTAACCTGGCTTGTTGGGTGATTACCCATTGCCCGATTCAATAACCTGTTTTGTTGGGTGATTACCCATTGCCCGATTCACTAACCTGTCTTATTGGGTGTTTACCCATTGCCCGATTCACTATCCTGTCTTACTGAGTGTTTACCCATTGCCCGATTCACTAACCTGTCTTGTTGGGTGTTTACCCATTGCCCGATTCATTAACCTGTCTTGTTGGGTGTTTACCCATTTCCCAATTCTCTAACAAGTCTTGTTGGGTGTTTACCCATTGCCCGATTCAATAACTTGTTTTCATAGAGTCATAGAGTTTTACAGCGCAGAAAGAGGCCCTTCGGCCCATCGTGTCTGCGCCGTCCATCAATCCCTGTCCAGTCTAATCCCATTTTACAGCATTTGGTCCATAGCCTTGTATGCAATGGCATTTCAAGTGCCCATCCAAATGCTTCTTGAATGTTGTGAGGGTTCCTGCCTCTACCACCCTTTCAGGCAGTGAGTTCCAGCTTCCAACCACCCTCTGGGTGAAAAAGTTCCTCCTCAAATCCCCTCTAAATCTCCTGCCCCTTACCCTGAATCTATGCCCCCTTGTTATTGACCCCCCTACTAAGGGGAAAAGTTCCTCTTTATCTACCCTATCTATGCCCCTCATCATTTTGTACACCTCAATCAGGTCCCCCCTCAGCCTCCTTTGCTCCAAGGAAAACAACCCCAGCCTGTTGAGTCTTTCTTCATAGCTGAGGCGCTCCATCCCAGGTAACATCCTGGTGAATCTTCTCTGCACCCTCTCCAAAGCAATCACATCCTTCCTATAGTGAGGCGACCAGAACTGCACACAGTACTCCAGCTGTGGCCTCACCAGCGTTTTGTACAGCTCCATCATAACCTCCCTGCTCTTATATTCTATGCCTCTGCTAATGAAGGCAAGTTTCCCATATGCCTTTTTAGCCACCTTATCTACCTGTTCCGCTGCCTTCAGGGATCTATGTACATGTACACCAAGGTCCCTCTGACCCTCTGTACTTCCTAGGGTCCTACCACTCATTGTGTATTCCCTTGCCTTATTTGTCCGTCCAAAATGCATCACCTCGCGCTTTTCCGGGTTAAATTCCATTTGCCACTTTTCCGCCCATCTGACCAACCCGTTAATATCGTCCTGTAGCCTGAGGCTTTCCTCCTCGCAATTTACCACCCCACCAATTTTCGTGTCATCCGCGAACTTACTGATCATACCCTTTACATTCTCATCCAAATCATTAATGTAGATCACAAACAGCAAGGGACCCAGCACCGATCCCTGAGGTACCCCACTGGACACAGGCTTCCAGTCACAAAAGCAACCTTCGACCATCACCCTCTGCCTCCTGCCACTCAGCCAGTTTAGGATCCAACGCGCCAAGGCCCCCTGGATCCCATGGGCTCTTACATTCTTGACCAGTCTCCTATGCGGGACTTTGTCAAAAGCTTTACTGAAGTCCATGTAACCCACATCCACAGCATTTCCCTCATCCACACACCTAGTCACCCCCTCGAAAAATTCAATCAGATTGGTCAGACATGATTTACCCTTGACAAAGCCATGCTGACTATCCCCGATTAATCCTTGCCTCTCCAAGTGGAGACTAATTTTGTCCCTCAGAATTTTTTCCAATAATTTCCCTACCACAGATGTTAGGCTCACTGGCCTGTAATTCCCTGGTTTATCCCTGCTACCCTTCTTGAATAATGGTACTACGTTAGCTGTTCTCCAGTCCTCTGGTACATCCCCTGTGGCCAGAGAGGTTCTGAAAATTTGTGTCAGAGCCCCTGCAATCTCCTCCTTTGCCTCACACAACAGCCTGGGATACATCTCGTCTGGGCCTGGGGATTTATCCACTTTTTGGCCTGCTAAAACCGCTAGTACCTCCTCCCTCCCAATGCTAATATGTTCAAGTATGTCACAGTCCCCTTGCCCGACTTCTATGTCTACATCGTCTTTCTCCATAGTGAACACAGAGGCAAAAAATTCATTTAAAACCCCACCTACTTCATCTGGCTCTACACACAGCTTGCCACTTTGGTCCCTAATGGGCCCTACCCTTTCCCTGGTTATCCTCTTGCCCTTAATATACTTATAAAACATCTTAGGATTTTCCTTTATTTTGCTCGCCAGTGTTATTTCATGGCCCCTCCTCGCCCTCCTAATTTCCTTTTTAAGTATGCCCCTGCACCTTTTATACTCCTCTAGGGCTTCCTCCATCTTTTGTCTTTTGTAACTGCCAAAAGCCCCCCTTTTTTTCCTAATGCATTTTTGTATATCCCTTGTCATCCAAGGTTCCCTTTGCTTGTTGGTCCCACCCTTGACCTTTACAGGAACATGTTGGTGTTGTACTCTCTCTATTTCCCATCTGAAAGCCTCCCACTGTTTTGATGTGGATTTTCCTATATGTAGCTGCTCCCAGTCCACTTTGGCCAGATCCTGTCTTATCTTATTAAAATCGGCCTTCCCCCAATTTAGAACCCTTATTTGTTGGGTGATTACCCATTGCCCGATTCAGTAACCTGTCTTGTTGAGTGTTTACCCATTTCCCGATTCTCTAACAAGTCTTGTTGGGTGTTTACCCATAGGCCAATTGCTAACCTATCTTGTTGGGTGTTTACCCATTGTTCGATTCCCTAACCTGAAAGTTGGGTGATTACCTATTGCCCGATTCACTAGCCTGTCTTGTTGGGTGTTTACCCATTGTTCGATTCCCTAACCTGTCTTGGGTATTTACTGGGTGTTCGATTCACTAACCTGTCTTGTTGGGTTTTTACCCATTGCCCGATTCACTAACCTGTCTTGTTGGGTGTTTACCCATTGCCCGATTCGCTAACCTGTCTTGCTGGGTGTTTACCCATTGCCCAATTCGCTAACCTGTCTTGTTGAGTGTTTACCCATTGTTCGATTCACTAACCTGTCTTGTTGGGTGTTTACCCATTGCCCGACTCGCTAACCTGTCTTGTTGGGTGTTTATCTATTGCCCGATTCACTAACCTGTCTTATTGGGTGTTTATCCATTGCCCGATTCACTAACCTGTCTTGTTGAGTGTTTACCCATTGCCCAATTCACAAACTTGTCTTGTTGGCTGTTTACCCATTGCCCTATCACTAACCTCTCTTATTGGGTGTTTACCCATTGCCCTATCACTAACCTGTCTTATTGGGTGTTTACCCATTGCCCGATTCACTAACCTGTCTTGTTGTGAGTTTACCCATTGTTCCATTCACAAACCTGTCTTGTTGAATGTTTACCCATTGCCCGATTCACTAACTTGTCTTGTTGTGTGTTTACCCATTGCCCGATTCACTTACCTGTATTGTTGGGTGATTACCCATTGCACGATTCAGTAAACTGTCTTATTGGGTGTTTACCCATTGCCCGATTCACTATCCTGTCTTACTGGGTGTTTACCCATTGCCCGATTCACTAACCTGTGTTGTTGTATGTTTACCCATTGCCCGATTCACTAACCTTCATTGTTGGGTGTTTAAGCATTGCCCGATTCTCTACCCTGTCTTGTTGGGTGTTTACCCATTGCCCGATTCACTAACCTGTCTTGTTGGGTGTTTAGCCATTGCTCGATTCACTAACCTGTCTTGTTGGGTGTTTACCCATAGCCCGATTGCTAACCTATCTTGTTGGGTGTTTACCCATTGTTCGATTCCCTAACCTGAAAGTTGGGTGATTACCTATTGCCCGATTCACTAACCTGTCTTGTTGCATGTTTACCCATTGCTCGATTCACTAACCTGTCTTGTTGGGTGTTTACCCATGGCTCGATTCACTAACCTGTCTTGTTGGGTGTTTACCCATAGCCCAATTGCTAACCTATCTTGTTGGGTGTTTACCCATTGTTCGATTCCCTAACCTGAAAGTTGGGTGATTACCTATTGCCTGATTCACTAACCTGTCTTGTTGGGTGTTTACCCATTGTTCGATTCACTAACCTGTCTTGTTGGGTGTTTACCCATTGTTCGATTCCCTAACCTGTCTTGTTGGGTATTTACTGAGTGTTCGATTCACTAGCCTGTCATGTTGGGTTTTTACCCATTGCCCGATTCACTAACCTGTCCTGTTGGGTGTTTACCCATTGCCCGATTTGCTAACCTGTCTTGTTGAGTGTTTACCCATTGTTCGATTCACTAACCTGTCTTGTTGGGTGTTTACCCATTGCCCGACTCGCTAACCTGTCTTGTTGGGTGTTTACCCATTGCCTGATTCGCTAACATGTTTTGTTGCGTGTTTACCCATTGCACGATTCGCTAACATGTTTGGTTGGGTGTTTATCTATTGCCCGATTCACTAACCTGTCTTATTGGGTGTTTATCGATTGCCCGATTCACTAACCTGTCTTGTTGAGTGTTTACCCATTGCCCGATTCACAAATTGTCATGTTGGCTGTTTACCCATTGCCCTATCACTAACCTGTCTTATTGGGTGTTTACCCATTGCCCGATTCACTAACCTGACTTGTTGGGTGTTTACCCATTGCTCGATTCACTAACCTGTCTTGTTGGGTGTTTACCCATTGCCCGATTCACTAACCTGTCTTGTTGGGTGTTTACCCATTGCCCAACTCACTAACCTGTCTTGTTGGATGTTTAGCCATTGCCCAATTCATTAACTTTTCTTGTTGCGTGTTTACCCATTGCCCGATTCACTAACCTGTCTTGTTGGGTGTTTACCCATTTCCCGATTCACTAACCTGTCTTGTTGAGTGTTTACCCATTGCTCGATTCACTAACTTGTCTTGTTGTGTGTTTACCCATTGCCCGATTCATTTACCTGTTTTGTTGGGTGATTACCCATTGTGCAATTCAGTAAACTGTCTTATTGGGTGTTTGCCCATTGCCCGATTCACTAACCTGTCTTGTTGTGTGTTTACCCATTGCCCGATTCACTATCCTGTATTACTGGGTGTTTACCCATTGCCCGGTTCACTAACCTGTGTTGTTGTGTGTTTACCCATTGCCCGATTCACTAACCTGCCTTGTTGGGTATTTAAGCATTACCTGATTCTGTACCCTGTCTTGTTGTGTGTTTACCCATTGCCTGATTCACTAACCTGTTTTGTTAGGTGTTTATCCATTGCCCAATTCACTAACCTGGCTTGTTGGGTGATTACCCATTGCCCGATTCAATAACCTGTTTTGTTGGGTGTTAACCCATTGCCCGATTCAATAACCTGTTTTGTTGGGTGATTACCCATTGCCCGACTCACTAACCTGTCTTGTTGGGTGTTTACCCATTGCCCAATTCATTAACTTTTCTAGTTGCGTGTTTACCCATTGCCCGATTCACTAACTTGTCTTGTTGTGTGTTTACCCATTGCCCGATTCACTTACCTGTTTTGTTCGGTGATTACCCATTGCGCGATTCAGTAAACTGTCTTATTGGGTGTTTGCCCATTGCCCGAATCACTAACCTGTCTTGTTGTGTGTTTACCCATTGCCCGATTCACTATCCTGTCTTACTGGGTGTTTACCCATTGCCCGATTCACTAACCTGCCTTGTTAGGTGTTTAGCCATTGCCCGATTCACTAACCTGGCTTGTTGGGTGTTTAGCCATTGCCCGATCCACTAACCTGGCTTGTTGGGTGATTACCCATTGCCCGATTCAATAACCTGTTTTGTTGGGTGATTACCCATTGCCCAATTCACTAACCTTTCTTGCTGGGTGATTACCCATTGCCCGGTTCAGTAACCTGCCTTGTTGGGTGTTTAGCGATTGCCCGATTCACTAACCTGTCTTGTTGGGTGTTTACCTATTGCCTGATTCACTAATCTAAGTTGATGGTTGCTTACCCATTCCCCGATTCACTAACCTGTCCTGTTGAGTGTTTACCCATTGCCCGATTCACTAACCTGTCTTGTTGGGTGTTTACCCATTGCCCGATTCGCTAACCTGTCTTGCTGGGTGGTTACCCATTGCCCGACTCGCTAACCTGTCTTGCTGGGTGTTTACCCATTGCCCGACTCGCTAACTTCTCTTGTTGAGTGTTTACCCATTGCCCAATTCGCTAACCTCTCTTGTTGAGTGTTTACCCATTGCCCGACTCACTAACCTGTCTTGTTGGGTGTTTACCCATTGCCCGATTCGCTAACATGTTTTGTTGGGTGTTTTCCCATTGCCCGATTCGCTAACATGTTTGGTCGGGTGTTTATCCATTTCCCGATTCACTAACCTGTCTTATTGGGTCTTTACCCATTGCCCGATTCACTAACCTGTCTTGTTGCGAGTTGACCAATTAAATGCATATTTTGGTTCTGTCTTCACAAAGGAGGACACAAATAACCTCCCAGAGATGCCGGGGAACATAGGGTCTGATGAGAGGGAGGAACTGAAAGAAATCAGTATTTGTAGGGAAATGGTGTTAGGGAAATTGACGGGATTGAAGGCCGATAAATCCCCAGGGCCTGATAATCTACATCCTAGGGTACTTAAGGAGGTGGCCCTAGATGCATTGCTGATCATCTTCCAAAATTCACTGGAATCTGGAACTGTACCCATGGATTGGAGGGTAGCTAATGTTACCCCACTATTCAAAAAGGGTGGTAGAGAGAAAGCGGGGAATTACAGACCAGTAAGCTTGACATCGGTAGTGGGGAAAATGCTAGAGTCCATTATAAAGGATGTAATAGCAGAGCACTTGGAAAACAGTGACAGGATCGGACAAAGTCAACATGGATTTACAAAAGGTAAATCGTGCTTGACTAATCTACTGGAATTTTTTGAGGATGTAACTGGGAAAATATATAAGGAAGAACCAGTAGATGTGGTGTATTTGGACTTTCAAAAGGCTTTCGATAAGGTCCCACATAAGAGATTAGCGTGTAAAGTTAAGGCACATGGGATTGGGGGCAAGGTATTGACTTGAATAAAGAACTGGTTGGCGGACAGAAAGCAGAGAGTAGGAATTAACGGGTCTTTTTCCGAGTGGCAGGCAGTGACTAGTGGGGTAGCGCAGGGGTCGGTCCTTGGACCCCAGCTATTCACAATATACATTAATGATCTAGATAAGGGAACTAGATGTAATATCTCCAAGTTTGCAGACGACACAAAACTGGGGTGGGCGTGTGTGTTGCGAGGAGGATGTCATGAAACTCCAGTATGATTTGGACAGGTTGGGTGAATGGGCAGAAGCGTGGCAGATGCAATATAACATGGATAAATGCGAGGTTATCCACTTTGGTGTCAAAAACAGAAAGGCAGACTATTATCTGAATGGCAATAGATTGGGAGAAGGGGAAGTGCAACGAGACCTGGGTGTCCTTGTGCACCAGTCACTGAAGGTAAGCATGCAGGTGCAGCAGGCGGTGAAGAAGGCAATTGGTATGTTGGCCTTCATAGCGAAAGGGTTTGAGTACAGGAGCAAGGATGTCTTGCTGCAGTTGTACAGGGCCTTGGTGAGACCACACCTTGAGTACTGTGTGCAGTTTTGGTCGCCTTATCTGAGGAAAGATGTTCTTGCCATGGAAGGAGTTCAGCGAAGATTCACAAGGCTGATCCCTGGGATGGCAGGAATGATGTATGAGGAGAGATTGGGTCGATTGGGATTATACCCGCTGGAGTTTAGAAGAATGAGAGGGGATCTCATCGAAACTTATAAAATTCTGACAGGTCTGGACAAACTAGATGCAGGTAGAATGTTCCCGATGGTCGGAGAGTCCAGAACCAGGGGTCATAGTCTAAGGATAAGGGGTAAGCCATTTAGGACAGAGATGAGGAAGAATTTCTTCACCCAGAGAGTGGTGAACCTGTGGAATTCTCTACCACAGAAGGCGGTTGAGGCCAAGTCTTTAAATATATTCAAGAAGGAGTTAGATATATTTCTTAGAGCTAAAGGTATCAAGGGATATGGGGAGAAGGCAGGTACGGGGTACTGTGTTTGGATGATCAGCCATGATCTCATCGAATGACGGAGCAGGCTCGAGGGGCCGAATGGCCTACTCCTGCTCCTATCTTCTATGTTTCTATGTTTCTAACCTGTCTTGTTGGGTGTTTACCCATTGCCCGATTCACAAACCTGTCTTGTTTCGTGTTTACCCATTGTTCGATTCACTAACCTGTCTTGTTGGGTGTTTACCCATTGCCCGATTCACTAACTTGTCTTGTTGGATGTTTACCCATTGCCCGACTTGCTAACCTGTATTGTTGGATGTTTACCCATTGCCCGATTTGCTAACCTGTCTTGTTGCGTGTTTACCCATTACCCAATTCACCAACCAGTCTTGTTGGGTGTTTCCTATTGCCCAATTCACTAACCTGCCTTGTTGGATGTTTACCCATTGCTCGATTCACTAACCTGTCTTATTGGGTGTTTATCGATTGCCTGATTCACGAACCTGTCTTTTCCCTGTTCGGATGATGATGGACCTGTTTCTATTTTAGATTTTCAGCACTTTTTCTTCTGTTGAGCAATACTCTGAGAGAGTCAAACAAACATCTGGCGAGCTCTTTAACTTGGGATGATGACAGCACACGGATTGTGAAAATAAGCAACAATTCAACCAGCTGTTGTTTCACTAGGAGTAATTTCTTGTACTGAGTTCCGCACCTCCTTAAATAGTCTACTGGTGTCCTTCTAATCTTCAGCAGCGGAGGATAATGGGATTTGGCAACAGGTGAATCTGGACTGACTTTACAGATGAAAGTCTACACGAACATCTCAGGCTTGATAGTTTCAACAATACAAACCAGGAGGGAGCTGATAGAGAGCTGTGGGGTACCTCCTATCAAATGATAGTGTTAAAGGTTGGTGTTGGTGTGCCCAGTAACCATGAGGGATGTTGTTTTATTGGATCAGTCATCTAGTTTCCTTTGTGCAGCTAAAGTCTATGACTATCAAGGTCAATTTCCATAGCACCAAAGGGCAGATTAGACATTTAAAAACATTGAGTTTCTAATAATCAAGAGTTTAGCCTTTGGGGCCCATGTAAAGAAACAACCTGTATTTAAATAGCGCCTTTCACAACCTGTGGTACTACCCTAGGTGGTTTTCCAATGTACCTGCTGCCCTTGTCCTTCTAGATGTTGGAGGTTGCGGGTTTGGGAGGTGCTACCGAAGAAGCCTTGGTGAGTTGCTGCAGTGCATCTTGTAGATGGTACACACTGCAGTCACGGTGCGCCGGTGGTGGAGGGAGTGAATGTTTAAGGTGGTGGAAGTGCAAGTGGGAAATGCTCTGGAAGTGGAAGAAGGTGGACCCAGCTAAGGTGATGCCGATTGTTCAGCAGCAGATGTAACTCTGAATTTTATTCTCTTCTTTGAATCCTCTATTTTTGTTTTTGGTTCCACCTCTGTGAATTGCCTTGGGACCTTTTTCTACATTGAAGGAGCTGTAGCAATGCAACATGATGCTGATGTTCAGGGTGGTTTGAGTGATGATAGTTTAACTTTGCAAGCTTTACCTTTCAGCCACCTTTCAGCAGACGACTGCATGGCATCCCGCTGCTTGCTGTAAAACGCCACCACTCTGCCGTAAACAGAATGGAGAAAGAACAATTCAGGTCAGTCACTGATGCCAGTGATATGTTGGCATCTGTTGTACAGAGAATGAAGCTATTCTTTTAAGTTCTCTCAAAACTCTTATCTTCTTCTATGACACACACAGAGCACCTTATCTAAGTAGTGCCTTTAAAAATTATAACTGTTATCAGCATTGCTTTGAACAAATCGCACACGAGCCATTCCTTCTGGGGTCTCTGGAGCGAGATTGACAATCAGCACCAATTAACTGCAAGAGGTTTTGTGTTGGGGCCCAGGCCCACCAGGGTAAACCCAATTCACTCAGGGTCCTTACAGCAGGGGTGGAGAGGGGGGCAAGAGAGAGAGTGAGAGAGAGATTGGGAGAGAGTGAGAGTAGAGAAAGGAGAGAAGAGAGGGGAGAAAGGAGAGCGAGAGAGAGAACCAGAGAGTAGGAGAAAGGAGCGCGTGCTAGGAGAGAGAGGGGGAGATGGACAGAGGAAGGGGAGGGAGAGAAAGGAGGAGAAAGGGAGAGAGAAAGGAGAGAGAGAGAGAAAGAGGAAGGAGAGAAAGGAGAGAGAGAGGGAAAGTAGAGAGAGAGAAAGGGGAGGGAGAGAGAAAGGAGGGAGAGAGAGAAAGAAGGGAGAGAGAGAGAGAGAAAGGGGAGGGAGAGAAAGGAGGGAGAGAGCGAGATAAGTGAGGAAGAGAAAGGAGGGAGAGAGAGAGAAAGGAGAGAGAGAGAAAGGGGAGGAAGAGAAAGTAGGTACAGAGAGAGAAAGGAGGGAGAGAGAAATGCGAGAGAGGGAAAGGGGGAGAGAGAGAGAGAGAAAGGAGGGAGTGAGCACTTTAGCTGGAGATGTCGGGAGGAGAGTTGGTTCCTATAAGTCTATACGAGATCTTACAATGCACTGATCAGGCCCTATTTAGGGCTCTGTGTTTTATAGTCACCACAACACAAAAGATATCCTTCGCATTAAAAAGAGGACAGGAAAGTACAATAAGAAGACTCACTCCAAGGTGCAAAGGGCATGAGGAAAGGTTAGAGAAGCTTAAGCTGTATATAGACTATAAAAGGAATGCTTAACGGTAATGCTGGAGAGTGGGGTGGTGGGTGGGGGGGAAAGAGCGAGGTCAGGGGGTCAGGACTCCCCAATTACTTTGCGGTTGCCAAACATAGCCAAAGCCGAGGCCACATGCCTTCAGCAGCGAGAAGGCCTCACTTCCAATGATCATTTTTTACAGCACAACATTGACTCCACTTCAAAAGTACTTCATTGACTGTAATGTGCTTTGGGATGTCCTGAGGTCATGAAAGGCGCTATATAAATGCAAGGATAGATAGAGATAGACAGACACACAGACAGACAGACACACAGACACATTTTTTTAAGTGAACTTCCTGTCTACCCTTTCTGGGATTCTCTGATCTGAGGGGACTGGGGGTACATGCTGGGAGGGCCCACTAGTTGTGGGTACCACTCCATTTAGGGACCCCCACCAAGTGGAGACCCATGAAGCACAAGTAGGATTGAGTTGTCATCGCTTTCCGGCAGTGCATTCCAGATCATAACAACTCATTGCGTCATTTATTTTCTCATCTCACCCTCTGCTTCTTTTTGCCAATTATCTTGAATGTGTGCCCTCTGGTTACTGACCCTTCCAGCACTGGAAACAGTGTCTCCTTATTTACTCTATCAAAACCCTGCAGGATTTTGAACGCCTCTATCAAATCGCCCCTTAACCTTCTCTGCTCTGAGGAGAACAATCTCAGCCTCTAAAAGCTAGAAGAAAGGAGAATGAAATATAAACCTCCGACTAATTCACTGGTCATATCCCATTACTTAGAGAGAGAGAGAGAGAGAAAAGGCAGATGTTACGTTGTACTCTTTACCTGTCAACATGCTCCAGGAAGCCATTCTGTCCCCATTGTTGAAGTAGCTGCACAACCATGAACTGTAATGGAACATATATTAACTACACGCACGTTGTCAGACTTAAGTAAGCAACAACACCAAGAGTTGAACACAAGGTCTGACTTCTCTGTGCAACTTTAGTTGACACACTGGCCGGGCGGGAATCCCAAGGGATCGGGTGGAACGCCGGTTTTACGTCCCGCCCAATATTACTTGCTGTTGACTTCAAACGGTCCAGTCAGTTACCTGACAGGCGGATTTAGGTTAAAAAATGCCTGTCTCCACAACCCCCCCATTAATGTTTCCCGATATAAATAGAACCGATGGACATTGGTCTGAATGAGTGACGATAGGCCGGTGAAGACCAGTCACACCCTGATGGAGCAGGAGCAAGGCCGAGAATAGGACCAAGAACGTGCGGCTTAGATTTAAGATTAAGGATGGTAGTCGGGCCAAACGTGATTTAAATGGAAGCGATACAGCGTAGGTCTGATAGAAAGGGCGAGTGCCGTTTACACGACCGATCCACTGATCTGATTGTGAAAATCAATCATTGAGTCTTGGCACCTGCTTCTTTTTGGAAAGCCGATTAAGAGTTTAGTCTTCACGCACAGACTCTGGAAAGTTTTCCTTCCTTTCCACATTCATTTGTTACAGAAGAGGTCGAGTCACAGAGCTGTGATGATGTTAAAGTCGATTAATAAAACAAATGCTCAGCTCTTAATTGTTTGACAAATACTACCTAGCGATGCAATATAATTCCCTCAATATACCCGAGGTGTCCTTCAATTAAGTTACTCTGAAGCGATAGTCGTGGCTCAGTGAGTAGCACTCTCCTCTTCTGAGTCAGAAGGCTGTGGGTTCAAATCCCACTCCAGAGACTTGAGCACAAAAATCCAGGCTGTCACTCCAGTGCAGTGCATGGAATTCCATAGGATACACGGCACAGAAACAGGCCATTCGGCCCAACCAGTCCATGCTGGTGTTTATGCTTCACTCAGGTTTCCCCATCTAAATATATCAGCATAAACCACTATTCCCTTCTCCCTCATATGCTTGTCTAGCCTCCCCTTAAATTCATCTATACTATTCGCTTCAACCACTCCCTGTGGTAGCGAGTTCCACATTCTCACCTCTCTTCGGGTTAAGACATTTCTTCTGAATTCCCCATTGGATTTCTTGGTGACTATCTTATATTGATGGCCTCTAGTTATGCTCTTCCCCACAAGTGGAAACATTCTCTCTGTATCCAATCTATCAAAATCTTTCATAATTTTAAAGACCTCTATTCGGTCACCCCTCAGACTTCTCTGTTCAAGAGAAAAGAGACCCAGCCTGTTCATCCTTTCCTGATATGTATACCCTCGCATTTCTGGTATCATCCTTGTAAATCTTCTCTGCACCCTCTCCAGTGCCTCTATATCCTTTTTATAATATGGCAACCAGAACTGTGCGCAGTACTCGAAGTGTGGTCTAACCAAGGTTTGATACAGGTTTAGCATAACTTCCCTACTTTTCAATTCTGTCCCTCTAGAAATAAACCCTAGTGCTTGGTTTGATTTTTGTATGGCCTTGCTAACCTGTGTCGCTACTTTTAGTGATTTGTGTATTTGTACTCCGAGATCCCATGTTCCTCTACCCCACCTAGACTCGCACCCTCCAAGTAATAAGTGACCTCCCTATTCTTCCTACCAAAATGTAATACCTCACATTTAGTTGTGTTGAACTTCATTTGCCTATTATTTGCCCATTCCGCAAGTTTACGCATGTCCTCCTGTAATTTGTTGCAGTCCTCCTCAGTATTCACTATCCCCCATAATTTGGTGTCATCCGCAAATGTAGAAATTGTGTTTTTCATTCCAAAGTCTAAATCGTTAATGGAAATTGTGAACAAAAGTGGTCCCGGCACTGATCCTTGTGGAACACCACCACCAAACTTCTGCCACTGTGAATAGCTGCCCTTTACCCCCATCTCTCTTCTTTCTGTCTTGAAGCCAGCTAGCTATCCATTCTGCTACTTGTCCCCTGACTCCGCATTCTCTGACCTTGATCATCAGTCTTTTGAAAATCTAGATAAATGACATCTACTGCATTACCATTGTTTACTCTCTCTGTGACCTCTTCAAACAATTCAATGAGGTTGGTGAATCAAGCCTTTCCCTTTTGAAATCCATGCTGACTATTCATTACTATATTTTTGGTTTCTAGATGTTCTTCTATTTGCTCCTTTAGTAGGGATTCCATTATTTTTCCTACCACCAATGTTAAGCTGACTAGTCTATAATTCCCTGGACATGTTCTATCCCCCTTCTTAAATAAAGATATTATGTTAGCTCTCCGCCAGTCCTCTGGCACTACACCTTTTTCTAATGAATTATTCAATATGTGTAGTAATGCCTCTGCTATATCTTCCCTAGATTCTTTTAAAATGCGTGGATACAATCCATCCGGACCAGGGGTTTTATCCTCTTTGAGTTTGATTAGTTTATTTAATATATCCCCTCTTTTTATTTTAAATGTACTTATTTCATCCTCCAAAGTCATGTCCACCTGTTCTAAGTCCCTGGTAAATACTGAAGCAAAATAATTATTTAATATTTCTGCCATCTTTCTATAGTTACCTATGGTATTATCCTGTCTATCCCTTAATGGCCCTATTCCCATCCCAACCTTCCTTTTTTTATTGATGTGCCTGTAAAATATTTTACTATTTTGCTTTATGTTCCGTGATATTTTAATTTCATCGTTCCTCTTTGCCTTCCTAATTGTTTTTTTGAATTCTCTTCTAATCTCTTCGTATTCTCCCTTATCATGCACTCCCCTGCTGTCTATGTACTTAATATATGCTTTTTTCCTTACCCTCAATTACTGAGGGAGTGGTGCACTGTTGGAGGTGCCGTCTTTCGGATGAGACCTCTACTCATTGGAGTTCAGAAGAATGAGAGGCGATCTTATTGAAACATATAAGATTGTGAAGGGGTTGGATCGGGTGGATGCGGGGAAGATGTTCCCGATGATGGGTGAAACTAGAACTAGGGGGCATAGTCTTAGAATAAGGGGCTGCTCTTTCAAAACTGAGATGAGGAGGAACTACTTCACTCAGAGGGTGGTAGGTCCATGGAATATGCTGCCCCAAAAAGCTGTAGAAGCTACATCATTACATAAATTTAAAATAGAAATAGACAGTTTCCTAGAAGTAAAGGGAATTAAGGGTTACGGGGAGCGGACAGGAATTTGGACATGAGTCTAGGTTCGGATCGGTCATGGCCCTGTGGGTAGCGGAGCAGGCCCAGGGGCCGTGTAGCCTGATCCTGCTCCTATTTCGTGTGTTAGATTCAGGAGATGGTTCTGTGATAGTGGATTGGCGGTTAGGATCAGATCAGCCATGATCTTATTGAATGGCGGAGCAGGCTCGAGGGGCCGATTGGCCTACTCCTGCTCCTATTTCTTATGTTCTTATGTTCTTATGTTCTTATGAGACTTTAAACTGCTCTCTCAGGTGGACGTAAAAGATCCCATGGCCACTATTTCAAAGAAGAGCAGGGGAGTTATCCCCGGTGTCCTGGCCAATATTTATCCCTCAATCAACATCACAAAAACAGATTATCTGGTCATTATCACATTGCTGTTTGTGGGAGCTTGCTGTGCACAAATTGGCTGTCGCATTTCCAACAGTGACTACACTTCAAACGTACTTCATTGGCTGTAAAGCTCTTTGGGACGTCCTGAGGTCATGAAAGGTGCTATATAAATGGAAGTCGTCTTTCCTTTAGAAATGGCAGAGGAAATCTTCACAGGCGAATTGATGTTGTTGCTACGGGTGGTGACCAGAGGAAATCTTCACAGACGAATTGATGTTGTTGCTAAGGGTGGTGACCAGAGGAAATCTTCACAGACGAATTGATGTTGTTGCTACGGGTGGTGACCAGAGGAAATCTTCACAGACGAATTGATGTTGTTGCTAAGGGTGGTGACCAGAGGAAATCTTCACAGGCGGATTGATGTTGTTGCTACGGGTGGTGACCAGAGGAATTTTTTTCCCTCTAAACCGTTCATTCCAGGTGTTGAGCACAACTGGATTCAGAAAGGGAGAGTTTCAATAGAGTACGTGAATGAGAGAGATTGAGAGAGAGATTGAAAGCAAGCGAGTTGAGAGATGTACAGAGAGATATGGAGAAAGGGACTTGCTTTCATTGGGCACCTGACCTCCACCTCAAAGTGTTTCACAGACAACCAATCACTTTAACACTGACAAGACATGAATGGAAGAGAGTCACATTTTCTAAACTTGGGCTTTGGGATGTCCTGAGGTCGTGTGAGATGCTATCTAAATGCAAGTTATTTCTCTCATGTCTCTTTCTCTGGTTTTTGACCTCTCCCAGGAGATCCCCTGACTGCTGGTGGGGGTGCTGGGGGAAAGGGGGCAAAATGATGTGTGTGACACCATGCTAGGATGGGAAAAGTTTGATGGTCTTTTCTTGTCCTTATTCAGATGTGGTTTGCAATGGACTCATTAACATAGCCATATGAAATCCCTCCCTCCACCGCTTTATCAAATTATCAATCCCTTTAAAGTAAAATGGGTCAATGTCTTTGTTAAAAGAAATTTCACACAAATGTGTTAATGTATTAGAGACTAATACTGTAGAGCCCGATTTCAACCCACGTTATCTGAGAATTAAGTGTTAGAAATGTAAAAATAAATAACGGGTGTTCGATCTGTTCCCTTCCAGCCGACGGTGATAGTTAAAGATTTACCCCTTTGACTTAAGCTTGATGTTAGCTAGAAGCAAACTTACTCACCTGTGTGAAGGTGCTGGTGTGCATCGTGGACACTTGGATATGTAGAACGATTCGGTCGATGAGAGGCTTGGGCCCAGTTAGGAATCCGATCCTCAGCCTATTTAAACACAGAACAAGATCAGAGGCTTCAAATACTTGCTGCCTATTTTTAAATTTGTGTTTTTATGGACGGGGAAGGTTGCGTTATTCAGCTGAAGCAGCTCAATGAACGTGGCTCCATTTCTTCATCAAGAATGGCGTACATCAAAGTCCACGTTGAGCTCCTCCCCAAAACTACCCTGACTAAGTCTCTTACTCCCGAACTTCACCAACTGGTGTTGAGGATGATTATTTAAACGGGTTTGACCTTGTATTCTAACAGCTGTTCCAACAGAAACCATTGTTCTTTGAAATGTCCGAAAACTGTGACACGGTGGATGAGGACAGGGCACGTAGTGTTGAAGCTTCCACTATGTTAAAGTCCCAATCTGAGCCACCCAGTGTAATCCAGGCACCTTTGTGAGGGATGAAAGAAATGGCTCTCTCAGAGATTTAGATTCTCCATACTCTTCTCTCAGACAGTCCCTCGGAACCGAGGATGACTGACTTCCACACTAAAAATGAGTTCTCAGGTGACTGATGAGTCCAATGCGGGACCTAATCTGTCACAGGTGGGGCAGACGGTGGTTGAAGGGGCGGGTGGGGTGCTTGGGTTGATGTGCGCTCCTTCTGCTGTTTGCGCTTGGCTTCCACTTGCTCCCAGCGAAGAGACTTGAGGTGTTCGGCACCTTTCCGGATGCTTCTCCTCCACTTTGTGCAGTCTTGGGCCAGGGGATTCCCAGGTGTCGGTGGGGATGTTGCACTTTTTCAAGGAGGCTTTGAGGGTGTCCTTGAAGTGTTTCCTCTGCCCACCTGGGGCTCTCTTGTCATGTCGGAGCTCCGAGTAGAGTGCTTGTTTTGGGAGTCTCGTATCGGGAATGCGAACGATGTGGCCGTCCATCAGAGCTGATCGAGCGTGGTCAAAGCTTCGATGCTAGGGATGTTGGCCTGAGCAAGAACACTGATGTTGGTGTGCCTATCCTGCCAATGGATTTCCAGGATCTTGCGGAGGCAGCGTTAGTGGTACCTCTCCAGTGCTTTGAGGTGCCTGCTGTACATGGTCCATGTCTCTGAGGCATACAGCAGGGCAGGTATCACTGCTGCCCTGTAGACCATGAGCTTAGTGCCGGTTTGAGGTCCTGGTCTTCAAACACTCTGGCCTAGAAATTCAGTTAAGGCCCGCCAGCAGGCTAACGCCCAAAGGTTAGCGCTGCGCGCGGAGCCAGGTGCGCCCGTCAGATATTCGGCTTTTGCGCCCCAAGTCGGAACCGGGTGCTATTCCAGGGTGTGCCCGCCCCCGCTTGGGGCGCTGAAACTGAATTTCTGCACTGTAGGCCCCGCTGCGCCACCCACTGCGGAGCGGCAGGCTGCGGTACTGCAGGCCTCCTCCTTCTCTTAAGGGGGAGGTGCCTGCAACAGTGAGATCGCCGCTGGATTGTGCCGGCAAATGAGCCCGGCACCACGGAGAAGTGCCGGGCTCGCGGAAAGCAGCCGGCAATGCCGCGGGGGGGGGGTGGAGGAGGCCGGGGAAGGAGGTGCGGGCAGGCGGCCGCCGAAAAAGCGGCCGGCCGCACCTCCACCTTAAAGCGCCCCAGTAGCGCAGCAGTACGGCCCCGTTTTTCAATCGCTGTTTGCGGCCACTGCAGAAGAGGCGGCCGCAAACAAATATGGGGTTTGGGCAGGAAGCGGGGCGGAACCGGGGCACTGCGCACACCGATGACGTCATCGGTGTCGGCGCAGCGCTACCGGCTACCGCCGCCATTACCACAGCGCTGAATATCAGCGCACCCTCTTACACTGGTGCAGAAACCCTATTTGGGCGGTAACTGGGTGCAAAGCCCACTGAATTTCTAGCCCTCTCTTCCTCAGGCGACCGAAGGCTGCACTGGCACACTGCAGGCGGTGTTGGACTTCGTCGTCGATGTCTGCCCTTGTTGACAGTAGGCTCCCGAGGTATGGAAAGTGTTCCACGTTGTCTAAGGCCTTGTCATGAATTTTGATATGGTAATTCGATGACAGAGGATTACAGTGTTCTCCATACAATGACAAGTTAAGATAAAACAATAAAATGCACATTTTAAATCATTAGATGGGGTTGGGTGAAGAAGACCCATTTGATCTCATCCCTTCAGGATCCTGAGGAATGCTGATTAACAGGCAGTTTAACACCTCATACAAGGAGTGGCAGCTCTGAAGATGTAGCACTCCCTCAGTACTCTACTGGATTTAAGATGCTCCTTAAAACCTACCTCTTTGACTAAGCTTTTGGTCACCTGCCCTAATATCTCATGTGGCTCGGTGTCAGGTTTTATTTGATAATCGCTCCTGTTAAAGGCCTTGGGACCTTTCACTACATTAAAGGTGCTGCATAAATGCAAGTTGTTGTTGTTGGTTTGTGAGCCCAGATTATCAAACCAAGTCCCAGTGAGGGGCTCCAACCCATAATCTTCACCATCGACTGAGTCCATTGGTTGGAATCATACCTAGCACAAAGGAAGTTGGCTGTGGTTGTTGGAGGTCATTCATCTCAATCACATGACATCACTGCAGGAGTTCCTCAGGGCAGTGTCCTAGGCCCAACCATCTTCAGCTGTTTCATCAATGACCTTCCCTCCATCATAAGGTCAGAAGTGGGGATGTTCGCTGATGATTGCACACTGTTCAGCACCATTCGAGACTCGGCAGATACTGACGCAGTCCGTGTCCATATGCAGCAAGACCTGGACAGCATTCAGACTTGGGCTGACAAGTGGCAAGTAACATTCGCACCACACAAGTGCCAGGCAATGACCATCTCCAACAAGCGAGACTCTAACCATCTCCCCTTGACATTCAATGGCATTACCATCACTGAATCCCCCACTATCAACATCCTGGGGGTTACCATTGATCAGAAACTGAACTGGACCAGCCATATAAATACTGTGGCTACAAGAGCAGGCCAGAGGCTGGGAATTCTGCGGCGAGTGTCTCACCTCCTGACTCCCCAAAGCCTTTCCACAAGGCACAAGTCAGGAGTGTGATGGAATACTCTCCACTTGCCTGGATGAGTGCAGCTCCAACAACACTCAAGAAGCTCGACACCATTCAGGATAAAGCAGCCCGCTTGATTGGCACTCCATCCACCACCTTCAACATTCACTCCCTCCACCACCGGCACACTGTGGCTGCAGTGTGTACCATCTACAAGATGCACTGCAGCAACTCGCCAAAGCTCCTTCAACAGCACCTTCCAAACCCGCGACCTCTACCACTTAGAAGGACAAGGGCAGCAGACGCATGGGAACATCACCAACTACAAGTTCCCCTCCAAGCCACACACCATCCTGACTTCACAGAAACACAGAAATCACAGAAACCCCACAGTGCAGATAGAGGCCATTTCGGCCCATCGAGCCTGCACCGACACATATCCCACCCGATCCCCGTAACCCCTACACCAACACATATCCCACCCTATCCCTGTAACCACACGTATTTAATCCCCCTAACACTAAGGGTCAATTTATCATAGCCAATCAACCTAACACGCACATCTTTGGACCTGTATCGCCATTCCTTCACTGTCGCTGGGCCAAAATCCTGGAACTCCCTTCCTAACAGCATTGTGGGTGTACCTACACCATATGGACTGCAGCGGTTCAAGAAGGCGGCTCACCACCATCTTCTCAAGGGCAATTAGGGATGGGCACTAAATGCAGGCCTAGCCAGTGACGCCCACATCCCATCAATGAATTTTAAAAAAAAGCACAAATGGAAAGCAAATATTTGAGTCACAACATCACTTGGCAGAGGTAAGATTCAAACTCATGCCCCTAAGAGTTTAGAGCGTTGGCCCATTATCACAGTAATCAATGCAGCTTTATTTCCCATCAAATTCTATACTGATTATTACAGATAGAATGGGGCTCAATTGACTTTTCTAGCTTTGGTTTGAGCAGATTCTAAAGTGAAAGACGCCAATTCTCAAGTTATGTGAAAAGGAACATTCAACTTTAAGGTGATCAAGATCCTGAAAATAAAGATTGGATAAAGTACCTGATTTGGTAGAGTACAATGAAGTAGAGGCTCTTGCACAATATCTCCTACAAGACACCTTTGGAGGTAATGTAACCTTCTGGCAAGTCATGCAGACCTATTCTTCCCTTTGCGCAAAGTCCCATTCACCCATCACCCCTGTGCTCACTGACCTACATTGGCTCCCGGTCCGGCAGTAGAGCACTGAGGTTGTCCACTGGATGGTCTTTGAACGTAACGAGGAATCGTCTCAAGTCAGGAGAGAGCCGCTCGTGCTCTTCACATTAAAATCTAACTGGCTGTAGACGGGAGCTTCTTATAGCGGCCTAGCTCCTATCAGGCAGCTCCGCACTGCGCATCGCAAGTTGTCAGTCTGAGACAGTCTGCAGTGGGTGTCAGCTGTGGATCAGTGGTAGCACTCTAGCCACTGAGTCAGAGGTTCTGGGTTTGAGCACATAATCTAGGCTGACACTTCAAGTGCAGCACTGAGGGAGTGCCGCACTGTCGGCGGTGGCGTCTTTCAGATGAGAGGTTAAACCTAGGCTCTGTTTGCCCTCTCAGCTGGATGCAAAAGCTCTTCTTTGAAATAGTATCTTGTGAGTTTTGCCCGGTTTCCTGGCCAATATCGTTCCCTCAACCAACGTCACTTAAAAAAAAAATCAATATTACCTGATCATTATCTGATTACTGTTTGTGGGACCTTGCTGTGCGCAAATTGGCTGCCATGTCTCCCGAGGCTGGGAAAGGTGCTATCTAAATGCAAGTTCTTTTTCTGGTGTAGCGCAGCTCCAGCCTCATGGAATGCTAAGGTTAAGGCGTTCCCACTGGCTGGCTTGGGAACAATGTGAACGTAACGAGGAATCGTCTCAAGTCAGGAGAGAGCCCATGTTCCCCGCTCGTGATCTCCACATTAAAATCTAACTGGCTGTAGACTGGAGCTTCTTTTCATTGGGCAGAAGGCAGTGCTGGAGCAGGCTGCCCAGCTACCTACCCTTCAATAAATCTCAAAGTCAAGACAGCATCCTTACCCTGAAGACAGGACCTTGGAGAAGGAGTCTGCCCTCATGACTCTCCCATCAACATCCAAAGAAAGGAAAGATGGAGCCCAAGGCTGCAAATCAAATGCAAAACACAAGAGAGCCACAATCAGTTGTTTATACAGAAGAACAATTTGAAGCCCTTTCATGGTGTGTCCGCTGTGGGTCAGCAGGAAGCACTCTTGCCTCCAAATCTAAGATTGTGGGTTCAAGTCCCACTCTAGAGACTGGAGCACAAAAATCTAGGCTGACACTCAAGTGCAGCACTGAGGGAGGTGCTGCACTGTCGGAGGTGCCGTCTTTCGGATGAGACATTAAACCGAGGCCCCGCCTGCTCTCTCAGGTGGACGTAAAAGATCACATGGCACTACTTCAAAGACGAGCAGGGGAGTTCTCTCCAGTGTCCTGGCCAATGTTTATCCCTCAATCAACATCACTAACAAACAGATTATCTGGTCATCATCACATTGCTGTTTGTGGGAGCTTGCTGTGCGCAAATTGGCCGCTGCGTTTCCCACATTACAATAGTGACTACACTTCAATTGGCTGTAAAGCACTTTGGGACATCCTGAGTCATGAAAGGCGCTATATAAATACAAGTCTTTCATTCTTTAAAAGAAGCTACCGCTTTGGGATGTAAATCTCACCATTTAATAATATTAGTAAACAGCACATTAACACTGCAGGAAAGCCCTCCGCCTGCTATTTCACTAGTTTCTTTTAAACGGTGAGAGAAAGAGCGTTAACGTTTCGGGTCGATGCTCTTTGTTTTGGGGAGAGGTCACTGGCCTGAAATGTTGTTAATTCTGATTAACATAAAATAGCAGAAAGAATTTCATCTGAATGCACTTAGGCTTTCGTTACCATGGCAACCCCTTCATGTCTAAATGCTTAAAGAGTGAGTTCCATTCGTCTCCTAAACAAATTAGAACGAGTTCCTGCAGGATCAACATTAACAGCCTTGTTACGGCATTCATGAATCTTTCTCTTCAAAATGTGGAACCGCTCAGCCTAACAGTATATGGGAGAACGCCTCAACATGCAGTTCAAATGACAATTGGTGAGGTGTTGACTAAGTGACTATGCATCTTAATTTAGTTCCTTCAAGCTGTTGGGTTAAATAATTCCAATGAGCTCATCAGTTGTTTCAAATATAGATGATGACGGTGAGCAGCGAGAATCAAAAAGGGAGACTTTTCTGGCTTTGATTTTTATGATTTATTCTCGGGATGTGGGTGTCTCCAGCAAGGCCGGCATTTATTGCCCATCCCTAGTTGCCCTGAACTGATTGGCTTGCTCGGCCATTTCAGAGGGCAGTTCAGAGTCAATCACGTTGTTGTGGGACTGGAGTCACATATGGGCCAGGCCGGGTATGGGCGGCAGATTTCCTTCCCTAAAAGGGCATTAGTGAACCAGTTGAGTTTCTACGACAATTCATGGTCACTCTTACTGATACCTGCAATTTTCATTCCAGATTTTTAAAACTGAATTCAAATTCTCAAACGGCCATGTTGGGATTTGAGCTCACGTTGTGTAAATCACTCGCCCAGTAACATAACCACTGCACTCTATTTGTGTTTGTTCTCCCAGCACAAAGACATAGAATTTGTAACGATAATGACAGCCTAACATCTGTCATTGGGAAAATGCTGGAATTGATTGTTTTATGTTCCCCCCTCCCTTATGTCCCTTGATTTTCCATTATAATTGGGATGCTTTTAGTGTCTTCTACCATGAAGAAAGATACAAAATATTTGTTCAAAGTCTCTGCCATTTCTTTGTTTTCCATTATTAATTCCCCAGTCTCAGCCTCTAAGGGACCAATGTTTACTTTAGCTACTCTCTTCCTTTTTATATACTTGTAGAAGCTCTTACTGTCTGTTTTATATTTCTTGCTAGTTTACTCTCATAATCTATTTTCTCTCCCTTTATTATTTTTTTAGTCATCCTTTGCAAGTTTCTAAAAATTTCCCAATCTTCTGGCCTACCACTAATCTTCGCAACATTGTATGCCTTTTCTTTCAATTTGATACCCTCCCTAACTTGCTTAGTAAGCTACGGATGGTTCATCATTCTCGTAGAGTCTTTCTTTCTCACTGGAATATATCTTTCTTGAGAGTTATGAAATATCTCCTTAAAATTCTGCCACTGCTTATCTACCATCTTATCTTTTAATCTATTTTCCCAGTCCACTTTAGCCAACTCTGTCTTCATACCCTTGTAATTGCCTTTATTTAAGTTTAAGACATTAGTTTCAGACCCAAGTTTCTCACCCTCAAACTGAATGTGAAATTCTATCATGGTATAATTACTTTTCCCTCGAGGATCCTTTACTATGAGATCATTAATTAATCCTGTCTCATTACACATTACCAGATCTAAAATAGCCTGTCCCTTGGTTGGTTCTCCAATGTATTGTTCTAAGAAACTGTCCTGAATACACTCTATGAATTCGTCCTCAAGGCTACCTTTGCCAATTTGATTAGTCCAATCTATCAGAAGATTAAAATTGCCCATGATTATTGCAGTATTTTTCTTACAATCCCCCATTATTTCTTGATTTATACTCTGTCCCACAGTATAGCTACTTTAGGGAGCCTATAAACAATTCCCACCAGTGACTTCTTTCCCTTATTATTTCTTATCTCCACCCGAACTGATTCTACATCTTGATCTTCTGAGCCAAGATCATTTCTCACTACTGTACTGATCTCATCCTTTATTAACAGAGCTGCCCCACCTCCTTTTCCTTTCTGCCTATCCTTCCAAAATGCCAAATACCCCTGAATATTCAGTTCCCAGCCTTGGTCACCTTGCAGCCATGTCTCTGTAATGGCTATCAGATCATATCCATTTATTTCTATTTGTGCCAACAATTCATCTATCTTGTTACGAATGCTGCATGCATTCAAATAAAGAGCCTTTAATTTTGTCTTTTTACCATTTTTCCCTACTCTGACCCTATTTGCTGGTGCACACTTATGCTTGTATGCTCTGTCCCTTCCTGTCACACTCTGGTTATCATTACCCCTCTCGCTACCCTGCACTATTGCCTTGTCCTATCTCTTTAACTTTCTAAGTTCCCCTCACCTGAACCCTCCATCCACCCTCCCCCCCCTTCCCCCCCACTAGTTAGTTTAATGCCCTATCTACAGCCCTAGTTATTCGATTCACCAGGACACTGGTCCCAGCACGGTTCAAGTGAAGCCCGTCCCAACGAAACAGCTCCCTTTTTCCCCAGTACTGGTGCGAGTGCCCCATGAATCAAAACTCATTTCTCCCACACCAGTCCTTGAGCCATGCATTCAACTCTCTGATTTTATTGACCCTATGCCAATTTGCTCGTGGCTCAGGTAGTAATCCAGAGATTATTACCTTTGTGGTTCTGCTTTTTAATTTAGCCCCTAGCTGCTCATACTCCCTCAGCAGAACCTCTTTTTTAGTCTTACCTTTGTCATTGGTACCTATGTGGACCACGACAACTGGATTCTTCCTCTCCCATTCCAAATTCCTCTCCAGCCCTGTGGAGATGTCCTTAACCCTGGCACCGGGCAGGCAACACAGCCTTCAGGACTCGTTCTCGGCTGCAGAGAACAGTATCTATCCACCTAACTATACTGTCACCTACCACTACTACATTCCTTTTCACTCCCCCAACTTGAATGGCCCCCTGTACCATGGTGCTGTGGTTAGTTTGCTCATCCTCCCTGCAGTCCCTGCTCTCATCCACACAGGCTGCAAGAACCTCGTACCTGTTGGACAAGTGCAAGGGCTGAGGCTCCTCCAGTGCTACCTTCTGGATCCCCATATTTGCCTCACTCGTAGTCACACCCTCCTGTCCCTGATCACGGACCAAATCTGAAGTATTTAACCTAAGGGGTGTGACTTCCTCCTGGAACAAAGTGTCCAGGTAACTTTCTCCCTCGCTGATATATCGCAGTGTCTGAAGCTCAGACTCCAGCTCATTAACTCTGAGCCGAAGTTCCTCGAGCTGCAGACACTTACTGCAGATGAGGTTGCTGTGGATCACACTGGGGTCCACCAGCTCCCACATACTACACCTGCAACACATCACCTGCCCTGCCATCTCGATTGTATTTTATTTAACTAATTAGGTTTTCAAGTTTTGAAATACTCAATTGTCTATTAATAGTCTTCAATCTCAGTAATAACCTTGTTTAATTTATTACAATTAGTTATATGCTTTAGGTCTTTACTGTAACTTAGCCCACAGTCCTAATTTAACCCGAGTTGTTTATTTTTTTTTATGTATCAAGCAGAACCTCTTACCCCCACCTCACCGAATTCCCTCAATCACCAAATTCCCATGGCACTATTTCGAAGAAGAGTAGGGGAATTGCCCTGGTGTCCTGGCCAATATTTATCCCAAATTTCAACATCTCATTGCTGTTTGTGGGAGCTTGCTGCGCACAAATTAGTTGCTGTATTTCCTACATTACAACAGTGACTACGCTTCAAAAGCACTTCATTGGCTGTAAAGCCCCTTGGGACATCCTGAGGTCATGAAAGGCGCTATAGAAAGGCAAGTCTTTCTTTCTTTTACCTTTTCAAACTGCAGAAAGTAATAAGGATCATCTTCAATGATCAGTAAATCGTATTTTCTGGCAATCTGCAAAAACAGAAGTACACATCAAATTTATAAAGTGGGAAGTTTTTCCTAATGTCTTCATTTCTAGGCGTCAATCGTTGCTCTATTTTATGACAGTTTCAGTTTACAGCACTGACAGTTTCAGATGTGGAAGTGCCACCTGCAAAGGAGTGAGTTTTCAGACTGGAGATTGTGGCCAAAGTGGCCTAAAAAGGCATCAAGGTGTCTTCAACATGGAGTTTCCAGCATTCCTGCAGATCTCTGGGAAAACAGAAAGGGATGGGCAATAAATGCTGGCCTTGCCAGCAATGCCCAGATCCCATGAACGAATAATTTAAAAAAACTGCTCTCCCTTTGTCCCACCATTGGAGACCAGGCCTTCAGCCATCTAGGCCCCACGCTCTGGAATTTCCTTCTCAAACCTCTCCGCCTCCTCTGTTAAAACCTCTTTAAAGCCCATCTCTCACTCCTGCTAATATCACCTTCTTTGTCTTGCCATCCATTTTTGTCCAATTCTGCCTCTGAAGTGCATTAGAATGTTCTTCGACATTAAAAAGATGTAGATCAGTGCAAGTTGTTGAATTTGCTTTGTTAATCCAACATGGAAAAGATAATGTTGTCGACATAGAAGTGAGTCAAGTTGCATGGAAAGTAGAAGGAGAGAAAAGAGCAGAAGAGTCAAGAAGGAAGAGATCAGGAAAGGAAGAGAGAGAGAGAGAGAGGTGGAGAGAAGTTTAAGAGCTCCATCAGCCAGAAATAGGCAGATAATTCAAGTAATAAGAGTAAAATATAAACTTGTAATGAGTAAACTTGTAATGAGTAAAGCCATCTGATGCTAAGTTACCCAAGTGAACAATCCAAATAACCTCAGACATGAATTCCATCAAATATCTACCTCAGTGCCTGCATACTCTTACTGTTTAACGTGAAGAGTTAATAAAGAAATGTTAGTTCATGGTTTCATGGTCTGACTTCTTATTTGATTACTTAGCAAGAAGAGATGAACTCTTTCACTCAACAGTTTATATGTATCCTAATAGGGGTTGGTAGTATAATCAGGACCAGTTGATGAGCCAAATTCAGGTACTTAGTGCTTCCCTAGACAGGGGACGGTGACATTCCTGACAGTTCTTTGTGGAGGAGTTGAGTTGAAGGATTCGTCGGGGAACACTTTGATGCAAGGTTCACCGCTCGGGAACCGATCCCAATGTCCTTATAACTGATGACAGCATCTTGCTTATTGGATATTCTATTCACATGTCAATCTGAAACTGATTTTTGTTGAGACATTTTTCTAGAAGTGACTCTTGATATTAGTGGACAAACATTGAGTCAGCGCATTCCAGATCATCACAACTCGCTGCATAAAAAAATTCTCCTCATCTCGACCCCAGTTCTTTGCCAATCACCTTAAATCTGTGTCCTCTGGTTACCAACCCTCCTGCCAGTGGAAACAGTTTCTCCCTATCTACTCTATCAAAACCCTTCACTTCTTGCTTTAAGGCTTTCTGGTACTGATCACACAAGATGTCACAAAATGATGTCCACAAATACAAGTGATTTTGATCAATGGAAAACTTGCTGAGCAACATCAGCTAAATGAAAATAATAAACACACAAAAATACAAACACTTGGAACTTTAGAGCACCCCTCGCATGGCCACCCCTGCCGATGCTCCGGCCGACCGCCCCCCACCCCCTCCCCCACCCTGTGATCCCCGATCCCCCACTGCCAACCCCCCCGAACCCCGATTGCCGACTGCCGACCCCCCTCCCGCAATCCCTCCCCCGGACCGACCCCTCGCACCTGCAGGCCTACCCGCCCGCAGCCAGCCAGCCTCTCAGTGTCTGGCTGCGGGTGGGAATCGGAGGCCTCACACGCAAATCAGGCCCTGCCATTAAATCAGCCGGGACTGTAGGAAACTCAGCCGCCTGGGAATCCAGCCCGCCTCGGAGGCCTCCTGCCCCCAACCGGCCATTATGTCCTGATAACAGGTATTGTGAACAAGACCCTCAGAAATGCGACGGTTCCTCCAAAGCGTCCAGATGCCAATTTGTTTATCGTCTTGGCCCACTGTCCCACTTCCTATCGCTATCTTGGGCCCATCTCGTTTCTCAATGTATTGACAAAGGTTAATCAAACAGACGTGAATCACACATCCTGCACTTTCAGCAGAACTAAACAGCAGAGTTAGCCAAACTGTACCCTGACGCATTAAACCTGAAAGCATCCTGGGAATGAACAACTTTAACCATTTCATTATTTCTAACTACAGCGCAAATCCACGAGACATTTATAAGTAAAAAGAAAGCAAAAACCTCAATCATCTATGAGATTAAACCAGATCCTAACCCTACGTATACACGACTAGGGTATCTTACAACTGGTCTTCAGTGGAGGAATGGAGAGGGCAGGAGGCCAGCAAGAACTTGGGAGAGTCAGAGAAGCAGAGGGTTCGGGCTGGTTGTGGGCAACGGGGAAGAGAGCTGGAGCCAGGCTGTGGGTGGGTTTTGAAAATGAGGACCATGCATCATGTGAAGTGGAACCAACATCTATTAGTGTTGCCAACTCTCTCCAGGATTATCCTGGAGTTTCCAGGAAGTTTAAGATTAATCTCCTGGATTTACCATCTCTCAATATTCTGGTTGTGCCTTACCTGATCTCATACGAGCAATCCGGGAGAGAAATCACCGGGATGTTAAAAAAAGGCTCTGTTATCCCCCCATTTTCATTAAACACTTTCGCTCATTCATTTGTAAAAATATTGGGAGATGGAATAAGAAGCCGTTTCTCTGTGCGGGGCGGTTGGAGGTCATGCGATGAAACCTCCAAGACTATGTCCAAGCAGAGTTTGGCAACCTTACCGTCCATCAATATTCTTTGTTGTGCCTTACCTGATACACCTCCCTCTTCCGGTCCGCAGTCATGGAGGCTCCAGTTGGGTTTCCGCCATTTGGAATCATGTACAGAACTCTTGGAATATCAGAGACTGGATTCTTCGCATCCTCCGGCTTCCACTTTGAAAGGGTATCTGACAGAGATTGTGGGATCAGTCCATGTTGATCACTCGCGATGCCGAGGATCTTGCACCCTCGTGGTTGGAGCTGTGCCGAAACAAGGGCTATTAACTGATTGGTCATTCCTTCCTCAAGGCGTTTACAATACAATTGAATAGGATTACATAGGATATATGGCACAGAAACAGGCCATTCGGCCCAACAAGTCCATGCCGACCATAATGCTCTACTCGAGCCTCCTCCCGTCTTTCCTCATCTAAATCTATCAGCATAACCCTCTATTCCCTTCTCCCTCATATGCTTGTCTAGCCTCCCATTAAATAAATCTATACTATTCACTTCAACCGCTCCCTGTGGTAGTGAGTTCCACATTCTGTGTGGAGTTTGCACATTCTCCCCGTGTTTGCGTGGGTTTCCTCCGGGTGCTCCGGTTTCCTCCCACAGTCCAAAGATGTGCGGGTTAGGTTGATTGGCTATGATAAATTGACCCTTAGTGATAGGGGGATTAAATACGCGGGGTTACGGGGAGAGGGCGGGATATGTGTTGGTGACGGGGATCGGGTGGGATATGTGTCGGTGCAGGCTCGATGGGCCGAAATGGCCTCTATCTGCACTGTGGGGTTTCTGTGATTTCTGTGATTCTCACCACTCTTTGGGTAAACAAGTTTCTTCTGAATTCGTATTGGATTTCTTGGTGACTATCTTATATTGATGGCCTCTAGTTATGCTCTTCACCACAAGTGGAAACTTTCTTTCTGTATCCACTCTATCAAAACCTTTCATAATTTTAAAGACCTCGATTAGGTCACCCCTCAGCCTTCTCTTTTCAAGAGGAAAGAGACCCAGCCTGTTCATCCTTTCCTGATTGGTGCACCCTCGCATTTCTGGTATCATCCTTGTAAATCTTCTCTGCACCCTCTCCAGGGCCTCTATATCCTTTTTATAATATGGCGACTAGAACTGTACGCAGTACTCTAAGTGTGGTCTAAGCAAGGTTCGATACAGGTTTAACATAACGTCCCTACTTTTCAATTCTATCCCTCTAGAAATAAACCCTAGTGCTTGGTTTGCTTTTTTATGGCCTTGCTAACCTGTGTCGCAACTTTTAGTGATTTGTGTATTTGCACTCCGAGATCCCTTTATTCCTCCACCATACCTAGACTCGCACCCTCCAAGTAATAAGTGACCTCCCTATTCTTCCTACCAAAATGTAATACCTGACATTTATCTGTGTTGAACTTCATTTGTCAATTATATGCCCATTCTGCAAGTTTATTATCTTACAATAGAGCATAACGGGCATTAGTGGCCACTGCTGTTGGATGAAGGTTTCTTTGAAATCACATGCATAGTCAAATAAGAGCTCCCCCTGATGCCTCATTTAGTAAGTGCACTGATTAACATGTACCTGAGCCACAATGTTTCTCAGATTCGATCCCTGGGCTGTGCGGTTAGCCAGCCAGTGTGGTGCTACAATTGCCCCGACTCCCAAGGTGGGGTGTGAGGAGCGGGAAAAAGATATGAATCAGTCAAGGTTCTTATACCTGATCGTGATACAGTAACTGTGCTGGGAAGTGCGGGTGTGTCGATGTTGGGGGAGGGCAGGATCAGGCCTAGTTTTTTTGTCCCTTTCCATGGTGAAACAGCCTGCCGACATTGGGCGCTTGGGTGCAGTATTGGAGGGTGTCCCATTCCTGTAGAACCACGACCAGGCATTCAGCAGAGGAGAGAACATTGGGTTGGTGGGAATTCAAATCCCACCACGGCAGTTTGAGAATTTGAATTCAGTTTTTAATATGCGGAAATAAAAAGCTTGTATCAGTAAAAATGATCATGAAGTTGTCGGATTGTCGCAAAAGCCCAACTGGTTCATGAGGGAAGGAAACCTGCCGTCCTTACCCGGTCCAAATTATATGTGACTCCTGTCCCACGACAACGTGGTTGACCCTTAACTGCCCTCTGAAGTGACCAAGCATCAAACCGTGAGAGCATTGAGGGAGCAGCTACACCACATGGACTGCAGCAGTTCAAGGAGATGACCCACCACCACCTCAGGACAACTAGGGATGGACAGTAACTGCCGGCCTTGCCAGCGATGCCCAAACCCCGAGAATGCATAAAAACTGACAGCATTTTAAACGCTTCTGTGTCTATTGTTGTATCAGTGGGTCTCACACACTTGAACTCCAAGTGTTCCTTTAGAGTCTAGTTATTGGCATAACAATGGGTTGTGGACATGGATTTTCAAAAGGCATTTGATAAGGTTCCACATTAGGAAGCTTGTTGATAAAATTACAGCATTATGTGGCAGCATCGGTAAAACGGGCAGAGAGTAATGGTTGACAGATGTTTCTCAGACTGGAGGGATGTAGACAGTGGTGTCTCCCCCAGGAGTGAGTGTTGAGACCATTGTTCAAAGAGAGAGAAAAAGAGAGAGAGTAAAAAGAGAAAGAGAGAAAGTAAAAAGAGTGAAAGAGAGCAAAAGAGAGGGAAAAAAGGAGAGAAAAAGACAGAGAAAAAGACAGAGAAAAAGAGAGAGAGAAAGAGAGAAAGGAAAGAGAAAAAGAGAGAGAGAGAGATAAAGAGACAGAAAACAAGAGAGAAAAAGAGGCGGAGAAAGAGAGAGACACCCTGGTCCAGTCCTCAATCACCCCTGACACCCTCTCCCCATCCCATGGCACCTTCCCGTGCAAGCGCAGGAGAAGCAACACCTGCCCTTTTACCTCCTCCCTTCCCACTGTCCAGGGCCCCAAACACTCCTTCCAGGTGAAACAGCGATTTACTTGTACTTCTTGCAATTCAGTATATTGTATTCGCTGCTCATGATGCGGTCTCCTCTACATTGGAAGGCTAAACGCACATTGGGTGACCGCTTTGTGGAACACCTCCGTTCAGTCCGTAAGGGTGACCCCGAGCTTCCGGTCGCCTGTCTCTTTAATTCTCCGCTCCACTCCCAGTCAGACCTCACCGTCCTCGGCCTCTTACACTGTTCCAATGAAGCTCAACATAAGCTCGAGGAACAGTGCCTCATCTTTCGATTAGCCACTTTACGGTCTTCTGGACTCAACATTGAGTTGATCAATTTCAGACCATAAACTCTGTCCCTATTTTTTTTTCACATGGCAGCTGTTGATGATTCTGCCATTGCCATTTACACTTCAACTAGACTCATCTTTTGTTTCTTAACTTGTCTCATTACCATCTCCTTTTGCCTTACACCATCATCCCTTTTGTCTTTTAATCTCTCCTGCCTTCCAGCCTATCACAGACGTCCCCTCCCCGCTTTCCCTGCCCCTGCACTTGCTTAAAAATCTGTTACATCTCTAACTTTTCCCAGTTCTGACGAAGGGTCATCGACCTGAAACATTGGCTCAGAGTGTGGGTTTGGAGGCGGGTCCGCTGTCAAAATCAAAATGATTGACAGCGGGTTGGGAACCCGCTCTGAACCCGCCTCCAGGTAAGTTTCCAAAGTGTCGGGTCTGCGACTTCAGAACACCAACCAGCGGGGGAGGCATTTAAGAGAGTAAATTGATTGTTAAACACTTGTTAACTACGATTTTGCCAGCCGATTTCTATTTTCCCACATTTTTAACGGGGTTCCCGTCGTTCGGAGATCACGTCAGGTAAGTAGCTCGGGTTCTCTGTGTCTCCCCATTGCTGTCAATAGGTGACTGCTGCAAAAGTGGTCTGAAAGCTACCGATCCCGACCGCCCCAAACCCGCCTCGGTCAACAAAATCACAGCCATTAACTCTGTTTCTCTCTCCACAGATGCTGCCTGACCTGCTGAGCATTCCCAGCAAGCTTTAAAATACTTCTTACTGAGGCCAGTGTCCCAGGATATGCCGGAGTCTGTAGAAGAATGGTGTCCCCAGGACCGAGGAGCATCTCAAACACCTGGAAAAACGGGAAGAGAAAAAAAATACTTCACTGTTTAGCCCACAGGCATGAGGATTTGAGAACATGAACCTTCCCGGGTACGGGATCACTCCACAACCTCGCAGGACAACAGCAGCAGCAGTCTAATGCTACGGATTACTGGAATTTTTGAGGATGTAACTGGTAAAATAGATAAGGGAGAACCAGTGGATGTGGTGTATTTGGACTTTCAGAAGGCTTTTGATAAGGTCCCACATAAGAGATTAGCGTGTAAAATTAAGGCACATGGGATTGGGGGCAAGGTATTGACTTGGATAGAGAACTGGTTGGCAGACAGAAAGCAAAGAGTTAAAATAAATGGGTCTTTTTCCGAGTGGCAGGCAATGACTAGTGGGGTACCGCAGGGATCGGCCCTTGGACCCCAGCTATTCACAATATATATTAATGATCTAGACAAGGGAACTAGATGTAATATCTCCAAATTTGCAGATGACACAAAGCTGGGTGGGCGTGTGTGCTGTGAGGAGGATGCCGAGGAACTCCAGGATGATTTGGACAGGTTGGGTGATTGGGCAGAAGCATGGCAGATGCAATATAACGTGGATAAATGTGAGGTTATCCACTTTGGTGGCAAAAACAGGAAGGCAGATTATTATCTGAATGGCAATAGATTGGGAGAAGGGGAAGTGCAACGAGACCTGGGTGTCCTTGTGCACCAGCCGCTGAAGATAAGCATGCAGGTGCAGCAGGTGGTTAAGAAGGCAAATGGCATGTTGGCCTTCGTAGCGAGAGGGTTTGAGTACAGGAACAAGGATGTCTTGCTGCAGTCATACAGGGCCTTGGTGAGACCTTATCTTGAGTATTGTGTGCAGTTTTGGTCGCCTTATCTGAGGAAGGATGTTCTTGCCATGGAAGGAGTTCAGCGAAGATTCACCAGGCTGATACCTGAGATGGCAGGAATGACGTATGAGGAGAGATTGGGTCGATTGGGCTTGTACTCGCTGGAGTTTAGAAGAATGAGAGGGGATCTCATTGAAACTTATAAAATTCTGACAGGACTGGACAGACTAGATGCAGGAAGGATGTTCCCGATGGTTGGGGAGTCCAGAACCAGGGGTCACAGTCTAAGGATAAGGGGTAGGCCATTTAGGACAGAAATGAGGAGGAATTTCTTCACACAGAGAGTGGTGAACCTGTGGAATTTTCTGCCACAGAAGGCAGTAGAGGCCAATACATTAAATATATTCAAGAAGGAGTTGGATGTATTTCTTAAGGCTAAAGGGATCAAGGGGTATGGAGGGAAAGCAGGGACCGGGTACTGAATTTGGATGATCAGCCATGATCGCATTAAAAACTAAAATTTACCAGAATATCTTTCCCAACCTGCCCGCGCAACGCCGGATTTACACCCCGTCCGATTTTGATCACCATTGAAGCGAATGCAGCGGTTAACCCCCCTGATCTTCTTCGAAATAGTGCCATGCGTAAGGAGACGTGGCAGGATTGTATGAAATAAAAACATTTTTAAATCATAAGACTACAAGGATGGCGAAAGCCCTGAAGCTATGCAAACAGTCTGGCCTAATTGAACTTTGTGGACACAGCAAACAAGGCAGTTAATCAATGAACCAGAACACAATGCAAGTTGACCTAAGGGCTTGCTAACCAAATCATCTCTGAGACCAAGGAACCAGAACACAATGTGAGGTGACCTAAGGGTTTGCTAACCAAATCATCTCTGATATCAAGGAACCAGAACACAATGTGTGGTGACCTAAGGGTTTGCTAACCAAATCATCTCTGAGCAGATCAGTGAGTGATCATGCACACAGAAACCCTATAAAAAGTAATGAATTCTGAACTGCGGACACAGACGGGAAACACAGCCAAGATGAACCCAAGGACTGCAGCCAAGAGGAAGACAGGATCCTGATGAGTGAATCAGACCCATAGACCTACAACCAATTCGGATTGATCAACTGAGGGTGATTGTATGTATTGGCCAAACGCGTGTAAGGGCACAGATATTGCATGTAAGTATATAGATATTGCAATATAATCCATAGTTAAGTGCATAGTTATTGCAAATATTATTGATCGAATTCAATAAAGTACCATTTGATCGGATCTTGTTTGACCTTGTAGTATTTCAATAAGTCTCAAGGTCTGAGCACAAAAGTGAAGTCTTACAGGTTTTCTGGCGACCCTGAGCAGTGATTTTGCAATGTCGGACAAGAAGGAGAAAACTATGGAGAGTTTAGTAATTGGATACGTTACAAAAAAATCGTGGGTTTCGGACCCTTGGGTGAAAGATATAGCTGGTAGTTCGGAACATAAGAACATAAGAAATAGGAGCAGGAGTAGGCCAATCGGCCCCTCGAGCCTGCTCCACCATTCAATAAGATCATGGCTGATCTGATCCTAACCTCAAATCTCCTATCACTGTGCATCCACCCGAACCCATGTGATCTCCCGGGAGAGGCGAAAAACCAGATAAAGACCCAATGGCCAATTTGGGAGAAAAAAATCTGGGAAATTCCTCTCCGACCCATCTAGGCGATCGAAATTCTTCCAGGAGATCACTCTGTCCCTATATTTTCTACAGTACTTACCTTCTGTAAAGGCGATCTCCACCCCAGCCAGGAACAGGAATAAAACCATCTCCTGAAATCTAACACAGAATTAGAACACAGTAGGAGCAGAAGCAGGCTACACGGCCCCCAGGCCCACTCCACTACCCACAGGACCATGACCATTCCGAACCTAGACTCATGTCCAATTTCCTGCCCGCTCCCCGTAACCCTTAATTCCCTTTACTTCTAGGAAACTATCTATTTCTGTTTTAAATTTATTTAATGATGTAGCTTCCACAGCTTTCTGGGGCAGCAAATTCCACAAACCTACCACCCTCTGAGTGAAGAAGTTTCTCCTCATCTCAGTTTTGAAAGAGCAGCCCCTTATTTTAAGATTATGCCCCCTAGTTCTAGTTTCACCCATCATTGGGAACATCCTCACCGCATCCACTCGATCAAGCCCCTTCACAATCTTATATGTTTCAATAAGATCGCCTCTCAGTCTTCTGAACTCCAATGAGTAGAGTCCCAATCTACTCAACCTTTTCTCATATGACCACCCCCTCATCCCCGGGATTAACCGAGTGAACCTTCTTTGTACTGACTCGAGAGCAAGTATGTCTTTTCTTAAGTATGGACACCAAAACTGTATGCAGTATTCCAGGTGCGGTCTCACCAATACCTTGTACAACTGCAGCAATACCTCCCTGTTTTTATATTCCATCCCCCTAGCAATAAAAGCCAACATTCCATTGGCCTTCTTGATCACTTGCTGCACCTGCATACTAACTTTTTGAGTTTCGTGCACCAGGACCCCCAGATCCCTTTGTACTACAGTACTTTCCAGTTTCTTGCCATTAAGATAATAACTTGCTCTATGATTTTTCCTGCCAAAGTGCATAACCTCACACTTTCCAGTATTGTATTCCATCTGCCAAATCTCTGCCCACTTACTTAGCCTGTCTATGTCCCTTTGCAGGTTTTTTATGTCCTCCTCACTCACTACTTTCCGTCCCATCTTTGTATCATCTGCAAACTTTGATATGTTACACTCGGTCCCCTCCTCCAAATCGTTAATATAGATTGTAAAGAGTTGGGGACCCAGCACTGACCCCTGCGGAACACCACTAGTTACTGGTTGCCAATCTGAGAACGAACCATTTATCCCAACTCTCTGCTTTCTGTTAGAGAGCCAATCCTCCACCCACGCCAGAATATTACCCCCAATCCCGTGATTTTTTATCTTGAGCAATAATCTTTTGTGTGGCACCTTGTCAAATGCCTTTTGGAAGTCTAAATACACTACGTCCACTGGTTCCCCTTTATCCACCCTGTATGTTACTTCCTCAAAGAACTCCAGCAAATTTGTCAAACATGACTTCCCCTTCATGAAACCATGCTGAGTTTGTCCTATTAAATTATGTTTATCCAAATGTCCCGTTACTGTCTCCTTAATAATGGACTCTAACATTTTACCAACCACAGATGTTAGGCTAACAGGTCTATAGTTTCCAGCCTTCTGCCTACTACCCTTTTTAAATAAGGCTGTTACATTAGCAGTTTTCCAATCTGCCGGGAGCTTTGCTGAGTCCAGTGAGTTTTGGAAAATTATTACCAATGCATCCACAATCCCTACCGCTACTTCCCTCAAGACCCTAGGATGCAAGCCATCAGGTCCAGGGGACTGTCTGTGTGGAGTTTGCACATTCTCCCTGTGTCTGCGTGGGTTTCCTCCGGGTGCTCCGGTTTCCTCCCACAGTCCAAAGATGTGCGGGTTAGGTTGATTTGGCTATGATAAATTGACCCTTAGTGTTAGGGGACTAAATACGTGGGGTTACGGGGATAGGGTGGGATATGTGTCGGTGCAGGCTCGATGGGCCGAAATGGCCTCTATCTGCACTGTGGGGATTCTGTGATTCTGTGATTCTGTGATTTATCCGCCTTGAGTCCCATTATTTTACCAAGTACCACTTCCTTAGTGATTTTAATCGTATTTAGTTCCTCCCCCCCTAGAGCCCCCTGTTTGTCCAGTGTTGGGATATTCTTAGTGTCCTCTACTGTAAAGACTGATACAAAATAATTGTTCAGTGTTTTTGCCATCTCCATGTGTCCCACCATTAATTTCCCGGTCTCATCCTCTAAGGGACCAACATTTACTTTAGCCACCTTTTTTCTTTTTATATAACTATAGAAACTTTTACTGTCTGTTTTTATATTTTTTGCTAATTTACTTTCATAATCTATCTTCCCTTTCTTAATCAATCTTTTAGTTATTTTTTGCTGTCATTTAAAGACTTCCCAATCTTCCATCCTCCCACTTGATTTGGCTACCTTATATGCCCTTGTTTTTAGTCGGATACTATCCTTAATTACTTTACTTAGCCACGGATGGCTATCTTTTCTTCTACACCCTTTTTTCCTCAGTGGAATATATATTTTTTGGAAGTTGTAAAATAACTCCTTAAATGTACACCACTGATCATGTACCGTCTTACCCTTTAATCTATTTTCCCAGTCCACTCTAATACCTTCATAGTCTCCTTTATTCAAGCTCAGCACGCTTGTTTGAGATCCAACCTTCTCACCCTCTAATTGAATATGGAACTCAACCATGATATGGTCACTCATTCCAAGGGGATCATTTACTAGGACATTTTTAATTAATCCTGTCTCATTACACAGGACCAAATCTAAGGTTGCTTGCCCCCTGGTCGGTTCAGTTACATACTGCTCAAGAAACCCATCCCTAATACACTCAATGAACTCATCCTCAAGGCTGCTCTGCCCAATTTGATTTGTCCAGTTAATATGATAATTAAAATCCCCCATAATTATAGCTGTTCCCTTATTACAAGCCTCAACTATTTCCTGATTAATACTCTGTCCAACAGAGTTGCAACTGTTCGGAGGCCTATAGATTACACCCACTAGTGTTTTTTTCCCCTTATTATTCCTTATCTCCACCCAAACTGTTTCACTATCCTGCTCCTTTGACTCAATATCATTTATCTGTGTTATAGTGATTCCTTCCTTTATTAACATAGCCACCCCACCTCCTCTCCCTTCCTGCCTGTCCTTCCTGATTGTTAAATAACCTGGTATGTTTAATTCCCAGTCATGGTCACCCTGCAGCCATGTTTCTGTAATGGCCACAAGATCATACCCATATGTCGTTATTTGTGCCATTAACTCATTCATTTTAGAAACATAGAAACATAGAGATAGGAACAGGAGTAGGCCATTCGGCCCTTCGAGCCTGCTCCGCCATTCAATGAGATCATGGCTGATCTTCGTCTGAGATCATAGCTGATCTTACCAGTTCAGTACCCCGTCCCCGCTTTTTCTCCATAACCCTTAATCCCCTTAGCCTTCAGAAATATATCCAATTCTCTCTTGAAAATATTTATTGAATTAGCCTTCACAGCCCTCTGTTACGAATGCTACGTGCATTCAGATAAAGAACTTTCAAATATGTTTTGTAACACTTAGTTCCTGTTTTTTCCCTTTTTAGTACTTTAATTTTTGCTCCATACCTTCTGTCCCTTCCTGATACATTCTGTTTTTAAATTCCCCCACTGCTACCTAAGTCTATGACCTTCTCTGTTGTCATTTCTTTATTTGCTCTCTAGAAACCTCCCCCCCACTAATTAGTTTAAAGCCCTCTCTACAGCCCTAGTTATATGATTCGCCAGGACTCTAGTCCCAGCACTGGCCTAGCGGAGTCCGTCCCAACGGAACAGCTCCCTCCTGCCCCAGTATTGGTGCCAGTGTCCCAAGAAGCAAAACCCATTTCTCCCACACCAGTCTTTGAGCCACGCATTTAACTCTTTAATTTTATTTATACTAGCCATATTCGCTCGTGGCTCAGGTAATAACCCAGAGATTATTACCCTTGAGGTTCTGTTTCTTAATTTGACCCCTAGCTGCTCATACTCCTTTAACAGAACCGTCTTCCTTGTCCTATCTACGTCGTTTGTACCAACATGGACCACGATAACTGGATCCTCCCCCTCCCACTCCAAGTTTCTTTCCAGCCCAGAAGAGATGTCCTTAACCCTCGCACCGGGCAGGCAACACAGCCTTCGGGACTCCCGCTCTTGACTGCAGAGAACCCTATCTATCCCCCTAATGATACTATCCCCTACCACTACAACATTTCTTTTTACTCCCTCCACTTGAATGGCCCCCTGTACCACGGTGCTGTGGCCAGGTTGCTCATCCTCCCTGCAGTCCCTGCTCCCGCCCTCACAGGGAGTAAGAACCTCAATCCTGCTGGAGAAGAACAAGGGCTGCGTCTCCTTCAACACTACATCCTGGATCCCTGTACCTTCCTCACTCGTAGTCACACCGTCCTGTCCCTGACCACGGACTACATCTGCAGTAATTAACTTCATAGGTGTGACCATCTCCTGAAACATAGAGTCCAGGAACTTCTCCCCCTCCCTGATGTGTCGCAGTGTCTGAAGCTCGGTCTCAAGCTCCATAACATGGAACTTGAGTTCCTCTAGCAGCAAATACTTGTCACAGATGTAATCACCGTGAGCCTCAATGGGGACCACCAGCTCCCACATCTCGCAACAGTAACACATCACCTGCTCCATTCTATATAATTAATTACATTTCTTATTATTAGTTATGAAGACCCTGCCCGGAACCAGTGGAAAAGGCATGGGAGTGGACAGAGGGCTCGCTCTGTCAGTGGAGAATGGGGAAGGCAGTCTGGTTAATAGCATACCAGAAGCAAGTGAGAAAAGAAAGAAAGGCTTGCATTTATATAGAACCTTTCATGACCACTGGACGTCTCAAAGCACTTTACAGCCAATGAAGTACTTTTTGAAGTGTAGTCACTGTTGTAATGTGGGAAACACGGCAGCCAGTTTGTGCACAGCAAGCTCCCACAAACAGCACTGTGATGATGACCAGATAATCTGTTTTTGTTAAGTTGGTTGAGGGATGAATATTGGCCAGGGCACCAGGGATAACTCCCTTGCTCTTCTTCGAAATAGTGCCATGGGATCTTTCATGTCCACCCGAGAGAGCAGACGGGGCCTCGTTTTAATGTCTCATCCAAAAGACGGCACCTCCGACAGTGCAGCATTCCCTCAGCACTCCACTGGAGTGTCAGTCTAGATTTATGTGCTCAAGTGAGCCAACAAAGGTAGACAATTGAACAACTTGAAAAGGAAAAATAGGAACTTTGTAGAAAAGCCAGTGACCGAGAAGCCGTAGTGAATCGGTTGCTGAAAGAAGTGCAGGGGGAAAGAGAGAAAGAGAGAAGCAGATAGCTTGAAATCTGCAAGTACCACAGAATACTTACAGTGCCAAGTGATAGAGTGCTCCCGTCGGTGTGATACACGGGAGTGTGAAAGTGGTAGAAATGAGAGGAGGGCAGAGGAAGCTGCGGAGAGGGCTCGGGATATTAAAGCACATTTAAAGTGCTACAGCAACAGAAGGATGAGGAAGGAGATCATACCCAATGCCAGAAAGACATGATTTAATTAAAAGAACAATTGGGAAAAACTCAGGGTACGGTGTGTTTAATAAGTCCACTATTAAAATGTAACGAGGAAGGTGAGGACGACGAGGTAGTAACGGGATTAGGAAAAGACTCGTGAGATGGCCCGCAGCTCGCGGATTGTCCACAGTTACCGGAGGCTCCGGGGCCTCCGGTCACAGCACCCTCTATGGATCTCCTACGCCAACAGAGGTTTAAGATGGTCAGCAGCAGGGGGCCCTAAAGAGTGGCTACCTAAGTCCCAACACCAACAGTCAGCTAAAGGAAATGATATCGGATATTAAAAAACTTACCCATTGGGGGAGAGCCGCAGGCTACGTTTGGTGGTGACATCACAGCAGGCGCACCTCAACGGGTGCGACGATGCAGAACACAGGAAGCTGATACATAGAAACATAGAAGATAGGAGCAGAACTAGGCCATTCGGCCCCTCGAGCCTGCTCCGCCATTCAATGAGATCATGGCTGATCATCCAAATTCAGTACCCTGTCCCTGCCTTCTCCCCATATCCCTTGATCCCTTTAGCCTTAAGTAATATATCCAAATCCTTCTTGAATATATTTAATGAATTGGCCTCCACTGCCTTCTGTGGTAGAGAATTCCACAGGTTCACCATTCTCTGGGTGAAGAAATTCCTCCTCATCTCTGTCCTAAGTGGCTTACCCCTTATCCTTAGACTGTGACCCCGGGTTCTGGACTCCCTGGCCATCGGGAACATCCTTCCTGCATCTAGTGTGTCCAGTCCTATTAGAATTTTATAAGTTTCAATGAGATCCCCTCTCATTCTTCTAAACTCCAGCGAGTATAAGCCCAATCGACCCAATCTCTCCTCATACGTCATTCCTGCCATCCCAGGAATCAGTCTGGTGAATCTTCGCTGCACTCCCTCCATGGCAAGAACATTCTTCCTCAGATAAGGTGATGAAAATTGCACACAATACTCAAGGTGTGGCCTCACCAAGGCCCTGTACAACTGCAGCAAGACATCCTTGTTCTTGTACTCGAACCCGTTCGCTACGAAGGCCAACATACCATTTGCCTTCTTAATCGCCTGCTGCACCTGCATGCTTACCTTCAGTGACTGGTGCACAAGGACACCCAGGTCTCGCTGCACTTCCCCTTCTCCATATCTATTGCCGTTCAGATAATAATCTGCCTTCCTGTTTTTGCCACCAAAGTGGATAACCTCGCATTTATCCACATTATACTGCATCTGCCATGCATCTGCCCATTCACCCAACCTGTCCAAATCATACTGGAGTTTCTCGGCATCCTCCTCACAGCACACACGCCCACCCAGCTTTGTGCTGTCTGCAAACTTGGAGATATTACATCTAGTTCCCTCGTCTAGATCATTAATATATATTGTAAATAGCTGTGGTCATAGAGTCATAGAGTCATAGAGTCATAGGCCTAGAAATTGGGTTTTGGCGCAGCCAGGGCTTTAGCGCCGGAAGTTAGTGCCGGCGCTAATCCCCCTGCGCGCGCCAAAAATTCAGTAGCGCCGCGCCCAAACGGCTGCCGGCGCTACTGGAGGGTTTCAGCGCCTCCCAATGGGCGCTACCTGCCCCATTGCGGCGCTGTTCCGGCGCTGCGGCGCCCGATGCGGTGCGGCAGGCTGGGGAAGTGCAGGCCTCCTCCTTCCGTTAAGGAGGAGCTGCCTGCACCCGGCCGCGGCCCGCGCAAATCTCTGCAAAAATGAGCCCGGCACCTCGGACAAGTGCCGGGCTTGCATCTGTTCACCGGGTGGGGGGGGAGAAGTCCGGGGAGGGAGCTGCGGGCAGGCGGCCGGCGGGAAAGCGGCCGGCCGCCGCGCCTCCTTAAAGCGCCGGCGCAGACTCCGGCAGCACTCGTTTGCCGGAGTCTTAGTTGCGGCTGCCACTGGCGAGGCGGCCGCAACTGAATTTTGGCTTGGGGCCGGGTTACCACGGCAACCGGGATGCTGCGCACACCGATGACGTCATCGGTGCCGGCGCAGCGCTACCGGTCTACCGCGGCGGAAGGGCCCCAGGCAATTTAGGAAACGGCGCCAATTGCAGCGCTAGGCCCTCTAGCGCCGCAAAATCGGCGCTAAGGGCACTGAATTTCTAGGCCATAGAGTTTTACAGCACAGAAAGAGGCCCTTCGGCCCATCGTGTCTGCGCCGCCCATCCATCCCTGTCCAGTCTAATCCCATTTTCCAGCATTTGGTCCATAGCCTTGTATGCAATGGCATTTCAAGTGCACATCCAAATGCTTCTTGAATGTTGTGAAGGTTCCTGCCTCCACCACCCTTTCAGGCATTGAGTTCCACATTCCAACCACCCTCTGGGTGAAAAAGTTCCTCCTCAAATCCCCTCTAAATCTCCTGCCCCTTACCCTGAATCTATGCCCCCTTGTTATTGACCCCCCCACTAAGGGGAAAAGTTCCTCTTTATCTACCCTATCTATGCCCCTCATTATTTTGTACACCTCAATCAGGTCCCCCCTCAGCCTTCTCTGCTCCAAGGAAAACAACTCCAGCCTGTCCAGCCTCTCTTCATAGCTGAGGCGCTCCATCCCAGGTAACATCCTGGTGAATCTTCTCTGACCGATCCCTGCGGTACCCCACTAGTCACTGCCTGCCACTCGGAAAAAGAGCCGTTTATTCCAACTCTTTGCTCCCTGTCAGCCAGCCAGTTCTTTATCCAAGTCAGTACCTTGCCCCCAATCCCATATGCCTTAACTTTACACGCTAATCTCTTATGCGGGACCTTATCAAAAGCCTTCTGAAAGCCCAAATACACCACATCCACTGGTTCTCCCTTATATATTCTACCAGTTACATCCTCAAAAAATTCCAGTAGATTAGTCAAGCACGATTTACCTTTTGTAAATCCATGTTGACTTTGTCCGATCCTGTCACTGTTTTCCAAGTGCTCTGCTATTACAACTTTTATAATGGACTCTAGCATTTTCCCCACTACCGATGTCAGGCTTACCGGTCTATAATTCCCTGTTTTCTCTCTACCACCTTTTTTGAATAGTGGGGTAACATTAGCTACCCTCCAATCCATGGGAACTGTTCCAGAGTCTATCGAATTTTGGAAGATGACTGGCAATGCATCTACTATTTCTAGGGCCACTTCCCTAAGTACCCTAGGATGTAGATTATCAGGCCCTGGGGATTTATCGGCCTTCAATCCCGTCAATTCCCCTACTGTTCACACTAACCCCAAAAGTCTATGGTAGCCTCCCTTCCGCCACCAAACTAGGAAACGGCACCTGACACGGTGTGAGCGGCCAAGTCTTGCAGGCGTTGGGTTGTAACAGTGGGAGCCCGTTTATGCAAGTGGAGAAAATTAAACAGAAACCCGGAGAACCGCTGGAGGCCTTTGCAGACAGGTTGTGGCCCACGTAAGAAAGGGCGGGTGGACAACTATTGCGGTGAGCCGAATTACAGCGAGGCCCCTTGAATCAAAGTGATTGTCAATAGTTTACCCCGTGTCCGAGCTAATGGCAGAATCTTGGTTCGATCCGGAGAACGAGTGCAACGCGGAAGCTATGGTCCTGTGAAAGTTAACCCTAGCCTGTGAGGCGGGGGAGGTACAGCCGTCTGAAGGGGATGGGTCAGCAATGCCTAAACAAAAAGGGAAGGTGTGTGAGACTAGGGGCTACTCCTCTCAAACAGGTGGGCAGAATAAGCAGAAATGGCAGCAAGAAGGAGGTACATTTAGGCCAGGATCAGAGAGGGCCTGTTACAGCTGTGGAGGAAGTGGGCATTTTGCTAGACAATGCAAGAAACCTAAAAAAGAACTCCTCAGGCTTTGGTCCCAAACCAATAGTGGCCCCGCAGGAGAATCAGGAAAGTGAGACAGGGCAGAAGGTCATGCAGATCTTGGTCAAAGTTTTGCAACAAGCTGCCAATAAAGGATTGGTAAAGGTAGTCACCGGCGAAAGTCAGGATAACTTGTCCCAGTGGCAGTGCAGGGGCTGGGCCCAGCCCGAGTATCTGTGTCCACTCAGGTACGATGAGTGGGGCAAACCATGTGCAGATATTGTAGTGGAGGGTAGAAAGGGAGACCACCGACTGGATACCGGAGCCTCGAGCACTGTAATCCACTCGGAAAATCCCACCACCTCCCCTCTGTCAAATGGCACTTTGACGGGTTTCACGGGAACTGAACAGGCTGGGGCGGTATTGAGACCCTTAATTTTTAAAATAGGCCCCTTACAGGCTAAGTGGACATGTATTTTAATGAGCTTTAGGTGTCCTTGGGTCGGACTGGATGTTGGCACATAATGTCATAGTGGACATGAATAATGATTGTATGTGAGAAGCAGCGGATACGGATAGGTCTGAAAAGATGATGGTGGTCCAGAAAGGCAGGAAGGGAGGTGAATATGCATGTATGATGCAGCCTCGAGATCCCTATGACCTGGACCAGCTAGTAAAGGGTATGCCCGAGAGGTATCAACCGCTAGTGCAGACGAACAAGAAAGCGTTTGAACATAACATAAGAACATAAGAAGTAGGAGCAGGAGTAGACCATACGGCCCCTTGGGCCTGCTCCGCCATTCAATAGGATCATGGCTGATCCGAACCTAGACTCACGTCCACTTCCCTGCCCTCGCCCCGTAACCCCTAATTCCCTTATCTGCTAGGAAACTGTCTATCTCCGTTTTAAATCTATTTAATGTTGCAGCTTCCACAGCTCTCTGGGGTAGCAAATTCCATAGATTTACTACCCTCTGAGTTTTGAAAGGGCAGCCCCTTATTCTAAGATTATGCTCCCTAGTTCTAGTCTCACCCATCAGTGGAAACATCCTCACCGCATCCACCCGATCAATCCCCCTCACAATCTTATATGTTTCGATAAGATCGCCTCTCATTCTTCTGAACTCCAATGAGTAGAGGCCCAACCTACTCAACCTTTCCTCATATGTCAACCCCCTCATCTCCGGAATCAACCGAGTGAACCTTCTCTGAACCGCCTCGAGAGCAAGTATATATTTTCTTAAATATGGAAACCAAAACTGCACGCAGTATTCCAGGTGTGGCCTCACCAATACCCTGTATAACTGCAGCAAGACTTCCCTGTTTTTATACTCCATCCCCCTTGCAATAAAAGCCAAGATTCCATTGGCCTTCCTGATCACCTGCTGCACCTGCATACTAACTTTTTGTGTTTCATGCACCAGGACCCCCAGATCCCTTTGTACTGTAGCACTTTGCAGTTTCTCTCCATTTAGATAATAACTTGCTCTTTGATTTTTTCTGCCAAAGTGCATAACCTCACACTTTCCAATATTATATTCCATCTGCCAAATCTCTGCCCACTCACTTAGCCTGTCTATGTCCTTTTGCAGGTTTTTTATGTCCTCCTCACTCACTGCTTTCCCTCCCATCTTTGTATTGTCGGCAAACTTGGATATGTTGCACTCGGTCCCTTCCTCCAAATCATTAATATAGATTGTAAAGAGTTGGGTGTCCCAGCACTGACCCCTGCGGAACACCACTAGTTACTGATTGCCAGCCCGAGAACAAACCATTTATCCCAACTCTTTGTTTTCTGTTTGATAGCCAATCTTCCACCCATGCCAGTATATTACCCCTAATCCCGTGATTTTTTATCTTGATCAGTAATCTTTTGTGTGGCACCTTGTCAAATGCCTTTTGGAAGTCCAAATACACTACATCTACTGGTTTCCCTTTATCCACCCTTTATGTTACGCCCTCAAAGAATTCGAGCAAATTTGTCAAACATGACTTCCCCTTCATAAAACCATGCTGCCTCTGTCCTATTAAATTATGTTTATCCAAATGCTCTGTTACTGTTTCCTTAATAATGGACTCCAACATTTTACCAACCACAGATGTTAGGCTAACTGGTCTATAGTTTCCAGCTTTTTGTCTACTTCCCTTCTTAAATAATGGTGTTACATTAGCAGTTTTCCAATCTGCTGGGACCTTTCCTGAGTCCAGGTCGAGAGCTGGAGTGACAGTTTGAAGGACGAGAGCTGGAGAGACAGTTTGAAGGTCGAGAGCTGGAGAGACAGTTTGAAGGTCGAGAGCTGGAGCAGTCAGTTTGAAGGTCGAGAGCTGGACAGACAGTTTGAAGGTCGAGAGCTGGAGCGGTCAGTTTGAAGGTCGAGAGCTGGACAGACAGTTTGAAGGTCGAGAGCTGGAGAGAGGACAGTTTGAAGGTCGAGAGCGGGAGAGACAGTTTGAAGGTCGAGAGCTGGAGAGAGGACAGTTTGAAGGTCGAGAGCTGGAGAGGCAGTTTGAAGGAGCAGAGCTGGAGAGACAGTTTGAAGGTCGAGAGCTGGAGTGACAGTTTGAAGGTTGAGAGCTGGAGAGACAGTTTAAAGGATGAGAGCTGGAGTGACCGGTTGAAGGTCGAGAGCTGGAGAGACAGTTTGAAGGAGCAGAGCTGGAGAGACAGTTTGAAGGTCGAGAGCTGGAGAGACAGTTTGAAGGTTGAGAGCTGGAGAGACAGTTTGAAGGTCGAGAGCTGGAGAGACAGTTTGAAGGTTGAGAGCTGGAGAGACAGTTTGAAGGTCGAGAGCTGGAGTGACAGTTTGAAGATCGAGAGCTGGAGAGACAGTTTGAAGATCGAGAGCTGGAGTGACAGTTTAAAGGATGAGAGCTGGAGTGACCGTTTGAAGGTCGAGAGCTGGAGTGACAGTTTGAAGGTCGAGAGCTGGAGAGACAGTTTGAAGGTCGAGAGCTGGAGAGACAGTTTGAAGGTCGAGAGCTGGAGAGACAGTTTGAAGGTTGAGAGCTGGAGAGACAGTTTGAAGGTCGAGAGCTGGAGTGACAGTTTGAAGGATGAGAGCTGGAGAGACAGTTTGAGGGTCGAGAGCTGGAGTGACAGTTTGAAGGTCGAGAGCTGGAGTGACAGTTTGAAGGTCAAGAGCTGGAGAGACAGTTTGAAGGTCGAGAGCTGGAGAGACAGTTTGAAGGATGAGAGCTGGAGTGACAGTTTGAGGGCCGAGAGCTGGAGAGACAGTTTGAAGGTCGAGAGCTGGAGAGACAGTTTGAAGGATGAGAGCTGGAGTGACAGTTTGAAGGTTGAGAGCTGGAGTGACAGTTTGAAGGTCGAGAGCTGGAGTGACAGTTTGAAGGTCGAGAGCTGGAGAGACAGTTTGAAGGAGCGAGAGCTGGAGAGACAGTTTGAAGGTCGAGAGCTGGAGAGACAGTTTGAAGGTCGAGGGCTGGAGAGACAGTTTGAAGGACGAGAGCTGGAGAGACAGTTTGAAGGTCGAGAGCTGGAGAGACAGTTTGAAGGTCGAGAGCTGGAGAGTCAGTTTGAAGGTCGAGAGCTGGAGAGACAGTTTGAAGGTCGAGAGCTGGAGAGACAGTTTGAAGGTCGAGAGCTGGAGAGACAGTTTGAAGGTCGAGGGCTGGAGAGACAGTTTGAAGGACGAGAGCTGGAGAGACAGTTTGAAGGTCGAGAGCTGGAGAGACAGTTTGAAGGTCGAGAGCTGGAGAGACAGTTTGAAGGTCGAGAGCTGGAGAGACAGTTTGAAGGAGCGAGAGCTGAAGAGACAGTTTGAAGGTCGAGAGCTGGAGAGACAGTTTGAAGGAGCGAGAGCTGAAGAGACAGTTTGAAGGTCGAGAGCTGGAGAGACAGTTTGAAGGAGCGAGAGCTGAAGAGACAGTTTGAAGGATGAGAGCTGGAGCGGAACCCGGTTACCAGGACGCCAAGTTCAACAGCCAGGGGTAATGTGCAGGCCAGGTGTGTGGAAGAAACCGAGAGGAAACATCGAGAAAAACTGAGAGGAAACATCGAGAAAGACAGAGGAAACATCGAGAGAGAGAGAGGGGAAACATCGAGAGAGACCAAGATTGAAACATCGAGAAAGACTGAGGGGGCACTTTATTTATTTAATTTTATTAATTTATTAATTAATTATTAATTAATTAATTCATTTTATTTAATTATAAGTTGTGAGTTCCTCACGATGCTCTCCCAGTGCGGCCACCCTGTAACCAGAGATTATTCTAGAAGCCTGGGTAGAAATATCAATGTAATTACTGTAGAAATTACTTTTTTTACATTATTGCTTGTTCATTTTATGTGCTGTCTTTTTTATGTCTTTTATTTATTCTATGTCTGCTTTATTTATATTTAAAGTATGTATGCGTGTATATGTCAGTATGTGTTTTTTTGTGATGGCGCCGATGAAGATGGCTGCCGTCCTTGCGAGCTCCGTGCGTACCAGGCAGCTCAGTGTTTTTGCTGCTTGGTGCTCTCAGCTCGTCAAGAAAAAAGCATTTCACTGACTAGGTTACACTTCTTGTATTTATTTATGTGACCAATAAAAAAAAATTGAAATTGGGAGTTATGGAAAATAATCACCAATGCATCCACAATCCCTACCGCTACTTCTCTCAAGACCCTAGGATGTAGGCCATCAGGTCCGGGGGATTTATCCGCCTTAAGTCCCATTATTTTACCGAGTACCACCTTCTTAGTGATTTTAATCATGTTTAGCTCCTCCCGCCCCCCATTGCCCCCTGTTTGTCCAGTGTTGGGATATTTTTAGTGCCCTCTACTGTAAAGACTGATACAAAATATTTGTTCAGCGTCTTTGCCATCTCCATGTTCCCCACCACTAGTTTCCCAGTCTCATCCTCCAAGGTGTGGAAATTGACATTATACTTAGCATGCTGGGTAGAATAAAATGGCCAAGTAAAAGAACAAGCTTGCTTAGGTTGTAGCTAAAGCAAGTAAAAGTAAATGTGTCACAACGTGTCTAGGACCAAGAGATCTTTCATAATACCCACCCACGTTAAGGATGTGATAACAGCTATAATTGACTCACTCGCACAAGGGAGGCATAAGGCTATAGAATAGATAAACTATTAATGATTGTCGCTAGACAAAGAAGCAAAACTATTGAGTAAGCTAATCATCTTGGTAACAAGATGATCAGACATGAGTAAGTAAATCATCTTGGTAACAAGATTCAGACAGAACCTCCTGACAGAATATATGATTAACTAACCTTGTCTGGAGATATTTCTGTCCTGCTGACCTTTTGATTGTCCTTGTGCAAACTCTTAATTTGCTAAAATGATACAATACCATTATACGTGATTTATGGAATGCTTGCTTGTTTGAGTGTATAAATATGCTGCATTCACTGATGTCCTTTAGAGATGTTGGCCTAGCCTTTGTCCAGGCAGCTCTCTCATAGATACATAGATACATAGAAGATAGGAGCAGGAGTAGGCCATTCGGCCCTTCGTGCCTGCTCCGCCATTTAATGAGATCATGGCTGATCCTTTAATTCAGTATCCCGTCCCCGCCTTCTCTCCGTAACCCTTAACCCCTTTTGCCCGTAGAAATATATCTAATTCCCTCTTAAATATATTTAATGAGCTGGCGTACACTGCCCTCTGTGGCAATGAGTTCCACAGGTTCACCACTCTCTGAGTGAAGAAATTCCCCCTCATCTCTGTCCTAAATGGTTTAGCCCTTATCCTTAAATTATGTCCTCTAGTTCTGTTCTCACCCGCCAAGGGAAACATTCCTTCTGCATCCAGTCTGTCTAGACCTGTCAGAATTTTATACACTTCTATGAGGTCCCCTCTCAATCTTCTAAACTCCAGTGTGTACATCCCTAAACTACATAGTCTCTCCTCATAGGTCATTCCCGCCATTCCTGGTATCAGCCTGGTGAATCGCCGCTGCACCCCCTCCATGGCAAGAACATCCTTCCTCAGATGAGGCGACCAAAACTGTACACAGTACTCGAGGTGTGGTCTCACCAGTGCCCTGTACAGCTGCAGCAAGGTATCCCTGTTCCTGTATTCTAACCCTTTTGCTATGAAGGCCAGCATACCGTTTGCCTTCTTGACCGCCTGTTGCACCTGCATGCTCGCCTTCAGTGACTGGTGTACAAGAACACCCAGGTCTCTCTGTACTTCCCCCTCTCCCAATCTATTGCCATTTAAATAATAATTTGCCCTCCCGTTCCTGCACCCAAGGTGGATAACTTCGCACTTGTCCACATTATAGTGCATCTGCCATTTATCCGCCCAATCGCCCAGTCTGTCCAAATCGCTCTGGAGCTTCCTGGTCTCTTCCTCTGAGCCCACCCCACCTCCTAGTTTAGTGTCGTCTGCAAATTTGGAAATGCTGCATCCGACTCCCTGATCCAGGTCATTAATGTAAATTGTGAACAGCTGGGGGCCCAGGACAGATCCCTGTGGTACCCCACTTGTTACTGCCTGCCATTCAGAAAATGAGCCGTTTATTCCAACTCTCTGTTTTCTATCTGACAGCCAGTTCCCTATCCACGCCAAAACTTTCCCCTTTATCCCATGAGCCTCAATTTTCCATGCTAATCTTTTATGTGGGACCTTATCGAAGGCCTTTTGGAAGTCCAGGTACACCACATCTACTGGCTCTCCCCCATCTATTCTACCAGTTACTCCCTCAAAAAATTCCAATAGATTAGTCAAGCACGATTTACCCTTTGTAAATCCATGTTGACTCTGTCCTATCCTGTCCCCATTTGCTAAGTGCTCCGCTATTTCATCCTTAATGATGGACTCCAGCATTTTGCCCACAACTGATGTAAGGCTTACAGGTCTGTAATTACCTGCTTTTTCCCTACCCCCCTTTTTGAATAGTGGGGTAACGTTAGCTACCCTCCAATCCATCGGCACTGTTCCCGAGTCCAATGAATTCTGAAAAATCATCCTTAGTGCATCCGCTATCTCTAGGGCCACCTCCTTCAGTACCCTAGGATGCATGTTATCAGGCCCTGGGGATTTGTCCACCTTCAATCCCTTTAGCTTCCTTAACACCATATCCTTAGAGATATTGATTTGCGTCAGTTCCTCCTTTGCCAATGTCCCTATTTTTCCCGATATCCCAGGGAGGTTTTTTGTGTCTTCCTTCGTAAAGACTGACCCAAAGTATGCATTTAGTTGATCTGCCATTTCCTTATTTCCCATTATATATTCCCCCGTATCTGACTGCAATGGACCAACTTTGGTTTTCACCAGTCTTTTCCTTTTGATATATTTATAAAAGCTTTTGGAGTCCTTGTGCAAGTAAAAATTAAACTAACAATCTGACGGCACTGCTTGTGTTTTAGAGTCTTACTCGGAGTCGAGATTTCGACAGTAAAACTTGGAGGTTCCACCGAGATTGCTTACTACCTACCGGTGAGTAAACGGGCAAAAACACGATGACTCTCTAAGAACGGACCCTAACTGGCCAGTTATCAGTGGCGCTTAGTCACCAAAGGGGTTCCTCCTTGGACAAGTACAGTAGTGTAGTCTGTTTGTCTCGGCGGGAGTACTGCGATCTGTTAAGACTCATTTCAGGGTTCAGTTGGAAATTTTTGTTATCACTTCCTCTTTCAGCTTGACAGAAAAGGGAGACAGATTTCGAAAACCTGAACCCTGAAAACAGGCCGGGCAGATTGTTGAAAGGAAGGTAAGAAGAGACGTCTGTAGAGGTCCCTGTTTCTTGAAGGAAGGAAACGATTACCCTTGAAAGAAAGGGAGAGATATCCTTGAAATAGAGGAAAAGTAAAAAAAAAGGGACGCTCGTCCTTGAAAGATAGGACTTATCCTTGAAAGACAGGATTTTAAAGTAATAAGTGTTACTGTTAAGGACTCAGTCTGTAGGGGCGTATAACGCAGACCGAGAATTTGCTATTTGTTTAGTTAGAGTATAAGAATTTTGATCTGTATACCCCTCTGGGTTTTTGCAATTTTTGTCATCTCTGTAATTTTTTTTAGCTTTGTATTATTGTGCTACTATTGTCTGTGAGCTCTTGGAAAAACATAACAGGGGATTCAACAGGGGAGGTTGGGTCTTAGAAACACTTAAATTGGTAAAGAGTAAAAAGTGATCAGGGGATCGCAACCAATAAAAATGGGAGCCAGAGCAAGTAAAACACCAGAAAAAGGCACACCTGCCTGTTACATGCTCCAGAATTGTGGTCAGACATCAATAGATAACTTACCCAAATGGGTAAAATGGACCAAAAAGGGGAAAAGGCCATTCCCACCGGATGGTACATTTAATCTAGACCGAATAACGTGTCTCGAGGGGTGTCTCTTAGAAAGGGACCCAGGGAGAAGTGGTAGAAAGAAAATCAAAACTGGCAATTACAACAAAATGGGGAACAAGGTAATGAATTTACCCAGGGAAATGGTTTTACCCAAGCGCAGGCTCACACCTGCCCTCAAGCGAGTTTTTCAGTCCACAACCAGTGGGGAGCACAAAATGCTACCCAGAATCAAAGTGGACAAAGTTTAAATTTACCCTATTCAGCATGACGCCTGGGACCTGACCCGCAGATTGCCCAAAAGCAATTACCCCTAGTACGATTGCCTGCAGTTTCAACCAACATGACAAAAGAGCCCACCTTAATAATAAATATGGAGGGAAAAGAAATTCCTTTTCTGGTAGATACGGGAGCCACCAATTCAGTGTTGACAAAACAATATGCAGAAGGAATTCCGTGTACAGCCAGTAGTGCCAGTTGCGTAGGATTGTCAGGAGTTACTCAGACCATGACTTGGTCAGAACCCCTCAATGTGCAAGTAGATAATTACAGGAATCAACATACCTTTTTACTGTCTCAAGAAGTACCAGTGAATTTATTAGGAAGAGACTTATTATGCAAAATGAAGGCAACGATTGTTTGCTCTGAAAAAGGACTTGAAGTCCATGTTCCCGTAGACAGATGTGGTATGCACCCACTACAGATCAAATTGTCCCCGGTCCTATACGCATGGCAGATTTGTGAAGATGGTCTTAACAAAACATTGTCAACTATTATAGGCTCCCTCCAATTTGTCCTTAGATCGGTGTCCGAATACCAGAAAGAATTGCATTTGGGCCATTGGCATACAGAGCCCCACTGCACAGCCTTTTATGATGAGACAGGAATGGACAAAGACCACAAAAGATATTATAAGCCCATTCTGCAACACAGCAATTTGCTGAAAATTTGGAAAATTTTAATTGGTCCCGAAGGCATAGCCTTCTTTTACCCATGGAAGCATGGGACCTGTTTAAAGTAAAAGACAGTAAACCACATTGCACCCTAGCGGTGGCACAAGGACATGCACCAAGGGACTTGGGACCAATGGTTAAAAGAATGGGAGGACTAGGAATAGAAAAAGAGTGGCAAGTGCCTCAGGGTACCTTGGTCCAGTATGAAGAAAAGCAGGGATACGGGGTGGAATTGCAGACAAGCCTGCTGTTCGAAGGCAAATTTGAGGCAAGGGTGTTGGACATCCATAACTTCCCGCTCCTACCAGAAGTAGAGAAACTTCTGAGTCAAATCCCCAAGCAAGTATGGTCTAGCCACCCCAATGCGGTCGGAAAGATGTTAACTGCACAACCCGACAAGGTTACCCTCAATACTGCAGTCCCACTCCCAAGAAAGGCACAATATCCTCTCTCCCAAGCAGCAGAACAAGGCATTGAACCAGTAAGCAAGTCCTTACTTGACCAGGGCATTATAATACCAACAAGAAGTCGGTCTGCCGGGATGCCTGCCCGCACTCGCCGCTGCTTACTATGCTGTACAACAAACACAAACTGTGACTCTAAATCATCACACAGTACTACATGTCCCACACTCTGTCGAGGTGCTGTTAACCAAATACGCCACTCAACACCTACCATCAGCACGTACCATTAAGTACGAGGTAGAATTACTGTCTAATTCAAACTTGACCATAAAGCGATGTGCAACCCTAAATCCAGCTACGCTCCTCCCGACCATTGAGGATGGCACACCCCACTGCTGTAAGACGGTAACCCAGCTGGTCACCAAACCTCGAGTGGACGTAAGTGAAACACAGCTAGAAAATCCAGATTTAATATATTTTGTCGACGGCTCAGCCCTCCGAGATGACAAAGGTACTTCCTGCACTGGCTACGCCATCACGACGGACAATTCAACTGTAAAGGCAATGTCGTTACCAAACTCCTTTTCAGCACAACAAGCAGAACTATTCGCGCTCACAAGAGCATGTATCTTGGCCACAGGCAAAACTGTTAATATTTATACAGATTCAAGCCTTTGGAGTTGCCCATGATTATGGACAGATCTGGAAATTTAGGGGTTACTTGACCTCCGCAGGCTCAACGATCAAGAATGCAGAGCAAGTTGACAATCTTTTACATGCTGTCCAGTGTCCACATAAAATTGCTATTATTAAATGTCAAGCACACACAGGCAATCAGGACCAAATTGCATTGGGCAATGACAGGACTGACAGGGCTGCAAAAGGTGCTGCTTTGTCAGATACAGGTTCCCAGGTGTCAGCCTATGTTCTTAAACACACAAAACCCGTTGATTTGCTGCCCACATTGGATGATGTATTGGCCTTTCAGTCACAGGCCAGTACTGAGGAGGTGTTAGCCTGGGCACAAGATCAATGTGATAAAACACCTGAGTGAGCATGGGTTCACCATGACGGCCGCGTGGTGGCACCCAGATCTCTGCTCCCATGGATTGCGCGCTGTGTTCATACTTTCGCACATGCGGGCAAAGGGGGGATGGCAGACTATATCGCACAGACATGGTACGCACCGGGTATTTCAACAATTGCAAAACAAATTAGTGAAAAGTGTACTACCTGTCAGACAATGAATCTGGGAAAAACGGAGAAGGTACAGTCTGCCTCCCACCCAAATCCAACAGGACCTTTTGTGAATTTGCAAATGGATTTTATTGAATTACCCGCATGTATGGGTTTTAAGTATGTATTGTTATTATAGATGTGTTTTCTAAATGGGTTGAAGCTTTCCATGTAAAAAGAATGACACTGTTACCGTCGCTAAACATTTGTTAAAGGAAATTGTACCACGATTCGGTATACCTGCACAACTCTCGAGTGACAATGGGTCACATTTTACTGGGACAATTATGCAAGAGATGTGTAAGGCTTTGCATATCAATCAGCATTTTCAATGCAGCTATCATCCACAGTCAGCTGGGCTGGTGGAGCGATATAATGGAATGTTGAAAAATAAGTTAGCTAAGCTATGTGATGAGACTGGACTCAAATGGGTCGAACTGTTACCCCTAGCATTGATGGTAATGTGGTCAGCAACAAACAGAACAACAGGATTATCACCACATGAAATCATCATGGGACGTCCCCAACGATTGCCTTTTTCCGCACCGTTTACTGCTAAACAAATGGACATTCACAAAATGGAAGAAAATATGCTAAACTATTGCATTGCTCTAACAAAATGTATTTCTAGTTTCCATTCGCAGGTAAAAGAAGCCCAAGTTGACCCTGCCGAAGGAAGATGCCATAGCTTGGAGCCTGGCGAGTTCGTCTATGTAAATGTGTTCAAGAGAAAGAGTAGTCTTCACCCAAGATTTGAGGGTCCGTCCCAGATCCTGTTAACCACCAACACTGCTGTAAAGGTGAAAAAGAGACCAACATGGATCCATGCCTCGCACTGCAAAAGAGCCCCAGAACCCGAGGAAGAGGAATCGCCAACCCCATCAGTAAATGGAAATGGACATTAGGACTATGTTTCCTTGTGACACTTATAATACCTGTAATGCCCGAATTGCATGTAAACACCTTTTTGTATATGTCTTACACTTATGCTAGGGGAACTAATGCCTCCAGTTGTTGGGTATGCACACAGGTGCCCATCTGTACGAAGGGAGGAATTCCATTAAGACCTATCCCCTTTAATTCCAATAAAATGGCATATTGGCTGTTGCAACAAAATTCAGAAAAGGCAGAAGCCATGGAGTTAGAAAGGCTCCAAAGAATCCAGATCTGATTAGATTATTGTCCTAGTTAGGACGAAAGGGGGGAATGTGGAAATTGACATTATACTTAGCATGCTGGGTAGAATAAAATGGCCAAGTAAAAGAACAAACTTGCTTAGGTTGTAGCTAAAGCAAGAAAAAGTAAATGTGTCACAACGTGTCCAGGACCAAGAGATCTTTCATAATACCCACCCACATTGAGGATGTGATAACAGCTATAATTGACTCACTAGCACAAGGGAGGCATAAGGCTATAGAATAGATAAACTATTAATGATTGTCGCTAGACAAAGAAGCAAAACTATTGAGTAAGCTAATCATCTTGGTAACAAGATGATCAGACATGAGTAAGTAAATCATCTTGGTAACAAGATTCAGACAGAACCTCCTGACAGAATATATGATTAACTAACCTTGTCTGGAGATATTTCTGTCCTGCTGACCTTTTGATTGTCCTTGTGCAAACTCTTAATTTGCTAAAATGATACAATACCATTGCACGTGATTTATGGAATGCTTGCTTGTTTGAGTGTATAAATATGTTGCATTCGCTGATGTCCTTTAGAGATGTTGGCCTAGCCTTTGTCCAGGCAGCTCTCTCCTTGTGCAAGTAAAAATTAAACTAACAATCTGACGGTACTGCTTGTGTTTTAGAGTCTTACTCGGAGTCGAAATTTCGACAAAGGGACCAACGTTCACCTTAGCCACACTTTTTTCTTTTTATATAGCTGTAGAAACTCTTGCTATCTGTTTTTATATTTTTTGCTGGTTTACTGTCATAATCTATCTTCCCTTTCTTAATTAATCTTTTAGTTATTCTTTGCTGGCTTTTAAATGCTTTCCAATCTTCTATCCGCCCACTCGATTTGGCTACTTTATATGCCCTTGTTTTCAGTCGGATACTATCCTTTATTACTTTACTAAGCCACGGATGGCTGTCTTTTCTTTTATTCCCCTTTTTCCTCAGTGGAATGTATTTTTCTTGAAAGATGTGAAATATCTCCTTGAATGTAGACCACTGCTCTTGTACCGTCTTACACTTTAATCTGTTTTCCCCGTCCACTTTAGTCAATTCTACTCTCATACCTTCATAGTCTCCTTTATTTAAGCTCAGTATGCTGGTTTGAGATCCAACTCTCTCACCCACAAACTGAATTTGGAATTCAACCATATTATGGTCACTCATTCCAAGGGGATCCTTTAATAGGACATTTTTTATTAATCCTGTCTCATTACACAGGACCAGATCTAAGATTGCCTGCCCCCTGGTTGGTTCAGTTACATACTGCTCAAGGAACCAGTCCCTAATACACTCTATGAACTCTTCCTCAAGGCTGCCATGCCCAATTTGATTAGTCCAGTCAATATGAAAGTTAAAATCCCCCATGATTATAGCTGTTCCCTTATTACAAGCCCCAACTATTTCTTGATTTATACTCCGACCAACAGAGTTGCAACTGTTAAGAGGCCCACAGACTACGCCCACTAGTGACTTTTTCCCCTTATTATTCCTTATCTCCACCCAAACTGTTTCACTATCCTGATCCTTTGACCCAATATCATTTCTGACTATTGCAGTGATTCCATCCTTGATTAACATAGCAACCCCACCTCCCTTTCCTTCCTGTCTGTCCTTCCTAATTGTCAAATACCCTTGTGTGTTTAGTTCCCAGTCATGATCGTCTTGCAGCCATGTTTCCGTAATGGCCACCAGATCATAACCATGTGTAGTTATTTGTACCGTCAACTCGTCTATTTTGTTACGAATGCTGCGTGCATTCAGATAAAGAACTTTCAAATATGTTTTCTGACAATTTATTCCTGTTTTTACCCCTTTTACTACTTTACCTTTATCATCATACATTCTGTCCCTTCCTGACATGCTCTGGTTTTTAATTCCCCCACTGCTACCTTGCTCTATTGTCTTCTCCGCTGTCAATTTTATTTTTCGCTGTCTTAAAACCTCCCCCCCACTAATTAGTTTAAAGCTCTCTCTACAGCCCTAGTTATTCGATTCACCAGGATTCTAGTCCCAGCACTGGCCAAGTGAAGTCCGTCCCAACGGAACAGCTCTCTCCTGTCCCAGTACTGATGCCAGTGTCCCAAGAAGCAAAACCAATTCTCCCACACCAGTCTTTGAGCCACACATTTAAATCTCTAATTTTATTTACCCTAGCCAAATTTGCACGTGGCTCAGGTAGTAATCCAGAAATTATTACCCTTGTGCTTCTGCTTTTTAATTTGGCCCCTAGCTGCTCAAACTCCCTCAGCAGAACCTCTTTCCTTGTCCTAGCTATGTCGTTGGTACCAACATGGACCACGACAACTGGATCCTCCCCCTCCCACTCCAAGTTTCTCTCCAGCCCAGAGGAGATGTCCTTAACCCTGGCACCGGGCAGGCAACACAGCCTTCGGGACTCTCACTCTCGGCTGCAAAGAACCCTATCTATCCCCCTAACGATACTATCCCCTACCACTACAACATTTCTTTTAACTCCCCCCACTTGAATGGCCCCCCGCTCCACGGTGCTGTGACCAGGTTGCTCATCCTCCCCGCAGTCCCCGTTCCCATCCTCACAGGGAGTAAGAGCCTCAAACCTGTTGGACAAGAGCAAGGGCTGCGGCTCCTCCAACACTACCTCCTGGATCCCCTTACCTGCCTCACTTCTAGTCACACCATCCTGTCCCTGACCACGGACTACATCTGAATTAATTAATCTAATTGGTGTGACTACCTCCTGAAACACAGAGTCCAGGTAACACTCCCCCTCCCTGATGTGTCGCAATGTCTGAAGTTTGGTCTCAAGCTCATCAACACGGAGCCGGAGTTTCTCTAGCAGCAAACACTTATCGCAAATGTAATCACCGTGAGCATCAATGGTGTCCACCAGCTCCCACATTTCGCAGTAGTAACACATCACCTGCTCTCCCATTCTATGTAATTCATTAAATTTATTAATATTATTTAAGAAGACCCTCTGCCCCTATTTTAGGTGAAGATCACACCTTTATTTAAAAGAACTTACCAACTTATAAAGGTTTTAAAAAGAAAGACAAAAACAGCCCCTCACTCCCCACTTGCCCGAACTCTCACACTTACCAAACTCTAGATAGGCACTCTTTCGCTGCTCGCACTCCGCGCTGCCCGCGCTCGCACTAGCCTTTTAAACTTTCAGCAGCCAATCAGTGTCCCCTATTCAATTAATTACACTTCCGGTTTTTTACCGATTTTTGCTACCCACAAATACAATTGTGGGAGGGTTAACAGCAGAGAAGTCCAAGTGGATGGGGAGTCCATGTTGAAACCCCAGAAGCAGTACAGCTTCCCTAAAGAGGCTGAGAAGGACCTAGAAAAGGCAGTAGCCTCTCTGGTCTAACAGGGGGTGCTGAGGTCACGAGCCACCCAGGTGAATTCACTGGTTTGCAGACAACACAAAGCTGGGTGGGCGTGTGTGCTGTGAGGAGGATGCCGAGAAGCTCCAGTATGATTTGGACAGGTTGGGTGATTGGGCAGATGCATGGCAGATGCAGCATAATGTGGATAAATGCGAGGTTATCCACTTTGGTGGCAAAAACAGGAAGGCAGATTATTATCTGAACGGCAATAGATTGGGAGAAGGGGAAGTGCAATGAGACCTGGGTGTCTTTGTGCACCAGTCGCTGAAGGTAAGTATGCAGGTGCAACAGGCGGTTAAGAAGGCAAATGGTATGTTGGCCTTCGTAGCGAGAGGGTTCGAGTACAAGAACAAGGATGTCTTGCTGCAGTTGTACAGGGCCTTGAGTATTGTGTGCAGTTTTGGTCGCCCTATTTGAGGAAGGATGTTCTTGCCATGGAGGGAGTGCAGCGAAGATTCACCAGACTGATACCTGGGATGGCAGGAATAACATATGAGGAGAGATTGGGTCAATTGGGCTTATACTCGCTGGAGTTTAGAAGAATGAGAGGGGATCTCATTGAAACTTATAAAATTCTAACAGGTGTAGAGATTTTCGAAATTCAACACCATGAGCGCCCAACAGGCTGAACTGTCCGTGGTGATGTACGTGGTTACCCGCCCCGAAATCTTCCCTACCCCGTACATGATTTGCTCTGACAGCATGATCACTTGCAACTCGTGTACGGAATACCTGGCCATCTGGTCCCGTCGCGGGTATACCTCCGCCGACGGGAGGCCTTTAACAGTAAAGCCCCTGCTGGAGAAAATCCTGGCAACCATGGGGGAGGAAGGCGAGGTCTTCATCCACAAAGTGAAGGCCCATTCCTCCACAGAACCCCGCAGCCAGGGTAACCAGCAAGCCGACATGCTGGCCAAGGAGGGTGCACACACAGGCACTTTCTGGGACCCGTATGGGTCCGGGCCCATGGCGGCAGTTAGAGGCAGGGCTGGGACCCAAGGGAGCTTAGGGGTAGTGTTAGCCCTGGACCTTAAAATGGTCCAAGCCCAGGACCCTGTCCTGAAAGTCGTCATGAGTGCAGTAATGGAGGGCAGGAAGTTAGAAGGCCCTTACGGCACAGCCCCCCTCTCCATAAGGGAAGGAACAGTGGGTAGTGCCCCAGCAACACTGGAGGGAGTTCCTTCAGCTGGCCCATGAGGGGCCAGGAGCGGGACACCCCGGGCCTGAGACCACCTGGCAACGGGTGGAACAGGCGGGATGGTGGCCAGGACTCCGGAAGGACGTCCGCGAGTTCTGTGCTAGCTGTCTCGTGTGTGCTGCAAATAGCCCCGACCCCCACAGAAGGAAGGTACCCATGGGACATGTTAGGAGGGTAGAGGGACCATGGCAGTCGATCCAGATCGACTACATCGGGCCCCTGCCCACCACCCAGGGAGGCTACAAATACTGCCTGGTGAATCTTCGCTGCACTCCCTCCATGGCAAGCACATCCTTCCTCAGATAAGGTGACCAAAACTGCACACAATACTCAAGGTGTGGTCTCACCAAGGCCCTGTACATCTGCAGCAAGACATCCTTGTTCCTGTACTCGAATCCTCTCGCTACGAAGGCCAACATACGATTTGCCTTCTTAACCGCCTGCTGCACCTGCATGCTTACCTTCAGTGACTGGTGCACAAGGACACCTAGGTCTCGTTGCACTTCCCTTCTCCCAATCTATTGTCATTCAGATAATAATCTGCCTTCCTGTTTTTGCTACCAAAGTGGATAACCTCGCATTTATCCACATTATACTGCATCTGCCATGCATCTGCCCAATCACCCAACCTGTCCAAATCATACTGGAGTTTCTCGGCATCCTCCTCACAGCACATACACCCACCCAGCTTTGTGTCGTCTGCAAACTTGGAGATATTACATCTAGTTCCCTTGTCTAGATCATTAATATATATTGTGAATAGCTGGGGTCCTAGGACCGATCCTTGCGGTACCCCACTAGTCACTGCCTGCCACTCGGAAAAGGACCCGTTTATTCCAACTCTTTGCTTCCTGTCTGCCGACCAGTTCTCTATCCAAGTCAGTACCTTGTCCTCAATCCCATGTGCTTTAACTTTACACGCTAATCTCTTATGCGGCACCTTATCGAAAGCCTTCTGAAAGTCCAAATACACCACATCCACTGGTTCTCCCTTATCTATTCTACCAGTTACATCCTCAAAAAATTCCAGTAGATTAGTCAAGCATGATTTACCTTTTGTAAATCCATGTTGACTTTGTCCGATCCTGTCACTGTTTTCCAAGTGCTCTGCTATTACATCTTTTATAATGGACTCTAGCATTTTCCCCACTACTGATGTCAGGCTTACCGGTCTGTAATTCCCCGTTTTCTCTCTACCACCTTTTTTGAATAGTAGGGTAACATTAGCTATCCCCCAATCCATGGGAACTGTTCCAGATTCTATAGAATTTTAGAAGATGACCAGCAATGCATCTATTATTTCTAGGGCCACTTCCTTAAGTACCCTAGGATGTAGATTATCAGGCCCTGGGGATTTATCGACCTTCAATCCCGTCAATTTCCCAAACACCATTTCCCTATAAATACTGATTTCATTCAGTTCCTCCCTCTCATTAGACACTTGAGAGAGGACTGTAAGGCGACGTGGCAGGATTGTATGAAATAATGGGTCAGATTTTCCGACCCCCACGGGTGTGTACGAGGTGTGTACGCACCCATAGGGGCCGCGCAAGTGCCGGGTTTAGGTATGCGAAGCACATGCACTAAAACCTGACACCTACGATCCATCAAGAATCCTCTTGACAGATCATCCGCCTGCCCCGGGCGAAGGACCTCCGCAGGCAGGGAGTTCCGCTTTCTGCACAACCTCCGCCCGCTGAAAGCCTTTAAAAGCGTGAGGGGGGAAAATTCAGTATCGTCCCGTTTGGGGGCGCCATTATCAGCCGTGTGCAAAAGTTTAGCGCCTGGTGCTAATTATCGCCTCCGACGGCAAACTTGGATTTTATCGCCCCTGGAGGTGATTGGAGCGCTAAATCAGGCGCTTCACACCTGTCTTAAGGCGCAAAGACCAAGGAGAGAGGCGCTACCTCAGAGCGCTGGCGAAGCAAGGAAGGGCAAATCAAAATGAACCTGCAAAGTGCTGCTCAGTACCCAAGACTCCTTCGCACAGCGTTGAATCTCTCCAGAAGTCTCTCTCTCTCTCAGAAAGCGTGGTGCAAAAATGTCACCAACAAAAAAAGGCAGGAAGCGGTCGCCTTTAAATAGCGCTCCCCCAGTCCCTTTCCCGACTGCAAAACACTCTCCTCAAACTGTCGTTGCTAGTGGCAGGCGGTAAGGCAGGGGGCGCCACTCAGTATCCGGTCCGGGGCACTACCGGGGCACTGCGCACTCGACTGATGTCACGATCTGCCGGCGCAGGAGATCGTGGCGGTAGTGTTTAGCGCCGCCGCAAAATGTCTAGTTAATTTCGCGAGTGGCGCAAACATCGCCGCGCCCGGGCGCTAGTTGCTTTGCACCCCATTGGCGCCCTCTTAAGGCGCTAACGGGAGACGCAAACCAACTGAATTTTTCCCCCTAAGATTAAAAAAAAAATAATTTCACTCATTTATAATTTTAAAATACTTTTAGAAAAGGTAAGTTTATTTTTAACCCTGTAAAAAACTTTAAGTATTTTTTCCTAAAAATTTAAGTTTGGTTTAAAATATTTAATTTAATGTAATTTTAACTAATTTTACATTTTTGATTTTAATAAAAATGTATTTGATGTTTAACTGCTTTTTAAGTGATCCCCATTCACACTTTTGACAGATCCGTGCGTACAAACCTGTCAAAAGTGTGAAGGGGGATTCTCTTCTTTGATTGGTTCCCCATGGCTCACGTGATCCCAGGGGCAATTGCGAACTGTATGCGCCCCTGGGATACCTGGGCCTCTAAGCATTCCGCAGTGGACAGGCCCAGGATCGGAAGTCTCGGGACCTACGGAGCCAGCAGGTAAGTGCATAGATTTTTCCCGCAGGCAGCCTCCGATCGGAAATTCAGGCCCAATATTTTTTCTTAAAATAATCATAAGACTACGAGGCTGGAGAAAGCCCTGAAGCTATGCAAACAATCTGGCCTAATTGAACTTTGTAGACACAGCAAACAAGGCAGTTAACAAGGAACCAGAACACAATGTGTGGTGACCTAAGGGTTTGCTAACCAAATCGTCTCTGAGCAGATCGGTGAGTGATCATGCACAGACACCCTATAAAAAGTAATGAATTCTGAACTCCGGACACAGACGGGAAACACAGCTGAGAGGAACCCGGGGACCGCAGCCAAGAGGAAGACGGGACTGCAGCCAACAACAACAAAAACAAGTTGTATTTATATAGTGCCTTTAACATAGTAAAACGTCCCCAGGTGTTGCACAGGAGTATTTTAAGACAAAAAAATTGACACCGACCCACGTAAGGATAAATTAGGGCAGGTGACCAAAAGCTAGGTCAAAGAGGTAGGTTTTAAGGAGCGTCTTAAAGGAGGAAAGAGAGGTAGCGAGGTAGACAGGTTTAGGCAGGGAATTCCAATGCTTCGGGCCGAGGCAACAGAAGGCACGGCTACCAAAGGTTGAGCGATTATAATGAGGGATGCTCAAGAGGGAAGAGTTAGAGGAACGCAGATATCTCGGGGGGTTGTGGGGCTGAAGCAGATTACAGAGATAGGGAGGGGCGAGGCCATGGAGGGATTTGTAAACAAGGATGAGAATTTTGAAATCGAGGCGCTGCTTAACCGGGAGCCAATGTAGGTCAGTGAGCACAGGGGGTGATGGGCAAACGGGACTTGGTGCGGGTTAGGACACGGGCAGCAGAGTTTTGGATGACCTCAACTTTATGTCGGGTGGAATGTGGGAGGCCAGCCAGGAGTGCGTTGGAATAGTCAAGTCTAGAGGTAACAAAGGCATGGATGAGGGTTTCAGCAGTGGATGAGCTGAGGCAAGGGTGGAGACGGGTGATGTTACGGAGGTGGAAGTAGGTGGATATGTGGTCGGAAGCTCATTTCAGGGTCAAATATGACACCAAGGTTGCGAACAATGTGGTTCAGCCTCAAACAAATGTTAGGGAGAGGGATGGAGTCAGTGGCTTGGGAGCGGAGTTTGTGGTGGGGACCGAAAACAATGGCTTCGGTCTTCCCAATATTTAATTGGAGAAAATTTCTGCTCATCCAGAATCTATATGTCGGACAATCGGTCTGACAATTTAGACATCGTGGAGGGGTCGAGAGAAGAGGTAGTGCAGTAGAGCTGGGTGTCTTTAGCGTACATGTGTAAACTGACGATGTGTTTTTGGATGATTTCACCAAGGGGCAACATGTAGATGAGAAATAGGAGGGGGCCAAGGATAGATCCTCGAGGGACACCAGAGGTAACAATGCAGGACTGGGAAGAGAAGCTGTTGCAGGTGGTTCTCTGGCTATGATTAGATAGATAAGAATGGAGCCAGACGAATGCAGTCCCACCCAGCTGGATGACGGTGGAGAGGCGTTGGAGAAGGATGGAGTGGTCAACCGTGTCAAAGGCAACAGACAAGTCAAGAAGGAAGAGGAGGGATAGTTTACCTTTGTCACAGTCACAAAACATGTCATTTGTGACTTTGATGAGAGCCGTTTCGGAACTGTGGCAAGGGGCGGAAACATGATTGGAGGGATTCAAACATGGAATTGCAGGAAAGATGGGCACGGATTTGGGAGGCGATAACATGTTCAAGGACTTTGGAGAGGAAAGGGAGGTTGGAGATGGGGCGGTAGTTTGCAAGGACGGAAGGGTCAAGGGTTAGTGTTTTGAGGAGAGGGGTGATGACGGCAGATTTGAGGGAGAGGGGTACAGAACCTGAGGAGAGAGAACTGTTAACAAAGAGAAAGACAGGATCCTGCCAGGTGAATCAGACCCATTGACCTACAACCAACTCGGATTGATCAACAGAAGTTCATAGTATGTATTGGCCAAACGCGTGTAAGGGCACAGATATTACGTGTAAGTGCACAGATATTGCATGTAAGGGCATAGATATTGCAAAATAATCCATAGTTAAGTGCATAATTATTGCAAACATTATTGATCGAATTCAATAAAGTACCGTTTCATCAGATCTTGTTTGACCTTGTAGTATTTCAATAGGTCTCGGGGTCTTACACATGGGATCTTTTTACAGCCACCTGAGAGAGCAGACGGGGACTCAGTTTAACGACTCATCCAAAAGACAGCACCTCGGACAGTGCAGCACTCCCTCAGCACTGCACTGGAGTGTCAGCCTAGATTTTTGCGCTCAAGTCTCTGGAGTGGGACTGTGAACCCCGAACCTTCTGACTCAGAGGCGAGAGTGCTGCCCACTGAGCCACGGCTAACACTATTGATTGAATCCACCTAGCCTCACCTTACTGAGTCCCTCCTGACTGCCGTTGGTGACACATAGATCCATCTGTCCTTGTTCAGGACTGTAGTTAACAGTTGGAGGATTATGAAGAACTTTTTGGAGATCCTTCATCCAGGAGATTAATTCTGGAATTCTGTAAAACACAAGCATGACATTGTTTAACCCTTTGGAAATCTGGCTGTGGACTTTCTGAAGGATTTCAGGATAGCTGGTTCGGAAGACTGGATGAATAAAGTAAACGGTAGAATTCGTCCTCTCATTTAAAAATATGGTTGTGGTCTATTTTTCCCTGTAATTGACGACCTTCCAACGAACTCGCATTCACAGAATCACAGAAACCCCACAGTGCAGATAGAGGCCATTTCGGCCCATCGAGCCTGCACCAACACATATCCCACCCGATCCCCGTAACCCCACGTATTTAATTCCCCTAACATTAAGGGTCAATTTATCATAGCCAATCAACCTAACCCGCACATCTTTGGACTGTGGGAGGAAACCGGAGCACCCGGAGGAAACCCACGCAAACATGGGGAGAATGTGCAAACTCCACACAGACAGTCACCCGAGGCCGGATTCGAACCCGGGTCCCTGGCGCTGTGAGGCAACAGTGCTAACCACTATGTCACCATTTCAAAGCCACTTGTTCCAACTATTTCAGTCGTGATTCATTAATGACAAGAGAAAAAGTGGGCATTCTCCCGTTGTTCATTAAATCAGACTTTCAATCCCTAAATGACCTACAGCGCAATCCTTTCAGTTCTTCCACCCTCCATAAACTTCAGCTCATCCAAATCTCTGCTGCCCGCAAACTAACTCGCACCCATCACCTCTGTGCTCGCTTTACCTACATTGACTCTCAGTCTAGCAATATAGATTTTAAAATTCTCGTCCTTGTGTTCAAATCCCTACATGGCCTCGCCCCTCCCTTACTCTGTAACCTCCTCCAGTCCCACAACCCTCCAAGATCTCTGCACTCCAGCAATTTTGGTCTCTTGTGAAGCCCCGATTATCGTCACTCCACCATTTATGGCCGTGCCTTCAGCTGCCGAGGCCCCATGCTCTGGAATTCCCGCCCTAAACCTCTCCGCCTCTTTACCTCTCTATCCCTCTCTGAAAGCTGATAAATCCCCAGGGCCTGATAATCTGCATCCCAAAGTACTAAAAGAGGTAGCCATGGAAATAGTGGATGCATTGGTTGTCATCTTCCAAAATTCTATAGATTATGGAACAGCTCCTGTAGATTGGATCGTGGCAAATGTAACCCCACTGCTTAAAAAAGGAGGGAGAGAGAAAATAGGGAACTACAGACCGGTTAGCCTAACATCAGTAGTAGGGAAAGAGGTAGAGTCTATTATAAAGGATGTGATAACTTGACACTTAGAAAATATCAATGGGATTAGACAAAGTCAACATGAATTTATGAAAGGGAGGTCATGTTTGACAAACCTACTGGAGTTTTTTGAGGATGTAACTGGTAGAATAGATAAGGGAGAACCAGTGGATGTGGTGTATTTGGATTTTCAGAAGGTCTTTGATAAAGTCCCACATAAGAGGTTAGTGTGCAAAATTAAAGCACATGGGATTGGGGGTAATATACTGGCATGGATTGAATGGTGGAGCAGGCTCGAAGGGCCGAATGGCCTACTCCTGCTCCTATTTTTCTATGTTTCTATCTACCTCTCCTCCTTTAAAACACTCTTTAAAACCTACCGCTTTGACCAAGTTTTTGTTCATCTGTCCCAATATCTCCTTATGTGGCTCGGTGTCAAATTTTGTTTGATAACGCTTCAGAGTTTAGGGGCTGGACAACTGAAGGCACGGCCACCAATGGTGGAGTGATGAGAATCAGGGTTACGCAAGAGGCCAGAATTGGAGGAGTCCAAAGGTCTGATTAAGTAGAGGAAGTGATCTGTTGTGATGTGAGACACCGTGAATAATCCTCTGAATTTCCACAGTGAGCTCGAACACCACCAGAAAGAATAATTATTATAAAACCCCAATCTTTACAAATGCTTTTATCTCACAATGTGGGCATCACATTTATTGACCCATCCCTAGTTGCCTCGAGAAGGTGACGATTCAACATAGAACACTTCAGAGGGCAGTTAAGAGTCAATCGCGTTGGTTGTGGGACTGGAGTCACATATAGGCCCAGATTGGGTAACGACAGCAGGATTCCTTCCCTAAAGGGACTTCAGTGAACCAGTAGGGCTTTTAAGACAATCCGACAGCTTCCTGGTCACTTTTACCTGACTCTAGCTTTTTTGTAAACTGAATTCAAATTCTACGCTTCTGGGCATATCTGAGGGTGAGCAGTTCAGTTGCCGTAGGTGATAAGTGTAGTCTCCACTTACCCTGCTGAAGCGGAGTACTGCAGCGCCTTATTCATTATATCGGTACCGAAGGTGATGCTTAGCCCATCCTTCATGGTGAAGCTGGCGGACTCAAAGGGGAACATACTGGGGTTCGGCATTCCTACGGCCAAAGAGATCATGGTCGGTGGGGCCTTCAGTTGCAGGTCAGCTGAAAACAAGCAAAAATATTCCAGGTCACCATTGTCATTATTGAATACAACAATTCACATTTGTATTAGCAACCCTCAAGTGTACATTAGGGGGGAATGGGAGTGGGGTGGGGAGGATGTCAAAACCGGAGATAAGAGAGAGAGAGAGAAAAAGAGTGAGCGAGAGAGAGAAAGCAAAAGCGAGAAAGAGAGAGAGAGAGAGACAAAGAGAGAGAAAAAGAGAAAGATAGAAAGAGAATGAGGGAGAGAAAGAAACATAGAAACATAGAAGATAGGAGCAGGAGTAGGCCATTCGGCCCCTCGAGCCTGTTCCGCCATTTAATGAGATCAAGGCTGATCTTCCAAATTCAGTACCCTATCCCTGCTTTCTCCCCATATCCCTTGATCCCTTTAGCTTAAGAAATATATCGAACTCCTTTTTGAATATATTTAATGAATTTGCCTCAACTGCCTTCTGTGGTAGAGAATTCCACAGGTTCACCACTCTCTGGGTGAAGAAATTCCTCCTCATCTCAGTCCTAAATGGCTTACCCCTTATCCTTAGACTGTGACCCCTGGTTCTGGACTCCCCGACCATCAGGAACATCCTTCCTGCATCTAGTCTGTCCAGTCCTGTCAGAATTTTATAAGTTTCAATGAGATCCCCACTCATTCTTCTAAACTCTAGCGAATATAAGCCTAATCAACCCAATCTCTCCTCGTACGTCATTTCTGTCATCCCAGGTATCAGTCTGGTGAATCTTCGCTGCACTCTCTCCATGGCAAGAACATCCTTCCTCAGATAAGGCGACCAAAACTGCACACATTACTCAAGGTGTGGTCTCACCAAGGCCCTGTGCAACTGCAGCAAGACATCCTTGCTCCTGTACTCAAATCCTCTCGCTATGAAGGCCAACATACCATTTGCCTTCTTAACCGCCTGCTGCACCTGCATGCTTACCTTCAGCGACTGGTGCACAAGGACACCCAGGTCTCATTGCACTTCCCCTTTTCCCAATCTATTGCCATTCAGATAATAATCTGTCTTCCTGTTTTTGCCACCGAAGTGGATAACCTCGCATTTATCCACATTATACTGTATTTGCCATGCATCTGCCCAATCACCCAACCTGTCCAAATCATACTGAAGTTTCTCTGCATCCTCTTCACAGCACACACGCCCACCCAACTTTGTGTCATCTGCAAACTTGGAGATATTACATCTAGTTCCCTCATCTAGATCATTTATATATATTGTGAATAGCTGGGGTCCGAGCACCGATCCCTGCGGTACCCCACTAGTCACTGCCTGCCACTCGGAAAAAGACCCATTTATTCCAACTCTTTGCTTCCTGTCTGCCAACCAGTTCTCTATCCAAGACAGCACCTTACCCCCAATCCCATGTGCTTTAACTTTGCACGCTAATTTCTTATGCGGGACCTTATCGAAAACCTTCTGAAAGTCCAAATACACCACATCCACTGGTTCTCCCTTATCTATTCTACCAGTTACATCCTCAAAAAATTCCAGTAGATTAGTCAAGCACGATTTACCTTTTGTAAATCCATGTTGACTTTGTCCGACCCTGTCACTGTTTTCCAAGTGCTCTGCTATTACATCTTTTATAATGCACTTTAGCATTTTCCCCACCACCGATTTCAGACTTACTGGTCTATAATTCCCCGTTTTCTCTCTACCACCTTTTTTAAATAGTGGGGTTACATTAGCTATCCTCCAATCCATGGGAACCATTCCAGAGTCTATGGGATTTAGGAAGATGACGAGCAATGCATCTACTATTTCTAGGGCCACTTCCTTAAATACCCTAGGATGTAGATTATCAGGCCCTGGGGATTTATCGGCCTTCAATCCTGTCAATTTCCCTAACACCATTTCTCTACAAATACTGATTTCATTCAATTCCTCCCTCTCATTAGACCCCATGTTCTCTGACATCTCTGGGAGGTTATTTGTGTCCTCCTTTGTGAAGACAGAACCAAAGTATGTATTTAATTGGTCTGCCATTTCTTTGTTCCCCATTATAAATTCCCCTGATTCTGACGGCAATTGGCCTACGCTTGACTTCACCAATCTTTTTCTCTTCACATATCTATAGAAGCTTTTACAGTCAGTTTTTATGTTCCCTGAAAGCTTACTCTCATATTCTATTTTCCCCCTCTTAATTAATCCTTTTGTCCTCCTTTGCTGAGAGAAATAAAGAGAAAAAGAGAAAGAGAATGCGAGAGGGGGAAAGGGAGAGAAATAGAGAGAGAATGAGAGAGAGAGAAAAAGATTTGAGACGAAATTCAGAAATGTAATAAACAGTGAGGAGGATAGTAACAGACTTCAGGTGGACATAGACAGACTGGTGAAATGGGCAGACACATGGCAGATGAAGTTTAATGCAGAGAAGTGTGAAATAATGATTCATGAGGAGAGGCACTATAAACCAAATGGTACAATTTTAAAGGGGTGCAGGAACAGGGAGGCCTTGGGATATATGTTCACAAATTTTTGAAGGTGGCAGGACAAGCAGCTTTACTCCTTGGCTTTATTAGTAGGGGAATAGAACACAAAAGCAAGGAAGTTATGCTGAAACTTTATAAAACACTGGTTAGGCCTCAGCTGGAATACGGTGTCCTGTTCTGGGCACCACACTTTAGGAAAGATGTCAAGGCCTTGGAGAGGGTGCAGAGGAGATTTCCTAGAATGGTACGAGGGATGAAGGAGTTTAGTTATGTGGAGAGACTGGAGAAGCTGGGATTGTTCTGCTTAGAGCAGAGAAGGTTAAGAGGCGATTTGATAGAGGTGTTCAAAATTATGAAGGGTGTTGATAGAGTAAATAAGGTCTGGCCTATATCCAGACCCACAGCAATGTGGGTGACCATTAACCTGCCCTCGGGAATGGCCTAGCAAGCCACTCAGTTATAACAAATAACAACAGAAAATGCTGGAAATACTCAGCAGGTCAGACAGCATCCGTGGAGAGAGAAACAGAGTTAACGTTTCAGGTCTGGGACCCTTCATCAGAACTGGAAAAAGCTGGAGATGTAACAGATATTAAGCAGGTGCAGAGACAGGGTGGGGGGGGTGGTTAGGAGGGGAGGAAGGAATTGAAAGAATATCCTGTCATTTTGTAAGAGGCAGGAAAGATAAAATGTTGCAAATGGGAATGGCAAAAATCACACTGCATGAAAAATGGGGGCAGGGATTATTGTCTGAAATTGTTGAACCCGATGTTGAGTCCGGCAGGCTGCAAAGTGCCCAATCGAAAGATGAGGTGCTGTTCCTCGAGCTTACGTTGAGCTTCATTGGAACAATGTAATAGGCCGAGGACAGAGAGATCAGAGTGGGAGTGAAGCGGAGAATTAAAGTGACAGGCGACCGGAAGCTCAGGGTCACCCTTACAGACTGAACGGAGGTGTTCCACAAAGCGGTCGCCCAACCTGCGTTTGGTCTCCCCAATGTAGAGGAGACCGCATCGTGAGCAGCGAATACAGTATATTAAATTGCAAGAAGTACAAGTAAATCGCTGTTTCACCTGGAAGGGGTGTTTGGGGCCCTGGACAGTGGGAAGGGAGGAGGTGAAAGGGCATGTGTTGCATCTCCTGCGCTTGGACCTGATGGCCTACCATCCTAGGGTTTTAAAAGAGGTGGCTGCAGAGAAAGTGGATGCATTGGTTGTGATCTTCCAAAATTCCCTAGATTCTAGAACGGTCCCAGGGGATTGGAAGGTAGCAATTGTAACCCCGCTATTCAAGAAAGGAGGGCGAGACAAAACAGGGAACTACAGGCCAGTTAGCCTGACATCAGTTGTTGGGAAAATGCTGGCATCCATTATTAAGGAAGTGGTATCGGGGCACTTACAAAATCATAATATGATTAGGCAGTGTCAACATGGTTTTATGAAAGGGAAATCATGTTTAACAAATTTATTAGAGTTTTTTGAGAATGTAACTAGCAGGGTAGGTAAAGGAAAACCAGTGGGTGTAATATATTTGGATTTCCAAAAGGCATTCGGTAAGGTGCCACATAAAAGGTTGCTACGCAAGATAAGGGCATATGGGGTTGAGGGTAATATATTAGTATGGATAGAGGATTGGTTAATGGACAGAAAACAGAGCGTATGGATAAACGGGTCATTTTCCAGTTAGCAAGCTGTAACTAGTGGGGTGCCGCAAGGATCAGTGCTGGGGCCACCAGCCCGATTAGCTGAAACACCATCGACAGGATAACCAAGCCCCGCTCTCGACAGCCTCTCCTGCAAATCTTCAACTCCGATGAATCAGAGGCGGATGCCCATGGTCGACACCCGTTTCTTCTGTTCGTTTGATTTATTTTTTTTCTTTCTTCTGGCCTCGACCTCTGATAACTTCGCTTCAGGGATGGATCCCCATGAGGAGGTGCAGACTGTAGGTAAGTTTGGATCTGCTCGTCACCAGTATTATGTCCGTGTGTAATTGAGACACGGACTGCAGGAGTTGATTATAACAGGTCTTTACTGAGTGGAGGCAACCTGGAACTACTATGCAAAAGTTACTACACAGGCTTATATACAGGGGTGGTCACTACTGGTACTGCAGTATACAGGGGCTGCAGAATATAGTTCCTTCTGCAAAGTACATACACTACACTGACGATACAAAGCTAGGCGGGTAAGTAAGCTGTGAGAAGGACACAAAGAGCCTGCAATGGGATACAGATATATTAAGTGAGTGGGCATTAAGTTGGCAGATGGAGTATAATGTGGGGAAAAGTAAGGTTATTCACTTTGGTAGGAAGAATAGAAAAACAAAATACTTTTTAAATGGTGAAAAACTATTAAATGTTGATGTTCAGAGAGAGTTAGGTGTCCTCGTACAGGAAACACAGAGAGTTAGTAAGCAGGTACAGCAAGCAGTTAGGAAGGCAATCGGCATGTTGGCCTTTATTGCAAGGGGGTTGAAGCAAAGAGTAAGGAAGTCTAACAACAATTATACAGGGCTTTGGTGAGACCATACCTGGAGTACTGTGCACAGTTTTGCTATCCTTATCTGAGAAAGGACATACATGCCTTGGAGGCAGTACAACGAAGGTTCACTAGATTGATCCCTGGGATGAGAGGGTTGTCCTATGAGGAGAGATTGTGTAGAATGGGCCTATACTCTCTGGAGTTTAGAGGAATGAGAGGTGATCTCATTGAAACATATAAGATTCTGAGGGGGATTGACAGGGTAGATGCTGAGGGGTTGTTTCCCCTGGCTGGAGAGTCTAAAACTAGGGGACATAGTCTCAGGATAAGGGGTCGGCCATTTAAGACTGAGATGAGGTGGAATTTCTTCACTCAGAGGGTAGTGAATCTTTAGAATTCTCTACCCCAAAGAGCTGTGGATGCTGAGTCATTGAGTATATTCAAGACTGAGATTGATAGATTTTTGGACTCTAGGGGAATCAAGGAATATGGGGATCGGGCAGGAAAGTGGAGTTGACGTCGAAGATCAGCCATGATCAGCCTACTCCTGCTCCTAATTCTTATGTTCTTATGATCTGTGTTGGGGCCTCAAATATTCACCTTATTTATTATTGACTTAGATGACAGGATAGAAAGCTACAGATCCAAATTGGCCGACATTGTAAGATTTAAAGATAGGCTGCATTGTAAGCAGTGTAGATAGAAGCATAAAATTACAAAGAAATATTGATAGATTAAGCGAATGGGCAAAACGGTGGCAAATGGATTTCATTGTAGCAAATGTGAGGTTCAAATGTGTGGACCTAAAAAGGACAGAACAGGGCACTTTCTAAATGGTGAAAAGCTGAAAGTACTGGACTTGGAGGTCCAGGTACTGTACATAGATCATTAAAATGTCATGAACAGGTCCAGAAAATAATCAAAAAGGCTAATGGAATGCTGGCCTGTATATCTAGAGGACTAGAGTACAAGGGGGTAGAAGTTATGCTGCAGCTATACAAAACCCTGGTTAGACCACACCTGGAGCACTGTGAGCAGTTCTGGGCACCACACCTTAAGAAGGATATATTGGCCTTGGAGGGAGTGCTGCTTAGGTTTACCAAAATAATACCCGGACTTCAAGGGTTAAGTTATGAGGAGAGATTACACAAACTATGGGTGTATTCCCTGGAATTTAGACGTTTAAGGGGAGAATTGATCAAAGTTTTCAAGATATTAAGGGGAACCGATAGGGTAGATAGAGAGAAACGATTTCTGCTGGTTGGGGATTCTAGGACTAGGGGGCATAGTCTAAAAATTATAGGCAGGCCTCTCAGGAGTGAAATTAGGAAACACTTCTACACACAAACAAGAAGTTTGGAACTCTCTTACGCAAACGGCAATTGATGCTAGATCAATTGTTAATTTTAAATCTGAGATTGATAGATTTTTGTTAACCAAAGCTATTAGGGGATATGGGGTAAAGGCGGGTATATGGAGTTAGGTCGTGGATCAGCCATGATCTCATTGAATGTCGGAACAGGCTCGAGGGGCTGAATGGCCTACTCCTGTTCCTATGTTCCTAATGTGTCAGAGTTTTGTACAAAGCTACAGCCTCTTCACTAGATCTCCTAACTGATCGTGTAGGGACTACAATGCGGGCAGGGCGGGTGAATAACTCTCTCTGGATCTGTTTTCAGTAATACAAGACCAGCAGTGACAGATTTGTTCTCCTACTTACCTAGCGCGCTAATCGGTGATGTTCTCCGAGCTGCACTTACTGCATTGATAAATCTGAAGTAATTCATGATGCCTGCAATAAAGAATTATACATTTTGAATATAGATGAACAAAGTAACAAGGCAGTTTAATGAACGTTTTATATTACTGCCTTTCCCATACTGTGGATGTCATCTCCAATTGCCAACTTGCCATATTAAATACAAAGACACCTGTAGTGTCCGTGTGTAGATAAAGACACTGAAGACAGGAGTTGGTTCATAGGTATTTACTAAGCAAGTCTGGGGGGGGGGTTCTAAAGGATATACACAATACACAGGCTTATATAGCCCAAGTGGCAATTACCGGCATTACGCACACCTGGGGCTCTTAAAGGCACATACACCATAATTCCTCCCCTTCTAGCTAACTAGTACATCATATTTTAAGTAATTATTAATTACATGTTATATGCAAAATAATATACATTGCTGTATTAATTAATTATAAGTTAGTCTCTCAGGAGGCTTCCTGACTCGGTCCGGATAACGCCTCGGGGGTGTAGTAGTTTCTGGTGGTGTAGTAGGTTCTTCTGGCAAGGCTGATTCGGCTTGAAGGCCAGTGTCGGGTTCATCGGGCTCCAGTATCACCGGATCGGAGGTAGATATGGGTATCTCTACTTCATCGTTAGATGTATAGAGTGGTGGTGTAGGTTGTCCCTTTTCGGATGACTTGATGATTTGGTCAGCATGGCGCCTTATTATGCTGTCTCCGATGTCCACGGTATACATCAGTGGTCCTAATCGTGTGCAGATAGTTCCAGGCTGCCATTTCTCGGTACGGTAGTCCCGGGCCAAAACAGGTTGGCCTATCTGGAAGGCCCTAGTTGGCCTTTCATTCATGCCCTGAAACTGCCGGTTCTCCACGTCCCTTCGGATGTTGGGCTTGACCAAATCCAGCCGGCATCTTAGGTTTCTATTGTAGAACATCATGGCGGGAGTTTGGTTAGTAACCATATGCGTTGCATTCCTATATGCAAATAAGAAGTTATCCACCTTGTGCTGAAGTTTTATGTCTTCATTACCCATGGCCTTGATGGCCTTCTTGAAGGTCTGGACAAACCTTTCAGCCAATCCATTGGTGGCGGGATGGTATGGGGCGGACGTGTAGTGCTTTACCCCATTGTTCTTTAAGAACTTTCTGAATTCTTCGGACATAAATTGCAGTCCATTATCAGAACATATCTGCTCCGGCAGCCCATTCCTGGCAAATATGGTCCTTAATACTGTGATGGTTTTTTCCGTGGTGGTGGAGGACATCTTTATTACCTCCGGCCACTTGGAGTGTGCATCAACTGCGATTAAGAACATTGAGTCCATAAATGGACCAGCAAAGTCGATGTGCACCCTTTGCCAGGGAGATGAGGGCCACTCCCATGGATGTAGAGGGGCCAGTGGCGGAGCATTTTGGACCTTCTGGCATCCTAGGCAGCTCTTGGTCATGTCTTCGATGTCTCCATCGATACCTGGCCACCATACAAACGCCCTAGCTAGGTTCTTCATTTTCACTCCACCCAGATGCCCCTCGTGAAGCTCCTTTAGCACTTTATCCTGGAGTTTGGGTGGAATCACCACTCTGGATCCACACATCAAGGTTCCTCGGCACACTGACAGCTGTTCTCTTCTTTGCGAGAATGCTGGCAACAGTGGTTCGCCATGTGCTGGCCATCCCTTCACTGTTAAATCGTAGACCCATGAGAGAGTAGGGTCATTTCTTGTCTCCCTTTCAATGGCAGAATTTGTCACCGGTAGACATTCCACTATGGTAGAGTGGAATATCTCTACTAGGTCTACTGTAGGTGCCTCTTCAATCGTTGGCAACGGTAGGCGTGATAAACCGTCAGCATTCCCATGCTGTTTTGACCCTTTGTATTCAATGTTGTATTGGTGTGCCCCTAGAAAAAGGGACCACCTCTGTAGTCTTTGTGCCGTCATAATGGGGACACCTTTTTTAGGGTTGAATATGGAGATGAGGGGTTGATGGTCAGTCAGCAAGGTAAATTTTTGTCCGTGTAGGTAATGGTTGAATTTCTTCACTCCCCATACCAGGCTGAGTGCTTCCCTGTCTATCTGGGCATAGTTATGCTCAGCTGAGTTCAATGAGCGTGACGCAAAAGCTATCGGCCGTTCCGAGCCATCAGGGAATCTATGGGACAATACCGCTCCTATGCCGTAAGGGGATGCATCGCACGCCAGTCTGATTGGTAGTGATGGGTTGTAATGAGCCAAAATTTTCTCGGATGTGATTAAGTCTTTACATTTATGGAAGGCACGTTTACAGTCTTCGTTCCATTTCCAAATCACTCCTGTCTGTAGAAGATCATTAAGAGGGTGTAGAATAGTTGATAAGTTCGGTAAAAATTTATGATAGTAATTTATTAATCCCAGGAATGACCTTAATTGTGAAACATTTTCAGGTGCTGGGGCTTTTATAACTGCTTCAATTTTTTCAGGTGACTTATGCAACCCTTCCTTATTAATTATGTGGCCACAATATGATATCTGATTTTGGAAAAATTCGCACTTGGGGCGATTTGCTCGTAGGCCCCGTTCTTTCAGCCTAGTGAGCACCTGCTCCAAATTGGCAAGGTGCTCGTTGTCGTTTTCTCCTGTTATAAGGATGTCGTCTAGGTAGCATTGAGTCCCCGGAATCCCTTGTAGGACTTGCTCCATAGCTCTTTGCCAGATAGCTGGAGCTGATGCTATTCCAAAAACCAGTCGATTGTACTGGTACAGGCCTTTGTGTGTGTTTATTGTGAGATACTTTTTAGAGGTCTCCTCAACCTCCATCTGTAGATATGCCTGTGCCAAGTCAATTTTTGTGAAACGTTTCCCTCCGGATAGTGAGGCGAAAATATCTTCTATCCTCGGAAGAGGATACTGTACCATGTGAAGGACCGGGTTTACAGTCACCTTAAAGTCCCCACAGATGCGAATTTTTTTCTGTTCCTCAGAGTTATTTTTCAATGTTTTTTTCATGACTGGAACGATGGGTGTTGCCCATTCGCTCCAATCTATTTTGGATAATACGCCTGCCTTTTCCAAATTCTTCAGCTCTGCCTCGACTGCCGGGTGTATTGCGTATGGCACTGGTCTTGCCTTAAAAAATTTTGGAATTGCTGTATCTTCCACTTTTATTGAGGCGGTGATGCCTTTCAAGGTTCCTAGTTTCTCTTGAAACACTTCTTTGGCGTTGGCCAAGATGTCTTTTAATCGTTCAGGTATGATGTCATCATTGTTTTTTTCCTTACTGGTCACCGTCAGTGCCTGAATGGAGTGCCAGTCTAAACGTATCTTCCTTATCCATTCACGTCCCAACAATGGTGGACCACCATCTTGTAGAATGTATAAATACAACTTTTGTATTTCTTTGCCGTTGTATACCACAGGCACCCTTATTTTTCCTTTGGGGTAGACTTTCTGCCCCGTATATGTTTTTAAGATAATGGATGTGTCTTTTAGAGGTATATGCGAAAATAGCCTCTCGTAATCTCGTCGATTTATTACGGTTAGAGCTGATCCTGTATCTAGCTCCATTTTAACAGGGGACCCTGCTATTGTGAGGGTAACCCAAATGGTTTGGTAATCCTCTTTGGCAAGTACATTATGTAATTTGAGACAGCTTAGTCTCTTGTTTCCGGAGTCGCTATCGCTACTCTGGTCTTCGGAGCTACTGTCCGCCATCATTTGTACCTTCCTGTACTTTTCTTTATTGATTTTTTGTTTTCTGTCAGTGGATTTATTTTGTCCAGATTGGCATACCCGTGCAATGTGTCCAATCTTACCACATTGCCTGCATGCTTTGCCCTTGAACCAGCAGTCCCTCTGGTTATGGGTGGATCTGCCGCAGCGATAACATCTTCCGAACTCCTGTGTCATTTTATGGGTGCCGAAGTCCTGTGTCTCTTGTTGTATCGCTGCAGCTCCTTTTGCTGCTGCTTCGTATGATACAGCCATACTGAAAGCTTTGTCCAATGTTAAATCTTTTTCAGAAAGCAGTCTTTTTTGTGTTCCTTCACTTAAGAGACCGCAAACAAATTTGTCTCGAAGATAATCCCATAGTCCTGCTCCGAATTGGCAGTACTTTGATAGCTTTCTTAATTCGGTTAGGTAATCAGCGTTACTTTCATTCTTGTGTTGATTTCTCTTGAAGAACTTGAATTGTTCCGCTATCAGCAGCGGTGTTGGGTTTAAATGCTCCTGCAGGGTATCAACAATTTCTTTAAAAGTCTTGTCCTTTGGTTTGGCTGGAGTGATTAAATTTCGTAACAGCCCGTATGTCTTCGCGCCCATTAAGTTCAGAAGTACTGAAGCTTTTATTTCATCTGTTATTCCATTTGCAGTGCAATAAACCTCTACTCTTTCCACGTATGTGGTCCAATCTTCTATTTCGCCATCAAAAGCCTCAATATTACCAGATTTAGGCATTTCAGAAAAGATATGGCGCTTCCCGCGCTTTTTTTTTCTCTCTGTAGCAACGATATGGCGCTTCCCGCGCTTTCCCGCCGCTGCTACCGATAACAACACTGTTTATTCACTGTTGGAGACTCGTTCCCGACGGAGGTCTAAACGCTGACCTGCTTGCCACACCGGCCGTCTCTCGAGTGCACCCTCCCAGTCCGTTATTGCTTGCCTCCGATTTCGCTGCCTGTCTCAGCTGTAGAGCCCGCCGCTGGAGCTCCAGCCTGACGCCCAGGAAGGATTAGCGCAGTACCTGTCACCAGCTTGGCCAGCTGGTGAAACCACAGTTTCTCTTACTTCCTTGAGTCTTCTGGACGCTGGAGGAATCGATGTCCTTGAGGTGCTGCCGAATTGCAGGTAAGTCCGTTTCCACTTCGTCGCCACTGTAGTGTTCGTGTGTAGATAAAGACACTGAAGACAGGAGTTGGTTCATAGGTATTTACTAAGCAAGTCTGGGGGGGGGTTTCTAAAGGATATACACAATACACAGGCTTATATAGCCCAAGTGGCAATTACCGGCATTACGCACACCTGGGGCTCTTAAAGGCACATACACCATAACACCCAAGTTTTTCAACGTAATCTGGTTGTCTGAATTTTTTTTTCCCCATACTTTCTCCAAGATCCCACAATGCTTCCAATAAAAATGTGAGTTTGGCTCAGTTTGTAACACTCTTATTTCTCAATCACAAGGCTGTGGGCTCAAGCCCCAGTCTCGGATTTGAGCATATAATCTAGGTTAACACTTCAGTGTAGAGCTTAAGGAGTGCTGCACTGTAGGAGGTGCAATCTTTCAGATGAGATGTTAAACTGAAGCCCCCCTCACACCCCACCGCCATTTTTTTTTAAACATATTTCATAGAATTTACAGCACAGAAACAGGCCATTCAACCTGACTGATCTATGCCAGTGTTTATAGTCTACACGAGCCTCCTTCCACCCCAAGTCATCAGCAAAATCTCCTATTCCCCTCTCCCTCATGTTTATCGAGCTTCCCTCTTAAATGCATCTATGCTATTCCCCTCAACTATTTCTTGTGGTAGCGAGTTACACAATCTAACCACTCTCTGTGTAAAGAAGTTTCTCATGAATTTGTTACTGGATTTATTGGTGACTATCTTAATAAGAACATAAGAACTTTAGAAATAGGAGCAGGAGTCGACCATTTGGCACTTCAGGCCTGCTCCGCCATTCAATAAGATCATGGCTGATCTTCTACCTCAACCCCACTGTCCTGCACTATCCCCATATCTCTTGATTCCCTTAATATTCAAAAATCTATCAATCTCTGTCGTGAATATACACAATGACTGAGCCTCTACAGCCCTCTGGGGTAGAGAATTCCAAAGATTCATCACCCTCTGAGTGAAGAAATTTCTCCTCATTTCAGTTATAAATGGCTGAACCCTTATTCTGAGACTGTGACCCCTGGATCTTATATTTACGGCCCCTAGTTTTGGATTCCCCCATGAGTGGAAACATCTTCTCTACGTCCACTCTATGGATCCCCTCCATAATTGTAAAGACCGGTCACCTCAGATCAGGTCACCGCTCAGCCTTCTCTTTGCTCGAGAAAAGAGCTCCAGCCTGTTCAGTCTTTCCTGATGGTGACAACCTCTCAGTTCTGGTCTCAACTTTAAAAACTTGTTCTCAGGATATGGGCAATGCTGGCAAGGCTGGCATCATCTATAATTGGACCAGTTGTGGCTCAGTTGGTAGCACACTTGCTTCCAAGTCAGAAGGTTGTGGGTTCAAGTCCCACTCCAGGGATTTGAGCACATCAAGTTAGGCTGACACTCCAGTGCAGGCTGAGTGGTGGCCTGATCTGAGGTGACCGGTCTTTACAATTATGGAGGGGATCCATAGAGGGTCGGAGGTGCCGTTTTTTGGATGAGACGTTAAACCGAGGCCCCATCTGCCCTCTCAGGTGGACACAAAAGATCCCATGGCACTATTTGGAAGAAGAGAAGGGGAGTTATCCCCGGAGTCCTGGTCAATATTTATCCCTCAACCAACATAGCAAAAACAGATTATCTGGTCATTATCACATTGCTGTTTGTGGGACCTTGCTGTGTGCAAATTGGCTGCCGCATTTCCCACATTACAACAGTGACTCCACTTCAAAAAGTATTTAATTGGCTGTGAAGCGCTTTGAGAAGTCCGGTGGTCGTGAAAGGCGCTATATAAATGTAAGTCTTTCTTTCAGTTATGGGCATCCTGAAGGAAAATAGCGAACCAGTTGGGTTGTTAACAATTCAGCAGCTTTCTTGGCCATTTCCTGGTGTAAGCCTACAAATTACCTGATTTATTGAATTCAATTTCACAACGTTTTATGGGGTGTTTAACAACGCAATTAGATTGGATAAGCTTACGTTTCCGTCGGTTCAACTGATTTCACTGATTGCCGGCTATGGGGAGTTCCACAGCGCAGCCAGTGGCGCAGCAGGGAATGACTGACCGCAACTTCAGGATTTCCGTGTTTAGATGCACGTATGCTAAATCCTCAAGCTGCGGTCAGTTTCAGAGGGGTAATGATGGCGATCGCTGACAGTTCGCTGTCATTACCACCACAAAATCAGGACCATCAAATAACTCACAACAGTGGATCTTTGAACCTCCCGCACACTTAGTATGGAGTCAGTTAAAAACAAAATGCTCTCAGAAAGCAGATGAACTAACCTGCAAAAGTAGTTTATTGATAATAATAATAGCTGTATGAATAGCTCTCTCCTGGCCAGTGGGCGAGCTGCAACCCACAGTATAACTCTGGTCTCTTGCCCTTCACAGTCCTGTGTCAATTCACAGTTCAATGGAAGTGCAGTTTAAATTAAAGCTCAATCTGATCCCACCCCCATTAAAGGGGCGCTTGATTGGGCAGGAGGGTGAATCCTCCCCAGATGCGACCAGAATCAGCCCATTGGCGTTCTCGCTGGAGCCATTAAATTTGCTCCTAGTTCTAGTTGCCGCTGACTGGTCAATCCAGCTGTCACTCACTCACACACAAAACCATGCCAGGCCACATGCGCGAGAGGTCCCAGCAGGCTGTCACCGAGCTGAGGTTTACACCGTGACAAGTTGCCCCGTTGTGAAGAGGCTTTGAACTCACTGTGTAGCTGCAATGCGCCGACTCCCTCCCTCTCTATCTCTGACCATCCAGCTGCCCCGTGCCCCGCTCCCCCGACCGCTCGCTGCTCTGCCCAGGTCTCCGCTCACTCAGCGGCTCAACAGCACCCCAAGCGGGCTGCTGGCTGACGTGCAGCCCAGTCACGGGTTGGTTGGGTGCAAGGGTTTGTGCTCAAGTTTGTTTTGCTTCTGCAATCATTGGGCACAGATTCCAGTGGAGCCAATGGGCTTCTGTTGGTGGCGTTGGGAAAAAAAGGCTTTTAGAGTATTATTTTTTTTAGAAATACTGGGCCTGGAATTTCCGCTAGCTTGCGCTGTTTTGTCATCGCAGTTCGCTCAGAATCAGCCAAACCAGCGCGAAAGATCGAGGAATTTCAAGCGCAAATTCGATTTGTGTCAATACATCTTGCAATTGTAGCGGAGCCGTGTGTTGATTGAAAGACTATCATCGGTTTATTGGCCCGTAATTTCCGATAGGAGGCTTCCTGCGTGTGGATGCCTCCCATCGGAAAAAAATCTACGCCCTTACCTGAGGGCTACTGAGGTCCGGACACTTCCGCTCCTGGGCCTCTCCACAGTCAAAATGCACAGGGCCCACATATCCCAGGGGTGCAAGCAGTTCGCAAGCGTCCCTGGGATCACGAGGGCCAGGCCAATTCGCTAGACTTTAGAAGAATGAGAGGGGATCTCATTGAAACTTATAAAATTCTAACAGGACTAGACAGACTAGATGCAGGAAGGATGTTCCCGATGGTGGGGGAGTCCAGAACCAGGGGTCACAGTCTAAGGATAAGGGGTAAGCAATTTAGGACTGAGATGAGGAGGAATTTCTTCACCCAGAGATTGGTGAACCTGTGGAATTCTCTACCACAGAAGGCAGTTGAGGCCAACATATTAAATATATTCAAGAAGGAGTTAGATATATTTCTTAAGGCTAAAGAGATCAAGGGATATGGGGAGAAAGCAGGGACAGGGTACTGAGTTTGGATGATCAGCCATGATCTCATTAAATGGCGGAACAGGCTCGAGGGGCCGAATGGCCTATTCCTGCTCCTATCTTCTATGTTTCTATGTTTCTAATCCCCCTCCATGCTTTTGACAGATAGACCCGTCAAAAGTATGAATGGAGATCATCCCAAAAAGACACTTAAACATTAACTAATTTTTTTTTAATCACGTTTTTCAAATGAGTTAAAATTACATTAAATTTAATATTTTAAACAAAAATTTAATTTTTTGAAAAAAATTATTGAAATATTTTACGGGGCTGAAATAAAGAGTAGATTGCCTTTCAAAAGCTAGGCTTTATTAACCTTAAAAAACCAGCAAGTACATGTTGAGCACCCAGCCTCAACCAAACTGTAGAAAACTGAATTTAAGATGGCCACCACAGTTCACATGGAATCAACTAACCAATAAGTTTACAGCATATATCTCAAGGCAGGAAAACAGGCAACCAATTACAATGCTTCTTATAAAACAAGAATAATCACCACATTCACCCCTCCTTTTAAAATATACTTCAACCTAGGTAGCCTTTACAGTTTAGTTATTTATGACTAGAGCAATACATGTATAATGCTTTCAACAATTTTAAAATTTTACTATTAAATTAGTAATTATATTAAAAGTCCATTTTTAATCGGTCGACCGGATATCTTGTTCGTGTCGACCTTCTTAGCCTTGGTGGAGTTCCTTGCCCTCCCACACCAGGAGACACAGAAATATCTTCTGCAGGGGGGCTATCAATATCCCGATTATCAACGGTTTCCGGATTGGAAGTCCCATTAAAAGGTAAACTGGGAGGGTCATGAACATCCATCGGGGGCAGACTAAGAGAATTGTAAGTGTCTGCAATAGGATTGGAAATGTTCGTAGTATCTGTGACGACATCAACATTATCTAAATTATGGCTATTGTTAATGTCCTCAGGAGAGGGCTGGCCACCACAAGGAGCTAAGTCTTTAACTGAAACTGTACTTTCTTTCCCATCTTGGAATTGAATGTGAGCATATTGGGAATTTGCCTCCAATAGCTCCACCTCCTCCACTAAAGGATCATACTTTGACAGTCTAACATGGCATCGGAGCAGCACAGGTCCCTGCATAGTAAGCCATGAAGGTACCGAATATCCCGTAGAGGACCTCCGCGGATAGTTGAAGAGTCTTTCATGGGGGGTCACATTAGTAGCCGTTGAAAGCAATGGAGTGCAGGGCATCAGGCAGTACCATTTCCCACTGTGTATTCTTAAGGTTCCGGGATGTCAAAGCCAACATAACTGCCTTCCAGATCACCATATTGTATCGTTCGCACTGTCCATTACCCTGGGGATTATACGGGGTAGTTCTGCTAGTAGAAATTCCCCGACTCTGGAGGTATTCCTTCAACTGGGAAGACATAAAAGAACTTCCCTGATCCGAATGGATATACGCAGGCATCCCAAAGATGACAAAAAGTTGAGTCAGACATTTAATAATTGTAGCAGCTGATACATCTGCACAAGGAAAAGCAAAAGGGAACCTTGAAAACTCATCCACAACAGTAAATATATATCGATTCTGAGTCGTTGAAGGAAGAGGCCCCTTAAAATCAACGCTCAGGCGTTCAAAGGGAGAAGTAGCCTTTATAAGATGAGCTCGTTGAGGCTTAAAGAAATTCGGTTTACACCGGGCGCAGGCAGAGCATGACGAAGTCATCCGCTTGACGTCTTCAACTGAAAAGGGCAAATTCTTACTGCGTACGAAGTGTATCATCCTCGTAACACCAGGATGGCACAAAGCATTATGAAGATTAATAAGCGTATCTCCGTGAAGCACAGAACAATAAGCCCTCGACAGCGCATCAGCGGCAACATTATCCTTCCCCGGATGATAGACTATATCGAAATGATAGCATGCCAACTCGATCCTCCACCTCATTATTTTTTCATTCTTAATCTTTCCGAAATGTTTGACATCAAACATGAAGGACACAGATTTTTGGTCAGTTACTAACGTAAAATGTCACCCAGATAAATAATGTCTCCATTTACGCAGTGCTTCTACTATTGCGTACGCCTCTTTCTCTATTGATGAATGTCTCTGCTCACTATTGCTCAGAGTACGTGAGAAAAAGGCCACAGGTCTTCCATTTTGGTTCAGGGTAGCCCCAATTGCAAAATCGGAAGCGTCCGTCTCAATCACAAAGGGAACCTGCTCATCAATAGAATGCACAACTGCTCCAAGGATATCCTTTTTAAGATTATCAAAACACATCCTGGCCTCCCATGATAAAGGATATGTCATAACCCGAATAAGGGGCCGGATCTTCTGCGAGAAGTTTGCAATCCAATTAGAATAATAAGAAAACAGTCCAACAACTCGTTGCAAGGCCTTAGAATTAGTAGGGCAAGGTAAATCAATCAGTGGTCGCAGCCGTTCTGGATCTGGTTTAATCTTGTTTCCCGAGATAATATACCCCAGTAAATTTACCTCGGTGGTCGAAAAGATACACTTCTCTTTATTGAAAGTTAAGCCAACTTTTTCCGCAACTTGAAGGAATCTTTCTAGATTAAAATCGTGCTCCACCCTTGATTTGCCACACACCGTGATGTCATCTAAATATGAGAAGGTGTCAGAGAGAGAGTTATCACTTATAAAAGCATCCATTGCCCGTTGAAAACAGGCGACACCGTTAGTAACACCGAATGGTACTCGGCAAAACTGGTACAGCTTTCCGCCAGCTTCAAAGGCCGTATATGGTTTGTCCCTCTTAGCGATAGGAATCTGATGATAAGCACTCTTTAGGTCAATAGTGCTAAAAACCTTATATTGAGATACTTTATTGATAAGCTCATCAATCTTAGGCAGGGGGTACGCATCTAATTGAGTATACCTGTTAATAGTTTGAGAGTAGTCTATCACCATTCGCTTCTTATGTCTCTCATTAGTGGTGACAACTACCTGTGCCCGCCAAGGCGAAAAACTAGGTTCAATGATTCCTTCCGATAAAAGACGTTGAACTTCAGAATTAATAAATTCTTTCTCCTGACTGCTATACCTTCTTGACTTGGTAGCAATTGGCTTACAGTCCGGCATCAAGTTGGAAAAAAGTGATAATGGTTAATAAATTGAAATAAAGAGTAGATTGCCTTTCAAAAGCTCGGCTTTATTAACCTTAAAAAACCAGCAAGTACATGTTGAGCACCCAGTCTCAACCAAACTGTAGAAAACTGAATTTAAGATGGCCACCACAGGTCACATGGAATCAACTAACCAATAAGTTTACAGCATATATCTCAAGGCAGGAAAACAGGCAACCAATTACAATGCTTCTTATAAAACAAGAATAATCACCACAGGGGCTAAAAATAAACTTACCTTTTTTTAAAAGTATTTTTAAATTATAGTGTGAAAAAAATTATTTTTTTATTTTTAAGGGTTTTCAGCGGGCAGAGGTTCAGCAGAAAGCGGAACTGTTCCCGCCCCCACCCCCCCCCCCCCCCGCCGCAGAGGTCCTTCTCCAGGGCAGGCATGTGGTCTGTCTTGACAGACCGGAAATGCCGGTTTACAGCGTATGCACTTCGCATGCCTCTGACTGGCATTTCCGCTGTCCCTACGGGTGTGTACACAGCCCGTACACACCCCTAGGCATTGGAAATTATGGGCCATTAAATATTTTAAAAAGCAAGTAAACTTACAGGAGTTGCAGTAGCTCCATGAGTCTGCTTCTTCATGGGACCACACACACACACACACACACACACACACACACACACACACGTTAATGCCTCAGATACCCTGGCTCTGATAGTGAATACATTTTAACCCAAACTACAAGTTCAAACTATAAGTCTAAAGCTACCCCTGCAGAGCTCAGTGCCCATCCCCCGAAATGCTTGTCGACTGAGGGAACTCTGCTGAAATTTCCCACTCACCTGGATTCAGCTGCTGTGACTACGCTCCGCTATTCTGTTGCTTCATCTAGACTATGGGCTGGATTTTACCAATGGGGAGCTTTTGGAGGCGGGACTCCCACTTGTCGGGTTTCAGTCCTGCCTCCATCAACTTCTGGTCAACCCACGTTATTTTTTATTGATTGACCTTGTTAAGCCCGCCCAGCAGGTCAATTAAGGGAAAGCCGGTAACAGAGAACGTCAACGTATCTGTCAAAAATTTCTGCTCTGTGAAGCTGTCAATCACTGACATTCTCTGTCGTTTGATGAGGTCTTGAATTCAAGACCTCATCAAACCTCTTTCTTTTGTAGAAATTAGATGGCTGCTGCATTGGAGAATGCAACGGCCATCTGTCATCTCTGCCGCGGAGGTGCGAGGCTCTCCACATACTCATCGATTGAAGCCTGCAGGAAGAAACAAAGGTAAGTACACTTTTTCTAACACTTTGCACTCGCCTCAGATACTCACCTCTCCACACTTGCACCCATCACTCACCTCCACAGCACACTTTTGGACCCCTCGGATCCTCGCAGACCCCCTACTCGTTTCGGTGACCCTGGAGGGTTTCGGAGCCTTCGGGAAGCCTGCACTTGTGTGGGGAAAAATGTGGATAATCCTATTTTCTACCTGTAATCCCTTCCCGCCTCCAAGGAGACGGACCCGGCGCGAGGCGGCTACCCGCCTCCTGGCAAGATGGCACGGAGGCGGGTTGATTGCGGGTTGGGCACCTGCCCCCAAATTCTGCCATTTTCCCGGCAGTCCAGCCTCCAAACCCGCCTTGCCAGGGCTGGCAAAATCACCCCCTATGTTTCTGCTTTGGCCGAAACTGGATTACACCACTACGCTTCAGCACTGGATTACACTGTGAGACTCACCTGCTGTGCTAAACGCTTTTCTTTTCAGTAACTTTTAAACGGCGTCTGTCTGCCTGCTGAGTTGGTTCTACTGGTTTTTCAGCTTTGTTGGCTGCTGGCGAGCAGCTGCTCTTTCACTGCTCCTCTGGGGACTCATTCTACTGGCTTTTCAGCTTTGCTGCTCGCTGGCTTCTGGTTTTATGTGGCCGCGGCTTTGACCTATGGTGACCTCCAACTTGCGTCAATTTTGCCATCACCTTTCTGCACCGCTACCGATTCTCATTCCTATGGTAACCCTCCAATTCTCTACCCTTCAAATAGCTTCTGGACTCCACTCGCCCGCTGCACCTGTCTCCGAATTTCCACAGCGGTTCGTTGATGCTCCGTGCCGGCTCCGCGTTGCCTACGTTGACTTTGACTCCAGTCTACCTACTATTGTCTCCAACCTATTTCCTGCTACGACCAGTGGTCTGATTCTCTGACCACTTCCTCGTATCGCGCTCCACCCACAACCCCCTTTCCTCAACACCCTCCAACCCTCCCTCCTTCTGTGTCCACCCCTGGAAAAAAACTCTCCCCCAACTCTCTTAAAACTGCACTTATGAAATCCCAACTGTCCAGCCTTTGGCCCTCCGTTCACCACAACATTTCTGCTCAACCACAACCTCACCGCGGCTTTTGATACCCTAGTCCCTACTAAAAAAATGACTCTCTCTCACCCTGGCCATTCCACGTGGTATGGCCCTCACCTTCGCTCCCTTAAGTTTTTTTTGTTACCTCTAGACTTGCTTATTCCAACGCACTCCTGGATTGCCTCCCACGTTCCACCCTACGTAAACTTGAGGTTATTCAAAACTCTGCTGCCCGTGTCCTAACTCGCACCAAGTCCCATTCACCCATCACCCCTGTGCTCGCTGACCTACATTGGCGCCCGGTTAAGCAACGCCATGATTTCAAAATTCTCACCCTTGTTTTCAAATCCCTCCATGCCATGGCCTCGCCCCTCCCTATCTCTGTTATCTCCTCCAGCCCCACAAAACCTCCGAGATATGTGCGCTCCTCCAATTCTGGCCTCTTGAGCATCCCTGAATATAATCGCTCAACAATTGGTGGCCGTACCTTCAGCTGCCAAGGCTCTAAGCTGTGGAATTCCCTGCCTAAACCTCTCCGCCTCTCAACCCCTCTTTCCTCCTTTAAGACGCTCCTTTAAACCTACCTCTTTGACCAATCTTTTGGTCATCTGCTCTAATTTCCCCTTATGTGGCCCGCGGTCAAATTTTTTGTCTTATAATACTCCTGTGAAGCGCCTTGGGACATTTTACTATGTTAAAGGCGCGATATAAATACAAGTTGTTATTGTTGTTGAGTCCTCCTGAACCAATCACTGGCTGACACCCAAACACAAAATCCAATCATAAAGATGCCACGTTGGTAGCACCCTGGCTTACGCTGGTTTTTGCTCTGATGACACTCTTACACCATCTGCTTTTGACCATCGAGACTCATATCTGGGGTAGTTCTGGCCGTACAAAAGGAACATGTCTCCACGGGTTGAGATACGGCCCTTGCTGTTGGCCTTTGTTTTTAATTCACTGCGGATGTTATAACGTTCCAGCACAATGGTAACTGCGTCTAACCTTGGTTCCCAGGCTAACTGCAGTCTATTTGACCATGGCAATCTCTTCCTCACCCCAGGTTGTCTGGTTACAGCTCACTCACAGACTTTTAAGCATAAGAAAAAGGGTTCCATGTTATACATAATTCAGGCTATCATTGCTAGAGAGCCCCGGTGGGCAGAGGAAACACTTCAAGGACACCCTCAAAGCCTCCTTGAAAAAGTGCAACATCCCCACCGACACCTGGGAATCCCCTGGCCCAAGACCGCACAATGTGGAGGAGAAGCATCCGGGAAGGCGCCGAACACCTCGAGTCTCTTCGCCGGGAGCAAGCGGAAGCCAAGCGCAAACAGCGGAAGGAGCGCAAGTCAACCCAAGCACCCCGCCCGCCCCTTCAACCACCGTCTGTGACAGAGACTGTAGGGCCCGCATTGGACTCATCAGTCACCTGAGAACTCACTGTTAATGTGGAAGCAAGACATCCTCTGTTCCGAGGGACTGCCTAAGAGGAGAGTATCATTGCATGCAGTTGATGATTACAAAATTCTACATTTTGTCGTTACAGGCGATTATAGACCTTTTACTGATGATTATCAGAAATTAAAAAGAAAAGAAAGACTTGCATTTCTAAAGCGCCTTTCACGACCACCGGACGTCCCAAAGCACTTTACAGCCAATGAAGTACTTTTCGAAGTGTAGTCACTGTTGTAATATAGGGATTATTAAAGGTTATAAGATATCAAAACAAGTAGTCAAATAAAAACTAACATGTAAATTCAGAACAATTTTTCAGTTCCTGCCTCTTATCTCAGCCTCTGGAATTCTCTCAGCTTTTCTCAAATGCTTACTGTTGCTTTGCTAACAAGGCTTGTTGGAGTCGGCATTGTTAATATTTGGTCAAGCAAGCCCAACGCCTCTTTCTACCATTTTAATATCTAACCGGGTCTAACCAAGGCATATTCCACTAGTTTAAAAGCATGATTGTTGAAGAATCGGCGTGCATTGACTAACAGTTACATGATACAAACTTAAACCTGCAACTATTAATGCTGAATTCATTTCGTCCATGTTAGTTAGTGGGAATCTGAAATGGGAATTTCTCAGGATGCTTACACCTTGTAGTCCTTCCACCAGCTCATGCATCTTTCATTGGAAAACCTCTGGCGCTGAGCTGACCCCCGAATGGTACTCGCTTCCTGTGGTATCGTCCAAAAGCTGTGTGGAACGTGGTAAGGTACAACGACTGTTCCTCAAGACTCACGTGTCAAAACCTGTCTCAGGCCTCGGAAACGTGTCGCTTGTCCCATCTCTTGCTCACTTTCAAAAGTCTCCTGAAAATCTGCCTGTTTGATTGGTCTTGAGTTGTCTTCCTGAACCCTTCCCCCTGCTTGGTGCCTAATTCTCTCTCTTTCTAAAGATCCTTGGGACATTTTGCTGTGTTGAAGCCAGGAGACAAGTGCAAGTTGTTGTGGTAGTTGGACATCTAGTGGAGAAGCACATTATTGCAGAGTGTCAGCTGTGCCTCTGAGTTACGCCCTCGCCTCTGACTCAGACGGTTGTGGGTTCAAGTCCCACTCTAGAGATTTGAGCAACAAAAATCTAGGCTGACACTCCAGTGCAGTACTGAGGGGGTGCTGCACTGCCGGAGGTGCCGTCTTTCGCATGAAACGTTAAACCGAGGCCCCGTCCCATAAAAGATCCCATGGAACTATTGTGAAGAAGAGCAGGGGAGTTCTCCCTGGTGTCCTGGTCAATATTATTCCCTCAATCAACATCAATAAAAAAATAGATTATCTGGTCATTATCACATTGCTGTTGGTGGGAGCTTGCTGTGCACAAATTGGCTGCCACGTTTCCCACATTACACTTCAAATGTACTTCATTGGCTATAAAGCACTTTGGGACATCTGGTGGTCACGAAAGGCGCTACAGAAATGCAAGCCTTTCTTTATGTACAAAACTGTTGCTGTAAGTTAGATTGTTGAATGAATGAACTCAACTAGTGGAAAATCAATAGTTAAACAAGTATTTTTGTTCACTATTTGGCCACATAAAAACATTGAACCGACATTGTTTAATTAACACCGGGTATTTGGGGTGCGAGGAAGGGAGGGGACCATATTCACTGCAGTTAGTGTGAGAATAACTTGCTGCTCCAGATCTCTGCATGTACATGTCTGTTTATTCAGGCTTGTCCTACTTAAGAGACTGATGATCAGAGAGAGACTGCAACTTGCTTTCCGGGGCGAAGACTTGCTTTGGCCGCTATGTACAGTAACATTAAACCTGTGTCCATGGAGACTTTATTTGTAGCGGAATTGTAAGCACATGCTTTTAGTACACGCTTGTGATTTCACTGAATGTTCCGACCAGCGGAAATCTTGATGAAGCACACTTAAAGCGTCACAGTACACGAGGATGCAAATCCCAGTTGGTGACGTTATCATGCGAATGCTTAAGACGCTCGTATCAAATTTCTCTTTCTGCTACTTAACCAGGGGCATTAATGTGTTTAGAATAACAGGGCGAGCAACCTCTGTTAAACGAGCAGAATGAGGAATTGCGATACAAGCATGTTAATAAATGAAAGTCAGCACGGATTTGTTAAAGGTAAATCATGTTTGACTAACTTGATTCAGTTCTTTGATGAAGTAATGGAGAGGGTTGATGAGCATAGTACGGTTGATGTTGTGTACATGGACTTTCAAAAGGCATTTGATAAAATACCACATAATAGGATTGTTAGCAAAATTGAAACCCATGGAATTAATGGGGCTGTAACAGAGTGGATACAAAATTAGTTAAGGGACAAAAGGCAAAGAGTAGTGGTGAGCAGTTGTTTTTCAGACTGGAGGGAAGTGTGCAGTGGTGGCCCTGCAGGGGTCGCTGTTGGGGCCAATGCTCTTTTTGGGATATATTAATGACCTGGACTTGGGTAAATAGGGCATCATTTCAGAATTTGCAGATGACACGAAACACGGAAATGTAGTAAACAGTGAAGAGGATAGGAATAGACGTCAGGAGGATGTAGATAGACTGGTGAAATGGGCAGTCACATGGCAGATGAATTTTAATGCACAGAAGTGTGACGTGATTCAGTTTGGCAGGAAGAATGAGAAGAAGCAATATAAACTAAATGGTCCAATTTTAAAGGGGGTGGAGGAATAGAGAGACCCGAGGTGTGTACGTGTAGAAGTCATTAAAGGTGGCAGGACAAGTTGAGAAGGCTGTTACAAAGGCAGTGTAAGAGTCATGAAAGTTTAAGAAAGAAAATACTTTAAAATATTGGTTAAATAGTATAATACAGTTAATTTACCTGACTGACTTATTGTATTGAGAAACTGTAGTGTCCGTGTGTAGATAAAGACACTGAAGACAGGAGTTGGTTCATAGGTATTTACTAAGCAAGTCTGGGGGGGGGCCCTGAAACTGCCGGTTCTCCACGTCCCTTCGGATGTTGGGCTTGACCAAATCCAGCCGGCATCTTAGGTTTCTATTGTAGAACATCATGGCGGGAGTTTGGTTCGTAACCATATGTGTTGCATTCCTATATGCAAATAAGAAGTTATCCACCTTGTGCTGAAGTTTTATGTCTTCATTACCCATGGCCTTTATGGCCTTCTTGAAGGTCTGGACAAACCTTTCAGCCAATCCATTGGTGGCGGGATGGTATGGGGCGGATGTGTAGTGCTTTACCCCATTGTTCTTTAAGAACTTTCTGAATTCTTCGGACACAAATTGCGGTCCATTATCAGAACATATCTGTTCCGGCAGCCCATTCCTGGCAAATATGGTCCTTAATACTGTGATGGTTTTTTCCGTGGTGGTGGAGGACATCTTTATTACCTCCGGCCACTTGGAGTGTGCATCAACTGCGATTAGAAACATTGAGTCCATAAATGGACCAGCAAAGTCGATGTGCACCCTTTGCCAGGGAGATGAGGGCCACTCCCATGGATGTAGAGGGGCTTGTGGTGGAGCGTTTTGGACCTTCTGGCATCCTAGACAGCTCTTGGTCATTTCTTCGATGTCTCCATCGATACCTGGCCACCATACAAACGCCCTAGCTAGGTTCTTCATTTTCACTCCACCCAGATGCCCCTCGTGAAGCTCCTTTAGCACTTTATCCTGGAGTTTGGGTGGAATCACCACTCTGGATCCACACATCAAGGTTCCTCGGCACACTGACAGCTGTTCTCTTCTTTGCGAGAATGCTGGCAACAGTGGCTCGCCATGTGCTGGCCATCCCTTCACTGTTAAATCGTAGACCCGTGAGAGGGTAGGGTCATTTCTTGTCTCCCTTTCAATGGCAGAATTTGTCACCGGTAGACATTCCACTATGGTAGAGTGGAATATCTCTACTGGGTCTACTGTAGGTGCCTCTTCTATCGTTGGCAATGGTAGGCGCGATAAACCGTCAGCATTCCCATGCTGTTTTGACTCTTTGTATTCAATGTTGTATTGGTGTGCCCCTAGAAAAAGGGACCACCTCTGTAGTCTTTGTGCCGTCATAATGGGGACACCTTTTTTAGGGTTGAATATGGAGATGAGGGGTTGATGGTCAGTCAGCAAGGTAAATTTTTGTCCGTGTAGGTAATGGTTGAATTTCTTCACTCCCCATACCAGGCTGAGTGCTTCCCTGTCTATCTGGGCATAGTTACGCTCAGCTGAGTTCAATGAGCGTGACGCAAAAGCTATCGGCCGTTCCGAGCCATCAGGGAATCTATGGGACAATACCGCTCCTATGCCGTAAGGGGATGCATCGCACACCAGTCTGATTGGTAGTGATGGGTTGTAATGAGCCAAAATTTTCTCGGATGTGATTAAGTCTTTACATTTATGGAAGGCACGTTTACAGTCTTCGTTCCACTTCCAAATCACTCCTGTCTGTAGAAGATCATTAAGAGGGTGTAGAATAGTTGATAAGTTCGGTAAAAATTTATGATAGTAATTTATTAATCCCAGGAATGACCTTAATTGTGAAACATTTTCAGGTGCTGGGGCTTTTATAACTGCTTCAATTTTTTCAGGTGACTTATGCAACCCTTCCTTATTAATTATGTGGCCACAATATGATATCTGATTTTGGAAAAATTCGCACTTGGGGCGATTTGCTCGTAGGCCCCGTTCTTTCAGCCTAGTGAGCACCTGCTCCAAATTGGCAAGGTGCTCGTTGTCGTTTTCTCCTGTTATAAGGATGTCGTCTAGGTAGCATTGAGTCCCCGGAATCCCTTGCAGGACTTGCTCCATAGCTCTTTGCCAGATAGCTGGAGCTGATGCTACTCCAAAAACCAGTCGATTGTACTGGTACAGGCCTTTGTGTGTGTTTATTGTGAGATACTTTTTAGAGGTCTCCTCAACCTCCATCTGTAGATATGCCTGTGCCAAGTCAATTTTTGTGAAACGTTTCCCTCCGGATAGTGAGGCGAAAATATCTTCTATCCTCGGAAGAGGATACTGTACCGTGTGAAGGACCGGGTTTACAGTCACCTTAAAGTCCCCACAGATGCGAATTTTTCTCTGTTCCTCAGAGTTATTTTTCAATGCTTTTTTCATGACTGGAACGATGGGTGTTGCCCATTCGCTCCAATCTACTTTGGATAATACGCCTGCCTTTTTCAAATTCTCCAGCTCTGCCTCGACCGCCGGACGTATTGCATATGGCACCGGTCTTGCCTTAAAAAATTTGGGAATTGCTGCATCTTCCACTTTTATTGAGGCGGTGATGCCTTTCAAGGTTCCTAGTTTCTCTTGAAACACTTCTTTGGCGTTGGCCAAGATGTCTTTTAATCGTTCAGGTATGATGTCATCATTGTTTTTTTCCTTACTGGTCACCGTCAGTGCCTGAATGGAGTGCCAGTCTAAACGTATCTTCCTTATCCATTCACGTCCCAACAACGGTGGACCACCATCTTGTAGAATGTATAAATACAACTTTTGTATTTCTTTGCCGTTGTATACCACAGGCACCCTTATTTTTCCTTTGGGGTAGACTTTCTGCCCCGTATATGTTTTTAAGATAATGGATGTGTCTTTTAGAGGTATATGCGAAAATAGCCTCTCGTAATCTCGTCGATTTATCACGGTTAGAGCTGATCCTGTATCTAGCTCCATTTTAACTGGGGACCCTGCTATTGTGAGGGTAACCCAAATGGTTTGGTAATCTTCATTGGCAATTACATTGTGTAATTTGAGAGAGCTTAGTCTCTTGTTCCCAGAGTCGCTATCGCTCTTCTGGTCTTTGGAGCTACTGTCCGTCATCATTTGTACCTTTCTGTGCTTTTCCTTATTGATTCTTTTCCCGTTAGTGGATTTTTTATTTTCAGATCGGCATACACGTGGAATGTGTCCTATCTTTCCGCATCGCTTGCATGCTTTTTCTTTGAACCAGCAATCCCTCTGGTCATGGTTGGATCTGCCGCATCGATAACATTTCTTGAAACCCCGTGTCATTTCATGGGTGCCGAAGTCCTGTGGCCTTTGCTTTATCTTTGCCACTCCTATGGCACTGAAAGCCTTGTCCAGTGTTAAATCTTTTCTAGAAGATACCTTCTTTTGTGTTTCTACACTTAGGGGATCGCAGATGAATTTGTCTTGCAGAGAATCTGCCAGTCCTGCCTCGAATTGGCAGTGTAGGGTATCAACAATCTCTTCAAAATTCTTGTCCATCGGTTCGGCTGGAGTGATTAAGTTGCGTAACAGCTTGTATGTTTCTGCGCCCATTAGATCCAGAAGCACTGAAGCTTTTTTTTCATCTTCTATTCCATTTGCAGTGCAAAACACCTCCACTCTTTCTACATATGTGGTCCAATCCTCTATCTTGTTATCAAAAACATCAATATTGCCAAAGTTAGGCTCTGTTTCGTTTTCAAAAGCATCAATATTGCCAGACTTAGGCATTTCAAAAAAAAGATATGGCGCTTCCCGCGCTTTTTTTTTCTCTGTAGCAACGATATGGCGCTTCCCGCGCTTCCCCGCCGCTGCTACCGATAACAATGCTGTTTTACTGTGGTTTCCGTTTATTCACTGTTGGAGACTCGTTCCCGACGGAGGTATAAATGCTGACCTGCTTGCCGCACCGGCCGTCTCCCGAGTGCACCCTCCCAGTCCGTTATTGCTTGCCTCCGATTTCGCTGCTTGTCTCAGCTGTCGAGCCCGCCGCTGGAGCTCCAGCCTGACGCCCAGGAAGGATTAGCGCAGTACCTGCCACCAGCTTGGCCAGCTGGTGAAACCACAGTTTCTATTACTTCCTTGAGTCTTCTGGACGCTGGAGGAATCGATGTCCTTGAGTGCTGCCGAATTGCAGGTAAGTCCGTTTCCACTTCGTCGCCACTGTAGTGTCCGTGTGTAGATAAAGACACTGAAGACAGGAGTTGGTTCATAGGTATTTACTAAGCAAGTCTGGGGGGGGGTCTAAAGGATATACACAATACACAGGCTTATATAGCCCAAGTGGCAATTACTGGCATTACGCACACCTGGGGCTCTTAAAGGCACATACACCACCATTGCTCTTAAAGGCACATACACCACAGAAACCCCCTCTTTTCTTGTTACAATAGTATAGGCTGAGTGACCCCCTTTATTCTTGCTACAATGGTACAGTCCTTAAGCTTGTCACATGGTATCCAGCCATTTTACAGCTCAAGCACCACGAGGCTGGAGAAGGCAGAAGCTTTGATGGCTGGAGCAATACAGTTTTTGACCGTGTGCGTTTAAACGTGTTTTGCTTTGTAATTCTGTTCGTAAGGTGTTACAGTAAACAGTTTAAAGATAAAGTTATGGTTTGGAACGTTTTATTTCGACACGCGTCTACTCGTTGCTAAAGCCTCAAAACTCAGTGGCTGCATGTTTGGAAATTACGAAGCGCCACTACATTAGTCAAAAACTAGCTCCCTAAGAAGGAAAGGACGGAATTGTCGGCGAACGTATATACATGAATGGTTACGGAGCCAGACGACAAGCGAAGGTACAGTGACTGTTACTTGCCTTGTTCATTCTATTGAGAAGCTAAATAAGAGCTGCGGGTAAAATGGCCGAGGCCTTATGGAGCCGTGAGGAGCTTCCCCCAGCCAGAAGGATTGTTGGCCAAAAGAGGGCAGTAAAGCTCACCCCAAAGGCAATGGAAGAGAAGTTACATAGAAGCATAGGTGCAAGGAGGGCTAAATTAGCTCAGATAACTGGAAAAATGAAGGTAATTGATTGTCTCATGGAAGATAATGCTAATATTAAGAAAGTTGAAGACATAATGCATTATGATTTCTCCAAGTTGCATGAAGAATTTAATGTACTCAATGAAGATGTATTAGCACTTCTGTCTGAAGAAGAGGGAAACGCTGATCAGCACAACTGGTTTGATCTTAAATCATCCAGCATTAAGGACTGTTCTGGACCAACGAACATTTTTACATGCAATAGCACCCTCTGGTGGCGGTTATTGTGTTAACAGTTTGTATGCTGGAAAGGTCATCTGATCTTTCTTCCTGTGTGAGGTCATTTGACCTTTGTCCCTTTCTTCCTGTGAGAGGTCATTTGACCTTCCTACCTTTCTTCCTGTTGACCCCAGGAAGCAGTTTTGCCAGGAAGAACCTGACTTGAGTAATGGAGAATCTGCCATGAGAGGTTCCATTTACAATCCAATGTAATCTGATTTCATATGTTAGGCCAAGCGCAATATCTGTGAGTATCTTTGGTTCTTAGCATAATAATGTTGTCAGAGTAATATTTTGATAATACTATGTTTATAAAAGGTTAATATTTAATAGTTACAGAAGTTAGTTCAAATGTTAGTTAGTTATACAATTAGTCCATTCTACTGTTGTAAATATGTTTATATCTTATGTAATATCGAATGTATAGTACTCAGTTTATGTACAAAACATACTTTGTCTTTGTTTACAGTTTCACAAATTTGTTCAAGTAAAGCTTCAAAACAGCAACCGCTTCAGAAGAATTATTTTTGAATGAGTGTTTAACTTGCTGGATAGCTAGATAGGAGCACGTCTAGCGCAGCCAGTACAAGGACTATGTCAAGGCCACAGAACAGTGGATGTTAAAGATTCGTCAAGATGCTGATACAGCAGAGAAAGATAAAGATGACGATGAAGTTGGACCAGATGATAGCATTTCAGAGACTTCAGCCAGACTGAGCAAAAATTGAAAAGAAGGTAGCTCTGTTTCTGGACACAGGTCAGTCGTTTCTATCACATGCTCATCGCGATGCATGAGAGAAGAGGTTGAGCGGGCAGTGTTGATGGCGCGCGCAGCATCTTTAGTGGAGAAGCAAGCTCTTGAACGGGAAGAGGCCCAACTGCAGGCCCAAGAGGCCCAACTGCAGGCCCAACTGCAGGCCCAACAGGCCCAACTGCAGGCCCAACTGCAGGCCCAACAGGCCCAACTGCAGGCAAAGAAAGAACAGCTAGAGCTAAAAACAGCTATTGCGGTCTCAGATGCCAAGTTGAGTGTGTATGAAGATTATGAAGGCTCACAGGATGGCATGAACGAATACTGCCAGTCAATGTTGTCACACAGAGTTGGATCCAGGGCACCTTCAAGAGTTAAAAGAGAGTCTGAAGGCCATCTCCTGACATTACAGCGTGGAAGAGAGGCCTCTCCACTAACAGGAGCACGTGATGCTACCCCAGACATCAGACGGTCTAGACTAGACCCTGCTGATGACCACCAGAGGCCTGAAGACACAGGGAGAAGCCTATACCAAGTGATGCAACGTCAGAACGAAATTACAGAGATGCTTGTAAAACAACAGAATCTGTTTCGACTCCCTCAAAGAGACATACCAGTGTTCCAAGGCGACCCACTCAAGTATAAGCCCTTCATCAGATCCTTCGAACAAGCCATTGACTCCAAAACAGAGAGCAGCAGTGATAAGTTGTGCTACCTGGGACAGTACACCAGTGGTAAACCACAAGACCTGGTCAGAAGCTGTGAACACATGAGACCGGACCGGGGATACATAGAAGCCAGGAAGTTGCTGCAGGAGCACTATGGTAATGAGCTGAAGATAGCCACTGCATATATTGAAAAGGCTATCAAGTGGCCACAGATCAGATCGGAGGACGGGGAGGCATTGAACACATATGTTCTTTTTCTCATAGGATGTCGCAACACCATGGAGGATGTTGAATTCATGGAAGAGATGGACAATCCTACGACTATGAGAATCATCATCTCTAAGCTTCCTTACAGGATGAGAGAACAATGGAGAAGAACAGCCTTTGAGATGATGGAGAGACGGAAAAGTAGAGCCAGGTTTGCAGACTTAGTGAATTTCATAGACAAACAGGCTAAAATTGCTAGGGACCCATTGTTTGGAAACATCCAGGATGTCAGCCCGACTACTGATGGAAGAGTGAAAGCCAAGCCTGCGGAATCAAAGACTCTCAGGAAACGTGGTTCCAGGGGAAGCAGCTTTGCAACTATCGTCACTCAGGCTGGGGAAGAAAAGTCTCAGAACTCATCTCCCAAAAAGAGCAGCACAGTGACGCCTGCTAATGCCTTTCAGAAGCCATGTTTATTCTGCCAGAAGAATCATACATTGGATTTCTGCAGTGACATCAAAGCACAGCCACATAAAGACAGAATCGAATTTCTGAAGTACAATGGCCTATGTTTTGGATGTCTCTCTCAGGGGCACCTGAGTAGAAACTGTAAGCAAAGAACAACATGCAGAGAGTGCACTCGGAAACATCCTAGTCTGCTGCATATCCACAAAGAAGAACAAGTCTCTAAGAAGAGTGAAGAAAACAATACCGACGATGTAAAGTCCACACCTCAATAATACACGGACTTCGGGAGAACAGTTAACAGGTACTTTACTGAACAAGAGGCAGCTTGAAACTGAAACTACAGAAGCCTGCTAGGGCCTTTTATACAGGGGTGGTCACTGCCGGTACTGCAGTATAAATCAGTTCTTCTCTTAAAGGTACATACACAACAATTCCTCCCCTTTTAGATAAACAGTACATAACATTCATTTAACAACTAAATAATAACTAATTACAATTACAATTTTCTCAGTAATATATACATCAACTGAAATAGTCATTTATAAGTTCAGTCTTTGAGGAGGCTTCCTGATCCGGACTGGATAGCGCCTTTCTCGAGTATCCTGTTCTGGCGGTGGAGTCAATTCTGGCTCATTGTCATTGGTTGGTTCGTCAGCTTCCAATACCCCTGCTTCTGAGGTAGACACAATCTGTACTTTGGGCTCATTACCAGGTGCACATGCTTGTGGTACAGGTTTGGCTTGTTCCTGTGACTCTAGAATCTGGTCAGCATGGCGTCTCACGATGCTCTCTCCAACATCCACTGTGTACATTAGTGGTCCCTGCTGTGTGCATATCGTGCCTGGCTGCCATTTTTCTGTTCGGTAGTCGTGGGCCAAGACTGGTTGCCCTATCTTGAAGCTCCCGGTTGGCTTCTCATTTATGTGCTGGAACTGCTTATCCTCAACATCTCGTCTTATGTTTGGTTTGAGCAAATCCAAGCGACATCTTAGTCTCCGATTGAAAAACAGTACGGCTGGAGTTTGGTTGGTTACTGCATGTGTCGCATTCCGGTAAGCAAACAGGAAGTTATCCACCTTGTGTTGTAGTGGTATGTCGTCATTATACATTGCCTTTATGGCCTTTTTAAAGGTCTGAACAAACCTCTCAGCCAATCCATTTGTGGCTGGATGATATGGGGCAGATGTGTAATGTTTCACCCCATTATTCTTCAGGAACCTCCAGAAATCCTCAGACACAAACTGTGGGCCATTGTCGGAACAGATCTGTTCTGGCAACCCATTCCTGGCGAAGATGGTCCTTAGGACTGCAATAGTTTTCTCCGTGGTGGTGGAGGACATTTTAATGACCTCTGGCCATTTTGAATGGGCGTCCACAGCGATTAGAAACATTGAGCCCATAAATGGACCAGCGAAATCATTGTGTACCTGTTGCCATGGAGATGAGGGCCACTCCCGTGGATGAAGCGGGGCCTGTGGTGGAGCGTTTTGGACCTTCTGGCATCCTGTGCATCTCTTGGTCATATCCTCGATTTCTTTATCGATTCCCGGCCACCACACAAATGCCCTGGCTAGGCGCTTCATTTTTACCCCTCCCAGATGACCCTCGTGAAGCTCATTGAGTACTCTATCTCTCAACTTGGGTGGAATTACCACTCGGGATCCACACATCAAGGTTCCCTGGCACACTGACAGCTGTTCCCTCCTTGGCGAGAATGCTGGCAACAGTGAGTCGCCATATGCTGGCCATCCCTTCACCGTCAAATCATAGACCCGAGAGAGTGTCGGGTCATTTCGGGTTTCCTTCTCAATACTTGCGCTTGTAACAGGCAAACATTCGACTATGGTCGCATGGAATATCTCCACAGGGTCCACTGCAGGTGCTTCTTCTGCCGTAGGCAACGGTAGGCGCGACAGCCCATCAGCGTTTCCATGTTGTTTCGTACCCTTGTATGTCATACTGATGTGCCCCTAGAAAAAGTGACCATCTTTACAGCCGTTGCGCCGTCATCACCGGAACGCCCTTCTTTGGGTTAAAAGTTGAGACCAGGGGTTGATGATCAGTCAGTAGGGTGAATTTCTGCCCGTGCAGATAGTGATTGAACTTCTTCACCCCCCACACCAGGCTGAGGGCCTCCCTGTCAATCTGGGCGTAGTTACGCTCGGCTGAGGTTAGTGAGCGCGATGCAAAGGCTATTGGCCTCTCTGAACCGTCACGGAATTTGTGTGACAGCACCGCTCCAATGCCGTAAGGTGACGCATCACATGCCAACCAAATTGGTAGTGTTGGGTTGTAGTGGGCCAATACTTCTTTTGAAGTGATTTGGCATTTACATTCCTGAAAGGCACGCTTACACTCATCACTCCATTTCCATGTTACACCAGTTTGAAGGAGGGTGTTCAGTGGGTGCAGAATTGTAGATAAATTCGGCAAGAACTTATGGTAGTAGTTCACCAACCCGAGGAACGACTTCAGTTGCAACACATTTCCTGGTGCTGGAGCCTTGACTACAGCCTCAATCTTGTCCGGCGACTTATGCAACCCTTCCTCATCAATCATGTGGCCACAATACAAGATTTGTCTCCTGAAGAACTCACATTTGGGACGGTTGGCTCGTAGCCCATATTCCTGCAATCTCGTGAGCACCTGTTCCAGGTTGGCAAGGCGTTCATTGTCATTTTCGCCCGTAACCAGGATGTCGTCCAAATAACACTGGGTCCCCGGGATCCCTTGCAGGACTTGTTCCATTGCCCTCTGCCACATAGCCGGGGCCGATGCTACCCCAAATACCAGTCGATTGCACTGGTAAAGGCCTTTGTGAGTGTTTATCGTGAGGTATTTCCTAGATGCTTCTTCCACCTCCATTTGTAGATACGCTTGAGCCAGGTCAATCTTTTTAAAACGTTTCCCTCCAGATAGTGAGGCGAAAATATCTTCTATCCGCGGAAGCGGATACTGTACTGTGTGCAGGACTGGGTTCACAGTCACCTTGAAGTCCCCACAGATGCGAACCTTCCTTGGCTCCCCAGGCGTGCTGCTCAATGCTTTCTTCATTACAGGAATGATGGGTGTGGCCCACTCGCTCCAGTCCACCTTAGACAGCACCCCCGAATGCTCCAGACTCTCCAGTTCAGCTTCCACAGCTGGGCGTATCACGTATGGCACAGGTCTGGCCTTGAAAAATTTTGGGGTTGCGTTATCCTCAATCTTTATGGTTGCCTTTACTCCTTTTAGAGTCCCAAGTCCTTGTTGGAACACCTCTTCTGCGTCAGATAGAATTTGTGACAGACGTCCAGGTGCGACGTCATCATCTTTTTTGTCAGTCACAGTTAGTGCCAGGATGGAATGCCAATCCAATTGTAGTCTTCGGATCCATTCACGTCCCAATAATGGTGGTCCTCCATCTCGTAGTATATACATGTATAGTTTCTGTGTTTCCTTTCTGTTATATTCAACTGGCACCCTTATTTTTCCTCTGGGGTAGACCTTTTGCCCCGTGTATGTCTTCAATACAATGGATGTGTCCTTTAAGAGTATGTGTGAGAATAGCCGCTCATAGTCTTGTCGATTCATGACAGTTAGGGCTGATCCTGTGTCCAATTCCATCTTCACTGGTGTTAGATCATGGTAATTTCAGTGGACCACACTGATCTGAGGTCAACACACTAAAATTAAAGTTTGCGAGTCCGGTGGTAAGTTTTAAATAGTCGATTTATTGCATCACTTGATTTACACTGTTTGACTTCCTTTATCCGACTAACATCATATTCAAAATGGCTGGTTTTTATACAGCAGCAGATGTACCCACCCCCTTTATTACCATTGGCTAAGCAGCATGCATGCAGAGCTATGGTTGGTTCAACTACATCACACTGATTGGATCTCTGATACATCAATCATTCCTTTGTTCTCTAGTTAAGCAGAATCATCACTTTCAGTTTTAAGCTAAGATCAGCACTTTCACAGTTTAAGCTAAATCAGCATTTTCATTGTTCTCAGTTTTTAAGTCAGCCGATGTGATGTTACCAGCTGTGATTGGATCTGATACATCACACCATCCTTTGGCACGTGGTCAGCTTAAGCATAATCAGATTTCTTTAAATCATTAGATTATAATCATATTAAAATCCATGTTATTAAAATATATATACATATTCCCTAACACTCCCCCCTTTGATTCTTTCAAAAATTGAATCATGAAAATAAAGAGTCAGATTAAAAATATAATCAATCATTGCTGTGTTTTGCCACTGTCCGGATCAGTGGCTTTTGCACAAATTTACATCAACCAGGATTTTACGTGGCCACAGTAAAAGCCTGGTTTTAATAAGTTAATTCATTTCATGATCTTAAATTAATTAGTGCATCTTAAAAAGTGGGAGGAGCTCCCCTCAGCTTATGGCTTTGAAAAATACATTCAGGTAAAAATTAAAAAGTAAAAACGTACAAAACAATCTAGCAACTAAATATAACATGCCCCTTTAAGATGTAAGAACGGTCTGCGGCGACCTGCAAGGTGTCTTGGCCGCGGGGCAGCAGCCGCCTGGTGGCAAGCACATTTAATCAACAGAAACACACAATTTGATCCCCATCCTATTGTACAAGGCCTCCCTCTTATCTTTCTGAGGAGTGTTTTGTCAAGATTCTTCAACGGCATTTTATGGCTTCGTGGCTCCTTGTTATCTAGCAGGTGCTATCCTCCCTGTTTCCTTGCATTTTACCATTCCCTTATCATTTCTATTTGTCTTTTGATGCTTGATATTCGACCTTTCTGGCATATATGCTATCTTTTTCCGCTTGCCTGTTGTCAGTCCCTGGTCTAAGAATTAAAACCCATCTTTGAATCTAACAGCTATTTCTTACAATTCCCTTCTTTGAGAAGGAAATATCCTTATTGATTTCTCACAATCGGCTCTTGACTAATCTAGCTAGCTCTTATTGCACTCTCAACTTGGGCATTAGTTAGTAGGGAGTCTTAAAGATTTCTCCCTTACAGTCCATTCCTTTGAGGGGGAGGAGCAACCTCTGACCCCTTACTCAAATTCAATTCACTGTTCCGGTGTTCCAATTCTGCCCCGCCTGGGAAATCCTCTGTTTCTTCTATCTTTCCTGATGTTACCCCGCCTGGGGTCTCCTCTACATTACTTCGGATCTTCTCTTTCGGTGTGCTCAATTAATTTGTTAGTGCTTGTCAGTCATGGGCATGAGTACCCAATTGGCTTATGTATCAAAGTCTTACTACACACGTTACATATATCAAATACACTATCATTACAAGTTGGATAGCTACCAGAGCATGTGAAATAATACGAGTCTAAGGGTGTGCTGATGTATTAAGCCCAATATCCCACCAATGTGAGTTGTCCCCTATGCTGTCAATTTCAATATCTATTCTTGAGTTGTCTTGCTCCAAAACATAAAAATGCTTTAGGGAGGAATTCAGTCGCATCATGAGCTCACTGAAACCCACAAACAACATGAGGAATGTCGTATCCGAGTATCCGAATTGTGCCACATAATTGTGTAGCTCATACTTAAAAATGTGTTGGTTGATGGGACAGGTCCTGTTAGACCCGTAAAGCATGGTAATTGCAGTAGTAGTGACACAGGAGGCACCACTAAAATCACCTCATACTGGATTCGTACTGGTTTTTCCCACGCTCTGTTACCTACAAAACACAATTATTACAGTCACAGTTAAATTCAGTCTTACAATCATTTCAAGCGACATTACAGTTTAACATCTAATCAACATATCATGGATTTAAAAGATTCTCCAGATCTCTTTTACTCGTATCCATCTTGTGGATAATTCTTACTAAACATGATTTCTCCTTAGCCCTCAATTGTCCCAATCCAGATTCCATGTAACTCTCCACTTCAACTTCAATTTCAATCCCTCTAACAGGTACCAGTGTGTTTAACTCTATTCTGATTGTTTCATCAATTAGATAGTTTCTCGATGGAGTATGTGTCAATGCTTTAAAAGTTGTCTCGCTCTCCTGAGCCACATTAACCATTTCATGGTGAGACCACACCTCGAGTACTGTGTACAGTTTTGGTCGCCTCATCTGAGGAAGGATGTTCTTGCCATGGAGGGGGTGCAGCGGCGATTCACCAGGCTGATACCAGGAATGGCGGGAATGACCTATGAGGAGAGACTATGTAGTTTAGGGATGTACACACTGGAGTTTAGAAGATTGAGAGGGGACCTCATAGAAGTGTATAAAATTCTGACAGGTCTAGACAGACTGGATGCAGAAGGAATGTTTCCCTTGGCGGGTGAGAACAGAACTAGAGGACATAATTTAAGGATAAGGGCTAAACCATTTAGGACAGAGATGAGGGGGAATTTCTTCACTCAGAGAGTGGTGAACCTGTGGAACTCATTGCCACAGAGGGCAGTGTACGCCAGCTCATTAAATATATTTAAGAGGGAATTAGATATATTTCTACGGGCAAAAGGGGTTAAGGGTTACGGAGAGAAGGCGGGGACGGGATACTGAATTAAAGGATCAGCCATGATCTCATCGAATGGCGGAGCAGGCACGAAGGGCCGAATGGCCTACTCCTGCTCCTATCTTCTATGTATCTATGTATGTCTTGCTGTTGTCAAGTAACTGAGCATGTCTGAGACCCGTTCTTCAGTGCAGATTCACCATACATTCCTGGATGGTAATTACTTCATACGTAACAAATCACATTTGCACACTCATACCGGTATCTCAATATCATGCCACCCATGCCATCCGATACAAGCCTTTCTCGGGCTTTCAGGTATCTTATCGAAAGATTGTAGTCGTCTAATGGCTGAATACTTCTTCAAGGTCTTACTTGCTGCTATTTAAGCTTTGACCTGAGCTCTTGGCCCTCTGCCTGTAATCTGGCCACTTCAGCCTGCTTGATTTCAAGCTGATTTTTAGCAGTAACTAGCTCTACATTAATCTCTTCCATTTCTTTCTCCTGAAGTGCTCTTTTCTGTAGTTGTGCTTTCACTAATGCGGTTTTCTGAGCTATTAGGCTCTCTTAAAGCATAATCTATTGCTTAAAGTTATTCTCAAGATTCAACTTTTCTTTTTCCACGGTCTCTATTGTTGCCTGACTTTTCTCAATGTTTTCCGTAAACTGCTTTAACCTGTCAACTTTTTCAAGTAAAGCATCTTCCTTCTCAGCTAGAAGGGAGGCAAGAGAATTTTCATTCTGCTTTGACTTCATTAATTTATTCTCCAAGTCTGAAACCAGTTCTTCCTTGGTCTGGCAATCTACCTGGAGATTTAGTAAGCGGTCGTTCAAATTATTTTCTTCTTGTTTCAGATCATCAAGTTCAGACTGATTTTTTTTCCAGTTTTGTTTCTGCTCTTTTAAACTGCCTGAGAGCATTTTGCAAGTTTTCATTCAGTAGTGTAATTCTCCTGTTTCAATCTTACACTCTCAATCACTTTCCTTTAATTACATGTGGGATATGTGCATTCCGTCCTTCACTACCCCAATATTCTGTATTCGGTACACCTTTCATCCTTGGGCTTGGGGTGCCATTACGGTATTACCAATACCAACCCTAGGAGCCCATTCAGTAGTGCCTTGTTTTAACACTTGAGTTAGGAGGTGTTGGTATAATTATTGAGTTTTCTTAGAACACCACGTAGGTAAAGCCGTATCGGTTAAATCTAGCACTACCAGTACAAGTTCATGTTGCACATTATCATACAATTAGTTTACAAGATAACTTCCATTTATCAAATCATAATTGTCCTTCTATTACTGTGGGGAAATATTAACTTAAAATTAAGAAACTTAAATTTAATAATGTCCCATATCTTTAAATTTCATACTAAAGTTGTTGCTTGGTGAACTTAAGCTGTCAGTGGGAAGGGTTAACTCCTTTGCAGGTTTTTAAGAAGGTGGAGCAAAACATTATCAGACGTAATTGCGTCACTTCACGTAAATTAAAAAAAACTTTCCTGATCGACAGTTGTGTTTTCACACTTTAACTAAACACGAACAGAACAGATAAAACAAAACAAAATAGCACATTCTTGCAGAAAATAGTAAATTATGTCATATTTCTTATTGTCCTTTCTTCAAATGTCTTTCCAAAATACTGTAAAAACATAACTGGAGAAAAATTAGTTTTTCACATTTAAACAAATCAAATCAAACTGCTTTAGAAGATTTCACGATAGCAACCGGGACTCCAAGGTTAAATCTTAGACTGAAACTTAATGTAACATTGTACAGTTTGCACTGCAAGTACAAAAATCTATCGCAATCTTTTGTTAAACAAACTTTTTGTTGCTCTTCTCAGTTTTTATACACCAGCTTAACTTAAATTATTTCAAAGGTTTTTTTTCAATTCTTGGGGCACAATCTTATTCGCACATTCTTAAAACTTCCAAAATCCAAGACAAGACAAAAGATTTAAACGCTTTTAACACAGAGAAGTGGGTGGAGCTAAAACACACATAACAGAATCTTTCTTTTAAAGAACATCTAATCAGACAAAAGAAATACTGTAACTTCTTAAACATTCATAGTCATTTTTCAAGGTTTCTTTCACTCAGCAAATCTTGTGTTTTATTTGTCTCAGCACAGATGTTAATAACTTCCATGTCAGTAAAACTTTAAGTTTCTCTTTTTTTTCCTCTTTTTCCATCGGCGTCTCAGCATTTCCTGGCTTTCCAAATCCCTGTTTTTTTTCTTCCTTTGCTGAGTTTTCAGATTGGTTAGCCTGCAAATTAGATCTTTTTCCTTCTTTATCTCTCCTGTGTTCAGCCCCGAGTGTTCCAACCAGTTAGTTTTAAATCGCCCGTCGTACTCTAACACTTCCTCCGTCCCTTTCTGTTGACAGGCTATGATCTTTCCCCAATCCGTTTTTGTAGGGCTAATCACTTGTAACCACTGTTGGATCGCATCCCATCCGGCATCTAATTCTTGCTCATCATTTCCCAGGCCAGTCTTTACTTTGCTGTGTAACTTATTTCCCTCTCTCCTGGGTATCATTACAATCAAAATTTGGACTCCGTCACACGGGTGGAGTTGGTACTTCGCCCTTTCTTCCCCATTTTCTTTCTTCTCATACTCCTTTTCTACTCTTTTCCTTTTCTGTCTCAATGGGGCCAAATGGGGTCCTGTTTTCTCTTCTTCACTTTCACTGACATTACTAGAGGAGCCCGAGTCGGTCTCTTGACCTGCTTCTTGTCTTCCTCTGCCACGACCTTCCTCCTTTATTTCATTTAGATCTGGGTATCCCTTCCAGGTCCCGACACATTTTCCCTTTTCTTCAACTACCGGGACTATCGGTTGTTTATCCAATTGTTTTTTACAGTCCTGAACTTCACCTTTAAGTTTTTTAACTTCCACTTCTGACTTTTCAAGCTCATCTTTAAGTTTTTTAACTTCCACTTCTGACTTTTCAAGCTCATTTGTTTTCTTTTTCAATTGTTCATAAATCGCATCTTTCTGCTCTTTTGCATTGGTCAAGTCGTGATCGTGTTGGGAGTTTGTCTTAATCTCATTTCGCCGTCGGATCTGGCCCATAAGTGCCAAGGACCATCTGATCCGTCTTTTATCTTTCATACGGGTCGTTTTTCCCCAGACCCTTTTTATGTCATCCAAAGACCATTGTCCGGAGGAGGTACTGTACTTTTGTTCGATTTCGAACCAGGTTTTAGGTAAGTCAAACTGTAATTATATATAGTCTTTCAACTCCCACAGAATTTCATCTTCTGAAATCTCAGGTGGGGCACGCCCACCTTTAATAGTTGTAGGTTTATCGAGTGATGCCATAATATCGATTACTTTACTTGGGGGCCTCGAGTCGTAGGCTTAATTAAATAACACCGCCGAAGTTAGAACTCTATATGGGACCTCGAGGCCGTCTACCACCCAGAGGGTTCGCTACCCGGGAGGTTTGCTGAGTTGCGTGGAGGGGAGATGATTAGACAACCAACCGAGGACTTTTATAACGAGGAGTCCTTACCTCCAATATAGGTCTGGTGTCTTAGATTCAGTCTCTTCCTTCAGCAACCCTGCTCGCAGCGCCAAATTGTTAGATCATGGTAATTTCAGTGGACCACACTGATCTGAGGTCAACACACTAAAATTAAAGTTTGCGAGTCCGGTGGTAAGTTTTAAATAGTCGATTTATTGCATCACTTGATTTACACTATTTGACTTCCTTTATCCGACTAACATCATATTCAAAATGGCTGGTTTTTATACAGCAGCAGATGTACCCACCCCCTTTATTACCATTGGCTCAGCAGCATGCATGCAGAGCTATGGTTGGTTCAACTGCATCACACTGATTGGATCTCTGATACATCAATCATTCCTTTGTTCTCTAGTTAAGCAGAATCATCACTCTCAGTTTTAAGCTAAGATCAGCACTTTCACAGTTTAAGCTAAATCAGCATTTTCATTGTTCTCAGTTTTTAAGTCAGCCGATGTGATGTTACCAGCTGTGATTGGATCTGATACGTCACACCATCCTTTGGCACGTGGTCAGCTTAAGCATAATCAGATTTCTTTAAATCATTAGATTTTAATCATATTAAAATCTATGTTATTAAAATATATATATATATTCCCTAACACTTGGGGACGCTGCTATCATGAGGGTGACCCAAATGGTTCGGTGATTTTTTTGCGATCACGTTGTGTAACTTTAAACAACTTAGCCGCCTGCTCCCGGAGTCCTTATCACTCTCCTGATCTTCTGCACTACTATCTGTCAGTTTCTTTACTTTCCTGTACTGTTCCTTAATAGTTCTTGTCATGTTGGTCTTCTTTCCCGACCTGCAGACTCTTGCTATATGTCCCATTTTCCCGCATTGCCTGCATATTTTGTCTTTAAACCAGCAGTCCTTCTGCTCATGGGTTGTTCTGCCGCAGCGATAGCACTTTTCGGCTCCATACGCCATTTAGTTGGCGCTGTATTCTTGTGGTTTCTGTTGTATTTCCGCAGCTCCCCGTGCTGCTGCTTCGTAGGGTACTGCCACGCTGAAAGCCTGTTCTAGTGTCAGGTCCTTTTATGAAAGTAGTCGTTTCTGGGTTTCTTCACTCTGGAGCCCGCAGACAAACTTATCCCGTAAGGTGTCTGCCAGTCCTGCTCCGAACTGGCAGTGCTTCGATAACTTGCGTAGTTCCGTAAGATAGTCAGCATTGCTCTCATCTTTGTGCTGGTTTCTATTATGGAACTTGAATCTTTCTGCTATCAGCAGTGGTGTAGGGCTTAGGTGTTCCTGTAAGATATGAGCAATCTCCTCAAAACTTTTCTCCATTGGTTTAGCTGGGGTAATTAAATTCCGCAATAGGCCGTACGTACTCGCACCCATCAGATTTAATAATACCGACGCCCTCTTTCCATCAGTCACCTCATTTGCCTTGCAGTACACTTCGATTCTTTCCACATACGTGGTCCAGTCTTCTACCTCGTTGTCGAAAGCAGTGATACTGCCACTTTTCGGCATCTTGGGCGATTTTAAATGGCACCTCCCGCGCTTTTGCTTCTTCCCCAATGGAATAAAATGGCGCCTCCCGCGCTTTTGCTTCTTCCCCAACGGGATAAAATGGCGCCTCCCGTGCTTTTGCTTCTTCCCCTTACTGCCACGCTGCTCCTAGCATTCCACGGGGTAATGGCGGTGACCCGCAGCTTCGGCGCGTCTCGCTTTCCTTCCCCCCCGTTTAGTTTCTCTCCGCTGTCCTGTTCTCGAGCACCGACCGCGCCCTGTGCGCTCCACCCTCTCTCTCTTGTTTTCTTTTCCCGGCGACGCTGCACGGCCCGTTTTGTAGAGCCGCTCGATCGAGCTTGAGCCCGCCGCAGTCCGGAAGGGTCAGCGCGCTACCTGCTACCAGCACGATTCGCTGGAACCACAGTCTCTCCCGCAATTCTCCAAACACCGATGGATTCTTTGGGCGGTTGCCCTCGGTCAACGCCCGTTGCTCAGACTACGACCTTCCAGGACCTTCCTTTCAGGCGAGATCCCCGTGAGATGATGCCACACTGCAGGTGAGTTTGAACTTACTCGTCGCCACTGTAAAGTCCGCGCCTCAATAATACACGGACTTCGGGAGAACAGTTAACAGGTACTTTACTGAACAAGAGGCAGCTTGAAACTGAAACTACAGAAGCCTGCTAGGGCCTTTTATACAGGGGTGGTCACTGCCGGTATTGCAGTCTAAGACCAGTTATTCCCTTAAAGGTACATACACAACAGGCGAGAAGGTTGTTTCAAGTGCTCTGGTGTCGCTAGAACCAGAGACTTGTGGATTCACTGGGGCCGGTGACAGTGATTGTATTCTTGCCATCGTACCTGTAAAGATCAAGTCTAAGAGGAGTGAGAAGTTTGTGGAGACTTACGCCTTCATGGATCCAGGTAGTTCAGCAACGTTCTGCACAGAATCACTCATGCAACAGCTGAACGTTAGAGGCAGAAGAACAGAAATCCTATTACGCACCATGGGTCATGAGAAGTCAATGCAAAGTTATATCCTGTCAGACTTAGAAGTGTGTGGACTTGAAGAGAAGGACTTCATAGACCTGCCTAATGTTTTCACACAGAGGGAGATTCCTGTTAAAATAGGGAACTTAGCCCTGCAGAAGGATGTGGAGAGATGGCCTTACCTGGAAAAGGTGCATCTCCCATATATTGAAGCAGAAATTGGCCTATTAATTGGAACCAATGCCTACAAAACTATGGAGCCATGGCAGGTGATAAACAGCAAGGATGACGGACCCTATGCAGTCAGGACAGCCCTTGGATGGGTAGTCAATGGACCGGTAAGGAGAGATGATGGCAACAAGTCGAACAAGGAGCAACGACAAAATGTAACAGTTAATCGTATCTCTATCGCAAGCATTGAAGAGCTGTTGATACAGCAGTTCAACGCAGACTTTTCAGAACGCAGCTGTGAGGAAAAGACAGAGATGTCACAAGAAGACCATCAGTTCATGGATTTGATGACAAGGTCTACACAGTTCATTGATGACCACTATCACATTGGTTTGCCACTGAGAAGACAGACCGCGAAGATGCCGAACAATCGCTGCATAGCAGAGCAGCGCACCATCAGTCTAAAGAGAAAGCTGAACAAGAACCCTGACTTTCACAAAGACTACAAAGGCTTCATGAGAAACATCATAGCGAAAGGCTATGCTGTAAAAGTGCCCGAGGAACAGTTGAACAGAGACGATGGAAGGGTCTGGTACATTCCTCATCACGGTGTGTATCACCCAAAGAAGAAAAAGATCCGTGTAGTGTTTGACTGCACCACCTCATTCAGAGGAACTTCACTGAATGACCAGCTGCTTCAAGGTCCTGATCTTACTAATACCCTCATTGGCGTCTTGACGAGGTTTAGACAAGAGCTCGTTGCCATGATGGCAGATATAGAATCAATGTTCTACCAAGTCAGAATCCCTGATGAAGATGCTGACCTTCTGCGTTTCCTTTGGTGGCCAGATGGCGACGTTAGTCAAGCTATGGTGGAATGTAGAATGGCTGTACACTTCTTCGGAGCCACATCATCTCCCAGCTGTGCAAGCTATGCTCTCAGAAAAACTGCAGAAGATGGCAAAGGCAAAGCACCATCAGAGGCTGTGGAGACAATCTTCAGAAACTTTTACGTCGATGACTGTCTGAAGTCCATGTCAACAGAAGACGATGCCATTGCACTGTCAAGAGACCTTAGAACTCTGTGTTCGAATGGAGGATTCCATCTGACTAAGTGGATAAGCAACAGCAGGGCAGTTCTAGCTTCTATCCCAGAAAAGGAAAGGGCCACTGAAGTCAAAGATCTGGACCTGAGCCACGATGTCCTTCCTATCGAGAGAGCTCTTGGTGTACAATGGTGCATTGAGTCAGACACGTTCAACTTCAGAATAATGGTGAACGAAAGACCATCCACAAGACGAGGGATTCTCTCCGTGGTCAGTTCCATCTATGACCCTCTTGGATTCCTGGCACCACTCATTCTGCCGGTGAAGCTGATCCTACGAGAGCTGTGTAGAGACAAGAGAGGTTGGGATGAAGATATCCCAGAAGGTCAAGCTCAGAGATGGCTCAGATGGTTGACAGATTTGCAACAACTTTCTAGCTTCAATGTCAGCAGATGCATCAAGCCTGTGAGTTTTGGAGTTACAAAGGCGGCTCAACTACATCATTTCTCGGACGCCAGTGAGGACGGCTATGGCACGGCTACTTACCTCTTGCTGACAAATCAAAAGGGCCAGAAACATTGTTCCTTCCTCATGAGGAAATCCAGGGTGGCTCCGCTGAAGCAGGTCACCATCCCAAGACTGGAGTTGACGGCAGCGGTTGTTGCAGTTAAAGTTGACAAGGTGATGCAGAAAGAGTTACAGCTCCCACTAGAAGAATCTGTCTTCTGGACGGATAGCACGACAGTGCTGAAGTATATAGAGAATGAGAAGATACGCTTCAAGACCTTCGTAGCAAACAGAATCTCATCCATTAGAGAAGCTACACAACCATCTCAATGGAGGTATGTAAACACCTCATTAAACCCAGCAGATCAAGCCTCACGGGGATTGAAGGCTGAAAACCTCATGAGGAGTGAAACTTGGATACAAGGCCCAAGTTATCTGCTGGAAACAGAGAAATCATGGCCAGAAAGACCAGATATGCCAAGTCAGATTGCTGAAGATGATGTCGAAGTCAAGAGATCAGTCACAGCAAATCTCATAACTACGAAAGAGAACTTTGACACAGTGAACAAGCTTGTTAACCATTTCTCAGGATGGCACCAGTTGAGGAAATCAGTTGCATGGTTTCTAAGGTCGAAAGAGTTGCTGCTACACCTGAGCGGTAAGAGAAAAGAGTATCGAGCCACTATCCATCAGTCTGAAAGTAACCTTGATAAGCAGAGAATGCTTCTACAGTAATAGATGCACCAGCACAAGACCACATTGGGTAAGAATTCATTGACCGTGAAGGATTTGGCCAAGGCTGAGATGGAGATAGTTTGCTTCAGTCAAAGACAAAGATATCCAGAAGAAATCGAAGTTTTACAGCGAAATACTCCAATCAAGAAAGGTAGTCATATCTACAAGCTGGACCCTACACTGCAAGATGGAGTACTGAGGGTGGGAGGGCGACTAAACAAATCTGCTATGCCAGAGGAGGCCAAGCATCCTGCTATCCTTTCTAAGGACCTCCGGGTTGCTACTCTCATTCTTCAGCATATACACCAGAGTATTGGACACAGTGGGAGGAACCACGTGCTTGCGAAGCTAAGACAAAGATACTGGATTCCAGGAGCTAATTCTGTAATAAGAAAAATACTCTCTGAATGCATTGTTTGCAGACGGTTACACGCTAGAGCTGGGGAGCAGAAAATGGCAGACCTGCCTGAAGACTGTTTGTTACCAGACAAGCCCCCATTTACAAACGTAGGGGTGGACTATTTCGGGCCTTTCGAGGTAAAGCGAGGACGGAGCCTTGTCAAGAGATATGGTGTGCTTTTCACTTGTTTGATCATCAGAGCAGTTCATATTGAGGTGGCACACACGCTTGACACTGATTCCTGTATTAACGCCCTGCGGCGCTTTGTCTGTAGAAGAGGACAGGTGTCCATTATGCGTTCTGATAACGGCACTAATTTTGTCGGAGCAGAGAGAGAACTACGGGAAGCTATTGAAGGTTGGAATCAGCTTAAAATACAGGAAGCCATGATGCAAACAGGAATTAAGTGGATCTTCAATCCACCGGCTGCATCCCACCATGGAGGTGTCTGGGAAAGACAGATATGCACCGTAAGAAAACTACTTAGTCCTGTACTGAAGCTGCAAGTGCTTGATGATGAGGGACTTCAAACAGTTCTGTGTGAGGTTGAAGCCATCATTAATGACCGACCGATAACTAAGACATCAGATGATCCCAATGACCTCGAAGCCCTGACCCCGAACCACCTGATGTTGTTGAAAACACAGCCAGTCATGCCCCCGGGAGTCTTCAAAAAAGAAGATCTGTATGCACGTCAGAAGTGGAGGCAAGTTCAGTATATGTCAGACCTTTTCTGGACCAGATGGACAAGAGAATACTTACCTCTGCTACAGGAGCGTCAAAAATGGTCCAAAGTAAAGAGGAACTTCATTGCCGGAGACATCGTCTTAATCGTGGATGATTCAGCCCCTAGAAATTCTTGGTTGATGGGAAAAATAAGTAAGACCATGCCAGACTCCAGAGGCGTTGTTCGTCGTGTTTGTTTGCAAACCAAGACCAGTACCCTGGAAAGACCGATCATAAAGCTCTGCCTGCTACAAGAAGCAGCGTGAATGGTTCCTGAACAAAAAAAAAAGGGACATTTATATTGTAAATATGTTGAACTCATTAGTTTATGACTCTTAAGAATGTTTGAGTAATTGATATGCTTCATGTGCCTAGTCAATTAGGGGCTGGAATGTAAGAGTCATGGAAGTTTAAGAAAGAATATACTTTAAAATATTGGGTAAATAGTATAATACAGTTAATTTACCTGACTGACTTATTGTATTGAGAAACCCCCTCTTTTCTTGTTACAATAGTATAGGCTGAGTGACCCCCTTTATTCTTGCTACAATGGTACAGTCCTTAAGCTTGTCACATGGTATCCAGCCATTTTACAGCTCAAGCACCACGAGGCTGGAGAAGGCAGAAGCTTTGAGGGCTGGAGCAATACAGTTTTTGAGCGTGTGCGTTTAAACATGTTTTGCTTTGTAATTCTGTTCGTAAGGTGTTACAGTAAACAGTTTAAAGATAAAGTTATGGTTTGGAACATTTTATTTCGACACGCGTCTACTCGTTGCTAAAGCCTCAAAGCTCAGTGGCTGCATGTTTGGAAATTACGAAGCGCCACTACAGGCAGACAGGATCCTTGGCTTTATTAATCAGCTGGAATTTTACCTTTCCAATGCGGTGGCAGCGGGGGAGCCCTGGATCGCCTGGGGAACCCGGACGTTTAAGCGGTGCCTTTAGCAGTGGCTTTTTAACGAAGCCATAACATTTACATCTGACTTCTGGGTTTCCTGACCAATTAACGGGAGCGGGCGTGATGACATCATGCATGGGTCCAATTCAGCTCAGTTATTTAAAGCAGCGACGCACAGATGACAGTTGAAGCTTGGTGGAGGTTGGAGCGAGATTGGTGGGAGAGCGAGTGGTTTGCTTGTAGAGAGATTTGTTTGCTTGTCGAGACACTGGTTTAGTTGCAGAAAAAGAAAATGCAGTCTCAGCGTCGGAAAGCTGCCCCTAGATTTAGTGGAGCCTCCCTGGAACTCCTGCTGCAAGGAGTCAGGGCCCGCAGGGAGACCCTATTCCCTGCTGACGGGGGGCAGAGGCCAGCCTCAGACATCAAGAAGGCATGGCTGGAGATAGCGTCAGAAGTGAGCAGCAGGAGTGTGGTGGCCAGACTTGGATACAATGCAGGAAGAGGTTTAATGACCTGGTGAGGTCAGGAAATTTGAGCAAAGTGCCACATTCAACTACATCCTTATCTGCATCTAACCCCAGTCCCCTAACTCTGCCTTCCCAAGCCTACTCCAGCACATCACCCATCACACCAACCTACCTTGAGGTTGCACCCATCCCTCTCTGTCTATGCACTTCCTCACATCCCCTGAAGGGATTATTACTAGTCCTAGCCCCTTTAGGGCTACCCCAGATTAGGTATATTCCTCAGACGTTCACTTTCAACTAAAGTTTGAGGTAGCCGAATCCTAAATTGGGTCTAAAGGTCCGGACTATCTCTCCCTAAAGGAAAGGAACAACCTGAAAATGTTACCGTCCTCCAGATAGCACTTTTAATAAGTTTAGCTAGACTGTAACGTTCTGGATATTATGAGGGTCCGGAAAACTCCCCCAGAATTCTGCAACTCCTCACCAAAGACTGACAGAGGCACTGAGAGACAAATTCGTGTGTGGATTGTCGAAAGAAGGAACACAAAAGCAGCTGCTTGAAGAGAATGATCTTACACTTGATAAGGCTGTCACTATTGCAGCATCGCACGAAGCCGCAGCGAGAGGCACTGCGGAAATGCAGCTGAAGGCAGCGGTACTCAGCGTAGATCAAATGGCTTTGGGTACAGCGAAATGTTATCGTTGTGGAAAGACAACACACGATCAGAACCAATGCTGGTTTAAAAATCAGGAATGTAGAAAATGTGGCAAGCTTGGTCACATAGCTAAAGTATGCCGGTCAGGAAAGAAGACCAGCAACAAAAAGTCACCGCAGGAAAAGTGCAGAAAGGTACATAAGGTGGCTGAGAAGAGTTCGGATGAACAGAATTCGGATTCGGACTCCAACAGCAAGGAACTGGGTAGTCTGAGAATTCACAATGTGAGTAAGGAAGCTGACCTACAAACTATCTGGGTCACACTTCAGATAGCAGGAGTCCAAGTGAAGATGGAATTGGACACCGGATCGGCGTTGACGGTCATGAATAAGCAAGATTACAAAAGGTTATTCACACATATTCCCCTACGGGATACGGAGATAGTATTGCAGACATACACGGGGCAAAGAGTATACCCCATCGGAAAGATAAAAGTCAAGGTGGTACACAAGGGCAAAGAACACCAAGGAATGGACTTATATGTACTACCTGAGGGAGGTCCACCACTTCTGGGACGGGAGTGGATCAGGAAAATAAATATGGACTGGCACTCCCTAAAAGCAATAACGGTAGATTCCGGAAAAAAAAGATGTCAAACCTGAACAATTGTCCAGAGTATTGGATGAGGCTAAAGAGGTGTTCCAACAGGGACTGGGAACACTGAGAGGAATTACGGCAAAAATCAAGATTGCAGAACATGCAAATCCAAAATTTTTCAAAGCCAGACCGGTACCTTATGCGATACGACCTGCTGTGGAAGCTGAGCTGGAAGGGCTAGAACGTTCAGGAGTACTGTCTAAGGTGGACTGGAGTGAGTGGGCCATGCCCATTGTTCCTGTCATGAAGCGTTCATCGAGTAACAAGCCAGGGGAACCGGGGAAGGTCCGCATCTGTGGAGACTTCAAGATCACGGTTAATCCGGTGCTTCACACGGTGCAATATCCGCTTCCGCGGATTGAGGATATCTTTGCTTCATTGTCTGGCGGGAAACACTTCACCAAGATAGACCTGGCGCAAGCGTACTTACAGATGGAAGTTGAGGAAGAGTCGCGCCAGTATCTCACAATCAACACGCACAGAGGCTTGTATCGATATAATAGACTGGTTTTTGGAGTGGCTTCGGCTCCAGCAATTTGGCAGAGGGCCATGGAGCAGGTATTACAGGAAATTCCAAGCACTCAATGTTACTTGGACGATATCCTGATTACAGGAGATGACGATGAGGAACACCTTGCAAATTTGAAACTGGTGCTCACCAGATTGAAGGAATATGGACTTCGAGTTAATCGCCAGAAATGTGAGTTCTTTCAGAAACGGATCTCGTACTGTGGTCATGTCATTGACCAGGAGGGGCTGCACAAGTCACCTGACAAGATCGAAGCTGTTGTGAAGGCTCCCGCTCCGGAAAATGTATCCCAGTTGAGGTCGTTCCTAGGGTTGATTAACTATTACCATAAGTTTCTGCCAAATCTATCCACGGTGCTGCACCCGCTGAACGCTATTTTGCAGAAAGAAGTACCATGGAAGTGGAGCGAGGACTGTAAGAAGGCCTTTCGCAAAAGCAAGGCATTGATCACCTCAGAGGAAGTGTTGGCTCACTTCAACCCAACGCTACCTATTCGTTTAGCTTGTGATGCTTCTCCTTATGGTATTGGAGCAGTACTCTCACACAAGTTGCCAAATGGCTTGGAAAGGCCAGTCGCATTTGCATCCAGATCATTGACCTCCGCTGAGCGCAACTATGCTCAGATAGATAGGGAGGCTCTCAGCCTTGTGTGGGGAGTAAAGAAGTTTAATCATTACCTGCAGGGCCAGAAGTTTACACTGCTGACAGACCACCAGCCGTTGGTATCCATTTTTAACCCTAAGAAGGGTGTTTCGGTGATGACAGCACAGAGACTCCAGAGATGGTCCCTTTTCCTAGGGGCACATCAATATCAGATAGAATTCAAAGGTACAAAGCAGCATGGTAATGCTGATGGGCTGTCGCGCCTGCCACTACCTACTGAGGAGGAGGCACCGACGGTTGACCCGGTGGAGTTATTTCACTCGACCATCATCGAATGTTTACCTGTCACCAATGCAAATATTGAAAGGGAGACTAGGAATGACCCGACACTGTCCCGGGTCTACGAATTGACAGTAAAGGGATGGTCAGCCCATGGTGATCCACTGTTACCGGCATTCTCAGCAAGACGAGAACAGCTGTCCATCTGTCAGGGAACATTGATGTATGGAACAAGGGTGATTATCCCTCCTAAGTTAAGAGAGAGAGTTCTAAAAGAACTACATGAAGGTCATCTGGGGGGAGTCAAGACGAAAAGCTGCTCAGGGTGCCAAAAAGTCCAAAATGCACCTCCAATTGCACCGCTGCATCCATGGGAATGGCTTTCAACCCCATGGCAACGTGTACATATTGACTTTGCTGGTCCATTCATGGACTCCATGTTTTTAATTGCGGTGGACGCACATTCTAAATGGCCAGAAGTGATTAAAATGACTACCACTACCTCGGAGAAGACGATCGCGGTGCTAAGAACGATATTTGCAAGAAATGGATTGCCAAAGCAAATATGTTCAGACAACGGACCACAGTTCGTGTCAGAGGAATTCCAGAAATTCCTGAAGAAGAATGGGGTGAAACATTATACCTCTGCCCCATATCATCCAGCTACGAATGGGCTGGCCGAGAGGTTTGTACAGACGTTCAAAAAGGCAATAAAGGCCATGAGCGAAGATCAGATTCCACTGCAACACAAGGTGGACAATTTCCTACTGGCATATCGAAATGCCACCCATGCAACAACAAACCAAAGTCCTGCCATGATGTTCTATAACAGGAGGTTGCGGTCCAGCTTGGACTTGTTAAAACCAAATGTGCGGAGGGACGTCGAAAACAAACAGTTCCAGCATATCAATAACAAGCCCACTCGGAGTTTTGAAATAGGACAACCGGTGTTAGCCAGGGACTATAAAAACGAGAAATGGCAATCTGGAACAATTCGGGCCAGACAAGGACCCCTGATGTACACGGTAGATGTTGGTGAAAACATAATGCGACGTCATGCTGACCAACTGGTGGGATCGAGAACAAGGGTCGAGCCCATGGTTACGACAGAGACAACCGTGGAGGAAGTTAGTGAACCTGAAGCATCTACCTCAGAAGTGAATATACCTGATGATGATGTCCTATCCATAGGGGATCAACTAGATGAGTCACCCCAGCAACGAGAACCAGAGACCCCTGAAAGGCGTTATCCGTCTCGGATCAGGAGGCCTCCTCAGAGACTGAATCTGTGAACTGTTTTTACATGAAGTTGTGTATATATGTTATTATGTTATGTTAAATGGGGAATATATACTGTTAAGCTAAAAAGGGAGGATTGTGGTGTATGTAACCATTCCACCTTTAAGAGAACTATTTTAAGAGATGCACTACTTTATCTTGGCTGCTGTATACTGTAATACCGGTGGTGACCACACCGGTATATAAGTGCTGTGTAATGATTTATTGGGCAGTTCAGCCTGACCTTCGACTAGTAAAGACCTGTTGAATTTATTCTTGTGGTCTGTGTGCAGTGATTCTTATTAACAATAACTAGAACACACAGACTTAACACTTTCCATGGTGAAACAGCCTGCTGTAGGAATGGCTAGATTCCTAACTAAAGGACTAAGGTCGAGTCAGTCTATCAAACAAATGGGCCTAGAAATTGAGTGGGGTTAGCGCCCAATTAGAGGCGCTAGACCGCCTTGCGCCGGAATTATAGCCGCTTCGGAAATTGATTTGGGCCCTACCATCAGCGTTAGCCAGTAGCGCTGCGCCGGCGCCGATGACGTCATCGGTGTGCGCAGCGTCCCAGTTGCCGTGGTAACGCGGCCGGACGCCGAAATTCAGTTGCGGCCGCCTCGCCTGTGGCAGTCGCAACCAACGATTTTTCAAAAGTTTCTTGCTGGACTTAGCGCCGGCACATTAAGGTGGCGCGGCGGCCGGCCGCTTTCCCGGCGGCCGCCTGCCCGCACCTCCCTCCCCGGACTCCTCCACCACCCCCCCGCGGCACAGATGTGTGTGGGCCTCGAGCCCGGCACTTCTCCGAGGTGCCGGGCTCATTTTTCGTGCGATTCCACCGGCCAGCGGTCGGCTGCAGGCAGCTCCTCCTTAACAGAAGGAGGAGGCCTGCAGTACCCCAGCCTGCCGCACCGCATCGGGTGCCGCAGCGGGGGATTAGCGCCGCAATCCTGCATTCAGCGCCCATTGCGAGGCGCTGACACCGTCCATTAGTGCCCGCAGCCGTCTGGGCGCGGTGCAGCTGAATTTTTGGCGGGCGCAGCGGCAATTAACATTGGCGCTAAATTTCGGGCGCTACAGCCCTGGCGGAGGCAAACTCAATTTCTAGGCCATGATGTTTAATACTAATCAACAGAGTTTAAAACGAAAACACAGGAGAACTACATTACAGGTCTGTACTCTTTGCTGGCTCCACGAGGACTGGCTAGGGCGGCTCCCCAGCCTGATGTCATGACGTCATCACGTTTTCCTGCCGCTGGAGAATCACGTGATCAACGTGATGACATCATCGCGTTTGGTCTCATTCTTAAAGGGACCGCACTATGTACATGCAATGATATGAACAAAGGTACAGATTCATTCTGTAGCTAATATTGGCCCAGAAATTCCAGAACGGGGCTTGCAGCGCGTGCAAGCCCCGTATTTACACTTACCCCGCGCTACTGACGATCAGCTCCAGGGACGCCTGGACTTGGTGAATGAAAAAGAAGAATCCCGGGCAGCGTATGACGTCACGCCGCCCAGGAGTGCAGCCAGCGCGAAGCCAGGAGCGTGCAGTGTAAGTGAGACACGCCCCTTGAGGTCTCTGTTTCACTGGACACGCCCCCAATGTTTCTGTCAAGCTGCTAAGGACTTTTACATGCAAAGCAGCAGTTTAAATAGGTTTTTGGAAGTTTTTTGAAGATTTTGGTAACTTTTATAAACTTTTTAAAATGTTTACATTATTTTGAGTAATCTGAAGTAGTTTTAAAGAGAATTAAAGCAATTTAAACACTTTTAAAAGCCCTAAAAGAATTTTTTAAATTCCATTTATTTATTTAGCAATGTCGTCGTCATACGTGTCTTCACACTGTTCCCTTTGGGGAACTGTATGAAGTGGTGGAAGGATTTATGGCCGTGATTAACGCTCATTCCGTGACCGTAGCCATCTTTGAACCAGCCATTAGGGCGGTTAGTCCTATGGCGGGAGGGTTTTACGGGCTCCCACAAGCTATACAAGGAGGGGGGGCCACCCACACCCACGGACGCAAATATCCCACTGGATATCAACCCAGAATTTAGAGCCGGAGCTCCGACTCCACTTGCCGGGACTGTCTGGAGCGGGGTTCGAAACCCTACCCTGATCTGGCCCAGCGGCGGGGATCCTACCGCTATGACAAAGGCCCAATCCGATTAGCAACGTGAAATGGCAGCATAGGGCTCCAGTCACGGGGAGGGAAAAGGCGCAGGAAACGTATGGGTGTCACCTTTTGTGCGGAGTGGGCCTTTTGCGTAGCAGTAAGCATCCCCGCCGCTGGGCCAGAAGGAGTAGGGTTTTGAACCCCACTCCAGACAGTCCCGGCGAGTGGAGTCGGAGTTCCAACTTTAAATTCTGGGTGGACATCCAGCGGGATACTTGCGTCCGTGGGTGTTGGTGGCCCCCCCCCCCTCAGATGGGTTGTGGGAGCCCGTAAAACCCTCCCGCCATAGGACTAACCACCCTAATGGCTGGTTCAAAGATGGTTACGGTCACGGAATGAGCGTTAATCACGGCCATAAATCCTTCCACCACTTCATACAGTTCCCCAAAGGGAACAGTGTGAGGATACATACGATGATGACCTCTTGCGCAATGCACCTCCTTGGACCCTCAGTCGCAGATGCGAGGGGGCAAGTCGTGCAATTGTTAAATTTTTCATTTTATTGACATGTAAAATGTTGGCCCAGTAATTCCCTTCCAACTGCGCGAGTACGGTCAGGGTACTTACGCATCTGGCCGGATGAAATGCCGGTTTTCAGCATGCACAGTGCTTTTGGGGAAAACCGGCATTTCCTGTCCTCTGAACGAAGGGGTTCAGAGGCAGAACGCGTGCGACTGCGCAGGCAGCGCGTGCGCAGTATAATTCGCCGCTTTCATTACTGCTTTCAGTGAGGTCAAGTCCTTACAACTTACACATGAAAAAAGCATGGGTACAGTTGCTCCAGAGGCTGCGGAGGAAGATATTTCTTATCGTGGAGCTTCTGAAAGTATGTATGTCTGTATATATTCCTTTGCGTGTTATGTATATATTCCTTTACTTATGTGTATGAATGTATTATTTAATTATGACTTTCAGAGAAAGTAACTTATTTGAAAATCATAATTAAAAACATACATTCATACACATTAGTAAAGGAATATAAAACATACATACATATACGTAAAGGAATATATGTGGACATACATACATAACTCATTCTCACATTCCATTCACACAGCCACAATTGTTCCTTCTACCTACCGTTCTGAAAACCCTTTTAAAAAAAAAAAAAATTTTAACTTTAAAACTTACTTAAAATTTCTTACAATAACTTCCCTCCCTTTCCCAAACAAAAATATTGCATTTCAGAAGCTCCACGATAAAATGTTTCTTCCTCCGCAGCCAATGAACCACTTTACACTTGCTTTTTTCAAGTGTAACTTCTGAGGACTTACCCTCACGGATTTCATGAATGAAATCTACGAAGTTCACTGCACAAGCGCTGCCTGTGCAGTCGCACGCGCTCGAGGTCTGGAAATGCCGGCGTTCCCCGCATGCGCTGTTCATGCTGAACGCCGGCATTTCCAACGGCCAGATGCGTGAGTACCCCGAGCGCACTCACGCCTTTGGCCGCGAATTTCTGGCCCAATTTGTTAAAGATAATTATGTACATTAGATCAGAGTCCCCCTGGTGGCTCCGCCACACTGCCGACATTGGGTGCTTGGGTGCAGTACTGGAGGGTGTCCCATTCCTGTAGAACCACGCCCAGGCATGAGTTAATGCATTCAGCAGAGGGGAGAACATTGGGTTGGTGGGAATTTAAATCCCAGCATGGCAGTTTGAGAATTTGAATTCAGTTTTTAATATGCGGAAATAAAAAGCTTGCATCAGTAAAAATGATCATGAAGTTGTCGGATTGTCGCAAAAGCCCAACTGGTTCACTGGGGAAGGAAACCTGCCGTCCTTACCCAGTCCAAACTATATGTGACTCCTGTCCCACGACAACGTGGTTGACCTTTAACTGCCCTCTGAAGTGACCGAGCATCAAACCGTGAGAGCATTGAGGGAGCAGCTACACCACACGGACTGCAGCAGTTCAAGGAGATGACCCACCACCACCTCAGGACAACTAGGGATGGACAGTAACTGCCGGCCTTGCCAGCGATGCCCAAACCCCGAGAATGCATAAAAACTGACAGCATTTTAAACGCTTCTGTGTCTATTGTTGTATCAGTGGGTCTCACACACTTGAACTCCAAGTGTTCCTTTAGAATCTAGTTATTGGCACAACAATGGGCTAGATTGTGGACATGGATTTTTAAAAGGCATTTGATAAGGTTCCACATTAGGAAGCTTGTTGATAAAATTACAGCATTATGTGGCAGCATCGGTAAAATGGGCAGAGAGTAATGGTTGACAGATGTTTCTCAGACTGGAGGGATGTAGACAGTGGTGTCTCCCCCAGGAGTGAGTGTTGAGACCATTGTTCAAAGAGAGAGAAAAAGAGAGAGAGTAAAAAAGAGAAAGAGAGCAAAAGAGAGGGAAAGAAGGTGGGAAAAAGAGGGAGAAAAAGACAGAGAAAAAAAGATAGAGAAAGAGACAGAGAAAAAAGAGAGAAAAAGAGCAGGAAAGAGAGAGAAAGGAGAAAGAAAAAGAGAGAGAGAAAAAGAGAGAGAGAAAAAGAGAGAGAAAACGAGAGAGAAAACGAGAGAGAAAACGAGAGAGAAACCCTGATCCACTCCTCAATCACCCCTAACAAACTTTCCCCTTCCCATGGCATTTTCCCATGCAAGCGCCGGAGATGCAAGACCTGCCCTTTTACCTCCTCCCTTCCCACTGTCCAGGGCCCCAAACAGTCCTTCCATCCTTCCAGATGAAACAGCGATTTACTTGTACTTTTTGCAATTTAATATATTGTATTCGCTGCTCACGATGCGGTCTCCTCTACATTGGGGAGACCAAACGCAGATTGGGTGTTAAACGCTTGTTAACTACTATTTTGCCAGCCTATTTCTATTTTCCCACATTTTTAACGAGGTTCACGTCATTCGGAGATCACGTCAGGTAAGTGTGTTGGGTTCTCTATGTCTCCCCATTGCTGTCAATAGGTGACAGCTGCAAAAGTGGTATGAAAGCTAGCATTTCACAGCTGTTCACTTTCCAATGTCAGGAGCTTAAGCCTTCAGGACTTGGAAGACACTTTTGAGCTGTATGCAGTTTGGAAGTATTTGGAGTAAACTCTCTATCCACTGTCACCTCCTTGGAGCAAGCTCTCTTGCCATTGACAGATCACGTCTGTCATCTCAACTTCAGCTGCCATCTATTCCAGTAACATCGGTGTCCTTGAAAAAATCTCACCTTAGTCCTCTGAATTGCTCCACAATCAGCCCCAGCACCAATATCACCAGGAACAACAACATCACCAAAAACAATACTAACCCTCTCCGCAATCACCTGATGCTGCACAGGACACAGGGCATCAGCACCCGACAGCATTGCTGCCCGGGAGGCCAGCGATGGCATCACCATGGCTAGATTTACTTCACTTGACGCTGTACACCCTGGCTGCCATGTGATGAGACAGGTTGGCACCACCCCACACCAGCACCGTAAAGCATCCCTACAATGTCCAAACCATTCCTTTCACACTCATAACAATTGGGGGGGGTGGGGGGGGCGGACGTTATGTCTCACTAAGACGCTTCCAAAGGTGAGCACAGATCTGTCCAATAAGATAAAGTGTTGAAAATATAGATTTCAATGTTTGACACCACATTAACAGAAACTTCACATGAACATTGGCTAAACCACCCAGGTGCCTACCCTTGTGTGTTGTTAGTTGGTATGATTGCACTAGGATGAGGGTGAGTGTGAGGGGTGGCTAGTGAGATGGGGAAGGGATAATGTAGATAGAGAAGGATGGGTGGAGGTGCAAGGTAAGTTGGTGTGAGTAAGGATGTGCAGGAGTAGGGTAGGGAAGGCAGAGTGATGGGGATGTAATGAGTGGCACAACAGGATGAATTTGAGTGTGGCTTTGCAGTAGCATTTCATGATCTGCTCAGATCATTGAAAGGTTTGCACCACTGCAGCCTGGTCCTCCTGATGACATCCCTGCTTGTGCCCTCTCAGGCAATGTGCAACCAGGCTGCGTTGATCTCCTGGGGAGGTCTCTTCCGCCCATGGGAAGGGAAGAGAACCTCCCTGCGTGCTGTGACTCCCTCCATAAGCATATGGAGGGAGTCATGGGAGAGCCTGGGTACAGCCGTGCACCTCTGTGCAGTGCTTGTCAGTGTTTGCAGCAGCTCAATGCTGTAGAACACTGACAGCAGAACTGTCAAAATCAATTTGGACATGGTCCCTTTAAGGAAATCGGCTGATGACATCATCAGACCCGCTTCCTTTTAATTGGCCGGGAACCTCGCAGGGAGGGCTTAACAAGCCTAATCAACGAAAAATCGCTTGGAGAGTGCGGGCTGCAGTAAGCAGCGGGCTGGGACCGCGACACCAATCCCGGCCGGCCCAAACCCGCCTCAGTCGACAAAATCATGGCCATTAACTCTGTTTCTCTCTCCACAGATGCTGCCTGACCTGCTGAGTATTCCCAGCAAGCTTTAAAATCCTCCTTACTGAGGCCAGTGTCACAGGATATGTCGGAGTGTCTAGAAGAATGGAGTCCCCAGGACCGAGGAGCATCTCGAACACCTGGAAAAACGGGAAGAGAAAAAAAATACTTCACTGTTTAGCCCACAGGCACGAGGATTTGAGAACATGAACCTTCCAGAGTACAGGATCACTCCACAACCTCGCAGGACAACAGCAGCAGTCTAATGCTACGGATTAAGAAAACTAAAATTTACCAGAATATCTTTCCCAACCTGCCCGCGCAACGCTGGATTTACACCCCGTCCGATTTTGATCACCATTGAAGTGAATGCAGCAGATAACTCCCCTGATCTTCTTCGAAATAGTGCCATGCATAAGGAGGCGTGGCAGAATAGTATGAAATATATATTTTTTAAAATCAGAAGACTATGAGGCTGGCGAATAACCTGAAGCTATGTAAACAGTCTGGCCTAATTGAACTTTGTGGACACAACAAACAAGGCAGTTAATCAAGGAACCAGAACACAATGTCACGTGACCTAAGGGTTTGCTAACCAAATCATCTCTGAGCAGATCAGTGAGTGATCATGCACACAGGGACCCTATGGTTTGGAGTTTGGCCTCAGAGTGTGCGCAGATGCATGCGTCATCTGCCGACTGTAATTCGATGACAGAGGATGGGACGACCTTGGATCTGGACTGGAGGCGACAGAGGTTGAACAGTGGAAGGGATCATTTCTAGTCCTAGCCCTTTTCGGGCTACCCTGGATCAGGCGTATTCCCCAGACGTTCACCTTCAACTAAAGTTAGAGATAGCCGAATCCTATAAGATGCTTAATTGGGTCTAAAGGTCCAGCCTATCTCTCCCTAAAGAAAAGGAACGACCTGAAGATGTTACCATCCACCAGATAGCACTTTTAATAAGTTTAACTAGACTGTAACCTTCCGGATATTATGAGGGTCCGGAAAACTCCCCCAGAATTCTGCAACTCCTCACGAAAGAGTGTACAGAGATTGAGTTCGCGAGTTTGATACAGAAGTACTATGTGAGACAATTCTAAAAATATATAGATTTATTAAAGAACCGACATGTAATTACAGCTGGTGATTCAATTGCAACTTTAACAGCTCAAAATACAAATAGCTTACAATTCTTAATCTCAGAGATCCTTATTCTCAATTCTTAACTTCGTTACATTTTTACATTTCTTACTTATTTCTAATCCAGGATATCCACCAAAATCAAATACCTTTGATTACCCAAGACTCAAAGGGTTGTAGGCTTACAGAGTGGTTCTGAAGCTGAGAATTGCTTTGCCCCTTTCAGCGAATTCTGTCTTCCTATTTGAAAGTTCTATATTTTATACCCTTTTTTCAATGCTATATCCTTTGAAGTTTTCTGCTGATGTAAGCTAATTATCTCTAGTCATCTTTCTGTTGACCCCTGCTATTCGTACAGTCAGTTCATCTGGTAGCTTGCAGAATTCTGTCTGCTGTGTAGGTGTTCAAAACATATCATAAAAACAATGTGACAACAGTTTTTTATTTGATGCCATTTTTACAAAGGGCTTCTATTCAATTCTTAAGTCACCTTAGTTGGTTGTAAGCAGACTTGGCGTCTCCTATGTGTTCCAAGTTCAACACAAAAACAATGTGATTGCTTGGTGCATCTATTGATGTCATATTTATGAAGGCATATATTTCTTTAATGTTCTGTGTTTCTGTTTCCCGAAGTGTTGGTTTATGACACCTTAACATTATACCATTGTGCTCTTTCATGTGCCTGCTTACAAAGTGTGGTTTAAAACAATTTAACTGGGTAATGATATTGTGTTCTTCCCAAAGCTCAGACTTTCTGGAAGCGCCAACCCTTTGCTTCAATAGGGCCATTGTTTCAGTGTCAACAACCGATTCCCATCTCAAAAGCCTGTATGGTGTTTACAGCTTTGTGTTAACAACTCATCTTATCTCAAAAGCCTGTATTCTGTTTACAGCTTTGTGTTGTTGAGGCTTTTAGATTTTTAAACCCAGTTTGTCATGTTTTAATAAAGTCAGAATTCTGTTCATAGGATGGTGTATTTTTCTGAATAGGTACGGCTCATTCCTTTACACAGTTTCCCGTTTGTTCTGTAGATTAGCTCCACTCCTGCGGGTATATACTGAGGGTGAGATGGAGCATTTCAGCCAGGAAGATCGAGAAGAGCGTTGGTGCGATGACACAGCCTTGCTTGACCCCGGTCCGTACGTGAATTGGGTCTGTGGTGGATCCGTTGGTCAGGATCATGTCATGAAGCAGGCGGAGGATGGTGACAAACTTCTGAGGGCAGCCGAATTTGAGGAGCACACTCCATAATCCCTCACAGTTGATGGTGTCGAAGGCCTTTGTGAGGTCAAAGAAGGCCATGTACAGTGGTTGGTGCTGTTCCCTGCATTTCTCTCATAGTTGACGTGCAGTGAAGATCATGCCCATTTTGCCCCTTAGTGGGCAGAATCCGCATTGCAACTCTGGGAGGAGCTCTTTAGCCACTGGGAGAAGGCGATTGAGGAGGATTCTTGCGATGGCTTTCCCTGTGGCAGACAGCAGGGAGCCTCCTCTGTAATTACCGCAATCGGACTTGTTACCTTCCTTGAAGATGGTCACGATTACGGCGCCTCTGCAATCCTCAGGCATGCTCTCCTCCTTCCAAATAAGAGAAATGAGTTCATGTATTCGCACCAATAGTACTTCTCCACCATGTTTTAGCGCCTTGGTGGGGATTCCATCTGCTCTTGAGGCCTTGTTGTTCTTCAGTTGTCGGATGGCCTTTTCAACCTCATACCGGGCTGGGGTTGTGCTGAGGTTCAAACCATCGTCAACACCTTCACCGAAGTGTACGAGAGCATGGGCCTTACACTAAACATTCGTAAGACAAAGGTCCTCTACCAACCTGCCCCGGCCACACAGTACTGCTCCCCGATTATCAAAATCCATGGCGAGGCCTTGGACAACGTGGACCACTTTCCATACCTCGGGAGCCTACTGTCAACAAGGGCAGATGTCAATGACGAAGTCCAACACTGCCTTCAGTGTGCCAGTGCAGCCTTTGGTCACCTGAGGAAGAGAGTGCTTGAAGACCAGGACCTCAAACCCAGCACCAAGCTCATGGTCTACAGAGCAGTAGAGATACCCGCCCTGCTGTATGCCTCAGAGACATGGACCATGTACAGCAGGCACCTCAAAGCACTGGAGAGGTACCACCAACGCTGCCTCCGCAAGATCCTGCAAATCCATTGGCAGGATAGGCGCACCAAAGTCAGTGTTCTCGCTCAGGCCAACATCCCCAGCATCGAAGCTTTGACCACACTCAATCAGCTCCAATTTAGGACTGAGATGAGGAGAAATTTCTGCACCCAGAGGGTGGTGAATCTTTGGAATTTTCTACCCCAGAGGGCTGTGGAGGCTCAGTCGTTGAGTATATTTAAGACAGAGATCGATAGATTTTTGAATATTAAGGGAATCAAGGGATATGGGGATAGTGCAGGAAAGTGGAGATGAAGTAGAAGATCAGCCATGATCTCATTAAATGGCGGAGCGTGCTCGAGGGGCTGAATGGCCGACTCCTGCTCCTATCTTCTGTGTTTCTATGTCACCTGGCCTAATATCTCCTTACGTGGCGCAGTGTCACATTTTGTTCGACAACGCTCCTGTGAAGCACCCTGGGACGATTTACTACATTAAAGGCGCTTTATAAATGCAAGTTGTAGTTGTCGCTGTTGGATTTACCAGTAATTTTGCCAGTGCGCTACTGCGCTAATTATCACCCTGGTGTGAGGCCCCCGAACTCCTCTCTTAAGTGATCTCTGACCTACTCTAGAGCTTCTACAAGGTGATCCCCCAGGGCAGCAGCATGGGAGGTGAAAGGCTGCTGTGGCTCACTCAAGAGCTCTTTGAGATGCTCGCGGCCCAGCGACCTCTCGGAGCTGAGGGCTGAGGGGAGGCCTGGCTACATCCAAAAATCTAACGATCTCCGTCTTGAATATACTGGAATCCTCGCACGTACAATATTCAGCCCAAAGCTGAAGCAGTGCCATCGAGAAGCTATATCTCCCACAGGACTACTGAAAATACATACCCTCAATTCCAGTTTCCGTTGCCAGAATCCTAAAAATAAATATTTTTATTGGCAAACTGCCATAATTTCTTCATTGGAAGTTTGAAACGTTCCCTTTTTATAACCTTACTTATGTTTCTGAGGTCCAAGCTTTTCATTACCTTCTTTTTACAGGAACATAAGGATCGCTGGACGAAAAAGCCCAGGGTCCATCGAGTTCACCTTCTACCATCCTGGTAGTCACTCAATACAACGCTCCCCCAAGTCACAAAATCACCCCCATAGGTCCAAAGTCACCTGTTCCTCTCAAGCCCGCTACACACGTCATGTCTCAAATTGCTCCTATACTGGATCCTCAAATTTTTATCTTCTGAAAGAAATCCAACTGATCTGCATTTGAATTAACCAATACTGACTGCTTCCACCATCTCCCTCGGCAACCTGTTCCATAGATTGGCCACTCACTCACTGAAATATAGTTTCCACAGATTAGTTTATCAACAATCACTAATGAGATCTCCCATTCCATTGGTCCTTCTATGTTCTTTATATTCTCCAATTGCTCCATTCTATTAAACTCCATTTTTAATGTTTTTTCTGCAGTGTGAATAATGGTTTTCCCTGAAGGAGCATTACAGAATTAGTTTAATCCTGAATTAATATTCACCTTGAAGTACATCCTTGCACTTTAATGTAAGTGTTCCAAAACCTGTGTCACTTTACTGTGAATACCCTTGTCACAAGATTGACGTTCTCACAAACACACCAGCCTAAAGTTGCTTGAAGGCCAATACAAATAACCACTGGTATTTGGCATACTTGTATGTGTTGCTGGCATCGGACCATCCCTTCATAGGCACGTCTGCCAATGTGTACCGTGGCACTTTTTTCTTAGCCTACTACAGTTTATAGTCATAGAGTTACAGGGGGAAAAATTCGGTTGCGTTGCGCCTCCCGTTAGCGCCCTAAGTGGGCGCTAATGGGGTGCAAAGCAACTAGTGCCCGGGCATGGCGATGTTTGCGCCGCTCGCGAGATTGACCGGACATTTTGCGGCGGCGCTAAACACTACCGCCACAATCTCCTGCGCCCGCAGATCGTGACGTCAGTCGAGTGCGCAATGCCCCGGTAGCGCCCCGGACCGGATATTGAGTGGTGCCCCCTGCCTTACCACCCGCCGCTAGCAACGACAAGTTGAGGGGAGCGTTTTGCAGTCGGGAAGGGACTGGGGGTGCACCATTTAAAGGCGGCCGCTTCCTGCCTTTTTTTGTCAGCGACATTTTTGCACCACGCATTCTGAGAGAGAGAGAGAGGCGTCTGGAGAGATTCAACACTGTGTGAAGGAGTTTTGGGTGCTGAGCAGCACTTTGCAGGGACATTTTGATTTGACCTTCCTTGCATCGATTTAGAAGAGACTATGGGGGCTGCACTCTGAGCTCTTTTCCTAGCCCTCTCCATTGTTCTTTCCAGCAGATTTGATGTACAGGTCTCTCCAGGCCGTGATTCAAGGCTGCAATGAGCAGGGTGTGGCTGGAGAGCAAGATCAACCCTCCCCTTTAAGAACTGGCCAGCGCCAGTGTGTCTGTGCTCCATTGCTGACTGACATCACATGAGCTTCGCCAGCGCTCTGAGGTAGCGCCTTAAGAGAGGTGTGTAGCGCCTGATTTAGCGTTCCAATCACCTCCAGGGGTTGATAGAAGCCAAGTTTGCAGATGGAGGCGATAATTAGCGCCAGGCGCTAAACTTTGCGCCCGGACGATAATTGCGCCCCAAACGGGGCGATACCGAATTTCTCCCCCTATATAGAGTCATAACGGAACAAAAGAAGGCCATTCAGCCCATCGAGTTCGTGCCGGCTCTCTGTAGAGCAATTCAGTCAGTCCCATTCTCCCAGCTCTATCCCCGTAGCCCTGCAAGTTTATTTCCCTCAAGTGTCTATCCAGTCTCCCCTTGAAAACATTGAGTGTATCCGCTTCCACCACTTCCGTCGGCAGCGAATTCCAGGTCATCACCACTCGCTGCGTAAAAAAGTTTTATTCTCACATCCCCCCTGTATCTCTTGCCCAAAACCTTAAATCTGTGTCCCCTAGTCCTTGTACCATCAATTAGTTGGAACAGCCTTTCCCCGTCCAGCCTATCCAAACCCGTCATAATCTTGTACACCTCCATCAAATCACCCCTCAACCTCCTTTGCTCTAATGAAAACAACTCCAGTTTCTCCAACCTGTCATTGTAGCTAAGATCTCCCATTCCCAGAACCATTCTGGTAAATCTCCTCTGCACCCTCTGAAGGGCCTTCACACCCTTCCTAAAGTGTGGTGACCAGAACTGGACGCAATACTCCAGTTGTGGCCTAACCAGTGCTTTATAAAGATTCAGCATAACTTCTCTACTTTTGTAATCAATACCTCTATTTATGAAACCCAAGATCCCATATGCTTTGCTAACCACTCTCTCAATATATCCTGCCACCTTCAGGGACCTATGCACACTAACTCCCAGACCCTTCTGTCCCTGTACACTCTTTAAAACTGTGCCATTAAGTGTATAGGTCTATGCTGTAATGTTGCTTGAATATGATATTCACTTGTGCTCTTGCATCCAGTTTAAATTGACACACAACTAATGGTAGCATCAATGTCTTCCATAGGGTCGATTCAAGGACTGTACATCCACATAGAATTGCCTAAGTGATATTCCTTCCCTGTGTACTCTGTTTTAATCTTCTGTGATTTACAACAGCTTGCACAGTGGTTACTTTTGCCACCTTCATTCATATAGGAACACAGGAACAGGAGGAGGCCATTAAGCCCCTCGAGTCTGATCCGCCATTCAATGAGATCATGGCTGATCTGTGACCTAACTCCATATCCCGCCTTTGGCCCATATCCCTTAATACCTTTGGTTAACAAAAAGCTATCAATCTCAGATTTAAAATTAACAATTGATCTAGCATCAGTTGCCGTTTGCGGAAGAGAGTTCCAAACTTCTTCTACCCTTTGTGTGTAGAAGTGTTTCCTAATTTCACTCCTGAAAGGTCTGGCTCTAATTTTTAGACAATGCCTCCTAGTCCTAGAATCCCCAACCAGCAGAAATAGTTTTTCTCTATCTACCCTATCTGTTCCCCTTAATATCTTGAAAACTTCGATCAGATCACCCCTTAACCTTCTAAATTCTAGGGAATACAACCCTAATTTGTGTAATCTCTCCTCGTAACTTAACCCTTGAAGTCTGGCTATCATTCTGATGGTTCATATGGTTTCTGAGGCAGCTTTTGGTCCAATGACCATATAATTTTCTCTCTTGCTTCTTAGTGGATTGTTCTACCCATTTTTCTGTTGATTCTTTCCGGTTAAATTAATCTTTACGCACACTTACGATATACACTATGAATAAATTTATAACTTATTTAGAATCATAGAATTATAGAATGGTTACAGCATAGAAGGAGGCCATTCGGCCCATCGAGCCTGTGCCAGCTCTCTGCAAGAGCACTTCAGCTAGTCCCACACATAGAAACACAGAAAACATAGAAACATAGGAGCAGGAATAGGCCATTCGGCCCTTCGAGCCTGCTCCGCCATTCAATATGATCATGGCTGATCCTCTATCTCAATACCATATTCCTGCTCTCTCCCCATACCCCTTGATGCCTTTTGTGTCTAGAAATCTATCTATCTCCTTCTTAAATATATTTAGTGGCTTGGCCTCGACAGCCTTCTGTGGTAGAGAATTCCACACCCCCGCCCTTTCCCCATAGCCCTGGAAACATTTTTTCCTTCAGGTACTTATCCACCTCCCTTTTGAAAGCCACGATTGAATCTGCCTCCACCACCCTTTCAGGCAGTGCATTCCAGATCCTAACCACTTGCTGCATAAAAAAGTTTTTCCTCAGGTCCCCTTTGGTTCTTCTGCCAATCACCTTACGCCTGTATCCTTTGGTTCTCGACCCTTCTGCCAATGGGAACAGTTTCTCTCTAGCTACTCTGTCTAGACCCCTCATGATTTTGAACACCTCTATCAAATCTCCTCTCAATCTTCTCTGCTCTAAGGAAAACAATCCCAGCTTCTCCAGTCTATCCATGTAACTGAAGTCTCTCATCCCTGGAACCATTCTTGTAAATCTTTTCTGCACCCTCTCTAAGGCCTTCTCATCCTTCCTAAAGTGCGGTGCCCAGAATTGGACACAATACTCCAGTTGAGGTCGGACCAGTGTTTTATAAAGGCTCATCATAACTTCCTTGCTTTTGTACTCTACGGGTTGGATTTTGTGAATGGAGGCGAGTTGGAGGCGGGACAGCTGCTTGTCGTGTCAATGTCCCGCCTCCATCCTCGCCTGACCAACCAGAGGCTTTTCCCCTGATTGAGCTTGTTAAGCCTGCCCTGCGGGCTCAGCAGGCCAATTAGGGAGGAAGTCACTGACAGATCACGTCAACGTCTGACATGCCATCTGTCAAGGCTTCTTGAAAGAAGAAATGTCAGCGTTTGACAACTCTGTGAAGCTGTCAAACACTGACATTCTCTTTAGTTTGATGAGTCCTTGTGTTGAGGAATCATCAAACCTTTCAAATTTGTAAATTTCACATGGCTATTGGAACGGAGGTTCCAACTGCCATTCTGTGACATTGACAATGTAAGATTTGCAAAATTTCTACATTTCCCCAAAGGTTGTTATTAATAAACGGGACCCTGCGTGGACTTTTTAAATCAAAAAGGGTACCCAAGATGGCATCCGTGCCTCGTGGCAGAAAGCCTGTGAGATTTTAAAATGGACACTGCAACGCAGACAGCTTGTGGATCGAAACCCAAGCGGCAGTTTCTGTGAAGAGAGACTTTGTATTTTGAAACCAGACAGGACTTTGAATTATGTATTAGACCGAATTGGAGACAAATCTAAATTCAGTGAGGCCCATAGTTAAGTCCATCAAGCAGCTTACATATATAATCGGAAACAGATTAAAAGAGCCATCGAGGCTGGACAGGCCCATCAAGGAACGTTCATGACAAAACAAGTCAATTATCGGGCCGGTAGATGCGATTACCGGCCATCTAAAAACAGTTAGTATGGATTCATACCATTATTTAAAATAGCCCGCCAAGATTAAGACAAAGAACTAACCTGATTTGGCGCGCAGATAAGGGTTTTCGAAAAGAGTATAATTGAAGGCCCCGGGTAGCAATCGCTCTCTTCTCTTCTCTCTCTGCTCTGCTCGGCTCTTCGGCCCCTCGCCCTTGTGGCTGTCAAGAGGATTCGAAAACAGGAGCAAGGATGTCTTGCTGCAGTTGTACAGGGCCTTGGTGAGACCACATCTTGTGTATTGTGTGCAGTTTTGGTCACCTTATCTGAGGAAGGATGTTCTTGCCATGGAGGGATTGCAGCGAAGATTTACCAGACTGATACCTGGGATGGCAGGAATGATGTATGTAGAGAGATTGAGCCGACTAGGCTTATATTCGCTAGAGTTTAGAAGAATGAGAGGGGATCTCATTGAAAATTATAAAATTCTAACAGGACTAGGCAGACTAGATGCAGGAAGGATGTTCCCGATGGCGGGGGAGTCCAGAACCAGGGGTCACAGTCTAAGGATAAGGGATAAGCCATTTAGGCAAATGGTATGTTTGCCTTCTTAACTGCCTGCTGCACCTGCATGCTTACCTTTAGCGACTGGTGCATATGGACACCCAGTTCTCGTTGCACTTCCCCTTTTCCCAATCTATTGCCATTCAGATAATAATCTGTCTTCCTGTTTTTGCCACCAAAGTGGATAACCTTGCATTTAGCCACATTATACTGCATCTGCCATGCATCTGCCCAATCAACCAACCTGTCCAAATCATACTGGAGTTTCTCTGCATCCTCCTCGCAGCACACACGCCCACCCAGCTTTGTGTCATCTGCAAACTTGGAGATATTACATCTAATTCCCTCATCTAGATCATTAATAGATATTGTGAATAGCTGGGGTCCTAACATCGATCCCTGTGGTACCCCACTAGTCACTGTCTGCCACTTGGAAAAAGACCCGTTTATTCCAACTCTTTGCTTCCTGTCTGCCAACCAGTTCTCTATCCAAGTCAATACCTTGCCCCCAATCCCATGTGCCTTAACTTTACACGCTAATCTCTTATGCGGGACCTTATTGAAAGCCTTCTGAAAGTCCAAATACACCACATCCACTGGTTCTCCCTTATCTATTCTACCAGTTACATCCTCAAAAAATTCCAGTAGATTAGTCAAGCATGATTTACCTTTTGTAAATCCATGTTGACTTTGTCCGATCCTGTCACTGTTTCCCAAGTGCTCTGCTATTACATCTTTTATAATGGACTCTAGCATTTTCCCCACTACCAATGTCAGGCTTACCGGTCTATAATTCCCCATTTTCTCTCTACCACCTTTTTAAAATAGTGGGGTAACATTAGCTACCCTCCAATCCATGGGAACTGTTCCAGAGTCTATAGAATTTTGGAAGATGACCAGCAATGCATCTACTATTTCTAGGGCCACTTCCCTAAGTACCCTCAGATGTAGATTATCAGGCTCTGGGGATTTATCGGCCTTCAATCCCATCAATTTCCCTAACACCATTTCCCTACAAATACTGATTTCATTCAATTCCTCCCTCTCATTAGACCCTATGTTCTCCAAAATCTCTGGAAGGTTATTTGTGTCCTCCTTTTTGAAGACAGAACCAAAGTATTTGACAGAAGCCATTTCTTTGTTGCCCATTATAAATTCCCCTGATTCTGACTCCAAGGGACCTACACTTGACTTCACCAATCTTTTTCGCTTCACATATCAATAGAAGCTTTTACAGTCAGTTTTTATGTTCCCTGCAAGCTTACTCTCATATTCTATTTTCCCCCCCTTAACTAACCCCTTTGTCCTCCTTTGCTGAATCCTAAACTGCTCCCAATCCTCAGTTTTGCTGCTTTTTCTGGCCAATTTATATGTCCTCTCCTTGGATCTTATGCTACCCCTAATTTCCCTTGTTAGCCACGGTTGAGTCACCATTTTTGTTTTATTTTTATGCCAAACAGGGATGAAAAAATTCTGTAGTCCATCCATGCGATCTTTAAATGTTTGCCATTGCCTATCCACCATCAACCCTTTAAGTAACATTCCCCAATCCATCCTAGCCAACTCGCACCTCATACCATTGTAGTTTCCTTTATTTAAATTCAGGACCCTAGTCTCTGAGTCAACTACTTCACTCTCCATCTTAATAAAGAATTCTATCATATTATGATCGCTCCTCCCCAAGGGGCCACGCACAACAACATTGCTAATTAGTCCTTTCTCATTACATAATACCCAGTCTAAGATGGCCTGATCTCTAGTTGGTTCCTCGACATATTGGTCCAGGAAACCATCCCGTATACACTCTAGGAATTCCTCCTCCAAGGTATTGTTACTAATTTGGTTAGCCCAATCTATATGCAGATTAAAGTCACCCATGATAACTGCTGTGCTCTTATTGCACGCATCTCTAATTTCCCATTTAAGGCCATCCCCAATCTCAGCATTACTGTTTGGGGGTCTGTATACAACTCCCACTACTGTTTTCTGCCCCTTGGTATTTCTCAGCTCTACCCATACAGATTCCACATCATCAGAGCTAATATCCTTCCTTACTATTGTGTTAATCTCCTCTTTAACCACCTCCTTTTCCTTTCTGCCTGTCCTTCCTGAATATTGAATACCCCTGGATGTTGAATTTCCAGCCTTGGTCACTCTGGAGCCATGTCTCCATAATTCCAATTACATCATATCCGTTTACATCTACTTGCGCAGCTAATTCATCCACCTTATTACGAATGCTCCTCGCATTAAGACACAAAGCCTTCAGGCTTGTTTTTTTAACACTCTTAGTCCTTTTAGAATTATTATTTACTGTACCCCTGTTTGATTTACACCCTTGATTACTCTGCCTTCCACTTTTGCTTTTCTCCTTCCTGTCTTTTGTTTCTATCCTTGCTTCCCTTTCCTCTGTCTCCCTGCACAGGTTCCCAACCCCCTGCCATTTTAGTTTAAACCCTCCCTGACAACACTAGCAAATACTCCCGCTAGGACATCAGTCCCGGTCCCACCCAGGTGTAAACTGTTCAGTTTGTACTGGTCCCACCTCCCCCAGAACCGGTTCCAATGTCCCAGGAATTTGAATCCCTCCCCCTGGCACCATTCCTCTAGCCACGTATTCATCTGAAATATCCTTCTATTTCTACTCTGACTAGCACGTGGCACTGGTAGCAATCCTGAGATTACTACCTTTGAGGTCCTATTTTTTAATTTACCTCCAAACCCCCTGGCCTAGAAATTCAGTTGTTAGCGCCAGCCGCTAGCGCCTTAGGAGGAGGAGAAGTGGAGCGCTAAGCGGCTAGCGCCCGGGCGCGGCGCAATCTGCGCCTCTCGCAAACTTCACTCAAGATTTAGCGGCAGCGCAAAACCGCAGCGCCCGCTCAGCTGCGCGTGCAGATCGTGATGTCATTTCATGGTGCAACGCCCTTGGTGCGCCCCGAAGCGGAACTTCAGTGGCGCCGCCCTTCTGTGCACCTGGCGCCCCCAGCGATTGGTAGAGGGGAATGGTTCCCAGTCACTGCGGGGCGCGGGGGACGCTATTTAAAGGGGACTCCTCCTGCATTATAAGTGGCAGCCGTTTTGTAGCAATCCTGTGTGAGAGATGGATATTTGGAGAGAGGCAAAGGGAGATAGCTTTCTGCTTTGACTCAGCGCTCGCACAGGTACTTCTCACTTCAGGCCATAGCTTTGCACTTGGATTTAACTTTCAGTGCCATAGCCTTGAGTCGCCACATATAATGGGGGCTGCAATGGGTGGAAACATTGGCTTACTGCATTGCGTTCAAAGGGCTCAGAGACGCCGTGAGAGAGTGCCAGTCATGGCCAGGCGGAGAAGGGCCAACAGGCATCGGCACAGGAGGCCTTACCCACCCAGGGTATACTGCCAGCAGTTCTCATATCTGAACATGTCTGAGGAGCAGTGTGTTTGGAGGCTGCGATTCAGAAGGGAGGTGGTCACTGAGATCTGCCACCAGCTTCGCAGAGCTCTGCAGCCACAGCTGAGGAGCAGGACAGCTCTGTAGGTGGCAATGAAGGTGATGGTGGCTTTCAACTTCTATGCCACCGGCTCCTTCCAATCTGCTACTGGGGACATTGCCAACATCTCCCAGTTCGCGGTATATTGCTGCATCCGCCAGGTGACCAATGCCCTTTTCAGAAGGAGACGTCAGTACATCTCCTTCCCCATGACCCTGGACAAGCAGCAAGAGCGTGCAATGGGATTTGGAGGAATAGCAGGCTTTCCCATGGTCTAGGGCGCCATTGACTGCACGCATGTGGCTTTGTGGGCAGCTCTAGAGAATGCCGAGGATTACCGCAACCAGAAGGGCTACCATTCGCTCAACGTGCAGTTGGTGTGTGACCACAGGCAGCTCATACTAGCTGTCAATGCCCGCTTTCCAGGCAGCAGCCATGATGCCTTCATCCTGCGCCAGACTTCTGTGGCAGGCATTTTCGAAGCCCAGGCTCACCCACAAGGATGGCTTCTCGGGGACAAAGGCTATCCTTTGTGTACCTGGCTGATGACCCCGCTCCGTGCACCCAGCACCCCTGCTGAAGAGCAATACAATGACAGCCATCAAGCTGCCAGGAACATCATTGAGCACACAATCGGCGTGCTCAAGCAACGGTTCCGCTGTCTGGACCGTTCCGGAGGAGCCCTACAGTACTTGCCTGAGCGAGTCTCCCATTTCGTTGTAGTGTGCTGCATGTTGCACAACCTGGCTATCCTTAGGACTCAGTCACTGCCAGCAAACATTGGAGGACCACCAGAGGAGGAGGAGGAGGAGGAGGAGGAGGCGCACCAAGACGGGAGGGAGGCACAAAGTGCAAGGGCCGTCCGTCGGCGGCTTATTGCAACTCGGTTCTAGGCCCTCTCTCAGGGAATGGCTTGTGCCAATGAAAAAACCTGAATGGAGCCACTCCGCAAGCCCTCAGCCGGTCAAGGCAACAAATAGTTCAAAGTGCAAACATGGACAATGTGATTAAAGAAAATTTGTTACTGTGCAAACTCTGTGCCCTTCCCGCATGACAAACTACTTCAGATAAACCCCCAAAAAACAGTCAGAGACATAACTGGTTCTCACAACCTTCCGAAAATGAAAAAAACAGTTAAACAAAAATGACCATGATCCTCGGCCTTCATATAAAAACAAACACAACAGTCTCGGCCTTCATATATAAAAAAAACATTCTCGGCCTTCATATATAAACACAACATTTGGCCACACCTTCTACTTTTCCCCTGTGAGGGTGATCCACCTCGCTTCCGCGAATGGCCCCTTCCTGCCCTACAGTTCCTCCTCAATGGGATCACAGTGGTTGCAGCAAGGCTGGGGGAAGGCTGCTGAGGGTCAGATGGTGAGACGCCAGATGCCCTTGGGGGATGGCCTGGGCCAGCTCTGGGCCTGGAGGGCCTGGCTGCTGACTGCTCCAACTCTGCTTGGGCGGCAGCAGTCTGTCCTACGGGTGGTGGCAGCTGCAGTGGAGGAGTGACAGTGTTAGCTGCAGGAATGCTGCCAACCTGACAGAGCACAGGCACTCCCTGGTCGGCTGATACACTGGCACTCGCACGGGCCAGCACTGCAACATGCGCAGCAATCTGCTGAAGCACAGACTGCTGGGCTGCTGCGGCGCGGCGGGGCCCCGGCGATGACTGGCCGATCCAGCGAGAGTGGCAGCAGTTAGTGCCCATGTGGCCCTGATCTGTGTCTGCATCAGACCAGCCAGTGAATGCACTGCACGACTGAGCACTTGGCTGGAAGCCGCCTGTGCTGCCGCGAAGTCCTGCAGACTCCTTGCCTGTGCTGCACTGAATTCTTGCAGACTCCTGGCCTGTGCTGCCCTGAATTCCTGAACGCTCCTTGCCAGTGACTCTATGGAGTCAGGCATCCTTGCCACTGCAGCCATGAGCTCAGTGTGCCTGCGCTCAGCCTGGGCGCCCATTTCACCAAGGAGCCGCACCTCCTCTGCGCTCACCGTAGCAGGACTGGAGGCCACACTCACCCTCCGGGGAGAAGGCCGCCGAGCTTCCCCACCCCTCCCGCGTTGCTGCAGCCCGCTGGGCCCCGGAGCTTCACTCTCCTCAGACCCTTCCCCCCTGCTCCCCTCCAGGGAAGACGTGTCCCCATCATGGCCATGGGCTGCCTCGGCTGAGGGTGGCACTGATGGGCCGGCTTCCTCTTCCTCCTCCTCGAATTCAGAATCACTGACAGTGGCAGCTTGAAGGCCTGCCTCCTCACCTGGCGAATCAGCATCTGAAAGCAGGGAGGCACAAGAGTTGCTTTAGAGTGGGGACAGGGCAGCAGCGAGGGAGGCATGAGTGCTGCTATGCACTGCATTGGTTCGATAGTGGCAAAGGATGCTGGTGTGAGGCACAAGTGGAAAGAGAGAGGTCAAAAAGGTGATGACCTTACCATTGCTGTCCAGAACAGGGTCGGCATCTCCACTGGTGACGGGTCCAATCAGCCGGCCTGTCATAATGCGCTCCACATGCTGCTCCAGGTCGCTGAGCTCTTTGAGGTCAGGACGGCCTCCCCCGGTCCGTCGCTGCTGCCTGTGATTGTGGGCCAGCTTGCCCTGCAAGAGAAAGGACGGCCTCTAAGTACAGTGTCAAGCCCTGATCTTGCCTGCACTGCCTCCCATGGTGGAATAGCCTTGACAGTATCAAGCCCTCATCTTGCCTGCACTGCCTCCCATGGTGGAATAGCCCTGACAGTGTCAAGCCCTCATCTTGCCTGCACTGCCTCCCATGGTGGAATAGCCCTGACAGTGTCAAGCCCTCATCTTGCCTGCACTGCCTCCCATGGCGGAATAGCCCTGACAGTTTCAAGCCCTCATCTTGCCTGCACTGCCTCCCATGGCAGAATAGCCCTGACAGTGTCAAGCCCTCATCTTGCCTGCACTGCCTCCCATGGCAGAATAGCCCTGACAGTGTCAAGCCCTCATCTTGCCTGCACTGCCTCCCATGGTGGAATAGCCCTGACAGTGTCATGCCCTCATCTTGCCTGCACTGCCTCCCATGGTGGAATAGCCCTGACAGTGTCAAGCCCTCATCTTGCCTGCACTGCCTCCCATGGTGGAATAGCCCTGACAGTGTCAAGCCCTCATCTTGTCTGCACTGCCTCCCATGGTGGAATAGCCCTGACAGTTTCAAACCCTCATCTTGCCTGCACTGCCTCCCATGGTGGAATAGCCCTGACAGTGTGTAAAGTGCTGAATGTGCATGTGGTTTTCATGAGAGTGCCATAGCTCTTGGATGAGGACTGGGCATTGGGGCTTTCAGGTCCCTTTGGCCAGAAACTGAGGTGCACGAAAGGGTACTCACCCTGACAACCCGAGTGAGGTCGTTGAACTTTTTCCTGCATTGAAGTGCAGTCCTGGCAACCATGCTGTTGGTGGTCACCCTGTTTGCCACCTCCCTCCAGGCTTTTCGGTATTCGCTGGGAAGCGGCCTCCTCCCACTGTCAGGGAAGAGGACAGGTCGCCTGCGCTCTACTGCGCCAACCAGTAGCCTCAGGGCATACTCGCTGAAGCGCTCCGCTCGCTCCCTAGCCTTCTGCATGGTCCTGGGCGTAGAAATGATGATCCAGCAATGGTCAGGCCTTGCTTCAGGGCTGCAGTGTGCAGGGCATGGCAGCCAAACAAGTCCACCCTCCCCCTTTAAGAGCTGACCGGCGCCAGCGTGTCTGCTTTAAATCAGCAACTCGCCGCACCTGCGCTGCGCCCGCCCTCGGTGTTAGCGCCTCGGCTCACCGGCTTAGCACCTTAAGATAGTCGTGCATCACCTGCTTTAGCGCAGCAGCAACCTCTTGGGGCGATGCAACTCAATTTCGACGAAGGTGGTGCAAAGTTGCGCTGGGCGCTAAATTTAGCGAACGCCCAGCTGTAGCGCCCCAAACGTGGCGATACTGAATTTCTAGGCCCCTATATTCAGCTTTTAGGACCTCATCCCATTTTATACCTATATCGTTGGCACCTATAGGCACCACGACAACTGGTTGTTCACCCTCCCCCTCCAGAATGCCCTGCAGCTGCCCTAGTCCTGGTTATGTTACAGGGCTAGTAATCCAGAGGCCTGGACTAATAGATCCGGTAGACGTGAGGTCAAATCCCCACCACAGCAGCTGGGGAATTTTAAATTCAGTTAATTAAATAAATCTGGAATAAAAAGCTAGTATCAGTAATGGTGACCATGAAACTACCGGATTGTTGTATGTTTCTATGTTTGCCATCCGCCCCCACTTTCTCCGAATTTACCGGCTGGCCCGCCTCCTCGGGGCTTGGGAAATCCAGCCCTCTGCCTCTATTTATGAAGCCCAGGATCCCGTATGCTTTTTTAACCACTTTCTCACCCTGCCCTGCCACCTTCAACGATTTGTGTACATATACCCCCAGGTCTCTCTGTTCATGCACCCGCTTTAGAATTGTACCCTTTAGTTTATATTACCTCTCCTCATTCTGTCTACCAAAATGTATCACTTCACACTTTTCTGCGTTTAAATTTCATCTGCCATGCGTCCGCCCATTCCACCAGCCTATCTATGTCTTCCTGAAGTCTATCACTCGCCTCCTCACTGTTCACTATACTTCCAAGTTTGTGTCATCTACAAATTTTGAAATTGTGCCCTGTACACCCATGTCCAAGTCATTAATATATGTTATGGGGTACGGGAGCATAGTGGTTATGTTACAGAAATAGTAATCCAGAGATCTGGACTAATAGTTCCGGAGATATGAGATCAAATCCCCACCACGGCAGCTGGGGAATTTTAAATTCAGTTAATTAAATAAATCTGGAATAAAAAGCTAGTATCAGTAATGGTGACAATGAAACTACCGGATTGTCGTAAAAACCCATCTGGTTCACTAATGTCCTTTAGGGAAGGAAATCTGCCGTCCTTACCTGGTCTGGCCTATATGTGACTCCAGACCCACAGCAATGTGGTTGGCTCTTAACTGCTCCTCTGAAATGGCCTAACAAGCCATTCAGTTGTACCAAACTGCTGCAAAGAAGCACATAGAAACATATAAGATAGGAGCAGGAGTAGGCCATTCGGCCCCTCGAGCCTGCTCCGCCATTTAATGCGATCATGGCTGATCATCCAAATTCAGTACCCTGTCCCTGCTTTCTCCCTATACCCCTTGATCCCTTTAGCCTTAAGAAATATATCCAAATCTTTCTTGAATATATTTAATGAATTGGCCTCTACTGCCTTCTGTGGTAGAGAATTTCACAGGTTCACCACTCTCTGGGTGAAGAAATTCCTCCTCATCTCTGTCCTAAATGGCTTACCCCTTATCCTTAGACTGTGACCCCTGGTTCTGGACTCCCTGACCATCGGGAACATCCTTCCTGCATCTAGTCTGTCTAGTCCTGTCAGAATTTTATAAGTTTCAATGAGATCCCCTCTCATTCTTCTAAACTCCAGCGAGTATAAGCCCAATCGACCCAATCTCTCCTCATACGTCATTCCTGCCATCCCAGGTATCAGCCTGGTGAATCTTTGCTGAACTCCTTCCATGGCAAGAACATCCTTCCTCAGATAAGGCGACCAAACCTGCACACGATACTGAAGATGTGGTCTCAGCAAGGCCCTGTACAACTGCAGCAAGGCATCCTTGCTCCTGTACTCAAACCCTCTCGCTACGAAGGCCAACATACCATTTGCCTCCTTAACCGCCTGCTGCACCTGCATGCTTACCTTTAGCGACTGGTGCACAAGGACACCCAAGTCTCGTTGCACTTCCCCTTCTCCCAATCTGTTGCCATTCAGATAATAATCTGCCTTCCTGTTTTTGCCACCAAAGTGGATAACCTCACATTTATCCACGTTATATTGCATCTGCCATGCTTCTGCCCAATCACCCAACCTGCCCAAATCATACTGGAGTTTCTCGGCATCCTCCTCACAGCACACACGCCCACCCAGCTTTGTGTCGTCTGCAAATTTGGAGATATTACATCCAGTTCCCTTGTCTAGATCATTTATATATATTGTGAATAGCTGGGGTCCAAGGACCGATCCCTGCGGTACCCCACTAGTCACTGCCTGCCACTCGGAAAAAGAGCCGTTTATTCCAACTCTTTGCTTTCTGTCTGCCAACCAGTTCTCTATCCAAGTCAATACCTCGCCCCCAATCCCATGTGCCTTTACACGCTAATCTCTTATGCGGGACCTTATCAAAAGCCTTTTGAAAGTCCAAATACACCACATCCACTGGTTCCCTTATCTATTTTACCAGTTACATCCTCAAAAAATTCCAGTAGATTAGTCAAGCATGATTTACCTTTTGTAAATCCATGTTGACTTTGTCCGATCCTGTCACTGTTTTCCAAGTGCTCTGCTATTACATCTTTTATAATGGACTCTAGCATTTTCCCCACTACTGATGTCAGGCTTACCGGTCTGTAATTCCCCGTTTTCTCTCTACTGTGGCGGAGCCACTGAATGACTATGGGCAACTGTATATAATTCCCTTTAACGATGTTCTAACACCAGCCTAAGCCGGTACCATTGTGTTAGACATTACTGTGTTTTGTATATAGTGTTTGTACGTACGGGGCGGGGCCCCTTTAAGAGCGTGGGAAAACGCGGGCAAACGCGATGACGTCACGACGCAAGTCACGTGACCGCCCAAGCGCGGGAAAATGTGATGACATCATGACGCAACCCACGGGACTGCCCAGGCAGTCCTCGTGGAACCTCCGTTGAGTAAAGACCTGTTTGATTGCTCTCCTGTATTGATCTCAGCAAGCTGTTTGAATTTGTTTAGTCTTACATTAAAGACCTGTTTGATTAATCTCCTGAGTCGACCTCAGTTATTAGTCAGGAATTCGTCAATTCCTACATTGGTGACCCCATTTTTTGTGAACGTTTTCACAAAAGAAGAACACAGCATGGAGGCAAACGCCGTTTCGTTTAAGCTACCGCAGTTCTGGGAGCAGCAAGCGACCTCGTGGTTCATTCAGGTTGCGGCCCAGTTCGCCCTGAGGAACATCGATGCGGATCAGACCAAATATCTTTATGTAGCCTCCGCACTCGACAGCTCTACCGCCTCTCGGATCGTCAGCCTCCTTGAAAACCCTCCAACGGAGCGCAAGTATGAAACCCTCAAAGCGCGGTTGCTGCAAGTTTTCGGGCTCACAAAATCAGAGCACGCCCGACGATTACTCGCTATGACTGGGCTCGGGGACTCCAAGCCTTCGGAGTTGTTGAGCCAAATGCTCACACTCCTGGGCTCAGAGCCGGAATGCTTCCTATTCCGTGAAACATTCCTCAGCCAACTGACTGAACAGGTGCAAGCTGCCCTGGCCAGATCCGAAGTTGACGACTGCGCAGCACTCGCTGCAGAGGCGGACAAAATTTTCACGGTAACTCAGCAGAACTGCGCTGCCACGAGGCGCCCATCCCCCACAGACGCCGCCCCAGCTCGTCAGCCTGCTGGGCTGTGTTTCTACCACGCGCAGTTCGGCGCGAAGGCGAGATGTTGCCCTCCCTGCAGCTTTCCCCCCACAAAAAAACAACTGCGACCACCGAGGACCGGGTCTAATGGGAGCCCCGCGGCCGCGATGGCGATCGGCAATGCGGGCAAGTTGCTTTTCATCACCGATACTCTCTCCGGTCGTCGTTTTTTGTGCGACACCGGCGCGCAGTGCAGCATTTTACCCGCATCCGCCCTCGATGTGCAGACAGGGAATCACGGCCTCGCCCTTGAAGCGGCCAATGGCGGAGCGATTCGGACCTTCGGCAAACAGCGAGTGCAGGTGTGCTTCGGGGGCCAACGTTTTCACTGGGAGTTTGTTACTTCCAAGGTTTCTCAACCCATTCTCGGCGCAGATTTCCTGTGTGTCAACAGCCTCTTGGTCGACGTGAAGAACCGGCGGCTGATCAACGCGGCAACTTTTAAATCTATTCCTTGTTACCACAGTAACACTACATCACACACCGTCGCCTGTGCTTTCCCGACTCCGGATGAGTTCGCTCGCCTGCTCGGCGAATTTCCCGACCTGACAAGACCCACGTTCTCCTCCACAGCTACGAAACATGGTGTGGAACACCACATCACCACCAACGCGGGCCCGGCGCCTGGAACCTGGCAAGATGGCGGTCGCAAAGGCGGAATTCGCGACCATGGAACGGTTAGGATTTATTCGCCGGTCGAATAGTCCCTGGTCTTCACCCCTGTGGTAAACCACTGTATTGTATATTGCCACCTCTGGGTGGCGCTGTGTATGGAGGCATGCCTCAGCTGACTCCACCCACCACTGTGTGGGTTTCGTTCAGACTTGTTCAGTCACTCACGAAGAAGCATGGTCTCTTCTTAGCTAATAAAAGCCTTATTCATCTCTTCTTTCGACTCATCATCTCTTCTTCGACTCATCACCTTTTATGAAGTAATTGATAAGCGTATCAATTTTATTAGCTAAAAGTTAAATGGCGACACCTGAGGAGCAACAACAGCAACGGATACAGCAGACATTGCTGAGAGCCCTCAGACCACCACGCCTGGACCTCGACCCTCAAGATGTGGGTGCATCAGCCAAGTTTGAACACTGGCTGAGCTGCTTTGAATCCTTCCTCGCAATCTCACAGGTTACAGAGGAGGATCACAAACTGAAAATTTTGACCGCCCAGGTGAGCCATCAAGTATATATGCTAATCCGGGACTCTAATACGTACGTGGCGGCCCTCGAGCTACTAAAAGGGCAATATACGCGCCCAGTGAACACAATTTACGCCCGACACCTCTTGGGATCCCGCAGGCAGCAACCGGGAGAATCGGTAGGGGCATTTGCACGGGCGCTACTGGCACTCTGCAGAGACTGCGATTGTAAAGCGGTAACGGCTGTGGAGCACGCGCAGGGACTCGCCTGTGATGCCTTCGTCAGGGGCCTCCAGTCAGACCACACCCGGCAGAGACTGCTAGAAAGCAAGGAACCCGACCTGAAGACGGCCATTGCCCTTGCGCTCTCGTTAGAGGAGGCCCACCGAAACCTCGAGGCATACCCCCGTAACGGCGCCGAGACATGGCAATCGAAACCGTGGGACACGGGACCGCCGCCCCCGGCACCAACCGCTGCAGCGACCCAACCGAGACAGCAGCCTCCGGTAAGAACTGCTTCGATGCCCAGTAACCAGGCCCAAAAATGCTATTTCTGTGGCCAGTTAAAACATCCCAGAGCGCACTGCCCAGCTAAGACAGCTACCTGCTCGGGCTGCGGGAAGAAAGGCCATTACGCTAACGCCTGCAAGGGGAAGCCAGCCAGCAGCGCAGCGTGCGGGCCGTGGGAGCAGCCATCTTATCCGCCATTTTGTGTACCCCCGGCCGCATGGCATCCGCCGCCATCGTATCCAACGCACTCAACCGCCATTTCGTCACCGGAACCGACCACTGTCTCGGCGGATGACTATAGTGACTCACTAAGCCACATACTGGCCTCCGTGACGCTGGATCAAGGCCACCCTCACCATCTATCCAGCTCCATGATGGATATCGCGGTAAACGGCCGTGCCACCAGTTGCCTGATCGACAGCGGGAGCACAGAGAGTTTCGTCCACCCCGACACGGTACGTAGCCACTCCCTCACGATTCTGCCAACGCACCATCGCATTTCTATGGCGTCCAAGTCCCAGTCAATGGACATCAGCGGCTACTGTGTGGTGACCCTGTCAGTAGGGGGCACTGAATATCAAAAATTTAAACTGCTAGTCCTGCCCCGTCTTTGCGCTGCCGTCCTGCTAGGGTTGGATTTTCAGTGCCACCTTAAGAGTGTCACACTAGCATACGGTGGACCCCTCCCCCCACTCACAGTCTGCAACCAACAACTTTTAAATCGCCCGCTGCAAACCACCTGCAGCCTTTCCACATTAAAAGTCCCCCCCCCTCCCCTGTTCGCTAACCTCACCCGCGACTGTAAACCCATCGCTACCAAAAGCAGGCGGTACAGTGCCGGGGACAGAGCTTTTATCAGCTCTGAGGTGGAGCGGCTCTTGAAGGAGGGCATTATCGAAGGTAGCACTAGCCCCTGGCGAGCCCAGGTTGTAGTCGTTAAAACCACTGCAAAACGCCGCATGGTAATCGACTACAGCCAAACCATAAACCGGTACACCCAGCTGGACGCGTACCCCCTCCCTCGCATATCTGATATGGTCAATCAGATTGCGCAATACAAAGTATTCTCCACCATCGACCTTAAGTCAGCGTACCACCAGCTGCCCATCCGCCATGAGGACCGCCAGTATACTGCCTTCGAGGCAAACGGCCGCCTCTACCACTTCCTTAGGGTCCCCTTCGGCGTCACCAACGGGGTTTCGGTCTTCCAAAGGGAGATGGACCGAATGGTTGACCAGAACGCGCTGCGGGCAACCTTCCCCTATTTGGATAACGTCACCATCTGCGGCCACGACCAGCAGGACCACGACGTTAATCTAGCAAATTTCCTCCGTACGGCCCAACGGCTGAACCTAACGTACAATAAGGAAAAATGTATGTTTCACACCAAGCGCCTGGCCATCCTCGGCTGCGTGGTGGAGAACGGAGTCATCGGGCCCGACCCCGACAGAATGCGCCCCCTAATGGAGCTACCCCTTCCCCACTGCCAAAAAGCACTGAAGAGATGCCTGGGGTTTTTCTCCTACTACGCCCAGTGGGTGCCCCTCTATGCAGACAAAGCCAGGCCCCTCATCAAAGCCACCTCCTTCCCCCTTACACCAGAGGCGTGTGCAGCCTTCACTCTTATCAAGAACGATATCGCGAAGGCCGCAATGCACGCGGTGGATGAGTCCATCCCCTTCCAAGTGGAGAGCGATGCCTCCGACTTCGCCCTAGCCGCGACCCTTAACCAGGCGGGCAGACCCGTGGCCTTTTTCTCAAGGACCCTCCAGGGCCCCGAGACGAGACACTCCTCCGTCGAAAAGGAGGCCCAGGCTATTGTAGAAGCGGTGCGTCACTGGAGGCATTACCTGGCCGGGAAACGATTTACCCTGCTCACTGACCAGCGTTCAGTAGCTTTTATGTTTAATAATAAGCAGAGGGGTAAAATCAAGAACGACAAGATCTTGAGGTGGAGAATCGAACTCTCCACCTACAATTATGATATCTTGTATCGGCCAGGGAAACTCAATGAGCCCCCAGATGCCCTATCACGTGGTACATGCGCCAACGCGCAGAGTGATAGGCTGCAGTCCCTCCACAATGACCTCTGCCACCCGGGGGTCACCAGGTTTTTCCATTTTATCAAATCCCGTAACCTGCCCTACTCCATCGAGGAGGTCAGGACCATGACCAAGAGCTGCCAAATCTGCGCCGAGTGCAAACCGCACTTCTATAGGCCGGACAGAGCAAGCCTGATCAAGGCCACCCGCCCCTTCGAACGCCTGAGCGTCGATTTTAAAGGGCCCCTCCCCTCCGCTGACCGCAATGTGTACTTCCTCAACATAGTTGATGAGTACTCCCATTTCCCCTTTGCCATCCCTTGCCCAGACATGACCAGTACCACGGTCATCAAGTGTCTGAATGACATCTTCGCTCTGTTCGGGTTCCCCAGCTATATACATAGCGACAGGGGCTCATCGTTCATGAGCGACGAACTTCGGCAGTACCTGCTAACAAGAGGTATCGCCACGAGCAGGACCACCAGTTACAACCCCCGGGGGAACGGCCAGGTGGAAAGGGAGAACGCGACGGTTTGGAAGGCAGTCCTCTTAGCACTAAAATCTAAGCGCCTTCCGACCTCCCGCTGGCAGGAGGTCCTCCCTGCAACGCTTCACTCCATTCGGTCACTGCTTTGTACTGCCACTAATGCGACCCCTCATGAGAAAATGTTCGTTTTCCCCCGGAAGTCTACATCGGGAACCTCGCTACCGGCATGGTTGACTTCTCCTGGGCCCGTCCTACTGCGGAGGCACGTGAGGACGCATAAAACGGACCCCCTGGTCGAGCGGGTGCACCTCCTACACGCCAACCCCCAGTATGCCTGGGTGACATACCCAGACGGGCGGGAGGACACGGTCTCCATACGAGATCTCACACCCTCGGGTACCCCTGAATTACCACCGTTATCCCCCTTACCACCGTTATCCCCCTTACCACTGTTATCCCCCACCACCCCTCCCAACCCAACCCCTGCAGACGGCATGCCAAAGCCCCAGGAATCTTCGCCAACCACCCAGACACCAGACCCGACGTCGGATGCTGCAACACCACCGCCGCCACCACGACGATCAGGACGTCAGACAAGGCCTCCTGATAGACTTAACTTGTAGTACCCTTCACCCCGCCGGACTTCACATTAAACAAGGGGTGAATGTGGTAAACCACTGTATTGTATATTGCCACCTCTGGGTGGCGCTGTGTATGGAGGCATGCCTCAGCTGACTCCACCCACCACTGTGTGGGTTTCGTTCAGACTTGTTCAGTCACTCACGAAGAAGCATGGTCTCTTCTTAGCTAATAAAAGCCTTATTCATCTCTTCTTTCGACTCATCATCTCTTCTTCGACTCATCACCTTTTATGAAGTAATTGATAAGCGTATCAACCCCTCCATATCGTCCCGAAGCCTGGCGGCGGATGGCGGCCATGCGGCGACTATCGAAGCCTAAACGATGCCACCACTCCTGATCGGTACCTGATCCCCCACATCCAGGATTTCTCTGCCCATTTGGCAGGGAACACCGTCTTCTCGAAAGTCGACCTCGTCCGGGGCTACCACCAGGTCCCGGTTCATCCGCAAGACGTCCAGAAGACCGCAGTCATCACCCCTCTTTGAGTTTTTACGGATGCCGTTTGGGTTAAAGAACGCCACCCAGGCTTTCCAACGCCTGATGGACTCCGTGCTGCGGGACCTCAAGTTCCTCTTCGTCTACCTGGACAATATTCTAATTGCCAGTTCTACTAAAGAAGAACATATCTGTCACCTACGCACCCTTTTTCGATGCCTCAGCCAACACGGTCTGATTATCAACCTGGCCAAGTGTCAGTTTGGCCTGCACCAAATTGATTTCCTGGAGCATCGCAGCACCTCAGAGGGAGCGGTTCCTTTGCAAGCGAAAGTAGAGGCGGTGGCATCCTTTCCACGCCCGCAAAACATAAAGGCCCTGCAGGAATTCCTAGGCATGGTAAACTTTTACCACCGTTTCGTGCCTAAGGCAGCACTACTCATGCAGCCCCTGTACGAGGCCCTCAAGGGCAAAACTGGCAAGAACCCGGTAGACTGGACGGATGACATGGCCCGAGCGTTCACCGACACCAAAAGCGCCTTAGCCAACGCTACCATGCTGGCACACCCGCTGCCAGGAGCCACCATCGCCCTCACCACCGACGCGTCAGGCTACGCAATCGGCGCCATGCAGGAGCAGTGGGTGAACGGGTCGTGGCAGCCGTTGGCATTCTTCAGCCGTCAACTACGGCGGAACGAGAGAGCATATAGCACGTTCGACCGGGAGTTGCTCGCCCTTTTTCTGGCTATCCGCCATTTTCACTTCCTTCTGGAAGGATGTCCTTTCACCGCCTTTGTGGACCATAAGCCGCTAACCTTTGCCATGGCCAGGACTGCCGAACCGTGGTCATCCCGACAGCAACGTCAACTGACCTACATATCCGAATTCACCACGGATATACAGCACGTGGCCGGTAAGGACAACCTGGTGGCAGACTGCCTCTCCCGCGCGACCATCAATACGGTTCATTTGGGCATCAATTACGCCCTCATGGCAGCGGACCAAGCCTCGGACCCAGAGGTCCAAGCCTACAGAACGACCGTCACTGGACTCCAGTTGGCCAACATCAAGTTCCATTCAGCAGGTACCACGCTGTTGTGTGACGTCTCCGTACAGGACCCTCGCCCTGTTGTTCCGGTCGTCTGGCGCCGCAAAGTGTTCGACGCCATACATGGGTTGTCACACCCAGGAATGAAGGCCTCTCAGAAGCTGATGTCAGTGAAATTCGTATGGCATGGCATGCACAAGGATGTCCGTGACTGGACCAACACCTGCGTGGTCTGCCAAAAGGCCAAAGTACAGTGCCACATCAAAGCTCCGCTGGCCACCTTCACAGTTCCGGGGCGACGTTTTGACCATGTCAATGTGGACCTGGTAGGACCACTCCCACCCTCCCATGGTTTTTCACACATCCTGACCATAGTTGACCGCACCACCAGATGGCCGGAGGAGGTTCCCCTGTCGTCCACTACTTCGGCGGACGTGGCCAGGGCATTCATTTCCACCTGGGTCGCCCGTTTCGGAGTGCCTGCAGATATTTCTTCAGACAGGGGACCGCAGTTTTCCTCCGAACTCTGGAATGCAGTGGCCCAAGGACTCGGTGCCAAATTACATCGCACCACAGCCTACCACCCACAGGCGAATGGTCTCTGTGAATGCGTCCACCGATCACTGAAAGCCGCCCTGAGGGCCAGCCTCCAGGACGCTGGATGGGCAGACAAGCTACCGTGGGTCCTGTTGGGCCTTCGCACGGCCACTAAAGAAGACCTTCACTCTTCATCAGCGGAGCTGGTGTACGGTCAGCCGCTGCGAGTTCCAGGGGATTTCCTACCAGCATCGACGAAGCCATGGTCCGCGTCTGCCCAGCTTACTAGTCACCAGGAGGCGGCCAGATGTTTCGCGCCGGTGCCCACTTCGCACCACGGGCTGCAGAGTTCGCACGTTCCCACGGAGCTTCACAAGGCTGAATACATTTTTATTCGCCATGACGCACGTAGGGATCCACTCAAGGCCCCGTATACTGGTCCCTTCCGCGTGTCGGAGGCAGGGGACAAAACCTTCACGGTAGATATCGGTGGTAAACCGGACCACATTTCGGTCGACCGCGTAAAGCCAGCACATTTGGACCTCGACCGCCCCGTCGAGACAGCACAACCGCCGAGACGAGGTCGCCCACCCATCGCCGTTATGGCAGACCAAGTGCAGCCGTCCGCCAGACTGCCAGCCGACCAGCAGCCTCCACCTCGAGAGTACAGGAGTCGTTCTGACAGGCTCGTCAGACCCCCTCACCGTTTGACTTTGTCCTTTAAAGCGAATTCTGGGGGGACGCATGTGGTGGAGCCACTGAATGACTCTGGGCAACTGTATATAATTCCCTTTAACGATGTTCTAACACCAGCCTAAGCCTGTACCATTGTGTTAGACATTACTGTGTTTTGTATATAGTGTTTGTATGTACGGGGCGTGGCCCCTTCAAGAGCACGGGAAAACGCGATGACATCACGTCGCAAGTCACGTGACTGCCCAAGCACGGGAAAATGTGATCACATCATGACGCAACCCACGGGACTGCCCAGGCAGTCCTCGTGGAACCTCCGTTGAGTAAAGACCTGTTTGATTGCTCTCCTGTATTGATCTCAGCAAACTGTTTGAACTCATTTAGTCTTACATTAAAGACCTGTTTGATTGATCTCCTGAGTCGACCTCAGTTATTAGTTAGGAATTCATCAATTCCTACACTACCACCTTTTTTGAATAGTGGGGTAACATTAGCTAACCTCCAATCCATGGGTACTGTTCCAGATTCCATCGAATGTTGGAAGATGATCAGCAATGCATCTATTATTTCTAGGGCCACTTCCTTAAGTACCCTAGGATGTAGATTATCAGGCCCTGGGGATTTATTCGCCTTCAATCCCGTCAATTTCCCTAACACCATTTCCCTACAAATACTGCACGGACTGCAACGGTTCAAGAAGGCAGCTCACTACCACCTTCTCAAGGGCAATTCGGGATGGGCAATAAATGCTGGCCTTGCCAGTGATGCCCACATCCCAGTATTGACCCCTGAGGAACACCACTGTAAACCTTCCTCCAGTCCAAAAAACAACCATTCACCACTACTCTCTGTTTCCTGTCACTTAGCCAATTTCATATCCTTGCAGCCACTGTCCCTTTTATTCCATAGGCTTCAACTTTGCTGGCAAGCCTATTGTGTGGCACTTTATCGAATACCTTTTGGAAGTCTTTAAATTTAATACATTTATTAAATCCGTCTTTCTGATGAGACTTTAAACCGAGGCCCCGTCTGCCCTCTCAGATGGACGTAAAAGATCCCATGGCACTATTTCAACTAAGAGCAGTGGAGTTCTCCCCGGTGTCCTGGGCCAATATTTATCCTTCAGCCACCATCACTAAAGCAGATTATCTGGTCATTATCACAGTGCTGTTTGTGGGAGCTTGCTGTGCGCAAATTGGTTGCCACGTTTCCTACATTAGATCGGTGACCACACTTCAAAAGTACTTCATTGGCTGTAATGCGCTTTGTGATGTCCTGAAGTTGTGAAAGGCGCTATAGAAATGCAAGTCTTTCTTTCTTTCTTTGATCATGCAGTTACACAATTGGGTGAGGCGCTCCTGGTTAGGGAAGGGTATTCCTGATTTGCTGCCTAGCAGCCCATACTGGAAATGCATGCATGTGCACATTGAGTGCGGGCTGGATCAGGTTTTGGCTGTTAATGTCCTTCACAGTTGGGTAGCCTGCTGGCGTTCATTGTCAACACTCATACATAAATAATGGCCACTTGGGTGAGCTACCAGAGAGTGACTGCTGACCATGGAACTGTATCCCAGCTAGAAGGCAACGCCTTCAGGACAGGAGGGGAGGGGAAGGGAAGACATTGGAGGGATAAGCTGAAATATAAAGAGAAGAGAGAAAGAACTTACATTTATACAGCACCTTTCATGACCTCAGGATGTCCCAAAGCGCTTCACAGCCAATAAAGTACTTTTTGAAGTGTAGTCACTGCCGTAATGTAGCAAACACGGCAGCCAACTTGCGCACAGCATGGTCCCATAAACCACAATGTCATAATGACCAGACAATCTGCTTCTTTGTGGTGTTGCTTGAGGGATAAGTATTGGCCCCAGGACACAGGAGCGAACTCCCCTGGTGTCCTGGAACTGATTTTTAATTTACGGGAGACTGAATTTGGATTGAGAAGAATGTAGAGTGTATTTTGATGGGTGGATAGGCACCCTTTACATCACACTGAAAAGGGGTTATGAAGGATTAAATTATAGACAATTATTTTCATTTTGCTTAAATCTTCTGATCTATGGATTGCTTTGGGTGGAATGTTACAGTAATAAACATACAGTAATAAACATATGTTTATTAGCTTACAGTGGCGCTATTTATGGGACAAAGTCAGTATGAATAAAATAGAACTAGTTGTGCCAGGAAAATCACTGGAGTCTGGTTTATCCGTGTAATCTTTCACTCTCCTCGACCTACATTATGATGGGCCTTTTAAATAATTCAAGGAAGCGTGAGGCTCTTATTTTCAATGGCACAAAATTAGATTTGCCAGGCAGATATTGGCAACAGGAACTACTGATGGGTCTATAGCGATCCAATAATTAGTTCGAGTTCTTCCTCTAATTAAAACCGACCCAGCACCAGAAAATATGAACCATAAGCACTCTGGGAGCGACTGGTTCTGTGCTGAAGTAAGGATGAGTCTCAGTTCTGCAACTGAAGCATCAAAGGCAAAGCTGGCTCAGAAGTGAAGCCTGATAGGCAATCATTTTAGTACGGTTGAAAAAAATGAAGAACGAAGAGAAGGCAGAGGGAGTGACCTGATAGAGATCTTTAAAATTAAGAAAGGGGTTCGATTGGGTAGACGTAGAGAATATGGCCTAGAAATTCAGTTGCGTTCGCCAGCCGTTAGCGCCTTAGGAGGGGTAGATCTCGAGCGCTAGGCACTTAGCGGCCGGGCGCAGAACGATTTGCGCCTACGCCCAACTTCAGTAGACATTTAGCGCCGGCGCAAAGTGTTTGCGCGCTCTCAGCTGCGCGCGCAACTTATGACGTCATTTCGTCGTGCAACGCACTTTGTGCGCCCCAAACCAGAACTTCAGTCGCGCCTGCCCAATGTGGGCGTGGCGGTGTTAAGAACTGTGAAGTGGAACGCAGCAGAGGCCCTGCGGGCCTCGGGGAGCGCTAATTAAAGGGCACTTAGACTGAACTATAAAGGCCAGCCACTTTGCTGCAATGACTTTAGTGCAACGGATTTCTGGACAGAGACCAAGGAAGACACCTTACTGATTTGGCCCAACATAGGAGAGGTATTTTTGGCTTCTGGCCAGAGCTTGGAAATTTGACTCATTGTGATTTCACTGTTTGCAAGCATATTATGGAGGCTGCATGGGGTTCCAACCCTCAGTTCCAGCAGTATGTGCGAAGGGCTCGCAGACGCTGTGTGAGAGGGGCAGCCATGCCTAGACGCAGAGGGGGCAACAGGCGTCGGCAACGTAGGCCTTACCCACTCAGGGAATACCGCCAGCAGGTGTCCTATCTCACCATGACTGCCGCGCAGTGTGTTAAGAGGCTGCGCTTCAGAAGGGAGGTGGTTGCAGAGATCTGCCAGCTGCTTCACAGAGATCTGCGTCCACAGCTGATGTGCAGGACGTCTCTGTCAGTGGAAGTGAAGGTCACGGTGGCTCTGAACTTTTATGCAAGCGGCTCCTTCCAAGCCGCTGCTGGGGACATAGCTAACATCTCCCAGTTCGCCATGCATCGCTGCATCCGGCAGGTCACCGATGCCCTTTTCACAAGGAGACACCAATTCATCTCCTTCCCCATGACCCTAGAGAGGCAGGAGCAGCGCACAGTCGGATTTGCGAGGATCGCCGACTTCCCCATGGTGCAGGGCGCCATTGACTGCACGCATGTGGCTTTGCGGGCACCTATCGACAATGCCGAGGATTACCGCAACCGGAAGGGCTACCATTCCCTCAATGTACAGCTGGTGTGTGACCACAGGCAGCGCATCCTAGCTATCAATGCCCGCTTTCCAGGCAGCAGCCACGATGCATTTATCCTGCGACAGACTACTGTGGCTGACATGTTCCAGGCACAGCCTCCCCCAAGAGGATGGCTTATCGGGGACAAAGGCTATCCTTTGTGTACATGGCACATGACCCCGCTCCGCAGGACTCAGGCACTGCCACCTCACGTTGGACCACCACCTCAGGAGGATGAGCAGGAGGACCACGAGGAGGAGGAGGAGGAGGAGGAGGAGGAGGAGGAGTACCAGCCCAGGAGGGAGCCACAAGGTCCAAGGGCCGTCCATCGGCGGCTTATTGAACGACACTTCTAGGCCCCCTGTCAGGGAATGGCTTGCGGCAATGAACGCACATGAATGCAGCCGCTCCGCAAGCCCTCAGCCGGTTAACGCAGCAACCACTTGAAACATCACACATGGACAAGCTGAATAAAGAAAAAGCTTTATTGAACAAACTCAGGGCCCTTCCCACATGAAACCGAGAAACAGACAACACCCCCAAAAAACACTCAAATACATATCTCACTCCCACAACCTGGGGAGGAATAACAAAACTTGTCCATCCAAATGGCCTTCATCCTCGGCCTTACCAAAAGAACCCCCCCCATAGACAAGACAACCACCCCCATATAAAAAAACATTTGCCAACACACTCTACTTTGTGTGCCAAGAGGGCGAGTCCTTGTCCAGGCTTTTCCGGCCCCTGGCCGACCTGCTGCTCCGCCTCAACCTGGGCCCTGTGGGTGCTGCAAGACTGGGGGAAGGCTCCTGAGGGGCACATTGCGTGACGGCAGATGCCCTTGGGGGTCGGCCTAGACGAGCCCTGGCCCTCGAGGGGCCGGCTGCTGACTGCTGCAGCTGTGGCTGGGCAGCATCAGTCCCTCCAGCAGCTCGTCGCAGCTTCGCTGGGGGAGTGGCAGTGGCGGCTGCAGCAATGGGGGCAAGCTGGCTGATGCCAGGCGCTCGCTGCTCGCCTGAGACACTGGCACTCGGACAGGCTGGCACTGCAGCAAGCGCAGCAATCTGGTGAAGGCCAGACCGCTGTGCTGCTGCAGCGCGGCGGGTGCCCTGGCGATGCCTGCCTGACACGGCGAGTGTGGCAGAAGTGAGTGCCCGTACTGCCCTGGTCTATGCCCGCATCAGACCAGCCAGTGACTGCACGGCACCACTGATCAACTGTTCACTCGCTGCCTGTGCTGCCCTGAATTCGTCCCGACTCGCGTCCTGTGCTGCCCTGAATTCGTCCCGACTCGCGACCTGTGCTGCCCTCAATTCGGCCCGACTCGCGTCCTGTGATGCCCCGAATTCAGCCCGACTCGCGTCCTGTGATGCCCCGAATTGTTCGAGACCCCTGGCCTGTGCTGCCGCGAGTTGTTCGAAACCCCTGGCCTGTGAGGCCCCGAAATCGGACACACTATGAGCCAGGGACTCGATGGCCTCAGGCAACCGTGCCACAACCCCCGTGAACTCGGTGTGCCGACGATCCGAGTCCGCGGACATTTGATCAAGGAGGCGCACCTCCTGGGCGAGGACCGTCTCCGGACTGGAGGCCGGACTCTCCCTCTGGGGAGAAGGCCGCCGAGCTGGCCGACCCTTCCCGCGTGGCTGGACGCCACTGGGCCCAGCAACTACACTCCCCTGCAACACTTCCCCCCTCTGGGGAGAAGGCAGCCGAGCTGCCCGACCCTTCCCGCGTGGCTGGACGCCATTGGGCCCAGGAGCTACACTCTCCTGCAACACTTCCCCCCTCTGGGGAGAAGGCAGCCGTGCTGCCCGACCCTTCCCGCGTGGCTGGACGCCACTGGGCACAGGAGCTGCACCCCCCTGCAACACTTCCCCCTGGCTCTCCTCCAGGGAAGACGTGTCCCCTCCATTGCCATCCCCTGGCGCGGATGAGGGTTCCCCCGATGTGCCGCCTTCCTCTTGCTCCTCCTCGTCCTCCTCTTCCGAGGGACTGACACTCGCAGCTTCAGGGACCGCCTCCTCACCAGCTGAAAGCAGGAAGGCACAAGAGTAGCTTTAGAGTGAGGACAGGGCGTCAGCGAGGGAGGCATGAGTGGTGGCATTCTGCGCATTGGTCGGACAGTGGCAAAGGATGTAGATCTGAAGCGCAAGGGGAACGAGAGAGGTCCAAACGGTCATGTCCTTACCATTGGGGCCCAGCACAGGGTCGGCATCTCCAATTGCAACGGGGCCAATCACCCGGGCACCCATGAGTCGACCCACGCGCTCCTCCAGGTCACTGAGCTGCTGGAACTGGGCACGGCCTCCCCCGGTGACAGTCCGGCTCTTCAGATTCTGGGCCAGCTTGGCCTGCAAGAGAAAGGACGGCCTCTAAGTACAGTGTGGTGCCCTGTTGTTGTGTGCACTGCCTCCCATGGTCGAATAGCTTGGCCAGTGTGGTGCCCTGTTGCTGTGTGCACTGCCTCCCATGGTCGAATAGCTTGGCCAGTGTGTAAAGTGCAGAAAGTGCAATTGATGTTCATGCCAGTGCCATAGCTGCTGGATGAGGGCTGGCCATTAGGCCTTTGAGGTCCCTTTGCCCATAATGTGAGGTGCACATGCAAGGATGAGGAGGACACTGGAAAGGGTACTCACCCTGACAATCCGAGTGAGGTCGTTAAACTTTTTCCGGCATTGGACACCAGTCCTGGGGACATCGCAGGTGGCTGTGACCCTCTGGGCGATATCCCTCCAGGTTCTCCTGTACACCCTCTTGGGAGGCTTCTTGCCACTGTCCGGGAACAAGATATGGCTTCTCTTCTCCAAAGCCCTAACCGGCACCTTTAAATCATGGGCAGAGAAGCGCTGCGCTCGCTCACGGGCCCTCTGCATCCTTCCTGGCGCTATTTCTCTCCAGCAGCAGTGTTTAGGCCTAGCTGGAGGGCTGCAGTATCCAGGGCGTGGCAGCAGACCAAGTCGACCCTTCCCCCTTTAAGAGCTGGCCGGCGCCAGGGTGTCTGCTGTCAATCAAAATATGACCGCACCTGCGCTGCGCCCGGCCTCGGCGGTATCAGTCTGCACCGCCGACTTAGCGCCTAAAGATAGCCATGCAACGCCAGTTTTAGCGCTCGAGCAAACTCCTTGGCCAAAGCTACTGAATATCGGCGAAGTGGCCTCCACTTTCCGGCGGGCGCAAACTTTAGCGGCCGCCCGACTTTACCGCCACAAAAGTGACTATACTGAATTTCTAGGCCTATGTTTCCACTTGTCCAAAACTAGGGCTCATAAATATAAAATAGTCACAAATAAATCCAAATAAATCAGGACCAACTTCTTTACCCAGAGAGTAGTAGGAATGTGGAACTCACTACCACAGGGAGTGGTTGAGGCGAATAGCATAGATGCATTTAAGAGGAAGCGAGATAAACACAATAGGGAGAAAGGAATAGAAGGATATGCTGATAGGGTGAGATGAAGAGGGCTGGGAGGAGTGGAGTGGAGCATGAACACCAGCACAGACCAGTTGGGCTGAATGGCCTGTTTCTGAGCTGTGGATGGGGCGAGGTGGGTGTTATGTTCATTAATAACTAGTCATTTTCATTATGAACAGCTAGCTTCTAGCTAGTCACTTTATTCATGCCAAGTGGACTTTTATGTGCAGGCATCCATCTTGACTACTGCCTTGTGGGTAGCCTTGTGTTATATACATACAGCTCTACAGCTCCACCTAGTGTACCATTCTAGAATGACAGGTTACTGATCATTACATCCCCCTTTCTTTGAGGTTAAACAAAATCAATATCAATCAACTTTCAAGAAACACGATAAAGATGATATTAGTAACACTTTTGTTAGTGCTCTATAAACATAAACATTTTTACAACAGTCAACACATTTTCAAAGCTTTACTTTATACTCAAAGATTAAGTCTATCAGGCTTTTTTACTTCACGTGTGGATCTTCTCAGCACGGGTAAGTCTGATGTGTTTTCATGAGAGCCTGTATGTGTGTTTGTGTTAGATTGTTCTGGTGGTGAGTGACAAGATTCAGTTGCGGCATTGTCATCGATTTGCTCTTGGATAGTTTCTTGTGTTTTTAGGAGGGAACGGTGGTTCCTCCTGAGAATCTGTCCTTCCTCAGTTCTAACAGTGTATGACCTTGGTCCTACTTCCTCAAGAACTGTAGCTTTCCTGTTCCATGCATCTGGATCCTCAATCCTGACAACATCATCCCTTGTCAATGGTTTCAGAGTTTTGGATGACTTGTCATAGTATGATTTCTGTTTCAGCTTTAACAGTTGAAGCCTCTGTCTCAGTTCCTTACTCTGCTTTTCTTTTGCACAGCAGGGTAGCATGGTACGCAACTTGCAACCCATTAGGAGTTCAGCAGGTGAAGAACCAGAGTCTAAAGGTGAGGCTTGGTAGATCAGCAGGGCGAGATAAGGATCAGACTTGCTTTCTGTCGCTTTCTTCAGTAGCTGTTTGAGAACTTGAACACCTTTTTCTGCCTTACTATTCGACTGAGCATACAAAGGACTGGATGTGATGTGTTGAAAGTCATAATGTGCTGCAAACTGTTGCCACTCCTTACGGTTGAAGCACGGACCATTGTCGCTAACGGCAATCCTGGGAATTCCATGTCTGGGGAAGATGGATTTAGCATGCATTATGACACTGCTTGCTGTGGTGCTTGAGAGCAGCGCCATCTCAGGATAGTTAGAATAGTAGTCAATCACTATTAGATATTCTTTACCATTTAAATGAAAGAGGTCCATACCAACCTTTTGCCATGGTGCTGTTGGTAAGTCAGCTACTATCATTGGTTCCTTTGTTTGTTTGTTTTGGTGTTTCTGACATGTCTCACATTTGCCTATCATGTTCTCAATGTCCTTATTTATGCCAGACCAATAAACAGTGACTCTTGCTCTCCTTTTGCATTTTTCAATTCCGAGGTGTCCCTCATGAATCCTTTTGAGCATGTCTTGACGTAGAGCCTGTGGAATGACTATTCTGTTCTGTTTTAGTAATAGTCCACTTGCGATACTCAACTCTGACCTGATGTGATAGTACTTTGGACAGGAACCTTTTGGCCAACCATGATGAATGTTCTCTATTACTGTTTGTAACACTGCATCTTTTACTGTTTCTTATGCTATTTGCTTTGCTTTTGTGTCTGACACGGGCAGCGCAGCAGTGACCATACTCACATGAACATCCATGTCTTCCTCAGTAGAGCTCACATGACTTATTGTGGGTGCTCGGGATAGTGCTTCTGCTAACACTATGGCCTAGAAATTGAGTTTGCGCTGCGCCAGGGCTTTAGCGCCGGAAGTTAGCGCCGGCGCTAAGTCCCTTTGTGCGCGCCAAAAATTCAGTAGCGCCGCGCCCAAACGGCTGCCGGCGCTACTGAAGGGTTTTAGCGCCTGAAAACTGGCGCAATGCGCCGCATTGCGGCGCTATTCCGGCGCTGCGGCGCCCGCTGCGGTGCGGCAGGCTCGGGAAGTGCAGGCCTCCTCCTTCCGTTAAGGAGGAGCTGCCTGCACCCGGCCGCGGCCCGCGCAAATCTCTGCAAAAATGAGCCCGGCACCTCGGACAAGTGCCGGGCTTGCATCTGTTCCGGGGGGGGGGAGAAGTCCGGGGAGGGAGCTGCGGGCAGGCGGCCGGCGGGAAAGCAGCCGGCCGCCGCGCCTCCTTAAAGCGCCGGCGCAGACTCCGGCAACACTCGTTTGCCGGAGTCTTAGTTGCGGCTGCCACTGGCGAGGCGGCCGCAACTGAATTTCGGCTTGGGGCCGGGTTACCACGGCAACCGGGACGCTGCGCACACCGATGACGTCATCGGTGCCGGCGCAGCGCTACCGGTCTACCGCCACGGAAGGGCCCCAGGCAATTTAGGAACCGGCGCCAATTGCAGCGCTAGGCCCTCTAGCGCCGCAAAATCGGTGCTAAGGGCACTTAATTTCTAGGCCTATGTGTTTGCCTGGTGTGTAGATCAGTTCAAAGTCATATCTTTGCAGCTTCATCATGAGTCGTTGTATCCTTGGAGACATCTCATTCAGATTTTTTTTTATGATGGCAACCAGTGGGCAGTGGTCTGTCTCAACTGTGAAGGTGGGAAGTCCATATATGTAGCCATGGAACTTTTCTAGTCCAACTACCAAGCCTAGACATTCCTTTTCAATCTGGGCGTATCGACACTCCGAATCAGTCATAGACCTGGAGACATAGGCAACAGGCTTCCAATCTTCACCCTCCGCTTGTAGCAAGACCGCGCCTAGGCCATCTTTTGATGCATCCGTTGACACTTTGATTCTCTTTGTTGGGTCAAAGAAGGTGAGTACAGGTGTGGTTGTCAGCACTGTTTTAAGGTTCATCCACTCTTGTTCATGTCTTTCTGTCCATGCGAACTCATTTGTTTTATGTAGCAGTTCTCGCAGACAGGCTGTCTTGGCTGACAAGCTAGGAATGAACTTTCCAATGAAGTTTATCATCCCCATGATGCGTAGCACTCCTTTTTTGTCAGTGGGTCGGGGCATTTTGAGTATGGCGTTTACTTTTTCCATATCTGGCTCTATTCCTTTACCAGATAGATTATCTCCTAGGAAAGTGACTTCCTGGACGCCAAACTGACACTTGGCTTTGTTGAGCTTCAGTCCATTCCGGTGTATGCTCTGTAGCAGTTTAGTCAGTCTCTCATTGTGTTCTTTCAGTGTGGAGCCCCAGATGATGATGTCATCAACATAGACCCGAACTCCTTCCAGACCTTCAATTATGTGTTCCATCGCTCTATGAAAGATTTCAGATGCAGATATTATCCCGAAAGGCATTCTGAGGAAACAATACCTGCCAAATGGTGTGTTGAAGGTACAGTATTTGGTGCTTTCTTCATCCAGTTTTAGTTGCCAAAATCCTTGTGAGGCATCGAGCTTTGTGAAGTATCTGGCACCTGACATTTCACTGGTGATTTCTTCTCGCTTGGGAATCTGGTAGTGTTCACGTTTTATGTTTGCATTTAAGTCCTTTGGGTCCATGCATATTCTTAGATCATTGTTCTTTTTCTTTACACATACCATAGAGTTAACCCAGTCTGTTGGCTCTTCGACTTTCCTGATGACTCCTAGTGTGGTCATTCTGTCCAGTTCATTCTTGAGCCGGTCATGATGGGGTGCTGGAACTCTCCGTGGAGCATGTACCACTGGCTGAGCATCCTCCTTTAGCTGGATCTTGTAAGTGAATGGTAGAACTCCAAATCCTTTGAATACATCCTGGAAAATACTCACTACAGAATCCACCGAGTCATCTGGTCTGCTTATGGCACAGTTTATATGGTAGACTCTCTTGACCAGTTCTAAGTCCGCACAAGCTTTGTCACCTAGTAGTGAATCAAGTCCTTCAGCCACAACAGAAAACATGAGATGATGCACTTTGTCTTTGACTGTTACTTTAAGTCTGCATACACCTAAGCTATCTATTTTCTGTCCATTATAGTCCTTCAGTAGTACTGACTTTTTCTGTATTTTGGGCTTTTCTTTCATATTTTTAATGTCACTCATACTGATTAAGTTTGCTTTTGCCCCAGTGTCTAGTTTCATTGTAACTAATGCTCCATTTACCTGCAGTGACATTATCCATTTGTCCTCTTTTACTGCATTAACTTTATGTTCAACATTGTCCATTCCTGAGGGCTGCACATTTTCTGTATCCTTTTTGATATTGTCACATGGCGCCATTCCTACAGAAAATGTCTCACTTAAATCAATGTCCTCAGTCACATTAACTCATTGCCCTTTCTTAGTTTTTACTTTTGAAAAGCATTGTTTGGCAAAGTGATTCTTTCCATGACATTTTGTGCACATTTTTCCAAATGCTGGGCATTGTCGTGACTGGTGTTTGTAACCACAGTGTTTACAATTAAAAATTCCATCCTCCGATTGCTTTGCATTTCTATTCTGCCCCTGTTTCTTCCCTTTGTAGGACACAGCACCGACGGCAGCACAGTCACTCATTACAGTCGCATCATTATTAATTTCACTGAAAGTCTTCGCGTGCTTTTGAGCTAGCTCACTGGCTTGGCATATTTTCACAGCATTTTCCAATGTTCGTTCGGTTTCTCTCAACAGACGTTCCATGACTTTTTTTATCATGAATACCAAACACAATCTGGTCACGAATCATGGATGATTTCAGTTCAGAGAAATTACATGTCTGTGCTTTCAGTTTTAGATCGGTCATAAAGCTATCAAAAGTCTCATTTAGCTGCTGTGTCCGTGAACGGAACACGTATCTCTCATAGGTCTCATTCTTTTTGGGAGAACAATGTGTATCAAATTTCTTTAGCACATCGTCCAGTTTTTCTCTGTCCTCCCCTTGATCAAATACAATTGTATTAAATACCTCTATCGCCTGTGGGCCTGCAATCGTGAGCAGCAACGCTATTTTTCTTGCGTCTGGCATCGTACCGAACCCGATGGCAGCAATGTAGAGTTCGAATTGTTCTTTGAAAGTCCACCAATTGCAGTCGACATTCCCCGTGACTTTCAAACCCTCTGGTGGCTTCAAAGTCTCCATGCCGCGTTTCACAATATTCAACAGATTTTACTAATCCTGGTACCATGTTATGTTCATTAATAACTAGTCATTTTCATTATGAACAGCTAGCTTCTAGCTAGTCACTTTATTCATGCCATGTGGACTTTTATGTGCAGGCATCCATCTTGACTACTGCCTTGTGGGTAGCCTAGTGTTATTATATACATACAGCTCTACAGCTCCACCTAGTGTACCATTCTAGAATGACAGGTTACTGATCATTACAGTGGGGTGTAGGGGATGGGGGAAAAACCAACAGAAACACCAAACACATTGATCATTGTAACTCGACCTTTCTCTCCACAGAGGCTGACTGAACTGCTGAGTGTTTCCAGCATCTTCTGTTTCTCATTCCAGATTTCCGTCCCGTGCAGTATTTTTTTTCCCTCTACTCTGCCTGCTGTGTGTATGAAGAGCGAGGGTGCTTCATCGTAAACCAAGACACTCTATGGTGAAGAATGTGCAGCTTCGCCACAGCTGTCTTGCAGTCGAAAAGATCTCAGAGCTCAAGAAAAACTAATGCAACTCTTTTGAGTCAAGGTTAAAGAATGTTCCTGCACTAATGTCACATCTAAAAACTAGCATGGAAGCTTTTCTTTGCTCTGATCTGTTATCTAGATTTCAGAGTGCTTAAGGTAACATTGCAAGATGCTTTGTAATTGGAAAGTAAAGGTTGAGAAGGGATTTTCAGATATACTATTGGATCCACTGTGTCATTGGCCGTGGAGGGTGAGGGCTGCCAGCTCCAGAAGTGGGTAAGGGTGCAAGAGGCATTTGTAGAGTCTGATAGGGAATGTATCATAGAATCATAGAAATTTATAGCACAGAAGGAGGCCATTCAGCCCATCTTGTCCGTGCCGGCCGACAAAGAGCTATATCCACCCTAATCCCACTTTCCAGCTCCTGGTCCGTAGTCTTGTCGGTTGCAGCACTTCAAGTGCATATCCAAATACTTTTTAAATGTGATGAGGGTTTCTGCCTCTACCACCCTTTCAGGCAGTGAGTTCCAGACCCCCACCACCCTCTGGGTGTAAAACGTTCTCCTCAACTCCCCTCTAATCCTTCTACTAATAATTAGTATATATCTATGCCCCCTGGTTATCGGCCCCTCTGCTAAGGGAAATAGGTCCTTCCTAGCCATTCTATCTAGGCCCCTCATAATTTTATACACCTCAATTAAAATCTCCTCTCAACCTCCTCTGTTCCAAAGTGAAACAGAATGAGTGGGGAAAGCTAGAGTGGTGGGTGGGGAAATAGGAGGCTAGGAGCTGGGACACTGTAAGAGTCAAGTCAGGCTGAATTAGCACAGGAAGTGAGCGTAAACTCCAGCAGCAAAGCCATATTGGCAGAGGTGTGTAATGTATGTAATGTATATATACCTTAAGGGAGAGAACTACTTTTTACAGCTCCTGTATACTGTAGTACCGACAGTGACCACACCTGTATATAAACCCTGAGTAGTGATCTGTACAGTTAGTTCTAGAGTAACCCTCATTCAGTAAACACCTGTTGAATCATTCCCTGCAGTCTGTTGTCTGATTATTGAAGGACACAACATTAAGATACACGGACCTAACAAGGTGGGAACTCTAGGAATCAAAGAAAGTAGGAACTGGCATTTATGTAGAGCCTTACACCACCTCAGGATGTCCCAAAGCAGCTCGCAGCCAATGAAGTACTTGTGAAGCGTATTCAATGTTGTAATGTTGGGAACCCGACAGTTAATTTGCGCACAGCAAGATCCCATAAGCAGCAACGAGATAAACGGCCAGGTAATCGGCTTCGGCAACCAGACCTTCAGAGCCACTTTCTTCCTTACAGAATCTTGGATCTGATTGATCCTTCCTACACATGTGATGGATAATACCACATGGTTAGCATGGGCGAATCAGAAAGCCAGGACAGGCAGAACTTATTCATAAGATGGAGCGGGGGAGGGTGAAGCCTCTCAGTTATTGCTGTACCGTAAGAAAATGAGTAAGTTAAGGCATTCAATGGATGACTTAATTGAAACAATCTAATTTTAGCTGCTTATTAACGATCACGCAGTCACCTGACTTTAGTTAGTGAAGCTAATAAGAACATAAGAAATAGGAGCAGGAATAGGCCACTTGGCCCCTCGAGCCTGCTCCGCCATTCAATAAGATCATGGCTGATCTTGGGCTCAAAGCCACTTCCCCGCCCGCTCCCCATAACCCTTCACTCCCTTACCTTGCAAAAATCTATCTCACCTTAAATGTATTTAATGACCCAGCCTCCACGGCTCTCTTGGGCAGAGAATTCCACAGATTTATGACCCTCTGAGAGAAGAAATTCCTCCTCATCTCAGTTCTAAAAGGGCGACCCTTTATTCTGAAACTATGCCCCAAAGTTCTAGATTTCCCCACGAGGAGAAACATCCTCTCTGCATCTACCTTGTCGAGCCCCCTCCGTATCTTATATATTTCAATAAGATCACCTCTCATTCTTCTAAATTACAATGAGTATAGGCCCAAACTGCTCAACCTTTCCTCATAATTCAACCCCCTCATCTCTGGAATTAAGCAAGTGAATCGTCTCTGATGGTTCGTTGCAGCATGAATGTATGGGACAACCTTGATGGGGCAGCCGGTCTTTCCCTGTCTATCATCTATATATATAAATCGGTACTTCTGTCATTCTGTCTTTCTATCTGTCTATCTGTCTATCTGTCTGTAATCGCGTGTGCGTTGCGGGTATGCACTCGAAAGTTACAGGGCGTACCTATGCGCGCGTTACCTCCAAAGAAAGCTTACGCTTCCGAGACGGTTTTAAGCGTATTTACGTTTCGGCCGGGCTAAAATTGCGCCCGCGGTATCCCAAAAACCTTCAACATTCCGCTCATTAGCATCTCATTATCCGCTCATTAGCGACAGAGTGACCTCGAGCTCGACCAATCGTACGCCGGGTTGCTGGCGTGTGCCGCCGGGCCAATCGGTGCGCGTGTGGCCGGGCTTTATCGTTCTGAACCGAGGTGAGTCGCCGCCATCTTGATTCCAAACTTTTCCTTTCTTTTTCCCGCTTTCTGCGTCTTAAAAAAAAACGTTGCTTTTAAAACACATATTGTTTTTTTAAAAAATGATTTAGAAAGTAATTAACTTATCTAATCTCATTAATTTTCCTGCCTTTCCCCGTTTTTCCAGGTAGGCCTAGAAGCCTCAGCGTCTCCTCCGCACCCACGCCCGAGCTAGGCACCTCCCGGCCCCACTCGAAGGCTGGAGGGCCGAGCCTCAGCCCAGCGCCGCTAGGGTGCGCGCGCAGCAGGAGCTGAGACGTCTCTCTGTGCCGGGGCTTGCTGAGCATCCAGCGTTACCCTGGCAACGGGCGCAATCGGCGGTCTTCACCTCGGGGGGAGGGGGGGCGGCCGCGACCCTCAGGGGGGGGGGCCGCGACCCTCGGGGGGGGCCGCGCGCGCAGCAGGAGCAGCTGAGACGCGGCGTCTCTCTCTCTGGCTTGGTCAGCGTCACGGTTGCCCTGGCAACCGGGCCCGCCAGCCGAGAGAGACGCCGCGTCTCAGCTCCTGCTGCGCGCGCAATCGGCGGTCTTCACCTCCGGGGGGGGGGCGCGACCCTCGGGGGGGTCGCAACCCTCGGGGGCCGCGACCCTCGGGGGGGCGCCCGCCGCCCTCCCTCCCCTCCACCCTCCATCCCCCCTCCCCTCCCCCGCTCTCCCTCCCCCCCTCCCTCCCTCCCGCCCTCCCTCCCCCTCCCCCCCGCCCTCCCTTCCCCTCCCTCCCCTCCCCCCCGCCCTCCCTTCCCCCCTCCCTCCCTTCCCCTCCCCTGCCCTCCCTTCCCCCCCTCCCTCCCTTCCTTCCCCCCTCCCCTCCCCCCGCCCTCCCTTCCCCGCCCTCCCCCCCTTCCCCGCCCTCCCCCTCCCCCCTCCCCCCTCCCCCCTCCCCCGCCCTCCCTTCCCCTCCCCCTCCCCTCCCTCCCCCTCCCCTCCCCTCCCTCCCCTCCCCTCCCTCTCTTCCCCCCAGTCGCTCTCTCTCTTCCCCCCAGTCGCTCTCTCTCTTCCCCCCAGTCGCTCTCTCTCTCTCTTCCAACAACAACATGCCCTCGAAAAAGCCTCGGCACCGCCGGGCACTTCAGCTAGTTTAAACATATTCCGTATGCGACTAATAGCACAGGGGTTGGAAATGACAGGAAAATAATGTTCAAACTCAATGTTGCAGGAATGAATGCAATAGGGGGCAAATTCCATCGCCACTCAAAACAGGTGCAATGCCGAGGGCGCTGCCATTGACTTCAATGGAAAGGACAATTGGGTGGGGTTGTACGACGGGCGGCCAATCCGATCCCACCCGTTTTGCGCTGCCGCCCAAGTTGAATTTCACCATCCACTCGGGACGATTTTAACTGGCATTAACAGGGTAGTAGCGGCCTCAAAATGACTTACCAGCCCATTGAGTCCAACACTTTGGTGGCCGCCATTTTGAAAGGGGCCTCTTGATTCTGCAAGTTGGGGTCCTTCGACGTAGTTAGAACCCCGACTGCAATTTTTAAGGGGCACATTGGTGGAGCTCCACACACGCTCAACCCGTGAATCCAGGCATCAAGCGACCTAAGTCTTCAACGCGCCCGCTGAACAAGTGGCCTCGCAACAAACTTTGTCAACCTCATATTTGTGTGGAGCCAGAAGGAGCAGGTTTGCGTCTGCCAGCCTGTCCTTGCCCTGTAAGGGGTTTTAGATCGCAGAGGTTTCTCTCTCTAGAGGCCTCCCTCTCTTGCACAGTAAAACCTTGAGTGGTTCGACCCACTCGCCCCTTAGGTTCCAGACACTGGACTTTGAGGCAGGAACTACAATGCAAAGAAAACTCTATAGACCAGGTTTAATGAAAACGAAATTAAACTTTATTGCATAAAGGAACAGATCAAACTGCAAGCCAATAAGGTACATGGGAGGGAAAAACAAATCATAATACAGTACTGGCTAAGATATATACAGGCATATTATACTTTACAAAAGTCATCATGAAATGGGGAAACACACGGAACATCGAGGGATAACAACTCATTGTTAAAATGACCCCTTAAATGCCCACCCCCTAAACCTGGCTAGATCAGATTGTGAGGGGCCAGAAACATGCTCACCAATCCAGTTGGAAAGTATAGAGTTTTGAAACAGGTCCGCGTTTTGATCCTTTCAGGCGTCCTGTCTCCACGTGGTCAGCGCTGCGGGCTGCGACACTCTCTCTTCTTCCTCGAGGTGAAGGTCACGGACAGGCTGGATGTCAGCAGGCCTGGAAGTCGGTGCGGGGAGAGACCTACTGTTTTAGTATTCTTGTAAGAGTTTCGTCGCACAGCCCAGTTGGTTCACCGTTTTCATATAGGTTTCACCTATACTTGTCAGCGTCCCGGGGTTGGTCAATGATCTCCCGACAGTTACCCCGGGGCTAGATGCTGACTCGACCTCCCATCTCGAACCTCGATCCTCCGTCGTCTCCGCTTGAACTCCGTACCGATGTAGAAGCCCAGCTGAAGCCCCGGATCCTGTGAACCTCCTCAGAACCTCGATCTTTCTCAGCACATCCATCGCTACCCCGGGTCTCCCAGATATACTTCTCAAAAGAGGCCTTTATCTCCCGCCAAATCAAGGTTAGTCTTTGTTTAACTTTTGGCAGGCTGGTAGTTATTATATTTAAACTGCTTTCGGGATGGCCGGTAACGGCCATCTCTGGTCTGGAATGACCTTGTGTTGTTTTGAATGTCTTCTTGATGTCTTTAATGGGTCTTTGATGCTCCCCCTATGAATATAAAATGGTTTCCCTTTGTCTGGGTAAACATATAGATGGCCTTTATCTACAGGCCGATCTGACTGGATCTGCATCCAATCCATATGTATGTGGCTCTGTCTGGTTTCGTTTTCTCCGAAACGGCCTTCCAGAACTTACTGTGGGCTGAATCCACAAAGGCTGTCTGGGGACTGCAGGAACCATTTTAAAGTGTCCAAAAAGCTGGTCACGGGGTCTGGCGGCCATTTTGTATGCCCCTTTTTCTGGGCTTCTTTTAAAACAGTCTTTAAAATTAAGGCCTCTTCTGCCAATAGACCCTTATAGGACAATGTTCAATTTTGTGAATCTTACAGTCCCCCCTGATGATACTATAACTTGCTTGAAGTATCATAACTCTGGGTGAGCAAAATTTTCTGACTCTCCACAATCAAACCATCCCCTGTGATTACCTATCTATGATCCCACGACACATGTATTTCCCATTTCAGAAAACCTACAGTGTACATTAAGCATCTATAGATGGCAATACATTGGATTTAAAATCTGACACATTCATTTCCAGGCGTGGAGGGGGGCCTAATAACCCTACACCACCTGGTTCGTACACATTATCTTTTATTAATAACAACTCACTTAATGAACTTCAATAATAAAAATAAAGTACACACAAAATTGCACATGAACAAACATCAAACATAGAGGAGGGAGGGAAACTTTAACTTTATACACAGCAGCAGAAACCTAAACGGGTGTCTCTTCATCTACCCGCACATAATGCTCCCTCCATTCTCCTCTGTTCTCATACTTCTGCGAATGTCTGACCTTGTTACAGTGTACCAACAGTAAATAAATCACAATAAAAACCTGACACACTACAAGGATTTGGGAGGCTATCCTAATCCAAGAAGGGACTTCTATATTAGTGAACAGGTCCCACCACTGTGGGGTCACTATATCTAGTATGTCTGCCCCTATTTCTAATGTCTTCTGCTCCAGCATGTAAAAATGTTTCTGTGAAACGGCAACGGCTTTTAATATCTTGGTGAGGTGTTCAGGGAGAGGGGGAATGATATAGCCAAAATGTGCAACGAATCATTGCAGATCGGTGAAATTTGCTTTAACAGTGATGTGAACAGTGGAAGGTTCAGGAATTGGGACAATTCGTTCTTGGGCCACTTGAACTTCTGCCTTGGGTTTGAAGCAGAAACTGCTGTCACTCACCGGACACCAACCGTGCTGTCCATGTTGGTAGTGGGGCGCTGCAGCGGTAACACAGTATGTCCCACCTCCTGTATATGCCACCTGCGGGGGCACATGGCCTTGTGCCATTGCCTCCATGGTGAAATTTATAGGCTTCGCACCAGCAGTTCTGAACTCGCACTGTGGTTTTGAATAGGCATTCAAGTGCTGGGGACACAGGATGATGTGTGCTCCCCGGCTCCAGCACCCCGAGAGATCGGTACCCGTCATTGCATGCTCCCATCAAATGACGTACGGTGGGACCGCTGTGTAGCGAATGTGTGCACCCCCTTGAATGACTCCAATGTTCTCCACCCTGTATACCGGGGCGGGTTTAGCTGTCTTTCCCATAACCGGCATTCTTACCACTATACCCATAATGGTATGATTAGACCGCCCACAGTCCACTGGGACTGGGTAGGCCTCTGAATTTCTTTTAAGTGTAGTGTCATGGCCTGGTCCTCATGTAACTCAGAACCCACTACCTTATTCTCATCTGTCAGTATCTTTCTTAACCGCCCTTTTGAATCATTGATCTGAGTCTGCAGCTCCACGTCATCCAGAGTGTTGATGACGGAAGTCCCTGTGTTAAAAGCGGTAAAAATATCATTTACTGTACCCCTTCTTTGTCTCCTTACCCTGTCCAAGACCTCATGTGCTGTGGTGTACAGTGCGGCTCTGTCGACATCGGCAAAGTCGAACTCATAAAACTGTCTGAACATGTTTGTTAACAGGTCCTGGTACAATTGCTCCGTTTCCTTGGGGCACCACTCTGGCAATCGCACCTCGGTGAGGTTTAAGATCACCGAGGCCACCGCGTAGTGCACCCCTTGGTATAACACCTGACCTGTGGGCACTAATACCAATCCGTTCCCGGGTCCTTTGGTAGTGGTGGGGCACCCTTCCTTGCGGGCTTTGGCTACTGGAATCGTGGGCAGGGGCTTGCGGGGGCGGGTGATGAGCTCAGTGGCATTCACCGGGATCTGAGAGTATGGGACTCCGCACGCCCGTGTGCTGACATCCCACCTCATCCCTTTTCCAGCATCCTGCCACTGCCTTTGGAAAAAGATGGAGATGCCTGTGGGGCAGACACGTTCTGAACCCCACATACAGATGTAAATCCCCTCAGCTGGTTCCCACCATTTGTCCCAACAGCCACTCAATCCCCCATGAGTCCCCGTAATAGTCCGATGGGTATTGTTACCCATTCGCTCCCACTCGACCGTGGAGTTCTTCATGGTTTCGCTCAACTTGCGCAACCACCACCATCTGCCCAAAGGAACATGTCCGTAGCATTCTAAACAGATCTTCTTCCCGACAGTGACGCTGACTCTGGGTGCGATGACCCTCACCCTGGGACACATTAGAGAAGTCTCTCTGTATGCGAAACCCGACTGGCTGGAGTATTCTGTAGAGTTCGACCCCAGCCATCCTGGCCACCTCCCTTCATGGAAATAGGTGGCTGTTTCTTCAACGTCCCGTCTTCCCGTCCCATCGGTCGCAATGGTGGCTGTGTCCCCGGAACAACCATACACGATGGAGTCCTTGGTGTAGCCCCGATAGGCCAGGCTACACCCGATCACCGCGAACGCGACGAGAATCCCCTCCATTATCCTTTTGGTTCCTGTAACAAATTAAACGATACAGCCAGGCTCCCGAGAGATTCTGGCCTAGGTGAAGGCACGATCAGGTCTTTCGACCTCGATCCAAAACAGCACACATGCTGGGCAGATTCCAAAACTACTACTTATACACACTATCATCTTAAAAATTACACACCTTAAACTTAAACTTAAACTTAACTTATGTACAACGCCGCCCATCCCCGGGCGGCTTGCCTAATCCCTGTTTGGACTGCAGCTCACCGCTCCCTGTGGCGAGGCTGCATTGACCTGTAGCTTGGGTCCCTCGCAGCCTTTTGCTGCCAATTGGGGACTGCGTTTTTCCAGGGGTTTGCCAAGTCGGTGTCTGCTGGGGTAGGGGGAATCTGGCCAGGTTTTTCTTGGCTGAGGCGTCCGAGACGACCTGCGAGAGGGTGCCTTGGGCGAGGCTCCCTTAGTGAGTGGACCTGTGGTTGGGACTTTAGCCCTCACAGCCCGTGGCTCCTCCACAACTGCCGGCTTCGGCTCTCTTCCCTCAGGCTCCGCCCCTTTGGGATTTGGGTCTGTGGCAGACGACTTCTCCCTACCTGTCCCTGCAGGTGGAGAATCTCCGCCCCCAAGTTCTACCTCCCCTACGCCTGAGTCGAGGGCGGGATCTCCGTCCTCCGACTCCTCCTCCTCCAGAATCGTGTCAGGGGCGGGGCCTAGCTGTTCGGGCTCCCCCCCGATGGCATTCGGATCAGGGGGAGGGCCTTGGTCTTCGGGCTCCTCCTCGTCCGAGTCCCAGGCCAATGGGGAAACCTCCCAGGTGGGCGGGACAGCTTCTCCCTTCAAGCAGGCTGCGGTTCCAGCCTGTGTGGTCTGCCTCAGGCTGAGGATTTTTACCCTCAGACCTGACTTCGGTTGTTGGCTCTTTTGCACCCGGCTTAAACAGTTTGCACTGATTGATGTGAAACCATTTAGTGCGCTGGGGCAACTTCACTATGCTGGTGGCAGGGACCGGTGGGTCTTGCACCGACTCCCATCTAGCCTCTTCTATGGCTCTTTCCCCAGAGCGGATGGTCAGACCTAGGAATTTTATTTCCTGCCGACCGACCCGTGCCTTCTTTGGTTTCACCTTGAAACCCTCTTTTCCTTTCTCTCCCGTACTCACTCCCCAGAGACAATGGGGCAGAAATTAGGATCGGGGGCTTGTCGCGCGTGCAAGCCCCCGATCTGCATTTACCCAACGCACCTGCCGTTCACCTCCAGGGACGCCTGGAATTCCTTTCTGAGAGGGAAGAATCCCGGGCAGCGTATGACGTCACGCCGCCCAGGAGTGCAGCCAGCGCGAAGCCTGTAGCGCGCTGTGCAAGTGAGACACGCCCCTTGAGGTCTCATTGTAATAGGACACGCCCATAATCTGTGAAAGCAGCTGGAGAGCACTCTTTCTTACAGAACAGAAGTGCAGGTAGGTTCTGTGTATTTATATCAATGTTTTGGTAACATTTATAAACTTTTAAAAACTTTTGACTGATTTTGATGAGTCTCAGAAAGTTTTAAAGAGAGCAGTTTTTAAAGTCTTGAAAACAATCTTTTAATTCTGTTCAGTTAATTAGCAAATTGAGATGGCTGGAATTACCACATTTAACGTGATTAAAAGAACTCAGAACTTCACCGAGGATGACCTCAGAAATCTCCTCAGCGAGGTGGAGGCGAGGCGCCTGCGCATCATGGGGAATGAGCAGTCGAGGGCACCGCGAAAAGGTCAGATGACAGCGTGGTCGGAAGTTGCACAAGCTGTCAGCGCGAGCTCCACCATTCCACGTACAGCGGAACAATGTCGCAAGAAATTCAGTGACTTGTTGCGATGTGTCAGGGTTTGTACAGTTTTAACGAAAGCGTACTGTTAAATTGCTAAGAGTTTATTTTAACTGGATTGCAAAAGGCTTCTGCATTTAATTTTCTAAAGTTAATTCATGGTAAAGCCACCTGAGCTAGCAATAAAACTTTATGGCTTTGGGGCCAGCTCAGGGTTACCTTCTGTTCTCTTATCTTGATTCCAGTGCTTTGAGCTGTAAAACTTCAATCAGAGATTTTAAGAAACACCCAACCCAGTCTTCAAAGCCTCTGCTGACCATGTCAGAAATGCAGCTGTTTGATTCTATTTTCTCTTCTGTAATATCAGAGTAAGATATCACACAATGCCAGAGAACGCACACGCACAGGCAGTGGTGTTGCCATGCTGAGGGTTTTGACCGAGCATGAGGAACGGGTCGAACAGATGTGCGGATTTGCTAGCAATCGCCCTGCTGAAGGACCTCAAACAAACATTGCTGACCCTCATAGTGAGTTGCCCTGCCCAGCTATATGTTGAAGAAGGATAGGTGTGTGCTGAATATCGGTGATGTAGCACATCTTGCTTTACCTTTGCAAATGTTTTCTGCTTCATTCCCACAGCTGGACAGAGTACCTCTCAAACGCGGGATGAGCAGTGTGTGGAGTCAGCGGCCGCAGAGGGCATTGGCCAATTCGTTAAATTGTTATATTTCTCATTTTATTGAAATGTTTAATGTTTTCTAACATATTTAAATTTAAATGTTTATTTCTGCATGAAAGGATATGTTACCTTTTCGTTTAAGCAGTACACCCAGTAGTCAATCTTAAAGCAATTTAAACATTTCTTTTATTTCAAAAAGTTTTACAACAGTTACACAAGTAGAAACTAGCTAGTTCCCACCTTGAATGTTTGTATTGCAGTAAGAAAGTAAAAATTACTGTAAAATGTTTACACTTTCTTTGCCAACAGTTAGCATTATGCACACGTTTGAAAACGTTACATGAGGTAGTACCCATCTTCAATTTTGCCATTTCACTGTGAATCAAACAAAAATTACTTAAACCTGTTTACAAAGTGATTTCAAAACTGTTAACTTTAATATTATTAAAGTGCATAAAAGAGGTCCTTAACATCCTGAATGTCTCACTTGCACAACAAAAGAAAGGCAAGTAAAAACGAACTGTTTACAATATTTCTTCCTCATTGTTCATTTTTAGAATTTTTTTTAAAGTACAGAAGCTTTACTTAAAATTTACAAGTTATTCACTGTATACATCGAAACTGAAGATGAAAAGTTTTTGATGATGCAATAAAAGGTCACTGTTTCACTTTAATATGTGTCTGCTTCTGTCTTTGCCTTGCGGGGGGAGGGGTCGGTACAGGGCGTAACTACCGCGTGAAGGTGTTGGCTACCAGCAGTTCGCGAGCAGCCTTAGATTCGGCGGCACTTGGCTCCTCCCCATGAGGCCTGGCAACATGCACATTGCCATCGCCTTCATCCTCCACTTCAACAGGCAGCTGTTCCTCATTGTTAAGGGTCAGTCCTTCCTGCAGGGCAAGGTTGTGCAAAGCACAACAGGCCAGCGCAATCCGTGCCACTTTCTGGTGAGAGTACTGCAAGGTCCCCCCTGACCTATCCAGACACCGGAAGCGTGATTTCAGAACTCCTATTGTCCTCTCCACCACTTGACGTGTAGACACGTGTGCATGGTTGTATCTCTCCTGAGACTGATTATTGGTATTGTGGTAGGGGGCCATCAGCCATGGTTTCAGCGGGTAGCCCTTGTCGCCCAATATCCATGCGGATCCTGTAGGCAATTTGCTGAGAGAATCATACAATTTAGAGTTACGGAGGACGAAGGAGTCATGATTACTTCCCCGGTGCCCTGCATTCATGTTTAGGATCCGGAGGTGTGCATCACATAATATCATAACATTCAGTGAATGATACCCCTTCCTGTTAATGAATGTCACAGGTGCATCTTTGGGTGCCTTCAAAGCAATATGGGCTCCATCGACAGCCCCAATCACTTTGGGGAATCCAGCAATGCGATAAAAAGCTAAGGCCATCTCCTTCTGATGTCGAGTGGACAAGTCATAATGAATGAAATCTGAAAGCCTACGGCAAATGGCTTCTGTGACCTGGTGAATGCAGACCCTCGCAGCATTCTTGGAGATGTTGGTTATGTCACCGGTGCCTGCTTGAAATGATCCACTTGCAAAGAAGTTCAATGCTGTGGTTACCTTCATGTTCACTGACAAGGCAGTGTGTGTTTTCGAGCGTGGCTCCAAGTCCGCCTTCAACATGTCACATAGTCGGCCAATTGCCTCTTTACTGAAGCGCAGCCTCCTGATACACAACTCCTCGGACAGCATTTCAAATGATCGCCTCTCCCTGTAAACTCTGTGGGGTGGGTAGTTGTTTCTTCTGATCAGGAGACGGTTATGGTTCCTCAATCTTCTACGTTGCTCCCTGGCCTTGCGATTTCTTTGAAGCAAATACACATAGAACATCGCGGCAACATTTCTATAAGAGGGCATGTTTCTCGCTCACAGGACTCCTCACTACACAGACCTGCTCGGAGTAAATGGAAATAGCTGTTACAGTTATTTTAATAAACTTAGTGCCTATAACATCAACTAGGCCTAAGCCAGGAAGCATGCTTTAACGGCTTGCAAACACATCCTTCCCGCCTGATGAATATCACAGGCCGAGATCCTTTTCTAATAAATTACATTTGCAGAAATTCATCATTACATAAATACATTCATCCACGTACTGAAAGGAATACATACATAAATGCACATCCTTAATGGAATATATACAGACATACATACAATCATACGTACATATTTACTAAATATTACTGATGACAATTTCATTCTGTAAGCATTTTATTATTTTTAAAACAGTAAATTTCACATTTTATAAAAATAAATTCAATGAGGCCTTGCCCACAGCCACAATTGCTCCTTCTACCGACAGTACTGAAAAACCGTTTTAAACAAAAAAAAAATTTTAACCTTACCTCAGCCTTTCTTAAAATAACTTTCCTCCCTTTCCCAAACAGAAATAGAATGACTTTCAGAAGCTCCACGATGACAGACTTCTTCCTCCGCAGCTTCTCGATAGCTTTACTCCTGCTTTTTTCATTTCCAAGTTGTCAGGACTTACCCTCACTGAATCCATGAATGAAATCGACGAAGTTCACTGCGCACGCGCTGCCTGTGCAGTCGCACGCGCTGTGCCTCTTAACACCTTAGGTCAGGGGAGAGGAAATGCCGGTTTTCCCCGCATGCGCTGTGCATGCTGAAAACCGGCAATTCCTCCGGCCACACGCGTGAGTACCCTGTCCGTACTCACGCGTTCAGAGAGGAATTACTGGGCCATTGATTTCGAAGATCCACGAAAATCCCGTGTTTTACTAGGAAATCGGACCCAAGGACCCCCTTTCCACCCCCCCGTCTCCCACTTCATTAGGGTACACTTCCACATGGTGCGGAGTGATCCTAAACGAATGGAGAGGGGAATGGAAAATGCGCCAGCCTGTTCTTCGCCTGTGAAGCCCGATAGCATATATGGAACCCCGGTGGACAGAGGTGAGGTGGTAGGGTTATCTGAGTGGATCACGGTGCACGATGCCCCCGTATCCAATAGATAGGTCCCCTGCACCTCTTCCACCTCCATCTCCACGATGGGTCTTTTCCATACATCATATCGCAGCGCGTACAGGTAGACGTGCTGCACCGGCTCTAGTCATTTGGGTGCAGCGGTCGGGGCTGCAGGAACGACAGGACCAGTGGCGACGGCTATCCGCCCCTGCTCTATCATAAGAGACCGCATTGTCTCTATAATTGACTCTATCGCAGCAGGATCCATAGCTGCACCGGTTCCTCTTTCAGGGGCAGGGGCTGCGTCTTGGACCTGGACTCGTGCTGGGGCGGCGGTCTGGGCTTGGGCTTGGGCTTCGGCTGCGGGAGATTTTCCCTTATTATCCTTCCACGGATTTTTACAGTCCCTGCGCCAATGTCCATCCTTCCCACACCCGTAACAATTGAGCTTGGCTTGGGCAGGGCGATTCCCCTCCTGATGCCACTCCTTCTTGCTTGGGGCTGCGGGTTTTGCCTCATGCACTTTTCGCTTAGAGGGAGGTGCCTCCTGACTTCTACAATTCTTGTACGCAATGTTAAGCTGTCGGAGCACTGTCTCCTCCGTGATACTGGGACCTTGGGGGTCAAACCACGATTTGGCTAGGGCCCGTATCTGGGGTAAGCTGTTAGCAACCAGACAACGGAGCCAATGAACCCGCTGTTCGGCGTTCATTGCAGCCCTTTCAGGCATGCCCGGACAACTGCGCCGGTACACTGGCCACAGCCTTTCTGCGAAAACCCGCGGGGGTTCTCCAGTTAGCTGCACAGTCCCTTCCACACGGAGGAACGGATTACCGTCGTCCACTCCCAGAACCTCCAAGACCTCGTCTCTGAGTTGCACATACCCTGTCCGTCCCCTCTTACTCCCGTCTGAGAGGCACTGAAGGATTGTGCTATCCAGGGAGAAGAGCAGCATCTTTGCCTGTTCAAGATCATCACAATCATTGATGGCGGCTGTCTCCTCTACCTCCCTGAAATGGACTGAGGGATCTCCCTTCTCGGAGAGTTTTGGGAGGTGGCTTATCATCGCTCTGAGTTGTTGGGCACCGTGGGGCACCACGAGCAGGTTCATGTGGGGTCCGTCCGCGCCATTTGCGGCGGTGGGACCGAACCTCTGGTGCACAAGAACATAAGAACATAAGAAATAGGAGCAGGAGTAGGCCAATCGGCCCCTCGAGCCTGCTCCGCCATTCAATAAGATCATGGCTGATCTGATCCTAATCACCAATCTACTATCACAGAACTATCTCCTGAATCTAACAGAATTAGACACATGAAATAGGAGCAGGATCAGGCTACACGGCCCCTGGGCCCGCTCCGCTACCCACAGGGCCATGACCGATCTGAACCTAGACTCATGTCCAAATTCCGGCCCGCTCCCCGTAACCCTTAATTCCCTTTACTTCTAGGAAACTGTCTATTCCTGTTTTAAATTTATGTAATGATGTAGCTTCTACAGCTTTTTAGGGCAGCATAATCCATGGACCTACCACCCTCTGAGTGAAGTAGTTCCTCCTCATCTCAGTTTTGAAAGAGCAGCCCCTTATTCTAAGACTATGCCCCCTAGTTCTAGTTTCACCCATCATCGGGAACATCCTCCCCGCATCCACCCGATCCAACCCCTTCACAATCTTATATGTTTCAATAAGATCGCCTCTCATTCTTCTGAACTCCAATGAGTAGAGTCCCAATCTACTCAACCTCTCCTCATATGACCACCCCCTCATCCCCGGGATTAACCGAGTGAACCTTCTTTGTACTGACTCGAGAGCAAGTATGTCTTTTCTTAAGTATGGACACCAAAACTGTATGCAGTATTCCAGGTGCGGTCTCGCCAATACCTTGTACAACTGAAGCAATACCTCCCTATTTTTATATTCTATCCCCCTAGCAATGAAAACCAACATTCCATTGGCCTTCTTAATCACTTGCTGCACCTGCATACTAACCTTTTGAGTTTCATGCACCAGGACCCCCAGATCCCTTTGTACTTCAGTACTTTCCAGTTTCTTGCCATTAAGATAACAATTTGCTCTACGATTTTTCCTGCCAAAGTGCATAACCTCACACTTTCCAGTATTGTATTCCATCTGCCAAATCTCTGCCCATTTACTTAGCCTGTCGATGTCCCCTTGCAGGTTTTTTATGTCCTCCTCACTCACTACTTTCCCTCCCATCTTAGTATCATCTGCAAACTTTGATATGTTACACTCGGTCCCCTCCTCCAAATCGTTAATATAGATTGTAAAGAGTTGGGGACCCAGCACTGACCCCTGCGGAACACCACTAGTTACTGATTGCCAGTCTGAGAATGAACCATTTATCCCAACTCTCTGCCTTCTGTTAGATAGCCAATCCTCTATCCATGCCAGAATATTACCCCCAATCCCGTGATTTTTTATCTTAAGCAATAATCTTTTGTGTGGCACCTTGTCAAATGCCTTTTGGAAGTCTAAATACACTACGTCCATTGGTTCCCCTTTATCCACCCTGTATGTTACTTCCTCAAAGAACTCCAGCAAATTTGTCAAACATGACTTCCCCTTCATAAAACCATGCTGACTTTGTCCTATTAAATTATGATTATCCAAATGTCCTGTTACTGTCTCCTTAATAATGGACTCCAACATTTTACCTACCACAGATGTTAGGCTAACCGGTCTATAGTTTCCAGCCTTCTGTCTACTGCCCTTTTTAAATAAGGGCGTTACATTAGCAGTTTTCCAGTCTGCCGGGACCTTTGCTGATTCCAGGGAGTTTTGGAAAATTATTACCAATGCATCCACAATCCCTACCGCCGCTTCCCTCAAGACCCTAGGATGTAAGCCATCAGGTCCAGGTGATTTATCCGCCTTGAGTCCCATTATTTTACCGAGTACCACTTCCTTAGTGATTTTGATCGTGTTTAGCTCCTCCCCCCCTATAGCCCCCTGTTTGTCCAGTGTTGGGATATTCTTAGTGTCTTCTACTGTAAAGACTGATACAAAATACTCATTCAGTGTTTTTGCCATCTCCATATTTCCCACCATTAATTTCCTGGTCTCATCCTCTAAGGGACCAACATTTACTTTAGCCACCCTTTTTCTTTTTATATAACTATAAAAACTCTTACTATCTGTTTTTATATTTTTTGCTAATTTACTTTCATTATCTATCTTCCCTTTCTTAATCAATCTTTTCGTTATTTTTTGCTGTCTTTTAAAGTTTTCCCAATCCTCTATCCTCCCACTAGATTTGGCTACCTTATATGCCCTTGTTTTTAGTCGAATACTACCCTTAATTTCTTTACTTAGCCACGGATGGCTGTCTTTTCTTTTACACCCTTTTCTTTTCAGTGGAATTTATTTTTTTTGGAAGTTGTAAAATAACTCCTTAAATGTACACCACTGACCATGTATCATCTTACCCTTTAATCTATTTTCCCAATCCACTCTACTCAATTCCGCTCTCATACCTTCATAGTCTCCTTTATTCAAGCTTAGCACGCTTGTTTGAGATCCAACCTTCTCACCCTCTAATTGAATATGGAATTCAACCATGTTATGGTCACTCATTCCAAGGGGATCCTTTACTAGGACATTTTTAATTAATCCTGTCTCGTTACACAGGACCAGATCTAAGGTTGCTTGTCCCCTGGTCGGTTCAGTTACATACTGCTCAAGAAACCCATCCCTAATACATTCAATGAACTCATCCTCAAGGCAGCCCTGCCCAGTTTGATTTGTCCAATTAATATGATAGTTAAAATCCCCCATAATTATAGATGTTCCCTTATTACAAGCCTCAACTATTTCCTGATTGATACTCCATCCAACCGAGTTGCTACTGTTCGTAGGCCTATAGACTACGCCCACTAGTGTTTTTTTCCCCTTATTATTCCTTATCTCCACCCAAACTGTTTCATTATCCTGATCTTTTGACCCAATATCATTTCTCTGTATTACAGTGATTCCTTCCTTTATTAACATAGCCACCCCACCTCCCCTTCCTTCCTGCCTGTCCTTCCTGATCGTTAAATAACCTGGTATGTTTAATTCCCAGGCATTGTCACCCTGCAGCCATGTTTCTGTAATGGCCACAAGATCATACCCATATGTAGTTATTTGTGCCATTAACTCGCCTATTTTGTTACGAATGCTACGTGCATTCAGATAGAGAACTTTCAAATATGTTTTGTGACACTTAGTTCCTGCTTTTGCCCTTTTTATTACTTTACCTTTTACTCCATACCTTCTGCCCCGTCCTGACACACTCTGGTTTTTAATTTCCCCACTGCTACCTAAGTCTATGACCTTCTCTGTTGTTATTTTTATTATTTGCTCTCTAGGAACCTCCCCCCCACTAGTTCGTTTAAAGCCCTCTCTACAGCCCTAGTTATATGATCCACCAAGACTCTAGCCCCAGCACTGGCCAAGTGAAGCCCGTCCCAACGGAACAGCTCCCTCCTGCCCCAGTACTGGTGCCAGTGTCCCAGGAAGCAAAACCCATTTCTCCCACACCAGTCTTTGAGCCACGCATTTAACTCTCTTATTTTATTTGTCCTAGCCAAATTTGCTCGTGGCTCAGGTAATAATCCAGAGATTATTACCCTTGAGGTTCTGTTTTTTAATTTGACCCCTAGCTGCTCATACTCCTTTAACAGAACCGGCTTCCTTGTCCTATCTACGTCGTTTGTACCAACATGGACCACGACGACTGGATCCACCCCCTCCCACTGCAAGTTTCTTTCCAGCCCAGAGAAGATGTCCTTAACCCTGGCACCGGGTAGGCAACACAGCCTATGGGACTCTCGCTCTTGGCTGCAGAGAACTCTATCTATCCCTCTAATAATACTATCCCCTACCACTACAACATTTCTATTTACTCCCCCCTCTTGAATGGCCCCCCATTCCACGGTGCTGTGGCCAGGTTGCTCATCCTCCCTGCAGTCCCTGCTCCTGTCCACACAGGGAGTAAGAACCTCGAACCTGTTGGCCAAGAGCAAGGGCTGCGGCTCCTCCAACACTACCTCCTGGATCCCCGTACCTGCCTCGCTTGTAGTCACACCGTCCTGACCCTGGCCATGTGCTACATCTGAATTAATTAACTTCATAGGTGTGACCACCTTCTGGTACACTGAGTCCAGGTACTTCTCCCCCTCCCTGATGTGTCGCAGTGTCTGAAGCTCAGACTCCAGCTCATCAACACGGAGCTGGAGATCCTGTAGCAGCAGACACTTGTCACAGATGTAATCACCGTGAGCCTCAGTGGGGTCTATCGGCTCCCACATCTCGCAACAGTAACACATCACCTGCTCCATTCCATGTAATTAATTAAACTTTTTATTGTTACCCGATTTTAGATGCTAGTATCCCCTTTAATTAATTGGATTTAAATTAAATCAATCCCTCTAATTACACCAGTTAAATGGTTTACCAACAGTCACTCTGCACCAGAAAGGCCTTATTAAGTACAACCAGTTAAAGATATATTCTAGGGCGCTTATTTACCAACTGTCCCCACTACACCACAGAGACCCTAGAAAAAAACCGTCGAATTTAAGCTTGTAATGAAAAGGAGAAAGAAAGAAATACTCACCAACCAATCCAACCAATCCGGACACATTGGTGCCGGCTCCGGCTTTACTACCTGTAACGGCGGCAGCGGCACTTCCCTCTGCTCGCCGCCTGAGGGCAGTTTTTGAGGCCTCGGTGTACCGCTGCCGTGCCTTCTGGGCACCTCTCCTCACCTGTTTCTCGAGTGGTTGATCTCATCAGAGTAATTAGGCTAGTTAATAAAGTTGTTCGTTTTTTGTCCTTGTCTTGTCCTCTATGCCTCTGGCCTCACCTGTGTCTTGTTAATGTATTTGTCTCCTGTCTCATTTGATTAATTATGTCACGTGACCACTCTGGCCTGTATTTAAGCTTCCTGTTTCCTGTCCTCTTTGCTCAGTCCTGGGTTCGCCTGCCTGCAAGTAACAGCTCTTGCTGTGTCTCTGGCGTTCTCGAGTTTCTCTGTGTTTTCGAGTCTCAAGCGAATCTCCTTTCAAGTGTTACCATGTCTCTCTGTTTTCAAGTCTCAACTGAATCTCCTTTCGAGTGTTATCCTGTTTTCTATGTTCTCGAGTCTCAAGCGAATCTCCTTTCGAGTGTTACCCTGTTTCTATGTTCTCGAGTCTCAAGGAAGCATCTTTCGAGTTCTACCCGGTCTCGAGTCCTTGGATAGGTTTCCTGCACTTGGGTCTACTACCGAAACCCTAGCATAACGGCCCCGTGAATGCACGGCCCCGTGACAGTAGGACTGAGCCATACATGGACCCAGCAGAAACCAACCAGCCAAGGTTTGGAACTCTCGAGTTAATTTTCGAGCTCTTTTGGGTAATATTTGGTCTCCTAGGAAGAAGACCCCCACTGTGTTAAATTTTCGAGTGAACTTTCAAGTCTCCTATGTATTTCGAGTGAACTTTCAGTCTCCTGGGCCTTTATTGTGTTAAATTCAAGTCAACTTTCGAGTCTCCTGGGCCTTCATAGTGTTAAATTTTCGAGTGAACTTTCAAGTCTCCTATGTTAAATTTAAGTGAACTTTCAAGTCTACTGGGCCTTCATAGTGTTAAATTTTCAAGTGAACTTTCAAGTCTTCTGGGCCTTCATAGTGTTACATTTTCGAGTGAACTTTCAAGTCTCCTATGTTAAGTGAACTTTCAAGTCTATTTGGCCTCTACTGTGTGAGACCCCCAAGTGAACTCTCAGGCCTCCTGTTGGCCTTCATAGTGTTAAACTTTCAAGTCAACTTTTAAGTTTCCTGGGCCTTCATAGTGTTAAATTTTTGAGTGAACTTTCAAGTCTACTGGACCTTCATTGTGTTTGACACTCAAGCTTCCTGACCCTCTACTGTGTTGAATTCTCAGGTTAAATTTTCGAGTGTACTCTCAAGTCTCCTGGCCCTCATTGTGTTAAACTCTCGAGTGAACTTTCAAGTTTCCTGGGCCTCCCGTTGTGTCCAACTTTCAAGTCAACTTTCAAGTTTCCTGGGCCTTCGTTGTGTTAACTCTCTAGTTAACTTCCAAGTTTCCTGGGCCTTCGTTGTGTTATATTTTCACGTCAACTCTCAAGCTTCCTGGGCCTCTACTGTGTTGGACCCCCAAGTGAACTTTCAAGTCTCCTGGGCCTTCATTGTGTTAAAATTTCGAGTGAACTTTCAGATTTCCTGGACTTTCATTGTGCTAACTTTCTAGTTAACTTTCAAGCTTCCTGGGCTTCTACTGTGTTAAATTTTCAAGTCAACTCTCAAGCTTCCTGGGTCTTCGTTGTGTTAAACTCTCGAGCACTCTTGGGCAAATGTTTGATCGCCTAGGAAGAGGACTCCCCCCTGTGTTTTTGTGTATATTTTTCGAGTCTCCTAGGAAGAGGACTCCCCCCTATGTTTTTGTGTATATTTTTCGAGTCTCCTAGGAAGAGAACCCCCGCTGTGTTTGCTACCCTCCTGGTTTGGACAAGTTTAATTTTTGAGCTCTCCTGGACAAGATAAAGAGTAAAGAAAAGAAAGAAGAAAAGGAGTTTTCCAGTTCTCCTGGGCCAATTAAGTAAACTTTTGAGCTCTCCGGGACAAAATAAACTCTCGAGCTCTCCTGGATAAGATATTCTCAAGTTCCCCTGGGCAAGTTAAGTTCTCGAGCTCCCCTGGATAAGAAACTTTCGAGCTCTCCTAGATAAGGAACTCTCGAGTTCTCCTGGACAAATTAAACTTTTGAGCTCTCTTGGACAAGATAAACTCTCAAGCTCTCCTGGACAAGTTAAACTCTCGAGTTCTTCTGGATCGTATAAACTCTCAAGTTCTCCTGGCCAAGTTAAATTTTCGAGCTGTCCTGGACAAGATAACCTCTCAAGTTCTCCTGGACAAGATAATTTTCGAGCTCTCCTGGATAAGATACACTCAAGTTCTCCTGGACAAGATAAACTCTCAAGCTCTCCTGGACATGTTGAACTCTCGAGCGCTCCCGAGCTCCCACTGTGTTTTTTGTGTTTAATTCTCGAGTCTCGCTAAAAATAAAGTATAAAGAGAAAAAAAATTAAATAAATAAATAAAATAGTGATCATCTTAGGCTTATGGTGCCGTCCCTTGGATAGGTTTCCTACACTTGGGTCTACTACCGAAACCCTAGCATAAAGGCCCCGTGAATGCACGGCCCCGTGACACTACCAGGGGTTGTTCCTCCTCCTGCTCCACCTCAGCTACACTTTCTTTCACCACACCCCCTTCGGGCCAAGCCTCACTATAGCTCAGTGGCGCTGAGGGTTCAGTGACTGGTGCCACAACTACTTCACAAGGAATCGGATTTATGGATTCCTGCAAAAAGTCTATGTGACTTGCTTTTGGGCTTACGAGGCATACCATGATTGTGTATGTACCTTTAAGAGAAGAACTGATTTTATACTGCAGTACTGGCAGTGACCACCCCTGTATAAAAGGCCCTAGCAGGCTTCTGTATTTCAGTCTTAAGTTACCCTCTGTTCAGCTGCAAGCACGAGCAGAGGGAGCAGCCAGACTTTGGAGAGTGAATTAAAGTGGTGGTCCCCTGACCAGGAAGAGGAGGAGAACGTTGGACCACCACCACCAACTCCACCATCATTACATCAACTGAGGTGCCTGGAGAGAGAGGACAGAGGAGGAGAAGGAGAAAGGAGGCCTACATCAACATCAACCAGGGGAGAGGCCTTTCTATCACTGCCTCCCCAAATTGGCCTCCACTTCAGGAGAGGGAGAGAGGGGAGAGAAACCAACTGCTTGAAAGGAGGGAAGAAAACTTCATCCGGAACATCTACAGGTGGGTGTTATTTGGGGCACTCTCCCAAGACTTTGTATTTTAGGTGGGGGGAGAAAAGAAGAAGCAAGGCCGGATCATCAAGGGGTGTAGTGTGTGTGCTCTTGTTAAAAGCTAGGCCACACACACCACTAATTAGCATCCCTTCTATTGCCTGCCCTGGGAGAGCTTGGAGCTGCCCAAGGTGAAGTCCTTAATTTAATTTAATTACATCGTTAAGACCTGTTGCAGGACTAAGCCTGGGCTTCTCCAGCTTTTCCAGGTGAAGACGTCTTCTCCCCCTGCCAGAAGACCACCATCACCAAAGACTTTTTCCATCGGAGAGTGCAACCCTGCCTACACCCACCCACCATCCTGAGTGGCAACACTGCCCTTTGCGGCCTCCCTCCTTCCCACCCCCCCACCTCTCTCTCTCTCTTTGTCTCTCTCTGCCTGTCTTTCTAAGGCACCTTAGTTTCATCTAATTTATTAATTGCCAATTGAGCAGAGGGGCGAGGACTCCTCTCCCAATTTAAATCAATAAGGAGAGAGGTGTGTCCTCATTTTAATCAGCTCCCTCTGCTCAATAGAGGACAAAAAAATATATATATACACCGAGGCCATTAACACCTTCAGGCCTGTGACTTGGGGTGAGTGTAGCCCTTAAAAAAAGCACCCCAGAATGGCGACTGCATCTTCGCCGGTGGCGGGGCCAGCCGGGACCTATGCGAGAGTGGTAGCCACAGCCACAGCTGCTCCCGCTGTTCCTGCTGCCCCGTCACCTTTTCGATTAATAACAAAAAAGCTTGGGGTGAAGAGCTACACTCACCCCACTATGACCATCGAGGCCTGCGTCAAGGCCATGGCTGGGGTTGTCGGCCCCTCAGCCATCGTCGCGGCCTCGAAAATGTATGGGAAGGCTGTGTTCTTCCTGGGGTCGGAGCGGGCGGTGTCCCTGGCTGTCGCCAAGGGGCTCACCGTGGGCGGGACCTTCCTGCCGGTGGATCCTCTCGAGGCCACCGCGCAGAGGATCATTATTTCCAACGTCCCGCCCTATGTTCCTGGTGAGTTCCTCCTTCCCCATTTGCGACAACTTGGGGAGGTGAGGTCGGGGATCACGCCCATCCCGCTCGGCTTCCGGGAGGCCAGCCTTCGCCACGTCTTCTCCTTCCGGCGCCAGCTGTTTATCCAGCTGGCGCGGGAGGAGGACACTGAAGGGGCGTTCGTCGTCCTCCACGAGGGGACCGCCTACCGCGCCTTTTGGACGTCGGACGGTGTGAGGTGCCATGCCTGCAGGGAGGTGGGGCACATCAGGAGGAACTGCCCTGCCTCCAAGGCCGCCGGATCATCTCGTGCGGCCGAGGCTGGCGCCGCCGCCGCCGCCCTTCCCCCCGGATCTGCCCGCGCGTCAAGTACGTCTGATGCGCGGTTGACGTCGGGGGCCGATGCCACCAAGGCCTCCGGCGGGGGGGAGGGAGCGTGTCCGGCCGGAAAGAAGGCGCGGGGAAAAAAGAAGCACCTTGGGGCAGGCCCCCCCGTGGATGGTGAGCCCTTGCCCCTTGAGCCCCTTACACCCGCGCTCCTCGCGGAGTTGATCAGGGCAGATGTGAGCGGGAGGGGCCCCGTGCCCGAGCCTGTGGCCGCAACCGCCGCAGCGGTAATGCCAATACCTGCGGCCGGGCTCGGGCCCGAGGAACCCGACAAACCTGCTCCGCCGGAGGGAGTCGAGGAGGAGGCCTTTGCAGACATGGAGGTCTCCCTCGCTCCCTCCGTGCTAAAAAGAAGGCGTGACCCCCTGGATGAGGAGGAGGACCGGGAGGAGGAAGGTCCCTCCGAGCAGGGGGAGTCGTCGCCCGCCGCGGGTACTGCGCCCCCCCGCCCCCCCAGCGCTGTCGTCATCACCAGCGATCGGCAGGGGTCGCCTGTCCCTCGGGAGGCTGAGGCAGATGTGTCTGTCCAGCACGTGCCTCCCGGGGATGGGGATGAGACCCTGCCCGTGGGGGTGGTTGCGGAACAACCCGCGGCAGTAATTGAAGTTGACCTTTTATCGGTGTCGTTACCCCTCGCCGGGTCGGGCAGCCTGGGGGCTGGGTCGGGCGAGCTCGAGGATAATGAGCTCGCCCAATGCGACCCGGACGTCTCCCAGGGGATGCTCATCCTGGTAGAGCTTTTAATTCAAAACCCCCCGTCCGCTGGGTCGGAGGTTGGTGGCGGGGAGGAGGATGGCCCCCTGGCTGCGTCTCTGGTGCCGGACGTACTGGAGGAGCTGGAAATTGTTCTCTCCCCGGTTTCTCCGGTCGTTCCGGCGTCTGAGGCGGAGGGGAGCTCTGAACCGCCGCCGTCTTCTGGCCCGGCACCCCTAGAGGAGCCCAGGGAGAAATCCTCTGCCGCCGATCCTGGGGGTGGGATCCGGGCGGAGGCGGGGCTGGCTGGCGCGGCCGAGTCGTTCGCTTCGCACTGCGCGGCGGACGGGTCGGCCGCTGGTGACGACCCCCTGGAGGAGGATGGGGACTCGGTGATGGGCACGGAGGACGATTCGGACTCCAGCGCCGACGTGGCGATGGATGACCTCGTGCCCCTTGCCGAGTCTCCCCTCATTTCCGTAAGGGAACTCCGGGATTTTATGGCCACGTGCCTGGGTCAGCGCAATAAGGTCCGGCTGGCCCTCGACAGGTGGTCGGAGCTGGCGCTGCTCATCGATTCCGTCCGCGCCGCCGTTAAGATCTTGGGCGCGGACGAGGGTGTGAACCCGCTCGAGCTGCGTCGGCTCACAACGTTTCTCACTGGGCTGCTGAGGAAGTGGCGGCGGACCAGCGGCTGCGCTTCCTCGCCCCGTTAGGTGTAGGTAGAGGTTGCACTATGCTTCTGACATGAAGATAACCATAGCCAGCCTCAACATCAACGGCAGCAGGGAGGCGCGCCGCAGATTCAATAACTTCTCGGTCCTTCGGGACGGGAAGTATGCGGTGTGCTTCCTGCAAGAAACCCACACCGTTCCGGGAGACGAAGCCACGTGGCTCCTGGAGTGGCAAGGAGGGGTCAGCATGAGTCACCTCTCCAACAATTCCAGCGGGGTGGCTATCTTGCTGGCCCCGCATTTTCAGCCGGAGATCTTGGGGGTCAAGGAGCACGTGCCGGGCCGCTTGCTCCATGTCACTGTTCGCCTGGGGGGCGTGCCGCTCCATCTAGTGAACGTGTACGCCCCTCAGACCAGTGCGCAGCAAGTGCGCTTCTTCGAAGAAGTGTCCGCTCTCTTGGGCTCCATCGACGTGGGCGAGTGCGTCATCCTCGGGGGGGATTTTAACTGCACCCTCGAGGCGAGGGACCGTTCGGGTCCCCCGCGAAGCCCGGCGGCGATGGAGAAGTTGAGGGACCTGGTTGGGTCCTTCGACTTGGTGGACGTCTGGCGAAATCTCCACCCCGACTCCAGCGCCTTCACTAGCGTGAGGTCTGGGGGAGGAAGGTCCAGAATCGACCGCCTCTACATTTCCCGGGCGTTCGTCTCCTGCGTTCCGGCAGCTTCCATGCGGCCGGTGCCGTGCACGGACCACCACCTGGTGTGGGCGGAGCTCGCTCCGCTGCGCGTGCGGGGGGGGTCCGTGTACTGGCATTTTAACAACCTGCTGCTGGAGGACGCACGGTTCCGGGATTCGTTTCGTCGATTCTGGGCCGACTGGAGAAGGAAGCAGGGGGGCTTCCCCTCCTTGAGGCTATGGTGGGATGTGGGCAAGGCTCACATCCGTCTCTTCTGTCAGGAGTACGCGAAGGGGTCGACCAAGAGGCGGGAGGCCCGGGTCGGGCGGTTGGAGAAGGAGGTGCTCGACCTGGAGTCCCGTCTCGGTCAGGTCGTCGAGGACCCGGCCCTGCGGAAGGTGTACAAAGAGAAGAAGGGCGCGCTGAAGGACCTGCAGCTCGTCGGGTCCCGAGGCGCGTACGTGAGGTCGCGGATCCAGCTCCTGCGGGACCTGGACCGCGGCTCCCCCTTCTTCTACTCGCTGGAAAAAAGACGGGGGGTCCGTAAGCAGCTCTTGGGGCTGCTGGCCGACGACGGATCTCTGGTCTCGGATCCGGAGGGAATCAGCGCGGAGACCCGCGCCTATTACGGGGCTCTGTTCTCTCCGGAACCGTCCAGCGAGGATGCGCGCAGAGTTTTGTGGGAGGACCTGACGAAGGTTGGCCCGGAGGGCGCCGAAAAATTGGACGCTCCGCTAAGTCTGGTGGAGCTGACCGGCGCCCTCCGCCAGCTCTCTAGGGGAAAGTCCCCGGGGCTGGACGGGCTGACCGTGGAGTTCCACAGGGCGTTCTGGGACGTCTTGGGGGGCGACTACGCGCGGGTCCTGGGGAAAGTTTGGCGACCGGGGAGATGCCCCTCTCTTGGCGCAGGGCGGTCATTGTCCTGCTGCCTAAGAAGGGCGATCTCCGCCTCCTTAAGAACTGGCGCCCGGTCTCCCTCCTCAGCACGGACTATAAAATCTTTGCCAGGGCCATGTCTGCTCGCCTTGGCACCGTGCTGGCCCACATGATCCACCCCGACCAGTCCTACACGGTCCCGGGCCGGACCATCCACGATAACATCCATCTGGTCCGGGACCTGGTCCACCACTCCCAGAGGGCTGGTCTGTCGGTCGCCTTCCTTTCCCTGGATCAGGAGAAGGCGTTCGACAGGGTGGATCACGAGTATCTCTTCGGGACTCTGCGCGCATTCGGGTTCGGGACGCATTTCGTCGCCCGGATCCGACTTCTGTACGCCGCCGCGGAGTGTCTGATTAAAGTTAACGGGTCCTTGACGGCGCCCCTTCGCTTCGGGAGGGGGGTGCGTCAGGGATGCCCCATGTCCGGTCAGTTATATGCCATTTGCGTGGAGCCTTTCCTGCGCCTCTTGCGGAAGAGTTTGACGGGACTGGCTCTGCAAGGGCCGGGCGTGGAGGTGGTCCTCTCGGCTTACGCCGATGACGTGCTCCTCACGGTCACGGATCCCGCTGACTTGCGGAGGATGCGGGAATGCCAGCAGATTTACTCGGACGCATCCTCCGCCAAGATCAACTGGGAGAAATGTTCCGGACTCCTGGTGGGTCAGTGGCGGGTGGACTCCCTGCCGGAGGAGTTCAGGCCTTTCGCCTGGAGCACCACGCACCTCCTCTATTTGGGAGTCTACCTTAGCCCTGCCGAGGACGCTTGGCCGGCGAACTGGCAAGAGCTGGAGGCCAAAGTCACCGCTCGCCTAGGACGCTGGACAGGACTGCTCCGAGTGTTGTCCTACAGGGGTCGAGCGCTGGTCATAAACCAGCTGGTGGCCGCCATGTTGTGGTACCGGTTGGTCACTTTGATCCCTCCCCCTGCGTTTGTCGCCAAGATTCAGAAGAAGCTCATCGACTTCTTCTGGGACAAAAGGAGGTACTGGGTCTCTGCCGCGGTTCTGTGTCTCCCGCTTAGGGAGGGCGGTCAGGCGCTGGTGTGCCTTCGCACCCAGGCTGCGACTTTCCGTCTTCAGACGCTGCAGAGATACCTGTACGTCGAGAATCCTCCGAGATGGTGTGCGCTGGCGACGTTTTTCTTCCGCCAGCTGCATGGCCTCAATTACGACACGCAGCTCCTGTTTGCGAAAGTGGGCAGCAGGCGTGCCGGCCTGCGGGAGCTGCCTGTCTTCTACCAGGAACTACTATGGGTTTGGAACTACGTCGCTTCCAGGCGGAGCTCTCCCCCGTCAGGAGCGGCGGCTCTCCTTCGGGAGCCGCTGCTCAGGAATCCGCACCTCCACGAACACGGGTTCGGGCGGCTGGCGGAGGGTAGGGCTGTGGCTGGCAAGGTGACCAGAGTCGGGGACCTGCTCGATGGCGGAGGAGCGGGCTGGATGGCACCGGAGGAGCTGGCGCGGCGCCTGTCCTGGGCCAATGTCCGGCTCGCGGTCGAAACCATCGAATCGGTAAAAGCGGCACTGGGCCCCGACTCCACTAGGTGTATCGAGGCGGCTCAAGCACGTGGGGCGATCCCGTCCGAGCTTACCCCCGTTCGGACGGAATTCCTCATCGGCGCCCGGCCCCGAAACTCCCCTCGGGAACCGGCGCCTCACAACTTGAGCCGTCTCGAGGAAATACCCTCCGTGCCTTTTCATTCCGCGCGGAGGGGTTTCCTGTACGGGCTGCTCCTGCACACTCTCCACTTTGCCATCTTCGTCTACCGTCCGGACACGCCTTGGCGTGGCGTTTTGCCGACCTGCGGTAGCGGAGGTCCCCAATGGAGGGATCTCTATGCGGGAGTCCTCCCTTGTTCCATCGGGGACTTGGCCTGGAGGGTGTTGCACGGAGCGGTCCCGTGCAATAAGGTTTTAAGTCGGTTCACGGACTCCCAGGCCGCCTGCATTTTTTGCGGCCTGGAGGAGTCCGTGTTTCACGTTTATATGGATTGTGAGAGGTTGCAGCCCCTCTTTCACTACTTGAAGGGGCTGCTCCTCGATTTTTGGTTGCACTTCAGTCCCACGCTCTTGATCTACGGTCACCCGGTGCGGAGGGGAGCGGACAGGTTGGAGGACCTCCTTGTGGGCCTGCTCCTGGGCCTGGCTAAAAGAGCCATCAATTGGTCCAGGCAGCGGGCGGTCGAGGGGGTCGTCCAGCCGGATTGCCTGCATCTCTTCCGCGGCCATGTTCGCGCCCGGGTGGCCCTGGAGATGGAGCACGCGGTGTCCGCCGGTGCGCTTGAGTATTTCCGTGACCGGTGGGCGCCGCGGGGACTGGAGTGCATCATCAACACGGAAAACCAAATTTTAATTTGATTTGTTAAGCTTTAGTTGAACTTTTGTTTATTTACAGTCGAATTGGTTTTTTTTGGGTCCAAATAAAAGAGTACCCTCTGTTCAGACCTCATTTTCAGCATTGCTGGCTGTGCAGCTGCCTCAGTCAGCAGGAGGAGAAGGAGCAGCCAAACCAGGAGAGTGGAGAGTGGAAAGTGGTGGTCTCCTGACCAGGAAGAGGAGGACAATGATAGGTCACCACCACCACCTCCACCATCATCATCACAACAACAGAGGTGCCTGGAGAGAGAGGACAGAGGAGGAGAAGGAGAAAGGAGGCCAGCAACATCAACCAGGGGAGAGGCCTTTCCCATTACTGCCTCCACAAATTGGCCTCCACTTCAGGAGAGGGAGAGAGGGGAGAGAAACCACCATCAACCAACACCAACTGTTCGGAAGGAGGGAGAAATATCATCTTTCAGAACATCTACAGGTGGGTGTTATTTAGGGCACTCTCCCAAAGACTTTGTATTTTAGGTGGGGGGAGAAAAGAAGAAACAAGGCCGGATCATCAAGGGGTGTCTGTGTGTGTGTGTGTGGCTCTTGTTAAAAACTAGGCCACACAAACCACTAATAAGCACCCCTTCTATTGCCTGACCAGGGACAGCTGGAGCTGCCTAGGTGAAGTCCAATTTCATATACTACATCGTTAACCAGAACTTAAATAAAGGGAATTACGAGGGTATGAGACGGGAATTGGGTAAGATTGATTGGGTGGTGTTTCTGGGGGGATTGACAGTGGATAGACAATGGCAAGCATTCAAAGATAGAATGGAAGAATTCCAGAACATGTTTATACCGGTTTGGCATAAAAATAAACCTAAAAAGGTGACTCAACCGTGGATAACGAGGGAAATTAGGGACAGCATAAAATCAAAAAAAAGGGCATATCAACTGGCAAAAAAAAGCACCAGACCGGAAGATTGGGGGCAGTACAGGATACAGCAAAAGAGGACAAAGGGATTAATCAGGAAGGGGAAAATAGAATACGAAAGTAAACTTGCAGCAAACATAAAGACAGACTGCAAAAGCTTTTATCGGTATATCAGGAGGAAAAGACTGGTAAAATCCCAAGTCGGTCCCTTGCAGTCCGATTCGGGAGAATATATAATGGAGAATAAGGAAATGGCAGACCAATTAAACTCATACTTTGGTTCTGTATTCACAAAGGAGGACACAAATAACCTCCCAGGAATATCGGCAAACATAGGGACTAATGAGAGGGAGGAGCTGACAGAAATTAGTATCTCTAGGGATATGGTGTTGGGTAAGTTGAGGGGACTGAAGGCCGACAAATCCCCGGGGCCTGATAAACTACATCCTAGGGTACTTAAGGAGGTGGCCCTGGAGATAGCAGATGCTCTAAGGATCATCTTCCGGAACTCCATTGACTCGGGAACAGTACCCGTGGATTGGAGGGTAGCTAATGTTACCCCAATATTTAAAAAGGGGGGTAGAGAGAAAGCAGGGAATTATAGACCAGTAAGCCTTACATCGGTTGTGGGCAAAATGCTAGAGTCCATTATTAAGGATAAAATAGCGGAGCACTTGACAAATGGGGAAAGGATCGGACAGAGTCAACATGGATTTACAAAGGGTAAATCGTGTTTGACTAATCTGCTGGAATTTTTTGAGGAAGTAACTGGTAAAATAGATGGGGGAGAGCCAGTGGATGTGGTGTACCTTGACTTCCAGAAAGCCTTCGATAAGGTTCCACACAAAAGATTATCATGCAAAATTAAGGCTCATGGAATTGGGGGCAAAGTATTAACGTGGATAGAGAACTGGCTGGCGGATAGAAAACAGAGAGTTGGAATAAACGGCTCGTTTTCGGAGTGGCAGGCAGTGACCAGTGGGGTGCCGCAAGGATCTGTCCTGGGACCCCAGCTGTTCACAATATATATAAATGATCTGGATCAGGGAATTGGATGCAATATTTCCAAATTCGCTGACGACACTAAACTAGGAGGAGGGGTGGGCTCTGATGAGGATGTCAGGAGGCTACAGTGCGATTTGGACAGGTTGGGGGAATGGGCGGATACGTGGCAGATGCACTATAATGTGGATAAATGCGAGGTTATCCACTTTGGGGGTAAAAACAGGAGGGTAGATTATTATCTAAATGGCAATAGATTGGGAGATGGGGAAGTGCAGAGGGACCTGGGTGTTCTTGTGCACCAGTCACTGAAGGAGAGCATGCAGGTGCAACAGGCGATTAAGAAGGCAAATGGTATGTTGGCCTTCATATCAAGGGGGTTCGAGTATAGGAATAGGGATACCTTACTACAGCTGTACAAGGTGCTGGTGAGACCGCATCTGGAGTATTGTGTACAGTTTTGGTCGCCCCATCTGCGGAAGGATGTTCTTGCCATGGAAAGAGTGCAACGGCGATTCACCAGGCTGATACCTGGAATGGCGGGAATGACCTACGAAGAGAGATTAAATAGTTTGGGCTTGTACTCACTGGAGTTTAGAAGATTGAGAGGGGATCTCATCGAAACATATAAAATTATGGCAGGCCTGGACAGGCTGAATTCAGAGAGAATGTTTCCAATGGCCGGGGAGCACAGAACCAGGGGCCACAGTCTAAAAATAGCGGGCAAATCATTTAAAACAGAGATGAGGAAGAATTTCTTCACTCAAAGAGTGGTGAGCCTGTGGAATTCCCTGCCACAGAGGGCTGTGAAGGCTAATTCAATAAATATTTTCAAGAGAGAATTGGATATATTTCTGAAGGCTAAGGGGATTAAGGGTTACGGAGAAAAGGCGGGGACGGGGTACTGAACTGGTAAGATCAGCTATGATCTCAGATGAAGATCAGCCATGATCTCATTGAATGGGGGAGCAGGCTCGAAGGGCCGAATGGCCTACTCCTGTTCCTATCTCTATGTTTCTATGTTTCTATGTTTCTATGTTAAGACCTGGTGTGGGACTGAGCCTGGGGAATCTCCAGCTTTCCCAGGTGAAGACATTTTCTCCCCTTGCCAGAAGACCACCACCATCAAAGACTTTAAATTTCCATCGGAGAGTGCACCCCTGCCAGCACCCACCCACCCACCATCCTGAGTGGCAACCCTGCCCTTGCGGCCTCCCTCCTTCCCACCCCCCCTCTCTCTCTCTCTTTGTCTCTCTCTGCCTCTTTCCCTGAGGCACCTCAATTTCATCTCTATTTATTAATTGCCTATTGAGCAGAGGGGAGAAGGCCCCTCTCCCAATTTCAATCAATAAGGGGAGAGGTGTGCCTTCATTTTAAACAGCTCCCTCTGCTCAATAGAGGACCAAAAAATACCTGAGGCCATTTCCACCTTCAGGCCTGTGACTTGGGGTGATTGTAGCCCTTATAAAAACACCCCATAATGGCGACTGCATCTTCACCGGTGGCGGGGCCAGCCAGGACTTATGTGGAAGTGGTAGCCACAGCCACAGCTGCTCCCGCTGCTTCTGCTGCCCCGTCACCTTTTAAACTCATGACAAAAAAGCTTGGGGTGAAGAGCTACACTCACCCCACTATGACCATTGAGGCCTGCGTTAAAGCCATGGCTGGGGTTGTCAGCCCCTCAGCCATCGTCGCGGCCTCAAAAATGTACGGGAAGGCTGTGTTCTTCCTGGGGTTGGAGCGGGCGGTGTCCCTGGCCGTCGCCAAGGGGCTCACCGTGGGCGGGACCTTCCTGCCGGTGGATCCTCTCGAGGCCACCCGCAGAGGATCGTCATCTCGAACGTCCCACCCTATGTTCCTGGTGAGCTCCTCCTCCCCCATTTATGCCAACTTGGGGACGTGAGGTCGGGGATCACACCCATCCCGCTCGGCTTCCGGGAAGTCAGCCTTCGCCACGTCTTCTCCTTCCGGCGCCAGCTGTTTATCCAGCTGGCGCGGGAGGAGCACACCGACGGGGCGTTCATCGTCCACCACGAGGGGACCGCCTATCGCATCTTCTGGACGTCGGACGGTGTGCGGTGCCACGCCTGCAAGGAGGTGGGGCACATTCGGAAAAACTGCCCTGCCTCCAAGGCTGCCAGATCATCTAGTGCGGCCGAGACTGGCACCGATGTCGCTTCTCCCCCCGGATCTGCCCGCGCGTCAGGAACCGCTGATGCGCGGTCGACGTCGGAGGCCGATGCAACCAAGGCCTCCGGCAGGGGGGAGGGAGCGCGTCCGGCCGGAAGGAAGGCGCGGCGAAAATCAAAACACCTTAGGGCGGGTCCCCCCGTGGAGGGCCAGCCCTTGCCCCTTAAGCCCCTTACACCCACGCTCCTCGCGGAGTTAATCGGGGCAGACGCGAGTGGGAAGGGCCTCGTGCCCGAGCCTGTGGCAGCAACCGCCGTAGCGGAAACGCCAATACCTGCGGCCGGGCTCGGGCCCGAGCAACCCGACAAACCTGCTCCGCCGGAGGGAGCAGAGGAGGAGGCCCCTGCAGACATGGAGGTCTCCCTCGCTCCCTCCGTGCTGAAAAGAAGGTGCGACCCCCTGGAAGAGGAGGAGGATCGGGAGGAGGAAAGTCCCTCCGAGAAGGGGGAGTCGTCGCCCGCCGCGGGTACTGCGCCCCCCCCCGCAGTCATCATCACCAGCGATTGGCAGGGGTCGCCTGTCCCTCGGGAGGCTGAGGCAGATGTGTCTGTCCGGCACGTGCCTCCCGGGGATGGGGGTTAGACCCTGCCCGTGGGGGTGGGCGCGGAACAACCCGTGGTGGAGATTGACATTTTATTGGTGCCGTTACCCCTCGCCGGGTCGGGCGGCCTGGGGTCTGGGTCGGGCGAGCTCGAGGAAAATGAGCTCGCCCAATGCGACCCGGACATCTCCCAGGGGCTGCTCGACCTGGTAGAGGTTTTAATCCAAAACACCCCATCCGCTGTGTCGGAGGTTGGTGGTGGGGAGGAGGATGGCCACCTGGCTGCGTCTCTGGTGCCGGACGTACTGAAGGAGCTGGGAATTGTTCTCTCCCTGGTTTCTCCGGTCGTTCTGGCGTCTGGGGTGGGGGTGTACTCCGAACCGCCGCCGTCTTCTGGCCCGGCGCCCCTAGAGGAGCCCAGGGAGGAATCCTCTGCCGCCGATCCTGGGGGTGGATCCGGGCGGAGGCAGGGCCGGCTGGTGTGGCCGAGCCGTTCGCTGCGCACTGCACGACTGACGGGTCGGCCGCTGGTGACGACCCCCTGGAGGAGGATGGGGACTCAGTGATGGGCACAGAGGACGATTTGGAATCCAACGCTGACGAAGCATGGATGACCTCGTGCCCCTCGCCGAGTCTCCCCTCATTCCCGTAAGGGAACTCCGGGACTTTATGGCCACATGCCTGGGTCGGCACAATAAGATCCGGCTGGCCCTCGACAGGTGGTCGGAGCTGGCGCTGCTCGTCGTGTCCATCCGCGCCGCCGTTAAAAACATGGGCGCGGACGAGGGCGTGGACCCGCTCGAGCTGCGTCGGCTCAGAACGTTTCTCACTGGGCTGCTGAGGAAGTGGCGGCTGACCAGCGGCTGCGCTCCCTCCCCCCGTTAGGTGTAGGTAGAGGTTGCACTATGCTTCTGACATGAAGATAACCATAGCCAGCCTCAACATCAACGGCAGCAGGGAGGCGCGCCGCAGATTCAATAACTTCTCGGTCCTTCGGGACGGGAAGTATGCGGTGTGCTTCCTGCAAGAAACCCACACCGTTCCGGGAGACGAAGCCACGTGGCTCCTGGAGTGGCAAGGAGGGGTCAGCATGAGTCACCTCTCCAACAATTCCAGCGGGGTGGCTATCTTGCTGGCCCCGCATTTTCAGCCGGAGATCTTGGGGGTCAAGGAGCACGTGCCGGGCCGCTTGCTCCAGGTCACTGTTCGTCTGGGGGGCGTGCCGCTCCATCTAGTGAACGTGTACGCCCCTCAGACCGATGCGCAGCAAGTGCGCTTCTTCGAAGAAGTGTTTGCTCTTTTGGGCTCCGTCGACGTGGGCGAGTGCGTCAACCTCGTGGGGGATTTTAACTGCACCCTCGAGGCGAGGGACCGTTCGGGTGCCCCGCGAAGCCCGGCGGTGATGGAGAAGTTGAGGGACCTGGTCGGGTCCTTCGACTTGGTGGACGTCTGGTGAAATCTTCACCCCGACTCCAGCACCTTCACTAACGTGAGGTCTGGGGGAGGAAGGTCCAGAATCGACCGCCTCTACATTTCCTGGGCGTACGTCTCCTGCGTTCCGGCGGCTTCCATGCGGCCGGTGCCGTGCACGGCCCACCACCTGGTGTGGGCGGAGCTCGCTCCGCTGCGCGCGCGGGGGGGGTCCGCGTACTGGCATTTTAACAACCTGCTGCTGGAGGACGCGCGGTTCCGGGATTCGTTTCATCGGTTCTGGGCCGACTGGAGAAGGAAGCGAGGGGGCTTCCCCTCCTTGAGGCTATGGTGGGACGTGGGCAAGGCTCACGTCCGTCTCTTCTGTCAGGAGTACGCGAAGGGGTCGACCAAGAGGCGGGAGGCCCGGGTCGGGCGGTTGGAGAAGGAGGTGCTCGACCTGGAGTCCCGTCTCGGTCAGGTCGTCGAGGACCCGGCCCTGCGGAAGGTGTACGAAGAGAAGAAGGGCGCGCTGAAGGACCTGCAGCTCATCGGGTCCCGAGGCGCGTACGTGAGGTCGCAGATCCAGCTCCTGCGGGACCTGGACCGCGGCTCCCCCTTCTTCTACTCGTTGGAAAAAAGACGGGGGGTCCGTAAGCAGCTCTTGGGGCTGCTGGCCGATGACAGATCTCTGGTCTCGGATCCGGAGGGAATCAGCGCGGAGACCCGCGCCTATTACGGGGCTCTGTTCTCTCTGGATCCGTCCAGCGAGGATGCGCGCAGAGTTTTGTGGGAGGACCTGCCGAAGGTCAGCCCGGAGGGCGCCGAAAAATTGGACGCTCCGCTAAGCCTGGCGGAGCTGACCGGCGCCCTCCGCCAGCTCTCCAGGGGAAAGTCCCCGGGGCTGGACGGGCTGACCGTGGAGTTCCACAGGGCGTTCTGGGACGTCTTGGGGGGCAACTACGCGCGGGTCCTGGGGGAAAGTTTGGCGACCGGGGAGATGCCCCTCTCTTGGCGCAGGGCGGTCATTGTCCTGCTGCCTAAGAAGGGCGATCTCCGCCTCCTTAAGAACTGGTGCCCGGTCTCCCTCCTCAGCACGGACTATAAAATCTTTGCCAGGGCCATGTCTGCTCGCCTTGGCACCGTGCTGGCCCACATGATCCACCCCGACCAGTCCTACACGGTCCTGGGCCGGACCATCCACGACAACATCCATCTGGTCCAGGACCTGGTCCACCACTCCCAGAGGGCTGGTCTGTCGGTCGCCTTCCTTTCCCTGGATCAGGAGAAGGCGTTCGACAGGGTGGATCACGAGTATCTCTTCGGGACTCTGCGCGCATTCGGGTTCGGGACACAATTCGTCGCCCGGATCCGACTTCTGTACACCGCCGCGGAGTGTCTGATTAAAGTTAATGGGTCCTTGACGGCGCCCCTTCGCTTCGGGAGGGATGTGCGTCAGGGATGCCCCATGTCCGGTCAGTTATACGGCGTTTGCGTGGAGCCTTTCCTGCGCCTCTTGCGGAAGAGGTTGACCGGACTGGCTCTGCAAGGGCCGGGCGTGGAGGTGGTCCTCTCGGCTTACGCCGATGACGTGCTCCTCACGGTCACGGATCCCGCTGACTTGCGGAGGATGTGGGAATGCCAGCAGATTTACTCGGACACATCCTCCACCAAGATCAACTGGGAGAAATGTTCCGGACTCCTTGTGGGTCAGTGGCGGGTGGACTCCCTGCCGGAGGAGTTCAGGCCTTTCGCCTGGAGCACCACGCACCTCCTCTATTTGGGAGTCTACCTTAGCCCTGCCGAGGACGCTTGGCCGGCGAACTGGCAAGAGCTGGAGGCCAAAGTCACCGCTCGCCTAGGACGCTGGACAGGACTGCTCCGAGTGTTGTCCTACAGGGGTCGAGCGCTGGTCATAAACCAGCTGGTGGCCGCCATGTTGTGGTACCGGTTGGTCACTTTGATCCCTCCCCCTGCGTTTTTCGCCAAGATGCAGAAGAAGCTCATCGACTTCTTCTGGGTCAAAAGGAAGCACTGGGTTTCTGCCGGGGTTCTGAGTCTCCCGCTTAGGGAGAGCGGTCAGGCGCTGGTGTGCCTTCGCACCCAGGCTGTGACTTTCCGTCTTCAGACGCTGCAGAGATACCTGTACGTCGAGAATCCTCCGAGATGGTGTGCGCTGGCGACATATTTCTTCCGCCAGCTGCACGGCCTCAATTACGACACGCAGCTCCTGTTTGTGAAAGTGGACTGCATGCGTGCCGGCCTGCGGGAGCTGCCTGTCTTCTACCAGGAACTGCTATGGGTTTGGAACTACGTCGCTTCCAGGCAGAGCTCTCCCCCGTCAGGAGCGGCGGCTCTCCTTCGGGAGCTGCTGCTCAGGAATCCGTACCTCCACGACCACGGGTTTGGGTGGCTGGCAGAGGGCAGGGCTGTGCCTGGCAAGGTGACCAGAGTCGGGGACCTGCTCGATGGTGGAGGAGCAGGCTGGATGGCGCAGGAGGAGCTGGCGCGGCGCTGTTCGGACGGAATTCCTCATCGGCGCCCGGCCCCGAAACTCCCCTTGGGAACCGGCGCCTCACAACTTGAGCCGTCTCGAGGAAATACCCTCCGTGCCTTTTCATTCCTCGCGGAGGGGTTTCCTGTACGGGCTGCTCCTGTACACTCTCCACTTTGCCATCTTCGTCTGCCGTCCGGACACGCCTTGGTGTGGCGTCTTGCCGACCGGCGGAGGCGGAGGTCCCCAGTGGAGGGCTCTCTACGCGGGAGTCCTCCCTTGTTCCATCGGGGACTTGGCCTGGAGGGTGTTGCACGGAGCGGTCCCGTGCAATATGGTGTTAAGTAGGTTCACAGACTCCCAGGCCGTTTGCATTTTTTGCGGCCTGGAGGAGTCCGTGTTTCACGTTTATGTCGAGTGTGAGAGGTTGCAGCCCCTCTTTCACTACCTGAAGGGGCTGCTCCTCGATTTTTGGTTGCACTTCAGTCCCACACTCTTGATCTATGGTCACCCGGTGCGGAGGGGAGCGGGCAGGTTGGAGGACCTCCTTGTAGGCCTGCTCCTGGGCCTGGCTAAAAGAGCCATCAATTGGTCCAGGCAGCGGGCGGTCGAGTGGGTCATCCGGCCAGATTGCCTGCCTCTCTTCCGCGGCCATGTTCGCGCTCAGGTGGCCCTGGAGATGGAGCACGCGGTGTCCGCCGGCACGCTTGAGTATTTCTGCGACCGGTGGGCGCCGTGGGGACTGGAGTGCATCATCAACCCGGAAAACCAAATTTTAATTTGATTTGTTAAGTTTTAGTTGAACTTTTGTTAATTTACAGTCCAATTTGTTTTGCTTTTTTTTGGGTCCAAACAAAAGAGTACCCTCTGTTCAGTAAAATACCTGTTTAATTGTTCTCCCGAAGTCCGTGTCTTATTGAGGCGCGGACTTTACACCATGCCTTTTGCCTTAACCAAAGCCGTTCTTAGGTCTTCTATGGTCTTTTGGCAGGGGCCATGGTCTGCGCTCTCAAACCCGTGCTCAAGGGACAGCTTGTAAGCTGCCTTGACCTCCGCTACTCTCTCCTCCTGCACTCTTAGCTGTTGTGCGAGGCGGGCTTTTTTCTCCCGTATTCTCGCTTCATGGATCTTTGCCCCAGTAACCTGGCATTCCAGGTACTCTATTCTAGCCTGGTGTTGGCTGGCTACAACTTGGCGTTCCTGAATCAGTGCGTGAAGCGCTGTGATGAGTTTTTCCCCACCCATGGCCTTTTCCTCGATTTCTGCTGCCTGGGTAGTGATCTTGGCTGCCTGTGCTGCAACGACTCTGTCTAAAATCTGGACTTGTTTCTTGTAGCACATCAGCCACACTGCCTTTTTCACTGACTTTTTATGTTCTTTGCTCTCTGTCCACCTGATGGCTGCCTCTACCGGATGCCCATCCAGTAAGAGATCGGAAATCCACTGCTTAGTGAGATTTACCTTGCCAAAAACATAATCCGCTATCCTCTCATCCATAACATTTCGACCATTCAAACCTGGGCCTAATACATTGCAATCCTGCTGCCAGTGTCCTGCCACGGTCGCCATTTTCTGTAAGGGGTTTTCTTAGATCGCAGAGGTCTCTCTCTCTCCAGAGGCCTCCCTCTCTCTTGCACAGTAAAACCTTGAGTGGTTCGACCCACTCGCCCCTTAGGTTCTAGACACTGGTCTTTGAGGCAGGAACTACAATGCAGAGAAAACTCTATAGACCAGGATAATGAAAACGAAATGAAACTTTACTGCATGAAGGAACAGATCAAACTGCAAGCCAATAAGGTACATGGGAGGGAAAAACAAATCATAATACAGTACTGGCTAAGATATATACAGGCATATTATACTTTACAAAAGTCATCATGAAATGGGGAAACACACGGAACATCGAGGGATAACAACTCATTGTTAAAATGACCCCTTAAATGCCCACCACCTAAGCCTATCTAGATCAGATTGTGAGGGGCCAGAAACATGCTCACCAATCCAGTTGGAAAGTATAGAGTTTTGAAACAGGTCTGCGATTTGATCCTTTCAGGCGTCCTGTCTCCAAGTGGTCAGTGCTGCGGGCTGCGACACTCTCTCTTCTTCCTCGAGGTGAAGGTCACGGACAGGCTGGATGTCAGCAGGCCTGGAAGTCGGTGCGGGGAGAGACCAACTGTTTTACCGTTTTCATATAGGTTTCACCTATACTTGTCAGTGTCCCGGGGTTAGTCGATGATCTCCCGACAGTTACCCCAGGGCTAGATGCTGACTCGACCTCCCTTCTCGAACCTCGATCCTCCGTCGTCTCTGCTTGAACTCCGTACCGATGTAGAAGCCCAGCTGATGCCCCGGATCTGGTGAACCTCCTCAGCACCTCGATCTTTCTCAGAACCTCGATCGCTACCCCGGGTCTCCCAGATATACTTCTCAAAAGAGGCCTTTATCTCCCGCCAAATCAAGGTTAGTCTTTGTTTAACTTTTGGCGGGTTGGTATCACAACGGGGTAGTTATTATATTTAAACTGCTTTCGGGATGGCCGGTGATGGCCATCTGTGGTCTGGAATGACCTTGTATTGTTTTGAATGTCTTTTTGATGTCTTTAATGGGTCTTTGATGCACCCCCTATGAATATAAAACGGTTTCCCTTTGTCTGGGTAAACATATAGATGGCCTTTATCTACAGGCCGATCTGACTGGATCTGCATCCAATCCATATGTATGTGGTTCTGTCTGGTTTCTTTCGTTTTCTCCGAAACGGCCTTCCAGAACTTACTGTGGACTGAATCCACAAAGGCTGTCTGGGGACTGCAGGAACCATTTTAACGTGTCCAGAAAGCTGGTCACGGGGTCTGGCGGCCATTTTGTTTGCCCCTTTTTCTGGGCTTCTTTTAAAACAGTCTTTAAAATTAAGGCCTCTTCTGCCAATAGACCCTTATAGGACAATGTTCAATTTTGCGAATCTTACAGCCCCCCCTTCAACTTCATCTGGTCCCCCACCAACCGGTCCCCCACCAACCACCCCCCCAACCCCCCTCCGCCACCTTCCAAGACCTGCTTCCAGTCCCATACCAGCGCGGTTGACTCTTACCTTCCCTCTGAAGCGGTCCAGCCAGCCGATCAGTTGGATCAAACCACCTTTTAGGAAGCCCACCCTCTTCTCGGGGCAACTAGGGATGGGCAATAAATGCTGGCCTTGCCAGCACTGCCCATCATCCCGAGAATGAACCTTAAAATCTTGGGCTGCTCAAAGGATCCCTCTCTTGGTATTCCAGTCTTTGCGAGTGTGGCAAAGTCTACATTGGTGAAAGCGGCAATCACCATGAGCGAAGCCAACACTTGCGAGATCCCATTGGATGGAACAAGTCTTTTTCAAGTCCTTGTTCTTGGCCACTTATTTCTTAAATAATATTGTACAACTATAACGTTTTGTATACCCCTTCAAATTTTCACACTATTAGGTTATTACACCGGCAACTGAAGGCTCAGTTTACTAAAACATAAATGCAATTTGAAAAAATAAGCTCTCAGCAATCATGCTGTTGAGAAAAGTCATAAAACCAGATTAAAATGCAGTCAAATCAATAGTTCCTCCTTGATGTGATGTTTTACACAAAGCACTCAACTGCTTCTCTCCGACAGAAAAAGGGCAAGGAAACATCACTTTGAAACGTGAATTACTGTGTAGGTAAAAGCAAATTAGTGCCAACAGTAACATATGGGAGGAATGCTCCATGGTTTAAAAGTGAATTGTTTGGAGTCTGGAGATTCCTTTACTAGAATGGTTCCAGGGATGAGGCATTACAGTTACATGCATAAACTGGAGAAGCTGGGGTTGTTCTGCTTGGAGCAGAGAAGGCTAAGAGGAGATTTGATGGAGGTGTTTAAAGTCATGAAGGCTTTAGATGGAGTAAATAAAGAGAAACTGTTTGGCTGAAGGGTCGAGAACCAGAGGGCACAGATTTAAGGTGATTGGCAAAAGAACCAGAGGCGACTGTGGAAAAACTTTTTTACACAACGAATGCTTAGGATTTGGAATCCACTGCCTGATAGGGTGGTGGATACAGATTCAATAGTAGCCTTCAGAAGGGAATTGGATAAATACTTGAAGGAGAAAAAGTTGCAGGGATATAGCGGGGGGGAGTGGGAGTAACTGGATTCGAAAGAGCCGGCGCAGACTTGATGGGGTCGATTTTAACTCAGCCATGAGGCGGGCTTTGAGACGTGTGGGGGATTAAAATCGCAAAAAATGGGGGTCGGGACCCCTCCCTCCACTCCCCTCTCCCCTCCCCTCTCCCCCTCCCTCTCCCCCTCTCCCCCTCTCCCTGCCCCTCCCCCCCTCCCCCCACCTCCCCCCCTCCTTCCCCACCCCTCCCCCCCTCCTTCCCCCTCCCCTCCCCCCCCCTTCCCCCCTCCTTCCCCTCCCCTTCCCCTCCCCCCCCCACACCCCCTTCCCCCCCTCTCCTTTCCCTCCCCCCTCCTTCCCTCCCTCTCCCTCCTTCCCCCTCTCCTTTCCCTCCCCCCTCCTTCCCCCCTCTCCCACCTTACCCCCTCTCCTTTCCCTCCCCCCTCCTTTCCTTCCCCTCCTTCCCCTCCCCCCAACCCCCCCCACTTCCCCTCCCCCCCACCAACCCCCCCTTCCCCCCCACCCCCCTTCCACTCCCTCCCCCTCCTCCTCCCTCCCCCTCCTTCCCCTCCCCTCCCCCCTCCTTCGCCTCGCTCCACTCCCTCCCCCCCTCCTTCCCCTCCCCCCTCCCTCCTTCCCCTCCCCCTCTCCTCCCCTCTCCCCTCTCCTTCCCCCCCTTTCCCCCCCTCCTCCTCTCCCCCCTCCCCTCCTCAATCCCCCTTCCTCCCCCCGGGTTCCTGACCCCAAGCCATTTTAACCCAGGCGTGTCTGATGGTCCCGAATCAGTCCTGCCTCCAACAGGCGGGACTGGTCTTTAAGGCCCTTAATCAGCAATAATTGGCCTTTATAATCCCATTTTAACAGGCCCTTGCATTTTTAACCCTTTTCCCACATAAAACACACCTGGTGGGGATCACGCCTGTGAAACCTGGTGTGAGCACTATTGGCTTGCTGACTATCAGCTGCAGGTCAACCATTAAAGAGGAGATTTGATCAGTCATCATTTGCAGGTGGCAGGACTTTGTTGTTTCAGGCCTGGGGCAACTTTTACCAGGCTTAACCACACCTGTGGAAGGTTGGAACCTCACACACATCTCCAGTGTGAACTCCTGGGAAACCCCTCTCGCCACCCTCACTCAGCGCTTCCTCAACGGAGGCATATACCAGAAGCATGGGAGCCATTTATTTCCTTCCCTTCTGGGCATTAGATGAGCTCGAACACCAGCTGCGGCACCAGCAGAACCAGGATCACCAGCAGCAGCAACAAGAGCGCCGGGCTGCTGCTCACCCACCTGAAGCTGCACAGGCCAGAAGGGGCCAGTGCTTGGAAGTGGCTTGAGAGCACCTTGCTGCACATCAGGGGCCATGGGGACCCGTATCTGCACTGGCAGTCCTACTCAGAAGGACTTCTATGAAGGTCTGGTTTCTCTGTTCAATAGATGCCCATCGCTCCTCAAGCGATGTCATTCTATTATGAACATTCACCATGTTTTCCATACCCTGGCGACTTATCTCCTCCATGGAGGTTGCCATCCTTTCCATGGTGATGCGTTCATGCGCCAATGACTCCACAAAGACTCTGCTCATGTTCGCTATGGACTCCTCCACACTCACATTGACCCTGGAGACAAAACCTGCCAGAGACTCCTGCATCTGTTCCTGGAGTTCCAGCCCTGCTGATCTTATGGATGGACCCAGAGGTAGAGGGTTGACATGCAGCTGAGCCGAGCTAGGAGAGTCCTGCGCCCTCCGACGAGGACTCTCCACTGCTGTCCCTGTCTCCACAATCTTCTGATGCTCACTTGTGAGCTGTGATACACCAGGTGACAACACGACTCTATGTCCCGAAGGTCTCCCCGAGCTGTGAGTGTCTGCGCTGGTGCTGGGTGCCCTTATTTCTGCTGACGCTGCACCCTCAGAGGTTGCAGATTCCTCTGAGGAGTCTGGAATCTCAGGCTCTTCCTCCTGGACAGTGGGGACGGGGGCTCTCGATGGTCCTGTGGGGGTGTCAAGGAAAAAGTTAGAGATGTGATGCCAAGGTTACATGCACATTGCATTTTGCAGATGATCATAAGTCCATATGATGTAGCTTCAGAATCATTATCAGCGACTCATGCAATGTCAATGAGAGAGACGGAAAACTATTCTGTCACCAGCTTGCGGGGATGCACCTGTCTGTCCTTCCCCAACTTCCGCATTTGTATCAGCCCCGACAATCTCCAGGACGGCTTCCTCCCAGGGGGTGAGCTGGGCTAATGAGGGTGGCTCTCCTCCTGTCCTGGCTCACTCTCTCCTGTTGTGAGCTCTCTTTTCCTGCAATGAGGGAGACAAGTGGAAGTTGAGTGAGAATGAAGGAGTGAGTGTAGAGATTGCATAGCATAGATACTTAGAAGGAGACAAAGATGGAGTGAGGTTGCAAGACCAAGGGCCCTCCCTGTGTGTTGTCAGTTGTGTTCAAAGCATCAGAGTGAGAGGGAGTGTGAGGGCTGCATGGTGGTATCGTTCTGTGAATGTGAGCATAGAGAGAGAGGGAATGGCTAAGGGCGCATGGATGTGAGTGTCAAGTGGGATATGGAGGAAGAGATTGCTAAAGCTGAGTGCTGGTGAGGAAAGGCAATGGGGATCAGATTGAGGGTGATGGAAACTTCATACTTACTTTTCCAGTGCGATGAAGGTCATGGAATCTTTACCTGCACTGCAGCCAGGTGCGCCGTGTGAGCCCCAAGAAGTTGACTTCCCCAGCCACCTGTAGCCACACAGCCTTGGTCTGACTGGGAGGCCTCTTCCTCCCTGAAGAAGGGAATAGGACCTCCCTGTAGGCCCTAGCCCCATCCAACAATGCCTGCAGTGATACCTCATCAAATTTAGGTGCAGTTCTTGCCCTCCTGCTGGCCATTGTTCCTGCAGGCTCCTGTGCCATCATAAGGGGAAAGCTTGGAAGCCTGCAGAGGAAGCAAGGTTTGCTGTGGGACCTTAAATGAGCAGCAATGATGACGTCATTGGAGGGGACTTGTAGTCATGAAAAACCCATTTGCAAAGGCTTCCCACACGTTGGAAATCAATTGGCCAATTGAGTTAAAATTGCATCAATCTCACACATCCATTTAGATTCGTGTGGGAATCACGAAATTCGGGGAACCCGACAATTGCCCGCACCTGAGTTAAAATCAACCCCGATGAATCGAACGGCCTCCTTCTGTGCTGTACTATTCTATGATTCTATGAAAGGAAGTTTACAGAACATACATATTGGATTACTGGTCGTAGTTTTAGGTCACATGAGATTATAATAATAGGCTACATAATAGGGTAACATAGTGGTTATGTTACTAGACCAGTAATCCAGAGGCCTGAACTAATGATCCGGCAACATGAGTTCAAATCCCACCACGGCAGCTGGGGAATTTTAATTCAGTTAATTAAATAAATCTGGAATAAAAAGCGAGAATCAGTAATGGTGACCGGATTGTCGTTAAAAACCCATCTGGTTCACCATTGTCCTTTAGGGAAGGAAATCTGCTGTCCTTACCCGGTCTGGCCTATATGTGACTCCAGACTCACAGCAAGGCTCAGTTGTATCAAACCGCTACAAAGAAGTGGTTCAAGAGGCAGCTCACCACCACCTTCTCGAGGGCAATTAGGGATGGGCAATAATTGCTGGCCTTGCCAGCGACGCCCACATACCATGAACGAATAAAAAAACATTAATATACGTCTCCAGTAAGAATGGCTCCAAGTAATCCTTTCATTTCTATTGTAATCCATATCATTTCTGTTACTCCTGTCCTTGATGTGTTTGACTATCAATGCCACTTTGGAGCAATCAATAAGCATGTTGTGCTCCTTTTCTCGATGGGCTATGTACTGTCCTCCAGTGAGATACTGGATCCTGATGAAGAGGGAGATTAAGTGCTTTCAGTTCATTATTTACTGGAAATGTACAATGTGCTGCTATGTTTTTGTCCAACTAAATACTCGGGCATTCAACACAATTATAGTATGGGTGGTACAAGACATTCTCTTTTGAGAGTGGCCTCGATTTTAACCCCGCCTCGCCCTGTGAGAATGGTGCGTGGGAGGGGTTAACATTAGGCCCAAACATCTCACCGGCCTGATGGCGACATCGTATCTTCACCGGCTTTGAAGTCGGCCGAGGTTAGAATGATAGAATGATACAGCTCGGAAGGAGGTCATTTGGCCCATCGTGCCTGTGCCGGCTCCTTGAAAGAGCTAAGTTGGAACCTGCAACTTTCTGACCCAGAGATAAGAGAGCTGGAGACAACTTTGGTAAAGATAAATGTCGTACAGAGTTGACTCCTGTGGTTGCCGGTGTAATAACCTAATAGTTTGAAAATTTGAAGGGGTACACAAAATGTTATCATTGTACAACATTACGTAAGAAATAAATGGGCAGGAACAAGAACTTGAAAAAGACTTACTCAATCCAACGGGACCTCGCCTGTGTTTGACTCGCTTATGATGCTCTGTCCTTATCTTTACCAACACAGGTTATTTGAAAAACGGGAGAGGAAACTAAACTAACCCACAAGCAGACACATAAAACAGAAATCACTATCACATAGGATGTTGAGACTAAGAATACAATGGCCTAGACATTCAGGCACGCCTATTTTTCGACACGAGGTAGGGGTGCCGTGGGGTCTTCGGGACGCATTTCCATTGAGTCGGCGAGCTGTTGACTAACGGGCAGTTCACCGGCAAAGGGGGATTGAAGATTGGGGCGCTGCGACGTCAACAACCGCTTTCGGGTAAGTGAGGAACGGAAGGGTGGGAGACTGTAAATGTTGCGGGGTGGGCGGGGGGAGGGGGCGGTGAAATCAGATCGGGAGGTTGCGGTGGATGGGGGGGAGGGAGTAGTGGTGATTGGGGTAGAGGTGCGTGGCCCCTGCTCCTACTCCTGCTCCTCCCGCTCCACATTTAGCGGGTAGTCAAAACTGCCCAATGCATTACCGGCACCCGGCTACCGACCATAGAGCACATATACCAGAAACGCTGTCTACGGAGGTCACGGTCGATCATCAAAGACCCTACCCACCCCAGCCACAGTCTGTTCGCCCTCCTGCCATCTGGGAGACGCTACAGATGCATTCGCACCCATACGACCAGATTTAGGAACAGCTTCTTTCCCAGGGCTGTCATCCTACTGAACTCCACAAATAAACTCTAAAGCCTGCACATCTGCCAATGCACTTTATTATGGTCATATTTATGTTAATATACTACAAGCCAAATGTATGTTGAATGTTTAAATGTCTTAATCCAAATGTACACTCTCAGGAGCCGCAAGCCTACATTTCGTTGTATTGCACTTGTGCACTAACAATGACAATAAAAGTTGATTTGATTTTGATCTGATTTGATTCAGGTAAGTATATTATAACACCTTACCTTGTCGATTATGGCCCTTTAAGGATCGCCCGTTAGGACGCATTTATGCCTGGCTTCCCTCAGGGCAAACCAAAGTTGCCTTGAGGGCCTCAGACAGGCGTTAGGCCTTTTATTTACACACGCAAAGGCACGAACACCTGTTTCAGGCGGCGGAGATCGCGGGTAGGGGGACTTCAGGCGTGGGCACTTTTGGCCTTTACCAATATGGCGGGCAACACCAACAACAACTTGTATTTATACAGTGCTTTTAATGTAGTAAAACGTCCCAAGGTGATTTACAGGGGCGTTATTAAACAAAATTTGACACCGCGCCTCATAAGGAGATATTAGGGCAGGTGACCAAAAGCTTGGTCAAAGAGGTAGGTTTTAAGGACCGTCTTAAAAGAGGAAAGAGAGGCGGAGAGGTTTAGGGAGGGAATTCCAGAGCTTAGGGCCGAGGCAACAGAAGGCACGGCCACCAATAGTTGAGCGATTAAAATCGGGGATGCTCAAGAGGGCAGAAATAGAGGAGCGCAGATATCTCGGGGGGTTGTGGGGCTGAAGGAGATTACAGAGATAGGGAGGGGCGAGGCCACGGAGGGATTTGAAAACAAAGATGAGAATTTTGAAATTGAGGCATTGCTGGACCGGGAGCCAATGTAGGTCAGCGAGCACATGGGGGTGATGGACAATGTTACCTCTAATTTCTTTTCTTCGTGCGCGGTCCCTTTAAATTAGCAGCGCGGCCGCGCATGCGCGATATCTTTCCCAGCGGCGTCCGCTGGTGAGCGGCCTGCGTGGGGCCTCCCCAATCGGTGGGCAGCTGCGCGCCCACGTACCTTAAGGGGGTGGGTGGGATGTTGGTGCTGGGTGAACGGGGCTTGGTGCGAGCTAGGACACGGGGCAGCAGAGTTTTGGGATGACCTCAAGTTTCCGGAGGGTGGAACGTGGGAGGCCGGCCAGGAGGGCAGTGCACTTCCGCTTCGTAATGAGCGAGTGTTTCCCGCTCACCATATTGGAGGCTGGTTAGCGGCCAAAGGAGGGGCACTGCACGGGCGAACTTCAAGGCCATGATTTCTATTTTTTTTAAATCTGCTCCAGCCAATATTAATCGGAACAACTATTCTAAGCCAAACACAATGGACAAAATGTTCTTCAAAAACAACTCTCTTTTTCAAAATTACCAGTGGCTGAGAGTGTTTGGTGTTCATTCCAAAAGATGTCCATATAAAGGGAAATTTAGCCTCAGTCTAGGCATTTTTGATTTGTTTTGACTTAACTCAGGCAAAATCCATTGAATGTATCGCCACAACTGAACTGCTGCTATCCCTACTGTCGGCAAGGCAACCAACGACCAATGAGAGAAGTAGACATTTGTCAAGTCCCGTGGTCTGTAGCAACCCTCTTGCTTAAACAAAGGGGCTTATTGTAGTGAGCGGCTGCTCTTTATCCCATGTGCAATACACTGCGTCTGCTGTCTCGCAACCTACACTAGCCTCGGGCACCCACTGAGTGACTGAGTGAGTGAGTGAGTGAGTGGTGCCAGAGAGGAAGAGAGGTTTTCGCACAAGGAGTCTTTCAGAAGGCCAGCGTCATCTTCCTTTACTACCACAAGAGATTGAAGCCAGACCCAACGCCGGAACGTGGCCAGTAGCAAAGAGAGGAGCGATATCGCAGCCTGCAGTGAGGGGGACTAAGAGCTGGGTTCTCCTTGCCTGTGGAAACTGGGAAAGTAAAGCGCACGTGCGACAGAAAACAACTGGATAAAGTCAACCAGTCCAAGGACCGAGCGGGTGCAGATGAAAATAGTTACTTGTCAAGTGGAGGAAACGGTCAGAAACTGTCATTGAGGGAAGGTGGACAAACAGGACCTTCCGTTAAAGTCAAACAGGAGCAATTGTGACTTTGGCCGATAGTGTAAAACGGGTGATATCGGTTTAGCCGTCATTCATCAAAGTCACTGGAAATTAAAATCGGGAGAGATGTATAACGCGCGGCTGAATCGACATCGCCCGCTTTACACTATCGCACAGAGTGGAAATTACCCACAACATCACATCCACTGTTTAAGATGCACACAAATTACTGTGGCTACAAGAGCAGGTCTGAGGCTGGGTATTCTGCGGCGAGTGTCTCACCTCCTGACTCCCCAAAGCCTTTCCAGTATCTACAAGGCACAAGTCAGGAATGTGATGGAATACTCTTCACTTGCCTGGATAAGTGCAGCTCCAACAACACTCAAGAGGCTCGACACCATCCAGGACAAAGCAGCCTGCTTGATTGGCACCCCATCCACCACCTTAAACATTCACTCCCTCCACCACCGGCATACCGTGGCTGCAGTGTGTACCAGCTACAAGATGCACTGCAGCAACTCGCCAAGGCTTCTTTGACAGCACCTCCCAAATCCGCGACCTCTTCCACCTAGAAGGACAAGGGCAGCAGGCGTATGGGAACACCATCACCTCTATGTTCCCCTCCAAGTTACACGTCGTCCTGACTTGGAAATATATCACCACTCCTTCATCGTCGCTGTGTCAAAATCCTGGAACTCCCTCCCTAACAGCACTGTGGGAGTACCTTCACCACAGGGACTGCAGCGGCTCAAGAAGGGGGCTCACCACCACCTTCTCAAGGGCAATTAGGGATGGGCAATAAATGCTGGCCTTGCCAGCGACGCCCACATCCCAGGAAAAAAAAAAAATTTAATTCTGGAAATTGTGATGAGGTGACATTAAACCTAGGGGGAGAAACCCACGGCCAATTGGAAAGGGAACAGACTAACTTGGATTAATCTTGGCTGTTTTTTCCCCCCGCCCATTTCCAATATTTTTATAAATAATTACCCGAAGCATTCAAAGAATATGAAGGAAAAAAACACAATTTGTTTTTAACATCCCTATGATTTTTTTCCCAGGGCTTTTGCTCGCAACGGTGTCCTGGAGATAAATCTTCAATTCCTGGAGACTGCAGGGCAGTCCCGGAGGGTTGGTAACCCTCGCTCTGTCCTGTGCTGCATGCCTCGGGCCTTCATTCTGATTCCTCAAGTAGCAAAACAAACTCCTCCAAAGTGCAGATCCGAACACTGTCAGCGGTCCTTGCGACATTTTGCCCTGTTGAGTTCACGTTAGACGCAGTTTGGCTGATCCACACTGAAGCTCATTGTTTGAAGATATAAATGTTTGAGAGTTTGGCCCACGTTGCTGGCTCATATTTTGTGTAATAGCCTCAACTCACAATGTACTTGCTGTACCAAAGCTCCTTCAATCTTCCACGACTGTTTGCCCGAACAAGATCTGTTCTACAATATTGTTCCATTTACACCTATCACAAGGCACAGCACAGATAGGGAATTGTGATGTGCGGAAAAAACAAGACAGTGCCACCTCATGAAGGCGCATATATCCAGTCCTTTCTAACAGAGCTCTATGATGGTTTGCACCGTAGAGAGGCTTAAAGTGCCTAGGGAACAGACATCTCTTGACAAAGGTAATGATCACACAGTGAAATCTGTAAATTACGGGCACCATAGGGACCGGTGTCAGCTGTCCTTTTCTTGCAGGTGTCCTTATTTTCAAAATGGTCATTGCATGTACGGTAAAAAAGTTCAATGTTTAAGATCATGAAGGGTTTTGAGAGAGTAAATAAAGAGAATGTGGCGGTACCACTGGTTGTCCCTTACATTGAGACACATAATTCCCTTTAACTTACCTTTTGGGGCCGTTGCCCTTTTAACTTACCAGTTGGGGCCATTGCCCCTTTAAGACGCGCCCTAGTGCGCTGACGTCACGTCACGTACAACGTGATGTGCGTGCACCGGCACAGCCCGGCCTAGCGTCTTCGGCCTCAACGGCCAGCCGACGGGAGCGACGCGACCTTCCGCTACCGCGGCAAGCACCGGCACAGCCCGGCCTAGCGTCTTCGGCCTCAACGGCCAGCCGACGGGAGCGACGCGATCTTCCGCTCCCGCGGCAAGCACCGGCACAGCCCGGCCTCGCAACCTCGGCCTCAACGGCCAGCGACGCAACGACGCGCATCACGTGACGCCCTAAGCGCGGGAAACGTGAGCAACGTGATGACATCACAACACAAACGCGATGACGTCATCACGCTCCCCACAGGACTGCGAACTCAGTCCTCGTGGAGTCCCCGCTGGGACAAGACCTACACCACGGTGCTCCTACAGTCAGCCATCTTACCTGCTATCTTACCTGCTGTAATTAGCCTGTTCCTGTAAATAAACAACTTATTTATAGTTCGTCGAAGTCAAACTCTCTTATTTAGTGGCGATCTACACGAACCGCTACATTGGTGACCCCACGATGTGAGTACGGGAGCTCATCAATTCCAACGCTACAATTGGTGAACCCGTATCCGTGAACGATTTTCACGGTAGCAACGCGCGCCTGAACTTGTCTTCACTCAAGACGACCAACGCACAACCGACGAACAACCACGGAACAGCAACCGCCTAACACCGATTCCACCACAAGCGACCCCGTCTTTGCGAACGTCTTCGCAACGGAAGCGCAGCTTGGAGGTGAGCCCGTTTTTCACGAACGATTTCACAGAGGTAGAGCACGACCAACGGCAACCGTCATCCACCAGCGCTACAATTGGTGGGTTTGTGAACGTCTTTCACAAACGAAGCACGCTATGGAAGCATCAGCCGTTCTGCTGTCGCTACCGCAATCCAGGGAGCCACGGTCTCCCTCGTGCTTTATGCAGGTAGAAGCCCTGTTCGCCGAGAACATCGATGCGGCACAGACCACGCACGTGCTCACGGTCTCCGTATTCGACTCTTCTACCGCCACACGGATCGTCCGCCTCTACGTCCAAAGCAACAGCAAGTATACATCTCTCCAAGCGCGGGGTACAGCATGTTCGGGCCCACAAGATCGGAGCGCGCCCCGCAGGGATACCACGAGGACTCACCCCCGCAAAACACGAGGACGCACTCCTCGCACACGAGGACCCATCCCTCGCGAACCAGGAGAACCCATCCCTCGTGAACACCGACGAATCCTTCTCCGCCGACGATGCACCAGCCCTTCAGCTTGCTGGTTGTGTTACCTACTACACGATTCGGCGTGAACAAAAGCGTGCCGCCCTCCCGGCTGTTTTCTCCTAAATCTACAACTGTTACAAGTGTTGCCGCCCTCCAGGTAGAATTAACCCCTCCTGAAAGCAACAACAACCTGGACCGCTGCCGCCCTTTCTCCAGTTTTCCCTTTAACAAACGCAAACGTCGACTGAAGCTGCACACATCGAGGATGGGTCCAACAGGCATCCTGCGGCCGTGATCAGCCACGTGAAAGTTGCTAGCCTCACCGATCACTGATCAATGCAGCAACTCTTCCCCCTCCGTTGTGTTCACGTCGTAGCACTATGGCACGCACCGTTCCGTGCATTCCAGCCTCCCGAAGGTTTCGCTCACCAGCCAACGGAGACATCGCCCGTGTCCGCCCAACCTGCCCGTCACTCTGACAAGGCCTGCTGTTTCGCACGTCTCCACGGTCCTTCGCCTGATGGATACGTTTTATTCACCATGACGCGCGTAAGGATCCGCTCACGAGCAGCATCTTCATACCTCGCCTACCAAGTCGAGACAGCACGACCGCCGTGACCACCAGCTCGTCAGACCATCTCATCCTTGGACTTTCGTTAAAGCGAATTCTGGGGGGGCCTATGTGGCGGTACCACTGGTTGTCCCTTACATTGAGACACATAATTCCCTTTAACTTACCTTTTGGGGCCGTTGCCCTTTTAACTTACCAGTTGGGGCCATTGCCCCTTTAAGACGCGCCCTAGCACGCTGACGTCATGTCACGTACAACGTGATGTGCGTGCGCCGGCACAGCCCGGCCTAGCGTCTTCGGCCTCAACGGCCAGCCGACGGGAGCGACGCGATCTTCCGCTCCCGCAGCAAGCACCGGCACAGCCCAGCCTAGCGTCTTCGGCCTCAACGGCCAGCCGACGGGAGCGACGCGATCTTCCGCTCCCGCGGCAAGCACCGGCACAGCTCGGCCTCGCGACCTCGGCCTCAATGGCCAGCGACGCATCGACGCGCATCACGTGACGCCCTAAGCGCGGGAAACGCAAGCAACGTGATGACGTCACAACACAAACGCGATGACGTCATCACGCTCCCCACAGGACTGCGAACTCAGTCCTCATGGAGTCCCCGCTGGGACAAGACCTACACCACGGTGCTCCTACAGTCAGCCATCTTACCTGCTATCTTACCTGCTGTAATTAGCCTGTTCCTGTAAATAAACAACTTATTTATAGTTCGTCGAAGTCAAACTCTCTTATTTAGTGGCGATCTACACGAACCGCTACAAGAAACTGTTTCCAGTGGGCTGAAGGGTCAATAACCAGAGGGCTCAGATTTAAGGTGATAGGCAAAAGAACCAGAGGCGACATGAGGAAAAACATATTTACGCAACGAGTGGTTAGGATTTGGAATGCGCTGCCCGATAGGGCGGTGGATTCAGATTCAATAGTAGCCTTCAAAAGGGAATTGGATAAATACTTGAAGGAGAAAAAGTTGCAGAGATATGGGGAAAGAACGGGTGGAGTGGGACTAACTGGATTGCTCTTCAGAAGAGCCGGCGCAAACTCGATGGGCCAAATGGCCTCCTTCTGTGCGGTACTATTCTATGATTCTTTACCCAGCATCCCATAGTGGCAGAGAAACCGCTCCATCCCCTGGGGTGGAGCCATGCAAGCATTCAATCCCTGGGATGGTGGTGGGGGGTTTCTCTGTCGCTATGGATGCTGGGTAAAGATCTCCCCCCCCCCCCCCACCATTTCCACAAAAAGCCGTTTCTTTCACAAAACCCCGCTGTCGCCTCGTGCTGACCGGCGTACACTGGCCGCATGAGAAACCAGTGATCCTGACTCCAGGGACAGCGGCTTTGCAGCAGGCTGTGTCCTGTGCTTTAACTTGTAACAGGACTCGGTGCCTTCTCTCTCTCTGTGTCCTGTAGCTCGTAATTTGCGAGCTGCCCCCTGGTTTCAGAGGGCCTCCTGTACATTTCACCATGTAAGCTATTCGGGCCTCTCAATAAATCCGTTTGGACAGATTTCACTGTACTGCATTCAGTAAATAGCACAAAGAGCATAAAGGGTAGCTTTTACAAACCAAAAAATTATTGTTTTCTGAGTCACAGTATCAAATAAACATCAGGCCTCGACATGCAGCAGCCTAAACAGTGAATTCCTGTAAATCAATCTTGAAAATATAATGCACGCCCACACTGAAAACTAGACCTGCCACGTCACTGAGTGCGAGGCTGTGGGCGTCGCTTTGTAAAATGCAATCTTCGCTCTTTGTTCCCCTGTAAATTCCTTTTCAAAAACAGCTTTTAGCATTTCATTGCCTTTGCATTCACAAAATCCCACCTTGGGGTTGCTCGAGAGATCTGAATTTATTTGAGCACCTAGTTTGTGGTTAAATAAAATAATTTAGAAATGGGGGTGGGGGGGTTATAAATTGGACCTCGTTACGCCCTTTCATGATTTTAAAGACCTCTATTAGGTCACCCCTCAGTCTTCTCTTTTCAAGAGAAAAGAGACCCAGCCTGTTCATCCTTTCCTGATATGTATACCCTCGCATTTCTGGTATCATCCTTGTAAATCTTCTCTGCAGCCTCTCCAGTGCCTCTATACCCTTTTTATAATATGGCGACCAGAATTGTACGCAGTACTCCAAGTGTGGTTCTAACCAAGGTTCAATACAGGTTGAGCATAACTTTATTGCTTTGCAATTCCATCCCTCTAGTAATAAACCCTAGTGCTTGATTTGCTTTTTTTATGGTCTTATTAACCTGTGTCGCTGCTTTTAGTGATTTGTGTGTTTGTACTCTGAGATCCCTTTGCTCCTCTACCCCATTAAGATTCTGATTTTCCAAGTAATATATGACCTCCTTATTTTTTCCTACCAAAATGTAATACCTCTGCTGTGTTGAACTTCATTTGTCAATTATATGTTTATTCTGCAAGTTTATTAATGTGTTCTTCTAATTTGTTGTAGTCCTCCTCAGTGTTGACTTTCCCCCCAATTTGGTCTCATCTGCAAATTTAGAAATTGTGTTTTTTATTCCAAGGTCTAAATAGTTCATATAAATTATCAACAACATTGGTCCCGGCACTGATCCTTGTGGAACACCATTTCCCACCTTCTGCCACTCTGAATAGCTACCCTTTACCCCTACACTCTGCTTTCTGTCTTGAAGCCAGCCAGCAATCCATTCTGCTGCTTGTCCCCTGACTCCGCATTCTCTGACCTTGTTCATTAGACTATTATGTGGCACTTTATTGAAGGCCTTTGGAAAATCTAGATAAATTACATCTACTGCTTAACCCTTGTCTACTCTCTCTGTTACCTCTTCAAAAAATGTAATGACATTGATCAAGCAAGACTTTCCCTTTTGAAATCCAAGCTGACTATTCATTATCATATCTTTGGTTTCTAGATGTTCTTCAATTCTCTCCTTTAGTGGGGATTCCATTATTTTTCCTACCACCGATGTTAAGCTGACTGGTCTATAGTTCCCTGTACATGTTCCATCTCCCTTCTTAATTATAGGTATTACGTTAGCTATCCACCAGTCCTCTGGCACTGTACCTTTATCTAACCAATTATTAAATATGTGTAGTGGTGCCTCTACTATCCACTACATTGAGATGATCTGGTCATTTGTCTTGTTGTTGTTTGTGGAATCTTGCTGTGCACAAAATGGCTAACGTGTTTCCTGCATTGAAACAGTGACTACACTTCAAAAGTCTTCTCCTTCTTAGTCAGTCCCTCGGAACCGAGGATGACTTGCTTCCACACTAAAAATGAGTTCTCAGGTGACTGATGAGTCCAATGCGGGACCTACAGTCTCTGTCACAGGTGGGGCAGACGGTGGTTGAAGGGGCAGGTGGGTGGGGTGCTTGGGTTGACGTGCGCTCCTTCTGCTGTTTGCGCTTGGCTTCCGGTTGCTCCTGGCGAAGAGACTCGAGGTGTTCGGCACCTTCCCGGATGCTTCTCCCCCACTTTGTGCGGTCTTGGGCCAGGGATTCCCAGGTGTCGGTGGGGATGTTGCACTTTTTCAAGGAGGCTTTGAGGGTGTCCTTGAAGCGTTTCCTCTGTTCACTCTTCAAAAGTACTTCATTGGCTGTAAAGCGCTTTGGGACATCCTGAGGTTGTGTAAAGCCCTATGTAAATAGAAGTTCTTTCTTTCTTTTATAATATGGGTGTAACAAGTCTTTTAATTTGGGTTGGAAGCAAAGAAATTGAAGAAAAGAGTGGAAAATGGACTAACCTCTAAGGAGTCACAAGATTGGAAGGTATTTGTCCCCTTCAAATGAGAATGCACATGTAATAGATTGCCATCTAAGTCAGCTAATGCTATGTTAACGAGCTCTTTTAAAAATAGCTAAAATATATACGGTTAAGAACAAGACTGAAGGTTATACATAGACATAAATGATGAAATGCTCTGCAGAATTCAGTGGCTTGTGCTGCTAATCAAAAGGATGAGTCATCTTTTGTGTGATGCAGGAGTGCAGGTTGTGAGATTGGATTCATATTTTTTTTTAATTCATTTTTTATGGGATGCGGGCATCGCTGGCAAGGCCAGCATTTATTGCCCATCCCTAATTGCCCTTGAGAAGGTGGTGGTGAGCCACCTTCTTGAACCGCTGCAGTCCGTGTGGTGAAGGTGCTCCCACAGTGCTGTTAGGGAGGGAGTTCCAGGATTTTGACACAGCGACGATGAAGGAACGACGATATACTTCCAAGTCAGGATGGTGTGTGACTTGGAGGGGAACTTGGAGGTGATGGTGTTCCCATGCGCCTGCTGCCCTTGTCCTTCTAGGTGGTAGAGGTCGCGGGTTTGGGAGATGCTGCCGAAGAAGCCTTGGCGAGTTGTTGCAGTGCATCTTGTAGATGGTACACACTGCAGCCACGGTACGCCGGTGGCAGAGGGAGTGAATGTTTAAGGTGGTGGATGGGGTGCCAATCAAGCGGGCTGCTTTGTCCTGGATGGTGTCGAGCTTCTTGAGCGTTGTTGGAGCTGCACTCATCCAGGCAAGTGGAGAGTATTCCATCGCACTCCTTACTTGTGCCTTGCAGATGGTGGAAAGGCTTTGGGGAGTCAGGAGGTGAAACACTCGTCGCAGTATACCCAGCCTCTGATCTGCTCTTGTTGCCATAGTATTTATGTGGCTGGTCCAGTTAAGTTTCATATCTCACATCATTCAATTGATTGATTCATTGGTTAAACTTGATGACCAGTGGGACATTTCACAATGCATTAACTGAGCCAGAAGCTCACGGCTTCAAGCCCCCACTCCAGAGACTTGAGCGCATCATCAAGGCTGGCACTTTATTGCGGTACCGAGGGAACGCTGCACTGTCGGAGGTGCCTTCTTTCAGATGAGACGTTAAACCACGGCATTGTCTTCCCCCTCGGGTGGACCGGAAAAAGATCCCATGGCATTATTTCTAAGACGAGCAGGTGTGCAAATTGGCTGCCGCGTTTTCTACATTGCAACAGTGACTACCCTGCGACAAACTACTTCATTGACTGTAAAGCACTTTGGGACATCCTGGCGTCGTGAAAGGCGCTGTAGAAATGCAAGTCTTTCTTTGTTCTCTGGTACAGAGATGAAACACATTTCATTCCATTAAACATTATCTTCCTAGAGGTTTTGATGCAGCCATCAGGAGGTGATTGGGTCGGGCCTTTGCTTCCATGAAAAGGCAAACTGTACATGGCGTTGGAATTACTTGATGAACCCAATGACCTTTCCATTTCGTTTTCAATGTCTTCATTGGCTCTTTAATTGCATTCCTCAGTTTCTCTCAATAGCTCTTAGAGGCTGGGGTTTGAGAGGAAGACCCATGAGTCTAGTTCTTTGTGGAAATTGTGGCTATTGAGTGCTTCACCTACCTAAATCTCCTCTACATCCTTACTATCCCCCTTTCTCCCCCTATCCAACCCAACCCCACTCCCCAACCTCATCCCCCACTACATTTCTTACTTGTTCCGTAATGGTAATTTTTAATGCACTTCTGTGAGATAAAACAACACCCATTCTGGTGTTTCAGGTGATGTTAAAGATTCCATTATACTATTTTTTTTTAAAACCTAGGAGTTCCCTTTCTGTCCTACCACAAGCAGTACCACCAGAAATTACTTAATTGGTGATTCATCTCATTCTTATTTGTGGGCTCTTACAGTGTGCAAAATGGCTACCATGTTTTCCTACATAAGAATCACTGCACTTCAAAGTAATTGATTGTGTATGAATCACTAATGTCCTTTAGAGAAGGCTACCTGACACCCTTACCCGGTTTTGCCTATATGTGACTCCAGTCTGTAAGGGGTTCTCCTCTACGGATCACAGAGGTTTCTCTCTCTAGAGGCCTCTCTCTCCCGCTTGCACAGTAAAACCTTGAGTGATTCGACCCACTCACCCCTTAGGTTCTAGACACTGGACTTAGATGCAGGAACTACAATGCAGAGAATATTCTTATAGACCAAGTTTAATGAAACAAAATGAAATTTTATTGCATAAGGAAAAACAAATCAAATGCAAGCAAATAAGAGGGTACATGGGAGGGAAAAACAAATCAAAATACAGTACTAACTAAAATAGATACAGGCATATTATACTTTACAAACGTCATCATGAAATGGGGAAACACACGGAACATCGAGGGACAACAACTCATGTTAATTATACCCAAAATGCCCACCCCCTTTAACCTATCTAGATCCGATTATGAAGGGCCAGAAACATGCTCACCAATCCAGTTGGAAAAATTATAGAGTTTTGAAACACGTCTGCGTTTTGATCCCCTCAGGTGTCCTGTTTCCACGTGGTCAGTGGAGCCACAGCGAGCTGCGCCACACTTCTCTCTCTCTCTCCCGAGGTGAAGGTCACGGGCAGGCTGGACACTGGCAGGCCTGGACGTCAGCGGGGACGGAGACCATCTGTTTGACCACGGTTGGAGAGGTCTCTAGCTGGTTACCATTTTCACATGGGTTTCTTCTGTAGGGCTGTTGCCCTTTTGTCTCGTCAGCGGCCCGGGGTTTGTCAACGATCTCCCGATGGTTATCCCGGGGCGGGACGCAGACTCGAATCACCTTCTTGATGGCTGCCTCGTTCTTCTTCTTCTTCAATCCTTCCGAGCTGGTTGTGATGAAATATTCCATTCATCACTGCCTGTGACTGTGGTCGGTTTCAGGTTTCTCCTCACCATTGTATTGTATATCACTGCCTGTGACTGTGGTTGGTTTCAGGTTTCTCCTCACCATTGTATTGTATATTGGAATGTATGGAATGCATTGTGTGTAGGGCTCCGCCCATACCTGGCCCCTATGTAAGCAAGCAGTCTGGCCTCATATCCAGTACTGCAGATCTCCAGATGGAAGATACCTCTCTCCACTGCGTGTTATCTTCTAAGTTAATAAAAGCCTTATTTTGTTTCGCTAACATCGAGTCTCGGAATTATTGAGGCACGTCAATTTTATTAACTTATTTTTCAACACAATGGACCAACTCCTGAAACCCGAATGTTTGGATTTGGATCAGCATGCTCCGGATGCATCAGCACGCTTCGGACACTGGTTTATGTGTATGGAATTCTTCCTGGACAATTCCGCAGCCGTCAAAGACGCTACGGACGCTGCGAGGATGAAACTCGGAATTCTGCGGAATTGGGTAAGCCACCGGGTTTACCCCCTCATCCAAGACGCCGACACGTACCTGGCCGCCTGCGACATCTTAAAGTCGCATTACCAGCAGCCTACGAATGAGGTGTATGCTAGGCATCTGCTCGCCACTCGCGCACAGCGACCTGGGGAATCGGTGGAGGAGTTCCTAGGCACCCTGAAAATGCTTGGCAAAGACTGCAAGTGCCGAGATGTAAAAGCCGCAGTGTACACCGACGAGCTTGTTCGCGATGCCTTTATCACAGGCCTCAGCTCCACTTACATCCGGCAAAGACTGCTGGAAAAAACGGGATTGGACCTGAAACAGGCTGCGGACACCGCGCGATCCCTGGATGTGGCCCAGAGAAACTCGGACGCCTACTCTTCAGCCCGCGCCGTCCACGCCGCCACGTGTGCACCAAGGGCGCCGCCATCTTGGAAGGCATCTTCCCCGCCCGGCAGCCCGACACCGTCGGGGCCCCGCTCTCCCCCCAGAAGCCCTACGACAGCCGCGACGCGTCGGGGACCCAACTGCTACTTCTGCGGGCAGCCAAAGCATACCAGAAACCTGTGCCCGGCGAAAGGCACCACCTGCTTTAAGTGCGGTAAGAAGGGGCACTTCGGGAAGGTGTGCAGAGGGAACCCCGCCGGAAAACCAACCGCCGGAAAACCCGCCACCGCCGCGTGCGCGCCGTGGGAGCGGCCATCTTGGACGCCATCTTGCCCGACCTCGTGGGGTCCGCCATCTTATGAGCAGACAGCGTGGACGCCATCTTGTCTCGATCAGGGCCCTACAGTGGCATCGGTCACTGTGGACCAGACCAGGCCGCACCCGCTATCCAAATCAATGGTGGACATCGAGGTAAACGGGTGCAGGGTTAAATGTTTAATTGACAGTGGAAGCACGGAGAGTTTTATCCACCCTGAACTGGCACAACAACTCTCCCTAAAGGTGGTCCCTACTCAGGGTACCATCTCTATGGCTGATTAAAACCCAAACATTGACCATTCTGGGTTACTGCACGGTACAATTGTCCGTTAACGGAACTGTTTATGATAATTTTAAAGTATTAATCATGAAGAATCTATGTGCGAGCGTGATCTTGGGCCTGGATTTCCAGTGCAACCACCAAAGCATCACGCTCAAGTACGGTGGGTCCCAGCCGCCCCTCACAGTGTGCGGTCTGGCTACCCTGAAGGTAAAGCCGCCTTCGCTATTCGCGAACCTTACCCCTAACTGCCGGCCAATAGCGACCAAAAGCAGGAGGTACAGCTGGGAGGACAGGCGGTTTATCACGACCGAGGTAGACAGGCTCCTGAAAGAGCGCATTATTGAACGCAGCAACAGCCCGTGGCGTGCCCAAGTGGTAGTGGTAAGGGGTAGCGAGAAGAAACGGATGGTGATCGACTATAGCCAAACGATCAACAGGTACACCCAACTAGACGCCTACCCGCTACCCCGCATATCAGAAATGGTGAACCAAATCGCCCAATACCGGGTGTTCTCCACCATCGACCTTAAGTCAGCGTACCACCAGCTCCCTATCAGACCAGAGGGCCGCCCGTACACCGCCTTCGAGGCGAACGGACGCCTCTACCAATTCCTCAGAGTCCCCTTTGGGGTGACGAATGGGGTCTCGGTCTTCCAGAGGGAGATGGACCGCATGGTCGATGACCACCACTTGCAGGCAACCTTCCCCTACCTCGACAACGTCACCATCTGCGGTCACAACCAGCAGGATCACGACTTGAACCTCGAGAGGTTCCTGGAAACCGCACAAAAACTCAACCTCACCTACAACGAGGACAAGTGCATTTTCAACACCACGCGCCTCTGCATACTAGGCAGCGTGGTGGAGAATGGGGAAATCGGACCAGACCCCGACCGATTGCGCCCCCTACGGGAGCTGCCCCTGCCCAACACTCCCAAAGCCCTGAAAAGGTGCCTGGGGTTATTTTCTTATTATTCCCAATGGGTCCCCAACTACTCCGACAAAGCCCGCCCCCTCTTGAAAGCATCCTCTTTTCCGCTCTCTGCTGAGGCCCACGCCGCCTTCAAAAGCATTAAGCAGGATATTGAGCGGGCCACGCTACAGGCAGTGGACGAGAACACTCCATTTCAAGTGGAAAGTGATGCGTCTGACTTCGCCTTGGCGGCCACCCTCAACCAGGCGGGGCGGCCCATAGCTTTCTTCTCGAGGACCCTCCAAGGGCCCGAGATCAGACACTCCTCCGTGGAAAAGGAGGCCCAAGCCATCGTGGAGGCAGTGCGCCACTGGCGCCACTACCTAGCCGGCAAACGCTTCACCCTACTTACCGACCAGCGGTCGGTAGCGTTTATGTTCAATAATAAACAGAGGGGGAAGATTAAAAATGATAAGATTCTTAGGTGGCGGATCGAGCTCTCCACCTTCGAGTATGACATCATTTACCGGCCAGGGGCCCTTAACGAATCCCCTGACGCCCTCTCACGAGGGATGTGTGCCAGCGCCACCGGGGATCGGCTACAGACCCTCCACAACGACCTCTGCCACCCAGGGGTCACGCGGCTGTTCCACTTCATAAAGTCCCGTAACTTACCCTACTCGATTGAGGAAGTTCGGTCTCTGACCAGGAACTGCCGCACTTGCGCTGAGTGCAAGCCTCGGTTCTACCGCCCAGATAGAGCCCACCTAATCAAAGCTACACGGCCCTTCGAGCGGCTCAGCTTAGATTTCAAGGGCCCCCTCCCGTCCGTCGACCGCAATGTTTACTTCCTGAACATTGTGGACGAATACTCCCGGTTCCCATTCGCCTTCCCCTGCCCAGACATGACCAGCGCCACGGTCATTAAATGCCTCAACAGCCTGTTCTGCCTGTTCGGTATGCCGAGCTACATCCATACGGATAGGGGGGCGTCCTTCATGAGTGAAGAGCTACGCCAGTACATGCTGTCCAGGGGGATCGCCACGAGCCGTACCACCAGCTACAACCCCCGGGGTAACGGCCAAGTGGAGCGAGAGAACGGGACAGTATGGAAAGCAGTCACTCTAGCTCTAAGGACCAAGGGCCTCCCTATCTCCCGCTGGCAGGAAGTCCTCTCGGATGTGCTCCATTCGATACGGTCGCTATTGTGTACTGCCACTAATGCCACGCCTCATGAACGAATGTTTGTCTTCCCCCGGAAATCCACCTCAGGCGTATCCATGCCGTCATGGCTCTCCACCCCAGGTCCGTTATTCGTGCGAAGGCATGTGAGGGGCCACAAGACGGACCCTCTCGTGGAGCCAGTGTACCTACTCCACGCCAACCCCCAATACGCATATGTCCGGCACGCCGACGGAAGGGAGGGCACCGTGTCCATAAAAGACGTTGCCCCAGCCGGTAACGACAACAACCACGGCGATAGCAGCGACAACGATCGCAGCAACCCTTACCCACCCACTACTCTTTCATCACCCCCGGAAGAACATCGACCAACGGCACCCCCACCAACTACCCCTTCAACAACCCTGGCGGCACCCCCGGCAGAGACCCAGGAGGCCCCCGGGGACACCCAGCCGACACCCGCGACACCACATCAGCCACGTCGGTCGCAGAGGACTACCAAACCCCCGGACAGACTAAATCTATAGAAGGGGTGAATGTGATGAAATATTCCATTCATCACTGCCTGTGACTGTGGTCGGTTTCAGGTTTCTCCTCACCATTGTATTGTATATCACTGCCTGTGACTGTGGTTGGTTTCAGGTTTCTCCTCACCATTGTATTGTATATTGGAATGTATGGAATGCATTGTGTGTAGGGCTCCGCCCATACCTGGCCCCTATGTAAGCAAGCAGTCTGGCCTCATATCCAGTACTGCAGATCTCCAGATGGAAGATACCTCTCTCCACTGCGTGTTATCTTCTAAGTTAATAAAAGCCTTGTTTTGTTTCGCTAACATCGAGTCTCGGAATTATTGAGGCACGTCAATGGTGATCTGTGAAGGAGGATGATGAGCCTCCTGATAGCTTCCTGATCGCCCCAATGGCTACCCCGGGACTGCAGTTATGCTTCTCAAAGAAGCCTTTATCTCCCGCCAAATCAAGGTTAGTCTTTGTTTAACTTTTGGCGGGCTTGTATCACAACAGGGTAGTTATTATATTTAAACTGCTTTCGGGATGGCCGGTGATGGCCATCTCTGGTCTGGAATGACCCTGCATTGTTTTGAATGTCTTCTTGATGTCTTTAATGGCTTTGATGCTCCCCTTATGAATATTGAACTGTTTCCCTTTGTCTGGATAAACATTTAGATGGCCTTTATCTACAGGCCGATCTGACTGGATCTGCAGCCAATCCATATGTATGGGGTTCGTGTCTGGTTTAGTTTACTCAGAAACGGCTTCCAGAACTTACTGTGGGTTGAACCCACAAAGGCTGTCTGGTGACTGCAGGAACCATTTTAAAGTGTCCAGAAAGCTAGTCATGGGGTCTGGCGGCCATTTTATGTGTCCCTTTTCTGGGCTTCTTTTAAAACAGTCTTTTAAAAGCACAGGCCTCTTCTGCCACAGGACCCTTATCTGACTATTTTAATTTTGCGAATCTTACAAGTCCCACACCAACGTGGTTGACCCTCTGATTTGGCCTGGTTTGCTAGCAATCCACTCCATTGTACAAGGGCAACTCAGAAGGAGACCATTTTGGCCCAACGTGTCCGCGCCGGCCAACAAAGAGCTATCCAGCCTAATCCCACTTCCCAGCTCTTGGTCCATAGCCCAGCAGGTTAGAGCATCCCAAGTGCACATCCAAGTACTTTTTAAATGTGGTTAGGGTTCCTGCCTCTACCACCCTTTCAGGCAGCAAGTTCCAGACCCCTACAACCCTCTGGGTGAAGAAATTTCCCCTCAAATCCCCTCTAAACCTTCCGCCAAATACTTTAAATCGGTGCCCCCTGGTTTTTGACCCCTCTGCTAAGGGAAATAGGTCCTTTCTATCCACCTTTATCTATGCCCCTCATAAAGAGGCCTTTCTGATTTTAACACTTTTCCCCCATCCTGCACTTCTCCTCTGGAACACGCCAATTAATCCTGGCGGCCTCACAAGTGGATTGCTTATTAACAGCTGCAGCTCCACCATTAAAAAGGAGTTTTCACCAATGACCATTTGCAGGTGGCAGAACTTTGTTGTCTCAGGTCTGGGGGGACTTTTAGCAGGTCTACTCATTGTTGTGGAAGTTTGGTGTGACCTCCTGGGAAATCCCTCTCTCCACCTTGACTGAGCGCTTCCTCAACTGAGGCATGTACCAGAAGCATGGGAACCATTTATTTCCTTTCCTCCTGGACATCAGATTCGGATGAAGACCAGCCATGGCAGCAGCAGAACCATGAACAACAGCAGCACCAACAGCAGCGGCAACAACAGGAGCGCCAAGCTGCTGCTCACCCACCTGAAGCTGCACAGGCCAGAAGGTGCCAGCGCGTGACCACATTGCTGCCCAGGATGCAAGGGATGCACTCATGTTGGCCAGATTTGCTTAGCCTGCACAATCAAACACTTTTGCCTCGCACCTTCTTACCAGAGCATCGACAATGGCCAAGAACCTGCGGATTCCTATCACTCTGACCACCATACTAACAATTGCAAGTCACTCTAAGCCCTCAATGTGGAAGTCCCATTTGCGAAATGACACAGGCCACAACTTCAACAGTTTGCCATCAGAATTTTTTATCACAACAAGCAACTGATGGCATTTCAAAAATAAACACAACATAACGCCCAAGTGACTACCCTTGTGACTACTTGCGCTTTATCTTCCTCTTATGCGTGCTCCTACGTGGTGCTTCCCCTGTGGCTTCAGCAGATGTGGAGGCCCCTTGCTCACTTTCTTGCTGCTCCTGTCTCGACACCTTTCGCGGCTGTCCTCTGGGGTTGTGAACCTGTGAGGGCTCGGCAACTGTTTGCTGCTCCTATGAGATGCCCATCTGAGTTGGGTGAGGACTCTGGTGGGGCTCTGACTGAGGGCTTTGCAGTGGCATGGTCGTGTGAGTGCTTGGAGAGGAGACCCCACTTCCTTGTTGTCTGCCACCAACATCCTTCTCATGGATCAGCCCCACTTCAGAGCTAGCAAGTGGCTTGACAGCACCTTACTGCACTTCAGGGGGGCTGTGAGGGCCCAGAGGACTTCCATGAAGGTCTGGTTTCTATGCTCAGTAGCTGACCATCACTCCTCAAGAGATGCCAGTCTATTCTGAACAATGACCATGTTTTCAACACTCTGGCGACTTAGCTCCTCCATGGCCGTAGCCATCCTCTCCTCTACGGTAGCCAGCCTTACCACGGTAGTATCATCCTTTCCACGGAGGTTGCCATCCTTCCCGTGGTGATGCGTTCATGTGCCAATGCCTCCACAAAGGCTCTGCTCATGTTCGCGATGGACTCCTCCATTCGCTCCACACTCGCTGCGACCCTGGAGACAAAATCTGCCTGAGACTCCTGCACCTGTTCCTGGAGTTCCAGCACTGCTCTCCTTCTGGATGGACCCGGAGGCACAGGGTCGACATGCAGCTGAGCCAAGCTGGCAGAGTCCTGCGCCCTCCAATGAGGACTCTCCACTGCTGTCCCTGTCTCCACCATCTGCTGATGCTCACTTGTGAGCTGTGATACACCAGGTGACAACATTACTCTATCTCCCGAAGGTCCCACCGAGGTGTGAGTGTCTGCGTTGGTGCTGGGTGCGCTTAATTCTGCTGACGCTACACCCTCAGAGGTTGCAGCTTCCTCTGAGGAGTCTTCAAGCTCAGGCTGTTCCTCCTGGACAGTGGGGACGGGGGCTGTCGATGGTCCTGTGGGGGAGTAAAGGAAAGAGCTAGAGATGTGAGGTAAAGTTTGCATGCATATTGAATTGTGCAGATGATCATAAGTCAATCTGTTAGAGATCAGAATCATTATCAGTCACTCATGCAATTTCAATGAGCGAGGTGCCAAGCTATTCTGGCACCAGCTTGCTGTGATGCACCCGTCTGTCCGTCCCCCACTTGCGAATCTTCCTCAAAACTGGCGATTTCCAGGGCCGCCTCCTCCGAGGTAGTGAGCTGGGCTACTGAGGGTGGCCCTCCTCCTGTCCTTGCTCTTTCCCCCTTATTGTGGGCTCTCTTTTCCTGCAATGAGGGACACAAGTGGAGTTTGAGTGAGAATGAAGGAGTGAGTGTAGAGAATCCATAGCATAGTCGTTTAGAAGGAGACAAAGGGCCCTGCCTGTGTGTTGTAAGTTGTTGTCATTGCATCGCAGTGATAGGGAATGTGAGGGCTGCATGGTAGAATATTTAAATGAAGGTGACCATAGAGAAAGAAGGAATGGGTAAGGGTGCAGGGATGTCAGTGTCAAGTGGGATGCGGAGGAAGAGGTTGGCAAAGCAGTGTGTGTAGTGTATGTAACGTTCCACCTTTAAGAGAACTATTTTAAGGGTTGCACTACTTTATCTTGGCTACTGTATACTGTAATACCGGTGGTGACCACACCGGTATATAAGTGCTGTGTAAGGATTTATTGGGCAGTTCCGCCCTGACCTTCAACCAGTAAAGTCCTGTTAAAGTTTACTCTTGTGGTCTGTGTAGTAATTCGCAATATAACACACAGACTTAACAGTGGCGACGAGTTCGATCTTACCCTGCGGCAGAGATACATCCAAGGCAGTTTAACGGGCGTCGAGAAGAGGCATCCGCCCTCGTCATTCTGCTGAGAGAAGACTCGAGTCTGCAGAGCGAAGGAAGAAGGAAGAATTCTGACACGAAGCCTTCCATCAGCAACAGGCAGTGATCGTTCCTTCTATCACGGTGGTGAGTGAGCCGATCAGCGACAAGAAGCAAGTCGGCCACGTTGACTGAGTAGGGGAGAAAATTAAAAAAATAAAAAACGGAGGATATACAGGCGGAGAACTCGACCACGGCCGGGGAAAGGAGCCGGACAGAAGTCGGGGCCAGAGGCGCTGAGACTGGGGCAGCGTAAGGCACGGAAGCCGCGGTGCAGGCAAACGCAGCCGGTGTGAGAGACCGGGCTGCAAGCGGGCTGGGGGACACAACGGCGTCGAGAGCAAGCTCGACCACGACCGGTAAACAAGGCCGGGCAGCTACCGAGGCCGCGAGGCGCAGCAACCGAGAACCGCTTGCGCGGGAGAAAATAAAACAAATAAAAGAAAGCCGCGGAGAACTCAGCCACAGCCGGGGGGAAAGGACCGGACTGCAAGAGGGGCTGGGAGACGCGATTGAAAACCGCTGGGGAGGGCGAACGCAGCAATACGGCAATCGCCGTCACGGCCAGCGGGAGAGACAGAGCCCGAGCGAGCGGGAGAGACAGACCGAGCGAGCGAGGGAGAACGAGACCGAGCGAGCGAGGGAGACCGTGCGAGCGCGGGAAACCGCCATTTTCGGAGGCGGGAAGAAGACAAGCGCGGGAAACCGCCATTTTTTTTTAAAAAAGTTAAAGAAAAATTTCGTTGTTGTTTCTCAAAAAGATTGCGAAGATGTCTAAGCATGGTAACACCAACGATTTCGATCCCGAGGTGGAAGATTGGGCCACGTATGTAGAACGCATAGAGATATATTGTAAGGCAAATGAAATATCAAATGATGATAAAGCACTAACCTTACTAAACTCAATGGGTGCGAAGACATACGGGCTATTGAAGCATCTTCTATCACCAGCTAAACCGGCGGATCAGACTTTCACTAACATTGTTGCTGTCCTGAAGGATCATTTGAACCCCACACCACTGATGTTGGCGGAACGATTTAAATTTTATGCGAGAACGCAACTGAAAGAGGAAAGCAACGCGGAATACATGGTTGAAATGCGTAGGCTAGCGAAATACTGTCAGTTTGGGGAAAATCTGACAGAGGCACTGAGAGACAAGTTCGTGTGTGGGTTGTCGAAGGAAGGAACACAAAAGCGACTGCTCGAAGAGAATGATCTTACACTTGATAAGGCTGTCACTATTGCAGCATCGCATGAAGCCGCAGCGAGAGGCACTGCGGAAATGCAGCTGAAGACAGCGGTACTCAGCGTAGATCAAATGGCTTCGGGTACAACAAAATGTTATCGTTGTGGGAAGACAACACACGATCAGAACCAATGCTGGTTTAAAAACCAGGAATGTAGAAAATGTGGCAAGCTTGGTCACATAGCTAAAGTATGCCGGTCAGGAAAGAAGACCAGCAACAAAAACTCACCGCAGAAAAAGTACAGAAAGGTACATAAGGTGGCTGTGAAGAGTTCGGATGAACAGAATTCGGACTCAGACTCCAACAGCAAGGAACTGGGTAGTCTGAGAATTCACAATGTGAGTAAGGAAACTGACCGACAAACAATCTGGGTCACACTGCAGATTGCAGAAGTCCAAGTGAAGATGGAATTGGACACCGGATCGGCGTTGACGGTCATGAATAAGCAAGATTACAAAAAGTTATTCAAATATATTCCCCTACGGGACACGAAGATAGTATTGCAGACATAGACGGGGCAAAAAGTATACCCCATCGGAAAGATAAAAGTCAAGGTGATACACAAGGGCAAAGAACACCAAGGAATGGACATATATGTACTACCCGAGGGAGGTCCACCACTTCTGGGACGGGAGTGGATCAGGAAAATAAATATGGACTGGCACTCCCTAAACGCAATAACGGTAGATTCCGGAAAGAAAGATGTCAAACCTGAACGATTGTCCAGAATATTGGATGAGGCTAAAGAGGTATTCCAACAGGGACTGGGAATACTGAGAGGAATTAAGGCAAAAATCAAGATTGCAGAACATGCAAACCCAAAATTTTTCAAAGCCAGATCGGTACCTTATGCGATACGACCTGCTGTGGAGGCTGAACTGGGAGAGCTTGAACGTTCAGGGGTACTGTCTAAGGTGGACTGGAGTGAGTGGGCCACGCCCATTGTTCCCGTCATGAAGCCTTCATCGAGTAACAAGCCAGGGGAACCGGGAAAGGTCCGCATCTGCGGAGACTTCAAGATCACAGTTAATCCGGTGCTTCACACGGTACAATATCCGCTTCCGCGGATTGAGGATATCTTTGCTTCATTGTCTGGCGGGAAACACTTCACCAAGATAGACCTGGCGCAAGCGTACTTACAGATGGAAGTTGAGGAAGAGTCGCGCCAGTATCTCACAATCAACACGCACAGAGGCTTGTATCGATATAATAGACTGGTTTTTGGAGTGGCTTCGGCTCCAGCAATTTGGCAGAGGGCCATGGAGCAGGTCTTACAGGGAATTCCAAGCACTCAGTGTTACTTGGACGATATCCTGATTACAGGAGAGGACGAGGAGGAACACCTCGCAAATTTGAAACTGGTGCTCACCAGGTTGAAGGAATATGGCCTTCGAGTTAATCGCCAGAAATGTGAGTTCTTCCAGAAACGGATCTCGTACTGTGGTCATGTCATTGACCAAGAGGGGCTGCACAAGTCACCTGACAAGATCGAAGCTGTTGTGAAGGCCCCCGCTCCGGAAAAAGTATCCCAGTTGAGGTCGTTTCTGGGGTTGATTAACTATTACCATAAGTTTCTGCCAAATCTATCCACGGTGCTGCACCCGCTGAATGCTCTGTTGCGGAAAGAAGTACCATGGAAGTGGAGCGAGGACTGTAAGAAGGCCTTTCGCAAAAGCAAGGCATTGATCACCTCTGAGGAAGTGTTGGCTCACTTCAACCCAACGCTACCTCTTCATCTAGCTTGTGATGCTTCCCCTTATGGTATTGGAGCAGTACTTTCACACAAGTTGCCAAATGGCTCGGAAAGGCCAGTCGCATTTGCATCCAGATCATTGACCTCCGCTGAGCGCAACTATGCTCAGATAGATAGGGAGGCTCTCAGCATTGTGTGGGGAGTAAAGAAATTCAATCATTACCTGCAGGGCAAGAAGTTTACACTGCTGACAGACCACCAGCTGTTGGTATCCATATTCAACCCTAACAAGGCCGTTTCCACTATGACAGCGCAAAGGCTACAGAGGTGGTCCATTTTCCTAGGGGCACACCAATATGACATCGAATACAAAGGGTCCAAACAGCATGGGAATGCTGACGGGTTATCGCGCCTACCGTTGCCAACGGTAGAAGAGGCGCCTACAGTGGACCCAGTGGAGATGTTCCACTCAACCATAGTGGAATGTCTACCAGTAACCAATTCTACGATCGAAAAGGAAACAAGAAATGACCCGACTCTCTCACGAGTCTACGATTTAACGGTGAAGGGATGGCCAGCACATGGCGAACCAATGTTGCCAGCATTTTCGCAAAGAAGAGAACAGCTGTCAGTGTGCCGAGGAACTTTGATGTGTGGATCCAGAGTGGTGATTCCACCCAAACTCCAGCATAAAGTGCTAAAGGAGCTTCACGAGGGGCATCTGGGTGGAGTGAAAATGAAGAACCTAGCCAGAGCGTTTGTGTGGTGGCCAGGTATCGATGGAGACATCGAAGAAATGACCAAGAGCTGTCTAGGATGCCAGAAGGTCCAAAACGCCCCACCACAAGCTCCTCTGCATCCATGGGAGTGGCCCTCATCTCCATGGCAAAGGGTACATATCGACTTTGCTGGTCCATTTATGGACTCAATGTTTTTAATCGCGGTGGATGCACACTCCAAGTGGCCGGCGGTAATAAAGATGTCCTCCACCACCACGGAAAAAACTATCACAGTATTAAGGACCATATTTGCCAGGAATGGGCTGCCGGAACAGATCTGTTCTGATAATGGACCGCAATTTGTGTCCGAAGAATTCAGGAAGTTCTTAAAAAACAATGGGGTTAAGCACTACACGTCCGCCCCATACCATCCCGCCACCAATGGATTAGCTGAAAGGTTTGTCCAGACCTTCAAGAAGGCCATAAAGGCCATGGGTAATGAAGACATAAATCTACAACATAAGGTAGATAACTTCTTGTTGGCGTACAGGAATGCAACACATGCGGTCACAAACCAAACTCCCGCCATGATGTTTTTCAATAGAAGACTAAGATGCCGGCTGGATTTGATCAAGCCAAACATCAGAAGGGACGTAGAGAACCGGCAATTTCAAGGCATGAATGAAAGGCCAACTAGAACCTTCCAGATAGGTCAACAAGTTTTGGCCCGGGACTACCGTACCGAGAAATGGCAGCCTGGAACTATTTGCAAATGGCTAGGACCGCTGATGTATACCGTGGACATTGGTGAAAGCATAATAAGGCGCCATGTTGACCAGATCATAGAGTCATCCGAAAAGGGCCAATCTACTCCACAACTCTATACGCCTAATGTTGAAGCAGAGATACCCATAGCATCTACCTCCGATCCGGTAATACTGGAATCAGATGAACCTGACACTGGCCTGCAAGCCGAATCGACCTTGCCAGAAGAACCTACTACACCACCAAAAACTACTACACCACCGAGGCGTTATCCGGACCGAGTCAGGAAGCCTCCAGAGAGACTGAATCTGTGAACTGTTTTTACATGAAGTTGTGTATATATGTTATGATGTTATGTGTAATGGGAATATATACTGTTAACCTAAAAAGGGAGGATTGTAGTGTATGTAACGTTCCACCTTTAAGAGAACTATTTTAAGGTTTGCACTACTTTATCTTGGCTACTGTATACTGTAATACCGGTGGTGACCACACCGGTATATAAGTGCTGTGTAAGGATTTATTGGGCAGTTCCGCCCTGACCTTCAACCAGTAAAGTCCTGTTAAAGTTTACTCTTGTGGTCTGTGTAGTAATTCGCAATATAACACACAGACTTAACAGTGTGCTGGTGGGGAGAGGCGATGGGGATCAGACTGAGGGTGATGGGAAAGTCATACTCACTTTTCCTGTGCGGAGAAGGTCATGAAACCTCTTCCTGCACTGCAGCCAGGTTCTGCGGCACATAGAGATTGAGTTGACCTCCTGGGCCACTTGCATCCACACAGATTTAGACTGTTGGGGTGGCTTTTTCCTCCCTGAGGAAGGGAAGAGCACCTCCTTATTTGATCTTGCTCCCTCCACCAGAGCTTGGAGGGAGGCCTCATCGAACCTTGGAGCAAACTTTGGCCTACTGCTGGACATAGTTGCTGAATGAAGCGATCACAACAATGGGCATAAATTTTAAAGTCTCCAGAAGAAGCAAGGCTGCTTGCAGGCCTTAAATCCAGCAGCATTGATGACGTCATCAGAGGCGACTTTCTGTATGAAAAGATTCGTTGGGCCAGGGGTTTCCACACGCTGGAAATCAAGGGGGAAAATTTCAGTGTCGCCCCGTTTGGGGCGCCATTATCGGCCGTGCGCAAAGTTTAGCGCCTGGCGCTAAATATCGGCGCCGATTGCAAACTTGGCTGTTATCGCCCCTGGAGGTGACTGGAGCGCTAAATCAGACGCTTCACACCTGTCTTAAGGCGCAAACGCCGAGGAGCGAGGCGCTACCTCAGAGCGCTGGCGAAGCAAGGAAGGGCAAATCAAAATGAACCTGCAAAGTGCTGCTCAGTAACCAAAACTCCTTCACACAGCGTTGAATCTCTCCAGAAGTCTCTCTCTCTCAGAATGCGTTGTGCAAAAATGTCACCAACAAAAAAAGGCAGGAAGTGGTCGCCTTTAAATAGCGCTCCCCTAGTCCCTTCCTGACTGCAAAACACTCCCCTCAACCTGTCGTTGCTAGCGGCAGGCGGTAAGGCAGGGGGCGCCACTCAATATCCGATCCGGGGCACTACCGGGGCGTTCCGCACTCGACTGACGTCACGATCTGCCGGCGCAGTGTAATGATCAATAACATGCCATTCTATAGTGGACACTAGGTGGAGCCGTAGAGCTGTGTAGAGCTGTATATAGCTGTATGTATTAAGACTACACTACCCAGCTGTATGTAGATTAAGACTACATCACCCATGAGGCACTAGGCTACCCACAAGGCAGCAGTCAAGATGGAAGCCTCTACAGATACTGTACTTAGTCCACATCTGCTCAATAAAGTAACTAGCAAAAGCTAGCTGTGTTCATAATAAGAATGTCTATTTATTAATGAACATAAGATGGTACCAGGATACCAAGAGTTGTAAATATCTGCTAAAAAATTGTGAAAAGCGACATGGAGAATTTGAAGCCACCAGAGCGTTTGAATCTCGGGGGAAATGTCGACTACAATTGGCGGATTTTTAAACAACAATTCGAACTCTACATTGCTGCCATCGGATTCGGTACGAAGCCAGACACAAGGAAGATAGCGTTGCTGCTTACGGTTGCAGGCCCACAGGCGATAGAGGTATTTAATACATTTGTATTTAATCCAGAGGAGAACAGAGCAAAATTAGAAGATGTGCTAAAAAAATTTGATGCACATTGCTCTCCCAAAAAGAATGAGACGTATGAAAGATACATCTTCCGTTCTCGGGCACAGCAACAAAATGAGACTTTTGATAGCTTTAGAACTGATCTGAAACTGAAAGCACAGACATGTAATTTCTCTGAGCTCAAAGCATCCATGATTCGTGACCAGATTGTGTTTGGTATTCATGATAAAAAAGTCAGGGAACGTCTGTTGAGAGAAACCGAACTAAATTTGGAAAATGCTGTGAAAATATGCCAAGCCAGCGAGCTAGCTCGAAAGCACGCGAAGACTTTCAGTGAAATCAATAATGATGCGATTGTAATGAGTGATAATGCTGCTGTCGGTGCTGTGTCCTACAAGGGGAAGAAACGTGGGCAGAACAGAAATGAAAAGCAATCGGAGGATGACATTTTTAATTGTAAATGCAGTGGTTACAAACACCAGTTAAGACAATGCCCAGCGTTTGGAAAAATGTGCACAAAGTGTAATGGAAAGAATCACTTTGCCAAACAATGCTTTTCAAAAGTAAAAACTAAGAAAGGGCAACGAGTTAATGTAATTGAGCACACTGATTTAAGTGAGACATTTTTTGTACGAATGGTGTCATGTGACGATATCAAAAAAGATACAGAAAATGTGCAGCCCTCAGAAATGGACAATGCTGAACATAACATCAATGCAGTAAAAGAGGACAAATGGATGATCCCACTGCAGGTAAATGGAGCATTAGTTACATTGAAACTGGACACTGGGGCAAAAGCAAACTTAATCAGTATGAGTGACATTAAAAATATGAAAGAAAAGCCCAAAATTCAGAAAAAGTCAGTACTACTGAAGAGCTATAATGGACAGAAAATAGATAGCTTAGGTATATGCAGACTTAAAGTGACAGTCAAAGACAAAGTGCATCATCTCATATTTTCTGTTGTGGCTGAAAGACTTGATTCGATACTAGGTGACAAAGCTTGTGAAGACTTAGAACTGGTCAAGAGAGTCTACCGTATAAACTGTGCCATAAGCAGACCAGATGACTCAGGTGATGAAGCAGAGAGCCCATCAAGGATGAAAAGGCCAAAGGGTATCCATGTCTTCAAAAAGCCTAGTTTCTCCAAGAAGAAAGAAAAAGACTTTAAGGTCAAAGAGAAGCCAAAGGAAGAAAAGCACAAAGAGGAAAAACACAAGGAGAAAAAGTCCAAAGATATAACCGCAGCAGATGTTGTTAAGCAGTGGAAAGAGAAAAAGAAAAAGAAGAAGCCTGCACCAGAGCAGGAAGCAGTTCCGGTGGATACTCCTTCTTCCCTCAGGCCAATCTTTGGTGTTCCATTAGCCGAGGCTGCTGAGAGGACTATGCTGTATGATGGGATCCAGCTGCCAGCAGTTTTTCGAGAGTGCATTGACTACATTGAGAGTTATGGCATGATGAGTGAAGGAAACACTGAAACCCTCTCCAAGCAAAGATCGCAAGGAGACCTCGATCTATACAAGAGCAGATTGATGACAATGCCGCAACTGCATCTTGTCATTCACCGCCAGAACAATCTCATGAAGACACATCAGACTTACCCGTGTTGAGAAGATCCACACGTGAAGTAAAAAAGCCTGATAGACTTAATCTTTGAGTACAATGTAAAGCTTTGAAAATGTGTTGACTGTTTTGAAAATGTTTATGTTTATAGAGCACTAACAAAAGTGTTACTGATATTATCTTTATTGTTTTCTTGAAAGTTGATTGATATTGATTTTGTTAAACCTCAAAGAAAGGGGGATGTAATGATCAATAACATGTCATTCTATAGTGGACACTAGGTGGAGCCGTAGAGCTGTGTAGAGCTGTATATAGCTGTATGTATTAAGACTACACTACCCAGCTGTATGTAGATTAAGTCTACATCACCCATGAGGCACTAGGCTACCCACAAGGCAGCAGTCAAGATGGAAGCCTCTACAGATACTGTACTTAGTCCACATGTGCTCAATAAAAGTGTCTAGCAAAAGTTAGCTGTGTTCATAATAAGAATGTCTATTTATTAATGAACATAAGACGCAGGAGATCGTGGCAGTAGTGTTTAATGCCGCCGCAAAATGTCTAGTTAATTTGGCGAGCGACGCAAACATCGCTATGCCCGGGCGCTAGTTGCTTTGCGCCCCATTAGTGCCCTCTTAAGGCGCTAACGGGAGGCGCAAACAACTGCATTTTCCCCCCAAGTGCCTAATTAGGGCAAAATCGCATTTTTTTCCCACTTCACATCGGAGTCGGGGTCCTGACACGAAAACCACCTGACAAGCCCCAGCCCGCCCCCCAATGGCAAAATTGAGCCCATAAACTTTGTTCCTTCATAGGGAGCTGGGTCAAAATCTTGAAACTGTCTACCTAACGGCACAGTGGGAGCACATTCACCGCACGGACTGCAGCGGTTCAAGAAGAAATCCTACCGCCACCTTCTCAAGGGCAACTAGGGATGGGCAATAAATGTCGGCCAACGCCCATGTCCCGAAAACGAGTAAAAAAAAAACTACTGAGAAAAAATGCTTCATTTTTGTCAAAGTACTTCGTGGGTGAAATCTGAAATGTAGCCAGTGGCAGAAATATAGAGGTGGGTAGTGCATGTCTGCGGAAGATCTGTACCTTCACCTCACGATATCCAATTCAACTATTTTATTTGGGCAACACAATAAATAGGTTAATTGGTGTTAACTTTAGGCTAAAAGGATCTCACTGACCTTAGCAACAACAGGGTATAATGGAGATCATGTCACTTGAATTTCTTTCCTTTGTTTATGAAACCAAACAGAATGAACAAAATGTTCTGTACTCATTCTTCTGTTTTCATTTAAATGCCAATGCCCTGAAAAGATCTTGGCCTTGGGAAGTAACGCAAAATGGGCAATAGTGAATCGGCCGTCTGTCTTACATCCCGCCCAATTACCTTTTCTGTTGACTCTGCCTGTTTTTCACTACTGGCATAGGCCAATTCACCCCACCATAATCCTACGCCATTTCCCGAAGACAGAACGCACCACACCATTGGCATGGATCCATCCTCTGATCTCAATCTACACGGAAAAAAAAACAGCTGTGCACGTTTAAAGTTGAAAGGAGCATGTATGGAAGATTGAGGGGTCGTTCTGATCGAGGTGTTTTAAAATGTTAAAAAAAAAAGATTCGACAGGGTAGATGCCGAGAAACTATTTCTTCTGGTGAGGAGTCAAGCTCTTAAAGTTAGAGCCAGTCCATTTAGGAGGGAAATCAGGAAGCACTTTTTCCACTCAAGGGGTGGCAGAAATATGGAAGTCTTTCCCCCAAAGGCCTGTGGATGCTGGGGCAATTGAAGCTTTCAATACAGGGACTGCTAGATTTTTGTTGGGTTAGGGTATCAAGGGATATGGATCTAAGGCGGGTAAATGGAGTTGAGGAACAGATCAGCTATGATCTACTGTAAATGAATGGCGGAACAGGCTCGAGGAGCTGAATGGCCCCCTCCTGTTCCTGTGTTCCTAAAATGATGGAAATTTGGGTAAAATTTAAGAATAGATATAAAACAGGCTGATGTTAGAATGCGCTTCCAGATCCCACCTGGTTTTACGGGTTCACTGGACTGTTTATGCCCAATTAACAACAGGAAACGCTGGAAAAACTCAGCAGGCCAGGCAGCTTCCGTGGAGAGAGAAACAGAGTTAACGTTTCAGGTCGAAGACTTTTCGTCAGAACTGGAAAAAAAGCAGGAAGAGGGATAGATTTTAAAGCAAGTGGGAGCTGGGAAAAGGGGGAGGGGATGAAAGAACAAAAGGGAAGGTCAGAGATAGGATAAAAAGCAGGAGAGATTAAGAGACACTGAGCGACATTACGAAATATTCAAGGAACAAAGGATGGCTCTAGATGAGGTGTGAATTGCGCTGGCAGAATGAAGGACAGCTGCCATGTGGGAGGGAAGAGAAAAAGCCCGACGAAAGTGTGGATTAAAAAAAAGAAAGGGAGAATATATATATATATTAGGGGCCGAGGTTATGATCTGAAATTGTTGAACTCTATGTTGAGTCCAGAGGGCTGTAAAGTGCCTAATCGAAAGATGAGGTGCTGTTCCTCGAGCTTACGCTGAGCTTCCGTGGAACAATGCAAGAGGCCGCGGACGGTGAGGTCCGAGTGGGAATGGAGCGGAGAATTAAAGTGACAGGCGACCAGAAGCTCAGGGTCGCCCTTACGGACTGAACGGTGGTGTTACGCAAAGCGGTCACCTAATCTGCGTTTGGTCTCCCCAATGTAGAGGAGACCACATCGTTTATGCCCAATACTAGTAGGTCTGAGAATGTTTGCTTCAAGCTGTTCCAGTCCAGCTCTATCACTGGCATCTACCCAACAATGTGGACAATTGCCTAGATATGTCTGTCCACACAAAACAGGACAAATCCAACCCATCAGCCAACTCCCAATCATCTGCAAAGTGATGGAAGGAGCCATCAAAGATCCCATGGCACTATTTTGAAAAAGAGCAGGAAAGTTCTCACTGGTTTCCTGGCCAATATTTATTATTCAACCAGTATCACTAGAACAGATTATCTGGTCAGTACCACATTGCTGTTTGTGGGCAAGGAGTCGGGACCCGAGGAGGCTGACTATAAATACAACGGGAGCAGAGGCAGCGCGGACCTGCGAGGAGTCGGGACCCGAGGAGGATGACTATAAATACAGCGGGAGCAGAGGCAGCGTGGACCTGCGAGGAGTCGGGACCCGAGGAGGATGACTATAAATACAGCGGAAGCAGAGGCAGCACGGACCTGCGAGGAGTCGGGACCCGAGGAGGATGACTATAAATACAGCGGGAGCAGAGGCAGCGCGGACCTGCGAGGAGTCGGGACCCGAGGAGGATGACTGTAAATACAGCGGAAGCAGAGGCAGCACGGACCTGCGAGGAGTCGGGACCCGAGGAGGCTGACTATAAATACAGCGGGAGCAGAGGCAGCGCGGACCTGCGAGGAGTCGGGACCCGAGGAGGATGACTATAAATACAGCGGGAGCAGAGGCAGCACGGACCTGCGAGGAGTCGGGACCCGAGGAGGCTGACTATAAATACAGCGGGAGCAGAGGCAGCACGGACCTGCGAGGAGTCGGGACCCGAGGAGGATGACTATAAATACAGCGGGAGCAGAGGCAGCGCGGACCTGCGAGGAGTCGGGACCCGAGGAGGCTGACCATATCTCCAGCGAATTCTAAAACAACAAAAAAAACAAGGAGTGACGTCACAGGACATCGGGTAGGTGATTGGTTGGTGAGTATTAACGTTTTTCCTCTCTAAGCTAGGCAGTGGTTTAAACTAGGAGTGGGAAACTATAATGTACTTTATTAAATTAAAAACTTAACTAGATAAACTAATTAATATAACTATATATTGTAGCGGTACCACCGAGTGTCCCTTACTTATTATACATAATTCCCTTTAACTTAACGATGTATATATATATATAGTTTACCTGTACGGGGCGTTGCCCCTTTAAGAACGCGACCTAACGCAATGACGTCACGTCGCGCATCACGTGACTCACCTAAATGCGAGCCGGCCCAGCTCGGCCTCCCACTCCCGCGACAATCGCCGGCCTAGCTCGGCCTCCCGCTCCTGCGGCAATCGCCGGCTCAGCTCGGCCTCCCGCTCCCGCGACTTCGGCCACAACGGCCGGCTGCAGTGCCGGGTGCCGGGAGAACGCGATGACGTCATCGCGCCATTCACGTGACTGCCCAAGCGCGGGAAAACGCGATGACGACATCACGCAATCCGCGGGACTGCCGAGTCAGTCCTCATGGCGTCCCCGCTGGGGAAAGACCTGTTCCACGACTCTCCTGCATCGATCTACGTTGTTTGCTGTATTTCATCTAATCCAGCATTAAAATCCTGTTTGTTGTTCTTCCGAGTCAAGCTCCGTTATTTGTTAGGAATACGCCTATTCCTACAATATAATCGTTGAATAAAGGTTTTACTAATTAACTAAATAAAAGGTGGTTTGCCAGGGCACAGCAGGTTGCGTGTCTGGACTGCAGTCTGTGGGAGTTTGTGGACAGCGAGACTGTCCCAAGCGAACAGGTCTGCTGGAAATGTCTCCGTCTCCAATCCCTCCGGCTCAGAGTATTTGAGCTGGAGTGCGAGTTGGAGACACTCCGACACATAGGGGAGGGGGAGGAGTATCTGGACAGTTTGCTCCAGACCTCGGTCACACCTCATAGAGAGGTGCAGGATCAGAACAGGCTTGGTGTGACCAATAGTGTGCAGAGTAAAGGGGAACCCAGGTAAGAAAGAGAACGAGGATCCACAGAAACTGATCCTATCCAACAGGTACAATGTACTTACTACCTTTGAGGATAAGGATAAAGACTGTCGGAAGGACAGCCAGAATGCGGACCATAGCACTTTGGAGCAGGAGGCTGTCCTAAAGGGGGAGGAGGATGAGGAGAGGAAGTGTGATGTGGTAGTTGTAGGGGATTCAATAATTAGGGGGACAGATAGCATCCTTTGTAAGCAGGATTGAGAGTCCCACATGGTATAGAGCACTTGTTTTGGGAGTCTCATATCGGGCATGCGGACAATGTGACCCGTCCATCGGAGCTGATCAAGCGTGGTCAAAGCTTCGATGCTGGGGATGTTGGCCTGAGCGAGAACACTGACGTTGGTGCGCCTATCCTGCCAATGAATTTGCAGGATCTTGCGAAGGCAGCATTGGTGGTACCTCTCCAGTGCTTTGAGGTGCCTGCTGTGCATGGTCCATATCTTTGAGTCATACAGCAGGGCGGGTATCACTGCTGCTCTGTAGACTATGAGCTTAGTGCCGGGTTTGAGGTCCTGGTCTTCAAGCACTCTCTTCCTCAGGCAACCGAAGGCTGCACTGGCACACTGAAGGCAGTGTTGGACTTCATCATCGACGTCTGCCCTTGTTGACAGTAGGCTCCCGAGGTTTGGAAAGTGGTCCACGTTCTCCAAGGCCTTGACGTGGGGCAGTACTGTGTGGTGGAGGCAGGTTGGTAGAGGACCTTTGTCTTACGGATGTTTAGTGTAAGGCTTATGCTCTCGTACGCTTCGGTGAAGGTGTTGACAATGTTTTGGAGTTCGACCTCCGAGTAAGCACAGATGCAAGCATTGTCTGCATATTGTAATTCGATGAGAGAGGATGGGACAACCTTGGATCTGGACTGGAGGCGACGGAGGTTGAACAGTTTCCCCTTTGTTCTGTAGATTAGCTCCACTCCAGCGGGGAGCTTACTGAGGGTGAGATGGAGCATTGCAGCAAGGATGATCGAGAAGAGCGTTGGTGCGATGACACAGCCTTGCTTGACCCTGGTCCGCTAGTGAATTGGGTCTGTGGTGGAACCATTGGCAGGATCGCGGCTCGCATGTCGTCGTGAAGCAGGCGGAGGATGGTGATAAACTTTTGAGGGCAGCCAAATTTGAGGAGGACACCCCATAATCCCTCACGGGTAATAGTGTCAAAGGCCATTGTGAGATCAAAGAAGGCCATGTACAGCAGTTGGTGCTGTTCCCTGCATTTCTCTTGTAATTGATGTGCGGTGAAGATCATGTCCATTGGGCTCTTAGTGGGCGGAATCCACATTGCGACTCTGGGAGGAGCTCTTCAGCCACTGGGAGAAGGCGATTGAGGAGGATTCTTGCAATGACTTTCACTGTGGCAAACAGCAGGGGAACTCCTCTGTAATTACCACAATTGGACTTGTCACCTTTCTTGAAGATGGTTACAATTACGGCGTCTCTGAGATCCCCTGGCATGCTCTCCTCCTTCCAGATAAGAGAAATGAGTTCATGAATTTGCACCATTAATGCTTCTCCGCCATGCTTTAGTGCCTCGGCAGGGATTCCATCTGCTCCTGAGGCCTTGTTGTCCTTCAGTTGTCGGATGGCCTTTTCAACCTCATGCCGGGCTGGGGTTGTGCTGAGATGGTGGCGGGTAGCATGTTGTGGGATGGAGTTGAGGACACTCGCGTCGAAGACAGGGTCTCAGTTAAGGAGATCTTCGAAGTGCTCCTTCCAGCGGGCACTGACTGCCTCACTGTCCTTGATGAGTACCTTTCCAGTTTTGGCCCGCAGTGGTGTAGGACCTTGTGTGCTTGGACCATAGATGGTCTTGACTGCGCTAAAGAATCCACGAACGTCGTGGTTGTTGGCTAGCTGCTGGATCTTCTGTGCTTTCTCCACCCACCATCTCTTTGTTAGGTTGCGAGTTTTTTGTTGGACCTTGGACTTCAGGCATCTGTAGCGCTGCTTTCTTGCTCTCGGGCTGCTTTGTCCTGGATGGTGTCGCGTTTTTGAGTGTTGTTGGAGCTGCACTCATCCAGGCAAGTGGAGAGTATTCCATCACACTCCTGACTTGTGCTTTGTAGAGGGCTGTCCTATGATGAGAGATTGTGTAGAATGGGCCTATACTCTCTGGAGTTTAGAAGAATGAGAGGTGATCTCATTGAAACATACAAGATTCTGAAGGGGATTGACAGGGTAGATGCTGAGAGGTTGTCTCCCCTGGCTGGAGAGTCTAGAACTAGGGGGCGTAGTCTCAGGATAAAGGGGTCGCCATTTAAGACTGAGATGAGGAGGAATTTCTTCACTGAGAGGGTAGTGAACAATGTTCGCTCTATTTTTTTTGTACTGAGCGAGCCACAAACTCCTTTGAGCACAACTTTTCTGGCGTGGGCAAATTATACAACAACAGCAACGGAAACCGCCCATTTCTTGCCTGAAAAGCGGGCGATCAGCAGTTGAAAGTCTGGTAGGGACCTGGTCCACCCATTTGCCAGCTTGAATCAAAGATGGGCGGCCAACACTCCGGCCCAAAACAGGCGGGAGGCTGTTTAGATATACAAATCGGGGTCTTAAACCTCATGCAGCTCCCCAATTGCAACTTTTCAAAGAGAAATGAGCCGAGCTTGGACGGTGCATGTCAGTCCCATTTTCCCAGACGTGGAGAGGCCTGCCCAGCCATCTGTAAAGGGACTGCTGCAGGCTCCTCCAAACACCACCTGGCCTGCTGAAGACCTGTTCTCACTCGCCCCGCCACACCCACTACCAGCATCTGCTCTCCCCCCACCCCGCCCACCAACGGGGCTTACCAGCCAGGGAGCGGATAATTAGCCGGCTGATTTTCCGTCTGGTACCCATCTGGTGTCTGTCTGGTGCCTGCTTGTTTCCTGTCTGGCACTCGTCTGGCGCCCGTCTGATGCCCATCTGCCACCCCGTCTGGTGAAGAGGCCTAAAGCTGCAGGTTTTTTTTTGCGGGCCCCCCCGACTGTCATAATGCGCCCACGCCCTGTGACACAGGGTGGGTCTTGTATGTTCCATCTTCCCAAGTGCCCCTGTGGTTAGCTTTCAGTCTCAGGAAGGGTGCTTTGCCAAGTGGCCGTGAGACCCTGCCATTTGGAGTGAGAACCGAATGGAATTCCAATCTCAAAAGAGCCCAAATTTGGCGAAACCGTGAGTTTACAATCTCATCAAAGGGAGGGAGGGTGGGGTGTCAAACCCGCCTCGGCCGGGTCAGCGGGAATTGGCAGCCCGGTTTACACTCCCACCCACCCCTCCGATGTTCTTTTTGATTGAAGTCAGTTGCGAAGAATATCGGACGCAGTGTAAAATGGACCATTCGCTACCGCCCATTTTGCACCACTGACCAAGAAGGATTTCACCCCCAAACCACCTCAACACTACAACAACCCATCAGTCGTCTGCGTGCGTGACAGTAGTGAGACAAAAAAGTCACACAGAAACATAGGAGCAGGAGTAGGCCATTCGGCCCTTCGAGCCTGCTCCGCCATTCAATATGATCATGGCTGATCCTCTATCTCAATACCATATTCCCGCTCTCTCCCCATACCCCTTGATGTCTTTTGTGTCTAGAAATCTATCTATCTCCTTCTTAAATATATTCAGTGACTTGGCCTCCACAGCCTTCTGTGGTAGAGAATTCCACAGGTTCACCACCCTCTGGGTGAAGAAATTTCTCCTCATCTCAGTCCTAAATGTCCTACCCCGTATCCTGAGACTGTGACCCCTCGTTCTGGACCCCCCCCAGCCAGGGGAAACATCCTCCCTGCATCCAGTCTGTCTAGCCCTGTCAGAATTTTATACGTTTCAATGAGATCCCCTCTCATTCTTCTAAACTCTAGTGAATACAGGCCTCGTCGACCCAATCTCTCTTCATACGACAGTCCTGCCATCCCCAGGAATCAGTCTGGTGAACCTTCGCTGCCCGATGATTCTCCTCCTCTTCTCCCCCCTCACCGCGAGCGCGCTACTGCTCCCCGCTGCCCCCCACCCCCCCACCCCACCCCACCTCAACCACAAGGAAGCTTACAAACAATTTTTTTTTAACTTTTACGAACAACTACATCGTCCCATTATTCTGCGAATACCAGAATTCGACCCAAATCAAATTGTGATTCAGGTCGGCCTGTTCCTTTGGAATAAGGAGCACGTGCAGAGGCTGCAGTCTTTGTAACAAGTCGCAAGTGTTCCTACTGGAACAGAAGATTGTGGAGAGGTGGCTGCAGCTGCCAGGGGTGCTATTCCAAGGGAATTATTTTGACATGTTATTTCTAAAACAAAGGCCTACACTGTTATTAGCCACAGGTTTTTTTTTCCCCTTCACGTTTTTTTTGCCTCCCCCAGGATTTAGCGTTCCCGACAGTTGGTTCAAACAGTCTGGTGACAGCACAAGTGTCGATGTACCGACTGGAAAATAAAAGAGTGACTGGAAATGTGAAGCAACTCAACACCCACAGGAAACGCTGGTGGCAAATTCTCAAGTGAGTCAATCAGCATCGGAGGAGGGAACAGAGGAGGTCAGGGTTCAGGTGTGACCCTTCGTCAGAGTCATCATCGAAGTAAAATTACAGACAGACAGCATTTAAAACAGATCAGGGCGAAGGAGGAGGAAAAACACACAGATACTGATACACGGACATAGAGACACAGACAGAGAGACACAGAGACACAAACACACACACACAGACACACACAGACACACACACATACACACACACACACACAGACACACACACACACACACACAGACACACACACAGACACACACGCATACACACACACACACACACAGACACAGACACACACACACACAGACACACACACAGACACACACACACAGACACAAACAGACACACAAACACACACACAGACACAGACACACACACACAGCGACACAAACAGACACACAGACACAAACACACACACACAAACACACACACAGACACACACACAGACACACACACACAGACACAAACAGACACACAAACACACACACAGACACAAACACACACATACATAGACACAGACGGACACACACACAGAGACACAGACAGACACACACAGAGACACAAGCACACACACACACACACACATAGGCACAGACACACACACAGACACACAAACAAACACACAGACACAAACAGAAACACAGACACACACACAGACACAGACACACACAGACACAAACCCACACAAATACACACACAAGCACAGACACACACAGACACAAAGAGACACACAGACACACAGACAGACACAAACATACACACAGACACACACATACACACAGATACACAGACACACACACACATAGACACACACACAGACACACACACACACAGACACACACACACAGACACAAACACACACACACACATAGACACACAGACACACACAGAGACACAAACACACACAAACATAGACACAGACACACACACATGGACACAGACCGACACACACACATAGACACAGACAGATACACACACAGACACACACAGACACAAACACACACACATGTAGACACAGATGGACACACACACAGACACACAGACACACACAAAAAGACACAGACGGACAGACACACACACACACACACACAAATAGACACAGATGGACACACACACAGACACACACACACAAACATAGACACAGACGGACACACACACAGACACACAGACACACACACACACACGCACAAACACACACACACAGACACACACACACACACACACACACACATATCCTTCTTCTTCTTAGGCAGTCCCTCGGAACCGAGGATGACTTGCTTCCACATTAAGAATGAGTTCGCAGGTGACTGATGAGTCCAATGCGGGACCTACAGTCTCTGTCACAGGTGGGTCAGACGGAGGTTGAAGGGGCGGGTGGGTGGGGTGCTTGGGTTGACTTGCGCTCCTTCCGCTGCCTGCACTTGGCTTCTGCTTGCTCCCGGTGAAGAGACTCGAGGTGTTCGGCGCCTTCCCGGATGCTTCTCCTGCACTTTGTGCGGTCTTGGGCCAGGGATTCCCAGGTGTCGGTGGGGATCTTACACTTTTTCAAGGAGGTTTTGAGGGTGTCCTTGAAGCATTTCCTCTGCCCACCTGGGGCACTCTTGCCGTGCCGGAGCTCCGAGTAGAGCGCTTGTTTTGGGAGTCTCGTATCGGGCATGCGGACAATGTGACCCGTCCATCGGAGCTGATTGAGCGTGGTCAAAGCTTTGATGCTGGGGATGTTGACCTGAGCAAGAACACTGACGTTGGTGCGCCTATCCTGCCAATGGATTTGCAGGATCTTGCGGAGGCAGCGTTAGTGGTACTTCTCCAGTGCTTTGAGGTGCCTGCTGTACATGGTCCATGTCTCTGAGGCATACAGCAGGGCGGGTATCACTGCTGCTCTGTAGACCATGAGCTTAGTGCCGGTTTTGAGGTCCTGGTCATCAAAGACTCTCTTCCTCAGGCGACCGAAGGCAGCACTGGCACACTGAAGGCGGTGTTGGACTTCGTCATCGACATCTGCCCTTGTTGACAGTAGGCTCCCGAGGTACGGAAAGTGGTCCACGTTGTCCAAGGTCTTGTCATGGATTTTGATAATCGGGGGGCAGTACTGTGTGGCGGGGGCAGGTTGGTAGAGGACCTTTGTCTTACGGATGTTTAGTGTAAAGCCCATGCTCTCGTACGCTTCGTTAAGGTGTTGACGATGTGTAAGATTCGCGAAATTTTCATTAAATAATCACGTAGGAAAGTAGGGTTAATAAAACAGCTTTATTGACCAAAAGAAGCTTATACAGAGAAACCTTTGATAAAAGGGCACACAAAATGGCCACCAGACCTCGTGACCAGCTTCTGGGACCATTTGAATTTCTGTTACTGCAAGCCAGACAGGCTTGTGGATTGAAGGCATTAAAAGCCCGCGAAAACCAGTTTCAGGAAGCCGAAACTCATGGAACTGAGCATACATATTGATTAGATTATAAGTACAGGACAGATTTGGGTGGCAGGATGAGACCCATCAAGAAATGGGCGGACAATTGAACGAACGCTTTAACCCATTACACTGTACAAAGAGAAGCCGTTTAACAGCCATCCAGGGCAATCTCCAGACCGATCAATATACAAACCAAGTTACGGTAACAAAGCAAAGACATTATCGGCCCAGGAAGGCCAGTTCAGCTATCACCGACTCCCGTTATGAAGACAAAACACCCCTGCAGAGAGTTCTGCCCGCCAAAATTATTACAAAGACAGGACTATGATTTGGCGGGAGATAAGAATGTTCCAAAAAAGTATAACTGTGGATTGAGTAAAGTCCATCAGTGAGTTCTCCTTCGGTTCAAAAACGCTTCAGGACAGACTCTTCAGTTAAACGGCACTTCGGTTCGGACCTTCGGAACAATTTCAGTTCGGAACGTGTTCGGTGTTCGGCCAGGCAAGGCCCGGCCACGACGGGAAGACGACGAGAGAGGCCCGGGTACTTTTGTCGGGAGATCATCGACGACCCAGGCCGGAGGAGAAGGCACTCAGGTCCCGGAGGATGCACCCAGCTTCTTCAACATCACATCGGTAACGGATTCATCCGTGTGCATCCAGTTCTTAAAAATCACATCGGAAACGGATCCATCCGTGGCGAGCGCTCACCAAGGCTGTACCAGCTGCCTACATCGCAGGAGAACATCGCTGCGCCAGAAGCTTCCAAACCCACGTGACGACGGAAAGCTGTGTCGAAAGGCTGAAAAGCCTTTTTTCGCAATTCTTAAAGTGGTGAGCATGATCCCGAGTCCCTCAAATCGAAACTTAGTTAGGTTTAGGGGAGGGGGTTAAGGGTAATTGTAATGTGTTACCCCTTTCACGATGTGCCGTGTGTTCCCCATTTATATAGAGTTAAGTTTATAGATGTGTGCATGCTTGTAGTTGCTTTAATCTGTGCTTATGACATGTATTTTATAATGCTGCAAACTGTTCAATAAAGGCATCCATTTTATGCTATTCGACCTGGTCTATTGAGTTTTTCTCTGCACTACAGCTCCCTGCACCTAAGTCCGAGGTCTAGAACCGTAGGGGCGAGTGGGTCGAACCACTCAAGGGTAATTATTGCAAGAAGCCTGGCAGGAGACCAGAGCAAGCAAGAGAAACCCCCTACAGATGGTTTGGCGTTCGACCTCCGAGTGAGCGCAGACGCAAGCGTCGTCTGCATACTGTAATTCGATGACAGAGGATGGGACAACCTTGGATCTGGACTGGAGGCGACGGAGGTTGAACAGTTTCCCGTTTGTTCTGTAAATTAGCTCCACTCCAGCGGGGAGCTTACTGAGGGTGAGATGGAGCATTGCAGCAAGGAAGATCGGGAAGAGCGTTGGTGCAATGACATAGCCTTGCTTGACCCCGGTTCGTACGTGAATTGGGTCTGTGGTGGAACCATTGGTCAGGATCACAGCTTGCATGTCGTCGTGAAGCAGGCAGAGGATGGTGACAAACTTTTGAGGGCAGCCGAATTTGAGGAGGACACTCCATAATCCCTCACGGTTGACAGTGACACACATAGACACAGACACACACACATAGACACAGACAGGCACACACACTGACACACACACACACACACACACACATAGACACAGACACACACACACACACATATAGACACACACACACACACATAGACACAGACACACACACACACATAGACACAGACACACACACACACATATAGACACAGACACACACACACATAGACAGACACACACACACACACATAGACACAGATACACACACAGACACACACACACACATACACAGACACACATGTAAACACAGACGCACACACACACATAGACACAGACATACACAGACACACACACACACACATAGACACAGACACACACACACACACAAATGCATAGACACAGATGGACACACATGGCTGGATTTTGCGGGGGACCAGCGGGTGCAATCGGTGGGGGGTTGGCTGGGAAAGTGTTTATTTTCCACAGCGGGTCGGGACCCCACTGTGAACCCGCCGCCACCCGCCTTTACCAAATGTTGGGTCTGTCAGCGCTGAGCAGATCCGACACGCAGCAGCAGGGGAGGCAATTAAAATCATTAGTAACTTGTTTACAGCCACTTATCAATGTTTTTTCCCCAGCTGTTTGCATTTGACAGGTCGCCCACCAGTTTCCCTCTGTGCCTCGACCTCGTCTGTGAAGCTGAGGCAGGAGGTCAATGGCCATTGAATCAGCTGATGAGTTGACAGCTTCAAATGTCAAGTCAAGGCTCCCAGCTGATCGAGAAATGTTCCCTTAACCATTAGTCTCTCTAAACTGCATTTCAACTACAGATTCAGGATGCTGCGAGTCTTCACACAAGTCTCCATCCAGTCTGACCTCATTACCTCTCCCACCATTGACAGATCACATCTGTCATTTCTACTTCACCTGCCATCTATTCCATCAGCATGGACGACAGCTCAATATTCCGGGGTATAGAATCTTCAGGCGAGACAGAGGGGGGTGTAAAAGAGGAGGGGGTGTCGCAATATTAATCAAGGAGTCAATTACTGCTGTAAGGAGAGATGATATCTTAGCAGGTTCCTCTAATGAGGCCATATGGGTAGAACTTAAAAACAAAAAGGGGGAAAGCACTTTGCTGGGAGTGTACTATAGGCCCCCAAACAGTCAGGGGGAGATAGAGGAACAGATATGTAGGCAAATCTCAGAAATAATAGGGTAATAATAGTAGGGGATTTCAACTTCCCCAATATTAACTGGGATAGTCAGAGCGTGAAAGGCTTAGAGGGTGTGGAATTCTTAAAGTGCATCCAGGAGAGCTTTTTGAGCCAGCATGTCAAAAGTCCTACAAGAGAGGGGGCGGTACTGGACCTAATTCTAGGGAATGTAGCCGGGCAAGTGGTAGAAGTGTCAGTAGGAGAGCATTTTGGTGACAGTGACCATAATTTGGTGAGATTTAAGGTAGTCATGGAAAAGGACAAAGATGGACCGGAAATAAAGGTTCTAAATTGGGGGAAGGCTGATTTTAATATGATAAGGCAGGATCTGGCCAAAGTGGACTGGGATCAGCTACTTGTAGGAAAATCCACATCAGAGCAGTGGGAGTCTTTCAGAAAGGAAATAGAGAGAGTACAATGCCAACATGTTCCTGTAAAGGTCAAGGGTAGGACCAACAAGCCCAGGGAACCCTGGATGTCAAGGGATATACAAGAATGGATTAGGAAAAAAAGGGAGGCTTTTGGCAGATACAAAGGACTAAAAACAGTGGAAGCCCTAGAGGAGTATAGAAAGTGCAGGGGGGTACTTAAAAAATAAATTAGGAGAGCGAAGAGGGGGCATGAAAAAGCACTGGCGGGCAAAATAAAGGAAAATCCCAAGCTGTTTTATAAGTATATTAAGGGAAAGTGGATAACCAGGGAAAGAGTAGGGCCCATTAGGGACCACAGTGGCAATCTGTGTGTAGAGCTGGAAGGTGTAGGTGAGGTTTTAAATGAATATTTTGCAGCTGTGTTCACTATGGAGAAGGATGATGTTGGCATAGAAATCAGGCAGAGGGATTGTGATATACTTGAACAAATTAGTATTGAGAGGGAGGCGGTACTAACGGTTTTAGCGGGCTTAAAAGTGGATAAATCCCCAGGCCCAGACGAGATGTATCCCAGGCTGCTGTGTGAGGTAAGGGAGGAGATTGTAGGGGCTCTACCACAAATTTTCAGAACTTCTCTGGCCACAGGGGAGGTGCCAGAGGACTGGAGGACAGCTAACGTAGTACCATTATTCAAGAAGGGTAGTAGGGATAAACCAGGGAATTACAGGCCAGTGAGCCTAACATCAGTGGTAGGGAAATTATTGGAAAAAATTCTGAGGGACAGAATTAGTCTCCATTTGGAGAGGCAAGGATTAATCAAGGATAGTCAGCATGGCTTTGTCAGGGGGAGATCATGTCTAACCAATTTGATTGCATTTTTCGAGGGGGTGACTAGGTGTGTGGATGAGGGTAGTGCAGTTGATGTAGTCTACATGGACTTCAGTAAGGCTTTTGACAAAGTCCTGCATGGGAAACTGGTCAAGAAGGTAAGAGCCCATGGGATCCAGGGCAATTTGGCACATTGGATCCAAAATTGGCTTAGTGGCAGGAGGCAGAGGGTGATGGTCGAAGGTTGTTTTGTGACTGGAAGCCTGTGTCCAGTGGTGTACCGCAGGGATCGGTGCTGGGTCCTTTGCTGTTTGTAGTGTACATTCATGATTTAGATATGAATGTAGGAGGTATGATCAGTAAGTTCGCAGATGACATGACAATTGGTGGAGTGGTAAATAGCCTCAGGCCACAGGACGATATAGATGGGTTGGTTAGATGGGCAGAACAGTGGCAAATGGAATTTAACCCTGAAAAGTGTGAGGTGATGCATTTTGGGAGGACTAACAAGGCAAGGGAATACACAATGAATGGTAGGACCCTAGGAAGGACAGAGGATCAGAGGGACCTTGGTGTGCATGTACATAGATTCCTGAAGGCAGCAGGACAGGTAGATAAGGTGGTTAAAAAGGCATATGGGATACTTGCCTTCATTAGCTGAGGCATAGAATATAAGAGCAGGGATGTTATGAGGGAACTGTACAAAACGCTAGTTAGGCCACAGCTGGAATACTGTGTGCAGTTCTGGTCGCCACACTATAGGAAGGATGTGAGTGCATTGGAGAGGATGCAGAGGAGATTCACCAGGATGTTACCTGGGCTGGAGCGCTTCAGCTATGAAGAGGGACTGGACAGGCTGGGGTTGTTTTCCTTAGAGCAGAGAAGGCTGAGAGGGGACCTGATTGAGGTGTACAAAATTATGAGGGGCATAGATAGGGTAGATAGAAAGGAACTTTTTCCCTTAGTAGAGGGGTCAATAACCAGGGGGCATAGTTTCAAGATAAGGGGCAGGAGGTTTAGAGGGGATTTGAGGAAAAACTTTTTCACCCAGAGGGTGATTGGAATCTGGAACTCATTGCCTGAAAGGGTGGTAGAGGCAGGAACCCTCACAACATTCAAGAAGCATTTAGATGAGCACTTGAAACGCCATAGCAAACAAGGCTACGGACCAAGTGCTGGAAAATGGGATTAGAATAGACAGGGCTTGATGGCCGGCGCGGACACAATGAGCCGAAGGGCCTCTTTCTGTGCTGTATGGGTGCCCATTATACTCTTTCACCTTGGTCCTCAGAATCCCACCACGATCAGCCCCAACACCAGCAGCACCCGGCACACCAGCAGCAACACCAACCTTATCCGCAATCAACTGATGCTACACAGGACACAGGGCATCAGCACCCGACCACAGTGTTGCCACATGATGTGCCAGGTTGGCACCACCCCACAGCTACACCCACATCCCAGGAACAAATAAAAATAAGCACACACGTGCATTGACACACACACACACATACAGGCACTCACGGCCAGACACACATACATACACACACACACACACACACATAGACAACACATCTACATACACAGACACACGTCATTAACACGATAGTCACTAAATTATACCCTAGTGAAGAATGTCAAATAAAAATTGCATGAACTGGTTCTACGAGTCCGTATCTTGTGCAGCCCTGAGAAAGGAAGAAAGGCCTGCATCACGACCACCGGCCGTCCCAAAGTGCTTTACCGCCGAAGAAGTACTTTTGGGAGTGGAGTCACTGTTGTAATGTAGGAAACACGGCAGCCAATTTGCGCACAGCATGTGAAGGAATAGCCATGATTCAGAGAAATACACGATACCATGAACAGATTTCTAATATATTATTAATAAAAGACATACCGGGTTTAAAAGACACAAGTCTCAGCAGACAAGGCTGTAAACAGAAATACAGGCTTCTGAGAAAAGATCAGTTGATAACAAAGTTGTAAACAAGCTTTGAAATGGGAATTAGTTAAATATTCTAAAACAATGAAAGATTGAAGCAAACCATTGGTGCTTCCGAAAGGTCTACGGTTTGCAACGAACACAATGAGAAGGCCCAGTTTAAAGTGTGAAAAACCAACACGATTGAAACAGAAATACAAACTTAAAAGTGGCATGTGCCTTTGAAAACATGACATCAAGTAAAGAAACCTGCTGGTCAAATAGTTTTATGTTAAGCTTGGATGACAGGAAACACGATTAAATATGCAACCAATTGAGATAGCTAGAAAACAAGTAAACACACAGTTAAAGTGGTTTTGATTTACATATAGTAAAAACCATACCATCAAGACTTTGAAGATATAACTTCAATAGATGACATCAAGCAATTGCATTGTGTTTGTATTAAACTTGAAGCAGAACGGAGTCAAAATGTCTGCTAAAAAGCAGTTAGGCCTGTAATGTCCGAGTATAAATAATACACGTACTGCAGGAGAACAATAAAACAGGTATTTACTTGAACAGAGGGTAACTTAAGACTGAAATACAGACGCCTGCTATGGCTTTATATACAGGGGTGGTCACTGCCGCTACTGCAGTACAGAATCAGTTCTTCTCTTAAAGGCACATACACAAGGCCAATATTAAGAATCTTCGATAAGAATAACATCAAACAAAAACCATAGCTGTCGTTGTTTTTATGATAGTTTTTGGAACACCTAAAAGTAGAGAAATAATTATGCATGCAATAGTTGAATTGATAGTAACATAGAAAGCATTCAAACAGAGGGATCAACAAAGACAATTAGCTGACATCAGCAGAGAACATCAAAGAAGAAACCAAAGCCAAAAGAGTATAAAAATAAGACCTTTTTAACAGAACGTCAGAACACGCTGAACGGGCAGGGCATTTCTCAACTTTCCAGAGGCATCTCTGTAAGTTTTTAACTGAGTCTCGGGTATATCAAAGTGGTTGATTTTTGGTGGAGGTTCTGGATTTAGAAATAAGAAATAAGAAATGTTCTGGATTTAGAAATAAGAAATAAGAAATATAACGAAGTAAAGATTTGAGAATAAGGGTCTCTGAGAAATAAGAAATGTAAGCTAATTGTACTTTGAATTGTTAATGTGACTGATTCAACAGATGTTAACTGAATTGTGTTTGTATTAAACTTGAAGCAGAATAAAACTATATATTTTTAGAATTGTCTCAAAGAGTGAATCTGTATAGACTCGCGAACCCACAAATTCTGTACACTCTTTTGTAAGGAGTTGCAGAAATCTGGGGGGTATTCCAGACCCTTATAATATCCGGAAGGTTACAGTATAGTTCAACTTAGTAAAAGTACTATCCGGAGGATGGTAACATCTTTATTCGTTCCTTTCCTTTAGGGAGAGATAGTCTGAACCTTTAGACCCATTTAAGCATCTTATGGAATTCGGCTATCTCTAACTTAAGTTGAAGGTGAACGTCTGGGGAATACGCCTGATCTGGGGTAGCCCAAAAGGGCTAGGACTGTAATTCACCCTTCAAGCAAGCTCCCACAAACAGCAATGTGATAATGACCAGATGATCTGTTTTCGTTATGGTGATTGAGGGATAAATATTAGCCGGGGCACCAGGGAATTATTCCCCTGCTCTTCTTCGAAATAGTGGCCATGGGATCTTTTACGTCCACCTGAGAGAGCAGACTGCACTGGGAGTGGTCAGCCGAGATTTTTGCGTTCAAGTCTCTGGAGTGGGGCTGTGAACCCACAACCGTCTGACTCAGCAGACTCAACGACTCGCAGTCCGACTGGGAGGAGGGGAGCCGGGAATGGTGGCCAGAGGGTGAGCGGGAGAAGCAGGCCACCGCACGTGGAGCAGAGCTGGCAACAGTGAGGAGGAGGCCGCGGTGACGAGGAGGACGGAGCGGCTGAGGGACATCATGCTCCCACTGCCACTGGATGCCAAAGAATTGACTTTCTGAACACGGCGCTGTAAAAATAGCTGACGTGTCTCGGTGAGCTCCCACAGCTTTATTGTGGGCGTGATTGGGGAGTAAGCATTCCATTGTACTAGTTACATATGGCAAATAAAGAATCTTGCATCTTGAATCTTGAATCCAAGAGGTGAGGAGTGCGTCCCACTGAGCCTCAGCTGACGCTGACGCTGTGAATGGTTCCTGGTGGTTGCTACTAGCAATGATGTTTCCAACCCAGAAAGTTATGGGTTTTTGCTGCAGCTGAAACCTTGCGTGAAACGCCTGAACATTCTGTAATCCCCCGCAGGGCTGAGGACGCTGTCCAGTTACAGAACATTGCCGAGTTTGCAGTCTCGCCCAGGGATTGCTTAACTCATTCCGCATTCCCGTGTTACAAAAAAACATCAAGGGAGGTGCAGTCTGACAGGACTTGTTTTATCTTCTCCCTGGCACCAGAAATGCGTTTTCCTGATCGGGCACAGGTCTGCCCGGCTGGCCTTTGCCACTGTTGTTGTGTGGCAATCGAGGCAAAGGATCTGAAGGATGAACTCTGCATATGGACGCCAAAAGTGACAGCTTTAGGCCTGCTCGAGTCAAGCAGCTCAACACCATGGGCGAACAGCAGGTGATAGCTGGTGCAGTACAAGAGGAAACCTCCAAACATATAGAAATGAACGTCAATCATAGAATGATACAGCACAGAAGGGGGGCTTGATGGTCGGCGCGGACACGATGGGCCGAAGGGCCTCTTTCTGTGCTGTATAACTCTATGACTCTATGAGGCCATTCGGCCCACCGTGCCTGTGCCGGCTCTTTGAAAGAGCTCTCCAATTAGTCCCGCACCCCCCTGCTCTTTCCCCATAAACCTGCAAATTTTTCATTTTCAAAATACACATCCAATTCCCTTTTGGAAGTTACTATTGAATCTGCTTCCACCGTCCTTTCAGGCAATGCCCTGCAGAGCATAACAACTCACTGTGTAAAAAAATTTCTCCTCATCTCCCCTCTGATTCTTTTGCCAATTATCTTAAATCTGTGTCCGCTGGTTACCGACCCTCCTGCCAGTGGAAACAGTTTAGAAACATAGAAGATAGGAGCAGGAGTAGGCCATTCGGCCCCTCGAGCCTGTTCCGCCATTTAATGAGATCATGGCTGATCGTCCAAATTCAGTACCCTGTCCCTGCCTTCTCCCCATATCCCTTGATCCCTTTAGCCTTAAGAAATATATCTAACTCCTTCTTGAATATATTTAATGAATTGGCCTCAACTGTCTTCTGTGGTAGAGAATTCCACAGGTTCACCACTCTCTGGGTGAAGAAATTCCTCCTCATCTCAGCCCTAAATGGCTTACCCCTTATCCTTAGACTGTGACCCCTGGTTCTGGACTCCCCCGCCATCGGGAGCATCCTTCCTGCATCTAGTCTGTCTAGTCCTGTTAGAATTTTCTCCCTATCTACTCTGTCAAAACCTCTCAGAATTTTGAACACCTCTATTAAATCATCCCTTCACTTTCTCTGCTCTAAGGAGAACAACCCTAGCTTCCCTCTAATCTCTCCACATAACTGAAATCCCTCATCCCTGGTACCATTCTGGAAAATCTCCCCTGCACCCTCTCCAAGGCCTGGACATCCTTCCTAAAGTGTGGTGCACCATAATTTGCTCAGGGTAACCTTCCTTTTGAAACTCTGGGTTATTTTTAAACTATGTTGAATAAGTACTGAAATAAAAGCAGAAAATGCTGGAAATACTCAGCACGTCAGGCAGCATCTGTGGAATATATTCAAGAAGGAGTTGAATATATTTCTTAAGGCTAAAGGGTTCAAGGGATATGGGGAGAAGGCAGGGACAGGGTACTGAATTTGGATGATCAGCCATGATCTCATTGAATGGCGGAGCAGGCTCGAGGGGCCGAATGGCCTACTCCTGCTCCTATCTTCTATGTTTCTATGAGAGAGAAACAGAGTTAACGTTTCAGGTCAATGACCCTTCATCAAGTTAGAGATGGAACAGGTTTTTAAGCAAGTGCAGGGGCAGAGAAAGTGGGGAGGGGGGAGGAAAGAACAAAAAGGGAAAGTCTGTGATAGGGTGGAAGGCAGGAGAGATTAAGAGACAGAAGGGATGATGGTGCAAGGCAAAAGGAGATGGTAATGGGACAAGTTAAGAAACAAAAGAGGGCCAGTTTTGTTTCATCCATTGCCATGGATGTGTCTGCTGTTCGTGAAGTTAAAACCAAAACACAACTGCAGGGGATGCCACAGCCCGCTGAGTGACAACATTATCCTAATTCAGGAGACAAACTCCCAAATCTCTGGTGTGCATGTGTGTGGCGGGGTGTGTTTATTTTTCCAGTGTTTTGTTTCCCTGTAAGGGACAGAAATAGTTTGCTTCTTCTCATTACCTCACGTTAGGGGAAGGCCGAAGGAGGTGAAGATTTTCCACTTTAGGTCAAGTTAAAAGCAGGATTTGCCAACGGTGGTTGGACGTATCCCTGAAGGTTTCATCACATGACCTCCAACCACCCCGCCCCCTCACTCCTGCCATTGGTCGCCCGACACGCCCATCCTTGCGGCGCCCCGCCTTCCCCCCAGCCAATCAGAAAGCGGACAGACTCTTCATTACCCCATTAGATGATTCTTGACTATCAGTCAAACAGCCTTTTCTTCCCATGTCTGATATTTTTATAAGTAATAAGCAAAAAATGTTCAAAGAAATTTTTTTTTAAGAAACACAATTTTTAATGGCCCTCTTCCCCCCCCCCTGAGGGTGGCTCGCATGTGGCAGTGTCCTGGAGATTATTCGTTAATTAACGGGAGCTCCCCAGCATTACGTGATCCCTCTGAAAGACACAATCACACGCAACAAAGGCTTGGGGAGCCAGCTGAACCGGCAGCTTAAGTTAAACAAAAATTGCTCCTGCGATCTGTTGCACTGAGAGCACCGCTCCGTTTGAAAGCGCTGCACTGCGACACAAGGATCACAAACAACACATTCTGCCTAGTCCGGCCAACCATGCGCAGCTGTGTGTGGGTGTCGCTACCTTGCTTAGCTAAGGAACGTAGGAACAGAAGGAGGCCATTCAGCCCCTCGGGCCTGTTCCGCCGTTCAGTGAGACCATGGCTGATCTGCACCTCAACTCTTATTTTCCCGCCTAGACTCCATGGGGGAAAAATTCAGTTGCTTGCGCCTCCCGTTAGCGCCTTAAGAGGGTGCTAATGGGGCGCAAAGCAACTAGCGCCCGGGCGCGGCGATGTTTGCGCCGCTCGTGAAATTAACTAGACATTTTGCGGCAGCGCTAAACACTACTGCCACGATCTCCTGCGCTGGCAGATTGTGACGCCAGTCGAGTGCGCAACGCCACGTTAGCGCCCCGGACCAGATATTGAGTGGCGCCCCCTGCCTTACCGCCTGCCGCTAGCGACGACAGGTCGAGGGGAGCGGTATGCTGTCAGAAAGGGACAAGGGGAGCGCTATTTAAAGGCAACCGCTTCCTGCCATTTTTTGTCGGTGACATTTTTGCACCACGCATTGAGAGAGAGAGAGAGAGAGAGAGGCCGAGACTTCTGGAGAGATTCAACGCTGTGTGAATGAGTTTCGAGTACCGAGCAGCACTTTGCAGGTTTATTTTGATTTGCCCTTCCTTGCTTCGTCAGCGCTCTGAGGTAGCGCCTCGCTCCTCGGCCTTTGCGCCTTAAGACAGGTGTGAAGCGCCTGATTTAGCGCTCCAATCACCTCCAGGGGCAATAAAAGCCAAGTTTGCTGTCGGAGGCGATAATTAGCGCCAGGCGCTAAACTTTGCGCACGGCCGATAATGGCGCCCCAAACGGGACGATACTGAATTTTTCTCCCCATATCCCTTGATCCCCTTACCCAACAAAAATCTACCGACCTCAGCCTTGGAAGCTTCAATTTACCCCCAGCATCCACAGCCTTTCGGGGGAGAGAGTTCCAAATCTCTACTACCCTTTGTGTGAAAAAGTGCTTCCTGATTGCGCTCCTGAGTGGCCTGGCTCTAACTTTAAGATTATGCCCCCTTGTTCCTGATCCTGAAAATAGTTTTTCCGTATCCAACCTGTCAAATCCTTTTAACATTTTAAACACCTCAATCTCCTTTACTCAAGGGAATACAAGCCATTTATGCAACAGATCCTCATAATTTAACCCCCGGGGCCCTGGTATCATTCTGGTGAATCTGCGCTGCACCCCCTCCAAGGCCGATATATCCTTCCTGAGGGGTGGTGCCCAGAACTGAATGTAGTATTCCAGATGGGGTATAACCAAGGCTCCATACAACTGAATGTAAGAAGTCACACAACACCAGGTTATAGTCCAACAGTTTTATTTGAAATCCCAAGCTTTCGGAGCGCTGCTCCTTCGTCAGGCGAAGTGGAGAGATGCATAAAGACACAGCTTATATAGTCAGAGAATAATGTCAGATGATTACAGGTAATCTTTCTAACTGCCATTTATCACATCTGGCATTATTCTCTGACGATATATGCTGTCATAGAGTCATAGAGTCATAGAGTAATACAGCACGGATAGAGGCCCTTCAGCCCATCGTGTCCGCGCCAGCCATCAAGCCCTGCCTAATCTAATCCCATATTCCAGCATTTGGCCCGTAGCCTTGTATGCTATGGCATTTCAAGTGCACATCCAAATGCTTCTTAAATGTTGTGAGGGTTTCTGCCTCCACAACCCTTTCAGGCAGTGAGTTCCAGACTCCAACCACCCTCTGGGTGAAAAAGTTCTTTCTCAAATCCCCTCTAAACCTCCCGCCCTTTACTTGCTATGCCCCTCATAATTTTGTACACCTCAATCATGTCCCCCCTCAGCCTCCTCTGCTCCAAGGAAAACAAGCCCAATCTGCCCAGTCTCTCTTCATAGCCGAAGCGCTCCAGCCCTGGTAACATCCTGGTGAACCCTCTCTAACGCGATCACATCCTTCCTGTAGTGTGGCGACCAGAACTGCACACAGTATTCCAGCTGTGGCCTAACCAGTGTTTTATACAGCTCCATCATAACCTCCTTGCTCTTATATTCAATGCCTCGGCTAATGAAGGCAAGTATCCCATATGCCTTTTTTACCACCTTATCCACCTGTTCCGCCGCCTTCAGGGATCTGTGTACTTGCACACCCAGATCCCTCTGATCCTCCGTCTTGCCTAGGGTCTTTCCATTCATTGTGTATTCCTTTGCCTTGTTAGTCCCCCCAAAGTGCATCACCTCGCACTTTTCCGGGTTAAATTCCATTTGCCACTGTTCCGCCCATCTGACCAACCCATCTATATCGTCCTGCAGACTGAGGCTACCCTCCTCGCTATTTACCACCCTACCAATTTTTGTATCATCCACGAACTTACTGATCATACCCTTTACATTCATATCCAAGTCATTAATGTAGGCCACAAACAGCAAGGGACCCAGCACCGATCCCTGTGGTACCCCACTGGCCACAGGCTTCCAGTCACAAAAACAACCTTCGACCATCACCCTCTGCCTTCTGCCACTAAGCCAGTTTTGTATCCAATGTGCCAAGGCACCCTGGATTCCATGGGCTCTTACCTTCTTGACCAGTCTCCTGTGCGGGACTTTATCGAAGGCCTTACTGAAATCCATGTATACCACATCCACTGCATTACCCTCATCCACACACCTAGTCACCCCCTCAAAAAATTCAATCAAATTAGTCAGACATGATCTTCCCTTGACAAAGCCATGTTGACTATCCCTGATTAATCCTTGCCTCTCCAAGTGGAGACAAATTTTGTCCCTCAGAATTTTTTCCAATAATTTTCCTACCACTGATGTTAGGCTCACTGGCCTGTAGTTCCCCGGTTTTTCCCTACTACCCTTCTTGAATAATGGTACTACATTAGCGGTTCTCCAGTCCTCTGGCACATCCCCTGTGGCCAGAGAGGTCCTGAATATATGTGTTAGAGCCCCCGCAATCTCTTCCTTTGCCTCACACAGCAGCCTGGGATACATTTCATCCGGGCCTGGGGATTTATCCATTTTTAGGCCAGCTAAAACCGCCAATACCTCCTCCCTCTCGATGTTAATATGTTCGAGCATATCACAGTCCCCCCGCCCTATTTCTATGTCTACATCGTCCTTCTCCATAGTGAAAACAGATGCAAAAAATTCATTTAGAACCCCTCCTACATCTGTGTCTTTATGCATCTCTCCACTTCACCTGACGAAGGAGCAGCGCTCCGAAAGCTTGTGATTTCAAATAAAACTGTTGGACTATAACCTGGTGTTGTGTGACTTCTTACATTTGTCCACCCCAGTCCAACACCGGCATCTCCACACCATACAACTGAAACATAACTTCCTCTCCTTTGTACTCCAGCCCCCTTGAAACATAGGCCAACATTAGAAGAGTTTATAAAAGCAAAATACTGCAGATGCTGGAAAACTGAAATAAAAACAGAAAATGCTGGAAACACTCAGCAGGTCAGGCAGCATCTGCGGAGAGAGAAACAGAGTTAACGTTTCAGGTCAGAACTGGAAAAAGTTCGAGATGTAACAGGTTTTTAAGCAGGTGCAGGGGCCGGGAAAGGGGGGGGGAGGAAAGAACAAAAGGGAAGGTCTGTGATAGGGTGGAAGGCAGGAGAGATTAAATGACAAAAGGGAGGATGGTGCCAGGCAAAAGGAGATGGTAATGGGACAAGTAAAGAAACAAAGATGGGTCTAGATGAGGTGTAAATGGGGATGGCAGAATCATCAACAGCTGCCATGTGAAAAAATGGAGGCAGAGGTTATGGTCTGAAATTGTTGATCTCAGTGTTGAGTCCAGAAGGCTGTAAAGTGCCCAATTGAAAGAAGAGTTGCTAAAATGCCAGTGGAACCCGCAAATGTTAGGCTGTGGCTATGGGGGTTGGAGAGAGAGGCCTGGCACATGCAGGTGAAGCGGAGGCAAGGAACAGTGGCTTGGCGCAGGGATGGAGCAGATGCAAGGGACAGTAGGCCACAGGCCTGGGAGAGAGAGGTGGAACCAGCCCCAGATAATAGGCAGGCCCAATAGGATGATAGGGAATTTAAAATTAAACTTTTGCAGTATGTAAAATTGAAGTTAAAATTAAAATTTCAAAATAAGAATTGCCTGCAGCATAGCCTTGACTTGGGAGCTGGACTTGGAAGAAGAGCAGTGCCACCTAGTGTTGGGAGGCCCAAAAGACAAACCTATACAAGCCTGACTGTTTCAAAGGAAGGGCATTCTAAGCAGTGCACCCAGTTGTGACACAGTTAGTGTGACAGAGAAAGCACACACTTTGAGCCAAGACTAATAATATATTTCTAATGCACATTCACGGATTACATCCGTGCATTTTTAAAGAATCTAGGGAAGAGATAGAAGAGGCACTACAGTACTACACATATATAATAATTGGTTAGAAAAAGGTGCAGTGCCAGAGGACTGGTGGATAGCTAACGTAATACCTATAATTAAGAAGGGAGATAGAACATGTCCAGGGAACTATAGACCAGTCAGCTTACCATCGGTGGTAGGAAAAAATAATGGAATCCCTACTAAAGGAGAAAATCGAAGAACATCTAGAAACCAAAAATATGATAATGAAGAGGTAACAGAGAGAGTAGACAAGGGTTAAGCAGTAGATGTAATTTATCTAGATTTTCCAAAGGCCTTCGATAAAGTGCCACATAATAGTCTAATGAACATGGTCAGAGAATGCGGAGTCAGGGGACAATTAGCAGGATGGATTGCTAGCTGACTTCAAGACAGAAAGCAGAGAGTAGGGGTAAAGGGTAGCTATTCAGAGTGGCAGAAGGTGGGAAGTGGTGTTCCACAAGGATTAGTGCTGGGACCAATGTTGTTGATAATGTATTTTAACAATTTAGACTTTGGAATAAAAAACACAATTTCTAAATTTGCGGATGACACCAAATTGGGGGGGATAGTCAATACCGAGGAGGATTGCAACAAATTACAAGAAGACATTAATAAACTTGAAAAATGGGCATATAATTGGCAAATGAATTTCAACACAGATAAATATGAGGTATTACATTTTGGTAAGAAAAATACGGATATCACATATTACTTGGAAAATAAGAATCTATATGGGGTAGAGGAGCAAAGGGATCTCGGAGTACAAATACAGAAATCACAAAAAGTAGCGATACAGGTTAATAAGGCCATAAAAAAAGCAAACCAAGCACTAGGGTTTATTTCTAGAGGGATAGAATTGAAAAGTAGAGAAGTTATGTTAAACTTGCATCAAACCTTGGTTAGACCACATTTTATTTATTCGGTCATGGGATGTGGGCTTCGCTGGCAAGGCCAGCATTTATTGCCCATCCCCAATTACCCTTGAGAAGGTGGTGGTGAGCCGCCTTCTTCAACCGCTGCAGTCCATCTGGAGAAGGTACTCCCACATTGCTGTTCTGACCTGCTCTTGTTGCCACAGTATTTATGTGGCTGGTCCAGTTAAGTTTCTGGTTAATGGTGACCCCCCCAGGATGTTGATGGTGGGGGATTCGGCAATGGTAATGCCATTGAATGTCAAAGGGCGGTGGTTAGACTCTCGCTTGTTGGAGATAGTCATTGCCTGGCACTTGTGTGGTGCAAATGTTACCTGCCGCTTATCAGCCCAAGTCTGAACGTCGTCCAGGTCTTGTTGCATGCGGGCATGGACTGCTTCATTATCTGAGAAGTTGTGAATGGCACTGAACACTGTATAATCATCGGTGAACATCCCCATTTCTGGTGTTATGTTGGGGGGAAGGTCATTGATGAAGCAGCTGAAGATGTTTGGGCCTAGGACACTGCCCTGAGGAACTCCTGCAGTGATGTCCTGTGGCTGTGCTGATTGATCTCCAACCATCACAACCATCTTCCTTTGTGCTAGGTATGACTCCAGCCAGTGGAGCGCTTTCCCCCCGATTCCCATTGACTTCAGTTTTACTAGGGCTCCTTGATGCCAGACTCGGTCAAATGCTGCCTTGATATCAAGGGCAGTCAATACAATACAATACAATACAAATCGCTTTATTGGCATGATAAGGTACATCTTATGTTGCCAAAGCATCAAAATACACTCTCACCTCACCTCTGGAATTCAGCTCCTTTGTCCATGAGGTCGGGAGCCGAGTGCACTTGGAGTACTGCGTACAATTCTGGTCGCGACATTATGAAAAGGATATACAGGTACTGGAGAGGGGGCAAAAAAGATTTACAAGGAAGATAACAGAAATACAAGTTTATATCTATCAGGAAAGAATGAACAAGCTGGGTCTCTTTTCTCTTAAAAAGTGAAGGTGACCTGATAGAAGGCTTTAAAATTGTGAAAGATTTTGATAGAGTCGACACAGAGAGTGTGTTTCCACTTGTGGGGAAGAGAATAACTAAAGGCTATCAATATAAGATAGTCACCAAGATATCCAATAGGGAATTCAGAAGAAACTTCTTTACCCAGAGAGTGGTGAGAATGTGGAACTCGCTACCACAGGGAGTGGTTGAAGTGAATAGTATGGATGCATTTAAGGGGCGGTTAGATATGAGGGAGAAGGGAATAGTGGGTTATGCTGCCAGAGTTAGATGAAGAAAGACGGGAGGGGACTCGAGTGGAGCTCTCTTCCCCAAATGGCCATTGATGCTAGATCAATTGTTAATTTTAATTCGGAGATTGATAGCTCTTTGTTATCCAAAGGTATTAAGGGATATGGGCCAAAGGCAGGTATATGGAGTAAGGTCGCAGATCAGCCATGGTGGAATGGTGGAACAGGCTCGAGGAGCTCAATGGCCTACTTCTGTTCCTATGTTCCTATGAGTGGAGTTTAAACGCGGCATGGACTGGTTGGGCCGAATGGCCTGTTTCAGTGCTGTATAGCCTGTTTAATTCGGTGGCCTTGTTCATGGTTAGCCATACGATTCACTGGTTCCTAACAATAGGGGAATCATCAACAAAGTGTGAGGAAAAAGTGTTGCAGAAAGTGAGTGTGACACAAGAAATGCATTCCATACAATATGCTTTCAGCAAGTTACAGATGGATATATAAATGGTATTCTGAGAGTTTACTCAGGACTTGGGGGATTCTAGCCGTGGCTCAGTGGGTAGCATTCTCATCTCTGAGTCAGAAGGTCATAGGTTCAAGTCCCACTCCAACAAGACTTAAGCACAAAAACCTAGGCTGACTCTGCAGTGACAGTACTGAGGGAGTGCTGCACTATCGGAGGTGCCGTCTTTCGGATGAAATGTTAAACCAAAGCCCTAACTGCCCTCTCAGGTGTACATAAAAGATCCCATGCACAATTTCATAAGAGCAGCGGAGTTCATTCCCAGTGTCATGGCCAATATTTATTGCTCAACTAGCATCACTAAAAATAGATTGTCTGGTCATTTATCTCATTGTTGTATGTGGGAACTTGCTCTGGGCAGATTGGCTGCCGTGTATCCTACATTATAACAGTGACCGCACTTCAAAAGTATTTAATTGGCTGTAAGGCAGAATGAGGTTGTGAAAGGAGCTATATAAATACAGTCTTTCTTTCTTTCTGCAATGGCTGTCCCGAAAATGCGAAATCAATGGCCTTGCCTCTGATCAAGGTTTTACAGCGACTCTACACGTAAAATTCTGTTTTTATTACAAAGGGTTCCAGGATTTGCATACAAGCTCCAGGTGGTGGATACAGATCCAACAGTAGCCTTCAAAAGGGAATAAATGCTTGAAGGAGAAAAAATTGCAGGGATATGGGGAAAGAGCGGGGGAGTGGGAATAACTGGATTGCTCTTCAAAAGAGCCGGCACAGACTCGATGGGCCAAAAGGTCTCCTTCTTCTATTCTATGGTTCTATGACTTTTACCAGTGTTTTGGTAATTCTGTCCATTTATCTGTGTAAAAGGAACATCGGAGGCCTTAACTATCTGCTGCTGAAACCCTCATCCATGGCTTTGTTGCCTCTAGACTTGACTATTCCAACGCACTGCTGGCTGGCCTCCCACATTCCACCCGACGTAAACTTGAGGTCATCCAAAACTTGGCTGCCCGTGTCCTAACTCGCACCAAGTCCCGTTTACCCATCACCTCTGAGCTCGCTGACCTACATTGGCTCCCGGTTAAGCAACGCCTCGATTTTAAAATTCTCATCTTTGTTTGCAAATCCCTCCATGGCTTCGCCCCTTCCTATCTCTGTAATAACTGTAAGGTTTCACAAAATTTCAGAAATTTCTGCAGCCCCCGAAGATTATTTGATTAAAAGAAAACCTGGTTGGAATGTACCTTAAAAACCCAGGGCATCAAAATGGCTGTCAGGCCTTGTGGCAGAAGACAAAGGCAGCCTGTTGAACATCTCCCATCACTGACTGAAGTACTTGAGGTACTTAAAACTGTCAATCAACTGCGGTTTAGGAAGTTCAACAGAGGAACAAAAGGATTGTTTGTTTACATGAGCTCTCTACAATGTTGACTCAAGGGCTTAAGTACTTAAAGCTGTCAATCAGTTGCGGTTGGGCGGTGACCACAAGACAATGGATTGTTTACAAAGCACTTGAGTGCTGTTGACTGAACACTTAAGGATTTGTTTGTCCAGCACTTGAGACATTTTAAACTGAGCACAAACCAGTTTAAACCAATGGGAAACACATTCAAACCCATTACAGTCAATGGGGACAGATCGGTCCCTTTTGTATAGCCCAGATACATCCAGATTTGGGCGCGAAGATAACGGCTCCCAATGGGGTATAAAGATAGCCCCTCAGGAAGCCACTCTCTCTCTCTCTGCTGCCTTGCCTCCGATGCCCTGCCTACAAAGAGGAACTGCTCAACAGCCCACCCAAAGAAGTGGAATACCAGCAGTTACTTTTGAATTACTGGGGTATCTCTACTTTGGGGCAGTGAAGAATCTAAGACAGACCGCAGGGGCAGGGAGCAGGCGTTCACTGGTGAGCATAAGCTTTCTGGCCCATTACAAGGCAACCTAGATAGGTATTAGGGGTGGGAATTAAAGGGGAACTTTGTTAAATTGTAATTTTAGTCAATTTTCCCTCGATGTGTCCGTTTCTCCTCCCCTATTAAGCAAAGGTGTGCTGTATTAAGTAAAAGTGTGCTGTATTCATTATTTTCACTGTACAGCGATTTAATTCTTTATTTCAATAAATACTGGTCTTCTTTGCACCCAACCACGAGTCTCATTTTGTCTACATCGCTACTGAAATAAGTCCGGCGGTCAGAACCAGAAAAGGGAGCGATTCAAAACCGCACAGGGCTCTGGAGCAGCTCAGATACTTCTGACTGGCCAGAGACAATAACCCCAGGGGCAACCAAAATCACACCCCACCTAACCCCCCCACTTTTCTACATAACCTCCAGCCCCACAACCCCCCGAGATATCTGCGCGCCTCTAATTCTGCCCTCTTGAGCATCCCTGATTATAATCGCTCAACAATTGGCGGCCATGCCTTCTGTTGCCTGGGCCCTAAGCTCTGGAATTCCCTCCCTAAATCTGTCTGCCTCGCTACCTCACTTTCCTCCTTTAAGACGCTCCTTAAAACCTACCTGTTTGATGAAGTTTTTGGTCATCTGCCCTAATATCTCCTTATGCGGCTCGGTGTCAGATTTTGTTTGATAACCCTCCCGTGAAGCGCCTTGGGATGTTTTACTACGTTAAAGGCGATCTATAAATACAATTTGTTGTTGTTGTTGTAATAAGGCTGCTCTCCCCTGTAATCAGGGCAAGTGGTTTATGGTGATCAAATAAGTCAAGATCTGTTTTTTTTTTATTCCAGTATATTTACCTGGTGTTTCGGGAATCACTTTCTGCAATACCATCCATTTGTCAGTGAAAGCTAAAAGCTAAAAACCAGTGTTCTTGACTGTCATAAGAACATAAGAAATAGGAGCAGGAGTAGGCCATTCGGCCCCTCGAGCCTGCTCCGCCATTCAATAAGATCATGGCTGATCTTCGACCGCAACTCCACTTTCCTGCACTATCCCCATATCCCTTGATTCCCTTATTATCCAACAATCTATCGATCTCTGTCTTGAATATACTCAACGACTGAGCCTCCACAGCCCTCTGGGGTAGAGAATTCCAGAGATTCACCACCCTCTGAGTGAAGAAATTTCTCCTCATCTCAGTCCTAAATGGCCGACCCCTTATTCTGAGACTGTGACCCCTGGTTCTAGACTCCCCAGCCAGGGGAAACATCCTCCCTGTATCTACCCTGTCAAGCCCAGTAAGAATTTCGTATGTTTCAATGAGATCACCTCTCATTCTTCTAAATTCTAGAGAATATAGGCTTAGTCTACTCAATCTCTCCTCATAGGACAATCCCCCCATCCCAGGAATCAGTCTGGTGAACCTTTGTTGCACTCCCGCTATGGCAAGTATATCCTTCCTTAGGTAAGGAGACCAAAACTGTGCACACAGTACTCCAGGTGTGGTCTCACCTGGGCCCTATATAATTGCAGTAAGACATCTTGGGGGAAAATTTGGTATCGCCCCATATGGGGGCGCCATTACTGGCGGTGCGCAAAGTTTAATGTCTGGTGCTAATTATCGCCTCCGACAGCAAACTTGGCTTTTATCGCCCCTGGAGGTGATTGGAGCGCTAAATCAGGCGCTACACAACTCTCTTAAGGCGCTAAGGCTGAGGAGCGAGGCGCTACCTCAGAGGGCGGGCGCAGCGCAGGTGCTGTCAGTTAGCGATTGAACACAGACACACTGGTTTTTAAAGGGGAGGGTCGATCTTGCTCTGCAGCCACACCCTGCTCACTGGAGCCTTGAATCTCGGCCTGGGCAGACCTGTGGCTAAAGCTAGCAGCCAGACACTATGGAAAGGGCCAGGGAGCGAACACAGCGCTTCTGCGAGCGGGCTTTGGAGGCTCTGGTTCACGGGCTGGAGCGCAGAAGATCCATTCTGTACCCAGAGAGTGGCAGGAGGCCTTTGCCACGCGAGTACAGGAAAGTGTGGAGGGAGGTGGCTCAGAGAGTCTCCTCAAGCAGCATGGTGCCTAGGACCCATGTGCAATGTAGGAAAAAGTTCATCGACCTCACTCGGGTCGTCAGGGTGAGTGCCTTTTTTTCAAAACCTCTTCATCCCTCCATCTCAACCTTACTTTATGGCCAGAGGGTCTTGAAAGCCCCAATGCCCAACACTCATCCAACACCTATGGCCCTTTCATCAAACACACACACACATTCCACACTTTGCATACAGTAAGGGCTATTCAACTATGGGAGGCATATCAGGCAAGACCATGGCTGCATACAGTGAGGGCTATTCAACTATGGGAGGCATATCAGGCAAGACCATGGCTGCATACAGTAAGGGCTATTCAACTATGGGAGGCATATCAGGCAAGACCATGGCTGCATACAGTGAGGGCTATTCAACTATGGGAGGCATATCAGGCAAGACCATGGCTGCATACAGTAAGGGCTATTCAACTATGGGAGGCATATCAGGCAAGACCATGGCTGCATACAGTAAGGGCTATTCAACTATGGGAGGCACATCAGGCAAGACCATGGCTGCATACAGTAAGGGCTATTCAACTATGGGAGGCACATCAGGCAAGACCATGGCTGCATACAGTAAGGGTTTATTCAACTATGGGAGGCACATCAGGCAAGACCATGGTTGCATACAGTAAGGGCTATTCAACTATGGGAGGCACATCAGGCAAGACCATGGCTGTATATTTACTCAGACACCATCCTTTTTCTTGCAGGCCAACAGACCGGTGGAGGGCGGCCTCAGCTTCAACCCCTCAGCGATCTTGAGGAGCGCATCCACAGGATTGTGGCAAGCCGGGTGATTGGTCCCGTCGCCACTGGCGACGTCGACCCCGTTCTGGACAGCAATGGTAAGGTCATCACCATTTTGTCCTCTCTCCTTCCACTTGTTCCTCACAACAGCAGCCTTTGACACTTTCAATCCAAATCATTAAATCGCTGCACTCATGCCTCCCTTGCTGCCACCCTGTCCTCACCCTAAAGCCACTCTGGTACCTCCCTGCTTTCAGATGGTGATTCACCAGGTGAGGAGACGGGCCCTCAAGCTGCCAGTGAGAGTGAAGCTGAAGGCGAGGAGGAAGAGGAAGCCAGGCCATCAGCACAACCCTCAACCAAGGCAGCCCATGCCCATACTGGGGACATGTCTTCCCTGGAGGGGAGCAGGGGGGAATGGTCTGATGAGGGTGAAGCTCCAGGACCCAGCGGGCTGCAGCAACGCGATGGGGGTAGGGAAGCTCGGGGGCCTTCTCTCCGGAGGGACAGTATGGCCTCGAGTCCTGCTGCACTGAACGCAGACGAGGAGCGGGTCCTCGCTGAAATGAGCACCCAGGCGGAGCGCAGGCACACTGAGCTCATGGCTGCAGTGGCAAGGTTGCCCGAATCCATTGAATCACTGGCTAGGAGTGTGGAGCACTTCGCTGTAGCACAGGCGGCTGCCACGCAAATGCTAATTGCTGCAATGCAGTCAGTGGCTGGTCTCATGCAGACGCAGATTGAGGCCACGCGAGCACTGGCTGCTGCCACCCTCGCTGGATCGGGCAGATTTCCCCGGGGCTCTCACCGCACCGCAGCAGGCCAGCAATCTGTGCTCCATCAGATTGCTCTGGATGCTGAAGTGCTGCCCCGTGGGAGTACCGGTGTGTCGGTCGAGCAGGGAGTTGCTGTCCTCGCTCAAGATGACAGCATTCCTGCTGCCACCACTGGCACTTCTCCACTGCAGCTGCCACCACCTGTAGGACAGACTGCTGCCGCCCATGCAGAGTTGGTGCAGTCAGCAGCTGGGCCCTCCAGGCCCAGAGCTGGTCCAGGCCATCCCTCAAGGGCATCTGCAGTCTCAGTTTCTGACACTCAGCAGCCTTCCCCCAGCCTTGCTCCAGCCACTGGGGTCCCATTACGGAGGAGCAGCAGGGTGGGAAGGGGGCAATTTCGCAAGGGAAGCAGATCACCCTCGAAGGGCAAAAAGTAGGAGGTGTGGCAAAATGTTTTTCACTGTTTTATTAAAGGCCGAGTTTGTGGTCAAATTTTTGTTACTGTTTTGGACATTGTCTCCAGGTTGTGAGAGCCAGTTATGTGAATGACTGATTTTTTTTGTGTTTCTTTCTATTACTTTGTCATGCAGAAATGAGACACACAGAGTTTGTGAAATAAAGAAGTGTCTGTATTCAAAATTTGCATGTTTGGTCTTTGCACTCATTGTTGCCTTGACCGGCTTAGGTTTCATTCAGGTTGTTTGAATGGCAGAAGCCATTCCCTCAGAGGGGGCCTAGAAACAACTTGCTATGAGCCTTTGATGGACGGCCCTTCCACTTTGTGCCTCCTTCCTGCCTTGGTGCTGCTGATGATCATCCTCCTCATCTTCCACCACCTCCTCCTCCTCCGCTGGTGCTCCAATGTCTGGTGGCAGTGGCTGGGTCCTGAGGATTGCAAGGTTATGCAGCATGCAGCACACAACAATGAAGTGGGAGACTCGCTCAGGCGAGTACTGCAGGGCTCCTCCAGAATGGTCCAGACAGCGGAACCGTTGCTTGAGCACGCCGATTGTGTGCTCAACAATGTTCCTGGTAGCTTGATGGCTCTCGTTGTATCGTAGCTCAGCAGGGGTGCTGGGCGAACGGAGCGGTGTCATCAGCCAGGTGCACAGAGGATATCCTTTGTCCCCGAGAAGCCAACCTCCTGGGTGATGCGGTGCCTGGAAAAGGTCTGCCACAGAAGTCTGATGCAGGATGAAGGCATCGTGGCAGCTACCTGGAAAGTGGGCATTGACAGCGAGTATCAGCTGTCTGTGGTCACAGACCAACTGAACGTTTAAGGAATGGAAGCCCTTTCAGTTATGGAAATCCTCGGCATTCTCTTGCGGTGCCCACAAAGCCACATGCGTGCAGTCAATGGCGCCCTGCACCATGGGGAAGCCCGCTATCATCGCAAAGCCCGTTGCGCGTTCTTGCTGCTTGCCCGGGGTCATGGGGAAACATTCTCTCGTCTCCTTTTAAAGAGGGCATTTGTTACCTGACAGATGCAGCAATGCACCGCGAACTGGGAGATATTGGCGATGTCCCCAGTAGCTGATTGAAATGAGCCGGTGGCATAAAAGTTGAGAGCCACTGTTATCTTCACTGCCACTGACAGAGACGTCCTGCTCCTCAGTTGAGGCTGCAGATCTGGCTGAAGCAGGTGACAGAGCTCAGTGACCACCTCCTTGCTGAATCGCAGCCTCCACAAGCAGTGCTCCTCAGACATATTAACGTAGGAGAACTGTTGGCGAAAAACCCTGGGAGGGTAAGGTCTCCTGTACTGAGGCCTGTTGGCCCTCCTCTGTCTGGCCATGATTGCCACTCTCTCTCTGCATCTCTGTGCCCTCCGAATGTGATGGAGAAAGACAACGTTCCCATCCATTGCAGCCCCCATAGTATCTGGGCAATCAAAGTTATGAAGGCCAAAAAGCAAAGTACCTGCAAAGTTATGGTCAGAAGCTAAAACTACCTCAGACAGCATTGACTCAATGCAGAAGTCTCTCTTTCTCTCTATGTCTCTCTTCAAATCTCTCTCTCTCTCTCAGAACGAGTGGTGCAAAAATGGCTACCACACAAAAGCCAGGAAGAGACCCCCTTTAAATAGCGCCCCAGCCCCACAGCGACTGGGATGCGTTCCAGTCAACCTGTCGTTGTTAGCGCCAGGTGGAAAGGAGGGGGGCGCCACTGAATTTCCGGTCCGAGGCGCCCCAAGGGCGTTGCACTCTCGAATGACGTCAAGATCTGCGTGCGCAGGAGATCAGGCGGTATTGTTTAGCGCCGCCGCAAAATGTCCGGTCAATTTCGCAAGAGGCACAGATATCGCCGCGCCCGGGCGCTAGTTGGTTTGAGCCCCACTTAGCGCCCTCTTAAGGCGCTAACGGGTGGCGCTACCAACTGAATTTTCCCCCCCTTTACTCTTATACTCAAATCCTCTTGTAATAAAGGCCAACATACCATTTGCTTTCCTAATTGCTTGCTGTACCTGCATGTTAACTTTCAGCGATTCGTGTACAAGGACACCCAGGTCCCTCTGAACACCAACATTTCCCAATCTCTCACCATTTAAAAAACAATCTGCTTTTCTATTTTTCCTACCAAAGTGGATAACTTCACATTTCTCCACATTATATTCCATTTGCCATGTTCTTGCCCACTCACTTAGCCTGTCTATATCTCCTTGAAGCCTCTTTGCATGCTCCTCACAGCTTACATTCCCACCCAGCTTTGTAGCCATTAGTTGCTGCAGAATGGTGACTCACTAGCTCAAAAAAAAAGCTGTTTAATTATTTATGAGCAAGACCAACAATTTAATTAAAGGACGGGAGAGATCACGTGTGGCAAATGTGCTTCTGGAAGGTAGAATTCCCTTCCTCGGATCGAAGGTTGGCCATCACCTAACTGTCTGCCCGTGGGAACACGCACAGGAGATTTCTCCTATTGACTGCTTGCAATGAAGTACCTGAGTCAACTATTTAAATGTACCGTTTTAATAAGATGGAGGTCCTTTCATTCGGTCAATAGCTGACAAACATCTATGCCAAGTTAAATGGGGAAGTAAAAAAAAGATTCTGTTTTTTTTTTACTTGCTTAATCAAATAGCCTTGCAGCTAAATTCCTGCTTAAAGACTGTGTTGTTCACAGCTCCCATTCCCACAAAGGGACAAAGACACCTTGCATTTATATAGCGCCTTTAACAGAGTAAAACGTCTCGAGACGCTTCACAGGAGCGTTATCTGACACCGAGCCATGTAAGGAGATATTAGAACAGATGACCAGAAGCTTGGCCGCAGAGGTCGGTTCTGAGGAGCGTCTTAAAGGAGGAGAGAGAGGTAGAGAGGCGGAGAACTTTAGGGAGGGAATTCCAGAGCTTAGGGCCCAGGCAGCTGGAGGCACGGCCGCCAATGGTGCAGCGAAGAAAGTGGGGGAATGCGCAAGAGGAAAGAGTTAGAGGAGCGCAGAATTCTCGGATGGTTGCTGGGCTGGAGGAGGTTACAGAGGTAGGGAGGAGGGGCGGCCATGGAGGGATTTGAAAACAAGGATGAGAATTTTAAAATCAAGGCTTTGCTGGCTATGATGGGAGAGGGATGGGCTTCGATGGGCTGAATGACCCTTTCTCACCCCTGGCTTTTCCGATAGTCAAAGAGTTTTCATCTAATTGGAATACGAAACCACCATTGCCTCTATTTAATAAATAATTTAAGTTAGGAAAAAAAAAGCAGGAAGGTTCAGATTCCACCCAGGCTGCTCACCGGGATAGAAATGTTGAGTATTCTTTCAATTCTATAATTGCACCGCATTTAGCAACTGGCATCATACCGCTTAATTAAGTCAGCCAGCAGTCAGATTGTTCAAAGAAGGAAAAGCAGCCACTAATTATAAAGGTTAAGTCGTGTTTGTTGGCCTCCTGATGTTCAGCTGATTTAAATACCTGATTGAACCATGGAACGGCTATGCGGTCAGCTAACCAGGAGTCAGTAGTCACAACTAAATAAATGACCCTCGCAGTTCTGAACTCCAGTGACATAGCGGCAGATTGTGATATTTAAACTCACGGGTTGTTCAATGCACTTAAATGACCTGGGAAACATAGTTGGGGGGATGGGAGGTGGTGGGGGGGGTTTAAAACTGAACTTCGGCCGGGGGAGGAGGAGGGGGGGGAGGGGAGGGAAGGGGGAGGGGGAGGGGGAGGGTAGGTGGGGAGGGGGAGGAGGGGAGCAGAGGGGGGAAGGGAGGGGGAGGGGGAGGAGGGGGAGGGGGAGGGGAGGAGGCGGAGGGGAGAGGGGAGAAAGGGGAGGGGAGAGGGGAGTGGGAGGGGAGGGAGGGGAAGGGAGGGGGAGAGGAGAGGGGAGAGGGGGAGGAGGGGAGGGGGAGAGGAGAGGGGAGGGGGAGAGGGGAGAGGGGGAGGAGGGGAGGGGGAGAGGAGAGGGGAGGGGGAGGGGAGGGGAGAGGGAGGGTAGGTGGGGAGGGGAGGAGAGTGCATGGGCATAAAACGGGCAGCAGTGGATTGCCCACCCTTACACACTCCCCGCACCCCCATCCCTCCGCACCTGATTTTCCTTTCCCGTCGAAGTCAGTGGGAAGGAAAATCTCAGTGAAAGGCGGCACCTTCTTCAATACGGCCTTGGAATGTCAGCCCTGATTATGAGCTCGAACCCTGCTCTGCGGCGTAAAGCTACATACCTTCTGACCCAGAGTGAACCAACAGATCCAAAACTGACGCACGCCAAGCCAAGCTGGCACATAAGAGAGGAAGGCAATTGCACGTGGCGGTCTACGTGACAGCAAGGGACAACGGGATGCATTCCTGGAAGGAGATGGGATTGAGGAAAGTAGGACCGATTTATGAAAAAAGGGATTAGGCTTGTAAGGGCCACATCCCATTCCTGATAGTTTTCCTGTTCTTAAATTGGACTGCAGGCTTTCTGTGGCTCCTTGCAGTCACTAACAGAAAGAAAGAAAGAAAGACTTGCATTTATATAGCACCTTTCACGACCACCGGATGTTCTCAAAGCACTTTACAGCCAATGAAGTACTATTTGGAGTGTAGTCACTGTTGTAATGTAGGAAATGCGGCAGCCAATTTGCACACAGCAAGGTCCCACAACAGCATAGAAACATAGAAATACAGAAGATAGGAGCAGGAGTAGGCCTTAAGAAATATATCCAACTCCTTCTTGAATATATTTAATGAATTGGCCTCAACTGCCTTCTGTGGTAGAGAATTCCACAAGTTCACCACTCTCTGGGTGACGAAATTCCTCCTCATCTCTATCCTAAATGGCTTACCCCTTATCTTTATACTGTGACCCCTGGTTCTGGACTCCCCCGCCATCGGGAACATCCTTCCTGCATCTTTTTTTTAATTCATTGATGGGATGTGGGCGTCGCTGGCTAGGCCTGCATTTAGTGCCCATCCCTAATTACCCTTGAGAAGATGGTGGTGAGCCGCCTTCTTGAACTGCTGCAGTCCATATGGTGTAGGTACACTTACAATGCTGTTAGGAAGGTGTAATGTATGTGCCTTTAAGGGGGGAACTACTTTCTACAGCTCATGTATACTGTAGTACCGGCAGTGACCACACCTGTATATAACGCTGAGTAGTAATCTGTTGTTTCAGTTGCAGTTTGAACCACGTTGAGTAAACACCTGTTGTACCGTTCTCTGCAGTCCTTTTCTTATTATTACACGGACGTAACAGTGGCGACGAGCAAGTTTGAACCTACCTGCAACTCTGCATCACCTCCCAGGGATTCGCTTCTGGAGAACAGTGGAAGAAGGTCGAGTCCAGAAGCACGGGCGTCGACCATGGGCAACCGCCCAGTCATCCAGCGGAGATTTGAGCATCGCAGGGGAGGCTGTCGAGAGCCAGGCTTGGTTTTCCAGTCACGGTGGTCCAGTGAACGGGCTGGCAACAGGTACTGCGCAGACCCTTCCCAGACAGCGACGGGCTAGAGCCCAACCGAGCGGCACAGAAAAAGGCCGAGCAGCGACTACGGGGGAGAGAGAGAGGGCAGAGCGCACAGGGCGCAGCCGGTGTTCAGGACCGAGCGGCATCAACGGGGGAGAGAGGCGAGAGACAGCAGAGCGCAGCCGGTGGTCAAGGGCCGAGCAGCGTCAACGGGGGAGAGAGGCGCGCAGGAAAACGCGAGATGCTGCCATTGCCATGAGGACCGCAGAGAGCGGCATTGGCAGCAGCGCAGGAGCAGCGCACGAAACCCACAGGGCGTCGCTATTTGCCACGAGGACGGCCGAGAGCGGCGTTGGCAGCAACGCGGGAGACGCCATTTTAAGCCGCAGCGGGGAAGAAAGGAAAGCGCGGGAGATGCCATTTTAAGCCAGTCTAACCACACCCAAAAATGCCGAAGAGTGGCAGTATCACAGCGTTCGACAATGAAGTCGAAGATTGGACGACATATGTCGAACGCATAGAAGTATACTGCAAGGCGAATGAAGTGCCAGATGACAAGAAAGCACTGGTATTGTTGAATTCAATGGGTGCAAAAACGTATGGCTCACTACGAAACCTAGTAACCCCAGAGAAGCCAGTAGAAAAGGATTTTGAAAACATAGGCCTAGAAATTGGGTATAGCCCCGGTTGAGGCGTTAGAACTGGCGATGCGCAAAGTTTATAGCCAGACGAGACTTATCTGCGCCTGGCGCGATATTGGGTTGCTTCGCCCCCAAAGGGGATTGAGGCGCTAAATCAGCCATTGCACGGTGCTCTTAAGGCGCAAAAGGTCAGGCGCTACTCAATATCGACGCGGACGGGCGCAGGTGAACTCAATTACGGCAAAGCACGAGACCTACAGGCGCCGGCCGGCTCTTAAAGGGGTGGGTCAGTCAGACTGAGCTTCAACACCCAACACTCTGCAGGCCTCAGATTCGGCGCTCACCCTTGTCTGGCGGTACAAGGTGATCATTATGGAGAAGGTTAGGCAGAGAGCAGAGCGCTTCAGCGCTGAGGCTCTGGACCACTTGGTGGCTGCAGTTGAACACCGTCGGGAGGTCCTGTACCCGGATAATGGCAAGAGGCCAAATCAGAAGGCTTACCGACGATCTTGGAGGGAGGTTGCTGTGAGGGTGAACTCCAGCAGCATGGCGACCAGGACCCCTGTTCAGTGCAGGAAGAAATTCAACGACCTCACACGGATCGTTAGGGTGAGTGATGGTTTACCAAACTTGTGCTTCCCTCCATCTGCAGCTGACTTCGGGCACCCTGCTGCAATGATGCGCCAATGGCCATCTGTCAGTATGCACCCATGGCCCTTTCTGGGCACACACATGGACAAATGTCTCAAGGCCTCATGTCAGGGCTCTTGCACAATGGGGGGATGGGAGGAGGTCTCAAGGCCTCATGTAAGGGCTCTTGCACAATGGGGGGATGCGAGGAGGTCTCAAGGCCTCATGTAAGGGCTCTTGCACAATGGGGGGATGCGAGGAGGTCTCAAGGCCTCATGTAACAGAACCTCCCCTTCTTTCCCCTGCAGTCCAAGGTGGCGCAGGTTCGGAAGGAGCAGCGTCGAACCGGTGGCGGACCTGCACAAGTGGTCACTCTAACGGATCTGGAGGAGAGAGTGCACCAGATACTTGGAGAACGTCTGTCTGGTCCAGTCACCACTGCATCTGCCGACCCCATTACCGACAGCGAGGGTAAGACTCTCACCTTTTCCACCTGTTGCCTTCCACTTGGTCCCCCCGCCAGCATGCATCCTCAGTGTGCAGCCATGTCAGAGCCTTGCCGCAACCTGGCATGCCTTTCAGCAAACCTGTCCTTCTGCTAAAGCCACTCTTCCACCTCCCACTTTCAGATGAAGCAGCACCAACTCGGGCTCAATGCGCTGAAGCTGCCAGTGCCAGTGCCACCGGAGGCGAGGACCAGGAGGAATCTGGACCAGCCGCTGCAGAATCCGGGGAGCTGAGACATCTGCAGACTGGGGATAGTAGTCCCCTGGAGGGGAGGGGGGGTGGCTCTGAGGATGAACCAGTTGCCGGACCAAGCGACATGGAGCAACGCAGGGGCGATCGGCAAGTTCAGTCAACGTCTCCCCGCAGGGCAAGGCAGGTCGCCATGACTGCTGCACAGAGTGCAGATGAGGTCCGTCGCCTGGCAGAGGTGAGCAAACAGGCCCGGGTCAGACACACGGAGCTGATGGCTGCAGTGGAGAAGATGCCTGAGTCAATAGATTCATTGGCTAGGAGTATGCTGGACTTCGGGGCAACAATGGAGAGGACTCTGCAGGGCTTTGGCGCAACAATGGAGAGGTCTCTCCAGGTGTTCGGGGAAACAATGGACAGGTCTATCCAGGGCTTCGGGGCCACAATGGACAGGACTATCCAGGGCTTTGGCCCAACAATGGAGAGGACTGTCCATGGCTTTGAGTCGGCAATGGAAAGGACTGTTCAGGGCCTCGGACAATCCCTGGAAAGGTCTGTGCAGGGCTTGTCCGAGGCAGTGGAGCGGTCGGCTCCTGCCTTGTCCGAAGCCATGGGAAGAACTGCCCAGGCGTTCTCCGAAGCACTGGCACCTGGCACACAGGTCCTCACTGTTGCCACGCAGTCACTTGCTGGGCTCCTCCATAGCCAGATTGACGCAACGCGATGTCTGACTGCAGCCACCCTCTCTGCATCAGATAGGATCACCCCGGGCCCTTCCACTCCCGTACAATGCCAGGAATCCATGGAGCCTGCGATTGTGGCGGATGAGCCGAGCCGCTCCCCTCAGATAGCTAGTGTGTCGTCCGACCATGGTGCAGGTGTCCTCTCTCGTCAGGAGACCATTGCACATGCCAGCGCTGGGACGCCTGCATTGCAGCTGCCACCACCTGCAGCCCACACTGCTTCCAGCCATGCTCAAAGCAAGCATCCTGCGTCCGCACCCTCCAAGCCCAGAGGTCGGCCAGGCCGTACCTCAGGGGCTTCTGCGCGTCCAGAGAGTCAGCAAGCATCCCCCAGCCTTGAGCCCGCCACTGGGGTGCAATTACATAGGAGCAGCAGGGAGGGAAGGGGCCGGGCGTGAAAGAGAAGTCGTTCTCCCTCAAGGGGCCAGCTGTAGAGGGAGGTGCTGAGACGTTTGTTTGTCCAAATTGAAGGACACCCTCAGCTGCTGTTATAGTTGCAGATTTTTGTTGAGTTTTGCGGCTTGGCCGAACAGGTCAAATTTATTTTGTAAGTTATGGTTTCTGCTCACTTTACGTTGTTTAGTTGTAATGAAAGACTTTTGTGTCAATAAACAGAAGTTTCAATGTTGCTTGGTGCATGTGACTACTTTCAGTGATGCTGGCATGCAGAGGCCCTCAAACATCCAAAGTGCGCATGAGGTAAGACTCTCATCATTCCGCCACAGGGGTGTCGAGACGAGTCCAGAGGAGCCTCTGACGTATGGACCTTCCACTTCCAGCAGCCCTTCCATCTTCCTCCTCCTCCTCCTCCGCCTGCTCTTCCTCCTCCTCCTCCTCATACTCCTCCTCCTCCGCCTGCTTGTGCAGGGTCCGAGGGAAGGTAATGAATGGACGCGTTCGCCTATAAGGGCCTCTGTCACTTGCCGGATGCAACAGCGGACTGCAGCCTGAGCGTCAGTCGCATTGTCCCCAATGGCTGACTGAAAGGATCCGTTGGCATAAAAATGGAGGCAATCAGTCAGTGTAGCCATCACGGACAGAGAGGTTCTGCAGCGTTCACGCGGCTGCAGATCCTGACCAAGCAGGTGGCACAGATCAGTAACAATGTCCCTCCAGATTCGGAGCCTTCGCTAACACTGCTCCTCCGAAATGTGAAGGCTTGTCACCTGCTGCCTAAAGACCCTCGCAGCATCCTGTCGGATTGGCCGACCTCGATCGCCCCTCCTCCTTCTGGCCAATCCCTGCCCTCTCTCCCGCCGTCTCTCTGCCCCTTTACAGTGTTGGGCGATGAGGCCGTCGCCCTCCGAACAAGCTCCCATTCCGATGCCAGTTGGTCAAAAGGCTTTTAGGTGTAGTGCTGCAAGTGCTTCTGACAGGGTTGAGGGTCCCAAGTGTGGTGTATGTAACCTGTTCCACCTTAAGAGAACTACTTTAAGAGATGTACTACTTTCTCTTGGCTGCTGTATACTGTAATACCGGTGGTGCCCACACCGGTATATAAGTGTTGTGTAAGGATTTGCTGGCAGTTCAGCCCTGACCTCCGAATAGTAAAGACCTGTTAAAAGTTATTCTTGTTGTCTGTGTCCAGTGATTGATCCTAACATTAACTGGGACATACAGACTCAACAGTGGCGACGAGTCCGATCTTACCCTGCGGCAAATTTACATCCAAGGCAGCTTCGTCCTCAAAACGGGCGTCGAGAAGAGGCATCCGCCCTCATCATCCTGCTGAGCACCATCGCACGGGAGGCATCGAGAACCCGGGTTAAAAAGAAAAAGAATTCTGACCACGAAGCCCTCCATCAGCGACAGGCAGTGATCATCCCTTCTACCATGGTGGTGGGTAAGCCGATCAGCGACACGAGCAGAAAGTCGGCCGCGTTGACTGTGGAGTAGGGAAGGGAAAATGGAGGAATAAGGGCGGAGAGCTCGACCACGGCCGGTAGAAAGGGCCGGGCTGCAATCGAGGCCGAGAGGCGCAGCGACTGGGGCAGCTTAAGGCTCGAGAGCCACGGAGAACTCAAACGCAGCCGGTGTACAGGACCGGGCTGCGAGCGGGACTGCGAGGCAAAGCAGCGTCGGGGAGTTGAGAAGCTAAAGGCACGAGAGCCGCGGAGAATTCAAACGCAGCCGGTGTAAAGGACCGGGCTGCAAGCGGGGCTGCAAGGCAAAGCAGCGTCGGGGAGTGAGAACCGCTGGGGAGGCGAGAACGGCAGCAGCAAGGCAATCGCCATTGCAGCCAGCGGGGGAAGAAGGCAAACGTGGGAATCCGCCATTGTAGTCGGCGGGGGAAGAAGACGAGCGCGGGAAAGACCGCCAAGCGCGGGAAGCCGCCATTTTAGTAGGCGGGGGAAGAAGACAAAAGCAGGAAGCCGCCATTTTGAGAAAAAGAAAAATTTAAAAACTTGCAAGGATGCCTAAACATGGGAGCATTAATACCTTTGATAGTGATATCGAAGATTGGACCACATATGTAGAACGCATGGAAGTTTATTGTAAAGCAAATAAGGTACCAGATGATGAGAAAGCACTGACCTTATTAAGCTCAATGGGGGCGAAGACATACGGGCTATTGAAGCACCTTCTATCACCAAATAAACCGGCGGATCAGACCTTCGCGAATATTGTTACTGTCCTGAAAAATCATTTAAACCCCACGCCGCTGATGATAGCGGAACGATTTAAATTTTACAGAAGAACGCAGTTGAAAGACGAAAGCAACGCTGAATTTTTAATTGAACTACGTAAGCTATCGAAGTACTGTCAGTTTGGAACACGGCTAGCAGATGCGCTGAGAGATAAATTTGTGTGTGGATTGTTAAAAGAAGGAACACAAAAGCGACTGCTTGAAGAGAATGATCTTACGCTTGATAAAGCTGTCACTATTGCAGCATCGCAAGAAGCCGCAGCGAGAGGCACTGCGGAAATGCAGCTATGGTCACCGGAACTCTGCACCAATCAAATGGTCTTGAGTACAGTAAAATGTTATCGTTGTGGAAAGACAACGCACGATCAGAACCAGTGCTGGTTCAAAAATCAGGAATGCAGAAAATGTGGCAGGCTTGGTCACATAGCTAAAGTATGCCGGTCAGGAAAGAAGACCAGCAACAAAAAGTCACCGCAGGAAAAGTACAGAAAGGTACACAAGGTGACAGAGAACAGTTCGAACGAACAGAAGTCAGATTCAGACTCCAGCAGTAATGAACTGGGTAGTCTAAGAGTACACAATGTTGGTAAGGAAGCAGACCTCCAAACAATTTGGGTCACACTTCAGATAGCAGGAGTCCAAGTGAAGATGGAATTGGACACTGGCTCGGCATTGACAGTCATGAATAAGAAAGATTACAAAAGGTTATTCCCACATATTCCCCTACGGGATACGGAGATTGTATTGAAAACATACACGGGGCAAAGAGTATACCCCATCGGGAAGATAGAGGTAAAGGTGGTCCACAAGGGCAAAGAAAGCCGAGGAATGGACTTATATGTGCTACCTGAGGGAGGTCCACCACTACTGGGACGGGAGTGGATTAGGAAAATAAATATGGACTGGCATTCCTTAAAAGCGCTAACGGTAGATTCCGGTACAAAAGATGTCAAACCTAAACGATTGTCCAGAATATTGGACGATGCTAAAGAGGTGTTCCAACAGGGACTGGGAACACTGAGAGGAATTACGGCAAACATCAAGGTTGAAGAACATGCAAACCCAAAATTTTTCAAAGCCAGACCGGTACCTTATGCAATACGACCTGCTGTGGAAGCTGAGCTGGAAGGGCTAGAACATTCAGGAGTACTGTCTAAGGTAGACTGGAGTGAGTGGGCCACGCCCATTGTCCCAGTCATGAAGCGTTCATCGAGCAACAAGCCGGGGGAACCGGGGAAGGTTCGCATCTGTGGAGATTTCAAGATCACTGTTAATCCGGTGCTTCACACGGTGCAGTATCCGCTTCCACGGATTGAGGATATCTTCGCTTCGTTGTCTGGCGGGAAACACTTCACCAAGATAGACCTGGCGCAGGCGTACTTACAGATGGAAGTTGAGGAAGAGTCACGCCAGTATCTCACGATCAACACGCATAGAGGCTTGTACCGGTATAATAGACTGGTTTTTGGAGTGGCATCGGCTCCAGCAATTTGGCAGAGGGCCATGGAGCAGGTATTACAGGGAATTCCAGGTACACAATGTTACCTGGACGATATTCTGATTACAGGAGATGATGACGAGGAACACCTTGCAAACTTGGAACTGGTGCTCACCAGATTGAAAGAATATGGTCTTCGAGTTAATCGCCAGAAATGTGAATTCTTTCAGAAGCGGATCTCGTACTGTGGTCATGTCATTGACCAGGAGGGGCTTCATAAGTCTCCTGACAAGATCGAAGCTGTTGTGAAGGCTCCCGCTCCGGATAATGTATCCCAATTGAGGTCGTTTCTAGGGTGGATTAACTATTACCATAAGTTTCTGCCAAATTTATCCACGGTGCTGCACCCGCTGAATGCTCTTTTGCAGAAGGGAGTACCATGGAAGTGGAGCGAGGACTGTAAGAGGGCCTTTCACGAAAGCAAGGCATTGATCACCTCAGAGGAAGTGTTGGCTCACTTCAACCCAATGCTGCCTATTCGTTTGGCTTGTGACGCTTCTCCATATGGTATTGGGGCAGTACTCTCACACAAGTTGCCAAATGGCCAGGAGAGGCCAGTTGCGTTCGCATCCAGATCATTGACCTCCGCTGAGCGCAACTATGCTCAGATAGATAGGGAGGCTCTCAGCCTTGTGTGGGGAGTAAAGAAGTTTAATCATTACCTGCAGGGCCAAAAGTTTACGCTTCTGACAGACCACCAGCCGTTGGTATCCATTTTTAACCCTAAGAAGGGTGTTTCGGTGATGACAGCACAGAGACTCCAGAGATGGTCCCTTTTCCTAGGGGCACATCAATATCAGATAGAATTCAAAGGTACAAAGCAGCATGGTAATGCTGATGGGCTGTCGCGCCTGCCACTACCTACAGAGGAGGAGGCACCGACGGTTGACCCTGTTGAGTTATTTCACTCGACCATCATCGAATGTTTACCAGTCACCAATGCAAGTATTGAAAGAGAAACCAGGAACGATCCGACACTGTCCAGGGTCTACGAAGTGACAATGAAGGGATGGCCAGCACATGGTGATCCACTGTTACCGGCATTCTCAGCAAGACGAGAACAGCTGTCCGTCTGTCAAGGAACATTGATGTATGGAACAAGGGTGATTATTCCTCCTAAGTTAAGAGAGAGAGTTCTAAAGGAACTGCATGAAGGTCATCTGGGGGGAGTCAAGATGAAAAGCCTTGCTAGGGCTTATGTGTGGTGGCCGGGTATCGACCAACAGATAGAGGATCTGACGAAAAGCTGCTCAGGGTGCCAAAAAGTGCAAAATGCACCTCCGATTGCACCGCTGCATCCATGGGAATGGCCTTCAACCCCATGGCAACGTGTACATATTGACTTTGCTGGTCCTTTCATGGACTCCATGTTTTTAATTGCGGTGGACGCACATTCTAAATGGCCAGAAGTGATTAAGATGACTACCACTACCTCGGAAAAGACGATCGCGGTGTTAAGAACGATATTTGCGAGAAATGGATTGCCAGAACAAATATGTTCAGACAACGGACCGCAGTTCGTGTCAGAAGAATTCCAGAGATTCATGAAGAAGAATGGGGTGAAACATTATACCTCTGCCCCATATCATCCGGCTACAAACGGGTTGGCCGAGAGATTTGTACAAACGTTTAAAAAAGCAATAAAGGCCATGAGCGAAGATCAGATTCCACTACAACACAAGGTGGACAAATTCCTACTGGCATATCGAAACGTCACTCATGCAGTGACAAACCAAAGTCCTGCCATGATGTTCTATAACAGGAGGTTGCGGTCCAGGTTGGACTTGTTAAAACCAAATGTGCGGAGGGAAGTTGAAAACAAACAGTTCCAGCATATAAATAACAAGACCACTCGGAGTTTCGAAATAGGACAACCAGTGTTAGCCCGGGACTATAAAAACGAGAAATGGCAATCTGGAACAATTCGGGCCAGACAAGGACCCCTGATGTACACGGTAGATATTGGTGAAAATGTAATACGGCGTCATGCTGACCAACTGGTAGAATCGAGAACAAGGGTCGAACCCATGGTTACGGCAGAGACAACCGTGGAAGAAGTTAGTGAACCTGAAGCATCTACCTCAGAAGTGAATGTACCTGATGATGATGTCCAATCCATAAGAGACCAACTAGATGAATCACCCCAACAACGAGAATCAGAGACCCCTGAAAGGCGTTATCCAACTCGAATCAGGAGGCCTCCTCAGAGACTGAATCTTTGAACTGTTTTGCATGAAGTTGTATATATGTTATTATGTTATGTTAAATGGGGATATAACTGTTAAGCTAAAAAGGGAGGATTGTGGTGTATGTAACCTGTTCCACCTTAAGAGAACTACTTTAAGAGATGTACTACTTTCTCTTGGCTGCTGTATACTGTAATACCGGTGGTGACCACACCGGTATATAAGTGTTGTGTAAGGATTTGCTGGGCAGTTCAGCCCTGACCTCCGAATAGTAAAGACCTGTTAAAAGTTATTCTTGTTGTCTGTGTCCAGTGATTGATCCTAACATTAACTGGGACATACAGACTCAACACCAAGTACTGTGAAGCTCAAATCCCAGAACCCCGATCCACATTAGCTCGCCAACTCTCTCTAGCAGCGATCGCAATGAGCAGGCCAAGTGACAGAAGATTCTGCACTAGAGCTGTCCCCTTTAAATAGCGCTGCCCTACTCCGAGAAGGGCCTGTTAGCCCTCCCTCGAACTGTCACTAATAGCGCTGGGCGCTAAGGCTCCGGGCGCCACCCAATATGCACTCAGGCGCTCCTAAAAGGCGTTGCACACTGAAATGACGTCATGAGCTGCTTGCGCTCGCGGGCGCGCGCAAACACTTAGCGCAGGCGCTAAATGTAGAGTCAATTTCTGAGTTGGCGCTATCTTCATAGCGTCCGCCCCTACATAGGGCTTCGCCCCAATTCTAGGTCTCTTTAGGCGCTCAGCGCCGGCGCTACCAACCCAATTTCTAGGCCATAGTGTCAATCCTACAGGACCACTTAAACCCCACACCGCTGCTGATAGCAGAAAGATTTAAGTTTCACAAAAGGAACCAGCATAAAGATGAAAGTAATGCTGAGTATTTAACGGAACTGCGCAAGCTATCGAAACACTGCCAGTTTGGAACGGGACTAGCAGATACTTTAAGGGACAAGTTTGTGTGTGGGCTTCAAAGTGAAGGAACCCAGAAACGGCTTCTATCAGAAAAGGATCTTACGCTGGACAAGGCTTTCAGCATTGCAGTATCACACGAAGCAGCAGCACGGGGCGCTGCAGAGATACAACGGAGACCACAAGAATATGGCACAAATGAAATGTCATATGGAACAATGAAGTGCTATCGCTGCGGCAGAACAACACACGACCATAATGATTGCTGGTTCAAGGACAAAGTGTGCAGACAGTGTGGAAAAGTAGGACACATAGCAAGAGTCTGCAGGTCGGGAAAGAAAACCAGCAGCAAGAAATCTCCACAGGAGAAGTACAAGAAAGTGCATAAGGTGATGGAGAGTAGTTCAGACAAACAGAAGAGTGATACAGACTCTGGAAGCAAGGAGCTGGGTTGTCTGAAACTACATAATGTGATCAAAACGGAGGATCACCAAACTATCTGGGTCACGCTCAAGATAGCAGGAGTCCAAGTGAAAATGGAATTGGACACAGGATCAGCCCTAACAGTCATAAACCGAAGGGACTACAAGCGGCTATTCTCACATATACCCTTGAGAGATACAAAGATTGACTTGAAGACGTACACAGGGCAAAAAGTCTACCCCAAAGGAAAAATAAGGGTGAACGTTATATATAATGGCAAGGAAACACCAAAAATGGACCTATATGTATTGCCAGATGGAGGACCACCACCACTAGGACGTGAATGGATCTGCAAGATACAGCTAGATTGGCATTCCATACAAGCACTGACTGTAGATGCCAAAAAGGATGACGACGTCACACCTGGACGACTGTCAAAAATGCTAACTGACGCACAAGAAGTGTTCCAGCAGGGACTCGGAACACTAAAAGGCATAACAGCGATGATCAAAATAGAGGAAAATGCAAGCCCAAAGTTTTTTAAGGCCAGACCTTATGCGATCCGCCCAGCTGTCGAAGCAGAGCTGGAAGGTTTGGAACGTTCAGGAGTACTGTCCAAAGTGGACTGGAGCGAGTGGGCTACACCCATCGTTCCTGTAATGAAGAGGTCGTTGAGTAATACGCCTGGGGAACCAAAGAAGGTTCGCATCTGTGGGGACTTTAAGGTGACAGTGAACCCAGTCCTTCACACTGTACAATATCCGCTTCCGCGGATTGAAGATATTTTCGCCTTGCTATCTGGAGGGAAACGCTTCACTAAGATTGATCAGGCCCAGGCGTACCTGCAAATGGAGGTAGAAGAAGCCTCGAAACAGTACCTCACGATCAACACTCATAAAGGTCTCTACCAATACAACCGGCTGGTGTTCGGGGTAGCATCAGCTCCGGCTATTTGACAAAGGGCAATGGATTAGCAAAAATATAAAAACAGATAGTAAGAGTTTTTATAGTTATATAAAAAGAAAAAGCGTGGCTAAAGTAAATGTTGGTCCCTTAGAGGATGAGACCGGGAAATTAATGGTGGGAAATATGGAGATGGCAAAAACACTGAATGAATATTTTGTATCAGTCTTTACAGTAGAAGACACTAAGAATATCCCAACACTGGACAAACAGGGGGCTATGGGGGGGAGGAGCAAAACACGATCAAAATCACTAAGGAAGTGGTACTCGGTAAAATAATGGGACTCAAGGCGGATAAATCACCTGGACCTGATGGCTTACATCCGAGGGTCTTGAGGGAAGTGGCGGTAGGGATTGTGGATGCATTGGTAATAATTTTCCAAAACTCCCTGGACTCAGCAAAGGTCCCGGCAGACTGGAAAACTGCTAATGTAACACCCTTATTTAAAAAGGGCAGTAGACAGAAGGCTGGAAACTATAGACCGGTTAGCCTAACCGGTAGGTAAAATATTGGAGTCCATTATTAAGGAGACAGTAACAGGACATTTGGATAATCATAATTTAATAGGACAAAGTCAGCATGGTTTTATGAAGGGGAAGTCAAATTTGCTGGAGTTCTTTGAGGAAGCAACATATAGGGTGGATAAAGGGGAACCAGTGGACGTAGTGTATTTAGACTTCCAAAAGGCATTTGACAAGGTGCCACACAAAAGATTATTGCTTAAGATAAAAAATCACGGGATTGGGGGTAATATTCTGGCATGGATAGAGGATTGGCTATCTAACAGAAGGCAGAGATTTGGGATAAATGGTTCATTCTCAGACTGGCAATCAGTAACTAGTGGTGTTCCGCAGGGGTCAGTGCTGGGTCCCCAACTCTTTACAATCTATATTAACGATTTGGAGGAGGGGACCGAGTGTAACATATCAAAGTTTGCAGATGATACTAAGATGGGAGGGAAAGTAGTGGGTGAGGAGGACATAAAAAACCTGCAAGGGGACATAGACAGGCTAAGTAAGTGGGCAGAGATTTGGCAGATGGAATACAATACTGGAAAGTGTGAGGTTATGCACTTTGGCAGGAAAAATCGTAGAGCAAGTTATTATCTTAATGGCAAGAAACTGGAAAGTGCTAAAGTACAAAGGGATCTGGGGGTCTTGGTGCACGAAACTCAAAAGGTTAGTATGCAGGTGCAGCAAGTGATTAAGAAGGCCAATGGAATATTGGCTTTCATGGCTAGGGGGATAGAATATAAAAATAGGGAGGTATTGCTTCAGTTGTACAAGGTATTGGTGAGACCGCACCTGGAATACTGCATACAGTTTTGGTGTCCATACTTAAGAAAAGACATACTTGCTCTCGAGTCAGTACAAAGAAGGTTCACTCGGTTAATCCCGGGGATGAGGGGATGGACATATGAGGAGAGGTTGAGTAGATTGGGACTCTACTCATTGGAGTTCAGAAGAACGAGAGGCGATCTTATTGAAACATATAAGATTGTGAAGGGGTTGGATCGGGTGGATGCGGGGAGGATGTTTCCGATGGTGGGTGAAACTAGAACTAGTGGGCATAGGCTTAGAATAAGGGTCTGCTCTTTCAAAACTGAGATGAGGAGGAACTACTTCACTCAGAGGGTGGTAGGTCCATGGAATATGCTGCCCCAAAAAGCTGTAGAAGCTACATCATTACATAAATTTAAAACAGAAATAGACAGTTTCCTAGAAGTAAAGGGAATTAAGGGTTACGGGGAGCGGGCAGGAATTTGGACATGAGTCTAGGTTCAGATCAGTCATGGCCCTGTGGGTAGCGGAGCGGGCCCAGGGGCCGTGTAGCCTGATCCTGCTCCTATTTCGTGTGTCTAATTCTGTTAGATTCAGGAGATGGTTCTGTGATAGTAGATTGGCGGTTAGGATCAGATCAGCCATGATCTTATTGAATGGCGGAGCAGGCTCGAGGGGCCGATTGGCCTACTCCTGCTCATATTTCTTATGTTCTTATGTTCTTATGTTCTTATGGAACAAGTCCTGCAAGGGATTCCAGGGGCCCAGTGTTATTTGGACGACATCCTGGTCACGGGCGAAAATGACAGTGATCACCTCGCCAACCTGGAGCAGGTGCTCACTAGATTGAAGGAATATGGGCTCCGAGCTAATCGCCACAAATGCGAGTTTTTCCAGAAGCAGATCTCGTATTGTGGCCACGTTATTAATAAAGAGGGGTTACATAAGTCACCTGAAAAGATTGAGGCAATAGTCAAGGCTCCAGCACCGGAAAATGTGTCACAACTGAGGTCGTTCCTCAGGCTGGTGAACTACTACCATAAGTTCTTGCCGAATTTGTCTACCGTACTACACCCACTGAACACCCTACTGCAAACGGGGGTACCATGGAAGTGGAGTGACGAATGTAAACGAGCTTTCCAGAAGAGCAAAGCATTGATCACATCAAAAGAGGTGTTGGCTCATTTCAACCCAGCACTACCAATTCGGTTGGCATGTGATGCATCACCCTATGGCATTGGAGCGGTGCTGTCGCACAAATTCCCGGACGGCTCGGAGAGGCCAGTAGCCTTTGCATCTCGATCACTAACTTCAGCTGAGCGTAACTACGCCCAGATTGACAGGGAGGCCCTCAGCCTAGTGTGGGGAGTGAAAAAGTTCAATCACTATCTGCACGGGCAGTTCACCTTGCTGACTGACCACCAACCACTTGTCTCCATCTTTAATCCAAAGGAGGGCGTTCCGGTGATGACTGCGCAATGGCTACAAAGATGGTCCCTTTTTCTAGGGGCGCACCAATATGAAATCGAGTATAAGGGCATGAAACAGCATGGAAACGCTGATGGGCTATCACGCCTGCCACTGCCTACTGCGGAGGAAGCACCAGCAGTGGATCCTGTCGAAATATTTCATTCGACTATAATTGAATGCTTGCCAGTAACTAACGCTGGTATAGAGAAGGAAACCCGAAATGACCCGACACTGTCTCGGGTATATGATTTGACAGTGAAGGGATGGCCAGCACATGGCGACTCACTGTTGCCAGCATTCTCATCCAGAAGAGAACAGCTGTCAGTATGCCAGGGGACCTTGATGTGTGGATCCCGAGTGGTAATTCCACCCAAGTTAAGGGAGAGAGTGCTCAATGAGCTTCACGAAGGCCATCTGGGAGGGGTGAAAATGAAAAGCCTTGCTAGGGCTTATGTGTGGTGGCCAGGGATCGATCAGCAAATCGAGGACCTGACAAAGAGCTGCTCAGGATGCCAGAAGGTCCAAAATGCACCACCACATGCCCCTCTACACCCATGGGAGTGGCCCTCATCTCCATGGCAACGGGTGCATATTGATTTTGCTGCTCCATTCATGGACTCAATGTTTTTAATAGCCGTGGATGCGCACTCGAAATGGCCTGAGGTGATCAAAATGTCCTCCTCCACCACGGAGAAAACTATTGCAGTCCTGCGGACCATTTTTGCCAGGAACGGCTTGCCAGAGCAGATTTGCTCTGATAACGGACCACAGTTTGTGTCCGAAGAGTTTCGAAGATTTATGAAAAGGAATGGGATAAGGCATTATACATCCGTCCCGTATCATCCAGCCACAAATGGATTGGCTGAGAGGTTCGTACAAACCTTTAAAAAAGCAGTAAAGGCCATGTGCGATGATGACATTCCACTGCAGCATAAGGTGGACAATTTCCTGTTAGCCTACAGAAATGCGACACATGCAGTCACCAACCAGGCCCCGGCCATGATGTTCTTTAACCGAAGGTTGAGATCTCGTCTGGATTTGCTCAGACCAAATGTACGAAGAGATGTTGAGAGTAAGCAATTCCAGCACATCAATGAGAAGCCGACAAGGAGCTTCAATATAGGGCAACCAGTCTTGGCCCGCGACTGCCGAACAGAGAAATGGCAACCAGGAACGATATGCACACGGCAGGGGCCACTAATGTACACAGTGGACGTTGGGGAGAGCATCGTGAGACGCCATGCTGACCAGATCCTAGAGTCACAGGAACGAGTCAACCCCATGCCTTGCCCATACGTACCTGGTGATGAACCCGACGTACAGGTAGCATCTACCCCAGAAACAGTAGCATCGGAAGCTGATGAACCAACCGATGACAGGGGGCCAGAATCACCTCCGCATCAAGAGCAAGACACTCGGGAAAGGCGCTGTCCAGAAAGGATCAGGAAGCCTCCCCAAAGACTGAATTTATAAATAGACTATTTTCAGCTAATGTTGCATGTTAAAAGTGTTAATTGTAATTAGTTTGATATTTAATTGTTAAATGAGTGTTATGGTACTGTTAATCTAAAAGGGGAGGAATTGGAATGTATGTACCTTTAAGGGGGGAACTACTTTCTACAGCTCATGCATACTTTAGTACCGGCAGTGACCACACCTGTATATAACGCTGAGTAGTAATCTGTTGTTTCAGTTGCAGTTTGAACCACGTTGAGTAAACACCTGTTGTACCGTTCTCTGCAGTCCTTTTCTTATTATTACACAGACGTAACAGAAGGGAGTTCCAGGATTTTGGCCCGGCGACCGTGAAGGAACAGCGATACAGGTCCAAGTCAGGATGGTGTGTGGCTTGGAGGGGAACTTAGTCTGACTAGTCCTGTTAGAATTTTATAAGTTTCAATGAGATCCCCTCTCATTCTTCTAAACTCGAGCGAATATAAGCCTAATCGAACCAATCTCTCTTCATACGTCATTCCTGCCATCCCAGGTATCAGTCTTGTGAATGTGATAATGACCAGGTAATCTGTTTTAGTAATATTGCTTGAGAGATAAATGTTGGCCCGGACACTGGGGAGATCTCCTCTGCTCTTCTTCGAAATAGTGGTCATGGGAATTTTTACATCCACCTGCGAGAGCAGGCAGGACCTCAGTTTAACGTCCCATCTGAAAGAGAGTATTGTTGGGGAGCTGGGGAGAAATTTGGCTGCTTTTGCTACTGACTTACAATTGTGTGCTTGAGGGAGAAGAACAACAAAAGGGGAAGGAGGAGAGCAGGAGCAACCGATTGAGCTGTCGCAATTAAAAGAAAAAAGCTACAACAACATCTTGCATTTATATGGCGCATTTAAAGTTGTAAAACGTCCCAAGGCATTTCACAGGAGCATTAAAATTTGACAGCGAGCCACATAAGGGGACAGGGGACCAAAATCTTGATCAATAGGGTAGGTTTTAAGGAGCGTCTTGAAGGGGGAGAGAGAGAGAGAGTTAGAGAGGCGGAGAGGTTTTAGGGAGGGAATTCCAGAGCTTAGGGCCCAGGCAGCTGCAGGCACAGCCGCCAATGGTGGAGTGAAGTTAAAATTAAAAGTGGCATTTCCATTGACGCCTGCAAAGAGAAACGATCAGTTCGTACTTGAACTGAAGTGACTGCTGGCAAATGGACCTTGAGTTTACACCGTGAGCTATTAATGCGCGGGAGCTTCCAGTATTCACCTGAAATTCCTCTCTCTGTCCTTTAGCAGGTCAATGAATAGGGGGGAGGGGAGAGAAGAATTTCAGATAAACATAAGAACATAAGAAATAGGAGCAGGAGTAGGCCAATCGGCCCCTCGAGCCTGCTCCACCATTCAATAAGATCATGGCTGATCTGATCCTAACCGCCAATCTACTATCACAGAACCATCTCCTGAATCTAACAGAATTAGACACACGAAATAGGAGCAGGATCAGGCTACACGGCCCCTGGGCCCGCTCCGCTACCCACAGGGCCATGACCGATCCGAACCTAGACTCATGTCCAAATTCCTGCCCGCTCCCCGTAACCCTTAATTCCCTTTACTTCTAGGAAACTGTCTATTTCTGTTTTAAATTTATGTAATGATGTAGCTTCTACAGCTTTTTGGGGCAGCATATTCCATGGACCTACCACCCTCTGAGTGAAGTAGTTCCTCCTCATCTCAGTTTTGAAAGAGCAGCCCCTTATTCTAAGACTATGCCCCCTAGTTCTAGTTTCCCCCATCATCGGGAACATCCTCCCCGCATCCACCCGATCCAACCCCTTCACAATCTTATATGTTTCAATAAGATCGCCTCTCACTCTTCTGAACTCCAATGAGTAGAGTCCCAATCTACTCAACCTCTCCTCATATGTCCATCCCCTCATCCCCGGGATTAACCGAGTGAACCTTCTTTGTACTGACTCGAGAGCAAGTATGTCTTTTCTTAAGTATGGACACCAAAACTGTATGCAGTATTCCAGGTGCGGTCTCACCAATACCTTGTACAACTGAAGCAATACCTCCCTATTTTTATATTCTATCCCCCTAGCCATGAAAGCCAACATTCCATTGGCCTTCTTAATCACTTGCTGCACCTGCATACTAACCTTTTGAGTTTCGTGCACCAGGACCCCCAGATCCCTTTGTACTTCAGTACTTTCCAGTTTCTTGCCATTAAGATAATAACTTGCACTACGATTTTTCCTGCCAAAGTGCATAACCTACACTTTCCAGTATTGTATTCCATCTGCCAAATCTCTGCCCATTTACTTAGCCTGTCTATGTCCCCTTGCAGGTTTTTTATGTCCTCCTCACCCATTACTTTCCCTCCCATCTTAGTATCATCTGCAAACTTTGATATGTTACACTCGGTCCCCTCCTCCAAATCGTTAATATAGATTGTAAAGAGTTGGGGACCCAGCACTGACCCCTGCGGAACACCACTAGTTACTGATTGCCAGTCTGAGAATGAACCATTTATCCCAACTCTCTGCCTTCTGTTAGATAGCCAATCCTCTGTCCATGCCAGAATATTACCCCCAATCCCGTGATTTTTTATCTTAAGCAATAATCTTTTGTGTGGCACCTTGTCAAATGCCTTTTGGAAGTCTAAATACACTACGTCCACTGGTTCCCCTTTATCCACCCTGTATGTTACTTCCTCAAAGAACTCCAGCAAATTTGTCAAACATGACTTCCCCTTCATAAAACCATGCTGACTTTGTCCTATTAAATTATGATTATCCAAATGTCCTGTTACTGTCTCCTTAATAATGGACTCCAAAATTTTACCTACCACAGATGTTAGGCTAACCGGTCCATAGTTTCCAGCCTTCTGTCTACTGCCCTTTTTAAATAAGGGTGTTACATTAGCAGTTTTCCAGTCTGCCGGGACCTTTGCCGAGTCCAGGGAGTTTTGGAAAATTATTACTAATGCATCCACAAACCCTACCGCCACTTCCCTCAAGACCCTAGGATGTAAGCCATCAGGTCCAGGTGATTTATCCGCCTTGAGTCCCATTATTTTACCGAGTACCACTTCCTTAGTGATTTTGATCGTGTTTTGCTCCTCCCCCCCATAGCCCCCTGTTTGTCCAGTGTTGGGATATTCTTAGTGTCTTCTACTGTAAAGACTGATACAAAATATTCATTCAGTGTTTTTGCCATCTCCATATTTCCCACCATTAATTTCCCGGTCTCATCCTCTAAGGGACCAACATTTACTTTAGCCACCCTTTTTCTTTTTATATAACTATAAAAACTCTTACTATCTGTTTTAATATTTTTTGCTAATTTACTTTCATTATCTATCTTCCCTTTCTTAATCAATCTTTTTGTTATTTTTTGCTGTCTTTTAAAGTTTTCCCAATCCTCTATCCTCCCACTAGATTTGGCTACCTTATATGCCCTTGTTTTTAGTCAAATACTATCCTTAATTTCTTTACTTAGCCACGGATGGCTGTCTTTTCTTTTACACCCTTTTCTTCTCAGTGGAATATATATATTTTGGAAGTTGATGCAATCAGAATGCGTACGCTGGCCTCCAACAGTGTAAATCAGGAATAACAGCAGAAAATGCTGGAAAAACTCAGCAGGCCAGGCAACATCCGTGGAGAGAGAAACAGAGTCAACGCTTCGGGTCGAAACCCTTCGTCAGGACTGAAAAAGCACAGGAAATGAAACAGATTAAAAGGCCAGTTTGGGGGCTGGGAAATGGGGATGAAAGAACAAAGGAGAAGTGAAGAGACATTAAGAGGTATTCAAAACCAGACGAGATGGTGATAGGACTAGTGGAGACAAAAGACGGCTCTAGATTAGGTGTGAAATGCGCTGGCAGAATGGGAGACAGCTGCCATGTGGGAGAGAGAAAAAGGGGGAAGGGCACAAAACAAAGGTGTGGATAAAAAATATATATAAAAATGTAATAGGGGCCGAGGTTATGATCTGAAATTGTTGAACTCGATATTGAGTCCGGAAGGTTGTAAAGTGCCTAATCGGAAGATGCTGTTCCTCGAGTTTACGCTGGGTTTCCGTGGAAAAATGCAAGTGCCCGAGTACGGTGAGGTCTGAGTGGGAATCAGGGCCCAGCTCCCGCTCATTGTATGTGTCAGCTGTGGCTCAGTAGGTAGCACGCCTCAACTCTACTCTGAGTCAGTAGGTTGTTGGTTTCAAAGTCTCACTCCCGAGACTTGTGCGCAAAACTCTAGACTGATGCTCCCATGGAGTGCGGAGGGAGCCCTGCACTGTTGGATCTGCCGTGCTTTTGGATGAGATGTTAAACTGAGGCCATGTCTGCCCTCTGGGGTGGATGTAAAAGCCGTGGAATGGCCTCCCTCTCAACCTTTAAGGCGCTCCTTTAAAACACCTACCTCTTTGACCAATATTTTGGTCACCTGCCCTAATATCTCCCTCTGTGGCTCGGTGTCAGATTGTAACAATGCTCCCGCGAAGCACCTTGGGGAAGTGGTACTACATTAAAGGCACTATATAAATGCAGGTTGTTGTTGTTGATGTGCAAACATTCTGCACAGCCGGCGTGTCACAACTCAGCCATGCCTGTTGCACTCTGAGTTATATAGTCTGTGTGCCTCGGTTATTTTGCATTCATCACTAATGTCCCACATGCAGCCTCTCTCTCTGCTAACCACATAAAAGTGTGTTAAATTAAGACTGCTTTGGTTTTGGACTCCTGCCAATGTTACTTAAATCACTAGGAAAATTAATCTCTTTTATCGAATTGTCACATTTTGCACCATTAGCTTGCATCGTAAGCTCTGGGCCTGCATTAAGAACATAAGAAATAGGAGCAGGAGTCCGCCATTCGGCCCCTCGAGCCTGCTCCGCCATTCAATAAGATCGTGGCTGATCTTCTACCTCAACTCCACTTTCCCGCCCGATTCCCATATCCCTTGATTCCCTTAATATCCAACAATCTATCGATCTATGTCTTGAATATACTCAACGACTGAGCCTCCACAGCCCTCTGGGGTAGAGAATTCCAAAGATTCACCACCCTCTGAGTGAAGAAATTTCTCCTCATCTCAGTCCTAAATGGCTGACCCCTTATCCCGAGACTGTGACCCCTGGTTCTAGACGCCCTGGCCAGGGGAAACATCCTTTCCCGCTGGCCAGTACAAATAAATAATATTGTTTGCACTCAAAAAGGTACTTCATTGGCTGTAAAGCATTTTGAGACATCTGGTGGTCGTGAAAGGTGCTATATAAATGCAAGTCTTTCTTTCTTTTTCTTTTCGTTTAGCTTTTTTCACTTTGCAATAGCTCCAGCTGGCATATATTGTGAATGATTTTCAAAGTGCGGGGAGCGTTGCTGTTTAGGCATCGGCTGTGGCTCAGTGAGTAGCACTCTTGCCTGTGAGTCAGAAGGTGGTAGGCTGGAAAGGTACCACCAACGCTGCCTCTGCAAGATCCTGCAATCCATTGGCAGGATAGGTGTACCAACGTCAGTGTTCTTGCTCAGACCAACATCCCCAGCATCGAAGCTCTGACCACGCTCGATCAGCTCCGATGGGTCACATCGTCCGCATGCCTGCCAAAACAAGTGCTCTACTCAGAGCCCTGGCACGGCAAGAGAGCCCCAGGTGGGCAGAGGAAACGCTTCAGGGACACCCTCAAAGCCTCCTTGAAAAAGTGTAACATCCCCACCGACACCTGGGAATCCCTGGCCCAAGACCGCACAAAGAGGAGGAGAAGCATCCGGGAAGGCGCCGAACACCTCGAGTCTCTTTGCCATGAGCAAGCGGAAGCCAAGCGCAGGCAGCGTAAGGAGCGCACGTCAACCCAAGCACCCCACCCACCCACCCCTTCAACCACCGTCTGCCCCACCTGTGACAGAGACTGTAGGTCCCGCATTCGACTCATCAGTCACCTGCGAACTCATTTTTAATGTGGAAGCAAGTCATCTTCAGTTCTGAGGGACTGCCTAAGAAGAAGAAGATGACGAAGAAGGTGGGCTCATAATCCCACTCCCAGAGACTTGAACACAAAATCTAAGCTGACACTTCAGTGCAATACTGGGGGAGTGCTGCACTGTCCTTTCTGATGGTAAACCGAGGCCCCGTCTGCTCCCCCAGGGGAACATTAAAGATCCCGTGGCACTACTTGGAAGTAGAGCAACTCAGTTCTCCCCGGTGTCCTGGCCAATAGTTATCCTTCAATCAACGTCGCTAAAATTATCGCTAAGATTATCCGGTTATTAACACATTGTGTGTCAGCTGTGGCTCAGTGGGTAGCACCCTCACCTCTGAGTCAGAAGGTTGTGGGTTCAAGTCCCACTCCAGAGACTCGAGCACATAAAGCTAGGCTGACACCTCCGTAGGGGGTGGTGTGTGGGTCAGCTTCCCCTCTGACTTCTGAGCAGTTCGGATTGCTCCCACTCCCTTGATTCTAGACCTTGGGCTTATTTGGGGGTTGTGACAAAAGTGCAGGAGACAACTGGTGTTGGTGCAAGAAACTTTGATCTTTATTAAAGAAAATATAACACAGCAATCTTCTACTCTAATAAAAATGGGGAACATTTTGATACATACAAGGGAAAATACAGTAGAAAAATACCTCACCCCTCCCAATTCCACTTCCTAGCTAAGTTGGACTCTAGAGGACCAGGGATAATGCTCACCAAAATGAATCTTTGAGCTGGTTCGCGGTTTGGGGTTCACTGGATGTGTTGGTCAGTGTCTGCCATACCCCATAAGCGGTAGAGGATATCGACTATCTGCTGGTCAGTCTTCGCGAGTCCGCTGATGCGGTAGGGTGCGTTTTGGATCTATGGGGTGAGTACCCACTTTTCTTCAGTAGAGATAGGGTTTAGAGTTCCTTTTAAGTAAAAATCTTACCCGGGGTAAGTCAGGAATAGATTGTAGAGTGGAAACTTTCGAATCTTCGGTTTTTCTCCTGAGTTGTTTTTCTTTGGTCGCGGTGGCTCAATATTGGTTGGTGGTAGTATTTTGTTGGTAGTTTCATAAGGCTCTTGTTGCCATGGGGTGTCCGACGATGTCCTGGGTCACTGAAGCTGTTGAACTTGGGTATACGGTAGAATGCTGCCCCATTTCGATACTTCGGTTTCTCTTGTGTGTTGCTTCTGTGGCGAGCTTTCAGAGAGAGAACTTCTTGAGTTGTCTCGAACTTCTGGAGAGTTGACTTCCTTTAGAAAACAGGCCTTTAATTATACTAATTGGGGCCTCCTAATCTGCACGCCAAATCAGTTCCCGTTTATTGTTTGATTTGGGCGGGCTCGTTAAGGTAACTTGATTTAAAAAATGTGAAAAATGGTTTTGGGATGTTGTACTGTTTAGTCAATGAGTTGTTGATCGCCTAGTTCATTGTCATAGTTATATTCAGGTTTTGAGTATCCTGTCTGAGCCTGAGATTTCTATGTAGGTTGGCGAGGTGATTTGCATTATGCATGTTTTGGATGGGTCCTGTGTTTTGGGTGGGGACTGCTCCTTCATGGATCAATTGTTAGTATGAATTGAGGTTACACAGTTCCCCAGACAATTTGATTTACTCCAATATCCAAACTGTCTTTACAGAGGTTGATCCCATTTCCTGTTGCAGCCTTTTCTCCCTGTACAGGTCCAAACATGCCTTTTTATTTTATCATCCTGAAACTTGTTTAGAAAGAGTCCAAAGTCATTTTCCTTAGGGTTTTCTTCTAGCTTTGGGGGATCTGAATTTTGAGAATCTTACACCTCTCAGTGCAGTACCGAGGGAGTGCTGCAGTGTCGGAGGTGCCGTCCTTTGGATGAGATGTTAAGCCGAGGCCCTGTCTGCTCTCTCAGGTGGACGTAAAAGATCCCATGGCCACTACTTGGAAGAAGAGCAGAGGAGTTAACCCCAGTGTCCTAGCCAATATTTATCCCTCAATCAACATCACTGAACAGATTATCTGGTCATTAACACATTGCTGTTTGTGGGAGCTTGCTGTGTGCAAATTGGCTGCAGTGATTACACTTCAAAAGTACTTCATTGGCTGTAAAGCGCTTTGAGACATCCAGTGGTCGTGAAAGGCTCTATATAAAATGGAATTCTTTCTTTCTTCTAGACAAACAGCCATTCTGCCCCATTAGCGCTCCACGAACAGCAATGGCCAGTTAATTGTTATTGGCTGAGCAAAGGGTAGTGGCCATGGCTTGTGCCATGGGATCTTTAATATCCAGCCGAATCACCAGAATAGTCTGGCGGAACCTGTTTAGCACCTCATCCGAAGGACGGTACCTGTGGCGATGCAGCACTCCCTCAGCACTCCCTGGAGTGTCAGCCAAAGCAGTCAAAGCCCGATGATCTACAACCTTCTGACCGAGAGGCATGAGGGCTACCAATTCAGTCAAGCTGAGATGATAGAAATGGACTGGCTCGCTAACCTTTGCAGTTCTGTAACAACAACAACTTGTATTTATATAGCGCCTTTAACGTAGTAAAACGTCCCAAGGCACTGCACAGGAGTATTTTAAGACAAAAAATTTGACACCAATCCACATAAGGAGAAATTAGGGCAGGTGACCAAAAGCTTGGTCAAAGAGGTAGTTTTAAGGAGCGTCTTAAAGAAGGAAAGAGAAGTAGCGAGGCAGAGAGGTTTAGGCAGGGAATTCCAGAGCTTAGGGCCTAAGCAACAGAAGGCACGCTCTACAGAAGACAAATCAACAACATCCAGACGAAGCAGAGTAAATAGTGTTTATTTCGATAGAAGCTGAGTATCTTGCACTACACTTCAGCAGTCGGCTAGCTCTGAATCACACCAGTACATAGACCGCAGTCAACATCTACACTCCACCTGGCATTAGCTCAGCTAGTCATGAGTCAGATAAAGATTAGCGTGTCTTGACAGGGCGAATTACATTCATATCAAGTTGTATAGGCATTCGTTTAGTTTTTGTTTTCAGTAGGAATAACCTAAAGCAAGGCCGGCTTGCTATTGCTTCAACAAACAAGCTAGATGTTTGTAACATGAACCAGTGGACCAGTGGAGGCGCGAGCTGCTCCAGTCAATATGACCCTGAAATGACGCCATGGAATGGCAAGGTGCAAACACTTAACACTTTCGTCTGAAATAGCTCTCTCTGCCAAGACGGCAAGTTCTGGTGAAGGCCATCGTACACTAGTATTCCACACCCCTTTTGCCTCTCCCAGGAGATTGGGGGGGACCATTTTGACTTTGGGCACGAGTGTAAAATGGGCGATATCGGAATCAGTCACCGGTTGTGCGTCTCTCCCTACTGAAGCTGATGGGAATGAAAATCGGGAGAGACAAATAATGGGCACCTGACATCGCCCGTTTCACACCATCGCCCAAAGTCAGAGCCGCCCTCATTGAGTGCTTCGGGAGTGAGTCAATGGTGTATGAGGTGTAATATTTTTTGGGTGGAACCCATGGTCTATTCCCGCCTTGCTTTTCCCATGTTCGTGTGTGCATTTGTAATTTGAGGGCTTATGTGTGCACCAGCATCATCAATCCTCCTTGACAATGTTCTCAGTGAGGTGGAAACAAAGCAACCAGAGAGGTTTATGAGGTCCCTACACGTAGCAACCATAGCAACTCTCCTTCCCTCCCCAAAAAGTCTTTACAAGAAGATATTTTAAAACACCCTTGTTATCTACTGCTGCTGGTGTAACATCAGCCCCAAGGCAAAATAAGCTCATTAATATGTAAAACGCTGTGGAATACCGGTGCTTAACCTAATTCCTATTTCCATTAGATTTTAGCTTTCACACGTAAAAACCAACAAGCCTCGGCAAAATAAAGCGTTGCTCCATTATTAAACAATTTTCCCGCGTGAATTATATGCTTGTGTTATTAGCCGAGGATACGCACTAATAAAACAAAGAATGTTTTAGCACAGATGTGCGGAGAAGCATCAACGTTTGTAACCCTCAAAAGGATTCCCAGAAGGCTGTGCCGGCACACGCTGAGGGGAGCCTGGCATTCCCGCTCGCCAACACCCGGGAAATGCCACTGTATAGGAAATGAAACAGGAATGCATCGATAACACGTCACCTCAAACTTAATAATATCACACTCTCTAGACGATAGGTTTGTGGATTTCAATGGTTCTATGGAATCAGGAGCGCAGCATCCACAGGCACTTCTAGGGGGATATCTGTGGCTATTACCTTCTGTGCAAACATCGGCAAGGCATCTATAAAAAGACTTACCCTGGGTCAAAGTTAGTTGACTGGAGGTGGCTGGAGCAATCTGTGACGCTGTGCACAGATAGATCGCGACTAAAACTTTTTATGGAGCTATACACAATAACTTTTTTTTAAATGACTGTGGAAGTGGAATATTTTCAGCCTGGTATGCAAATAGGAATGGACATAGGAACAGGAGGAGGCCATTCAGCCCCTCGAGCCCGTTCCGCCCATTCAATTGGATCATGGCAGATCTGTAGCTCAACTCCATCTACCCGCCTTGGTTCCGTAACCCTTAGTTTTGGAATTTTCGATTGACCTCGACAGCTTTATGGGGGGAGAGAGTTCCAGATTTCCACTACCCTTTGTGTGAAGAAGTGCTTCCTGACATCACCCCTGAGCAATCTAATTTTAAGGTTATGCCCCCCCTTTGTTCTGGACTCCCACCCAATAGTACAGTTCATGTACACTGTAGACATGTAGACATAAGTATCTGAGAGATATCCTATAATGGCACTGCATTTGTCTAGTTAGCTGAGTATGTTGTACTTTTTTGCACAGCCCTGAGGAAAAGACACTTTAGTTGTGAAACCCGAAATTCAATGAGATCACAGGGTGCGTATTGTGAGGTGGGGCTCCCGGTGCGGAGCCTCGCTAGATGGGAGCATGGGTTCAAGATGGGGCCATAACACTATAGGCCAAAGAAATTGCAAATTTACGGTACAATTGCCACGGCATGAAATCTGACCGTCTCTTTTTTTTAAATTACGAGATGATTGTAGCAATGTTGACGTTGTGTCATCAATCCAATCTTCGCACAGTCCTCATAGGAGATCTTCTGTGGCATCACTCACAGTGTGTCAGAAGTGTGTGACGGGGAAACGTGACAGGGAAAGTGTTACAGGAAGAGCGACATTTACAGGAAGTAGAAAAGAAAGAACTTGCATTTCTATAGCGCCTTTCACAACCTCAGGATGTTCCAAAACGCTTTACTGCCAATGAAGTTCTCTATGAGGTGTAGTCACTGTTGTAATGTAGGAAATGCAGCAGCCAATTTGTGCATGGGTGACACGTACAGGAAGAGCGAGACTTTTATGTCTCATTCTCCCAGGGCATTGCACAGGGGCAGTGAAGAGGAGTTAAGAGAACAGGAGGCTCATTGGACCAGGGTGCGAAAAAGTAATTCAGTCCCTATTTCAAAAGTCATACCTTCTGTCCCTTTTAATATAAGATTTAGACAAAACTGTGAGAAAGCAATTTGAGAAAGTGGAGAAGTAGAGTTGTTTGCAGCATCAAAGTTTCCCTCCACTACAGGAGTGAGGAGCTGGGTACATAATAAGAGCAGGAGTAGGGCATACGGCCCCTCGAGCCTGCTCCGCCATTCAATAAGATCATGGCTGATCATCAACCTCAACTCCACTTTCCCGCCTGATCTCCATATCCCTTGATTCCCCTGGAGTCCAAAAATCTATCTCAGCCTTGAATATACTCAAAGACTCAGCATTCACAGCCCTCTGGGGCAGAGAATTCCAAAAATTCACAACCCTCTGAGTGAAGAAATTCCTCCTCATCTCAGTCTTAAATGGCCGACCCCTTATCCTGAGACTATGCCCCCTAGTTCTAGACTCTCCAGCCAGGGGAGACAACCTCTCAGCATCCACCCTGTCAATCCCCCTCAGAATCTTGTATGTTTCAATGAGATCACCCCTCATTCTTCTAAACTCCAGAGAGTATAGGCCCATTCTACACAACCTCTCATCATAGGACAGCCCTCTCACCCCAGGAATCAATCTAGTGAACCTTTGTTGCACTGCCTCCAAGGCAAGTATATCCTTCCTCAGATAAGGAGACCAAAACAGTGCACAGTACTCCAGGTGTGGTCTTAACTGAGACATTTCAGTGCCACCGCTGGAGGAAGAGCGTAATTACAGCATGACAAGCTTCCATGGGCTCATGCCCATTATAAATGGAGACATCAGAAATCATAATGGGAAAAATTGAAACAGAAATTGCACGCAGACTAAAGATTTTTAATACATCCTAGATAGATGGTTGATGCACAAAATAGTTACATTTTGTTTGATAATGCTCCTTGGGACGTTTTACTACGTTAAAGGGGCTATATAAATACAAGTTGTTGTTGTCGTTAAGATATCTAAATAGTAACCTCCTCCCCCTTCAGTTTTTTTCCCCTCCGTGGGTCACCAATTCTTGCTACGGTCTGGTTTCATGCCATCAAGAGCCCAAGTGTGAGCGTAAGCAGTGAGCAGGCGATTAAACCTGGGGGAGGCAGCATCACTGTCCAGCCCATCTCTGTCCACACCCAATGTCCGTACTTGCACACTGTTCAGCAACAAGGTGGGACCCTGGCTTTTGATTTTTCACTCTGCCCATCCTGGGCGTGCTGAGGCCGGATATTGTAACCATGCCGGTAGCCCAGCTAGCTCGGCACAGACTGAGGATTGAACCTGGTCTCTGTGGCTCGGTTTAGCACCACGGACATACAAAAAAATGACAGGCAGGAAGAGAGCAGCTGGTCTATGACGTCCGCCCCGCACCCATGATGGTTGGAGCATCATAACTGGACACTTCCTACCGCACCCCCCACCTCTGCGCTCCCTCTTTCTCTGCAGCCATGTTATCTCCTATCACATGGACTAGGAGATCACATGGACCAGGAGATCACATGGACCATTCGTTTGTTATCGGTTAATCCACACGAGTTGCGTGCACTCTCCAACTGAGCTACAAATGAATCTTAACAACTTCAAGCTTGGCTGCACTTCGTAAACCACATGACACAGTAACACACAGTTTCAATTCATATGTTAATCTTTCATCTCTGAACATGTGTTCCAAGACGCTGGTATTTCCTAATGGGATTAATACTAACAGTAAATTTCCTGTTGGTACAATGGGAGGCTCAGGGGCACTGCAAAACTTGACCTTTCATTTGTTAGGAACATAGGAACAGGAGTAGGGCATTCAGCCCCTCGCGCCTGTTCCGCCATTCAATGAGATCACGCCTGGTCTGTGTCTTAACTCCATCTATCCCACCTTGGATTCTTAATACCCTTGCCTAAGAATAATCTATCAATCCCAGTTTTAAAATTTTCAATGGACCGAGCCTCAACAGCTTTTTTTGGGGGGGGGGGGGGGGGGGGGGAGAGAAGAGTTCCAGATTTCCACTAACCCTTTGTGTGAAGAAGCGCTTTCTGACATCACCCCTGAACGGCCTGGCTCTAATTTTAATTTTAGGCCCCTTTGTTCTGGACATCCCAGTTTCTCTCCACCTACCCTATCAAATCCTTTAATCATCTTAAACACCTCAATTAGCTCACCCCTTACGTTTCTATACTCGAGGGAATACAAGCCTAGTCTGTGCAACCTGTCCTCGTCACTTAACACTTTTAGTCCCGGTATCTTTCTGGTGAATCTGCGATGCTTCCCCTCCAAGGCCAATATCTCCTTCCTGAGATGCAGTGCCCAGAACTGAACGCATTTAAGAACATAGGAAATCGGAGCAGGAGTCGGCCATTTGGTCCTTCGAGCCTGCTCCGCCATCAATAAGATCATGGCTGATCTTCTAACTCATCTCCACTTTCCTGCACTATCCCCATATCCCTTGATTCCCTTAATATTCAAAAATCTATCGATCTCGGTCTTGAATATACTCAATGACTGAGCCTCACTCTGGGGTAGAGAATTCCAAAGATTCACCACCCTCTGAGTGAAGAAATTTCTTCTCATCTCAGTCCTAAATGGCCGACCCCTTATTTAAGCGGGTGAAGCTGATGGCTCTTTATACAAGATCTCTGCCCAGTAATGTTGGGCACAATTCCAGTTCTGAAACAGCGCTAGCTTTTATTAACCACTGCAGAAAACAGACTGCTTTGTGTCCGTACAGAGGCAATGTGAGGTTTTCCACTCTGCAAAAACAAGAGTATTTGTAAAGGATACGGCAGCATCTGTAAACCTTTCTGACGGAGATCTCCGATATTGTCTTCGCCCCTGCTCGGCCCCCCCACCCCCACCGCCCCACTAATCTGTGCTGCACTGCACCCACGTTTAGGAAACTAGCTAAAGGTAGCACGGGTTCCAGCCGGCTGCGAGGTATGATTTCCATCAAGAGCTGAATAGAAATCTTTCAGTGCGTAGGAGTTGCAGGTAAGAATGCTGCCAAAATAGGCCGCTTTCATTTCAAGGGCATGTTGCCAGTTTTTCAGCACAGTCTACTCCTGTTAATACACAGTCCTTCTCTACAGGCCAAAAAAATGAACATTTTTCAATTATCCAATAGTATGAATTAAGCAAATGTAACACAGTAAAGGTGGTCATGACCACTCGTTGGAAAATCTTCAATGGAGTCCTTCATAAATGCAGGCAGCTATGTTTACTGACATAATGTAGAGGAGAGTTCACTCTATTTATACATTCCTGAGTCAGAAGATTGTGTTTAAGCCCCACTCCTGAGACTTGGGCACTTAATCTAGGGCTGGCGCGCCCAGCGCAGTACTGAGGGTATGCTAGACCGTCGGAGAAAAGTTAAACTGAGGCCCCGTCTTCCCTCTCAGGTGGATGTAAAAGATCCCACGGGACTACTTCAAAGAGCGGGGGAGTTTTCCCCTGGTGTCCCGGCCAACATTTATTCCTCGACCAACATCAGCAAAAGATGATCTGGTCGTTATCACATTGCTGTTTGTGGGAGCTTGCTGTGCACAAATTGGCTGCCCCGTTTCCTACGTTACAATAGTGACTACACTCCAAAAGTACTTCATTGGCTGTAAAGCGCGTTGGGACGTCCGATGCTCGTGAAAGGCGCTATATAAATGCGAGTCTCTTTTTTTTTCCAAATGTAGGTCAAACAAGACTGACTCTTCAGGACACGCAGCCTGTGCAGCAATGCTTGATGTATCAGTAACGTTATGGTACAATGGTTTTCAAAGACAGCTGGTGACTGAAGCCCCATTTGTACCTGCAAACACAGATTTGGTTTCCAGATCTCAGCTGTTCCAATGTGAAATGAGGCGCTGTGTAAACATTAGGTTTGGTTACCCCAGCCTAGAGGGCAGAGTTCAAAACCTTCAGCTCGACCTATGTATTGCTTTAGAAACTGACTCCAAAATAATAAAGGAGTCAATCAGCTCAAGACTAACCCAGGGGCTTCCCGAATCCCATGGTATAAAATGACATGACAATGGCATAAGAACATAAGAATTAGGAGCAGGAGTAGGCCACGCGGCCCCTCGAGCCTCCTTCAATAAGATCATGGCTGATCATCGACTTCAACTCCACTTTCCTGCCCGATCTCCATATCCCTCGATTTCCCCTAGAGTCCAAAAATCTATCGCTCTCAGCCTTGAATGTACTCAAAGCAGAAGGGGCTCGAGGGGCTGAATGGCCTATTCCTATATTCTGAACTGGACAAGTAACAAATGAGCCAGACACTGATTTGATGCCGTGAGTTGCTTGACAGTAGAGAGGATTTGTTTGCAAAGGGGTAATATGGTCTCATTGGGGAGATTCACTTCCAGGACCAGTTCAGCACAAGGTACGGCTGGGTACAACTTTTAAATCCATACATAGAAACATAGAAAATATAGAAACATAGAAGATAGGAGCAGGAGTAGGCCATTCAGCCCCTCGAGCCTGTTCCACCATTTAATGAGATCATGGCTGATCATCCAAATTCAGTACCCTGTCCCTGCTTTCTCCCCATATCCCTTGGTCCCTTTAGCCTTAAGAAATATATCTAACTCCTTCTTGAATATATTTAATGAATTGGCCTCCAGCCCCACAACCCTCCGAAGATCTCTGCACTCCTCCCATTCCGGCTTCTCGCGCATCTCCCGATTTTCATCGCCCCACCATTGGCGGCCGTGCCTTCAGCTGCCGAGGCCCTAAGTTCTGGAATTCCCTCCCTAAACCTCTCCGCCTCTCTCTCCTCCTTCAAGACGCCCTTTGACCAAGCTTTTGGTCATCTGTGTCCTAATATCTCATGTGGCTCGGTGTCAAATTTTGTCTGATAACCACTCCTGTGCAGCGCCTCGGGACGTTTTACTACAGTAAAGGCGCTATATAAATGCCAGTTGTTGTTGTTGACCTGGCTTCCGAGTTACCTGGCATCACGTAGAACAGAGATCAGATGAGGTGACGAGTCCTACAAAAGTCAGGAATGTTGACTATTTATCCTCCGCATCCCTGGATTTCATAACCTCTGAAGGTCTCTGCACTCTAGTGTCTGTGGCAACTCTTCAGTGATAGGATCTTCCGCACTTTAATTGGCAGTCGACAGAGATTAGATTATCGTCTGGAAATAGAAATTGCTGGAATGACACAACAGGTCTGTCACAATCTGAAAAGAGCAGAGTGTTGCGTGTGAAGGCCTTAGTCAGAACTGGAGAAAGTAAGGCTAAGGGAGCTCCTTCAAACCTTCTTTAAAAAATTCATTCTCAGGATGTGGGGTGTTGCTGGCATGGTCTGCATTCATTGCCCATCCCTAGTTGACTTGAGTACAACTGAGTAGTTGAGTGCTGGGTAGAGGTTCTGCTCTTCTCTCCGACCACTTGCTTAAAAACCTGTTACAGCTCCAACTTTTTCCAGTTCTGACCAAGAGTCATCGACCTGAAACGTTGGCTCTGTTTCTCTCTCTACAGATGCTGCCTGACCTGCTGAGTATTTCCAGCATTTTCTGCTTTTATTTGAGTAGTTTGTTAGATCACTTCAGATGGACAATTCAGAGTCAACCAGGTTGGTGTAGGGCTGGAGTCACATATAGGCCAGGCCGGGCAAGGACAGCAGGTTTCCTTCCCTGAATGACACGAGTGAATCCAGTTGGGTTTTTAACCACAATCTGACAACTTCATGGTCACTTTTACTCATACCAGCATTTTTTATAGCCAGAATTAATTTTTTAAAAATAAATTAAAATTCTCATGGTAGGATTTGAACTGTCATTCTCTGTATTTTTGGCCCAGGCCTCTAGGATTACTAATTCAGTAACATAACCACTACACCACCATAACCAACAAAGAAGGAAGGCAAGAACAGGACTTGGCCATTGTTTTGTTTTCCCTTTGACTTGTCAGCTGTGGCTCAGTGGACAGCACTCTCACCTCTGAGTCATCAGAGCTGTGGGTTCAGGTCCCACTCCAGAGGCTTGAGCACAAAAATCTAGGCTGACACTCTGAGGCAGTGCTGCACTGTCGGAGGTGCCGTCTTTTGGATGAGATGTTAATCTGAGGCCCTGTCTGCTCTCTCAGGTGGATGTACAAGATCCCATGTCACTATTTCAAAGAAGAGCAGGGCGTTCTCCCCAGTGTCCTGGGCCAATAATTATCCCTCAATCAACACCATTAAAAACAGATCATCGGGTCATTATGACATTGCTGTTTGGGGGGAGCTTGTTGTGTGCAAATTGGCTGCCGCGTTTCCTACATTAAGAACATAAGAAATAGGAGCAGGAGTCGGCCATTTGGCCCCTCGAGCCTGCTCCGCCATTCAATAAGATCATGGCTGATCTGATCTTGGCCTCAACCCCACTTTCCCGCCCGCTCCCCACAGCCCTTGTCTCCCCTGTTTTTCAAAAATCTGTCTATCTCCACCTTGAATATATTCAATGACCCAGCCTCCACAGCTCTCTGGGGTAGAGAATTCCAAAGAGTCACGACCCTGAGAAGAAATTCCTCCTCATCTCCATTTTAAATGGGTGCCCCCTCACCCTGAAACTATGCCCCCTAGTTCTAGATTCCCACACGAGGGGAAACATCCTCTCAGCATCCACCCTGTCAAGCCCCCTCAAAATCTTATATGTTTCAATAAGATCACCTCTCATTCTTCTAAACTCCGGGTGCTCCGGTTTCCTCCCACAGTCCAAAGATGTGCAGGTTAGGTTGATTGGCCATGATAAAAATTGGCCCTTAGTGTTAGGGGGGATTAAATACGTGGGGTTACGGGGATAGGGCTTGTGTGGGATGGCTGTCGGTGTAGGGACCGGGTGCTAGGGTTTGGATGATCAGCCATGATCTCATCGAATGGCGGAGCAGGCTCAAAGGGCCGAATGGCCTACTCCTGCTCCTATCTTCTATGTTTCTATGTTTCTATGAGTATTACAACAATGACCACACTTCAAAAGTACTTGATTGACTGTAAAGCTGTTTGGGGTGTCCTGAGGTGGTGAAAGGCGCTGTATCAATGCCTTCTTATAGTCCTTCTTTCTTTCTATAAGAGCAAAATTTTCTTCCTTATTCTGAAGGACCTCCACCCGAAACATTAACCTCTCTTTTCTCTTTAGCAATGCTGCCTGATTTTTGACGTGTCCTTCCAGCATTTTCTGGGTGCTTTTCTTCCCCCCCCCCCCCCCCCACCTCCGCCCCCCCACCTCCGCCCTTTTTAGTCACAGAGATGAGATTCTTGTGCGTGAATATTTATTGTGTTCGGAAATTTACTCCAAAGAATACAGGATTTCCGTCAGCCCATCTACCTTCCAGCAGGAAGCATAGGTGTGACAACTAATGTTATATCTGGCCAACCGAGAGTGGGGCAGTGACCGAAAATTGCCAGATTAAATAGTTCAATGAATAGTTACATAAAGTGACATTTACCTATAAGCGTCTCGCTGAAAGGAACACTGAGGTGGAAGGTTACATTCCCCCCCCCGCCCCCCAAAAAAACTTAAAAGTAGTTTTTCCAAACGTGTCAACTACTTAGATGTGATGTCAGTAATGACCTAGAGTAACCTAGCGCAACAGAATAATAAAGAAAAAAAAACTCATGCATTATTACATTTGCTTCTCTTCTGCAACGATCCTCTTCCGGTAAGGCTTTATTGTTAAGACCGTGACCCCCTCCCCCCCACCCCATCCTTCATTCCCCCCCCCCCACCCCACCCCCCCGTCACCTCGAGGGGTACGTGCGGAGTGCACAGAGTCCCGAGTCAGCTATACATGGCTCTCATAAATAACTCGGGGGGTTTTCCTGATCACTGCTGGCGTAGCGGATGTGCTGTTTCCCACCAAGACCGCCGCAACATGGTTGGCCTTTTCAGTCACGGTTGGCGCAACCTCGCTGGCGTCCTCCGTCGCCGTCGGCCCAGCCGGAGAGTTATTTTCAGGCGCTGCTGGCACTGCCTCCACCTCCTTGGCCTCTTGCTCCGGTCGGTAGCTGCTGCTTTGCTGGCACTGACTCTCAAGACTCTCCTCACTAGTCAAGGGGTGGACCGATACCTTAATTGCAATGTGCTGGGGTTGCTCGTGCAAAGACGACTCGTCCGAGTCCCCCGCTGATGAATTACTACGCTTTAAAGAATTTGGTATAGTGTATACCTCATCTTGAGTTTCTTGGCTTGTTGGTCCAGCTCCGACATAGATATGGCTTGGCTCCTCCAGGCCCACGACTTCCATTATTTCCTCTACAAAGGTCTTGCAGGTCATGATGAGAGGGGGAAGGGGAATACTTCTAGCGAGCTCCTCTATATAGCGGGCAAATTCCATCGTCTTAAACTGGGTGACTTTAGCCAGCTCCAGGGTTTTGGCGGAGGTGATGATCGGGATCCGTTTGGCGATCTCAAAGGCCTTCTGCAGCTTCTCCGCTCCCTCGGTCCTGAAGAACTCGTTGATGGCTTTCTCGGTCTTCTTGAGGTGGCTGCTCATCATGCACAGCCGGGTAATGTTCAGGATCATCACGATGGTGAACGCGACAAGGCAAACGATCATGTAGTAAATGCCCATATCCCCAGAGGTGAAGATGACTCTTAGGGTCACCGTGCAATTGACACTGCCGAAGGGGTTGGAGGCAACGCACGTGTACTTCCCTCGGTCACTAAACGATACAATGGTGATGTTCAACAGCCCACTGTCCGAAATCCAATATTTTTCTGGTGAAACAAGAGAGAGAAACCTTTTAAACAAATCGAGCAGAAAAATAAGAAAAAGTTACATTTCACATCATCCTTTTTTAAAAACTTTTTCAACTTCCTCCACCCTATTAAAAAATCTAACGGTTTAGGGTATGTACTCTTTCGCAGCTTACCATGCCCTTTAATTTGATACCATCATCAATCAGGATAGGGCCCCCCGATCTCGTTCATTTTCCATGCACATTATTTTCTCTCCATTTAAGTAATAGTTCCTTTCTGGATTTGTTTTTTGCTTCTTATGTGAAACACTTTGCATTTCTCTACATTGAAACGTCAGTGTTCTCGCTCAGGCCAACATCCCCAGCATCGAAGCTTTGACCATGCTCAATCAGCTCCGATGGATGGGTCACATTGTCCGCATGCCCGATATGAGACTCCCAAAACAAGCGCTCTACTTGGAGCTCTGACACGACAAGGGTGCCCCAGGTGGGCAGAGGAAATGCTTCAAGGACACCCTCAAAGCCTCCTTGAAAAAGTGTAACATCCCCACCGACACCTGGGAATCCCTGGCCCAAGACCGTACAAAGTGGAAGAGAAGCATCCGGGAAGGCGCCGAACACCTCGAGTCTCTTCACCGGGAACAAGCGAAAGCCAAGCACAAGCAGCGGAAGGAGCGCACGTCAACCCAAGCACCCCACCCACCCGCCCGTTCAACCACCGTCTGCCCCACCTGTGACAGAGACTGTAGGTCCCACGTTGGACTCATCAGTCACCTGCGAACTCATTTTTAGTGTGGAAGCAAGTCATCCTCGGTTCCGAGGGACTGCCTAAGAAGAAGAAGAAGATTTCATCTGCCACCTGCCTGCCCAATTCACAAGTATAGTCAAATCCTCCTGTAGCTTATCCTGTTCAGCTTTGGAACTACCACCTGCGTCAGTTTTGTATCATCTGCACATTTAGCCACGGTGCTTGTGACGCTCAGCTCCAGATCATTTATAAAGATATTAAACAAAAGAGGCCCTAAATCAGACCCCTTGTGGGACCCACCGGTAACATTCTCCCAGGTTGATGGCAATCGCTGTATCACCACCACCCCTTTGTTGGTCAACCAATTACGTCTGGTTAAGACTGATACCTGGGACGGCAGGAATGACGTATGAGGAGAGATTGGGTCGATTGGGCTTGTATTCGCTAGAGTTTAGAAGAATGAGAGGGGATCTCATTGAAACTTATAAAATTTTAACAGGACTAGACAGACTAGATGCAGGAAGGATGTTCCCGGTGGCGGGGGAGTCCAGAACCAGGGGTCACAGTCTAAGGATAAGGGGTAAGCCATTTAGGACTGAGATGAGGAGGAATTTCTTCACCCAGAGAGTGGTGAACCTGTGGAATTCTCTACCACAGAAGGCAGTTGAAGCCAGTTCATTAAATATATTCAAGGAGGAGTTAGATATATTTCTTAAGGCTAAAGGGATCAAGGGATATGGGGAGAAAGCAGGGACCGGGTACTGAATTTGGATGATCAGGCATGATCTCATTGATTGGCGGAGCAGGCTCGAGGGGCCGAATGGCCTACTCCTGCTCCTATCTTCTATGTTTCCATTTTAAAATATATCCACCGCTTCCCGCTTGCTTTATTTTCAGAGAACAATATTTAAAAAGTTGCCTGGTGTATGAGTATCTAAATGATAATGGCGCATTATACTACAATTATATATATACTATCACTTGCTACAATTGTACAGGGCCTTGGTGAGACCACACCTGGAGTACTGAGCACAGTTTTGGTCTCCTTATCTAAGGAAGGATATACTTGCCTTGGAGGCGGTGCAACAAAGGTTCACTAGATTGATTCCTGGGATGAGAGGGCTGTCCTATGATGAGAGGTGAGAGCACGGTGGCATAGTGGTTAGCACTGTTGCCTCACAGCGCCAGAGACCCGGGTTTGAATCCGGCCTCGGGCGACTGTCTGTGTGGAGTTTGCACATTCTCCCCGTGTTTGCGTGGGTTTTCTCCGGGTGCTCCGGTTTCCTCCCACAGTCCAAAGATGTGCGGGTTAGGTTGACTGGCTATGATAAATTGACCCTTAGTGTTAGGGGGATTAAATACGTGGGGTTACAGGGATAGGGTGGGATATGTGTTGGTGTAGGGGTTACGGGGATCGGGTGGGATATGTGTCGGTGCAGGCTCGATGGGCCGAAATGGCCTCTATCTGCACTGTGGGGTTTCTGTGATTCTGTGATTCTGTGATACTCCCTGGAGTTTAGAAGAATGAGAGGTGATCTCATTGAAACATGCAAGATTCTGAAGGGGATTGACAGGGTAGATGCTGAGAGGTTGCTTCCCCTAGCTGGAGTGTCTAGAACTAGGGGGCAATAGTCTCAGGATAAGGGGTCAACCATTTAAGACTGGGATGAGGTAGAATTTCATCACTCAGAGGGTTGTGAATCTTTGGCATTCTCTGCCCCAGAGGGCTGTGAATGCTGAGTCTTTGAGTATATTCAAGGTTGAGATCGATAGATTTTTGGAGATCGGGCGGGAAAGTGGAGTTGAGGTCGATGATCAGCCATGATCTTATTGAATGGTGGAGCAGGCTCGAGGGGCCGTATGGCCAACTCCTGCTCCTACTTCTTATGTTCTTATACCCAGTATCCTCACTAAACTTGCCACAGCACTGCAGGACATAGAACCTTGAAATTATTTTTAATGTCCTTTAAATGGTCACATATAATTCACTGTAACTTGCACCAAAATAGCACTGAATTACACCAAGATGGTTTCCATTCCAAGCCACAGTATCCTTTGTTTGAAGGGTATAGTAGCTCAGTGTTTATGGTACCAGGCAAGCAAACCAGAGATTACAAGTTCAAATCCATCCCATGCCAAGCTGCAAAATTAAATTTAATAAACCTGGCAATTTGACCATGTAAACTGTTGGGTTGTTGTAAAAACCACTAATGTCCTTCAGGAAGGAATCTGCCTCTATATAAAAGAACAGAAAGACTTCCATTTATACAGCACCTTGCACCGCCCCAGGACATCCCAAAGTGCTTTACAGCAAATTAAGTACATTTTTTGAGTCTAGTCACTGTTGTAAGAAAGGCAGCAGCCAATTTGAGGACAGCAAGGTCCCACAAACAGCAACGTGACAGTGACCAGATAATCTGTTACCAGGACACTGGGGAGAAATCCCCTGCTCTTCTCCAAAATAGTGCCGTGGGACCTTTCACGTCAACCGGAGAGGGTAGACGGGGTCTCGGTTTAACGTCTCATCCGAAAGACGGCACATATGACAGTGCAGCACTCCTTCAGTACTGCACTGAAGTGTCAGCCTAGCTTTCTGTGATCAAGTCTCTGGAGTGCGAACTTGAGCCCACAGCCTCCGATGACTCAGAAGGCGAGAGGTGCTACCATTGAGCCAATGTTAACACCAAATGTAGATGCACCTCTACACTGAAAACTCAAGAAACTCTTGGAGCAACTCAGTAAGGCAGGAAACACCTGGAAAAGTCCCAACACTGCGGTAAGTAGCCCCCATCAACCAAATGCTTCATAAGTTGTTCAAATGACACCAGCAAAGGGAAAGAAACAAGCAACAAACAATATTTAGCAAGTTAACATGGCTTAACAAATATATACGGACAATCCCCTTTTTGGAACACGTTCCCCCTCTCCCCATGTTAAAGGCATCTGTGGAAACAGGTTTTTTTTTTATATTCGTTCATGGGATGTGGGCGTTGCTGGCAAGGCCGGCATTCATTGCCCATCCCTAGTTGCCCTCGAGAAGGTGGTGGTGAGACGCCTTCTTGAACCGCTGCAGTCCGTGTGGTGAAGGTACTCCCACAGTGCTGTTAGGGAGGGAGTTCCAGGATTTTGACCCAGCGACGATGAAGGATCGGCGATATACTTCCAAGTCAGGATGGTGTGCGACCTGGAGGAAACTGCATTCTGCTCGAGAAGATTTTGAGGTTCAGCCACCGTCAGCTCCCCTTATCCAGCATGAGACGTATTGGGGTTATCATTCCCATTGACAGAATTAACGCAACTCACAGTGACAGCGACAAGCAATTACCAGGCATCAATGCCCAACTGGATTGCTTCATTACAATGCCCTAGTCACTGATGGATGACAGAACCACATAATCCAAATCACAAGATGGCACAATGCACATGCAGGCTTTATTTATTTATAGCCCTAGAATGTTTCTGATGCACATTTGGCCATCTAAAAATACCAGGTAAAGTACCACAAGGGGACTCCGAGACGTGCTGAATTACGTCACTGTTCTTTCAACCTTGGCAAGGCGGACTGAATCCATCCCCGGCAGTAAGGATTCTAAGTGAAGTGATGCCTCCGTGCGGCACCTCCTATTCCTGCAATTTCTCCCCCCACCCCCCACCATCCAATCACCACCTCCCCCCGCCCAACAATTAAGTTCAGTCCCAACACTCATGAAATCGGAGTGCTAACCCACTCCAGCATTGTGTGGTGGATAACTCAAGGTCAAACTTTCTTATGGTCTTAGATATTTAATTTTCCTATTTTTAAAAATTTGCTCCTGGAATGTGGACGTTGCTGGCAAGGCCAGTATTTATTGCCCATTCCTAGCTGCCCTTGAGAAGGTGGTGGTGAGCTGCCTTCTTGAACCGCTGCAGTCCGTGTGGTGAAGGCGCTCCCACAGTGCTGTGAGGGAGGGAGTTCCAGGATTTTGACCCAGCGACGATGAAGGATCAGCGATATATTTCCAAATCAGGATGGTGTGTGACTTGGAGGGGAACTTGGAGGTGATGGTGTTCCCATGTGCCTGCTGCCCTTGTCCTTCTAGGTGGTAGAGGCAATGACTATCTCCAACAAGACAGAGTCTAACCACTGCCCCTTGACATTCAACGTCATTACCATCGCTGAATCCCCCACCATCAACATCCTGGGGGGTCACCATTGAGCAGAAACTTAACTGGACTAGCCACATAAATACTGTGTCTACAAGAGCAGGTCAGAGGCTGGGTATTCTATGGCGAGTGTCACACCTCCTGACTCCCCAAAGCCTTTCCACCATCTACAAGGCACAAGTCAGGAGTATGATGGAATACTCTCCACTTGCCTGGATGAGTGCAGCTCCAACAACACTCAAGAAGCTCAACACCATCCAGGACAAAGCAGCCCACTTGATTGGCACCCCATCCACCACCTTAAACATTCACTCCCTCCACCACTGGTGCACCGTGGCTGCAGTGTGTACCATCTACAAGATGCACTGCAGCAACTCGCCAAGGCTACTTCGACCTCTACCACCTAATAGGACAAGGGCAACAGGTGCATGGGAACACCATCATCTGCAAGTTCCCCTCCAAGTTACACCCCATCCTGACTTGGAAATATATCGCCATTCCTTCATCGTCGCTGGGTCAAAATCTTGAAACTCCCTCCCTAACAGCACTGTGGGAGTACCTTCACCACATGGACTGCAGCAGTTCAAGAAGGTGGCTCACCACCACCTTCTCAAGGGCAATTCGGGATGGGCAATAAATGCTGGCCTTGCCAGCGACGCCCACATCCCAGGAACAAATAAAAAAAGGTTGTCGGTTTGTGAGGTGCTGTCGAAGAAGACTTGGCAAGTTTCTGCAGTGCATCTTGTAGATGGTGCACACTCCAGCCACCTGTGGTGGAGGGAGTGAATGTTTAAGGTGGTGGTTGGTGTCCCACCTTAAAGGTAGTTTAGATAAGCTCTGATAGAAGAAAGACAGACAGACTTGCATTTATGTAGTGCCTTTCACAATCTTAGACCATCCCAAAGCACTTTGTAGGCAATGAAGTACTTTTGAAGTGTAGTCACTGTTGTAGGAAACGCGACAGCCAATTTATGCACAGCAAGGTCCCACAAACAGCAATGTGATAATGACCGGATAATCTGGGTTTTTTTTAAAGTGATGTTGGATGAGGGATAAATATTGGCCCCAGGACACCGGGGATAATTTCTCTGAGAGAGAGGGGCAGACGGGGCCTCGGTTTAACATCTCAACCAGACGGCACCTCTGACAGTGCAGCACCCCCTCAGTACTGTACTGGAATGTCAGCCTGGACTTTGTGCTCGAGTCTTTGGAGTGGGACCACAACCTTACCATACAATCTTCTGACCCAGAGGCGAGAGCTCGACCCACTCTGCCACGGCTGACGCCTATCATTTTAATGATAGCATTAAAATACGATTTTTTTTCCCTCGTTGACTAAACCTGAAGCCCTGAAATATGCAAGGAAAGCAGAAATGAAACACTACATTCCTATTTTGGGGATTTTCGATAAACTTTGCCTCTTTAGCAAGGAGGTTTTCAATTTCATCTCTGTGCTATTGTGTCAGAGCCCGTGACCTTTGTAATAATAGTGGGCCCATCAACATCTGAAAAGAGGAAACAGTTTCAGTTTCATCTGTCTGAAATGTTGACCGATAAGAACATAAGAAATAGGAGCAGGAGTCGGCCATTTGGCCCCTCGAGCCTGCTCCACCATTCAATGAGATCATGGCGGATTTGATCTTGGCCTCCACTCCACTTTCCCGCCCGCTCCCCATAACCCTGGACTCCCCTGTAGCTCAAATGTCTGTCTATCTCCGCCTTGAATATATTCAATGACTCCGCCTCCACAGCTCTCTGGGGTAGAGAATTCCAAAGATTCACGACCCTCTGAGAGAAGAAATTCCTCCTCATCTCCGTCTTAAATGGGCGACCCCTTATTCTGAGACTATGCCCCCTAGTTCTAGATTCCCCCACGAGGGACTATCATTCCTCTTATCGGATAATGGAAGACACGCTGGAGTTTTCTAGTTTGACTTCTGATTTCCAGTTTTTTGTTCCTTTTTATTTAATGTCATATATGCCATGGCTCAGTGGGTAGCACCCTCGCCTCTGAGTCAGTAGATTGTGGGTTCAAGTCCCACCCCAGGGACTTGAGGAAAAAAAAATTCCAGGCTGACACTCCAGTGCAGTACCGAGGGAGTGCTGCACTGTCAGAGGTGCCGTCTTTCGGATGAGACGTTAAACCGAGGCCCCGTCTTGCTCTCTCAGGTGGGCGTAAAAGATCCCATGGCACTATTTCGAAGAAGAGCAGGGGAGTTATCCCCGGTGCCCTGGTCAATATTTATCCCTCAACCAACCATCGCTACATAAAAAAACAGATCATCTGATCGTTGCAACATTGCTGTTTGTGGGAGCTTGCTGTGCGCAAATTGGCTGCCACGTTTCCTGAATTACAACAGTGACTGCAGTTCCAAAAAATACTTAACTGGCTCTAAAGCGCCTTGGGACGTTCCTGAGGTCGTAAAAGGTGCTATATAAATGCAATTCTTTCGTCTGTTTTTTGGGCCCATATCACACCAGTACATAGAAGTTTTGACCACGCTCAATCAGCTCCGATGGACGGGTCACATTGTCCGCATGCCTGATACAAGACTCCCAAAACAAGCGCTCTATTCGGAGCTCCGGCACGGCAAGAGAGCCCCAGGTGGGCAGAGGAAATGCTTCAAGGATACCCTCAAAGCCTCCTTGAAAAAGTGTAACATCCCCACCGACACCTGGGAATCCCTGGCCCAAGACCACACAAAGTGGAGGAGAAGCATCCGGGAAGGCGCCGAACACCTCGAGTCTCTTCGCCGGGAGCAAGCGGAAGCCAAGCGCAGGCAGCGCAAGGAGCGCACGTCAACCCAAGCACCCCACCCACCCGCCCCTTCAACCACCGTCTGCCCCACCTGTGACAGAGACTGTCGGTCCCGCATTGGACTCATCAGTCACCTGCGAACTCATTTTTAATGTGGAAGCAAGTCATCCTCGGTTCCGAGGGACTACCTAAGAAGAAGAACACCAGTACGGTACCGAACCTCCACACTACCTGTGACGGAGAGGGTCCACAGAGGCAAACATTACAGGGCTTGTAATTAACTGGCAACAGTTGAGTGTCTCCAAATAAACCAACAAACAAAAGGATATCATGTAATCACAGAATCACAGAAAATTACAGCACAGAAGGAGGCCATTCCGCCCATCTTGTCCATGCCGGCCGACAAAGAGCTATCCACCCTAATCCCACTTTCCAGCTCTTGGTCCGTAGCCTTGTAGGTTACGGCACTCCAAGTACTTTTTAAATATGATGAGGGTTCCTGCCTCTACCACCCTTTCAGGCAGTGAGTTCCAGACCCCCACCACCCTCTGGGTGAATAAATTTCTCCTCAAATCCCCTCTAATCCTTCTACCAATTACTTTAAATCTATGCCCCCTGGTTATCGACCCCTCTGCTAAGGGAAATAGTTTGTTCCTAGCCACTCTATCTAGGCCCTTCATAATTTTATACACCTCAATTAGGTCTCCCCTCAGCCTCCTCTGTTCCAATGAAAACAACTCCAGCCTATCCAATCTGTCCTCATAGCTAAAATCCTCGTAAATCTCCTCTGTACCCTCTCTAGTGCAATCACATCCTTCCTGCAATGTGGTGACCAGACCTACACGCAGTATTCTAGCTGCGGCCCAACTAACATTTTATACAGTGCACGCATAACCTCCCTGCTCTCGTATTCTATGTAACCCGAGGAAAGACGCTCATGGCTAACTTCAAAAAAAAAGAAATGTGCATTTCATCTTCAGAATACTCTTCCTTCCACGAGTTCATCGTGCCACAAGAACATAAAAGCGTCAGCGGGTGGCGCAGCAAATTGGTATGACTGACGCGCTGCATGAAGGAGCAGTCGGGGTGATCCAGAATTCCGGGCACGTTGAGCTCCTGATTGAAATTGGGCCATGCTGGAACGCAGCCCAGTAGAGACGAGGCACTTTCCCACCAGGGAAGGAAGAAATGAATTTGCAATTTATATAGAAGGCCGTTTCACATCCTCAGGACATCCCAAAGTATTTGGCAACCAACTGGAAGTGTAGTCACTGTGGTTCCATTGCTAATTACGCACAGCAGGCTGGGACTAACAACAGATGAGAAAAACGACCAGTTGTTCTGGTTTTATTTTTAGTGGTGCTGATTGAGGGAGGACTAGTAGCAAGGACAGCTCTCCTTTCTTTTTTCAAAACTGTGGCATGGGATCGTTTCCATCCCGCCTGAACAAGCAGGCCAGGGACTCAAGTTTACCAACCTAACTGAAAGACGGCACCTCTGACAATGCAGCACTCCCTCAGAACTGCAATGAAGTGTCAGCCTTAGATTACATAACACAGGAATTACAAACAGAAAATGCTGGAAATACTCAGCGGGTCCGGCAGCGTCTTTGGAGAGAGAAACAGAGTTAACGTCTCAGGTCGATGACCCTTTCTGACGATCCAACATCCACAGATGCTGCCAGACCTGCTGAGTCTTTTCAGCATTTTCTGTTTTTTTATTTCAGATTTCCAGCGTCCACAGCATTTTGCTTTTGTACATAACTCAGGTTCTTGAACCCACAGCCTTCTGACTCGTGAGGCAAGAGTGCTACCGACTTGAGCCAAGCTGACACATAACCCATGGTGAAATGGGCTCGCATCAGTGACAGAGTGCTACCAGCTCAAGCATAAAAATAGATCAGCCTCTCTCCTTAAAGCTGGGATTGTTCTCCTTAGAGCGGAGGAGGTTAAGAGGAGATTTAATAGAGGCGTTCAAAATCATGAAGGGTTTTGACAGAGTAAATAAGGAGAAACTTTTTCCACTGGCAGGAACGTCGTAACCAGAGGACACAGATTTAAGATAATTGGCAAAACAACCAGAGGGGAGATGGGGAGAGATTTTTTTTTTTTTTTTTTTTTTTTTTTAAACGCAGCGAGTTGTTGTGATCTGGAACGCGCTGCCTGAAAGGGCGGTGGAAGCAGATTCAACAGTAACTTTCAAAAGGGAATTGGATAAATACTTGAAGGGGAAACAACTGCGGGGCTCTGGGGAAAGAGTAGGGGGAGCGGGACTAACTGAACAGTTCTTTCAAAGAGCCGGCAAAGGCACGATGGGCCAAATGGCCTCCTTCAGTGCTGTAGGATTCTATGATAAAAAGGGAAATTTTGGACCCTGCTCACCTTTTTCTGTGCACGAGTATTTGACTTCAGTACGATAGCAAAATACTGCGGATGTTGGAAATCCGAAATAACAACAGAAAATGCTGGAAAAACTCAGCAGGTCAGGCAACATCCGTGGAGAGATTCCGGTCGCCTGTCATTTTAATTCACTGCTCCATTCCCACTCGGACCTCACCGTCCTTGACCTCTTGTATTGTTCCACGGAAGCTCAACGTAAACTCGAGGAACAGCACCTCATCTTCCGATTAGGCACTCTGCAGCCTTCCGGACTCAATATCGAGTTCAACAATTTCAGATCATAACCTCGGCCCCTATTTCATTTTTTCTTGTAATTTTTCCACTCCTTTTCCCCCGCCCCCCTTTCCTTTTGTTTCTCTCTCACACCTGGCAGCTATCTCTTGCCCTGCCAGTACACTTTACACCCAATCTCAGCCTATTACCATCTCGTCTAGCTTCTAATACCTTTTATTGTCTCTTTTACTTCTTTTGTTTCTTTTATTCTTTTGTCCGATCGCAGCCCTGCCTCCGATCTATCTTCTTTTCTTTCCAGTTTTGAAGAAGGGTTCGACCCGAAACGTCAACTCAAATTTCTCTCCACGGATGTTGCCTGACCTGCTGAGTTTTTCCAGCATTTTCTGTTGTTATTTGACTTCAGTGTTTTCTGCTGTTTTCAATCAGTCTCAAGTGCTGAATGACTAAGTGGGCTCTGCTACAAAGGTGTTGCCAACTGGCTATTTATAGAAATCCTGTTTGTGGAATAATACATTTCCTGGCAAGCGAATTGCATATTCGGCTATAGCCAGAGACGTTTAAGCAACATGGAGGAGGTGCATCACTGGTGTGTGGCATTGCTTTGGAGCGCGTCTCCACAACTACACGTTCACTTTATGAAATATTCCACGTTGATCGCATTCCATTTTACTTGCTTCTCATGTTACACAGCAGTTTACAACACAGAAACAGGCCATTCAGCTCAACAGGTCCGTGCCGGTCTTTATGCTCCACATGAGCCTCCTCCCACCCCTCTTCGTCTCACCCTATCAACATAACCTACCCCGAGCTTCCGGTCGCCTGTCATTTTAATTCACCGCCCCATTCCCACTCGGACCTCACTGTCCTCGGCCTCTTGCATTGTTCCACGGAAGCTCAGCATAAGCTCGAGGAACAGCACCTCATCTTCCGATTAGGCACTTTACAGCCTCCCGGACTCAACATAAGAGTTCAACTATTTCAAATCATAACCTCGGCCCCTGTTATATTTTTATATATTTTTTATCCACACCTTTGGTTTGTGCCTTTTCCTTTTGTTCTCTCCCACATGGCAGCTGTCTCTCACTCTGCCAGCGCATTTCACACTTCATCTAGAGCCAGTGTTTGTTTCTTTACCTGTCCTATTACCATCTCGTCTCGCCTTGAATACCTCTTAATGTCTCTTCACCTCTCACAGAACTTCCCTTTTGTTCTTTCATCCCCTCCCCCATTTCCCAGCCCCCAAACTGGCCTTTTAATCTGTTTCATTTCCTGCTTTTTTCTCAGTTCTGAAGAAGGGTTTCGACCTGAAACATTAACTCTGTTTCTCTCTCCATGGATGTTGCCTGGCCTGCTGAGTTTTTCCAGCGTTTCCTGTTGTTATTTAACATAACCTTCTATTCCTTTCTCCCTCATGTGATTATCTCGCTTCCCCTTAAATGCCTCTATGCTATTCACCTCATCTACCCCTTGTGGTAGCGAGTTCCACATTCTCACCACTCTCTGGGTGAAGAAGTTTCTCCTGAATTCCCTATTGGATTTATTAGTGACTATCTTATACTGATGGCCTCTAGTTTTGGATTCCCCCACAAATGGAAATATCTTCTCTACGTCTACCCTATCGAACCCTTTCATAATTTTAAAGACCTCTATCAGGTCACCCCTCAGCCTTCTCTTTTCTAGAGAAAAGAGCCCCAGCCTGTTCAATCTTTCCTGATAGGTATATCCTCTTAGTTCTGGTGTCATCCTTACTTGCATAATTTTGTTGGAAATTAGATGAGCCACACATAAGATGGAGAGTGAAATAGTTAACTCAGAGACTAGGGTCCTGAATTTAAATAAAGGAGATTATGATGGTATGAGGTGCGGGTTGGGTAGGATTGATTGGGGAATGTCACTCAAAGGGTTGACGGTGGATGGGCAATGGCAAACATTCAAAGATCGCATGGATGAACTACAGAATTTGTTCATCCCAGTTTGGCATAAAAATAAAACAAAAAAGGTGACTCAACTGTGGCTAACAAGGGAAATTAGGGATAGCATAAGATCCAAGGAGAGGACATATAAATTGGCCAGAAAAAGCAGTAAACCTGAGGATTGGGAGCAGTTTAGGATTCAACAAAGGAGGACAAAGGGATTAATTAAGAGGGGGAAAATAGAGTATGAGAGTAAGCTTGCAGGGAACATAACAACTGACTGTAAAAGCTTTTATAGATATGTGAAGAGAAAAAGATTGGTGAAGTCAAGCGTAGGTCACTTGCAGTCAGAATCAGGGGAATTTATAATGGGGAACAAAGAAATGGCAGACCAATTAAATACATACTTTGGTTCTGTCTTCACAAAGGAGGACACAAATAACCTCCCAAAGATGTCGGGGAACATAGGGTCTAATGAAAGGGAGGAACTGATAGAAATCAGTATTTGTAGGGAAATGGTGTTAGGGAAATTGATGGATTGAGGGCCGATAAATCCCCAGGGCCTGATAATCTACATCCTAGGGTACTTAAGGAAGTGGCCCTAGAAATAGTAGATGCATTGCTGGTCATCTTCCAAAATTCGATAGACTCTGGAACAGTACCCATGGATTGACGGGTAGCTAATGTTACCCCACTGTTCAAAAAGGGCGGTAGAGAGAAAACGGGGAATTACAGACCAGTAAGCCTGACATCGGTAGTGGGGAAAATGCTAGAGTCCATTATAAAGGATGTAATAGCAGAGCACTTGGAAAAAAGTGACCGGATCGGACAAAGTCAACATGGATTTACAAAAGGTAAATCGTGCTTGACTAATCTACTAGAATTTTTTGAGGATGTAACTGGTAAAATAGATAAGGGAGAACCAGTGGATGTGGTGTATTTGGATTTTCAAAAGGCTTTCGATAAGGTCCCGCATAAGAGATTAGCATGTAAAATTAAGGCACATGGGATTGGGGGCAAGGTATTGACTTGGATAGAGAACTGGTTGGCAGACAGAAAGCAAAGAGTTGGAATAAACGGCTCTTTTTCCGAGTGGCAGGCAGTGACTAGTGGGGTACCGCAGGGATCGGTCCTTGGACCCCAGCTATTCACAATATATATGAATGAACTGGAAGAGGGAATTAGATGTAATATCTCCAAGTTTGCAGACGACACAAAGCTGGGTGGGCGTGTGTGCTGTGAGGAGGATGTCGAGAAACTCCAGTATGATTTGGACAGGTTGGGTGATTGGCAGAAGCATGGCAGAGGCAATATAACGTGGATAAATGTGAGGTTATCCACTTTGGTAGCAAAAACAGGAAGGCAGATTATTATCTGAATGGCAATAGATTGGGCCATGGTGTGGTGTGAAGGAGCAGTGCTCCGAAAGCTTGTGATTTCAAATAAAGCTGTTGGACTATAACCTGGTGTTGTGTGATTTCTTACAATAGATTGGGAGAAGGGGAAGTGCAACGAGACCTGAGTGTCCTTGTGCACCAGTCGCTGAAGGTAAGCATGCAGGTGCAGTAGGCGGTTAAGAAGGCAAATGGTATGTTGGCCTTCGTAGCGAGAGGGTTTGAGTACAGGAACAAGGATGTCTTGCTGCAGTTGTACAGGGCCTTGGTGAGACCACACCTTGAGTATTGTGTGCAGATTTGGTCGCCTTATCTGAGGAAGGATGTTCTTGCCATGGAAGAAGTGCAGCGAAGATTCACCAGGCTGATACCTGGGATGGCAGGAATGACGTATGAGGAGAGATTGGGTCGATTGGGCTTGTACTCGCTGGAGTTTAGAAGAATGAGAGGGGATCTCATCGAAACTTATAAAATTCCTAACAGGACTAGACAGACTAGATACTGGAAGGATGTTCCCGATGGTCGGGGAGTCCAGAACCAGGGGTCACAGTCTAAGGATAAGGGGTAAGCCATTTAGGACAGAGATGAGGAGGGATTTCTTCACCCAGAGAGTGGTGAACCCGTGGAATTCTCTACCACAAAAGGCAGTAGGGGACAATTCATTAAATATATTCAAGAAGGAGTTGGATATATTTCTTAAGGCTAAAGGGATCAAGGGATATGGGGAGAAGGCAGGGACAGGGTACTGAATTTGGATGATCAGCCATGATCTCACTGAATGGCGGAGCAGGCTCGAGGGGCCGAATAAGAACAAAAGAAATAGGAGCAGGAGTAGGCCAATCGGCCCCTCGAGCCTGCTCCGCCATTCAATAAGATCATGGCTGATCTGATCCTAACCGCCAATCCACTATCACAGAACCATCTCCTGAATCTAACATAATTAGACACACGAAATAGGAGCAGGATCAGGCTACACGGCCCCTGGGCCCGCTCCGCTACCCACAGGGCCATGACCGATCCGAACCTAGACTCATGTCCAAATTCCTGCCTGCTCCCCGTAACCTTTAATTCCCTTTACTTCTAGGAAACTGTCTATTTCTGTTTTAAATTTATGTAATGATGTAGCTTCTACAGCTTTTTGGGGCAGCATATTCCATGGACCTACCACCCTCTGAGTGAAGTAGTTCCTCCTCATCTCAGTTTTGAAAGAGCAGCCCCTTATTCTAAGACTATGCCCCCTAGTTCTAGTTTCACCCATCATCGGGAACATCTTCCCCGCATCCACCCGATCCAACCCCTTCACAATCTTATATGTTTCAATAAGATCGCCTCTCATTCTTCTGAACTCCAATGAGTAGAGTCCCAATCTACTCAACCTCTCCTCATATGTCCATCCCCTCATCCCCGGGATTAACCGAGTGAACCTTCATGTACTGACTCGAGAGCAAGTATGTCCTTTCTTAAGTATGGACACCAAAACTGTACGCAGTATTCCAGGTGCGGTCTCACCAATACCTTGTACAGCTGAAGCAATACCTCCCTATTTTTATATTCTATCCCCCTAGCAATGAAAGCCAACATTCCATTGGCCTTCTTAATCACTTGCTGCACCTGCATACTAACCTTTTGAGTTTCGTGCACCAGGACCCCCAGATCCCTTTGTACTACAGTACTTTCCAGTTTCTTGCCATTAAGATAATAACTTGCTCTACGATTTTTCCCGCCAAAGTGCATAACCTCACACTTTCCAGTATTGTATTCCATCTGCCAAATCTCTGCCCACTTACTTAGCCTGTCTATGTCCCCTTGCAGGTTTTTTATGTCCTCCTCACTCACTACTTTCCCTCCCATCTTAGTATCATCTGCAAACTTTGATATGTTACACTCGGTCCCCTCCTCCAAATCGTTAATATAGATTGTAAAGAGTTGGGGACCCAGCACTGACCCCTGCGGAACACCACTAGTTACTGATGGCCAGTCTGAGAATGAACCATTTATCCCAACTCTCTGCCTTCTGTTAGATAGCCAATCCTCTATCCATGCCAGAATATTACCCCCAATCCCGTGATTTTTTATCTTAAGCAATAATCTTTTGTGTGGCACCTTGTCAAATGCCTTTTGGAAGTCTAAATACACTACGTCCACTGGTTCCCCTGTATCCACCCTATATGTTACTTCCTCAAAGAACTCCAGCAAATTTGTCAAACATGACTTCCCCTTCATAAAACCATGCTGACTTTGTCCTATTAAATTATGATTATCCAAATGTCCTGTTACTGTCTCCTTAATAATGGACTCCAAAATTTTACCTACCACAGATGTTAGGCTAACCGGTCTATAGTTTCCAGCCTTCTGTCTACTGCCCTTTGTAAATAAGGGTGTTACATTAGCAGTTTTCCAGTCTGCCGGGACCTTTGCCGAGTCCAGGGAGTTTTGGAAAATTATTATCAATGCATCCACAATCCCTACCGCCACTTCCCTCAAGACCCTAGGATATAAGCCATCCGGTCCAGGTGATTTATCCGCCTTGAGTCCCATTATTTTACCGAGTACCACTTCCTTAGTGATTTTGATCGTGTTTAGCTCCTCCCCCCCTTTAGCCCCCTGTTTGTCCAGTGTTGGGATATTCTTAGTGTCTTCTACTGTAAAGACTGATGTAAAATATTCATTCAGTGTTTTTGCCATCTCCATATTTCCCACCATTAATTTCCCAGTCTCATCCTCTAAGGGACCAACATTTACTTTAGCCACCATTTTTCTTTTTATATAACTATAAAAACTCTTACTATCTGTTTTTATATTTTTTGCTAATTTACTTTCATAATCTATCTTCCCTTTGGCCTACTCCTGCTCCTATCTTCTATGTTTCTATAAAAAATAATACTAACTCCCCTCCCAATATCCAGGGATGGCCTCAGCAACGAAAGAAAGACCTGCATTTGAACAGCAAGGAAGTTATGGTAAGCCTTTATAAATAACTGGTTAGGCCTCAGCTGGAGTATTGTGTTCAATTCTGGGCACCACGCTTTAGAAAGAACATCAAGGCCTTGGGGAGGGTGCAGAGGAGATTTACTAGCATGGTATCAGGGATGAGGGACTTCAGTTATGTAGAGAGACTGGAGAAGCTGGGATTGTTCTCCTTAGAGCAGAGAAGGTTAAGGGGAAGATTTGATAGAGGTGTTCAAAATCATGAGGGATTTTGATAGAGTAGATAGGGAGAAACTGTTTGCACTGACAGGACAGGCAGTAACCAGGGGATACAGATTTAAAATAATTGGCAAAAAAGCCAGGGAAAGTAGACGAGGAGAATTTTTTTTTTTTTAAAGCAGCGAGCTGTTATGACCTGGAATGCGCTGCCTGAAAGGGTGGTGGAAGCAGATGCAACAGTAACATTGAAAAGGAAATTGAATCTCTAACTAAAAATGAAAAATCTGCAGGGATATGGTGAAGTAGCAGGGGGAGCGGGACTATTTGGATAGCTCTTCCCGAGAGCCGGCATTGGCACGATGGGCCGAATGGCCCCCTTCTGTGCTGCATGATTCTATGATTTTATCATATCACTCAGAAACATTGCAAAATGCTTCACACGCAGCTAATTTCTTTGCGGTGCAATGTTATCATGTGGGCAGTGTTAACACGGCCTCTATCAAATTACCCTGTAATCTGCATTGTTCTAATGATAAAAATACAATTTTACAAATCCTTATTCATACTTGTATTTCCTCATACCGGCAGCATCCAAGGGATTCTATGTTTTAGCTTCTCAACGGCCTCAATATCCTTCCTACAATGTTGAGCCCAAGACTGCCCTATAGGACGATAGCAAAATACTGCAGATGCTGGAAATCCGAAATAACAGAAAATGCTGGAAAAACTCAGCAGGACAGGCAACATCCGTGGAGAGAAAATAGAGTCAACGTTTCAGGTCGAAACCCTTTGTCAAGACTGAAAAAGCACAGGAAATGAAATAGATTAAGAGGCCAGGCTGGGAGAGAACAAAAGAGAAGTGAAGAGACATTAAGAGGTATTCAAAACGAGACGAGATGGTGATCGGACTGGTGGAGACAAAAGACGGCTCTAGATTAGGTGTGAAATGCGCTGGCAGAATGGGAGACAGCTGCCATGTGGGAGAGAGAAAAAGGTGTGGGGGCGGGGGGGAAAGGGCCAAAACAAAGGTGTGGATAAAAAATAAGTAAAAATGTAATGGGGGCCGAGGTTATGATCTGAAATTGTTGAACTCGATATCACCCTATAGTCTTCTGACTGAGGTCTTATTAAAGGTGTTAGGTAGATTTAATAGTGGCGTTCAAAATCATGAGGGGTTTTGATGGAAGAGAAACTGTTTCCACTGGTACAAGGGTCACAGCTGATCGGCAAAAGAGCCAGAGGTGAGATGAGATTTTTTTTTTTTTAAACTCAGAGTTGTTACGATCTGGAACGCGCTGCCTGAAGGCGGCGGAAGCAGATTCAATAATAGCTTTCAAAAGGGAATTGGTTAAGTGCATGAAGGGGAGAAAATTGCAGGGCTATGGGGAAAGAGCAGGGCAGTGGGGACACGATGGGCCGAATGGCATCCTTCTGTGCTGTATTATTCTATGATCCTATATTATACAGGCTCGTCATTACCTCGACTTTTATATTCTATACCTACAAGTGATAAAAACAAGAATTATATTAGCTTTCTCTTATGGCCTCATCAACACAAAGTGCTGCCTTTAATGTCCTGTGAACCCATAAGCCCAAATGCCTCTGTTCTTTCACAGTACTAAGCCTACTTCCATTCAGAATATAATCACTTCTGTTTTTTTTAACCAAAATGCATCACGTCACATTTACTGACAATGAAGTCCATCTGCCACTTTAATCCCATTTCCCCATCTTATAAATATCCCTTTGCAGCTTGCTTTGGTCTCAAAGAATTCACTATACCTCCCATTTTGGTCTCATCTGTCAATTCCGACATTACTCACTCTAGACCTATATGCAAATCATTGATATACACAGTGAACGGAACTGGCTGCAAAACTGAGCCCCCTGGGACATCCCTACCTACATCTAACCACACTGAAAACACTGCCCTTAACTCGTGCTCTCGGTTTTCTTCCTGCTAACCAATTTTTAATGCAGTTTGCTATCCTCCCCCCTAATTCCACATCCCTTAATCTTATCTAATATAATCTCCTGTGTGATACCTTGTCAAAGGCTTTCCTAAGGCCCATGTAGACTTTTTCTTTTTAGGCAGTCCCTCGGAACTTGCTTCCACATTAAAAATGCGTTCTCAGGTGACTAATGAGTCCAATGCGGGACCTACAGTCTCTGTCACAGGTGGGGCAGACGGTGGTTGAAGGGGCGGGTGGGTGGGGTGCTTGGGTGGACGTGCGCTCCTTGCACTGCCTGCACTTGGCTTCCGCTTGCTCCCGGTGAAGAGACTCGAGGTGTTCGGCGCCTTCCTGGATGCTTCTCCTCCACTTTGTGCGGTCTTGGGCCAGGGATTCCCAGGTGTCGGTGGGGATGTTACACTTTTTCAAGGAGGCTTTGAGGATGTCCTTGAAGCGTTTCCTCTGCCCACTTGGGGCTCTCTTGCCATGCCAGAGCTCTGAGTAGAGCGCTTGTTTTGGGAGTCTCGTATCGGGCATGCGGACGATGTGGCCGTCCATCGGAGCTGATCGAGTGTGGTCAAAGCTTCGATGCTGGGGATGTTGGCCTGAGCAAGAACACTGACGTTGGTGCACCTATCCTGCCAATGGATTTGCAGGATCTTGCAGAGGCAGCATTGGTGGTACCTCTCCAGTGCTTTGAGGTGCCTGCTGTACATGGTCCATGTCTCTGAATGACTACATCCACTGCATCTACCATGCCTGTTACCTCCTCAAAGAATTCTAAGGTTTGTTAATCGCTTTCTGATGCGCCATCAATTACTCAAAAGACTGAGGTTAAGCGAGTAACAACCAGGCTTTTATTAACTAAAGAATGAAGGTCTAGTCTCGAGTGGTCGACCCGTCCAGAATACTAAGGGACTGGGAGGTAGTCACTTATATACCTGGAATAGTGGGAGGAGTCAGCCGAGGCATGTCCAGACCTGTACCTAGTGGAATACACATACACATACAGACAGGTATAACAGTGGTTTACCGCATTCACCCCTTGTTTAAAAATGAGTCCGGCGGGGTGAAGTGTATTTAAAAGTTCGTGTGGAGTCTCTCCGGAGGTCTTGTCTGCCGCTGTGATCGACGTGGCGACGGCAGGGGTGGTGGAGCTTCCGGCGTCGCGTCCCGTGTAGGCTGGGGCACTGGAGTATAGTCCTCGTGGGTGACGGTCCAAGGCGAGCCGGCTGCTGGGGTTGGATATCGGGTCGTGGGGGGGGGGGGGGGGTGGTAATGGGTAGTGGGTTACAGCGGTCCCCGAGGGTGTCGTGGGGAGGGGGGTGGTAATGGGTAGTGGGTTACAGCGGTCCCCGAGGGTGCGAGGTCTCGTATGGAGACTGTGTCCTCCCGCCCGTCCGGGTACGCAATGTAAGCGTACTGGGGGTTGGCGTGGAGGAGGTCGACCCTCTCGACCAGGGGGTCCGTTTTATTGGTCCTCACGTGTCTTCTCAGTAGTACCGGCCCTGGGGACGTCAGCCATGGCAGTAACGCTGTCCCCGATGTGGACTTCCTTGGGAAGACAAACATTTTCTCGTGAGGGGTGGCATTGGTGGCAGTGCAGAGCAGTGACCGAAATCGAGTGGAGCGCATCGGGGAGCACCTCCTGCCAGCGGGAGGTCGGAAGGCCCCTAGACTTTAAGGCTAGTAGGGCGGCCTTCCAAACTGTTGCATTCTATCTTTCCACCTGTCCGTTCCCCCGGGGGTTGTAACTGGTGGTCCTGCTTGTGGCTATACCCCTAGCGAGCAGGTACTGGCGGAGTTCGTCGCTCATAAACGATGAGCCCCGGTCGCTATGGATATAGCTGGGGAAACCGAACAGGGTGAAGAGGCTGTTCAGACATTTAATGACCGTGGCACTGGTCATGTCCGGGCAGGGGATAGCGAACGGGAAACGGAAGTACTCGTCAATGATGTTGAGGAAGTACACATTGCGGTCGGAGGAGGGGAGAGGCCCTTTAAAATCGACGCTCAGGCGTTCGAAAGGGCGACTGGCTTTTATCAGGTGGGCTCTGTCTGGTCTATAAAAGTGCGGTTTGCACTCAGCGCAGACTTGGCAGTTCTTGGTCATGGTCCTGACCTCCTCGATGGAGTAAGGCAGGTTGCGGGCCTTGATGAAGTGGAAGAACCTGGTGACCCCCGGGTGGCAGAGGTCATTGTGGAGGGCCCTCAGCCTATCGATCTGCGCGCTGGCGCAGGTGCCACGCGATAGGGCATCTGGGGGTTCATTGAGCTTCCCAGGCCGGTACAAGATCTCGTAATTGTAGGTGGAAAGTTCGATTCTCCACCTCAAGATCTTGTCATTTTTGATTTTGCCCCTCTGCTTGTTGTTGAACATAAAAGCAACTGAACGCTGGTCAGTGAGCAGGGTAAATCGTTTTCCGGCCAGGTAGTGCCTCCAATGACGCACAGCCTCCACAATAGCCTGGGCCTCCTTCTCGACCGCGGAGTGTCTGGTCTCCGGGCCCTGGAGGGTTCATGAGAAGAATGCCACAGGTCTCCCCGCCTGATTAAGGGTGGCGGCCAGAGCGAAGTCGGACGCATCGCTTTCCACCTGGAAGGGGATGGATTCGTCCACTGCGTGCATGGTGGCTTTGGCAATGTCCTCCTTGATATGGTGGAAGGCCGAGCGGGCCTCTGCCATCAGGGGAAAAGAGGTGGATTTGATCAGCGGACGGGCTTTGTCTGCATAGTAGGGGACCCACTGGGCGTAGTAGGAAAAAAACCCTAGGCACCTCTTCAGAGCTTTTAGGCAGTGGGGGTTCCATAAGGGGACGCATCCGGTCCGGGTCGGGACCGATGACCCCGTGTTCCACAACACAGCCAAGGATGGCGAGACGGTCTGTGCGGAATATGCACTTCTCCTTGTTATATGTCAGGTTCAGGAGTTGGGCAGTGCGGAGGAATTTCTCGAGGTTTGCGTCATGGTCCTGCAAGTCATGGCCACAGATGGTCACATTGTCTAGGTAAGGGAAAGTGGCCTGCAGCGCGTTTTGATCGACCATCCAGTCCACCTCCCTTTGGAAGACGGAGACCCCGTTGGTAAAGCCAAAGGGAACCCAAGGAAGTGATAGAGGCGGCCGTTTGCCTCAAAAGCAGTATACTGGCGGTCTTCGGGGCGGATGGGGAGCTGGTGGTACGCTGATTTCAGGTCAATGGTCGAAAAGACGCGGTACTACGCGATCTGGTTGACCATGTCAGCTATGCGGGGGAGTGGGTAGGCGTCCAGCAGGGTGTAGCGGTTTATTGTTTGGCTGTAGTCGATGACCAGGCGTTGTTTCTCGCCGGTCTTAATGACCACAACCTGGGCTCGCCAGGGGCTGGAGCTGCCCTCAATAATCCCCTCCTTCAGGAGCCGCTCCACTTCGGTTTTGATGAAAACCCTGTCCCCGGCACTGTATCGCCTGCTCTTTGTGGCGATGGGCTTACAGTCGGGGGTGAGGTTAGCAAACAGTGGGGGGGGTGGGGACTCCGAGTGTGGAGAGGTTGCATCTGGTGCGCGGCGGGCAATTTGGAGGCTGCTGGCTGCGGACTGTGAGTGGGGGGGAGGGGGCCACCGTACGCCATCGTAACGCTTTTGAGGTGGCACTGGAAATCCAACCCCAGTAGAACGGCAGCGCAAAGTTGGGGCAGGACCAGGAGTTTAAAATTATTGAACACAGTCCCGTCTACTACTAGTGTCACCACGCAGTAGCCGCCAATGTCCGCTGACTGGGACTTGGCGGCCATAGAAATTCGCTGGTGCGCAGGCAGGACTGGGAGAGAGCAACGCCGCACCGTGTCGGGGTGGATGAAGCTCTCTGTGCTCCCGGAGTCAAAAAGGCAGTTTATTGCATGGCCGTTTACCTTAACGTCCATTTTGGACCGGGCTAGTTGGTGCGGTCTCGTTTGGTCCAGCGTAACAGAGGCCAGCGTAGGGGTCAGTGTGTCGCTGCGGGTATCAGATGGGGGGGGGGGGGGGTTGGCGGCCTGCTGCGTCCCGGCTGGTGTCCAAGATGGCGGCGTCCATGATTCCCATGTGGCTGGAGTCGTCCAAGATGGCTGCTGCTGCGGTGGTTCGCACATGGCTGGGGAGGCCCAAGATAGCGGCCCGCACGGCCCACACGCGGCGCTGTTGGGGGCCCAAGATGGCGGCTGGCACGGCCCACACGCGGCGCTGCTGGCGTTCGGGGTGGCTTTGGCCTTGCAGACGCTAGCGTAGTGTCCCTTTTTCCCGCAGCCCGAGCAGGTCGCATTCTTCGCCGGGCAGCGCGCTCTGGGGTGTTTGGCCTGGCCACAGAAGTAGCATTTCTGGCCTTGGGATACTGCTGTCTGGCTTTGGGACACTGCTGCGGTGGTTGGGCCGTTGTTCGGCTGTGGCTGGGGTGGCACGGTGCTATGGGGCTGTCCTACCGTGTCCCAGGTTGTCGTTCCCCGCGGCGTCCACGGTGCAGAGGAGTAGGCATCCATGCCCCGGTAGGCTGCGTCCAGCGTTAGTGCGATTTCGGAGGCTTTGTCGAGGGTGAGGTCACTCTGCTCCAGCAGTCGCTGTCGGGTGTAGTTGGACCTGTGGCCCGCTACGAAGGCATCCCGGATCAGTTCCTCCGTGTACTTAGTGGACGTTACCGCCTTACACCCACAGGCCCGGCCAAGCACGGACAGTGCTTGGAGGTATTCCTCAGTCGATTCCCCAGGTTGTTGCTTGCGACTCCCCAGGAGGTGCCTGGCGTAAACTTCGTTCACAGGGCGCGTGTACTGGGTCTTGAGGAGCTGGAGGGCGGCTGTGTACGAGGTCGCGTCCCGGATGACTGAGTACACTCGGTGGTTCACCTTGGAGATCAGGACAGACAGTTTGTTCGCATCCGTTACGACCGCAGTGGAGGCAGTCAGGAATGCCTCGAAGCACATGAGCCAGTGAGCAAACTTGGTGGAAGCGTCCGCTTCCCGACTGTCCAGGTCCAGGCATGCTGGTGTGAGGATCTTCTCCATTATAAAAAATTTAGTTAATAAAATTGATGCGCCATCAATTACTCAAAAGACTGAGGTTAAGCGAGTAACAACCAGGCTTTTATTAACTAAAGAATGAAGGTCTAGTCTCAAGTGGTCGACCCGTCCAGAATACTAAGGGACTGGGAGGTAGTCACTTATATACCTGGAATAGTGGGAGGAGTCAGCCGAGGCATGTCCAGACCTGTACCTAGTGGAATACACATACACTTACAGACAGGTATAACAGTGGTTTACCACACTTTCGAAAATCATCGCTTTTGAAATCCAAAAGCAAAATACTGCGGATGCTGAAAATCCGACAGCTACCTGGACTACACTTTCTCCCACCCCGCTCCCTGTAAGGACTCTATCCCATTCTCCGTCTCCATTGCATCTGTTCTGAAGACGCCACCTTCCACATTAGTACTTCTGACATGTCTTCCTTTTTCCTCAACCGTGGATTCCCCTCTACCGTGGTTGACATGGTCCTCGACCGTGTCCGTTCCATTTCCCGTACTTCTGCTCTCACCTCTTCCCCTCCCTCCCACAACCACGATAGGGTTCCCCTTGTTCTCACCTTTCACCCCACCAGCCTCCACATTCAACGGATCATCCGCCGCCATTTCCGTCACCTCCAGCGCGATCCCACCACCAAACACATCTTCCCCTCACCTCCCCTTTCAGCATTCCAAAAGGGATCCTCCCTCCATGACACCCTGGTCCACTCCTCAATCACCCCCCAACACCCACTCCCCTTCCCATGGCACCTTTCCTTGCAAGCGCAGGAGAAGCAACACCTGCCCTTTTACCTCCCCCCTTCTCACTGTCCAGGGCCCCAAACATTCCTTCCAGGTGAAACAGCGATTTACTTGTACTTCTTGCAATCTAATATACTGTATTCGCTGCTCACGATGCGGTCTCCTCCACATTGTGGAGACCAAACGCAGATTGCGGAACACCTCCGTTCAGTCCGTAAGCGTGACCCCGAGCTTCCTGTCGTCTGTCACTTTAATTCTCCACTCCACTCCCACTCTGACTTCTCTGTCTTCAGACTCCTCCACTGTTCCAACGAAGCTCAACGCAAGATCGAGGAAGAGCACCTCATCTTTTGATTAGGCACTTCACAGCCTTCTGGACTCATAATCAACAATTTCAGATCTTAACCTCTGCCCCTATTTTTTCAGCTGGCAGCTGTTGATGATTCTGCCATTCCCATTTACACCTCTTCTAGACTCATCTTTTGTTTCTTTACTTGTCCCATTACCATCTCCTTTTGCTTTGTACAATTATACCATTTGTCATTTAATCTCTCCTGCCTTCCATCCTATCACAGACCTTCCCTTTTGTTCTTTCCTCCCCTTTCCCTGCCCCTGCTTAAAATCTGTTACATCTCCAGCTTTTTCCAGTTCTGACGAAGGGTCATCGACCTGAAACGTTTAACTCTGTTTCTCTCTCCACAGATGCTGCCTGACCTGCTGAGTATTTCCAGCTTTTGAAATCTATGTTGGCCACTCCTAACTATTTTCTCTTTATCTAAATGCGTGGCCTTAATTAGAGATTCTAAAATTTGCCTACCACAGATGTTAAACAAACTGGCTTGTAATTACCCAAATTAGCACCAACTTTTTTTAAATGGCTATTACAATGGGAGCTTTTTAGTCCTCTGGCACACATCCACACCAAATAAAGTCTATAATTAGAAGGGCCTCAGCAATTTACTGTCACAGGACTCTAGGGTGCATCTCATCAGCGTCCTGCAACTTTGTTTTCCTTTAGCCTCACTAACTTAGTTTAAATTTTCTTTTTAGCTATCATAATCGCCTCGCTCTCAATCCCTTCAGAATTCACCGTATCTCCGATAGCCTTCTCTTTAGAGAAGATGATCAGGCACTTCATAAATGCAAAGTATTTCTTCTTTTAGATGCTATGGAACTGCAGGGTATTTGGAGCTTTCTCAATGTTTCTTTTCCAGATTCCCATCAGTTGGCAGTTTTTTTTAACTGCACTTACGTTCTTTTTGTTGAGTTTTCACATTTAATTTTGTAACTACTTGAGGGCATCCAAAGTTCTGCTGCCCGTATCCTAACTCGCACCAAGTCCTGTTCACCCATCGCCCCTGTGCTCGCTGACCTACATTGGCTCCCGGCCTGGCAACGTCACAAATATAAAATTCTCATCCTTGTTTTTCAAATCCCTCCATGGCCTCACCCCTCCCTATCTCTGTTACCTCCTCCAGCCCTCCGCAATCTCTGCTCTTCTTGAATTCTGGCCTCTTGAGCATCTCCAATTTTTGTCGCTCCCCCATTGGAGGCCCTTTATTAAGTGTCAGCTTGGCTCAGTCACCTCTAATTCAGAAGGTTGAAGGTTCAAGCCCAGGACCTGAGCACATGATGTAGGCTGGCACTTCAGTACGGTACTCGCCTGAAAGATGGCACCTCCGACAGTGCAGCACTTCCTCAGTACTGCACTAGAGTGTCAGCCTAGATTTTGCGCTTTACTAGCTGGAGTGGGGCTTGATGATACAAAGATGGGACGGAAAGTAGTGAGTGAGGAGGACATAAAAAACCTGCAAAGGGACATAGACAGGCTAAGTAAGTGGGCAGAGATTTGGCAGATGGAATACAATACTGGAAAGTGTGAGGTTATGCACTTTGGCAGGAAAAATCATAGAGCAAGTTATTATCTTAATGGCAAGAAACTGGAAAGTACTGTAGTACAAAGGGATCTGGGGGTCCTGGTGCACGAAACTCAAAAAGTTAGTATGCAGGTGCAGCAGGTGATTAAGAAGGCCAATGGAATGTTGGCTTTTATTGCTAGGGGGATGGAATATAAAAACAGGGAGGTATTGCTGCAGTTGTACAAGGTATTGGTGAGACCGCACCTGGAATACTGCATACAGTTTTGGTGTCCATACTTAAGAAAAGACATACTTGCTCTCGAGTCAGTACAAAGAAGGTTCACTCGGTTAATCCCGGGGATGAGGGGGTGGTCATATGAGGAGAGGTTGAGTAGATTGGGACTCTACTCATTGGAGTTCAGAAGAATGAGAGGCGATCTTATTGAAACATATAAGGTTGTGAAGGGGTTGGATCAGGTGGATGCGGTGAGGATGTTCCCAATGATGGGTGAAACTAGAACTAGGGGGCATAATCTTAAAATAAGGGGCTGCTCATTCAAAACTGAGATGAGGAGAAACTTCTTCACTCAGAGGGTGGTAGGTTTGTGGAATTTGCTGCCCCAGAAAGCTGTGGAAGCTACATCATTAAATAAATTTAAAACAGAAATAGATAGTTTCCTAGAAGTAAAGGGAATTAAGGGTTACGGGGAGCGGGCAGGAAATTGGACATGAGTCTAGGTTCGGAATGGTCATGGCCCTGTGGGTAGTGGAGTGGGCCCAGGGGCCGTGTAGCCTTGTTCTGCTCCTACTGTGTTCTAATTCTGTGTTAGATTTCAGGAGATGGTTTTATTCCTGTTCCTGGCTGGGGTGGAGATCGCCTTTACAGAAGGTAAGTACTGTAGAAAATATAGGGACAGAGTGATCTCCTGGAAGAATTTCGATCGCCTAGATGGGTCGGAGAGGAATTTCCCAGATTTTTTTCTCCCAAATTGGCCATTGGGTCTTTATCTGGTTTTTCGCCTCTCCCGGGAGATCACATGGGTTCGGGTGGATGCAGAGTGATAGAAGATTTGAGGTTAGGATCAGATCAGCCATGATCTTATTGAATGGTGGAGCAGGCTCGAGGGGCCGATTGGCCTACTCCTGCTCCTATTTCTTATGTTCTTATGAAGCCACAACCTTCTGACTCAGAGGTGAGAGTGCTGCTTCTGAACCACGGCTGACATGGTAATATTTTTATGTTAAAGTGTTACCAATTCGCTACCTTAAAAAAACCTCTTTGAGAGGATTAAGGGTGGAATTTCAAGGGAGCCAAACATAGAAACATAGAAGATAGGAGCAGGAGTAGGCCATTCGGCCCCTCGAGCCTGCTCCGCCATTTAATGAGATCATGGCTGATCATCCAAATTCAGTACCCTGTCCCTGCCTTTTCCCCATATCCCTTGATCCCTTTAGCCTTAAGAAATATATCCAACTCCTTCTTGAATATATTTAATGAATTGGCCTCCACTGCCTTCAGTGGTAGAGAATTCCACAGGTTCACCACTCTCTGGGTGAAGAAATTCCTCCTCATCTCTGTCCTAAATGGCTTACCCCTTATCCTTAGACTGTGACCCCTGGTTCTGGACTCCCCCGCCATCGGGAACATCCTTCCTGCATCTAGTCTGTCTAGTCCTGTTAGAATTTTATAAGTTTCAATGAGATCCCCTCTCATTCTTCTAAACTCCAGCGAGTATAAGCCCAATCGGCCCAATCTCTCTTCATACGTCATTCCTGCCATCCCAGGTATCAGTCTGGTGAATCTTCGCTGCACTCCCTCCATGGCAAGAACATCCTTCCTCAGATAAGGCGACCAAAACTGCACACAATACTCAAGGTGTGGTCTCACCAAGGCCCTGTACAACTGCTGAGAAGATCCCAGGTTTAATTCCTGGCCCGTCCCAAGAGACAATGTCAGTTGGGAAGCTGTTAAGGGAGCCCGACGACGACCAGGTTTTCCCCCCTCACGACTGCTATCTAACGGTCCGTGCTGCGTGGGTGTTGGATGAGGACAGGTTAGCCTGGTGAATAGCCCGCCAACAGTCTAAGCTCACGCGTGAGGAATGAGCGAGGTACAGAATGGCAATCAGCACTCATAGGAATTGCCAGACGATAAAACGACCAAGGTCCACCTACTTCGCCTAGGTCTCATGATACAGGGATAATGGAGTTGTTGGCTAATCAGAGACCGTACCCAGGAAAGGAGTCAATGTCGTCGAGAAAAGGAAGAAGAGAAGGGAGAAGACTGGCGAACGAAGGGGAAGGATGAAAAAAAAATTACAGGCAAGGGCAAGCTCAGGAAATGGACACTTTAACAACTTATCAGGCTGCGGTGTTAGCCGTGACTCAGTTGGTGGCACTCTTGCCCCCCCCCCCGCCAAATCAGAAGGTTGTAGGTTCAAGTCCCACTCCAGCACTTGAGCACATAATCCAGGCAGACACTCCAGTGCGGTGCTGAGGGAGCGCTGCACTGTCGGAGGTGCCGTCTTTTGGATGAGACGTTAAACCGAGGCCCCGTCTGCCCTCTTGGGTAAAAGATCCCACGGCACTATTTTTTGCAGGTGCTGTTTCCCCGGTGTCCTGGCCAATATTTATCCCTCAACCTACATCGCTTAAAAAAAAGATTATCTGGTCATTATCACATTGCATTCCGTGCACAAATTGGCTGCGGCATTTCCTACATTACATCAGTGACTGCACTTTAAAAAGTACTTAATTGGCTGTAAAACTCTTTGGGACGTCCTGAGGTTGTGAAAGGCGCTATATAAATGCAAGTCTTTCTTGGTTTCTTTACATGGGGCCCCCCACAGATTAAACTGTTGATTATTAGCAACGCCATATTTTTAAATGTCTAATCTGCCCTTTGGTTATGGAAATTGACCTTGGCATTCATGGGCTTTAGCTGCACAAAGGAAACGTTTGGTCAGTAACCAGAGGACTCCAACTTAAAGACACTCAGCAGAAGAGCCAGAGGGGAGATGAGGAGAACTTTTTTTAAGTAGCGCATCGTAATCATCTGGAACGCGCTGCCTGAAAGGGTGGTTAGAAGCAGATTCAATAGTAACTTTCAAAAAGGGAATTGAATAAACACATAGAAACATAGAAGATAGGAGCAGGAGTAGGCCATTCAGCCCCTCGAGCCTGCTCCGCCATTCAATGAGATCATGGCTGATCATCCAAATTCAGTACCCTGTCCCTGCCTTCTCCCCATATCCCTTGATCCCTTTAGCCTCAAGAAATATATCCAACTCTTTCTTGAATATATTTAATGAACTGGCCTCCACCGCCCTCTGTGGCAGAGAATTCCACAGGTTCACCACTCTCTGGGTGAAGAAATTCCTCCTCATTTCAGTCCTAAATGGCTTACCCCTTATCCTTAGACTATGACCCCTGGTTCTGGACTCCCCGGCCATCCGAAACATCCTTCCTGCATCTAGTCTGTCCAGACCTGACAGAATTTTATAGGTTTCGATGAGATCCCCTCTCAATCTTCTAAACTCCAGCGAGTACAAGCCCAATCGACACAATCTCTCTTCGTACGTCATTCCTGCCATCCCAGGTATCAGCCTGGTGAATCTTCGCTGCACTCCCTCCATGGCAAGAACGTCCTTCCTCAGATTAGGCGACCAAAACTGCACACAATACTCAAGGTGCGGTCTCACCAAGGCCCTGTACAACTGTAGCAAGACATCCTTGTTCCTGTACTCGAACCCTCTCGCTACAAAGGCATGGAAGGAACGAAACTGTAAGGCTGTGGGGGAGAAGAGCAGGGGGAGTGGGACTAATTGGAAAGCTCTTTCGAAGAGCGCTCACAGGCACGATGGGCCGAATGGCCTCCTTCTGCAATGTATGATTCTACGATGCATGCATTAAACATTTGCACACTAACATTCGCACAACACAGTTTCAAGGACACATCGTGGTAGTCTTCTTAAGCATTGCTGTCGCCTCCACAAATGAGGCAGGCCGGTTAATTTACGAGTTGTGAGCGACTTGGAATTTGCCTCATCATTTCACAAAACCTGTTCTTCCACACAATCTCACACCCCAGACAAAACTTCAATCCAATGCCTGGTTCAATTGGTATATACAAGAGCAACATACTGGCAAAGCTGAGTGAATGGCCTGTACACACAAACAAGCTTATCTGCAGCTGATCTAGCTAATCTTCAATGGTGTTGCTCACAGGTAGTCTGGGGCCTGGTTTTTTTTCTGGACTGTACAGTTATAATGCCCAGTTTCTATGATGGCGCTATGCTTAAGCTTTAAGACGGCTCAGGCTGGTCTAAATAGGCACAGCGTGGGGTCAACCAGAGGCTAATTGTTGAGGGAAGCTTCTGTAGATTGGCAGTTGCTTGTAAATTCCTGGTTCCTGCTTTTGGGGAGAGAGATCAGGTACCAAGGTCTGAAAATCCAAAAGGTCATGACTGGCTTTCTTTATATACTTCTGCAACTTTGAAGTGTGACGATCAAATGCGAAACACAATCATTTTTAATGCAAATACATAAAACACTGTGGTGACGTTTTAACTAGATGGAGGGTGGGTGAAGGGAGTAAGTGTTAATAAGATGAGCATTTTTTTGTTGTTTTAATATCTCTAAGGATTGTTCCTGGGTTGACCTGGGTGTCCTTGTACACCAGTCACTGAAAGCAAACATGCAGGTGCAGCAAGCAGTTAGGAAGGCAAATGGTATCTTGGCCTTCATTGCAAGAGGATTTGAGTACAGGAGCAAGGATGTCTTACTACAGTTGTACAGGGCCTTGGTGAGACCACACCTGGAGTACTCTGTGCAGTTTTGGTCTCCTTACCTAAGAAAGGATATACTTGCCATAGAGGGAGTGCAGTGAAGGTTCACCAGATTGATTCCTGGGATGGCAGGACTGTCGTATGAGGAGAGATTGGGTCAACTAGCCCTGTATTCACTAGAGTTTAGAAGAATGAGAGGGGATCTCATTGAAACGTATAAAATTCTGACAGGGCTAGACAGACTGGATGCAGGGAGGATGTTTCCCCTGGCTGGGGGGGGGGGGGGGGGGGGGAGGGGGGGTCAGAACGAGGGGTCACAGTCTCAGGATATGGGGTAGGACATTTAGGACTGAGATGAGGAGAAATTTCTTTACTCAGAGGGTGGTGAACCTGTGGAATTCTCTACCACAGAAGGCTGTGGAGGCCAAGTCACTGAATATATTTAAGAAGGAGATACTGTAGATAGATTTCTAGACACAAAAGGCATCAAGGGGTATGGGGGAGAGAGCGGGAATATGGTATTGAGATAGAGGATCAGCCATGATCATATTGAATGGCGGAGCAGGCTCGAAGGGCCGAATGGCCTACTCCTGCTCCTATCTTTCTATGTTTCTATCTTCTCCTTAGAGCAGAGAAGGTTAAGGGGACATTTCATAGTGGTGTTCAAAATCATGAGAGGTTTTGATAGAGTAGATAGGGAGAAACTGTTTCCACTGGCAGGAGGGTCGGTAACCAGAGGACACAGATTTAAAATAATTGGCAAAAGAACATAGGCGAGATGAGGAGAATTTTTTTTTTTTTTTTTTTTTTTTTTTTTTTTTTTAACGCCACGAGTTGTTATAATCTGGAACGTGCTGCCTGAATTCAAGCAGATTCAATAGTAATTTTCAAAAGGGAATTGAATAAATACTCGAAAAGGAAAGAAATTGCGGGGCTACGGGGAAAGAGCAGGGGGGCAGTGGGACTAATTGGATAGCTCTTTCAAAAGAGGCATGATGGGCCAGACGGCCTTCTTCTGTGCTGTACGATGCTATGCTAAATCAGCTGATTTTGTAAACACACTGCAGTGTCACCCTCCTGTGAAAAGCTGAGCTTTACTTCCAGTATTGTTGGCGGGACGAGATGGGTGAAGCCTGTCTCTGACTTTTATGTGGAGATTTGGGAGAGCGGCGTGAGTGGTTGAATTCTAACTTACCGCCTTCCTGGTCCAGCAACCGGCCACTGGAGTTGTACCACAGAATGCGCGGCACAGGGCTCCCGCTAACGTTGCAGTCTATCGTTACGCTGACCCCCTCTTTCACTATGATGTGATCCAGCCGGGACGTTACGAAAGGCACCCATCCAGCCATCTGCTCCGTCCCATTTGCAGTGGTGTGGTTTACAGCCTGGGCCAGGGCACACAGCAAGCAGCCGCAGGAGGTCAGCAGGAGAAAGCAGCATCGCAGGCTGATCGGCGTAAACATCTTCATACCACCAAGCTGTCACTTTGACCTCCTAGTCATTAATCGTGTGCGTGGAGGATTTTATTTCCATATTAAGATACATACAATATTTCCACTCGGTAACAGGCTGCAGCTTGCAAGTTTCAAATGAGCCACATTCAAGTTGGTGCAACCTAGAAATTAAAAAAAAACATATTTTAAAGGGGGTGCAAGAACAGAGAGACCTGGGGTGTTTGTGCACAAATCTTTGAAGGTTAACATAGCAGTTAATGAAGTATATGGGATTCTGGGCTTTATAACTAGAGACATAGAGTACTAAATGCAGGAAGTTATGCTAAACCTATATAAAACACTAGTTTGGCCCCAGCTGGTGACTAAAGGTCGCCACATGTAATACATTATAGAAAAGGCAAAAAGATATTAAATATATTCTGGGCACCACACTTTAGGAAGGACATGAAGGCTTTGGAGAGGGTGCAGAAGAGATTTACTAGAATGGTTCCAGGAATGAGGGATTACAGTTACGTGGATAGACTGGAGAAGCTGGGGTTGTTCTCCTTGGAGCAGAGAAGGTTGAGAGGAGATTTGATTAGAGGTGTTCAAAATCAGGAAGTGTTTAGATAGAGTAAATAAAGAGAAACTGTGTCCAATGGCTGAAGGGCTGATAACGAGAGGGCACAGATTTGAGGTGATGGGCAAAAGAACCAGAGGCGACATGAGGAAAAACCTTCTTACGCAACGAGTGGTTAGGATTTGGAATGCGCTGCCCGATAGGGCGGTGGATACAGATTCAATAGTAGCCTTCAAAAGGGAATTGGATAAATACTTGAAGGAGAAACAATTGCAGGGATATGGGGAAAGAGCGGGGGGGGAGTGAGACTAACTGGATTGCTCTTCGAAAGAGCCGGCGCAGACTCGATGGGCCCAAATGGCCTCCTGCGCTGTACTAGTCTATGATTCTGTGATCTATAAAGTTACCAGTAGGGATCAGAACTGGCAGACCATCAAACCAAATCGGATTTTATTCCGCAGAACGTGTGCCCAAACCCCCAAACAATTCAAACTGTTTTTCTCCAAAGGGAGCGAAGTGGGAGAGAGATTGGCCTTCAGAATTATTGCAACGGTTGCTTTGATTTGATGCAACAACAAAAGTCGCCACGTGTAATATAACATATTAAATGTATTATAGCTCCACAAGATATGATAAATATTGGTTATATTGGAGGTATATGTGATATAGCTGATATATATATAAAATAGACCTATGCTATATACCAGATATAGCTATTGGCTATATTTAAAAGAAAGACTTGCCTTTATATAGCGCCTTTCACGACCACCGGAAGTCCCAAAGCGCTTTACAGCCAATGAAGTACTTTTTGAAGTGTAGTCACTGCTGTAATGTAGGAAACGTGGCAGCCAATTTGCACCCAGCAAGCTCCCACAAACAGCAATGTGATCATGACCAGATCATCTGTTTTGGTGATGTTGGTTGAGGGATAAATATTGGCCCCAGGACACCACCTCCCATCTTTTCTTCGAGGTGTATATTATTATGTAGCATATATATATATATATATATATATATAGATAAAATAGATCTGATATCTATACTAGATATGACAAATATTGATTAGAGGTGTGTGTTGATGGGACCTGTTACTAGGTTTAATGCGCTATATAAATGCAAATTGCTGGATATCTGTAAAATATTGATACATGAAATATTGGGAGATATTAGAGATATAAATTCGATCTGTGAGATATGTTACAAGAACCCTTAGGTAATAATGCAGGGTTATTGAGAGTGTGGAGGTGTTGAGCCGGGTTCTCTCTCTCTCTCTATATACAGTATATATATATCTAATAATAACAATAATGGGGAGCAGGTATCGCGGACTCGGGAACTGACAGTAAGAGTGTTACTCACCAGCTGATCACTGTCCTTTGCAGCCGCAGCACTTTGTCCTCGTTCTCCTCTCCTCTCCTCTCTGCATACACCGACCTTCGGAAAGGCAGCAGCTTCCTCTTTTTTTTTAGCCTCTCAGTCTGTTTTTCCTTCCAATGCATTTATTATTAAAAACATATATATATATTATATGTATATATTTCTGGAGCTATTTCTCTCGGGTTCCGTGATTGCGATCCTTTAAAAAAAAAACTTGTTGCAATTTGTTTCTTTTGTTGCATTGAACATCCTTTGCCCCTTCCCCTGCCGCCCCTTTGCCTTTCCCCCGCCTTCCTGTGTGTTGTTTTTTTGCTCCCTTCAGCTGGCGAGGAGCGGCTGTTCCTGGCCCGGCTTTTGCAAGGTGACTGACAAGAAGCAGAGGCAACGCACAGGAGCCGCTGACGGCACAGTGAGCCGCCCGGGAGGCTGTGTAACCATCGTCACCGCCCCCAAACTGGGCAGCTGCGCTCTGGGAGTGGGCGGGGCCTCTGCCCCGCAACCTGAATGAATGGCCTGTGCGCTGCACGGCCGGCGCTGCCCGCTCACCCGGGAATCTGAATAATCCAAATGCGCGCGCGCGCACACACACACAGACGCGCAACAGGCGCCTCCCAGTCCCTCTACCCCCGGCACCCGGGAACCTGTGTACTCTTCTGCTTAAAGCTAGACTTGCATTGCTATAGCGCCTTTCACCACCACCACACGTCTCAAAAGCGCTTTGCAGTCTTTTGAAGTGGAGCCACTGCTGTAATGTGGGGCTGCAACTTAACGTAAAGCATTATAAGAAGCTTGACAACAACAACTTGTATTTATAGCGCGCCTTTAACATAGTAAAAGGTCCCAAGGCGCTGCACAGGAGTATTTTAAGACAAAAAAATTTGACTGGTATTTACTTGTTTTGTTGAAGAAGTTTCGGGTTTCTGGTTAAAAGTAGTTTATATGAAGTTTTGATTGATTTCTGATATGGGACTTTGTATACTGTGGTGTTATTTAGTGTTAAATTTGACACCGATCCACATAAGGATAAATTAGGGCAGGTGACCAAAGAGGTAGGTTTTAAAGAGCGTCTTAAAGGAGGAAAGTGAGGTAGCGAGGCGGACAGGTTTAGGGAGGGAATCCCAGAGCTTAGGGCCCAGGCAACAGAAGGCATGGCCGCCAATGGTTGAGCGATTATAATCAGGGACGCTCAAGAGGGCAGAATTAGAGGAGCGCAGATATCTCGGGGTTGTGGGGCTGGAAGAGGTTACAGAGATAGGGAGGGAAGAGGGCATGGAGGGATTTGAAAACTTCAATTAAAATTGGGTTGGCCGGGGGGGGGCGGGGTGATGATGATGCACTCCGCAGTCCCCCCGCGGTACCCGCCGGTCGCGGAAGGCCTCGAGCATGCCAGCGGGCACCGCGTGCTCCGTCTCCAGGGCCACCCGGGTGCCAACGTGGCCACGTAAGAGAGGCAGGCAGTCTGGGCGGAACGATCCCCCCACCACCTCAACCGCCCGCCGCCCGGACCAGTTGATGGCCACTTTGGCCAGGCCCAGGAGCAGTCCCACCAGGAGGTTCCGCACCCCCTCCCCACCACCACCCCCCACAATGACTTGCCTGCTTCCCCCTCCGCACCGGGTGACCGCAGATCAGGAGCGTGGGGACTGAAGTGCAGCCAAAAAATCGAGGAGCAGCCCCTTCAAATAGTGAAATAGGGGCTGCCACCTCTCACACACTACGTACATGTGGAACCCGGACTCCTCCAGGCCACAGAAAAGACAGGCAGCATGGGAGCCCGTGAACCTACTTAATACGTTATTGCTCGGGACTGCTCTGTGCAACACCCTCCAGGCCAAGTCCCCAATAGATAAAGGGAGGACTCCTGCGTAGAGAACCCTCCATTGGGGATCTCCCGCCTCCGCCAGACTTCAAGATGGTGCGCCAAGGCGTGTCCTGATGGCAGACGAAGAAGGCAAAATGGAGGTGTGCAAGAGCAGCCGTACAGGAAACCCCTCCGCGCAGAACAAAAAGGCACGAAGGGGATTTCCCGGAGGCGGCTCAAGTTATGAGGCACCGGCTCCCGAGAGGGGTTTCGGGGTCAGGCGCCGATGAGGCCGGGAACCTGTGTAATGAAGAAGCGCCACACTGCCTTGGCCAACCTGTGTAACTATACACTGCGGGCCACTAATTCCCACCCAGGAGTTTGAATTAATGATTCAGAAGAAAGAATTTATACAGCGCCTTTCACAACCTCAGGACGTCCCAAAGTGCTTTACAGCCAATTATGTACTTTTGAGGCGTAGTCACTGTTGTAATGTGGGAAACGCAGCAGCCAATTTTGCGCACAGCAAGCTCCCACAAACAGCAATGTGATAATGACCAGATAATCATTTTTTTAGTGAACATAAGAACTAGGAGCAGGAGTAGGTCATTCGGCACTTCGAGCCTGCTCCGCCATTCAATAAGATCATGGCTGATCATCGACGTCAACTCCTCTTTCCTGCACTATCCCCATATCCCCTGATTTCTTTAATATCCAAAAATCTATCAATATCTGTCTTGAATATACTCAACGACTGAGCCTCCACAGCCCTCTGGGGTAGAGAATTCCAAAGATTCACCGCCCTCTGAGTGAAGAAATTTCTCCTCATCTCAGTCCTAAATGACCGACCCCTTATCCTGAGACTATGCCCCCTAGTTCTAGACTCTCCAGCCAGGGAAAACAACCTCTCAGCATCTACCCTGTCAATCCCCTTAAGAATTTTATACGTTTCAATGAGATCATCTCTCATTCTTATAAACTCTAGGGAATATAGGCCTAGTCTACTCAATCTCTCCTCATAGGACAATCTCCTCCTCCCAGGAATCAGCCTGGTGAACCTTAGTTGTGCTCCGTCTGAGGCAAGTATACCCTTTCTTCAGTAAGGAGACCAAAACTGTACACAATACTCCAGATGTGGTCTCACCAAGGCTCCATATAATTGCAGTAAGACTTTTTTACTCTTTTACTATTAGCCTCAACTATTTACAATCTCTATTAATGACTTGGATGAAGGGACCGAGTGTACTGTAGCCAAATTTGCTGATGATACAAAGATAGGTGGGTTAGCAAGTTGTGAGGAGGACACAAAGTGTCTGCAAAGGGATATAGACAGGTTAAGTGAGTGGGCAAAAATTTGGCAGATGGGGTATAATGTGGGAAAATGTGAGGTTATCCACTTTGGAAGGAAGAATGAAAAAGCAAATTATTATTTAAATGGAGTGAGACTATAAAATGCTGCGGTACAAAGGGATCTGGGGGTCCGAGTACATGAAACACAAAACGTTAGCATGCAGCTACAGCAACTAATTAGGAAGGCTAATGGAATGTTGGCCTTTATTGCAAGGGGTATGGAGTATAAAAGTAGGGAAGTTTTGATGCAACTTTACAGGCCACTGGTGAGACCGCACCTGGAGTACTGTGTACAATTTTGGTCTCCATATTTAAGGAAGGATATACTTGCATTGGAGGCAGTGCAGAGAAGGTTCATTAGGTGGATTCCTGGGATGAAGGGGTTGACGTATGACGAAAGGTTGAGCAGGTTGGGCCTATACTCATTGGAGTTTAGAAGAATGAGAGGTGATCTTATTGAAACATATAAGATTCTGAGGGGGATTGACAGGGTGGATGCTGAGAGGATGTTTCCCCTCGTGGGGGTATCTAGAACTCGGGGGCATAGTTTCAGAATAAGGGGTCGCCCATTTAAGACGGAGATGAGGAGGAATTTCTTCTCTCAGAGGGTCGTGAATCTGTGGAATTCTCTACCCCGGAGAGCTGTGGAGGCGGAGTCATTGAATATATTCAAGGCGGAGATTGACAGACATTTGAACTACAAGGGAGTCAAGGGTTATGGGGAGCAGGCGGGGAAGTGGAGTTGAGGACAAGATTGGATCAGCCATGATCTTATTGAATGGCGGAGCAGGCTCGAGGGGCCGATTGGCCGACTCCTGCTCCTGTTTCTTGTGTTCTTATGTTGTTACTCTTATACAGTACGGGTACAGTAGCATAGTGGTTCTGTTACTAAACTAGTAATCCTGAGCGCTGGACTAATGATCCACAGACTCAAGTTCATAATCCCACCATGGCAGCTGGGGAATTTAAATTCAGTTAATTAAATAAATTTGGAATAAAAAAGCTAGTATCAGTAATGGTGACCATGAAACGACCGGATTGTTTATGTAATCCTATAATCCTATGTTGTAAAAACCCATCTGGTTCACTAATGTCCTTTAGGGAAGGAAACCTTCCTGTATTCCAGACCCTGGTTGTCTCTTAATTGCCCTCTGAAATGGCCTAGCAAAGCCACTCAGTTGTACCAAACCGCGACAATGAAGTATACTCACAGTGTGGGAGTACCTTCACCTCACGGACTGCAGCGGTTCAAGAAGGTGGCTCACCACCACCTTCTCAAGGGCAACTAAGGATGGGCAATAAATGCTGGCCTTGCCAGTGACGCCCACATCCTATGTCTGAATTTTTAAAAAACCTCCAATCCTTTTGTAAAAAAGGCTAACATTCCATTTGCTTTCCTAATTGCTTGCTGTACCTGCATGTTAACTTTCAGTGATTTGTGTACAAGGACACCCAGGTCCCTCTGAACACCAACATTTCCCAAACTCTCAATATTTAAAAAATACACTGCTTCTCTACTTCTCCTACTAAAGTGGATAACTTCACATTTCTCCACATTATATTCCATCTGCCATGTTCTTGCCCACTCACTTAACCTGTCTATCCCTTTGCAGTCTCGTTGCATCCTCCTCACAACTTACTTTCCCTCCTACATAAGAACATAAGAAGTAGGAGAAGAAGTAGGCCATACGGCCCCTCGGGCCTGCTCCGCCATTCAATAGGATCATGGCTAATCCGAATCTAGACTCACGACCACTTCCCTGCCCTCTCCCCATAACCCCTAATTCCCTTATCTGCTAGGAAACTGTCTATCTCCGTTTTAAATTTATTTAATGTCGCAGCTTCCACAGCTCTCTGGGGTAGCAAATTCCATAGATTTACTACCCTCTGAGTGAAGAAGTTTCTCCTCATCTCAGTTTTGAAAGGGCAGCCCCTTATTCTAAGATTATGCCCCCTAGTTCTAGTCTCACCCATCAGTGGAAACATCCTCACCGCATCCACCCGATCAAGCCTGTAGTGTATGTACCCGTCTATCTTTAAGGGAACTATTGAATGTAACCGTTCACCTTTAAGGGAACTACTTTAGGTGTGGCACTATTTGTTTGGCTTCTGTATACTGTAATACCGATAGTGACCACACCAGTATATAAGTGTTGTGGCAGGATTGCTGGGGCAGATTCGCCCGGACCTTCGAATAGTAAAGACCTGTTTGTTTGTTACTTCTGAAGTCTGTGTATTTATTAACTGCACAAACCACAGACTTTACAGTGGCGACGAGTCCGATCGTACCCTGCGGCAAGATTACCAAAGCAAGAAGAGCGTCGAAGAGAGGCAACCGCCCTCGTCGTGCTGCTGGAAGAAAACACGAGGCTGCAGCAGGAGAAAGGTGGAAGACTTTAGCAACAAAAGCTTCCATTAGCAACAGGCACTGACTACCCTTCTACCACGGTGCGGAGTGAGCCGATCAGCTGGAAACAAGGCGGCCGAAGAGACTGTGAGTAGGGGAAGGTGTAGAAGTATCCGGAGGATAAGGGCAGAGCACTCGACCTCGGTCGAGGGGGAGCTGAGCCGGTCAGAAGTCGGGTCCAACGGCGTCGGGTGACAGCCGGACCGCGATCGGTGGGAAAAGCCGGGCAGCGACCGCAGCCACGAAGCGCTGAGACTGGGAGTAGGCGCGGGAAGAGAAACCCAGCCGCAGCCGGGGAGGGAAACACCGGTCGGCGAGAGGGCTGGGAGGCGAACAGGAACCGTGCGGGTGGGAGAGAGAGACAGAGCTGAACAAGGGGAGAGAGACTGCGCGAGAGCCAGTCCAGCGGCTGAGCTGTCCTCCACCAACGGAGTACCCAGAGCCGGTAGAACCGAACGTGCGGGAGAGGGAGAGACAGAGCCGAGCAAGGGGAGAGAGACTGTGCGAGAGCCAGTCCAGCGGCTGAACTGTTCTCCACTAACGGGGTGTACCCAGCGCCGGTAGAGCCGTGCGGGTGGGAGGAAAAGACAGAGCCGGGTAAGGGGAGCTGTGCGGAAGCCAGCTAGCGGCTGAACCTGTCCGCTGCGGGGGAAGCGTACCCCTTCCACCGGGAAGAGACGCGGGAAGCCGCCATTAGGCGGAGAAGACGCCAGAAGCGGGAAACCGCCATTGAAGTGGGCGGGGCGAGAAAGGAAGAGCGGGAAACTGCCATTTTCGCGGGAAAACCGCCATCTTAACGGACATACCGCCATTGAAGTGGGCGGGGAGAGAAGGAAAGAGCGGGAAACTGCCGATTTCGCGGGAAACCCGCCATCTTAGAAATAAACAAATAAATAAGAATACTTAAAGAAATACGGGTGCTGCTCCCAAGGGAAGAAAGATGCCTAAGCGAGGGAATATTAACGACTTTAATTCTGAAATAGAAGACTGGGCCACGTACGTGGAACGCATAGAAATCTATTGCGTAGCCAACAAAATAGAGGAAGACGACAAGGCGATAACATTGCTAAACTCGATGGGGGCAAAAACATACGGGCTCTTGAAGCATCTAATAGCACCAAATAAACCAGCGGATCAGACCTTCGAAGAGATTGTGGCTGTGCTGAAGGACCACTTGAACCCCACACCGCTGATGCTGGCTGAACGATTCAAATTCTACGCAAGAACGCAGAAGAAAGATGAAAGCAATGCGGAATACTTGGTCAAACTGCGTAGGCTAGCGAAATACTGCCAGTTCGGAGGGAATCTGACAGAAGCGCTGCGGGACAAGTTCGTATGCGGATTGTCCAAAGAAGGGACGCAGAAGCGACTACTGGAAGAGAACGACCTCACACTGGACAGGGCTGTCCTTATAGCTGCATCGCACGAAGCCGCAGCGAAAGGAACGGCGGAAATGCAACTAAAGGCGGCGGCACTCGGGGTGGACCAAATTACTTCAAGCACAACAAAATGCTACCGTTGTGGGAAGACAACGCATGACCAGAATCAATGCTGGTTTAAGAACCAAGAGTGTAGGAAATGTGGCAAACTGGGTCACATCGCGAAGGTATGCCGGTCCGGGAAAAAGACCAACAATCAAAGGAAGCCACCACAAGAAAAGTACAACAAGGTACACAAGGTGGCTGAGAAGAGTTCAGACGAACAGAATTCAGACTCAGACCCAAACAACCAGGAGCTGGGTAGTCTGAGAATCCACAATGTGGGTAAAGAAACGGATCTACAGACCATCTGGGTCATACTAAAAATAGCTGGAGTCCAAGTAAGAATGGAGCTGGACACTGGATCAGCTCTATCAGTCATCAACCGAAGGGACTACCACCGGCTATTCTCTCACATACCTTTAAGAAATACCAAGTTCGTATTACAGACATACACGGGGCATAACGTATACCCCATGGGGAAAATAAGAGTCAAGGTGAGAGATAGGGGTAAAGAACACCCAAGAATGAACTTGTACGTATTACCTGAGGGAGGACCACCACTTCTAGGACGGGAGTGGATTAAGAAAATAGACATGGAATGGCATTACCTAAAAGCCATAATGAGGGAGGACTCGGTGCAAGCTATTAGCTCAGATTCTGAAATGGATGATGATAAGACCAAGTCGAATATGGAAGACAAGGCTAAAAGGGACTTGCCGACGATGGGGAAGAAAACGAAGACATGCAGAAGGACTTATGGTACCAAGAAGAATAAAGCTGCAGAGCAGAACTCCAGGTTGACAGAGAATTCTGAGCCTGTTCAAGCAAAGGATTCATCCACAACGGAAGAACACCGAGCTCGGACGCAAACTTATGTCAAAGTACGACAACAATTAGAACAGTTGAGTGACCGTCTCGCACAAGAGATGAAAAATATGGAAAAGTTCTGGGACACCGAATGGGAGAACCTGGAAAGACAACAGAGACAGCTAGCTCAAGCAGAGAGCGACCATAGAGCCATCGTGGTCAAATACCAATCACATTCCCCTGATGCTGTTCAGGAACTAGAATATTTACAGAACGAACCAAAGGAAGAGGAATCTTCAGGGAGCCAGGATTTTATTCCAGTTCTTCTCTACGACTCCTTACAAGCAGAGTGTGAGAAGTTGAAAGAACAGTATGAACAGGCCCAGGCTACAATTCTGGAGGGGGTTAACTCGGCAGCCTCCGAAAAGCTAGTTTCAGTAGAAGCATATGAACAACTAAAGGTTGAACATGAGCAAGAAGTCCAAAGGCTGCAGGAAATTCTTGATGAGCTCAAGGCCAAGACAGACTCATCGGTAGAAGTTCCATCCATAGATGAGAAATTAGAGGTGGAAATCATGGCAGAGCATGAAAGACAGGATGTCCAAGAACTTATAAAAACATTGAAGGACACCCAAGACAAATATGAGGCGGCAATGACCGAGGTTCAACAACTTGAAGAACAGATTCAACTGGGAATCCTTTCAGTGGAAGAAAAGGAAACTGTAAGAATGGTCCCTGAACATGAACTAGAAAGCATCAGGGCGCAACTTTTCCGAGCGCTGAAAGCCAAAGTTCAAGAGGAACGTAAGGTGGAAGTATTGGAGAAAGAGGTGGATGAAATGGAGAAGACTCTGATCCACCGTGTTCCCAGGGAAGAGTTAACGGTCAGCCAACTCCTTCATATGCTGAAGGACAAGACTCTGCAAGGGGAACAATCTGAACACGAGCTTCAATCTTCAGGGGGAACGAGTTCGGAGCTCTCAAAAGTCACGGAGATAGCTGAGGTGGCAACACAAATTTTACAAGGATGCCAAAAGTACGTTGAATCACGTCAAGGTGAACAGAAGAATGGGGAAACCGTTACTTCAGTAGAAGGGTTAAATAGCCTGATAACGCAATTACCGATGGAAGGGAAGGTATTGAACTCACAAATGAGGTCCGTCGTGAAGGAATGGCAGATAACCCAGGAAGAGCGGGATGAATATGAATGCATGAAGAAGGCTTTTCAAGAAAGATGTCTAGGGAAGGAACCACCGTCAGCTAACGTCCAGACGGGTGAGGAGGAAGAAGAAGGCTCTCTCGCTGGCCTAACTCAGGATGAACCCGAATATTACCATGACCTGTTGAGTGACACTGAATATTACGAGGATGTGGTCTGCCCAGCTTGTGATGAAAACTCTCAAAGTGCTGAAATCCGGATGAAGCACTTAAGGTCTAAGGAACATAGAGAGTTGGTGGCGCTACAGCTGGCAGCCGAGAAAGGAGCTCCGAGAGTTTCAAAAAGGCAGAAAAGAAAAAGAAGAAGCAGAAGATAATAACTGTCTAAAATATTAGCACTTCTACCATTCCAGGCGGGACATTACGAAAGGAGCTAAATTAGTTGAAAAACTGGAAAATGTCAAGACAGCCAGTTGGCTGTAAAGGTCCGCACTGCTGGTTCAACAGGACGAAAGTTCAAGCTGTTACGTCAAGAAAAAGGCTATGGAGGAGTCACGCTAGCCAGGTGAACCGGCTACACCAAGAAATGTTGTTCGGAACGAGTCAAGATCAGAGACTGAATCTATGAACTGTTTCCGCAGAGACTGAACCTGTGAACTGTTTCCACCGAGATTATATCTGTAAATTGTTTTATATGACATTGACTCCACCGAGATTATATCTGTAATTTGTTTTATAGGAAGTTGAAGATATGTATGTTTAACGGGGACTCTGTAAGTAATAAGCTAAAAAGGGAGGATTGTAGTGTATGTACCCATCTATCTTTAAGGGAACTATTGAATGTAACCGTTCACCTTTAAGGGAACTACTTTAGGTGTGGCACTATTTGTTTGGCTTCTGTATACTGTAATACCGATAGTGACCACACCAGTATATAAGTGTTGTGGCAGGATTGCTGGGGCAGATTCGCCCGGACCTTCGAATAGTAAAGACCTGTTTGTTTGTTACTTCTGAAGTCTGTGTATTTATTAACTGCACAAACCACAGACTTTACAAAGCCCCCTCACAATCTTATATGTTTCGATAAGATCGCCTCTCATTCTTCTGAACTCCAATGAGTAGAGGCCCAACCTACTCAACCTTTCCTCATACGTCAACCCCCTCATCTCCGGAATCAACCGAGTGAACCTTCTCTGAACCGCCTCGAGAGCAAGTATATCTTTTCTTAAATATGGAAACCAAAACTGTACGCAGTATTCCAGGTGTGGCCTCACCAATACCCTGTATAACTGCAGCAAGACTTCCCTGTTTTTATACTCCATCCCCCTTGCAATAAAAGCCAAGATTCCATTGGCCTTCCTGATCACCTGCTGTACCTGCATACTAACTGCATACTAACTTTTTGTGTTTCATGCACCAGGACCCCCAAATCCCTTTGTACTGTAGCACTTTGCAGTTTCTCTCCATTTCGATAATAACTTGCTCTTTGATTTTTTCTGCCAAAGTGCATAACCTCACACTTTCCAATATTATATTCCATCTGCCAAATCTCTGCCCACTCACCTAGCCTGTCTATGTCTCATCAAGCTTTGTATCGTCAGCAAACTTGGAAACATCACACTCGGAAGTGGGTTGAGGATAAATATTGGCTAGGATACCAGGGAGAACTCTCCTGCTCTTTGTCGAATAGTTGCTATGGGATCTTTTACAAACACCTGAGAGAGCAGACGGGGCCTCGGTTTAACGTCTCATCTGAAAGATGGCACCTCCGACAGTGCAGCACTCCCTCAGTACTGCACTGGAGTGTCAGCTTGGATTTATGTGCTCAAGTTCCTGGAGTGGGACTTGAAGCTAGAACCTTCTGACTCAGAGGCAAGTGTGAGTCACCAACTGAGCCACAGCTGACACTGGGTGGGTACAGTAGCATAGCATTGCTGGACTAATAATCCAGAGGCCTGGACTAATAAATCTGGAGATGTGAATTCTAATTCCCACCACAGCAGTTGGGGGATTTAAGTTCAATTAAATAAATCTGAAATGAAAAAACTAGTATCAGTAATGGTGATCATGAAACTACTGGATTGTCATAAAAACCCTAACTAGCACTGTGGGAGTACCTTCACTCCCATGGACTGCAGTGGTTCAAAAAGGTGGCTCACCGCCACCTTCTCAAGGGCACTAAATGCTGGCCTTGCCAGTAACACCCACATCCCATGAATAAATATAAATGCCAAGTCTTTCTTTTCTTTCTCTCTTCTGTGCACCCTGCGCACAACACTAAAGTCATCCCAGTTAAGGTTGCCTCACTGACTGCAACCGTGACATCCCTTGTCTTTCGCGGAACGCTCTGCAGCATTCAGCACACTTGGCCACTGTATTGTCCTCCGTTGCCTCTCTTTCGCGGTCCACCTTCACTTGGTACTACCCCCCCCACCTGACATGAATCAGTCATTCATGAAAGAAAGACTTATGAAATAAAACTGCGCGGCCTACGGGTGGCGCTGTCCAGGGAGAGTATAAATACTCGGACGCGGGCCCAGCTTGCGCAGGACATTCTTAACAGGAACTAGTGAAAGACACAATTAGACTTCCATGTTGTCAAACAGTTGATTAAAGCTTTGTTTAATGCTTAGACCAAGTGCCTAGTAGTTTTCTTACATCACTACCCATGCCAACAGAGCCAGCACATCTCCGGCAATGCCTTCTCCTGTCGCTAGCACCGTGACCGCTGGAGTATAAAAAGATTGTGGCTTCGGTGCTTTCCTTTCCCTTATTTCCATGCCGCCGCCCTCCCTCTCCTTTCCCCCCCCACCAGAGACATTAACCGCCGGCATGGGTCAGTTTCCTTATGATGAGGACAACCAGTTTGCTTCTCCACCGCCATCCAAGTCTGCTGACAATACAAAGTTAGGTGGGAAAGTAAGCTGTGAGGAGAACACAAAGAGCCTGCAAAGGGATATAGACAGGTTACGTGAGTGGATAATATGGTGTCAGATGGGGTATAATGTGGGGAAATGTGAGGATATTCACTATGGTAGGAACAATAGAGAAACAGAATATTTTTCAAATGGTGAAAAACTATTAAATGTTGGTGTTCAGAGAGATTTAGGTGTCCTCATACAGGAAACACGGAGAGTTAGCATGCAGGTACAGCAAGCAATTAGGAAGGCAAATGGCATGTTGGCCTTTATTGCAAGGGGGTTGGAGTATAAGAGTAAGGAAGTCTTACTACAATTGTACAGGGCCTTGGTGAGACCACACCTGGAGTACTGTGCACAGTTTTGGTCTCCTTATCTGAGGAAGGATATACTTGCCTTGGAGGCAGTGCAACAAAGATTCACTAGATTGATTCCTGGGATGAGAGGGCTGTCCTATGAGGAGAGATTGAGTAGATTGGGCCTATACTCTCCAGATTTTAGAAGAATGAGAGGTGATCTCATTGAAACATATAAGGAGGCTGAGGGGGGACCTGATTGAGGTGTACAAAATGATGAGGGGCATAGATAGGGTAGATAAAGAGGAACTTTTCCCCTTAGTAGGGGGGTCAATAACAAGGGGGCACAGATTCAGGGTAAGGGGCAGGAGATTTAGGGGGGATTTGAGGAGGAACTTTTTCACCCAGAGGGTGGTTGGAAGCTGGAACTCACTGCCTGAAAGGGTGGTAGAGGCAGGAACCCTCACAACATTCAAGAAGCATTTGGATGAGCACTTGAAATGCCATTGCATACAAGGCTATGGACCAAATGCTGGAAAATGGGATTAGACTGGACAGGGATGGATGGGCGGCGCAGACACGATGGGCCGAAGGGCCTCTTTCTGTGCTGTAAAACTCTATGACTCTATGACTCTAATCTGAAGGGGATTGACAGGGTAGATGCTGAGAGGTTGTTTCCCCTGGCTGGAGTGTCTAGAACTAGGGGGCATAGTCTCAGGATACAGGGTCGGCCATTTAAGACTGAGATGAGGAGGAATTTCTTCACTCAGAGGGTTGTGAATCTTTGGACTTCTCTACCCCAGAGGGCTGTGGATGCTGAATCATTGAGTATATTCAAGGCTGAGATACATAGATTTTGGACTCTAGGGGAATCAAGGGATATGGAGATCGGGCGTGAAAGTGGAAGATCAACCATCTTCTTCTTTCGTATGGTAGTATCAAAGCAAATGAAATGTCAATATCTAAGTCAGATATCCAGGCCAAAGCTTCCGGTGTAACAGCGTGGACATCTTATAGGCTGCCTGCGAATTTTCTCTGAGGGCAGTGCTCAATGATGTGCTCCAGGGTCTGATTAGGAGCTCCACAGTCGCATGATGCGGATGCTTTAATCTTCCATCCATGGAGAAGGTGGCAGCATCTATCATGACCAGTTCTGAGGCAGTTGATGGTTGTCCACTGCTTGTGAGGAAGGTTTGATCCTGCAGGTTGTACTGTGGAGTCCTCTATAAGGAATCTATTCCGTATGTCATAGTTCTTCCAAGCATTTCGCCATCGGTCATCAAGGCTGAGGGGAGATCGCTGAAGGGCTACGGCGACGGTCCAAAATGGCCTTCTAGATTTGAGACGGGTTGGTGGTTGGTTGTTCAAGTCGGCCTGGATTGGCATGTCTTTGCCGGTGTAGCGGTTGTATTCTCTGGAGACTGCATACTCGCAGCGTAGATGTGGTGGTGCGATGTTTGCAAGCACAGGCAGCCAAGGTGTTGGTGTCGATAAAAACGTACCAGTGATTATTCTCATGGTAGAATTCAGCTGGACATCAACGAATTTGACATGCGGACTTGATAGCCACGCCGGAGAGCAGCCCATGCCGGAGAGCAGTACTCTGCTGTAGAGTAAACCAGGGCGAGTGCTGCCGTACGGAGGGTTGGAGCGTCTGCTCCCCATGTGTATCCGGACAGTTTCTCAATCAAGTTGAGCCATGAACATATTGAATGGCGGAGCAGGCTCGAGTGGCCGTATGGCTTACTGCTGCTCCTAATTCTTATGTTTTTATGTTCTTATGTTCATCCTCAATTCCATGACCATCTCTGTTGTGTCAGACTGCCTATCTGACATCAAGTCATGAATGAACCAAAACTTTCTCCTTCCGGCCATTGAGAAAACCAAATCCAACTTATTAGGTTCCCATCAAAGCCTCTATACCCTTTCACCAACTCCACCTTATTGCCCACTACTCCATTCCCAGACAGTGCACACCACTCTACACAAAATCCAGCTCATCCAATACTCCACCACCCACATCCTGTCCTGCACCAAGTCCCACCTCCCCGTCACCCTGCCCTCACCAACGTTCCCTGGCTCCTTGTCCTCCAATACATCGAATTCAAAGTACTTGTCCTTGTCTACGAACTCCTTCGTGCTCTTGCCCCATCCTACCTCGGCAACCTCTTCCAGCCCTACATCAGGGGTAGGCCATTCAGCCCTTCGAGCCTGTTATAGGAACATAGGAACAGGAGTAGGCCATTCAGCCCTTCAAGCCTGTTCCATCATACAATTAGATCACGGCTGCTCTGCACCTCAACTCCATTTACCTGCTTTTGCTCCATACCCATTGATACCCTTAACCAACAAAAATCGATACATCTATGTCTTGAGAATTTCAATTGACACTTTATCCACAGCCTTAGGGAGGAGAGAGTTCCAGATTTCCACTACCCTTTGTGTGAAAAGTGCTTTCTGATTTCACTCCCATATGGCCCAGCTCTAATTTCAACAGCACTGATCAACCATTTCTGTCTTCCTGTGCATCCTCCCTCCTTCATTGGTTGCATAGTTTTCAGTAGCCTCAGACGGAGGGGGTGAATTTCCTTGGCATCACCCGTAACTTCAGCGGACACTTTCGTTCACGAGCAGAGACGGGGTTTCTGCCAAAGATACAGCGGCAGAGCAGGAGTACCCACAAGGAAATTCACTCTCAACTCTCTGGAAATCCCTCCCTCAATATCTTTGTCTCGCTATATTTCTCCCCACCTTTAACAGTCTCTTCAAATCCTATTTTTTCAACTGTCTCTGAAGAGTCCCATTTCATGCAATTTTATGTTTAACTCTTGGAAAATCTTATTACATTAAAGATGCTACAACAAACCAGTAGTGTTTGCAATAGATTCCAATAGTGTTCCTGCAACAGATGCCAATAGTGTTTGCAATAGATTCCAATAGTATTCCTGCAATAGATGCCAGTAGTGTTTGCAATAGATTCCAATAGTATTCCTGCAATAGATTCCAAAAGTGTTTGCAATAGATTCCAATACTGTTACTGCAATAGATTCCAATAGCATTTGCAATAGATTCCAATAGTGTTCCTGCAATAGATTCCAATAGTGTTCCTGCAACAGATTCCAATAGTTTTCAAGCAATAGATTCCAATAGTGTTCCTGCAATAGATTCCAACAGTGTTCCTGCAATAGATTCCAGTAGTGTTCCTGCAATAGATTCCAGTATTGTGCCTGCAATAGATTCCAGTATTGTGCCTGCTATAGATTCCAATAGTGTTCCTGCAATAGATTCCAATAGTGTTCCTGCAATAGATTCCAATCGTGTGCCTGCAATAGATTCCAATAGTGTTCCTGCAAAAGATTCCAATAGTGTTCCTGCAATGGATTCCAATAGTGTTCCTGCAATAGATTCCAATAGTGTTCCTGCAATAGATTCCAATAGCGTTCCTACTATAGATTCCAACAGTGTTCCTGCAATAGATTCCAACAGCGTTCCTGCTATAGATTCCAATAGTGTTCCTGCAATAGATTCCAAAGTGTTCCTGCAATAGATTCTAATAGTGTTCCTGCAATAGATTCCAATAGTGTGCCTGCTATAGATTCCAATAGTGACTGCAATATATACCAATAGTGTTCCTGCAACAGGTTCCAATAGTGTTCCTGCAATAGATTCCAATAGTGTTCCTGCAATAGATTCCAATAGTGTTCCTGCAATAGATTCTAATAGTGTTCCTGCAATAGATTCCAATAGTGTGCCTGCTATAGATTCCAATAGTGACTGCAATATATACCAATAGTGTTCCTGCAACAGGTTCCAAGAGTGTTCCTGCAATAGATTCCAATAATGTTCCTGCAATAGATTCCAATAGTGTTCCTGCAATAGATTCCAACAGTGATCCTGAAATAGATTCCAATAGTGTTCCTGCAATAGATTCCAATAGTGTTCCTGCAATAGATTCCAATACTGTTCCTGTGATAGATTCCAATAGTGTGCCTGCAATAGTTTCCAATAGTGTTCCTGCAATAGATTCCGATATTGATCCTGCAATAGATTCCAATAGTGTTCCTGCAATAGATTCCAATAGTGTTCCTGCAATAGATTCCAATACTGTTCCTGCAATAGATTCCAATAGTGTTCCTGCAATAGATTCTGATATTGATCCTGCAATAGATTCCAATAGTGTTCCTGCAATAGATTCCAATACTGTTCCTGCAATAGATTCCAATAGTGTTCCTACAATAGATTCCAATAGTGTTCCTGCAATAGTTTCCAATAGTGTTCCTGCAATAGATTCCAATAGTGATCCTGCAATAGATTCCAATAGTGATCCTGAAATAGATTCCAATAGTGTTCCTGCAATAGATTCCAATAGTGTTCCTGCAATAGATTCCAATAGTGTTCCTGCAATAGATTCCGATATTGATCCTGCAATAGATTCCAATAGCGTTCCTACAATAGATTCCAATAGTGATCCTGCAATAGATTCCAATAGTGATCCTGAAATAGATTCCAATAGTGATCCTGAAATAGATTCCAATAGTGATCCTGCAATAGATTCCAATAGCGTTCCTACAATAGATTCCAATACTGTTCCTGCAATAGATTCCAATAGTGTTCCTGCAATAGATTCCAATAGTGTTCCTGCAATAGATTCCAATAGTGTTCCTGCAATAGATTCCGATATTGATCCTGCAATAGATTCCAATAGTGTTGCTACAATATATTCCAATAGTGTGCTTGCTATAGATTCCAGTAGTGTTCCTGCAATAGATGCCAATAGTGTTGCTACAATAGATTCCAACAGTGTTCCTACAATAGATTCCAATATTGTTCCTGCAATAGATTCCAATAGTGTTCCTGCAATAGATTCCAATAGTGTTCCTGCAATAGATTCCAATAGTGTGCCTGCAATAGTTTCCATTAGTGTGCCTGCAATAGATTCCAATAGTGTGCCTGCAATAGATTCCAATAGTATTCCTGCAATAGATTCCAATAGTGTTCCTGCAATAGATTCCAATAGAGGTCCTGCAATAGATTCCAATAGTGTTCCTACAATAGATTACAATAGTGTTCCTGCAATAGATTCCAAGAGTGTTCCTACAAAAGATTCCAATAGTGTTCCTACAATAGATTCCAATAGTGTTTGCAATAGATTCCAATAGTGTTCTTGCAAGAGATTCCAACAGTGTTCGTGCAATAGATTCCAATAGTGTTCCTACAATAGATTGCAACAGTGTTCCTGCAATAGATTCCAATAGTGTTCCTGCAATAGATTCCAATAGTGTTCCTGCAATAGATTCCAATAGTGTTCCTGCAATAGATTCCAATGGCGTTCCTACAATAGATTCCAATAGTGTTCCTACAATAGATTCCAATAGTGTTCCTACAATAGATTCCAATAGTGTTCCTACAATAGATTCCAATAGTGTTCCTACAATAGATTCCAATAGTGTTCCTGCAATAGATTCCAATAGTGTTCCTACAATAGATTCCAATAGTGTTCCTACAATAGATTCCAATAGTGTTCCTACAATAGATTCCAATAGTGTTCCTGCAATAGATTCCAATAGTGTTCCTACAATAGATTCCAATAGTGTTCCTACAATAGATTCCAATAGTGTTCCTACAATAGATTCCAATAGTGTTCCTGCAATAGATTCCAATAGTGTTCCTACAATAGATTCCAATAGTGTTCCTACAATAGATTCCAATAGTGTTCCTACAATAGATTCCAATAGTGTTCCTACAATAGATTCCAATAGTGTTGCTACAATAGATTCCAATAGTGTTCCTACAATAGATTCCAATAGTGTTCCTACAATAGATTCCAATAGTGTTCCTGCAATAGATTCCAATAGTGTTCCTACAATAGATTCCAATAGTGTTCCTACAATAGATTCCAATAGTGTTCCTACAATAGATTCCAATAGTGTTCCTACAATAGATTCCAATAGTGTTCCTGCAATAGATTCCAATAGTGTTCCTACAATAGATTCCAATAGTGTTCCTACAATAGATTCCAATAGTGTTCCTACAATAGATTCCAATAGTGTTCCTGCAATAGATTCCAATAGTGTTCCTACAATAGATTCCAATAGTGTTCCTACAATAGATTCCAATAGTGATCCTGAAATAGATTCCAATAGTGTTCCTACAATAGATTCCAGTAGTGTTCCTACAATAGATTCCAATAGTGTTCCTACAATAGATTCCAATAGTGTTCCTACAATAGATTCCAGTAGTGTTCCTACAATAGATTCCAATGGCGTTCCTACAATAGATTCCAATAGTGTTCCTACAATAGATTCCAATAGTGTTCCTACAATAGATTCCAATAGTGTTCCTGCAATAGATTCCAATAGTGTTCCTACAATAGATTCCAATAGTGTTCCTACAATAGATTCCAATAATGTTCCTGCAATAGATTCCAATAGTGTTCCTGCAATAGATTCCAGTAGTGTTCCTACAATAGATTCCAATAGTGTTCCTACAATAGATTCCAATAGTGTTCCTACAATAGATTCCAATAGTGTTCCTGAAATAGATTCCAATAGTGATCCTGAAATAGATTCCAATAGTGTTCCTACAATAGATTCCAGTAGTGTTCCTACAATAGATTCCAATAGTGTTCCTACAATAGATTCCAATAGTGTTCCTACAATAGATTCCAATAGTGTTCCTACAATAGATTCCAATAGCGTTCCTGCAATAGATTCCAATAGTGTTCCTACAATAGATTCCAATAGTGTTCCTACAATAGATTCCAGTAGTGTTCCTACAATAGATTCCAATAGTGTTCCTACAATAGATTCCAATACTGTTCCTACAATAGATTCCAATAGTGTTCCTACAATAGATTCCAATAGTGTTCCTGCAATAGATTCCAATAGTGTTCCTACAATAGATTCCAATAGTGTTCCTACAATAGATTCCAATAGTGTTCCTACAATAGATTCCAATAGTGTTCCTGCAATAGATTCCAATAGTGTTCCTACAATAGATTCCAATAGTGTTCCTACAATAGATTCCAATAGTGATCCTGAAATAGATTCCAATAGTGTTCCTACAATAGATTCCAGTAGTGTTCCTACAATAGATTCCAATAGTGTTCCTACAATAGATTCCAATAGCGTTCCTACAATAGATTCCAATAGTGTTCCTGAAATAGATTCCAATAGTGTTCCTGCAACAGGTTCCAACAGTGTTCCTGCAGTAGATTCCAATAGTGTTCCTACAATAGATTCCAACAGTGTTCCTGCAGTAGATTCCAATAGTGTTCCTACAATAGATTCCAATAGTGATCCTGCAATAGATTCCAATAATGTTCCTACAATAGATTCCAATATTGATCCTACAATAGATTCCAATAGTGTTGCTACAATAGATTCCAATATTGATCCTGCAATAGATTCCAATAGTGTTGCTACAATAGATTCCAATAGTGTTCCTGCAATAGATTCCAATTGTGTTCCTGCAATAGATTCCAATATTGATCCTGCAATAGATTCCAATAGTGTTCCTGCAATAGATTCCAATATTGATCCTGCAATAGATTCCAATAGTGTTGCTACAATAGATTCCAATAGTGTTCCTGCAATAGATTCCAATTGTGTTCCTAAAATAGATTCCAATAGTGTTCCTGCAACAGATACCAATAGTGATCCTGCAATAGATTCCAATAGTGTGCCTGCAATAGATTCCAATAGTGTTCCTGCAACAGATTCCAATAGTGTTCCTGCAATAGATACCAATAGTGTTCCTGCAATAGATTCCAATTGTGTTCCTAAAATAGATTCCAATAGTGTTCCTGCAATAGATTCCAATAGTGTTCCTGCAATAGATTCCAATAGTGTTCCTGCAACAGATTCCAATAGTGTTCCTGCAACAGATACCAATAGTGATCCTGCAATAGATTCCAATAGTGTTCCTGCAATAGTTTCCAATATTGTGCCTGCTACAGATTCCAATAGTGTTCCTGCAATAGATTCCAATAGTGTTCCTGCAATAGATTCCAATATTGTGCCTGCTACAGATTCCAATAGTGTTCCTGCAATAGATTCCAATAGTGTTCCTGCAATAGATTCCAATAGTGTTCCTGCAATAGATTCCAAGAGTGTTCCTGCAATAGATTCCAATAATGTTCCTGCAATAGATTCCAATAGTGTTCCTGCAATAGATTCCAACAGTGATCCTGAAATAGATTCCAATAGTGTTCCTGCAACAGGTTCCAATAGTGTTCCTGAAATAGATTCCAATAGTGTTCCTGCAACAGGTTCCAATAGTGTTCCTGCAATAGATTCCAATACTGTTCCTGTGATAGATTCCAATAGTGTGCCTGCAATAGTTTCCAATAGTGTTCCTGCAATAGATTCCGATATTGATCCTGCAATAGATTCCAATAGTGTTCCTGCAATAGATTCCAATAGTGTTCCTGCAATAGATTCCAATACTGTTCCTGCAATAGATTCCAATAGTGTTCCTGCAATAGATTCCGATATTGATCCTGCAATAGATTCCAATAGTGTTCCTGCAATAGATTCCAATACTGTTCCTGCAATAGATTCCAATAGTGTTCCTGCAATAGATTCCAATAGTGTTCCTGCAATAGATTCCAATAGTGTTCCTGCAATAGATTCCAATACTGTTCCTGCAATAGATTCCAATAGTGTTCCTGCAATAGATTCCAATAGTGTTCCTGCAATAGATTCCAATAGAGTTCCTGCAATAGATTCCAATAGTGTTCCTACAATAGATTCCAATAGTGTTCCTGCAATAGTTTCCAATAGTGTTCCTGCAATAGATTCCAATAGTGTTCCTACAATAGATTCCAATAGTGTTCCTGCAATAGATTCCAATAGTGTTCCTGCAATAGATTCCAATAGAGTTCCTGCAATAGATTCCAATAGTGTTCCTACAATAGATTCCAATAGTGTTCCTACAATAGATTCCAATAGTGTTCCTGCAATAGTTTCCAATAGTGTTCCTGCAATAGATTCCAATAGTGTTCCTGCAATAGATTCCAATAGTGTTCCTGCAATTGATTCCAATAATGTTCCTGCAATAGTTTCCAATAGTGTTCCTGCAATAGATTCCAATAATGTTCCTGCAATAGATTCCAATAGTGTTCCTGCAATAGATTCCAATAGTGTTCCTGCAATAGATTCCAATAGTGTTCCTGCAATAGATTCCAATAGTGTTCCTGCAATAGATTCCAATAGTGTTCCTGCAATAGATTCCAATAGTGTTCCTGCAATAGATTCCAATAGTTTTCCTGCAATAGATTCCAATAATGTTCCTGCAATAGATTCCAATAGTGTTCCTGCAATAGATTCCAATAGTGTTCCTGCAATAGATTCCAATAGTGTTCCTGCAATAGATTCCAATAGTGATCCTGAAATAGATTCCAATAGTGTTCCTGCAATAGATTCCAAAAGTGTTCCTGCAATAGATTCCAATAGTGATCCTGAAATAGATTCCAATAGTGATCCTGAAATAGATTCCAATAGTGTTCCTGCAATAGATTCCAATAGTGATCCTGCAATAGATTCCAATAGTGATCCTGAAATAGATTCCAATAGTGTTCCTGCAATAGATTCCAATAGTGATCCTGAAATAGATTCCAATAGTGTTCCTGCAATAGATTCCAATAGTGATCCTGCAATAGATTCCAATAGTGATCCTGCAATAGATTCCAATAGTGTTCCTGCAATAGATTCCAATAGTGTTCCTGCAATAGATTCCAATAGTGATCCTGCAATAGATTCCAATAGTGTTCCTGCAATAGATTCCAATAGTGTTCCTGCAATAGATTCCAATAGTGTTCCTGAAATAGATTCCAATAGTGTTCCTGCAATAGATTCCAATAGTGTTCCTGAAATAGATTCCAATAGTGTTCCTGCAATAGATTCCAATAGTGATCCTGCAATAGATTCCAATAGTGATCCTGCAATAGATTCCAATAGTGATCCTGAAATAGATTCCAATAGTGATCCTGCAATAGATTCCAATAGTTTTCCTGCAATAGATTCCAATAGTGATCCTGAAATAGATTCCAATAGTGATCCTGCAATAGATTCCAATAGTGATCCTGCAATAGATTCCAATAGTGATCCTGCAATAGATTCCAATAGCGATCCTGAAATAGATTCCAATAGTGTTCCTGCAATAGATTCCAATAGTGTTCCTGCAATAGATTCCGATATTGATCCTGCAATAGATTCCAATAGCGTTCCTACAATAGATTCCAATAGTGATCCTGCAATAGATTCCAATAGTGATCCTGAAATAGATTCCAATACTGTTCCTGCAATAGATTCCAATACTGTTCCTGCAATAGATTCCAATAGTGTTCCTGCAATAGATTCCAATAGTGTTCCTGCAATAGATTCCGATATTGATCCTGCAATAGATTCCAATAGTGTTCCTGCAATAGATTCCAATAGTGTTGCTACAATAGATTCCAATAGTGTTGCTACAATATATTCCAATAGTGTGCTTGCTATAGATTCCAGTAGTGTTCCTGCAATAGATGCCAATAGTGTTGCTACAATAGATTCCAACAGTGTTCCTACAATAGATTCCAATATTGTTCCTGCAATAGATTCCAATAGTGTTCCTGCAATAGATTCCAATAGTGTTCCTGCAATAGATTCCAATAGTGTGCCTGCAATAGTTTCCATTAGTGTGCCTGCAATAGATTCCAATAGTGTGCCTGCAATAGATTCCAATAGTGTTCCTGCAATAGATTCCAATAGTGTTCCTGCAATAGATTCCAATAGTGTTCCTGCAATAGATTCCAATAGAGGTCCTGCAATAGATTCCAATAGTGTTCCTACAATAGATTACAATAGTGTTCCTGCAATAGATTCCAAGAGTGTTCCTACAAAAGATTCCAATAGTGTTCCTACAATAGATTCCAATAGTGTTCCTGCAATAGATTTCAATAGTGTTCTTGCAAGAGATTCCAACAGTGTTCGTGCAATAGATTCCAATAGTGTTCCTACAATAGATTGCAACAGTGTTCCTGCAATAGATTCCAATAGTGTTCCTGCAATAGATTCCAATAGTGTTCCTGCAATAGATTCCAATGGCGTTCCTACAATAGATTCCAATAGTGTTCCTACAATAGATTCCAATAGTGTTCCTACAATAGATTCCAATAGTGTTCCTACAATAGATTCCAATAGTGTTCCTACAATAGATTCCAATAGTGTTCCTGCAATAGATTCCAATAGTGTTCCTGCAATAGATTCCAATAGTGTTCCTACAATAGATTCCAATAGTGTTCCTGCAATAGATTCCAACAGTGTTCCTGCAATAGATTCCAATAGTGTTCCTACAATAGATTCCAATAGTGTTCCTGCAATAGATTCCAATAGTGTTCCTGCAATAGATTCCAATAGTGTTCCTGCAATAGATTCCAATAGTGTTCCTGCAATAGATTCCAATAGTGTTCCTGCAATAGATTCCAATAGTGTTCCTGCAATAGATTCCAATGGCGTTCCTACAATAGATTCCAATAGTGTTCCTACAATAGATTCCAATAGTGTTCCTACAATAGATTCCAATAGTGTTCCTACAATAGATTCCAATAGTGTTCCTACAATAGATTCCAATAGTGTTCCTACAATAGATTCCAATAGTGTTCCTACAATAGATTCCAATAGTGTTCCTGCAATAGATTCCAATAGTGTTCCTGCAATAGATTCCAATAGTGTTCCTACAATAGATTCCAATAGTGTTCCTGCAATAGATTCCAATAGTGTTCCTGCAATAGATTCCAATAGTGTTCCTGCAATAGATTCCAATAGTGATCCTGAAATAGATTCCAATAGTGTTCCTACAATAGATTTCAATAGTGATCCTGAAATAGATTCCAATAGTGTTCCTACAATAGATTCCAATAGTGTTCCTACAATAGATTCCAATAGTGTTCCTGCAATAGATTCCAATAGTTTTCCTACAATAGATTCCAATAGTGTTCCTACAATAGATTCCAATAGTGTTCCTACAATAGATTCCAATAGTGTTCCTGCAATAGATTCCAATAGTGTTCCTACAATAGATTCCAATAGTGTTCCTACAATAGATTCCAATAGTGTTCCTACAATAGATTCCAATAGTGTTCCTACAATAGATTCCAATAGTGTTGCTACAATAGATTCCAATAGTGTTCCTACAATAGATTCCAATAGTGTTCCTACAATAGATTCCAATAGTGTTCCTGCAATAGATTCCAATAGTGTTCCTACAATAGATTCCAATAGTGTTCCTACAATAGATTCCAATAGTGTCCCTGCAATAGATTCCAATAGTGTTCCTACAATAGATTCCAATAGTGTTCCTACAATAGATTCCAATAGTGTTCCTGCAATAGATTCCAATAGTGTTCCTACAATAGATTCCAATAGTGTTCCTACAATAGATTCCAATAGTGTTCCTACAATAGATTCCAATAGTGTTCCTGCAATAGATTCCAATAGTGTTCCTACAATAGATTCCAATAGTGTTCCTACAATAGATTCCAATAGTGTTCCTGCAATAGATTCCAATTGTGTTCCTACAATAGATTCCAATAGTGATCCTGAAATAGATTCCAATAGTGTTCCTACAATAGATTCCAATAGTGTTCCTACAATAGATTCCAATAGTGTTCCTGCAATAGATTCCAGTAGTGTTCCTACAATAGATTCCAATAGTGTTCCTACAATAGATTCCAATAGCGTTCCTACAATAGATTCCAATAGTGATCCTGAAATAGATTCCAATAGTGTTCCTGCAATAGATTCCAATAGTGATCCTGCAATAGATTCCAATAGTGTTCCTGCAATAGATTCCAATAGTGTTCCTGCAATAGATTCCAATAGTGTTCCTGCAATAGATTCCAATAGTGTTCCTGCAATAGATTCCAATAATGTTCCTGCAATAGATTCCAATAGTGTTCCTGCAATAGATTCCAATAGTGTTCCTGCAATAGATTCCAATAGTGTTCCTGCAATAGATTCCAATAGTGTTCCCGCAATAGATTCCAATAGTGTTCCTGCAATAGATTCCAATAGTGTTCCTGCAATAGATTCCAATAGTGTTCCTGCAATAGATTCCAATAGTGTTCCCGCAATAGATTCCAATAGTGTCCCTGCAATAGATTCCAATAGTGTTCCTGCAATAGATTCCAATAATGTTCCTGCAATAGATTCCAATAGTGTTCCTGCAATAGATTCCAATAGTGTTCCTGCAATAGATTCCAATAATGTGCCTGCTATAGATTCCAATAGTGTTCCTGCAATAGATTCCAATAGTGTTCCTGCAATAGATTCCAATAGTGTTCCTGCAATTGATTCCAATAGGGTTCCTGCAATAGATTCCAATATTGTTCCTGCAATAGATTCCAATAGTTTCGCTGCAATAGATTCCAGTAGTGTCATTGCAATAGATTCCAATAATGTGCTTGCAGTAGATTCCAATAGTGTTCCTGCAGTAGATTCCAATAGTATTCCTCCAATAGATTCCAATAGTTTTCCTGCAATAGATTCCAATAGTGTGCCTGCAAAAGATTCCAATAGTGTTCCTGCAATAGATTCCAATAGTTTTCCTGCAATAGATTCCAATAGTGTTCCTGCAACAGGTTTCAATAGTGTTCCTGCAATAGATTCCAATAGTGTTCCTGCAATAGATTCCATTAGTGTTCCTGCAATAGATTCCAATAGTTTTCCTGCAATAGATTCCAATAGTGTGCCTGCAAAAGATTCCAATAGTGTTCCTGCAATAGATTCCAATAGTTTTCCTGCAATAGATTCCAATAGTGTTCCTGCAACAGGTTTCAATAGTGTTCCTGCAATAGATTCCAATAGTGATCCTGCAACAGGTTCCATTAGTGTTCCTGCAATAGATTCCAATAGTATTCCTCCAATAGTTTCCAATAGTTTTCCTGCAATAGATTCCAATAGTGTGCCTGCAAAAGATTCCAATAGTGTTCCTGCAATAGATTCCGATATTGATCCTGCAATAGATTCCAATAGTTTTCCTGAAATAGATTCCAATACTGTTCCTGCAATAGATTCCAATAGTGTTCCTACAATAGATTCCAATAGTGTGCTTGCTATAGATTCCAGTAGTGTTCCTGCAATAGATTCCGATATTGATCCTGCAATAGATTCCAATAGCGTTCCTACAATAGATTCCAATAGTGATCCTGCAATAGATTCCAATAGTGATCCTGAAATAGATTCCAATACTGTTCCTGCAATAGATTCCAATAGTGTTCCTGCAATAGATTCCAATAGTGTTCCTGCAATAGATTCCGATATTGATCCTGCAATAGATTCCAATAGTGTTGCTACAATATATTCCAATAGTGTGCTTGCTATAGATTCCAGTAGTGTTCCTGCAATAGATGCCAATAGTGTTGCTACAATAGATTCCAATAGAGGTCCTGCAATAGATTCCAATAGTGTTCCTACAATAGATTACAATAGTGTTCCTGCAATAGATTCCAAGAGTGTTCCTACAAAAGATTCCAATAGTGTTCCTACAATAGATTCCAATAGTGTTCCTGCAATAGATTTCAATAGTGTTCTTGCAAGAGATTCCAACAGTGTTCGTGCAATAGATTCCAATAGTGTTCCTACAATAGATTGCAACAGTGTTCCTGCAATAGATTCCAATAGTGTTCCTGCAATAGATTCCAATAATGTGCCTGCAATAGATTCCAATAGTGTTCCTGCAATAGATTCCAATAGTGTGCCTGCAATAGATTCCAATAGTATTCCTGCAATAGATTCCAATAGTGTTCCTGCAATAGATTCCAATAGAGGTCCTGCAATAGATTCCAATAGTGTTCCTACAATAGATTACAATAGTGTTCCTGCAATAGATTCCAAGAGTGTTCCTACAAAAGATTCCAATAGTGTTCCTGCAATAGATTTCAATAGTGTTCTTGCAAGAGATTCCAACAGTGTTCGTGCAATAGATTCCAATAGTGTTCCTACAATAGATTGCAACAGTGTTCCTGCAATAGATTCCAATAGTGTTCCTGCAATAGATTCCAATAATGTGCCTGCAATAGATTCCAATAGTGTTCCTGCAATAGATTCCAATAGTGTTCCTACAATAGATTCCAACAGTGTTCCTACAATAGATACCAATAGTGTGCCTGCAATAGATTCCAATAGTGTTCCTACAATAGATTCCAATAGTGCCTGCAATAGATTCCAATAGTGTTCCTACAATAGATTCCAATATTGTGCCTGCTATAGATTCCAATAGCGTTCACGCAATAGATAACAATAGTGTTCCTGCCATAGATTCCAATAGTGTTCCTGCAATATATTCCAATAGTGTTCCTGAAATAGATTCCAACAGTGCTCCTGCAATAGATTCCAAGAGTGTTGCTACAATAGATTCCAATAGTGTGCCTGCTATAGATTCCAATAGTGTTGCTACAATAGATTCCAATAGTGTGCCTGCTATAGATTCCAACATTGTTCCTACAATAGATTCCAAGAGTGTTCCTGCAATAGATTCCAATATTGTTCCTGCAACAGGTTCCAATACTGTTCCTGCAATAGATTCCAAGAGTGTTCCTGCAATAGATTCCAATATTGTGCCAGCAATAGATTCCAATAGTGTTCCTGCAATAGATTTCAATAGTGTTCCTGCAATAGATTCCAATCGTGTTCCTGCAATAGATTCCAATGGCGTTCCTACAATAGATTCCAATAGTGATCTTGAAATAGATTCCAATAGTGTTCCTGCAATAGATTCCAATAGTGTTCCTGCAATAGATTCCAATAGTGTTCCTGCAATAGATTCCAATATTGATCCTGCAATAGATTCCAATAGTGTTGCTACAATAGATTCCAATAGTGTTCCTGCAATAGATTCCAATTGTGTTCCTAATATAGATTCCAATAGTGTTCCTGCAACAGATACCAATAGTGATCCTGCAATAGATTCCAATAGTGTTCCTGCAATAGATTCCAATATTGATCCTGCAATAGATTCCAATATTGTTGCTACAATAGATTCCAATAGTGTTCCTGCAATAGATTCCAATTGTGTTCCTAATATAGATTCCAATAGTGTTCCTGCAATAGATTCCAATATTGATCCTGCAATAGATTCCAATAGTGTTGCTACAATAGATTCCAATAGTGTTCCTGCAATAGATTCCAATTGTGTTCCTAATATAGATTCCAATAGTGATCCTGCAATAGATTCCAATAGTGTGCCTGCAATAGATTCCAATAGTGTTCCTGCAATAGATTCCAATAGTGTTCCTGCAATAGATTCCAATCGTGTTCCTGCAATAGATTCCAATGGCGTTCCTACAATAGATTCCAATAGTGTTCCTACAATAGATTCCAATAGTGATCCTGAAATAGATTCCAATAGTGATCCTGAAATAGATTCCAATAGTGTTCCTGCAATAGATTCCAATAGTGATCCTGAAATAGATTCCAATAGTGATCCTACAATAGATTCCAATAGTGTTCCTGCAATAGATTCCAATAGTGTTCCTGCAATAGATTCCAATAGTGTTCCTGCAATAGATTCCAATAGTGTTCCTGCAATAGATTCCAATAGTGTTCCTGCAATAGATTCCAATAGTGTTCCTGCTACAGATTCCAATAGTGTTCCTGCAATAGATTCCAATAGTGTTCCTGCAATAGATTCCAATAGTGTTCCTGCAACAGATACCAATAGTGATCCTGCAATAGATTCCAATAGTGTTCCTGCAATAGTTTCCAATATTGTCCCTGCAATAGATTCCAATAGTGTTCCCGCAATAGATTCCAATAGTGTTCCTGCAATAGATTCCAATAGTGTTCCTGCAATAGATTCCAATAGTGTTCCTGCAATAGATTCCAATAGTGTTCCCGCAATAGATTCCAATAGTGTCCCTGCAATAGATTCCAATAGTGTTCCTGCAATAGATTCCAATAATGTTCCTGCAATAGATTCCAATAGTGTTCCTGCAATAGATTCCAATAGTGTTCCTGCAATAGATTCCAATAATGTGCCTGCTATAGATTCCAATAGTGTTCCTGCAATAGATTCCAATAGTGTTCCTGCAATAGATTCCAATAGTGTTCCTGCAATTGATTCCAATAGGGTTCCTGCAATAGATTCCAATAGTGTTCCTGCAATAGATTCCAATAGTGTGCTTGCAGTAGATTCGAGTAGTGTTCCTGCAATAGATTCCAATAGTTTCGCTGCAATAGATTCCAGTAGTGTCATTGCAATAGATTCCAATAATGTGCTTGCAGTAGATTCCAATAGTGTTCCTGCAGTAGATTCCAATAGTATTCCTCCAATAGATTCCAATAGTTTTCCTGCAATAGATTCCAATAGTGTGCCTGCAAAAGATTCCAATAGTGTTCCTGCAATAGATTCCAATAGTTTTCCTGCAATAGATTCCAATAGTGTTCCTGCAACAGGTTTCAATAGTGTTCCTGCAATAGATTCCAATAGTGTTCCTGCAATAGATTCCATTAGTGTTCCTGCAATAGATTCCAATAGTTTTCCTGCAATAGATTCCAATAGTGTGCCTGCAAAAGATTCCAATAGTGTTCCTGCAATAGATTCCAATAGTTTTCCTGCAATAGATTCCAATAGTGTTCCTGCAACAGGTTTCAATAGTGTTCCTGCAATAGATTCCAATAGTGATCCTGCAACAGGTTCCATTAGTGTTCCTGCAAAAGATTCCAAAAGTGTTCCTGCAATAGATTCCAATAGTTTTCCTGCAATAGATTCCAATAGTGTTCCTGCAACAGGTTTCAATAGTGTTCCTGCAATAGATTCCAATAGTTTTCCTGCAATAGATTCCAATAGTGTTCCTGCAACAGGTTTCAATAGTGTTCCTGCAATAGATTCCAATAGTGTTCCTGCAATAGATTCCATTAGTGTTCCTGCAATAGATTCCATTAGTGTTCCTGCAATAGATTCCAAGAGTGTTCCTGCAATAGATTCCAATCGTGTGCCTGCAATAGATTCCAATAGTGTTCCTGCAATAGATTCCATTAGTGTTCCTGCAATAGATTCCATTAGTGTTCCTGCAATAGATTCCAAGAGTGTTCCTGCAATAGATTCCAAGAGTGTGCCTGCAATAGATTCCAATAGTGTTCCTGCAGTAGATTCCAATAGTGTTCCTGCAATGGATTCCAATCGTGTTCCTGCAATAGATTCCAATAGTGATCCTGAAATAGATTCCAATAGTGTTCCTGCAATAGATTCCAATAGTGATCCTGCAATAGATTCCAATAGTGTTCCTGCAATAGATTCCAATAGTGTTCCTGCAATAGATTCCAATAGTGTTCCTGCAATAGATTCCAATAGTGTTCCTGCAATAGATTCCAATAGTGATCCTGCAATAGATTCCAATAGTGTTCCTGCAATAGATTCCAATAGCGTTCCTACAATAGATTCCAACAGTGTTCCTGCAATAGATTCCAACAGCGTTCCTGCTATAGATTCCAATAGTGTTCCTGCAATAGATTCAAAAGTGTTCCTGCAATAGATTCTAATAGTGTTCCTGCAATAGATTCCAATAGTGTTCCTGCAATAGATTCCAATAGTGTTCCTGCAATAGATTCAAAAGTGTTCCTGCAATAGATTCTAATAGTGTTCCTGCAATAGATTCCAATAGTGTTCCTGCAATAGATTCCAATAGTGTTCCTGCAATAGATTCCAATAGTGTTCCTGCAATAGATTCCAATAGTGTTCCTGCAATAGATTCCAATATTGTTCCTGCAATAGATTCCAATAGGGTTCCTGCAATAGATTCCAATAGTGTTCCTGCAATAGATGCCAATAGTGTTGCTACAATAGATTCCAATATTGTTCCTGCAATAGATTCCAATAGTGTGCCTGCAATAGTTTCCATTAGCGTTCCTACAATAGATTCCAATAGTGTTCCTGCAATAGATTCCAACAGTGTTGCTGCAATAGATTCCAATATTGTTCCTGCAATAGATTCCAATAGTGTTCCTGCAATAGATTCCAATAGTGTTCCTGCAATAGACTCCAATCGGGTTCCTGCAATAGACTCCAACAGTGTTCCTGCAATAGTTTCCATTAGTGTTCCTACAATAGATTCCAATAGTGCTCCTGCAATAGATTCCAATAGTGTTGCTGCAATAGATTCCAATATTGTTCCTGCAATAGATTCCAATATTGTTCCTGCAATAGATTCCAATAGTGTTCCTGCAATAGATTCCAATAGTGTTCCTGCAATAGATTCCAATATTGTTCCTGCAATAGATTCCAACAGTGTTCCTGCAATAGTTTCCATTAGTGTTCCTACAATAGATTCCAATCCTGTTCCTGCAATAGATTCCAATAGTGTTGCTGCAATAGATTCCAATATTGTTCCTGCAATAGATTCCAATAGTGTTCCTGCAATAGATTCCAATAGTGTGCCTGCAATAGTTTCCATTAGAGTTCCTAAAATAGATTCCATTAGTGTTCCTACAATAGATTCCAATAGTGTTCCTGCTATAGATTCCAATAGTGTGCCTGCAATAGATTCCAATAGTATTCCTGCAATAGATTCCAATAGCATTCCTGCAATAGATTCCAATAGAGGTCCTGCAATAGATTCCAATAGTGTTCCTATAATAGATTCCAAGAGTGTTCCTGCAATAGATTCCAAGAGTGTTCCTACAAAAGATTCCAATAGTGTTCTTGCAATAGATTCCAACAGTGTTCCTGCAATAGATTCCAATAGTGCTCCTGAAATAGATTCCAATAGTGTTCCTGCAATAGATTCCAATAATGTGCCTGCAATAGATTCCAATAGTGTTCCTGCAATAGATTCCAATAATGTGCCTGCAATAGATTCCAACAGTGTGCCTGCAATAGATTCCAATAGTGTTCCTGCAATAGATTCCAATAATGTGCCTGCAATAGATTCCAATAGTGTTCCTGCAATAGATTCCAATAATGTTCCTGCAATAGATTCCAATATTGTGCCAGCAATAGATTCCAATAATGTTCCTGCAATAGATTTCAATAGTGTTCCTGCAATAGATTCCAATCGTGTTCCTGCAATAGATTCCAATATTGTGCCTGCTATAGATTCCAATAATGTTCCTGCAATAGATTCCAATATTGTGCCAGCAATAGATTCCAATAATGTTCCTGCAATAGATTTCAATAGTGTTCCTGCAATAGATTCCAATCGTGTTCCTGCAATAGATTCCAATGGCGTTCCTACAATAGATTCCAATAGTGATCCTGAAATAGATTCCAATAGTGTTCCTGCAATAGATTCCAATACTGTTACTGCAATAGATTCCAATAGCATTTGCAATAGATTCCAATAGTGTTCCTGCAATAGATTCCAATAGTGTTCCTGCAACAGATTCTAATAGTTTTCAAGCAATAGATTCCAATAGTGTTCCTGCAATAGATTCCAACAGTGTTCCTGCAATAGATTCCAGTAGTGTTCCTGCAATAGATTCCAATATTGTGCCTGCTATAGATTCCAGTATTGTGCCTGCTATAGATTCCAATAGTGTTCCTGCAATAGATTCCAATAGTGTTCCTGCAATAGATTCCAATCGTGTGCCTGCAATAGATTCCAATAGTGTTCCTGCAAAAGATTCCAATAGTGTTCCTGCAATGGATTCCAATAGTGTTCCTGCAATAGATTCCAATAGTGTTCCTGCAATAGATTCCAATAGCGTTCCTACTATAGATTCCAACAGTGTTCCTGCAATAGATTCCAACAGCGTTCCTGCTATAGATTCCAAAGTGTTCCTGCAATAGATTCTAATACTGTTCCTGCAATAGATTCCAATCGTGTTCCTACAATAGATTCCAATACTGTTCCTGCAATAGATTCCAATAGTGTTCCTGCAATAGATTCTAATAGTGTTCCTGCAATAGATTCCAATAGTGTTCCTGCAATAGATTCCAAAGTGTTCCTGCAATAGATTCTAATAGTGTTCCTGCAATAGATTCCAATAGTGTTCCTGCAATAGATTCCAATAGTGTTCCTGCAATAGATTCCAAAGTGTTCCTGCAATAGATTCTAATAGTGTTCCTGCAATAGATTCTAACAGTGTTCCTGCAATAGATTCTAATAGTGTTCCTGCAATAGATTCCAACAGTGTTCCTGCAATATATACCAATAGTGTTCCTGCAACAGGTTCCAATAGTGTCCCTGCAATAGATTCCAATAGTGTTCCTGCAATAGATTCCAATAGTGTCCCTGCAATAGATTCCAATAGTGTTCCTGCAATAGATTCCAATAGTGTTCCTGCAATAGATTCCAACAGTGTTCCTGCAATAGATTCCAATAGTGTTCCTGCAATAGATTCCAATATTGTGCCAGCAATAGATTCCAATAATGTTCCTGCAATAGATTCCAATAGTGTTCCTGCAATAGATTCCAATAGTGTTCCTGCAATAGATTCCAACAGTGATCCTGAAATAGATTCCAATAGTGTTCCTGCAATAGATTCCAATAGTGTTCCTGCAATAGATTCCAATTGTGTTCCTGCAATAGATTCCAATAGTGTTCCTGCAACAGATTCCAATAATGTTCCTGCAATAGATTCCAACAGAGATCCTGAAATAGATTCCAATAGCGTTCCTACAATAGATTCCAATAGTGTTCCTACAATAGATTCCAATAGTGATCCTGAAATAGATTCCAATAGTGTTCCTGCAACAGATTCCAATAATGTTCCTGCAATAGATTCCAATAGTGTTCCTGCAATAGATTCCAACAGTGTTCCTGCAATAGATTCCAATAGTGTTCCTGCAATAGATTCCAATAGTGTTCCTGAAATAGATTCCAATAGTGTTCCTGCAACAGATTCCAATAATGTTCCTGCAATAGATTCCAATAGTGTTCCTGCAATAGATTCCAATAGTGATCCTGAAATAGATTCCAATAGTGTTCCTACAATAGATTCCAATAGTGTTCCTGAAATAGATTCCAATAGTGTTCCTGCAATAGATTCCAATAGTGTTCCTGCAATAGATTCCAATATTGTTCCTGCAATAGATTCCAACAGCGTTCCTGCAATAGATTCCAATAGTGTTCCTGCAATAGATGCCAATAGTGTTGCTACAATAGGTTCCAATATTGTTCCTGCAATAGATTCCAATAGTGTTCCTGCAATAGTTTCCATTAGTGTTCCTACAATAGATTCCAATATTGTTCCTGCAATAGATTCCAATAGTGATCCTCCAATAGATTCCAATAGTGTTCCTGCAATAGATTCCAATAGTGTGCCTGCAATAGTTTCCATTAGTGTTCCTAAAATAGATTCCATTAGTGTTCCTACAATAGATTCCAATAGTGTTCCTGCTATAGATTCCAATAGTGTGCCTGCAATAGATTCCAATAGTATTCCTGCAATAGATTCCAATAGTGTTCCTGCAATAGATTCCAATAGTGTTCCTGCAATAGATTCCAATAGTTTTCCTGCAATAGATTCCAATAATGTGCCTGCTATAGATTCCAATAGTGTTCCTGCAATAGATTCCAATAGTGTTCCTGCAATTGATTCCAATAGGGTTCCTGCAATAGATTCCAATAGTGTTCCTGCAATAGATTCCAATAGTGTGCTTGCAGTAGATTCGAGTAGTGTTCCTGCAATAGATTCCAATAGTTTTCCTGCAATAGATTCCAATAGTTTCGCTGCAATAGATTCCAGTAGTGTCATTGCAATAGATTCCAATAATGTGCTTGCAGTAGATTCCAATAGTATTCCTCCAATAGATTCCAATAGTTTTCCTGCAATAGATTCCAATAGTGTGCCTGCAAAAGATTCCAATAGTGTTCCTGCAATAGATTCCAATAGTTTTCCTGCAATAGATTCCAATAGTGTTCCTGCAACAGGTTTCAATAGTGTTCCTGCAATAGATTCCAATAGTGTTCCTGCAATAGATTCCATTAGTGTTCCTGCAATAGATTCCAATAGTTTTCCTGCAATAGATTCCAATAGTGTGCCTGCAAAAGATTCCAATAGTGTGCCTGCAAAAGATTCCAATAGTGTTCCTGCAATAGATTCCAATAGTTTTCCTGCAATAGATTCCAATAGTGTTCCTGCAACAGGTTTCAATAGTGTTCCTGCAATAGATTCCATTAGTGTTCCTGCAATAGATTCCAATAGTATTCCTCCAATAGATTCCAATAGTTTTCCTGCAATAGATTCCAATAGTGTGCCTGCAAAAGATTCCAATAGTGTTCCTGCAATAGATTCCAATAGTTTTCCTGCAATAGATTCCAATAGTGTTCCTGCAACAGGTTTCAATAGTGTTCCTGCAATAGATTCCAATAGTTTTCCTGCAATAGATTCCAATAGTGTTCCTGCAACAGGTTTCAATAGTGTTCCTGCAATAGATTCCAATAGTGTTCCTGCAATAGATTCCAAGAGTGTTCCTGCAATAGATTCCAATCGTGTGCCTGCAATAGATTCCAATAGTGTTCCTGCAATAGATTCCAATAGTGATCCTGAAATAGATTCCAAAGTGTTCCTGCAATAGATTCCAATAGTGTTCCTACAATAGATTCCAATAGCGTTCCTACAATAGATTCCAACAGTGTTCCTGCAATAGATTCCAACAGCGTTCCTGCTATAGATTCCAATAGTGTTCCTGCAATAGATTCAAAAGTGTTCCTGCAATAGATTCCAATAGTGTTCCTGCAATAGATTCCAATAGTGTTCCTGCAATAGATTCAAAAGTGTTCCTGCAATAGATTCCAATAGTGTTCCTGCAATAGATTCAAAAGTGTTCCTGCAATAGATTCCAATAGTGTTCCTGCAATAGATTCCAATAGTGTTCCTGCAATAGATTCCAATAGTGTTCCTGCAACAGGTTCCAATAGTGTTCCTGCAATAGATTCCAATAGTGTTCCTGCAATAGATTCCAATAGTGTTCCTGCAATAGATTCCAATAGTGTTCCTGCAATAGATTCCAATAGTGTTCCTGCAACAGGTTCCAATAGTGTTCCTGCAATAGATTCCAATAGTGTTCCTGCAATAGATTCTAATAGTGTTCCTACAATAGATTCCAATAGTGTTCCTGCAATAGATTCCAGTAGTGTTCCTGCAATAGATTCCAATAGTGATCCTGAAATAGATTCCAATAGTGATCCTGAAATAGATTCCAATACTGTTCCTGCAATAGATTCCAATAGTGTTCCTGCAATAGATTCCAATAGTGTTCCTGCAATAGATTCCAATAGTGTTCCTGCAATAGATTCCAATAGTGTTCCTGCAATAGATTCCGATATTGATCCTGCAATAGATTCCAATAGTGTTGCTACAATATATTCCAATAGTGTGCTTGCTATAGATTCCAGTAGTGTTCCTGCAATAGATGCCAATAGTGTTGCTACAATAGATTCCAATATTGTTCCTGCAATAGATTCCAATAGTGTGCCTGCAATAGTTTCCATTAGTGTTCCTACAATAGATTCCAATAGTGTTCCTGCAATAGATTCCAATAGTGTTGCTGCAATAGATTCCAATATTGTTCCTGCAATAGATTCCAATAGTGTTCCGGCAATAGATTCCAATAGTGTTCCTGCAATAGATTCCAATAGGGTTCCTGCAATAGATTCCAATAGTGTTGCTGCAATAGATTCCAATATTGTTCCTGCAATAGATTCCAATAGTGTTCCGGCAATAGATTCCAATAGTGTTCCTGCAATAGATGCCAATAGTGTTGCTACAATAGATTCCAATATTGTTCCTGCAATAGATTCCAATAGTGTGCCTGCAATAGTTTCCATTAGCGTTCCTACAATAGATTCCAATAGTGTTCCTGCAATAGATTCCAACAGTGTTGCTGCAATAGATTCCAATATTGTTCCTGCAATAGATTCCAATAGTGTTCCTGCAATAGATTCCAATAGTGTTCCTGCAATAGATTCCAATCGGGTTCCTGCAATAGACTCCAACAGTGTTCCTGCAATAGTTTCCATTAGTGTTCCTACAATAGATTCCAATAGTGCTCCTGCAATAGATTCCAATAGTGTTGCTGCAATAGATTCCAATATTGTTCCTGCAATAGATTCCAATATTGTTCCTGCAATAGATTCCAATAGTGTTCCTGCAATAGATTCCAATAGTGTTCCTGCAATAGATTCCAATATTGTTCCTGCAATAGATTCCAACAGTGTTCCTGCAATAGTTTCCATTAGTGTTCCTACAATAGATTCCAATCCTGTTCCTGCAATAGATTCCAATAGTGTTGCTGCAATAGATTCCAATATTGTTCCTGCAATAGATTCCAATAGTGTTCCTGCAATAGATTCCAATAGTGTGCCTGCAATAGTTTCCATTAGTGTTCCTAAAATAGATTCCATTAGTGTTCCTACAATAGATTCCAATAGTGTTCCTGCTATAGATTCCAATAGTGTGCCTGCAATAGATTCCAATAGTATTCCTGCAATAGATTCCAATAGCATTCCTGCAATAGATTCCAATAGAGGTCCTGCAATAGATTCCAATAGTGTTCCTATAATAGATTCCAAGAGTGTTCCTGCAATAGATTCCAAGAGTGTTCCTACAATAGATTCCAATAGTGTTCTTGCAATAGATTCCAACAGTGTTCCTGCAATAGATTCCAATAGTGCTCCTGAAATAGATTCCAGTAATGTTCCTACAATATATTCCAATACTGTTCCTGCAATAGATTCCAATAATGTGCCTGCAATAGATTCCAATAGTGTTCCTGCAATAGATTCCAATAGTGTTCCTACAATAGATTCCAACAGTGTGCCTGCAATAGATTCCAATAGTGTTCCTACAATAGATTCCAATATTGTGCCTGCTATAGATTCCAATAATGTTCCTGCAATAGATTCCAATATTGTGCCAGCAATAGATTCCAATAATGTTCCTGCAATAGATTTCAATAGTGTTCCTGCAATAGATTCCAATGGCGTTCCTACAATAGATTCCAATAGTGATCCTGAAATAGATTCCAATAGTGTTCCTGCAATAGATTCCAATAGTGTTCCTGAAATAGATTCCAATAGTGTTCCTGCAATAGATTCCAATAGTGTTCCTGCAATAGATTCCAATAGTGTTCCTACAATAGATTCCAATAGTGATCCTGAAATAGATTCCAATAGTGTTCCTGCAATAGATTCCAATAGTGTTCCTGCAATAGATTCCAATAGTGTTCCTGCAATAGATTCCAATACTGTTACTGCAATAGATTCCAATAGCATTTGCAATAGATTCCAATAGTGTTCCTGCAATAGATTCCAATAGTGTTCCTGCAACAGATTCTAATAGTTTTCAAGCAATAGATTCCAATAGTGTTCCTGCAATAGATTCCAACAGTGTTCCTGCAATAGATTCCAATAGTGTTCCTGCAACAGATTCTAATAGTTTTCAAGCAATAGATTCCAATAGTGTTCCTGCAATAGATTCCAACAGTGTTCCTGCAATAGATTCCAATAGTGTTCCTGCAATAGATTCCAACAGTGTTCCTGCAATAGATTCCAATACTGTTACTGCAATAGATTCCAATAGCATTTGCAATAGATTCCAATAGTGTTCCTGCAATAGATTCCAATAGTGTTCCTGCAACAGATTCTAATAGTTTTCAAGCAATAGATTCCAATAGTGTTCCTGCAATAGATTCCAACAGTGTTCCTGCAATAGATTCCAGTAGTGTTCCTGCAATAGATTCCAGTATTGTGCCTGCAATAGATTCCAGTATTGTGCCTGCTATAGATTCCAATAGTGTTCCTGCAATAGATTCCAATAGTGTTCCTGCAATAGATTCCAATCGTGTGCCTGCAATAGATTCCAATAGTGTTCCTGCAAAAGATTCCAATAGTGTTCCTGCAATGGATTCCAATAGTGTTCCTGCAATAGATTCCAATAGTGTTCCTGCAATAGATTCCAATAGCGTTCCTACTATAGATTCCAACAGTGTTCCTGCAATAGATTCCAACAGCGTTCCTGCTATAGATTCCAATAGTGTTCCTGCAATAGATTCCAAAGTGTTCCTGCAATGGATTCCAATAGTGTTCCTGCAATAGATTCCAATAGTGTTCCTGCAATAGATTCCAATAGCGTTCCTACTATAGATTCCAACAGTGTTCCTGCAATAGATTCCAACAGCGTTCCTGCTATAGATTCCAATAGTGTTCCTGCAATAGATTTCAATAGTGTTCCTGCAATAGATTCCAATCGTGTTCCTGCAATAGATTCCAATGGCGTTCCTACAATAGATTTCAATAGTGTTCCTGCAATAGATTCTAATAGTGTGCCTGCTATAGATTCCAATAGTGACTGCAATATATACCAATAGTGTTCCTGCAACAGGTTCCAATAGTGTTCCTGCAATAGATTCCAATAGTGTTCCTGCAATAGATTCCAATATTGTGCCAGCAATAGATTCCAATAATGTTCCTGCAATAGATTCCAATAGTGTTCCTGCAATAGATTCCAATAGTGTTCCTGCAATAGATTCCAACAGTGATCCTGAAATAGATTCCAATAGTGTTCCTGCAACAGATTCCAATAATGTTCCTGCAATAGATTCCAATAGTGTTCCTGCAATAGATTCCAATAGCGTTCCTACAATAGATTCCAATAGTGATCCTGAAATAGATTCCAATAGTGATCCTGAAATAGATTCCAATACTGTTCCTGCAATAGATTCCAATAGTGTTCCTGCAATAGATTCCAATAGTGTTCCTGCAATAGATTCCGATATTGATCCTGCAATAGATGCCAATAGTGTTGCTACAATAGGTTCCAATATTGTTCCTGCAATAGATTCCAATATTGTTCCTGCAATAGATTCCAATAGTGTTCCTGCAATAGATTCCAATAGTGTTCCTGCAATAGTTTCCATTAGTGTTCCTACAATAGATTCCAATATTGTTCCTGCAATAGATTCCAATAGTGTTCCTGCAATAGATTCCAATAGTGTGCCTGCAATAGTTTCCATTAGTGTTCCTAAAATAGATTCCATTAGTGTTCCTACAATAGATTCCAATAGTGTTCCTGCTATAGATTCCAATAGTGTGCCTGCAATAGATTCCAATGGTATTCCTGCAATAGATTCCAATAGTGTTCCTGCAATAGATTCCAATAGAGGTCCTGCAATAGATTCCAATAGTGTTCCTACAATAGATTACAATAGTGTTCCTGCAATAGATTCCAAGAGTGTTCCTACAAAAGATTCCAATAGTGTTCCTACAAGAGATTCCAATAGTGTTCCTGCAATAGATTTCAATAGTGTTCTTGCAAGAGATTCCAACAGTGTTCGTGCAATAGATTCCAATAGTGCACCTGAAATAGATTGCAACAGTGTTCCTGCAATAGATTCCAATAGTGTTCCTGCAATAGATTCCAATAATGTGCCTGCAATAGATTCCAATAGTGTTCCTGCAATAGATTCCAAGAGTGTTCCTACAAAAGATTCCAATAGTGTTCCTACAATAGATTCCAATAGTGTTCCTGCAATAGATTTCAATAGTGTTCTTGCAAGAGATTCCAATAGTGTTCCTGCAATAGATTCCAATAATGTGCCTGCAATAGATTCCAATAGTGTTCCTACAATAGATTCCAACAGTGTTCCTACAATAGATTCCAATAGTGCCTGCAATAGATTCCAATAGTGTTCCTACAATAGATTCCAATATTGTGCCTGCTATAGATTCCAATAGCGTTCACGCAATAGATAACAATAATGTTCCTGCCATAGATTCCAATAGTGTTCCTGCAATATATTCCAATAGTGTTCCTGAAATAGATTCCAACAGTGCTCCTGCTATAGATTCCAATAGTGTTGCTACAATAGATTCCAATAGTGTGCCTGCTATAGATTCCAACATTGTTCCTACAATAGATTCCAATTGTGTTCCTGCAATAGATTCCAATATTGTTCCTGCAACAGGTTCCAATAGGGCTCCTGCAATAGATTCCAAGAGTGTTCCTGCAATAGATTCCAATATTGTGCCAGCAATAGATTCCAATAATGTTCCTGCAATAGATTTCAATAGTGTTCCTGCAATAGATTCCAATCGTGTTCCTGCAATAGATTCCAATCGTGTTCCTGCAATAGATTTCAACAGCGTTCCTACAATAGATTCCAATAGTGATCCTGAAATAGATTCCAATAGTGTTCCTGCAATAGATTCCAATAGTGTTCCTGCAATAGATTCCAATATTGATCCTGCAATAGATTCCAATAGTGTTGCTACAATAGATTCCAATAGTGTTCCTGCAATAGATTCCAATTGTGTTCCTAAAATAGATTCCAATAGTGTTCCTGCAATAGATTCCAATAGTGTTCCTGCAATAGATTCCAATTGTGTTCCTAAAATAGATTCCAATAGTGATCCTGCAATAGATTCCAATAGTTTTCCTGCAACAGATACCAATAGTGATCCTGCAATAGATGCCAATAGTGTTTGCAATAGATTCCAATAGTGTTCCTGCAATAGATGCCAGTAGTGTTTGCAATAGATTCCAATAGTATTCCTGCAATAGATTCCAAAAGTGTTTGCAATAGATTCCAATACTGTTACTGCAATAGATTCCAACAGTGTTTGCAATAGATTCCAATAGTGTTCCTGCAATAGATTCCAATAGTGTTCCTGCAACAGATTCCAATAGTTTTCAAGCAATAGATTCCAATAGTGTTCCTGCAATAGATTCCAACAGTGTTCCTGCAATAGATTCCAGTAGTGTTCCTGCAATAGATTCCAGTATTGTGCCTGCAATAGATTCCAGTATTGTGCCTGCTATAGATTCCAATAGTGTTCCTGCAATAGATTCCAATAGTGTTCCTGCAATAGATTCCAATCGTGTGCCTGCAATAGATTCCAATAGTGTTCCTGCAAAAGATTCCAATAGTGTTCCTGCAATGGATTCCAATAGTGTTCCTGCAATAGATTCCAATAGTGTTCCTGCAATAGATTCCAATAGCGTTCCTACTATAGATTCCAACAGTGTTCCTGCAATAGATTCCAACAGCGTTCCTGCTATAGATTCCAATAGTGTTCCTGCAATAGATTCTAATAGTGTTCCTGCAATAGATTCCAATAGTGTGCCTGCTATAGATTCCAATAGTGTTCCTGCAACAGGTTCCAATAGTGTTCCTGTAATAGATTCCAATAGTGTTCCTGCAATAGATTCCAATAGTGTGCCTGCTATAGATTCCAATAGTGTTCCTGCAACAGGTTCCAATAGTGTTCCTGCAACAGGTTCCAATAGTGTTCCTGCAATAGATTCCAATATTGTGCCAGCAATAGATTCCAATAATGTTCCTGCAATAGATTCCAATAGTGTTCCTGCAATAGATTCCAATAGTGTTCCTACAATAGATTCCAATAGTGTTCCTGCAATAGATTCCAATAGTGTTCCTACAATAGATTCCAATAGTGTTCCTGAAATAGATTCCAACAGTGATCCTGAAATAGATTCCAATAGTGTTCCTGCAATAGATTCCAATAGTGTTCCTGCAATAGATTCCAATAGTGTTCCTACAATAGATTCCAATAGTGTTCCTGCAATAGATTCCAATAGTGTTCCTGCAATAGATTCCAATAGTGTTCCTACAATAGATTCCAATAGTGTTCCTGCAATAGATTCCAATAGTGTTCCTGCAATAGATTCCAATAGTGTTCCTACAATAGATTCCAATAGTGTTCCTGAAATAGATTCCAACAGTGATCCTGAAATAGATTCCAATAGTGTTCCTGCAATAGATTCCAATAGTGTTCCTGCAATAGATTCCAACAGTGTTCCTGCAGTAGATTCCAATAGTGATCCTGCAATAGATTCCAATAGTGTTCCTGCAATAGATTCCAATAGTGTTCCTGCAATAGATTCCAATAGTGTTCCTGCAATAGATTCCAATATTGTGCCAGCAATAGATTCCAATAATGTTCCTGAAATAGATTCCAATAGTAATCCTGAAATAGATTCCAATAGTGTTCCTGCAATAGATTCCAACAGTGATCCTGAAATAGATTCCAATAATGTTCCTGCAATAGATTCCAATAGTGTTCCTGCAATAGATTCCAATAGTAATCCTGCAATAGATTCCAACAGTGATCCTGAAATAGATTCCAATAGTGTTCCTGCAATAGATTCCAATAGTGTTCCTACAATAGATTCCAATAGTGTTCCTACAATAGATTCCAATAGTGTTCCTACAATAGATTCCAATAATGTTCCTGCAATAGATTCCAATAGTGTTCCTACAATAGATTCCAATAGTGTTCCTGCAATAGATTCCAATAGTGTTCCTACAATAGATTCCAATAATGTTCCTGCAATAGATTCCAATAGTGTTCCTACAATAGATTCCAATAATGTTCCTGCAATAGATTCCAATAGTGTTCCTACAATAGATTCCAATAGTGTTCCTACAATAGATTCCAATAATGTTCCTGCAATAGATTCCAATAGTGTTCCTACAATAGATTCCAATAATGTTCCTGAAATAGATTCCAATAGTGTTCCTGCAATAGATTCCAATAGTGTTCCTACAATAGATTCCAATAGTGTTCCTACAATAGATTCCAATAGTGTTCCTACAATAGATTCCAATAGTGTTCCTACAATAGATTCCAATAGTGTTCCTACAATAGATTCCAATAGTGTTCCTACAATAGATTCCAATAGTGTTCCTGCAATAGATTCCAACAGTGTTCCTGCAATAGATTCCAATAGTGTTCCTGCAATAGATTCCAATAATGTTCCTGCAATAGATTCCAATAATGTTCCTGCAATAGATTCCAATAGTGTTCCTGCAATAGATTCCAATAGTGTTCCTGCTATCGATTCCAATAATGTTCCTGCAATAGATTCCAACAGTGTTCCTGCAATAGATTCCAATAGTGTTCCTGAAATAGATTCCAATAGTGTTCCTGCAATAGATTCCAATAATGTTCCTGCAATAGATTCCAATAGTGTTCCTGCAATAGATTCCAATAGTGTTCCTGAAATAGATTCCAATAGTGTTCCTGCAATAGATTCCAATAATGTTCCTGCAATAGATTCCAATAGTGTTCCTACAATAGATTCCAATAGTGTTCCTACAATAGATTCCAATAGTGTTCCTGCAATAGATTCCAATAGTGTTCCTGCAATAGATTCCAATAGTGTTCCTACAATAGATTCCAATAGTGTTCCTGCAATAGATTCCAACAGTGTTCCTGCAATAGATTCCAATAGTGTTCCTGCAATAGATTCCAATAATGTTCCTGCAATAGATTCCAATAATGTTCCTGCAATAGATTCCAATAGTGTTCCTGCAATAGATTCCAATAGTGTTCCTGCTATCGATTCCAATAATGTTCCTGCAATAGATTCCAACAGTGTTCCTGCAATAGATTCCAATAGTGTTCCTGAAATAGATTCCAATAGTGTTCCTGCAATAGATTCCAATAATGTTCCTGCAATAGATTCCAACAGTGTTCCTGCAATAGATTCCAATAATGTTCCTGCAATAGATTCCAATAGTGTTCCTGCAATAGATTCCAATAGTGTTCCTGCTATCGATTCCAATAATGTTCCTGCAATAGATTCCAACAGTGTTCCTGCAATAGATTCCAATAGTGTTCCTGAAATAGATTCCAATAGTGTTCCTGCAATAGATTCCAATAATGTTCCTGCAATAGATTCCAATAATGTTCCTGCAATAGATTCCAATAGTGTGCCTGCAATAGATTCCAACAGTGATCCTGAAATAGATTCCAATAGTGTTCCTGCAATAGATTCCAATAGTGATCCTGCAATAGATTCCAATAATGTTCCTGCAATAGATTCCAATAGTGTTCCTGCAATAGATTCCAATAGCGTTCCTACAATAGATTCCAATAGTGTTCCTGCAATAGATTCCAATAGTGTTCCTGAAATAGATTCCAATAATGTTCCTGCAATAGATTCCAATAGCGTTCCTACAATAGATTCCAATAGTGTTCCTGCAATAGATTCCAATAGCGTTCCTACAATAGATTCCAACAGTGATCCTGAAATAGATTCCAATAATGTTCCTGCAATAGATTCCAATAATGTTCCTGCAATAGATTCCAATAGTGTTCCTGCAATAGATTCCAATAGTGTTCCTGAAATAGATTCCAATAGTGTTCCTGCAATAGATTCCAATAGTGTTCCTGCAACAGGTTCCAATAGTGTTCCTGCAATAGATTCCAATAGTGATCCTGAAATAGATTCCAATAGTGTTCCTGAAATAGATTCCAATAGTGATCCTGAAATAGATTCCAATAGTGATCCTGCAATAGATTCCAATAGTGTTCCTGCAATAGATTCCAATAATGTTCCTGCAATAGATTCCAATAATGTTCCTGCAATAGATTCCAATAGTGTGCCTGCAATAGATTCCAATAGTGTTCCTGCAATAGATTCCAATAGTGTTCCTGCAATAGATTCCAATAATGTTCCTGCAATAGATTCCAATAATGTTCCTGCAATAGATTCCAATAATGTTCCTGCAATAGATTCCAATAGTGTGCCTGCAATAGATTCCAATAGTGTTCCTGCAATAGATTCCAATAGTGTTCCTGCAATAGATTCCAATAATGTTCCTGCAATAGATTCCAATAGTGTGCCTGCAATAGATTCCAATAGTGTTCCTGCAATAGATTCCAATAGTGTTCCTACAATAGATTCCAATAGTGATCCTGAAATAGATTCCAATAGTGTTCCTGCAACAGGTTCCAATAGTGATCCTGAAATAGATTCCAATAGTGATCCTGAAATAGATTCCAATAGTGATCCTGAAATAGATTCCAATAGTGTTCCTGCAACAGGTTCCAATAGTGTTCCTGAAATAGATTCCAATAGTGTTCCTGCAACAGGTTCCAATAGTGATCCTGCAATAGATTCCAATAGCGTTCCTGCAATAGATTCCAACAGTGTTCCTGAAATAGATTCCAATAGTGTTCCTGCAATAGATTCCAATAGTGTTCCTGCAATAGATTCCGATATTGATCCTGCAATAGATTCCAATAGTGTTCCTGCAATAGATTCCAATAATGTTCCTGCAATAGATTCCAATAGTGTTCCTGCAATAGATTCCAATAGTGTTCCTGCAATAGATTCCAATAGTGTTCCTGCAATAGATTCCAATAGTGTTCCTGCAATAGATTCCAATAATGTTCCTGCAATAGATTCCAATAGTGTTCCTGCAATAGATTCCAATAGTGTTCCTGCAATAGATTCCAATAGTGTTCCTGCTATCGATTCCAATAATGTTCCTGCAATAGATTCCAACAGTGTTCCTGCAATAGATTCCAATAGTGTTCCTGAAATAGATTCCAATAGTGTTCCTGCAATAGATTCCAATAATGTTCCTGCAATAGATTCCAATAATGTTCCTGCAATAGATTCCAATAGTGTTCCTGCAATAGATTCCAACAGTGATCCTGAAATAGATTCCAATAATGTTCCTACAATAGATTCCAACAGTGTTCCTGCAATAGATTCCAATAGTGATCCTGAAATAGATTCCAATAGTGTTCCTGCAATAGATTCCAATAATGTTCCTGCAATAGATTCCAATAATGTTCCTGCAATAGATTCCAATAGTGTTCCTGCAATAGATTCCAATAGTGTTCCTGCAATAGATTCCAATAATGTTCCTGCAATAGATTCCAATAATGTTCCTGCAATAGATTCCAATAGTGTTCCTGCAATAGATTCCAATAGTGTTCCTGCAATAGATTCCAACAGTGATCCTGAAATAGATTCCAATAATGTTCCTGCAATAGATTCCAACAGTGATCCTGAAATAGATTCCAATAGTGTTCCTGCAATAGATTCCAATAGTGTTCCTGCAATAGATTCCAACAGTGATCCTGAAATAGATTCCAATAGTGTTCCTGCAATAGATTCCAATAGTGTTCCTGCAATAGATTCCAATAGTGTTCCTGCAATAGATTCCAATAGTGTTCCTGCAATAGATTCCAATAGCGTTCCTACAATAGATTCCAATAGTGTTCCTGCAATAGATTCCAATAGCGTTCCTACAATAGATTCCAACAGTGATCCTGAAATAGATTCCAATAATGTTCCTGCAATAGATTCCAATAGTGTTCCTGCAATAGATTCCAATAGTGTTCCTACAATAGATTCCAATAGTGTTCCTGCAATAGATTCCAATAGTGTTCCTACAATAGATTCCAGTAGTGATCCTGCAATAGATTCCAATAGTGTTCCTGCAATAGATTCCAATAGTGTTCCTGAAATAGATTCCAATAGTGTTCCTGAAATAGATTCCAATAGTGTTCCTGCAATAGATTCCAATAGTGATCCTGAAATAGATTCCAATAGTGATCCTGAAATAGATTCCAATAGTGATCCTGAAATAGATTCCAATAGTGTTCCTGCAATAGATTCCAATAGTGTTCCTGCAATAGATTCCAATAGTGTTCCTGCAATAGATTCCAATAGTGATCCTGAAATAGATTCCAATAATGATCCTGAAATAGATTCCAATAGTGATCCTGAAATAGATTCCAATAGTGTTCCTGCAATAGATTCCAATAATGTTCCTGCAATAGATTCCAATAATGTTCCTGCAATAGTTTCCAATAGTGTGCCTGCAATAGATTCCAATAGTGTTCCTGCAATAGATTCCAATAGTGTTCCTGCAATAGATTCCAATAGTGTGCCTGCAATAGTTTCCAATAGTGTGCCTGCAATAGATTCCAATAATGTTCCTGCAATAGATTCCAATAGTGTTCCTGCAATAGATTCCAATAGTGTTCCTGCAATAGATTCCAATAGTGTTCCTGCAATAGATTCCAATAGTGATCCTGAAATAGATTCCAATAGTGTTCCTGCAATAGATTCCAATAGTGTTCCTACAATAGATTCCAATAGTGATCCTGAAATAGATTCCAATAGTGATCCTGCCATAGATTCCAATAGTGTTCCTGCAATAGATTCCAATAGTGTTCCTGCAATAGATTCCAATAGTGATCCTGAAATAGATTCCAATAGTGATCCTGAAATAGATTCCAATAGTGTTCCTGCAATAGATTCCAATAGTGATCCTGAAATAGATTCCAACAGTGTTCCTGCAATAGATTCCAATAGTGTTCCTGCAATAGATTCCAATAGTGTTCCTGCAATAGATTCCAATAGTGTTCCTGCAATAGATTCCAATAGTGTTCCTGCAATAGATTCCAATAGTGATCCTGAAATAGATTCCAACAGTGTTCCTGCAATAGATTCCAATAGTGTTCCTGCAATAGATTCCAGTAGTGATCCTGCAATAGATTCCAATAGTGTTCCTGCAATAGATTCCAATAGTGTTCCTGCAATAGATTCCAATAGTGTTCCTGCAATAGATTCCAATAGTGTTCCTGCAATAGATTCCAATAGTGTTCCTGCAATAGATTCCAATAGTGTTCCTGCAATAGATTCCAATAGTGATCCTGAAATAGATTCCAACAGTGTTCCTGCAATAGATTCCAATAGTGTTCCTGCAATAGATTCCAGTAGTGATCCTACAATAGATTCCAATAGTGATCCTGAAATAGATTCCAATATTGTTCCTGCAATAGATTCCAATAGTGTTCCTGCAATAGATTCCAATAGTGTTCCTGCAATAGATTCCAATAGTGTTCCTGCAATAGATTCCAATAGTGTTCCTGCAATAGATTCCAATAGTGTTCCTGCAATAGATTCCAATAGTGTTCCTGCAATAGATTCCAATAGTGATCCTGAAATAGATTCCAACAGTGATCCTGAAATAGATTCCAATAGTGTTCCTGAAATAGATTCCAATAGTGTTCCTGAAATAGATTCCAATAGTGTTCCTGCAATAGATTCCAATAGTGTTCCTGCAATAGATTCCAATAGTGATCCTGAAATAGATTCCAATAGTGTTCCTGCAATAGATTCCAATAGTGTTCCTGCAATAGATTCCAATAGTGTTCCTGCAATAGATTCCAATAGTGTTCCTGCAATAGATTCCAATAGTGTTCCTACAATAGATTCCAATAGTGTTCCTGCAATAGATTCCAATAGTGTTCCTACAATAGATTCCAATAGTGTTCCTGCAATAGATTCCAATAGTGTTCCTGCAATAGATTCCAATAGTGTTCCTGCAATAGATTCCAATAGTGTTCCTGAAATAGATTCCAACAGTGTTCCTGCAATAGATTCCAATAATGTTCCTGCAATAGATTCCAATAGTGTTCCTGCAATAGATTCCAATAGTGTTCCTGCAATAGATTCCAATAGTGTTCCTGCAATAGATTCCAATAGTGTTCCTGCAACAGGTTCCAATAGTGTTCCTGAAATAGATTCCAATACTGTTCCTGAAATAGATTCCAACAGTGTTCCTGCAATAGATTCCAATAATGTTCCTGCAATAGATTCCAATAGTGTTCCTGCAATAGATTCCAATAGTGTTCCTGCAATAGATTCCAATAGTGTTCCTGCAATAGATTCCAATAGTGTTCCTGCAATAGATTCCAATAGTGTTCCTGCAATAGATTCCAATAGTGTTCCTGAAATAGATTCCAACAGTGTTCCTGCAATAGATTCCAATAATGTTCCTGCAATAGATTCCAATAGTGTTCCTGCAATAGATTCCAATAGTGTTCCTGCAATAGATTCCAATAGTGTTCCTGCAATAGATTCCAATAGTGTTCCTGCAATAGATTCCAATAGTGTTCCTGCAATAGATTCCAATAGTGTTCCTACAATAGATTCCAATAGTGTTCCTGCAATAGATTCCAATAGTGTTCCTGCAATAGATTCCAATAGTGATCCTGAAATAGATTCCAATAGTGATCCTGAAATAGATTCCAATAGTGATCCTGAAATAGATTCCAATAGTGTTCCTGCAATAGATTCCAATAGTGTTCCTGCAATAGATTCCAATAGTGTTCCTGCAATAGATTCCAATAGTGTTCCTGCAATAGATTCCAATAGTGTTCCTGCAATAGATTCCAATAGTGATCCTGAAATAGATTCCAATAGTGTTCCTGCAATAGATTCCAATAGTGTTCCTGCAATAGATTCCAATAGTGTTCCTGCAATAGATTCCAATAGTGTTCCTGCAATAGATTCCAATAGTGATCCTGAAATAGATTCCAATAGTGTTCCTGCAATAGATTCCAATAGTGTTCCTACAATAGATTCCAATAGTGATCCTGAAATAGATTCCAATAGTGATCCTGCCATAGATTCCAATAGTGTTCCTGCAATAGATTCCAATAGTGTTCCTGCAATAGATTCCAACAGTGATCCTGAAATAGATTCCAATAGTGTTCCTGCAATAGATTCCAATAGTGTTCCTACAATAGATTCCAATAGTGATCCTGAAATAGATTCCAATAGTGTTCCTGCAATAGATTCCAATAGTGTTCCTGCAATAGATTCCAATAGTGTTCCTGCAATAGATTCCAATAGTGTTCCTGCAATAGATTCCAATAGTGTTCCTGCAATAGATTCCAATAGTGTTCCTGCAATAGATTCCAATAGTGTTCCTGCAATAGATTCCAATAGTGTTCCTGCAATAGATTCCAATAGTGTTCCTGCAATAGATTCCAATAGTGTTGCTGCAATAGATTCCAATAGTGTTCCTGCAATAGATTCCAATAGTGTTCCTGCAATAGATTCCAATAGTGTTCCTGCAATAGATTCCAATAGTGATCCTGAAATAGATTCCAATAGTGTTCCTGCAATAGATTCCAATAGTGTTCCTACAATAGATTCCAATAGTGTTCCTGCAATAGATTCCAATAGTGATCCTGAAATAGATTCCAATAGTGTTCCTACAATAGATTCCAATAGTGTTCCTGCAATAGATTCCAATAGTGTTCCTGCAATAGATTCCAATAGTGTTCCTGCAATAGATTCCAATAGTGTTCCTGCAATAGATTCCAATAGTGATCCTGAAATAGATTCCAATAGTGTTCCTGCAATAGATTCCAATAGTGTGCCTGCAATAGATTCCAATAGTGTTCCTGCAATAGATTCCAATAGTGTTCCTGCAATAGATTCCAATAGTGTTCCTGCAATAGATTCCAATAGTGTTCCTGCAATAGATTCCAATAGTGTTCCTGCAATAGATTCCAATAGTGATCCTGAAATAGATTCCAATAGTGTTCCTGCAATAGATTCCAATAGTGTTCCTGCAATAGATTCCAATAGTGTTCCTGCAATAGATTCCAATAGTGATCCTGAAATAGATTCCAATAGTGTTCCTACAATAGATTCCAATAATGTTCCTGCAATAGATTCCAATAGTGTTCCTACAATAGATTCCAATAGTGTTCCTGAAATAGATTCCAATAGTGTTCCTGCAATAGATTCCAATAGTGTTCCTACAATAGATTCCAATAATGTTCCTGCAATAGATTCCAATAATGTTCCTGCAATAGATTCCAATAGTGTTCCTACAATAGATTCCAATAGTGTGCCTGCAATAGATTCCAATAGTGTTCCTGCAATAGATTCCAATAGTGTTCCTGAAATAGATTCCAATAGTGTTCCTGCAATAGATTCCAATAGTGTTCCTGCAATAGATTCCAATAGTGTTCCTGCAATAGATTCCAATAGTGTTCCTGCAATAGATTCCAATAGTGTTCCTGCAATAGATTCCAATAGTGATCCTGCAATAGATTCCAATAGTGTTCCTGCAATAGATTCCAATAGTGTTCCTACAATAGATTCCAATAGTGATCCTGAAATAGATTCCAATAGTGTTCCTGCAATAGATTCCAATAGTGATCCTGCAATAGATTCCAATAGTGTTCCTGCAGTAGATTCCAATAGTGATCCTGAAATAGATTCCAATAGTGTTCCTGAAATAGATTCCAATAGTGTTCCTGCAATAGATTCCAATAGTGTTCCTGCAATAGATTCCAATAGTGTTCCTGCAATAGATTCCGATATTGATCCTGCAATAGATTCCAATAGTGTTCCTGCAATAGATTCCAATAGTGTTCCTGAAATAGATTCCAATAGTGTTCCTGCAATAGATTCCAATAGTGTTCCTGCAATAGATTCCGATATTGATCCTGCAATAGATTCCAATAGTGTTCCTGCAATAGATTCCAATAGTGTTCCTGAAATAGATTCCAATAGTGTTCCTGCAATAGATTCAAATAGTGTTCCTACAATAGATTCCAATAGTGTTCCTGCAATAGATTCCAATAGTGTTCCTGCAATAGATTCCAATAGTGTTCCTGCAATAGATTCCAATAGTGTTCCTGCAATAGATTCCAATAGTGTTCCTACAATAGATTCCAATAGTGTTCCTGCAATAGATTCCAATAGTGTTCCTGTAATAGATTCCAATAGTGTTCCTGCAATAGATTCCAATAGTGTTCCTGCAATAGATTCCAATAGTGTTCCTGCAATAGATTCCGATATTGATCCTGCAATAGATTCCAATAGTGTTCCTGCAATAGATTCCAATAGTGTTCCTGAAATAGATTCCAATAGTGTTCCTGCAATAGATTCAAATAGTGTTCCTACAATAGATTCCAATAGTGTTCCTGCAATAGATTCAAATAGTGTTCCTGCAATAGATTCAAATAGTGTTCCTACAATAGATTCCAATAGTGTTCCTGCAATAGATTCAAATAGTGTTCCTACAATAGATTCCAATAGTGTTCCTGCAATAGATTCAAATAGTGTTCCTACAATAGATTCCAATAGTGTTCCTGCAATAGATTCCAATAGTGTTCCTGCAATAGATTCAAATAGTGATCCTGCAATAGATTCCAATAGTGTTCCTACAATAGATTCCAATAGTGTTCCTGCAATAGATTCCGATATTGATCCTGCAATAGATTCCAATAGTGTTCCTGCAATAGATTCCAATAGTGTTCCTGCAATAGATTCCAATAGTGTTCCTAAAATAGATTCAAATAGTGTTCCTACAATAGATTCCGATATTGATCCTGCAATAGATTCCAATATTGATCCTGCAATAGATTCCAATAATGTTCCTGCAATAGATTCCAATAGTGTTCCTGCAATAGATTCCAATAGTGTTCCTAAAATAGATTCCAATAGTGTTCCTGCAATAGATTCAAATAGTGTTCCTACAATAGATTCCAATAGTGTTCCTGCAATAGATTCCGATATTGATCCTGCAATAGATTCCAATAGTGTTCCTGCAATAGATTCCAATAGTGATCCTGAAATAGATTCCAATAGTGTTCCTGAAATAGATTCCAATAGTGTTACTGCAATAGATTCCAATAGTGTTCCTGCAATAGATTCCAATAGTGTTCCTGAAATAGATTCCAACAGTGTTCCTGCAATAGATTCCAATAGTGTTCCTGCAATAGATTCCGATATTGATCCTGCAATAGATTCCAATAGTGTTCCTGAAATAGATTCCAATAGTGATCCTGAAATAGATTCCAACAGTGTTCCTGCAATAGATTCCAATAGTGATCCTGAAATAGATTCCAATAGTGATCCTGAAATAGATTCCAATAGTGTTCCTGCAATAGATTCCAATAGTGTTCCTGAAATAGATTCCAATAGTGATCCTGAAATAGATTCCAATAGTGTTCCTGCAATAGATTCCAATAGTGATCCTGAAATAGATTCCAATAGTGTTCCTGCAATAGATTCCAATAGTGTTCCTGCAATAGATTCCAATAGTGTTCCTGCAATAGATTCCAATAGTGATCCTGAAATAGATTCCAATAGTGTTCCTACAATAGATTCCAATAGTGTTCCTACAATAGATTCCAACAGTGTTCCTGCAATAGATTCCAATAGTGTTCCTGAAATAGATTCCAATAGTGATCCTGAAATAGATTCCAAAAGTGTTCCTGCAATAGATTCCAATAGTGTTCCTGAAATAGATTCCAATAGTGTTCCTGCAATAGATTCCAATAGTGATCCTGAAATAGATTCCAATAGTGATCCTGAAATAGATTCCAATAGTGTTCCTGCAATAGATTCCAATAGTGTTCCTGAAATAGATTCCAATAGTGATCCTGAAATAGATTCCAATAGTGTTCCTGCAATAGATTCCAATAGTGTTCCTGCAATAGATTCCAATAGTGTTCCTGCAATAGATTCCAATAGTGATCCTGCCATAGATTCAAATAGTGTTCCTGCAATAGATTCCAATAGTGTTCCTGCAATAGATTCCAATAGTGTTCCTGCAATAGATTCCAATAGTGTGCCTGCAACAGGTTCCAATAGTGTTCCTGCAATAGATTCCAATAGTGTTCCTGCAACAGGTTCCAATAGTGTTCCTGCAATAGATTCCAATAGTGTTCCTGAAATAGATTCCAATAGTGTTCCTGCAATAGATTCCAATAGTGTTCCTGCAATAGATTCCGATATTGTTGCTGCAATAGATTCCAATAGTGTTCCTGCAATAGATTCCAATAGTGTTCCTACAATAGATTCCAATAGTGTTCCTGAAATAGATTCCAATAGTGTTCCTGCAATAGATTCCAATAGTGATCCTGAAATAGATTCCAATAGTGTTCCTGCAACAGGTTCCAATAGTGTTCCTGCAATAGATTCCAATAGTGTTCCTGCAATAGATTCCAATAGTGTTCCTGCAACAGGTTCCAATAGTGTTCCTGCAATAGATTCCAATAGTGTTCCTGCAATAGATTCCAATAGTGTTCCTGCAATAGATTCCAATAGTGTGCCTGCAATAGATTCCAATAGTGTTCCTGCAATAGATTCCAATAGTGTTCCTGCAATAGATTCCAATAGTGTTCCTGCAATAGATTCCAATAGTGTTCCTGAAATAGATTCCAATAGTGTTCCTGCAATAGATTCCAATAGTGATCCTGAAATAGATTCCAATAGTGATCCTGCAACAGGTTCCAATAGTGTTCCTGCAATAGATTCCAATAGTGTTCCTGCAATAGATTCCAATAGTGTTCCTGCAACAGGTTCCAATAGTGTTCCTGCAACAGGTTCCAACAGTGTTCCTGCAATAGATTCCAATAGTGTTCCTGCAATAGATTCCAATAGTGTTCCTGCAACAGGTTCCAATAGTGTTCCTGCAACAGGTTCCAACAGTGTTCCTGCAATAGATTCCAATAGTGTTCCTGCAATAGATTCCAATAATGTTCCTGCAATAGATTCCAATAGTGTTCCTGCAATAGATTCCAATAGTGTTCCTGCAATAGATTCCAATAGTGTTCCTGCAATAGATTCCAGTAGTGTTCCTGCAATAGATTCCAATATTGTTCCTGCAATTGATTCCAATAGTGTGCCTGCAATAGATTCCAATAGTGTTCCTGCAATAGTTTCCATTAGTGTTCCTGCAATAGATTCCAATATTGTTCCTGCAATTGATTCCAATAGTGTTCCTACAATAGATTCCAATAGTGTTCCTGCAATAGATTCCAATAGTGTTCCTACAATAGATTCCAATATTGTTCCTGCAATAGATTCCAATAGTGTTCCTGCAATAGATTCCAATAGTGTGCCTGCAATAGTTTCCATTAGTGTTCCTGCAATAGATTCCAATATTGTTCCTGCAATTGATTCCAATAGTGTTCCTACAATAGATTCCAATAGTGTTCCTGCAATAGATTCCAATAGTGTTCCTACAATAGATTCCAATATTGTTCCTGCAATAGATTCCAATAGTGTTCCTGCAATAGATTCCAATAGTGTTCCTGCAATAGATTCCAATAGTGTTCCTGCAATAGATTCCAATAGTGTTCCTGCAATAGTTTCCATTAGTGTTCCTAAAATAGATTCCATTAGTGTTCCTACAATAGATTCCAATAGTGTGCCTGCAATAGATTCCAATAATGTTCCTGCAATAGATTCCAATAGTGTTCCTGCAATAGATTCCAATAGTGTGCCTGCAATAGATTCCAATAATGTTCCTGCAATAGATTCCAATAGTGTTCCTACAATAGATTCCAATAGTGTGCCTGCAATAGATTCCAATAATGTTCCTGCAATAGATTCCAATAGTGATCCTGCAATAGATTCCAATAGAGGTCCTGCAATAGATTCCAATAGTGTTCCTACAATAGATTCCAATAGTGTTCCTGCAATAGATTCCAATAATGTTCCTGCAATAGATTCCAATAGTGATCCTGCAATAGATTCCAATAGTGTTCCTGCAATAGATTCCAATAGTGTTCCTGCAATAGATTCCAATAGAGATCCTGCAATAGATTCCAATAGTGTTCCTACAATAGATTACAATAGTGTTCCTGCAATAGATTCCAAGAGTGTTCCTACAAAAGATTCCAATAGTGTTCCTACAATAGATTCCAATAGTGTTCCTGCAATAGATTTCAATAGTGTTCTTGCAAGAGATTCCAACAGTGTTCGTGCAATAGATTCCAATAGTGCTCCTGAAATAGATTGCAACAGTGTTCCTGCAATAGATTCCAATAGTGTTCCTGCAATAGATTCCAATAGTGTTCCTGCAATAGATTCCAATAGTGTTCCTGCAATAGATTCCAATAGTGTTCCTGCAATAGATTCCAATAATGTGCCTGCAATAGATTCCAATAGTGTTCCTGCAATAGATTCCAATAGTGTTCCTGCAATAGATTCCAATAATGTGCCTGCAATAGATTCCAATAGTGTTCCTGCAATAGATTCCAATAATGTTCCTACAATAGATTCCAACAGTGTTCCTACAATAGATTCCAATAGTGCCTGCAATAGATTCCAATAGTGTTCCTACAATAGATTCCAATATTGTGCCTGCTATAGATTCCAATAGCATTCATGCAATAGATAACAATAGTGTTCCTGCCATAGATTCCAATAGTGTTCCTGCAATAGATTCCAAGAGTGTTGCTACAATAGATTCCAATAGTGTGCCTGCTATAGATTCCAACATTGTTCCTACAATAGATTCCAGTTGTGTTCCTGCAATAGATTCCAATATTGTTCCTGCAACAGGTTCCAATACTGTTCCTGCAATAGATTCCAAGAGTGTTCCTGCAATAGATTCCAATATTGTGCCAGCAATAGATTCCAATAATGTTCCTGCAATAGATTCCAATAGTGTTCCTGCAATAGATTCCAATAGTGTTCCTACAATAGATTCCAATAATGTTCCTGCAATAGATTCCAATAGTGTTCCTGCAATAGATTCCAATAGTGTTCCTGCAATAGATTCCAATAGTGTTCCTACAATAGATTCCAATAGTGTTCCTGCAATAGATTCCAATAGTGTTCCTGCAATAGATTCCAATAGTGTCCCTGCAATAGATTCCAATAGTGTTCCTGCAATAGATTCCAATAGTGTTCCTGCAATAGATTCCAATATTGATCCTGCAATAGATTCCAATAGTGTTGCTACAATAGATTCCAATAGTGTTCCTGCAATAGATTCCAATTGTGTTCCTAATATAGATTCCAATAGTGTTCCTGCAACAGATACCAATAGTGATCCTGCAATAGATTCCAATAGTGTGCCTGCAATAGATTCCAATAGTGTTCCTGCAACAGATTCCAATAGTGTTCCTGCAATAGATTCCAATATTGTGCCTGCAACAGATTCCAATAGTGTTCCTGCAATAGATTCCAATAGTGTGCCTGCAATAGATTCCAATAGTGTTCCTGCAACAGATTCCAATAGTGTTCCTGCAATAGATTCCAATATTGTGCCTGCTACAGATTCCAATAGTGTTCCTGCAATAGATTCCAATAGTGTTCCTGCAATAGTTTCCAATATTGTGCCTGCTACAGATTCCAATAGTGTTCCTGCAATAGATTCCAATAGTGTTCCTGCAATAGTTTCCAATATTGTGCCTGCTACAGATTCCAATAGTGTTCCTGCAATAGATTCCAATAGTGTTCCTGCAATAGATTCCAGTAGTGTCCCTGCAATAGATTCCAATAGTGTTCCTGCAATAGATTCCAATAGTGTTCCTGCAATAGATTCCAATAGTGTTCCCGCAATAGATTCCAATAGTGTCCCTGCAATAGATTCCAATAGTGTTCCTGCAATAGATTCCAATAATGTTCCTGCAATAGATTCCAATAGTGTTCCTGCAATAGATTCCAATAGTGTTCCTGCAATAGATTCCAATAATGTGCCTGCTATAGATTCCAATAGTGTTCCTGCAATAGATTCCAATAGTGTTCCTGCAATAGATTCCAATAGTGTTCCTGCAATTGATTCCAACAGTGTGCTTGCAGTAGATTCGAGTAGTGTTCCTGCAATAGATTCCAATAGTGTTCCTGCAATAGATTCCAATAGTGTTCCTGCAATAGATTCCAATAGTGTGCTTGCAGTAGATTCGAGTAGTGTTCCTGCAATAGATTCCAATAGTTTCGCTGCAATAGATTCCAGTAGTGTCATTGCAATAGATTCCAATAATGTGCTTGCAGTAGATTCCAATAGTGTTCCTGCAGTAGATTCCAATAGTATTCCTCCAATAGATTCCAATAGTTTTCCTGCAATAGATTCCAACAGTGTTCCTGCAATAGATTCCAATAGTGTTCCTGCAATAGAATCCAATAGTGTTCCTACAATAGATTCCAACAGTGTTCCTACAATAGATTCCAATATTGTGCCAGCAATAGATTCCAATAATGTGCCTGCAATAGATTCCAATAGTGTTCCTGCAATAGATTCCAATCGTGTTCCTGCAATAGATTCCAATAGTGATCCTGAAATAGATTCCAATAGTGTTCCTGCAATAGATTCCAATAGTGTTCCTGCAATGGATTCCAATCGTGTTCCTGCAATAGATTCCAATAGTGATCCTGAAATAGATTCCAATAGCGTTCCTTCAATAGATTCCGATAGTGTGCCTGCAATAGATTCCAATAGTGTTCCTGCAATAGATTCCAATAGTGTTCCTGCAATAGATTCCAATAGTGTTCCTACAATAGATTCCGATAGTGTTCCTGCAATAGATTCCAATAGTGTTCCTGCAATAGATTCCAATAGCGTTCCTACAATAGATTCCAATAGCGTTCCTACAATAGATTCCAACAGTGTTCCTGCAATAGATTCCAACAGTGTTCCTGCAATAGATTCCAATAGTGTTCCTACAATAGATTCCAATAGCGTTCCTACAATAGATTCCAATAGCGTTCCTACAATAGATTCCAACAGTGTTCCTGCAATAGATTCCAATAGTGTTCCTGCAATAGATTCCAATAGTGTTCCTGCAATGGATTCCAATTGTGTTCCTGCAATAGATTCCAACAGTGTTCCTGCAATAGATTCCAATAGTGTTCCTGCAATAGATTCCAATAGTGTTCCTGCAATGGATTCCAATCGTGTTCCTGCAATCGATTCCAATAGTGTTCCTGCAATAGATTCCAATAGTGTTCCTACAATAGATTCCAATAGTGATCCTGAAATAGATTCCAATAGTGTTCCTGCAATAGATTCCAATAGTGTTCCTACAATAGATTCCAATCGTGTTCCTGCAATAGATTCCAATAGTGTTCCTGCAATAGATTCCAAGAGTGTTCCTACAATAGATTCCAACAGTGTTCCTGCAATAGATTCCAATAGTGTTCCTACAATAGATTCCAACAGTGTTCCTGCAATAGATTCCAATAATGTTCCTACAATAGATTCCAATAGTGATCCTGAAATAGATTCCAATAGTGTTCCTACAATAGATTCCAACAGCGTTCCTGCTATAGATTCCAATAGTGTTCCTACAATAGATTCCAACAGTGTTCCTGCAATAGATTCCAATAGTCATCCTGAAATAGATTCCAATAGTGTTCCTGCTATAGATTCCAACAGTGTTCCTGCAATAGATTCCAATAGTCATCCTGAAATAGATTCCAATAGTGTTCCTACAATAGATTCCAATAGTGTTCCTGCAATAGATTCTAATAGTGTTCCTGCAATAGATTCCAATAGTGTTCCTGCAATAGATTCCAATAGTGTTCCTGCAACAGGTTCCAATAGTGTTCCTGCAATAGATTCCAATAGTGTTCCTGCAATAGATTCCAATATTGTGCCAGCAATAGATTCCAATAATGTTCCTGCAATAGATTCCAATAGTGTTCCTGCAATAGATTCCAATAGTGTTCCTGCAATAGATTCCAATAGTGTTCCTGCAATAGATTCCAATAATGTTCCTGCAATAGATTCCAATAGTGTTCCTGCAATAGATTCCAATAGTGTTCCTGCAATAGATTCCAATAATGTTCCTGCAATAGATTCCAATAGTGTTCCTGCAATAGATTCCAATAATGTTCCTGCAATAGATTCCAATAGTGTTCCTGCAATAGATTCCAATATTGTGCCAGCAATAGATTCCAATAATGTTCCTGCAATAGATTCCAATAGTGTTCCTGCAATAGATTCCAATAGTGTTCCTGCAATAGATTCCAATAGTGTTCCTGCAATAGATTCCAATAGTGTTCCTGCAATAGATTCCAATAGCGTTCCTACAATAGATTCCAATAGTGATCCTGAAATAGATTCCAATAGTGATCCTGAAATAGATTCCAATAGTGTTCCTGCAATAGATTCCAATAGTGTTGCTACAATATATTCCAATAGTGTGCTTGCTATAGATTCCAGTAGTGTTCCTGCAATAGTTTCCATTAGTGTTCCTACAATAGATTCCAATATTGTTCCTGCAATAGATTCCAATAGTGTTCCGGCAATAGATTCCAATAGTGTTCCTGCAATAGATTCCAATAGGGTTCCTGCAATAGATTCCAATAGTGTTCCTGCAATAGATGCCAATAGTGTTCCTGCAATAGATTCCAATAGTGTTGCTGCAATAGATTCCAATATTGTTCCTGCAATAGATTCCAATAGTGCTCCTGCAATAGATTCCAACAGTGTTGCTGCAATAGATTCCAATATTGTTGCTGCAATAGATTCCAATATTGTTGCTGCAATAGATTCCAATATTGTTCCTGCAATAGATTCCAATAGTGCTCCTGCAATAGATTCCAATAGTGTTGCTGCAATAGATTCCAATATTGTTCCTGCAATAGATTCCAATAGTGCTCCTGCAATAGATTCCAATAGTGTTCCTGCAATAGATTCCAATATTGTTCCTGCAATAGATTCCAACAGTGTTCCTGCAATAGTTTCCATTAGTGTTCCTGCAATAGATTCCAACAGTGTTGCTGCAATAGATTCCAATAGTGTTCCTGCAATAGATTCCAACAGTGTTCCTACAATAGATTCCAATAGTGTTCCTGCAATAGATTCCAACAGTGTTGCTGCAATAGATTCCAATATTGTTCCTGCAATAGATTCCAATAGTGCTCCTGCAATAGATTCCAATAGTGTTGCTGCAATAGATTCCAATATTGTTCCTGCAATAGATTCCAATATTGTTCCTGCAATAGATTCCAATAGTGTTCCTGCAATAGATTCCAATAGTGTTCCTGCAATAGATTCCAATATTGTTCCTGCAATAGATTCCAACAGTGTTCCTGCAATAGTTTCCATTAGTGTTCCTACAATAGATTCCAATACTGTTCCTGCAATAGATTCCAATAGTGTTGCTGCAATAGATTCCAATATTGTTCCTGCAATAGATTCCAATAGTGTTCCTGCAATAGATTCCAATAGTGTTCCTGCAATAGATTCCAATATTGTTCCTGCAATAGATTCCAACAGTGTTCCTGCAATAGTTTCCATTAGTGTTCCTACAATAGATTCCAATACTGTTCCTGCAATAGATTCCAATAGTGTTGCTGCAATAGATTCCAATATTGTTCCTGCAATAGATTCCAATAGTGTTCCTGCAATAGATTCCAATAGTGTGCCTGCAATAGTTTCCATTAGTGTTCCTAAAATAGATTCCATTAGTGTTCCTACAATAGATTCCAATAGTGTTCCTGCTATAGATTCCAATAGTGTGCCTGCAATAGATTCCAATAGTATTCCTGCAATAGATTCCAATAGCATTCCTGCAATAGATTCCAATAGAGGTCCTGCAATAGATTCCAATAGTGTTCCTATAATAGATTCCAAGAGTGTTCCTGCAATAGATTCCAAGAGTGTTCCTACAAAAGATTCCAATAGTGTTCCTGCAATAGATTCCAACAGTGTTCCTACAATAGATTCCAATAGTGTTCCTGCTATAGATTCCAATAGTGTGCCTGCAATAGATTCCAATAGTATTCCTGCAATAGATTCCAATAGCATTCCTGCAATAGATTCCAATAGAGGTCCTGCAATAGATTCCAATAGTGTTCCTATAATAGATTCCAAGAGTGTTCCTGCAATAGATTCCAACAGTGTTCCTACAATAGATTTCAATAGTGATCCTACAATAGATTCCAATAGCATTCCTGCAATAGATTCCAATAGAGGTCCTGCAATAGATTCCAATAGTGTTCCTATAATAGATTCCAAGAGTGTTCTTGCAATAGATTCCAACAGTGTTCCTGCAATAGATTCCAATAGTGCTCCTGAAATAGATTCCAATAGTGTTCCTGCAATAGATTCCAATAATGTGCCTGCAATAGATTCCAATAGTGTTCCTACAATAGATTCCAACAGTGTGCCTGCAATAGATTCCAATAGTGTTCCTACAATAGATTCCAATATTGTGCCTGCTATAGATTCCAATAATGTTCCTGCAATAGATTTCAATAGTGTTCTTGCAATAGATTCCAACAGTGTTCCTGCAATAGATTCCAATAGTGTTCCTGCAATAGATTCCAATAGTGCTCCTGAAATAGATTCCAAGAGTGTTCCTACAAAAGATTCCAATAGTGTTCTTGCAATAGATTCCAACAGTGTTCCTGCAATAGATTCCAATAGTGCTCCTGAAATAGATTCCAATAGTGTTCCTGCAATAGATTCCAATAATGTGCCTGCAATAGATTCCAAAAGTGTTCCTGCAATAGATTCCAATAGTGTTCCTACAATAGATTCCAATAGTGATCCTGAAATAGATTCCAGTAGTGTTCCTGCAATAGATTCCAATAATGTTCCTGCAATAGATTCCAATAGTGTTCCTGCAATAGATTCCAATCGTGTTCCTGCAATAGATTCCAATAGTGTTCCTACAATAGATTCCAATAGTGTTCCTGCAATAGATTCCAATAGTGTTCCTACAATAGATTCCAATAGTGATCCTGAAATAGATTCCAATAGTGATCCTGAAATAGATTCCAATAGTGTTACTGCAATAGATTCCAATAGTGATCCTGAAATAGATTCCAATGGCGTTCCTACAATAGATTCCAATAGTGATCCTGAAATAGATTCCAATAGTGATCCTGAAATAGATTCCAATAGTGATCCTGAAATAGATTCCAATAGTGTTCCTACAATAGATTCCAATAGTGTTCCTGCAATAGATTCCAATATTGATCCTGCAATTGATTCCAATAGTGTTGCTACAATAGATTCCAATAGTGTTCCTGCAATAGATTCCAATTGTGTTCCTGCAATAGATTCCAATTGTGTTCCTGCTATAGATTCCAATAGTGTTCCTACAATAGATTCCAATAGTGTTCCTGCAATAGATTCCAATGGTGTTCCTGCAATAGATTCCAATAGTGTTCCTGCAATAGATTCCAATAGTGTTCCTGCAATAGATTCCAATAGTGTTCCTGCAATAGATTCCAATGGTGTTCCTGCAATAGATTCCAATAGTGTTCCTGCAATAGATTCCAATAGTGTTCCTGCAATAGATTCCAACAGTGTTCCTGCAATAGATTCCAATTGTGTTCCTGCTATAGATTCCAATAGTGTTCCTGCAATAGATTCCAATAATGTTCCTGCAATAGATTCCAATATTGTGCCTGCTACAGATTCCAATAATGTTCCTGCAATAGATTCCAATAGTGTTCCTGCAATAGATTCCAATGGTGTTCCTGCAATAGATTCCAATAGTGTTCCTGCAATAGATTCCAATATTGTGCCTGCTACAGATTCCAATAATGTTCCTGCAATAGATTCCAATAGTGTTCCTGCAATAGATTCCAATAGTGTTCCTGCAATAGATTCCAATATTGTGCCTGCTACAGATTCCAATAGTGTTCCTGCAATAGATTCCAATAGTGTTCCTGCAATAGATTCCAATGGTGTTCCTGCAATAGATTCCAATGGTGTTCCTGCAATAGATTCCAATAGTGTTCCTGCAATAGATTCCAACAGTGTTCCTGCAATAGATTCCAATTGTGTTCCTGCTATAGATTCCAATAGTGTTCCTGCAATAGATTCCAATATTGTGCCTGCTACAGATTCCAATAATGTTCCTGCAATAGATTCCAACAGTGTTCCTGCAATAGATTCCAATTGTGTTCCTGCTATAGATTCCAATAGTGTTCCTGCAATAGATTCCAATAATGTTCCTGCAATAGATTCCAATATTGTGCCTGCTACAGATTCCAATAATGTTCCTGCAATAGATTCCAACAGTGTTCCTGCAATAGATTCCAATTGTGTTCCTGCAATAGATTCCAATAGTGTTCCTACAATAGATTCCAATAGTGTTCCTGCAATAGATTCCAATATTGTTCCTGCAATAGATTCCAATAGTGTTCCTGCAATAGATTCCAATAGTGTTCCTGCAATAGATTCCATTAGTGTGCCTGCAATAGTTTCCATTAGTGTTCCTACAATAGATTCCATTAGTGTTCCTACAAAAATTCCAATAGTGTTCCTGCAATAGATTCCAATATTGTTCCTGCAATAGATTCCAGCAGTGTTCCTGCAATAGATTCCAATAGTGTTCCTACAATAGATTCCAATAGTGTTCCTACAATAGATTCCAATAGTGTTCCTGCTATAGATTCCAATAGTGTTGCTACAATATATTCCAATAGTGTGCTTGCTATAGATTCCAATAGTGTTCCTGCAATAGATTCCAATAGTGTTGCTACAATAGATTCCAATATTGTTCCTGCAATAGATTCCAATAGTGTTGCTACAATAGATTCCAATATTGTTCCTGCAATAGATTCCAATAGTGTTGCTACAATAGATTCCAATATTGTTCCTGCAATAGATTCCAATAGTGTTGCTACAATAGATTCCAATAGTGTGCCTGCAATAGTTTCCATTCGTGTTCCTACAATAGATTCCAATAGTGTTCCTACAATAGATTCCATTAGTGTTCCTACAATAGATTCCAATAGTGTTCCTGCAATAGATTCCAATAGTGTGCCTGCAATAGATTCCAATAGTATTCCTGCAATAGATTCCAATAGTGTTCCTGCAATAGATTCCAATAGTGTTCCTGCAATAGATTCCAATAGAGTTCCTGCAATAGATTCCAATAGTGATCCTGCAATAGATTCCAATAGTGTTCCTGCAATAGATTCCAATAGAGTTCCTACAATAGATTCCAATAGTGTTCCTGCAATAGATTCCAATAGTGTGCCTGCAATAGATTCCAATAGTATTCCTGCAATAGATTCCAATAGTGTTCCTGCAATAGATTCCAATAGTGTTCCTGCAATAGATTCCAATAGTGTTCCTGCAATAGATTCCAATAGAGTTCCTGCAATAGATTCCAATAGTGTTCCTATAATAGGTTCCAATAGTGTTCCTGCAATAGATTCCAAGAGTGTTCCTACAAAAGATTCCAATAGTGTTCCTACAATAGATTCCAATAGTGTTCCTGCAATAGATTTCAATAGTGCTCCTGAAATAGATTGCAACAGTGTTCCTGCAATAGATTCCAATAGTGTTCCTGCAATAGATTCCAATAGTGCTCCTGAAATAGATTGCAACAGTGTTCCTGCAATAGATTCCAATAGTGTTCCTGCAATAGATTCCAATAGTGTTCCGACAATAGATTCCAACAGTGTTCCTACAATAGATTCCAATAGTGCCTGCTGTAGATTCCAATAGCGTTCATGCAATAGATTCCAATAGTGTTCCTACAATAGATTCCAATAGTGCCTGCAATAGATTCCAATAGTGTTCCGACAATAGATTCCAACAGTGTTCCTACAATAGATTCCAATAGTGCCTGCTGTAGATTCCAATAGCGTTCATGCAATAGATAACAATAGTGTTCCTGCCATAGATTCCAATAGTGTTGCTACAATAGATTCCAATAGTGTTCCTGCAATAGATTCCAATAGTGTGCCTGCAATAGATTCCAATAATGTTCCTGCAATAGATTCCAATGGCGTTCCGACAATAGATTCCAATAGTGATTCTGAAATAGATTCCAATAGTGTTCCTGCAATAGATTCCAATAGTGTTCCTGCAATAGATTCCAATAGTGTTCCTGCAATAGATTCCAATGTTGATCCTGCAATAGATTCCAATAGTGTCCCTGCAATAGGTTCCAATAGTGTTCCTGCAATAGATTCCAATTGTGTTCCTAAAATAGATTCCAATAATGTTCCTGCAATAGATACCAATAGTGATCCTGCAATAGATACCAATAGTGATCCTGCAATAGATTCCAATAGTGTGCCTGCAATAGATTCCAGTAGTGTTCCTGCAATAGATTCCAACAGTGTCCCTGCAATAGATTCCAATAGTGCCTGCAATAGTTTCCAATATTGTGCCTGCTACAGATTCCAATAGTGTTCCTGCAATAGATTCCAATAGTGTTCCTGCAATAGATTCCAATAGTGTTCCTGCAATAGATTCCAATAGTGTTGCTACAATAGATTCCAATAGTGCTCCTGCAATAGATTCCAATAGTGTTCCTGCAATAGATTCCAATAGTGTGCTTGCAGTAGATTCCAGTAGTGTCCCTGCAATAGTTTCCAGTAGTGTCCCTGCAATAGATTCCAATAGTGTTCCTGCAATAGATTCCAATCGTGTTCCTGCAATAGATTCCAATAGTGTTCCTGCAATAGATTCCAATAGTGTTCCTGCAATAGATTCCAAAAATGTTCCTGCAATAGATTCCAATAGTGTTCCTGCAATAGATTCCAATAGTGTTCCTGCAATAGATTCCAATAGTGTTCCTGCAATAGATTCCAATAGTGTTCCTGCAATTGATTCCAATAGTGTTCCTGCAATAGATTCCAATAGTGTTCCTGCAATTGATTCCAAAAGGGTTCCTGCAATAGATTCCAATAGTGTTCCTGCAATAGATTCCAATAGTGTGCTTGCAGTAGATTCCAGTAGTGATCCTGCAATAGATTCCAATAGTTTTCCTGCAATAGATTCCAATAGTTTTCCTGCAATAGATTCCAATAGTTTCGCTGCAATAGATTCCAGTAGTGTCATTGCAATAGATTCCAATAACGTGCTTGCAGTAGATTCCAACAGTGCTCCTGCAGTAGATTCCAACAGTATTCCTACAATAGATTCCAATAGTTTTGCTGCAATAGATTCCAATAGTGTGCCTGCAATAGATTCCAATAGTGTTCCTGCAATAGATTCCAATAGTGTTCCTGCAATAGATTCCAATAGAATTCCTACAATAGATTCCCATAGTGTTCCTGCAGTAGATTCCAATAGTGTTCCTGCAATAGATTCCAATAGAATTCCTACAATAGATTCCAATAGTGTTCCTACAATAGATTCCAATAGTGTGCCTGCCATAGATTCCAATAGTGTTCCTGCAATAGATTTCAGTAGTGTTCCTGCAATAGATTCCAATAGTGTTCCTACAATAGATTGCAATAGTGTTCCTGCAATAGATTCCAAGAGTGTTCCTGCAATAGATTCCAATAGTGTTCCGACAATAGATTCCAATAGTGTTCCTGCAATAGATTCCGATAGTTTTCCTGCAATAGATTCCAATAGTGTGCCTGCAATAGATTCCAATAGTGTTCCTGCAATAGATTCCAGTATTGTGCCTGCAATAGATTCCAGTATTGTGCCTGCTATAGATTCCAATAGTGTTCCTGCAATAGATTCCAAAGTGTTCCTGCAATAGATTCCAATAGAGTTCCTGCAATAGATTCCAATAGTGTTCCTGCAATAGATTCCAATAGTGTTCCTGCAATAGATTCCAATAGCTTCGCTGCAATAGATTCCAGTAGTGTTACTGCAATAGATTCCAGTAGTGTCATTGCAATAGATTCCAATAGTGTCCCTGCAATAGATTCCAGTAGTGTTCCTGCAATAGATTCCAATAGTGTCCCTGCAATAGATTCCAAAAGTGTTCCTGCAATAGATTCCAATAGTGTTCCTGCAATAGATTCCAGTACTTTTCTGCAACAGATTCCAATAGTGTTCCTGCAATAGATTCCAATTGTGTTACTGCAATAGATTCAAATAGTGTTCCTGCAATTGATTCCAATAGTGTTCCTGCAATAGTTTCCAATAGTGTTCCTGCAGTAGATTCCACTGGTGTCCCTGCAATTGATTCCAATAGTGTTCCTGCAATAGATTCCAATAGTGTTCCTGCAATAGATTCCAGTAGTGATCCTGCAATAGATCCCAATAGTTTTCTTGCAATAGATTCCAATATTGTGCCTGCAATAGATTCCAATGGTGTTCCTGCAATAGATTCCAATCGTGTTCCTGCAATAGATTCCAATAGTGATCCTGCAATAGATTCCAATAGTGCTCCTGCCATAGATTCCAATAGTGTTCCTGCAATAGATTCCAGTAGTGATCCTGCAATAGATTCCAATAGTGTTCTTGCAATAGATTCCAATATTGTGCCTGCAATAGATTCCAATAGTGTTCCTGCAATAGATTCCAATAGTGTTCCTGCAATAGATTCCAATAGTGTCCCTGCAATAGATTCCAATGGTGTTCCTGCAATAGATGCCAATATTGTGCCTGCAATAGATTCCAATAGTGTTCCTGCAATAGATTCCAATGGTGATCCTGCAATGGATTCCAATAATTTTCCTGCAATTGATTCCAATAGTGATCCTGCAATGGATTCCAATAGTGTTCCTGCAATAGATTCCAATAGTGATCCTGCAATAGATTCCAATAGTGATCCTGCAATAGATTCCAATAGTGTTCCTGCAATAGATTCCAAAACTGTGCCTGCAATAGATTCCAATAGTGTTCCTGCAATAGATTCCAATAGTATTCCTGCAATAGATTGTGTAAGATTCGCAAAATTGAACATTGTATAATAAGGGTCCTTTGGCAGTAGAGGCCCTGTTTTAAAGACTGTTTTTAAAAGAAGCCCAGGAAAAAGGGGCATACAAAATGGCCACCAGACCCCGTGACTAGCTTTTTGGACACTTTAAAATTGTTCCTGCAGTCCCCAGACAGCCTGTGTGGATTCAACCCACAGTAAGTTCTGGAAGCCGTTTCTGAGAAAACGACACCAGACTATAACACATTCATAAAGATTGGATGCAGATCCAGTCAGATCGGCCTGTAAATTAAGGCCATCTAAATGTTTACCCAGACAAAGGGGAACAGTTCCATATTCATAAAGAACGCATCAAGGACCTGTTAAAGACATCAAGAAGACATTAAAAAATTTCCAGGTCATTCCAGACCCAAGATGGCCATCACCGGCCATCCCGAAAGCAGTTTAAATATAATAACTACCCCGCTGTGCCATAAGCCCGCCAAAAGTTAAACAAAGACTAACCTTGATTTGTCGGGAGATAAAGGCCTCATCTGAAAAGTATAATTGGAGACACCCAGGGTAGCGAAAAGAGCTTCATCTTAGAGAATCTTCGTAGGACCTTCGGTAATAGCCGTTACCTTTGATAGCAGCTGGAGTTCGGAGAAGAAGACGGTTCGAGCCGGTGTCCCGCCCTGGGGTAAAACATTGGGAGATCATCGACCAACCCCGGGCCGTTGACGAAATGGGAGGGTAGTAAAACTACAGCAGAAACCTATATGAAAGCCGGCTAGGGGCTTCCAACCGTGGTCAAGCAGATGATCTCCGCCGACATCCAGGCCCGTCAGTGTCCAGCCTGTCCATGACCTTCACCTCGAGAGAGAGAGAGAGAGAGAGAGAGAGAGAGAGAGAGAGAGAGAGAGAGGTGTGGCGCAGCGCGCTGTGGCTCCACTGACCATGAGGAAACAGGACGCCTGAGGGGATCAAAACGCAGACCTGTTTCAAAACTCTATACTTTTCCAACTGGATTGGCGAGCATGTTTCTGGCCCTTCATAATCGGATTTAGATAGGATAAAGGGGGTGGTCATTATGGGTATAATTAACATCAGTTGTTGTCCCTTGATGTTCCGTGTGTTTCCCCATTTCATGATGACTGTTGTAAGGTATAATGTGCCTGTATCTATTTTAGCTAGTACTGTATTGATATGATTTGTTTTTCCTTCCCATGTACCCTCTTATTTGCTTGCATTTGATTTGTTTTTCCATATGCAATAAATTCCATTTTGATTCATTAAACTTGGTCTATAAGAGTCTTCTCTGCATTGTAGTTCCTGCACCTAAGTCCAGTGTCTAGAACCTAAGGGGCGAGTGGGTCGAACCACTCATGGTTATACTGTGCAAAAGAGAGAGAGAGGGGCCTCTAGCAAGAGAAACCTCTGCAATCTCAGAGAGAAAACCCCTTACAATTCCAACGGTCTTCCTGCAATAGGTTCCAATAGTGTTCCTGCAATAGATTCCAATAGTGTTCCTGCAAAAGATTCCAATAGTGCCTGCAATAGATTCCAATAGTGTTCCTGCAATAGAATCCAACAGTGTTCCTGCAATAGATTCCAATAGTGTTCCTGCAATTGATTCCAATAGTGTGCCTGCAATAGATTATAATAGTGCCTGCAATCGATTGCAATAGTGTTCCTGCAATAGATTCCAATAGTGTCCCTGAAATAGATTCCGATAGTGTTCCTGCAATAGATTCCAATAGAGTTCCTACAATAGATTCCAGTAGTGTGCCTGCAATAGTTTCCAATAGTTTTCCTGCAATTGATTCCAATAGTGATCCTGCAATAGATTCCAATAGTGTTCCTGCAATAGATTCCAATAGTGATCCTGCAATAGATTCCAATAGTGTTCCTGCAATAGATTCCAATAGTGTTCCTGCAATAGATTCCAGTAGTGATCCTGCAATAGATTCCAATAGTGTTCTTGCAATAGATTCCAATAGTGTTCCTGCAATAGATTCCAATAGTGTTCCTGCAATAGATTCCAATAGTGTCCCTGCAATAGATTCCAATAGTGTTCTTGCAATAGATTCCAATAGTGTTCCTGCAATAGATTCCAATAGTGATCCTGCAATAGATTCCAATAATGTTCCTGCAATTGATTCCAATAGTGATCCTGCAATAGATTCCAATAGTGTTCCTGCAATAGATTCCAATAGTGTTCCTGCAATAGATTCCAATAGTGATCCTGCAATAGATTCCAATAGTGTTCCTGCAATAGATTCCAATAGTGTTCCTGCAATAGATTCCAATAGTGTTCCTGCAATAGATTCCAGTAGTGATCCTGCAATAGATTCCAATAGTGTTCCTGCAATAGATTCCAATATTGTGCCTGCAATAGATTCCAATAGTGATCCTGCAATAGATTCCAATAGTGTTCCTGCAATAGATTCCAAAACTGTGCCTGCAATAGATTCCAATAGTGTTCCTGCAATAGATTCCAATAGTATTCCCGCAATAGATTGTGTAAGATTTGCAAAATTGAACATTGTATAATAAGGGTCCTTTGGCAGTAGAGGCCCTGTTTTAAAGACTGTTTTTAAAAGAAGCCCAGGAAAAAGGGGCATACAAAATGGCCACCAGACCCCGTGACTAGCTTTTTGGACACTTTAAAATTGTTCCTGCAGTCCCCAGACAGCCTGTGTGGATTCAACCCACAGTAAGTTCTGGAAGCCGTTTCTGAGAAAACGACACCAGACTATAACACATTCATAAAGATTGGATGCAGATCCAGTCAGATCGGCCTGTAAATTAAGGCCATCTAAATGTTTACCCAGACAAAGGGGAACAGTTCCATATTCATAAAGAATGCATCAAGGACCCGTTAAAGACATCAAGAAGACATTAAAAAATTTCCAGGTCATTCCAGACCCAAGATGGCCATCACCGGCCATCCCGAAAGCAGTTTAAATATAATAACTACCCCGCTGTGCCATAAGCCCGCCAAAAGTTAAACAAAGACTAACCTTGATTTGTCGGGAGATAAAGGCCTCATCTGAAAAGTATAATTGGAGACACCCAGGGTAGCGAAAAGAGCTTCATCTTAGAGAATCTTCGTAGGACCTTCGGTAATAGCCGTTACCTCTGATAGCAGCTGGAGTTCGGAGAAGAAGACGGTTCGAGCCGGCGTCCCGTCCTGGGGTAAAACATTGGGAGATCATCGACCAACCCCGGGCCATTGACGAAATGGGAGGGTAGTAAAACTACAGCAGAAACCTATATGAAAGCCGGCTAGGGGCTTCCAACCGTGGTCAAGCAGATGATCTCCGTCGACATCCAGGCCCATCAGTGTCCAGCCTGTCCATGATCTTCACCTCGAGAGAGAGAGAGAGAGAGAGAGAGGTGTGGCGCAGCCCGCTGTGGCTCCACTGACCATGAGGAAACAGGACGCCTGAGGGGATCAAAATGCAGACCTGTTTCAAAACTCTATACTTTTCCAACTGGATTGGTGAGCATGTTTCTGGCCCTTCATAATCGGATTTAGATAGGATAAAGGGGGTGGTCATTATGGGTATAATTAACATCAGTTGTTGTCCCTCGATGTTCCGTGTGTTTCCCCATTTCATGATGACTGTTGTTAGGTATAATGTGCCTGTATCTATTTTAGCTAGTACTGTATTGATATGATTTGTTTTTCCCTCCCATGTACCCTCTTATTTGCTTGCATTTGATTTGTTTTTCCATATGCAATAAATTCCATTTTGATTCATTAAACTTGGTCTATAAGAGTCTTCTCTGCATTGGAGTTCCTGCACCTAAGTCCAGTGTCTAGAACCTAAGGGGCGAGTGGGTCGAACCACTCATGGTTATGCTGTGCAAAAGAGAGAGAGAGAGGCCTCTGGCAAGAGAAACCTCTGCAGTCTCAGAGAGAAAACCCCTTACAATTCCAACGGTCTTCCTGCAATAGGTTCCAATAGTGTTCCTGCAACAGATTCCAATAGTGTTCCTGCAAAAGATTCCAATAGTGTTCCTGCAATAGATTCCAATAGTGTTCCTGCAATAGATTGCAATAGTGTTCCTGCAACAGATTCCAATAGTGTTCCTGCAAAAGATTCCAATAGTGTTCCTGCAATAGATTCCAATAGTGTTCCTGCAATAGATTGCAATAGTGTTCCTGCAATAGATTCCAATAGTGTCCCTGCAATAGATTCCAATAGTGTGCATGCAATAGATTCCAATAATGTGCCTGCTATAGATTCCAATAGTGTTCCTGCAATAGATTCCAATAGTGTTCCTGCAATAGATTCCAATAGTGTTCCTGCAATTGATTCCAATAGGGCTCCTGCAATAGATTCCAAAACTGTGCCTGCAATAGATTCCAATAGTGTTCCTGCAATAGATTCCAATAGTATTCCTGCAATAGATTGTGTAAGATTCGCAAAATTGAACATTGTATAATAAGGGTCCTTTGGCAGTAGAGGCCCTGTTTTAAAGACTGTTTTTAAAAGAAGCCCAGGAAAAAGGGGCATACAAAATGGCCACCAGACCCCGTGACTAGCTTTTTGGACACTTTAAAATTGTTCCTGCAGTCCCCAGACAGCCTGTGTGGATTCAACCCACAGTAAGTTCTGGAAGCCGTTTCTGAGAAAACGACACCAGACTATAACACATTCATAAAGATTGGATGCAGATCCAGTCAGATCGGCCTGTAAATTAAGGCCATCTAAATGTTTACCCAGACAAAGGGGAACAGTTCCATATTCATAAAGAACGCATCAAGGACCCGTTAAAGACATCAAGAAGACATTAAAAAATTTCCAGGTCATTCCAGACCCAAGATGGCCATCACCGGCCATCCCGAAAGCAGTTTAAATATAATAACTACCCCGCTGTGCCATAAGCCCGCCAAAAGTTAAACAAAGACTAACCTTGATTTGTCGGGAGATAAAGGCCTCATCTGAAAAGTATAATTGGAGACACCCAGGGTAGCGAAAAGAGCTTCATCTTAGAGAATCTTCGTAGGACCTTCGGTAATAGCCGTTACCTCTGATAGCAGCTGGAGTTCGGAGAAGAAGACGGTTCGAGCCGGCGTCCCGTCCTGGGGTAAAACATTGGGAGATCATCGACCAACCCCGGGCCGTTGACGAAATGGGAGGGTAGTAAAACTACAGCAGAAACCTATATGAAAGCCGGCTAGGGGCTTCCAACCGTGGTCAAGCAGATGATCTCCGCCGACATCCAGGCCCATCAGTGTCCAGCCTGTCCATGATCTTCACCTCGAGAGAGAGAGAGAGAGAGAGAGAGAGAGGTGTGGCGCAGCCCGCTGTGGCTCCACTGACCATGAGGAAACAGGACGCCTGAGGGGATCAAAACGCAGACCTGTTTCAAAACTCTATACTTTTCCAACTGGATTGGTGAGCATGTTTCTGGCCCTTCATAATCGGATTTAGATAGGATAAAGGGGGTGGTCATTATGGGTATAATTAACATCAGTTGTTGTCCCTCGATGTTCCGTGTGTTTCCCCATTTCATGATGACTGTTGTAAGGTATAATGTGCCTGTATCTATTTTAGCTAGTACTGTATTGATATGATTTGTTTTTCCCTCCCATGTACCCTCTTATTTGCTTGCATTTGATTTGTTTTTCCATATGCAATAAATTCCATTTTGATTCATTAAACTTGGTCTATAAGAGTCTTCTCTGCATTGGAGTTCCTGCACCTAAGTCCAGTGTCTAGAACCTAAGGGGCGAGTGGGTCGAACCACTCATGGTTATGCTGTGCAAAAGAGAGAGAGAGAGGCCTCTGGCAAGAGAAACCTCTGCAGTCTCAGAGAGAAAACCCCTTACAATTCCAACGGTCTTCCTGCAATAGATTCCAATAGTGTGCCTGCAATAGATTCCAATAGTGTTCCTGCAATAGATTCCAATTGTGTTCCTGCAATTGATTCCAATAGTGTGCCTGCAATACATTATAATAGTGCCTGCAATCGATTGCAATAGTGTTCCTGCAATAGATTCCAATAGTGTGCATGCAATAGATTCCAATAGTGTCCCTGCAATAGATTCCAATAGTGTGCCTGCAATAGATTCCAATAGTGTTCCTGCAATAGATTCCAATAGTGTTGCTGCAATAGTTTCCAATAGTGTTCCTGCAATAGATTCCAATAGTGTTCCTGCAATAGATTCCAGTACTTTTCTGCAATAGATTCCAATAGTGTTCCTGCAATAGATTCCAATTGTGTTACTGCAATAGATTCCAATAGTGTGCCTGCAATATATTCCAATAGTGTTCCTGCAATTGACTCCAATAGTGTTCCTGCAATAGTTTCCAATAGTGTTCCCGCAGTAGATTCCACTAGTGTCCCTGCAATGGATTCCAATAGTGTTCCTGCAATCGATTCCAATAGTGTTCCTGCAATAGATTCCAGTAGTGATCCTGCAATAGATTCCAATAGTGTTCTTGCAATAGATTCCAATATTGTGCCTGCAATAGATTCCAATGGTGTTCCTGCAATAGATTCCAATAGTGTTCCTGCAATAGATTCCAATAGTGATCCTGCAATAGATTCCAATAGTGCTCCTGCCATAGATTCCAATAGTGTTCCTGCAATAGATTCCAGTAGTGATCCTGCAATAGATTCCAATAGTGTTCTTGCAATAGATTCCAATATTGTGCCTGCAATAGATTCCAATAGTGTTCCTGCAATAGATTCCAATAGTGTTCCTGCAATAGATTCCAATAGTGTCCCTGCAATAGATTCCAATAGTGTTCCTGCAATAGATGCCAATATTGTGCCTGCAATAGATTCCAATAGTGTTCCTGCAATAGATTCCAATAGTGATCCTGCAATAGATTCCAATAATTTTCCTGCAATTGATTCCAATAGTGATCCTGCAATGGATTCCAATAGTGTTCCTGCAATAGATTCCAATAGTGATCCTGCAATAGATTCCAATAGTGATCCTGCAATAGATTCCAATAGTGATCCTGCAATAGATTCCAATTGTGTTCCTGCAATAGATTCCAAAACTGTGCCTGCAATAGATTCCAATAGTGTTCCTGCAATAGATTCCAATAGTATTCCTGCAATAGATTGTGTAAGATTCGCAAAATTGAACATTGTATAATAAGGGTCCTTTGGCAGAACAGGCCCTGTTTTAAAGACTGTTTTTAAAAGAAGCCCAGGAAAAAGGGCATACAAAATGGCCACCAGACCCCGTGACTAGCTTTTTGGACACTTTAAAATTGATCCTGCAGTCCCCAGACAGCCTGTGTGGATTCAACCCACAGTAAGTTCTGGAAGCCGTTTCTGAGAAAACGACACCAGACTATAACACATTCATAAAGATTGGATGCAGATCCAGTCAGATCGGCCTGTAAATTAAGGCCATCTAAATGTTTACCCACACAAAGGGGAACAGTTCCATATTCATAAAGAACGCATCAAGGACCTGTTAAAGACATCAAGAAGACATTAAAAAATTTCCAGGTCATTCCAGACCCAAGATGGCCATCACCGGCCATCCCGAAAGCAGTTTAAATATAATAACTACCCCGCTGTGCCATAAGCCCGCCAAAAGTTAAACAAAGACTAACCTTGATTTGTCGGGAGATAAAGGCCTCATCTGAAAAGTATAATTGGAGACACCCAGGGTAGCGAAAAGAGCTTCATCTTAGAGAATCTTCGTAGGACCTTCGGTAATAGCCGTTACCTTTGATAGCAGCTGGAGTTCGGAGAAGTAGACGGTTCGAGCCGGCGTCCCGCCCTGGGGTAAAACATTGGGAGATCATCGACCAACCCCGGGCCGTTGACGAAATGGGAGGGTAGTAAAACTACAGCAGAAACCTATATGAAAGCCGGCTAGGGGCTTCCAACCGTGGTCAAGCAGATGATCTCCGCCGACATCCAGCCCCGTCAGTGTCCAGCCTGTCCATGACCTTCACCTCGAGAGAGAGAGAGAGAGAGAGAGAGAGAGAGAGAGAGAGAGAGAGGTGTGGCGCAGCGCGCTGTGGCTCCACTGACCATGAGGAAACAGGACGCCTGAGGGGATCAAAACGCAGACCTGTTTCAAAACTCTATACTTTTCCAACTGGATTGGCGAGCATGTTTCTGGCCCTTCATAATCGGATTTAGATAGGATAAAGGGGGTGGTCATTATGGGTATAATTAACATCAGTTGTTGTCCCTCGATGTTCCGTGTGTTTCCCCATTTCATGATGACTGTTGTAAGGTATAATGTGCCTGTATCTATTTTAGCTAGTACTGTATTGATATGATTTGTTTTTCCTTCCCATGTACCCTCTTATTTGCTTGCATTTGATTTGTTTTTCCATATGCAATAAATTCCATTTTGATTCATTAAACTTGGTCTATAAGAGTCTTCTCTGCATTGTAGTTCCTGCACCTAAGTCCAGTGTCTGGAACCTAAGGGGCGAGTGGGTCGAACCACTCATGGTTATACTGTGCAAAAGAGAGAGAGAGGGGCCTCTAGCAAGAGAAACCTCTGCAATCTCAGAGAGAAAACCCCTTACAATTCCAACGGTCTTCCTGCAATAGGTTCCAATAGTGTTCCTGCAATAGATTCCAATAGTGTTCCTGCAAAAGATTCCAATAGTGCCTGCAATAGATTCCAATAGTTTTCCTGCAATAGAATCCAACAGTGCTCCTGCAATAGATTCCAATAGTGTTCCTGCAATTGATTCCAATAGTGTGCCTGCAATAGATTATAATAGTGCCTGCAATCGATTGCAATAGTGTTCCTGCAATAGATTCCAATAGTGCCCCTGAAATAGATTCCGATAGTGTTCCTGCAATAGATTCCAATAGGGTTCCTACAATAGATTCCAGTAGTGTGCCTGCAATAGTTTCCAATAGTTTTCCTGCAATTGATTCCAATAGTGATCCTGCAATAGATTCCAATAGTGTTCCTGCAATAGATTCCAATAGTGATCCGGCAATAGATTCCAATAGTGTTCCTGCAATAGATTCCAATAGTGTTCCTGCAATAGATTCCAGTAGTGATCCTGCAATAGATTCCAATAGTGTTCTTGCAATAGATTCCAATAGTGTTCCTGCAATAGATTCCAATAGTGTTCCTGCAATAGATTCCAATAGTGTCCCTGCAATAGATTCCAATAGTGTTCTTGCAATAGATTCCAATAGTGTTCCTGCAATAGATTCCAATAGTGATCCTGCAATAGATTCCAATAATGTTCCTGCAATTGATTCCAATAGTGATCCTGCAATAGATTCCAATAGTGTTCCTGCAATAGATTCCAATAGTGTTCCTGCAATAGATTCCAATAGTGATACTGCAATAGATTCCAATAGTGTTCCTGCAATAGATTCCAATAGTTTTCCTGCAATAGATTCCAATAGTGTTCCTGCAATAGATTCCAATAGTGTTCCTGCAATAGATTCCAGTAGTGATCCTGCAATAGATTCCAATAGTGTTCCTGCAATAGATTCCAATATTGTGCCTGCAATAGATTCCAATAGTGATCCTGCAATAGATTCCAATAGTGTTCCTGCAATAGATTCCAAAACTGTGCCTGCAATAGATTCCAATAGTGTTCCTGCAATAGATTCCAATAGTATTCCTGCAATAGATTGTGTAAGATTCGCAAAATTGGACATTGTATAATAAGGGTCCTTTGGCAGTAGAGGCCCTGTTTTAAAGACTGTTTTTAAAAGAAGCCCAGGAAAAAGGGGCATACAAAATGGCCACCAGACCCCGTGACTAGCTTTTTGGACACTTTAAAATTGTTCCTGCAGTCCCCAGACAGCCTGTGTGGATTCAACCCACAGTAAGTTCTGGAAGCCGTTTCTGAGAAAACGACACCAGACTGTAACACATTCATAAAGATTGGATGCAGATCCAGTCAGATCGGCCTGTAAATTAAGGCCATCTAAATGTTTACCCAGACAAAGGGGAACAGTTCCATATTCATAAAGAACGCATCAAGGACCCGTTAAAGACATCAAGAAGACATTAAAAAATTTCCAGGTCATTCCAGACCCAAGATGGCCATCACCGGCCATCCCGAAAGCCGTTTAAATATAATAACTACCCCGCTGTGCCATAAGCCCGCCAAAAGTTAAACAAAGACTAACCTTGATTTGTCGGGAGATAAAGGCCTCATCTGAAAAGTATAATTGGAGACACCCAGGGTAGCGAAAAGAGCTTCATCTTAGAGAATCTTCGTAGGACCTTCGGTAATAGCCGTTACCTCTGATAGCAGCTGGAGTTCGGAGAAGAAGACGGTTCGAGCCGGCGTCCCGTCCTGGGGTAAAACATTGGGAGATCATCGACCAACCCCGGGCCGTTGACGAAATGGGAGGGTAGTAAAACTACAGCAGAAACCTATATGAAAGCCGGCTAGGGGCTTCCAACCGTGGTCAAGCAGATGATCTCCGCCGACATCCAGGCCCATCAGTGTCCAGCCTGTCCATGATCTTCACCTCGAGAGAGAGAGAGAGAGAGAGAGAGGTGTGGCGCAGCCCTCTGTGGCTCCACTGACCATGAGGAAACAGGACGCCTGAGGGGATCAAAACGCAGACCTGTTTCCAAACTCTATACTTTTCCAACTGGATTGGTGAGCATGTTTCTGGCCCTTCATAATCGGATTTAGATAGGATAAAGGGGGTGGTCATTATGGGTATAATTAACATCAGTTGTTGTCCCTCGATGTTCCGTGTGTTTCCCCATTTCATGATGACTGTTGTAAGGTATAATGTGCCTGTATCTATTTTAGCTAGTACTGTATTGATATGATTTGTTTTTCCCTCCCATGTACCCTCTTATTTGCTTGCATTTGATTTGTTTTTCCATATGCAATAAATTCCATTTTGATTCATTAAACTTGGTCTATAAGAGTCTTCTCTGCATTGTAGTTCCTGCAACTAAGTCCAGTGTCTAGAACCTAAGGGGCGAGTGGGTCGAACCACTCATGGTTATACTGTGCAAAAGAGAGAGAGAGAGGCCTCTGGCAAGAGAAACCTCTGCAATCTCAGAGAGAAAACCCCTTACAATTCCAACGGTCTTCCTGCAATAGATTCCAATAGTGTTCCTGCAATAGATTCCAATAGTGTTCCTGCAATCGATTGCAATAGTGTTCCTGCAATAGATTCCAATAGTGTTCCTGCAATAGATTCCAATAGAGTTCCTACAATAGATTCCAGTAGTGTGCCTGCAATAGTTTCCAATAGTGTTCCTGCAATAGATTCCAATAGTGTTCCTGCTATAGATTCCAAAAGTGCCCCTGCAATTGATTCCAATAGTGTTCCTGCAATAGATTCCAATAGTGTTCCTGCTATAGATTCCAAAAGTGCCCCTGCAATTGATTCCAATAGTGTTCCTGCAATAGATTCCAATAGTGTTCCTGCAATAGATTCCAATAGTGTCCCTGCAATAGATTCCAATAGTGTTCCTGCAATAGATTCCAATACTGTTCCTGCAATAGATTCCAATACTGTTCCTGCAATAGATTCCAATAGTGTTCCTGCAATAGATACCAATAGTCTTCCTGCAATAGATTCCAATAGTGTTCCTGCAATAGATTCCAATAGTGTTCCTGCAATAGATTCCAATAGTGTTCCTGCAACAGATTCCAATAGTGTTCCTGCAATAGATACCAATTGTCTTCCTGCAATAGATTCCAATAGTGTTCCTGCAATAGATTCCAATAGTGTCCCTGCAATAGATTCCAATAGTGTTCCTGCAACAGATTCCAATACTGTTCCTGCAATAGATTCCAATAGTGTTCCTGCAATAGATACCAATAGTTTTCCTGCAATAGATTCCAATAGTGTTCCTGCAATAGATTCCAATAGTGTTCCTGCTATCGATTCCAATAGTGTTCCTGCAATAGTTTCCAATAGTGTTCCTGCAATAGTTTCCAATAGTGTTCCTGCAATAGATTCCAATAGTGTTCCTGCAATAGATTCCAATAGTGTTCCTGCTATCGATTCCAATAGTGTTCCTGCAATAGATTCCAATAGTGTTCCTGCAATAGATTCCAATAGTGTTCCTGCTATCGATTCCAATAGTGTTCCTGCAATAGATTCCAATAGTGCTCCTGCAGTAGATTCCAATAGTGTTCCTGCAATAGATTCCAATAGTGTTCCTGCAATAGGTTCCAATAGTGTTCCTGCAATAGATTCCAATAATGTTCCTGCAATAGATTCCAATAGTGTTACTGCAATAGATTCCAATATTGTTCCTGCAATAGGTTCCAATAGTGTTCCTGCAATAGATTCCAATAATGTTCCTGCAATAGATTCCAATAGTGCTCCTGCAGTAGATTCCAATAGTGTTCCTGCTATCGATTCCAATAGTGTTCCTGCAATAGATTCCAATAGTGCTCCTGCAGTAGATTCCAATAGTGTTCCTGCAATAGATTCCAATAGTGTTCCTGCAATAGGTTCCAATAGTGTTCCTGCAATAGATTCCAATAATGTTCCTGCAATAGATTCCAATAGTGTTACTGCAATAGATTCCAATATTGTTCCTGCAATAGATTCCAATAGTGTTCCTGCAATAGATTCCAATAATGTTCCTGCAATAGATTCCAATAGTGTTCCTGCAATAGGTTCCAATAGTGTTCCTGCAATAGATTCCAATAATGTTCCGACAATAGATTCCAATAGTGTGCCTGCAATAGATTCAAATACTGTGCCTGCAATAGATTCCAATAGTCTTCTGCAATACATTCCAATAGTGTTCCTGCAATAGATTCCAATAGTGTGCCTGCAATAGATTCCAATAGTGTTCCTGCAATAGATTCCAATAGTGTCCCTGCAATTGATTCCAATAGTGTTCCTGCAATAGTTTCCAATAGTGTTCCTGCAATAGTTTCCAATAGTGTTCCTGCAATAGTTTCCAATATTGTTCCTGCAATAGATTCCAATAGTGTTACTGCAATAGATTCCAATAGTGTCCCTACAATTGATTCCAATAGTGTTCCTGCAATAGATTCAAATACTGTGCCTGCAATAGATTCCAATAGTGTCCCTGCAATTGATTCCAATAGTCTTCTGCAATACATTCCAATAGTGTTCCTGCAATAGATTCCAATAGTGTTCCTGCAATAGATTCCAATAGTGTTCCTGCAATAGATTCCAATAGTGTTCCTGCAATAGATTCCAATAGTGTTCCTGCAATAGATTCCAATAGTGTCCCTGCAATTGATTCCAATAGTCTTCTGCAATACATTCCAATAGTGTTCCTGCAATAGATTCCAATAGTGTTCCTGCAATAGATTCCAATAGTGTTCCTGCAATAGATTCCAATAGTGTTCCTGCAATAGATTCAAATAGTGTTCCTGCAAATGATTCCAATAGTGTTCCTGCAAATGATTCCAATAGTGTTCCTGCAGTAGATTCAAATAGTGTTCCTGCAAATGATTCCATTAGTGTTCCTGCAACCGATTCCAATAATCTTCCTGCAATAGATTCCAAAAGTGTGCCTGCAATAGATTCCAATAGTGTTCCTGCAATAGATTCCAATAGTGTTCCTGCAATAGATTCAAATAGTGTTCCTGCAAATGATTCCAATAGTGTTCCTGCAAATGATTCCAATAGTGTTCCTGCAGTAGATTCAAATAGTGTTCCTGCAAATGATTCCAATAGTGTTCCTGCAATAGATTCCAATAGTGTTCCTGCAATAGATTCCAACAGTGTTCCTGCAATAGATTCCAATAGTGTTCTTGCAACAGATTCCAATAGTGTGCCTGCAATAGATTCCAATAGTGTGCCTGCAATAGATTCCAATAGTGTTCCTGCAATAGATTCCAATAGTGTGTTTGCAGTAGATTCCAATAGTGTGCATGCAATAGATTCCAGTAGTGTCCCTGCAATAGATTCCAATAGTGTTCCTGCAATAGATTCCAACAGTGTTCCTGCAATAGATTCCAATAGTGTTCCTGCAATAGATTCCAATAGTGTTCCTGCAATAGATTCCAATAGTGTGTTTGCAGTAGATTCCAATAGTGTTCCTGCAATAGATTCCAATAATGTTTGCAATAGATTCCAATAGTGTTCCTGCAATAGATTCCAATAGTAATCCTGCAATAGATTCCAATAGTGTTACTGCAATAGATTCAAATATTGTGCCTGCAATAGATTCGAATAGTGTTCCTGCAATAGATTCCAATAGTGTTACTGCAATAGATTCAAATATTGTGCCTGCAATAGATTCGAATAGTGTTCCTGCAATAGATTCCAATAGTGTTCCTGCAATAGATTCAAATATTGTGCCTGCAATAGATTCGAATAGTGTTCCTGCAATAGATTCCAATAGTGTTACTGCAATAGATTCAAATATTGTGCCTGCAATAGATTCCAATAGTGTGCCTGCAATAGATTCCAATAGTGTTCCTGCAATAGATTCCAATAGTGTTCCTGCAATAGATTCCAATAGTGTTCCTGCAATAGTTTCCAATAGTGTTCCTGCAATAGATTCCAATAGTGTTCCTGCAATAGTTTCCAATAGTGTTCCTGCAATAGATTCCAATAGTGCTCCTGCAATAGATTCCAATAGTGTTCCTGCAATAGATTCCAATAGTGTGCGTGCAATAAAATCCAATAGTGTTCCTGCAATAGATTCCAATAGTGTTCCTGCAATAGATTCCAATAGTGTTCCTGCAATAGGTTCCAATAGTGTTCCTGCAATAGATTCCAATACTGTGCATGCAATAGATTCCAATAGTGTTCCTGCAATAGATTCCAATAGCGTTCCTGCAATAGATTCCAATAGTGTTCACGCAATAGATTCCAATAGTGTTCCTGCAATTGATTCCAATAGTGTTCCTGCAATAGATTCCAATAGTGTTCCTGCAATAGATTCCAATCGTGTTCCTGCAATTGATTCCAATAGTGTTCCTGCAATAGATTCCAATAGTGTTCCTGCAATAGATTCCAATAGTGTTCCTGCAATAGATTCCAATAGTGTTCCTGCAATAGTTTCCAATAGTGTTCCTGCAAAAATTCCAATAGTGTTCCTGCAATAGATTCCAATAGTGTTCCTGCAATAGATTCCAATAGTGTTCCTGCAATAGATTCCAATAGTGTTCCTGCAATAGTTTCCAATAGTTTTCCTGCAATTGATTCCAATAGTGTTCCTGCAATAGATTCCAATAGTGTTCCTGCAATAGATTCCAATAGTGTTCCTGCAATAGATTCCAATAGTGTTCCTGCAATAGATTGCAATATTGTGCCTGCAATAGATTCCAATAGTGTTCCTGCAATAGATTCCAATAGTGTGCCTGCAATAGATTCCAATAGTGTTCCTGCAATAGATTCCAATAGTGTTCCTGCAATAGATTCCAATAGTGTGCATGCAATAGATTCCAATAGTGTGCCTGCAATAGATTCCAATAGTGTGCCTGCAATAGATTCCAATAGTGTTCCTGCAATAGATTCCAATAGTGTTCCTGCAATAGATTCCAATAGTGTGCATGCAATAGATTCCAATAGTGTGCCTGCAATAGATTCCAATAGTGTTCCTGCAATAGATTCCAATAGTGTTCCTGCAATAGATTCCAATAGTGTGCCTGCAATAGATTCCAATAGTGTTCCTGCAATAGATTCCAATAGTGTTCCTGCAATAGATTCCAATAGTGTGCATGCAATAGATTCCAATAGTGTGCCTGCAATAGATTCCAATAGTGTTCCTGCAATAGATTCCAATAGTGTTCCTGCAATAGATTCCAATAGTGTGCATGCAATAGATTCCAATAGTGTTCCTGCAATAGATTCAAATAGTGTTCCTGCAATAGATTCCAATAGTGTTCCTGCAATAGATTCCAATAGTGTGCATGCAATAGATTCCAATAGTGTGCCTGCAATAGATTCCAATAGTGTTCCTGCAATAGATTCAAATAGTGTTCCTGCAATAGATTCCAATAGTGTTCCTACAATAGATTCAAATAGTGTTCCTGCAATAGATTCCAATAGTGTGCATGCAATAGATTCCAATAGTGTTCCTGCAATAGATTCCAATAGTGTTCCTGCAATAGATTCCAATAGTGTTCCTGCAATAGATTCCAATAGTGTTACTGCAATAGATTCAAATAGTGTTCCTGCAATAGATTCCAATAGTGTTCCTGCAATAGATTCAAATAGTTTTCCTGCAATCGATTCCAATACTGTGCCTGCAATAGATTCCAATAGTGTCCCTGCAATTGATTCCAATAGTGTTCCTGCAATAGATTCAAATAGTTTTCCTGCAATCGATTCCAATACTGTTCCTGCAATAGGTTCCAATAGTGTTCCTGCAATAGCTTCCAATCGTGTTCCTGCAATAGATTCCAATAGTGTTCCTGCAATAGATTCCAATAGTGTCCCTGCAATTGATTCCAACAGTGTTCCTGCAATAGATTCAAATAGTGTTCCTGCAATAGATTCAAATAGTGTTCCTGCAATAGATTCCAATAGTATTCCTGCAATAGAATCCAATAGTGTTCCTGCAATTGATTCCAATAGTCTTCTGCAATAGATTCCAATAGTATTCCTGCAATAGATTCCAATAGTGTTCCTGCAATAGATTCCAATAGTGTTCCTGCAATAGATTCCAATAGTGTTCCTGCAATAGATTCCAATAGTGTTCCTGCAATAGATTCCAATAGTGTTACTGCAATAGATTCAAATATTGTGCCTGCAATAGATTCCAATAGTGTTCCTGCAATAGATTCCAATAGTGTTCCTGCAATAGATTCCAATAGTGTTACTGCAATAGATTCCAATAGTGTTCCTGCAATAGATTCCAATAGTGTCCCTGAAATAGATTCCAATAGTGTTCCTGCAATAGATTCCAATAGTGTTCCTGCAATAGATTCCAATAGTGTGCCTGCAATAGATTCCAATAGTGTCCCTGAAATAGATTCCAATAGTATTCCTGCAATAGATTCCAATAGTGTTCCTGCAATAGATTCCAATAGTGTTCCTGCAATAGATTCCAATAGTGCCTGCAATAGATTCCAATAGTGTTCCTGCAATAGATTCCAATAGTGTTCCTGCAATAGATTCCAATAGTGTCCCTGAAATAGATTCCAATAGTGTGCCTGCAATAGATTCCAATAGTGTCCCTGAAATAGATTCAAATAGTATTCCTGCAATAGATTCCAATAGTATTCCTGCAATAGATTCCAATACTGTTCCTGCAATAGTTTCCAATAGTGTTCCTGCAATAGATTCCAATAGTGTTCCTGCAATAGATTCCAATAGTGTTCCCGCAATAGATTCCAATAGTGTGCGTGCAATAGATTCCAATAGTGTTCCTGCAATAGATTCAAATAGTTTTCCTGCAATTGTTTCCAATAATGTTCCTGCAATAGTTTCCAATAGTATTCCTGCAATAGATTCCAATACTGTTCCTGCAATAGATTCCAATATTGATCCTGCAATAGATTCCAATAGTGTTCCTGCAATAGATCCCAATAGTATGCATGCAATAGATTCCAATAGTGTGCCTGCAATAGATTCCAATAGTGTTCCTGCAATTGATTCCAATAGTGTTCCTGCAATAGATTCCAATAGTGTTCCTGCAATAGATTCCAATGGTGTTCCTGCAATAGATTCCAATAGTGTTCCTGCAATAGTTTCCAATAGTGTTCCTGCAATTGATTCCAATAGTGTTCCTGCAATAGTTTCCAATAGTGTTCCTGCAATAGATTCCAATAGTGTTCCTGCAATAGTTTCCAATAGTGTTCCTGCAATTGATTCCAATAGTGTTCCTGCAATAGTTTCCAATAGTGTTCCTGCAATAGATTCCAATAGTGTTCCTGCAATAGATTCCAATAGTGTTCCTGCAATAGATTCCAACAGTGTTCCTGCAATAGATTCCAATCGTGTTCCTGCAATAGATTCCAATAGTGTTCCTGCAATAGTTTCCAATAGTGTTCCTGCAATAGATTCCAATAGTGTTCCTGCAATAGATTCCAATAGTGTCCCTGAAATAGATTCCAATAGTGTGCCTGCAATAGATTCCAATAGTGTCCCTGAAATAGATTCAAATAGTATTCCTGCAATAGATTCCAATAGTATTCCTGCAATAGATTCCAATACTGTTCCTGCAATAGTTTCCAATAGTGTTCCTGCAATAGATTCCAATAGTGTTCCTGCAATAGATTCCAATAGTGTTCCCGCAATAGATTCCAATAGTGTGCGTGCAATAGATTCCAATAGTGTTCCTGCAATAGATTCAAATAGTTTTCCTGCAATTGTTTCCAATAATGTTCCTGCAATAGTTTCCAATAGTATTCCTGCAATAGATTCCAATACTGTTCCTGCAATAGATTCCAATATTGATCCTGCAATAGATTCCAATAGTGTTCCTGCAATAGATCCCAATAGTATGCATGCAATAGATTCCAATAGTGTGCCTGCAATAGATTCCAATAGTGTTCCTGCAATTGATTCCAATAGTGTTCCTGCAATAGATTCCAATAGTGTTCCTGCAATAGATTCCAATGGTGTTCCTGCAATAGATTCCAATAGTGTTCCTGCAATAGTTTCCAATAGTGTTCCTGCAATTGATTCCAATAGTGTTCCTGCAATAGTTTCCAATAGTGTTCCTGCAATAGATTCCAATAGTGTTCCTGCAATAGTTTCCAATAGTGTTCCTGCAATTGATTCCAATAGTGTTCCTGCAATAGTTTCCAATAGTGTTCCTGCAATAGATTCCAATAGTGTTCCTGCAATAGATTCCAATAGTGTTCCTGCAATAGATTCCAACAGTGTTCCTGCAATAGATTCCAATCGTGTTCCTGCAATAGATTCCAATAGTGTTCCTGCAATAGTTTCCAATAGTGTTCCTGCAATAGATTCCAATAGTGTTCCTGCAATAGATTCCAATATTGTGCCTGCTGTAGATTCCAACAGTGTTCCTGCAATAGATTCCAATCGTGTTCCTGCAATAGATTCCAATATTGTGCCTGCTGTAGATTCCAATAGTGTTCCTGCAATAGATTCCAGTACTTTTCCTGCAATAGATTCCAATAGTGTTCCTGCAATAGATTCCAATAGTGTTCCTGCAATAGATTCCAATAGTGTTCCTGCAATAGATTCCAATAGTGTTCCTGCAATAGATTCAAATAGTGTGCCTGCAATAGATTCCAATAGTGTTCCTGCAATAGATTCCAATAGTGTTCCTGCAATAGATTCCAATAGTGTTCCTGCAATAGATTCCAATAGTGTTCCTGCAATTGATTCCAATAATGTTCCTGCAATAGATTCCAATAGTGTTCCTGCAATAGATTCCAATAGAGTTCCTACAATAGATTCCAATAGTGTCCCTGCAATCGATTCCAATAGTGTTCCTGCAATAGATTCCAATCGTTTTCCTGCAATTGAGTCCAATAGTCTTCCTGCAATAGATTCCAATAGTCTTCCTGCAATAGATTCCAAAAATGTTCCTGCAATTGATTCCAATAGTGTTCCTGCAATAGATTCCAATAGTGTTCCTGCAATAGATTCCAGTAGTGTCCCTGCAATAGATTCCGATATTGTTCCTGCTGTGGCGGTACCACTGGTTGTCCCTTACATTGAGATACATAATTCCCTTAACTTACCTTACTGTATGTGTCTGTTACTATACTCAGGCTTCTCTCCTGTACTCTGACGTCATGACATCAGAGCTCGGAACCTTCCAACAGTAGAGCTCGGAACCTGCTGGCAGTTGGGCTCGGAACCTGCTGGCAGTTGGGTTCGGAACCTGCTGGCAGTTGAGCTGGGAAACTTCTAGTTAGTCCTCGTGGCGTCCCTGCTGGGGAAAGACCTGCACCACGGTGCTCCTACAGTCAGCCATCTTACCGGCTACCTTACCTGATGTATTTAACCTGTTCCTGTAAATAAACAACTTATTTATAGTTCGTCGAAGTCAAACTCTCTTATTTAGTGGCGATCTACACGAACCGCTACATTGGTGACCCTACGACGTGAGTACGGGAGTACATCAATTCCAACGCTACATTGGTGATCCTACAACGTGAGTACTGGAGCTCACCAATTCCAAAGCTACAATTGGTGAACCCGTATCCATGAACGATTTTCACGGTAGCAACGCACGCCTGAACCTTGTCTTTACTCGAGATGACCAACGCATAACCGACGAACAACACGGAACAGCAACCGCTTAATACAGATTCTACTAAAAGGGACCCCGTTTTTGCATACGTCTTCGCAATGGAAGCGCAGCTTGGAGGTGAGCCTGTTTTTCATGAATAATTTCATAAAAGTAGAGCACGACCAACGGCAACAGTCGTCCACCAGCGCTACAATTGGTAGGTTTGTGAACGTTTTTCACAAACGAAGCATGCAATGGAAGCATCAGCCGTTTTGCTGTCGCTACCGCAATTCAGGGAGCCACGGACTCCCTCGTGCTTTTTGAAGGAAGAAGCCCTGTTCGCTGTGAACAGCGATGCGGTACAGACCACGCAAGTGCACACGGTCTCCGTATTCGATTCTTCTACTGCCTCACGGATCGTTTGCCTCTACGCCTATAGCAACAGCAAGTATACATCTCTCCAAGCGCGGGGTACAGCATGTTCGGGCCCACAGGATCGGAGCGCACCCAGCGGGGATACCATGAGGACTCACCCCCGCGAACCACGAGGACCCATCCCTCGCGAACCACGAGGATCCATCCCTCGCGAACCACGAGGACCCTGCCCTCATGAAACATGAAGATTCGTTCCCCGCCGACGACGCACCAGCCCGTCAGCCTGCTGGTTGTGTTACCTACTACACATTTCAGCGCGAACGAAAAGCGTTGCCGCCCTCACGGCTGTTTTCTCCTAAATCTACAACAACTACAAGTGTTGCCGCCCTCCAGGCAGAGTTTACCCCTCCCGAAAGCAACAACAACCTGGACCGTTGCCGCCCTTTCTCCAGTTTTCCCTTTAACAAATGCAAACGTCTACTGAAGCTGCACACATCGAGGACGGGCCCAACGGGCATCCTGCGGCCGCGATCAACACATGGAAGTTGCTCTGATCACAGATCAACACAGCAACTCTTCACCCTCCGTTCTGTTAATGTCGTAGCATTATGGCACGCACTGTTCCGTGCGTTCCAGCCTCCTGAGGGTTTCGCTCACCAATCAACGGAGACATCGCCCGCGTCCGCCCAACCTGCCCGTCACTCTGACAAGGCCTGCTGTTTTGCACGTCTCCACGGTCCTTCGCCTGACGGATACACTTTATTCGCCACGACGCGCGTACAGATCCCCTCAAGAGCAGCATCTTCGGAACTCGCTCGCCAAGCCGAGACAGCACGACCACCGAGACCACCAGCTCGTCAGACCATCTCATCCTTGGACTTTCGTTAAAGCGAATTCTGGGGGGGCCTATGTGGCGGTACCACTGGTTGTCCCTTACATTGAGATACATAATTCCCTTTAACTTACCTTACTGTATGTGTCTGTTACTATACTCAGGCTTCTCTCCTGTACTCTGACGTCATGACATCAGAGCTCGGAACCTTCCAACAGTAGAGCTCGGAACCTGCTGGCAGTTGGGCTCGGAACCTGCTGGCAGTTGGGTTCGGAACCTGCTGGCAGTTGGGTTCGGAACCGGCTGGCAGTTGGGTTCGGAACCTGCTGGCAGTTGAGCTGGGAAACTTCTAGTTAGTCCTCGTGGCGTCCCTGCTGGGGAAAGACCTACACCACGCTGCTCCTACAGTCAGCCATCTTACCGGCTACCTTACCTGATGTATTTAACCTGCTCCTGTAAATAAACAACTTATTTATAGTTCGTCGAAGTCAAACTCTCTTATTTAGTGGCGATCTACACGAACCGCTACACTGCAATAGATTCCAATAGTGTTCCTGCAATAGATTCCAATAGTGTTCCTGCAATCGATTCCAATAGTGTCCCTGCAATAGATTCCAATAGTGTCCCTGCAATAGATTCCAATAGTGTCCCTGCAATAGATTCCAATAGTGTCCCTGCAATAGATTCCAATAGTGTTCCTGCAATAGATTCCAATAGTCTTCCTGCAATAGATTCCAATAGTGTTCCTGTGATAGATTCCCATAGTGTTCCTGCAATAGATTCCAATAGTGTTCCTGCTATAGATTCCAGTAGTGTTCCTGCAATAGATTCCAATAGTGTTCCTACAATAGATTCCGATAGTGTTCCTGCAATAGATTTGGCGGGAATCGTGGGCTGAGCGGTTGTATAAAGGTTCCAGAGACCCAGGTGAGGCCTCATTGCGAGAATCGGCAGGAATCGCGGGTTGAGCGGCTGTATAAAGGCTCCAGAGACCCAGGTAAGGCCTCAGTGCGAGAATCAGCGGGAATCGCGGGCTGAGCGGCTGTATAAAGGCTCCTGAGACCCAGGTAAGGCCTCAGTGCGAGAATTGGCGGGAATCATGGGCTGAGCGGCTGTATAAAGGCTCCCGAGACCCAGGTAAGGCCTCAGTGTGAGAATGGGCGGGCTGAGCGGCTGTATAAAGGCTCCCGAGACCCAGGTAAGGCCTCAGTGTGAGAATCGGCGGGAATCGCGGGCTGAGCGGCTGTATAAAGGCTCCAGAGACCCAGGTAAGGCCTCAGTGCGAGAATCGGCGGGAATCGCGGGCTGAGCGGCTGTATAAAGGCTCCAGAGACCCAGGTAAGGCCTCAGTGTGAGAATCAGCAGGAATCGCGGGCTGAGCGGCTGTATAAAGGCTCCAGAGACCCAGGTAAGGCCTCAGTGTGAGAATCGGCGGGAAACATGGGCTGAGCGGCTGTATAAAGGCTCCAGAGACCCAGGTAAGGCCTCAGTGCAAGAATCGGCGGGAATCGCGGGCTGAGCGGCTGTATAAAGGCTCCAGAGACCCAGGTAAGGCCTCAGTGTGAGAATCAGCGGGAATCGTGGGCTGAGCGGCTGTATAAAGGCTCCAGAGACCCAGGTAAGGCCTCAGTGCAAGAATCGGCGGGAATCGCGGGCTGAGCGGCTGTATAAAGGCTCCAGAGACCCAGGTAAGACCTCAGTGTGAGAATCGGCGGGAATCGCGGGCTGAGCGGCTGTATAAAGGCTCCAGAGACCCAGGTAAGGCCTCAGTGTGAGAATCGCGGGCTGAGCGGCTGTATAAAGGCTCCAGAGACCCAGGTAATGTTTACCAATCTCCAATCTTGGAACTCAGGGGGAAGGAGAGAGGTAAAAAGTAATCCAAGTGTGACATCACCAGAAAGCGGGTAAGTGATTGGTTGGTGAGTATTTCTCTCTTTTTTAAGCTTAAACTCTGTGGTTTATAGTTTCTAAGATGCAATATTCATCATCTAGAATCGGGGCAGAGGGTATTTAAGAATAATATTAATAAATTTAATTAATTACATAGAATGGGAGAGCAGGTGATGTGTTGCTGCTGCAATATGTGGGAGCTGGTGGACACCATTGATGCTCACGGTGATCACATTTGCAGTAAGTGTTGGCTGCGCGAGGAATTCCGGCTCCGTGTTGAAGAGCTGGAGTCCGAGCTTCAAACACTGAGACACATCAGGGAGGGGGAGAGTTACCTGGACTCTGTGTATCAGGAGGTAGTCACACCAATTAGATTAATTAATTCAGATGTAGTCCGTGGCCAGGGTCAGGATGGTGTGACTAGAAGTGAGGCAGGTACGGGGATCCAGGAGGTAGTGTTGGAGGAGCCGCAGCCCTTGCTCTTGTCCAACAGGTTTGAGGCTCTTACTCCCTGTGAGGATGGGAACGGGGACTGCGGGGAGGATGAGCAACCCGGCCACAGCACCGTGGAGCGGGGGGCCATTCAAGCGGGGGGAGTGAAAAGAAATGTTGTAGTGGTAGGGGATAGTATCATTAGGGGGATAGATAGAGTTCTTTGCAGCCGAGAGCGAGAGTCCCGAAGGCTGTGTTGCCTGCCCAGTGCCAGGGTTAATGACATCTCCTCTGGGCTGGAGAGAAACTTGGAGTGGGAGGGGGAGGATCCAGTTGTCGAGGTCCATGTTGGTACCAACGACATAGATAGGACAAGGAAGGAGGTTCTGCTGAGGGAGTTTGAGCAGCTAGGGGCCAAATTAAAAAGCAGAACCACAAGGGTAATAATCTCTGGATTACTACCTGAGCCACGTGCAAATTTGGCTAGGGTAAATAAAATGAGAGAGTTAAATGCGTGGCTCAAAGACTGGTGTGGGAGAAATGGGTTTTGCTTCCTGGGACACTGGCATCAATACTGGGATGGGAGAGAGCTGTTCCGTTGGGACAGACTTCACTTGGCCAGTGCTGGGACTAGAGTCCTGGCGAATCGAATAACTAGGGCTGTAGAGAGGGCTTTAAACTAATTAGTGGGGGGGAGGTTTTAAGAGAGCGAAAAATAAAAATGACAGCGGAGAAGGCAATAGAGCAAGGTAGCAGTGGGGGAATTAAAAACCAGAGCGTGTCAGGAAGGGACAGAATGTATAATGATAAAGGTAAAGTAGTAAAAGGGGTAAAAGCAGGAATAAATTGTCAGAAAACGTATTTGAAAGTTCTTTATCTGAATGCATGCAGCATTCGTAACAAAATTGACGAGTTGACGGTACAAATAACTATGCATGGGTATGATCTGGTGGCCATTACGGAAACATGGCTGCAAGATAATCATGACTGGGAACTAAACATACAAGGGTATTTGACAATTAGGAAGGACAGACAGGAAGGAAAGGGAGGTGGGGTTGCTATGTTAATCAAGGATGGAATCACTGCAATAGTCAGAAATGATATTGGGTCAAAGGATCAGGATAGTGAAATAGTTTGGGTGGAGATAAGGAATAATAAGGGGAAAAAGTCACTAGTGGGCATAGTCTATAGGCCTCCTAACAGTTGCAACTCTGTTGGTCGGAGTATAAATCAGGAAATAGTTGGGGCTTGTAATAAGGGAACAGCTATAATCATGGGGGATTTTAACTTTCATATTGACTGGACTAATCAAATTGGGCATGGCAGCCTTGAGGAAGAGTTCATAGAGTGTATTAGGGAAGGGTTCCTTGAGCAGTATGTAACTGAACCAACCAGGGGGAGGCAATCTTAGATCTGGTCCTGTGTAATGAGACAGGATTAATAAAAAATGTCCTAGTAAAGGATCCCCTTGGAATGAGTGACCATAATATGGTTGAATTCCAAATTCAGTTTGAGGATGAGAGTTGGATCTCAAACCAGCGTACTGAGCTTAAATACAGGAGACTATGAAGGTATGAGAGTAGAATTGACTAAAGTGGACTGGGAAAACAGATTAAAGTGTAAGACGGTACAAGAGCAGTGGTCTACATTCAAGGAGATATTTCACATCTTTCAAGATAAATATATTCCACTGAGGAAAAAGGGGAATAAAAGAAAAGATAGCCATCCGTGGCTTAGTAAAGTAATAAAGGATAGTATCCGACTTAAAACAAGGGCATATAAAGTAGCCAAATCTAGTGGGAGGATAGAAGATTGGGAAGCATTTAAAAGCCAGCAAACAATAACTAAAAGATCAATTAAGAAAGGGAAGATAGATTATGAAAGTAAACTAGCAAAAAATATAAAAACAGATAGCAAGAGTTTCTACAGCTATATAAAAAGAAAAGGGTGGCTAAAGTGAACGTTGGTCCCTTAGAGGATGGGACCGGGAAACTAGTGGTGGGGAACATGGAGATGGCAAAGACGCTGAACAAATATTTTGTATCAGTCTTTACAGTAGAGGACACTAAAAATATCCCAACACTGGACAAACAGGGGGCAATGGGGGGGGAGGAGCTAAACACGATTAAAATCACTAAGGAGATGGTACTCAGTAAAATAATGGGACTTAAGGCGGATAAATCCCCTGGACCTGATGGCCTACATCCTAGGGTCTTGAGAGAAGTGGCGGTAGGGATTGTGGATGCATTGGTGATTATTTTCCAGAACTCCCTGGACTCAGGAAAGGTCCCGGCAGATTGGAAAACTGCTAATGTAACACCCTTATTTAAGAAGGGAAGTAGACAAAAAGCTGGAAACTATAGACCAGTTAGCCTAACATCTGTGGTTGGCAAAATGTTGGAGTCCATTATTAAGGAAACAGTAACAGAGCATTTGGATAAACATAATTTAATAGCCATGGTGTGGAGATGCCGGTGTTGGACTGGGGTGGACAAATGTAAGAAATCACACAACACCAGGTTATGGACCAACAGCTTTATTTGAAATCACAAGCTTTCGGAGCGCTGCTCCTTCGTCAGGTGAAGTGGAGAGATGCATAAAAACACAGCTTATATAGTCAGAGAATAATGTCAGATGTTTACAGGTAATCTTTCTAACTGCCATTTATCACACCTCGGCAGAGAGATAATCACAGCAATCAAAGGTGTAAATGGTGTCCAAACAGGTCAGTCAGGAAAACATTACATCAAAGAACAATGAGGTGGGGTTACAAGGGGTCAAATGTTGCAGATGCTGGGGCCTGTATGAAAAACAAAAAAACAGACAAAAAACATTTTTTTTCCTGGAAATCACAGCAGGTCCGGCCGCATCTGTGTGGAGAGAACAAGCCAACGACGACTCGAGTCTGGATGACCATACATCAGGTGGGGTTACATGTAGCGTGACATGAACCCAAGATCCCAGTTGAGGCCGTCCTCATGGGTGCGGAACTTGGCTATCAGTTTCTGCTCGACGATTTTGCGTTGTCGTGTGTCTCGAAGGCCGCCTTGGAGAATGCTTACCCGAAGATCGGAGGCTGAATGTCCTTGACTGCTGAAGTGTTCCCCGACTGGGAGGGAACACTCCTGCCTGGCGATTGTTGCGTGGTGCCCGTTCATCCGTTGTCGCAGTGTCTGCATGGTCTCGCCGATGTACCATGCTCCGGGGCATCCTTTCCTGCAATGTATGAGGTAGACAACGTTGGCTGAGTCACATGAGTATGTACCATGTACCTGGTGGGTGGTGTCCTCACGTGTGATGATGGTATCTGTGTTGATGATCTGGCATGTCTTGCAGAGGTTGCTGTGGCAGGGTTGTGTGGTGTCATGGTCGCTGTTCTCCTGAAAGCTGGGTAATTTGCTGCAAACGATGGTCTGGTTGAGGTTAGGCGGCTGCTTGAAGGCGAGTAGTGGAGGCGTGGGGATGGCCTTAGCGAGGTGTTCATCATCATCGATGACATGTTGAAGGCTGCGAAGAACATGGCGTAGTTTCTCCGCTCCGGGGAAGTACTGGACGACGAAGGGTACTCTGTTGGTTGTGTCCCGTGTTTGTCTTCTGAGGAGGTCTATGCAATTTTTCGCTGTGGCTCGTCGGAACTGTCGATCGACGAGCCAAGCGTCATATCCCATTCTTACGAGGGCGTCGTTCAGCGTCTGTAGGTGTCCATCGCGTTCCTCCTCATCTGAGCAAATCCTGTGTATTCGCAGGGCTTGTCCATAGGGGATGGCTTCTTTAACGTGGTTAGGGTGGAAGCTGGAGAAGTGGAGCATCGTGAGGTTGTCTGTGGGCTTACACTAGAGTGAAGTGCTGAGGTGTCCGTCTTTGATGGAGATTCGTGTGTCCAAGAATGAAACCGATTCTGAGGAGTAGTCCATGGTGAGTTTGATGGTGGGATGGAACTTGTTGATGTTATCGTGTAGTCTTTTCAGTGATTCTTCGCCGTGGGTCATTAGGAAGAAAATGTCGTCAATGTATCTGGTGTATAGCGTTGGTTGGAGGTCCTGTGCAGCGAAGAAGTCTTGCTCGAACTTGTGCATGAAGATGTTGGCATATTGGGGTGCGAATTTGGTCCCCATGGCTGTTCCGTGTGTTTGGGTAAAGAACTGGTTGTCGAAGGTGAAGACATTGTGGTCAAGGATGAAGCGGATGAGTTGTAGGATGGCGTCTGGAGATTGGCTGTTGTTGGTGTTGAGTACTGAGGCTGTAGCAGCGATGCCGTCATCGTGGGGGATACTGGTGTAGAGTGCCGAGACGTCCATCGTGGCGAGGAGTGTTCCTGGTTCGACTGGTCCGTGGGTGCTGAGTTTCTGTAAGAAGTCTGTAGTGTCACGACAGAAGCTGGGGGTTCCCTGTACGATGGGTTTCAGGATGCCCTCGACGTATCCAGAGAGGTTCTCACACAGGGTTCCATTGCCTGATACGATAGGACGTCCGGGTGTGTTGGCTTTGTGTATCTTTCGGAGGCAGTAGAAGTCTCCCATGCGGGGAGTACGTGGGATGAGAGCGCGTAGGATGCTTTGAAGGTCTGGATCGAAGGTCTTGATCAGTCTGTTGAGTTGGCGGGTGTGTTCTTTGGTCGGATCTGCGGGTAACTGTCTGTAGTGTTCCTGGTTGTCCAGTTGTCGGGATGCTTCTTTGCAATAGTCCGTTCTGTTCTGTATGACGATGGCTCCTCCTTTGTCTACTGGTTTGATGACGATGTTGCGGTCGTTGAGCATGTGGTAAACCACTGTTTGTATTCCACTGTGTACATGTCTATACATGCCTCGGCTGACTCCTCCCACGAGTCCAGGTATAAAGGTGACTGCTCCACAGTCCCTCTGTATTCTGGACTGGTTGACCACTCGAGGCACACCTTCATTCTCTTGTTAATAAAAGCCTGTTAGTTACTCGCTTAACCTCAGTCTTTGAGTAATTGATAGCGCATCAATTTTATTAACAAGATTTTTATAATGGAGAAGATCCTCACACCAGCATGCCTGGACTTAGACCATCAGGAGGCGGACGCATCCACCAAGTTTGCTCACTGGCTTAAGTGCTTTGAAAAATTCCTGATCGCCTCCGCTGCAACGGTCAAATCGGATGAGGACAAACTGGATGTCCTGATCTCCAAAGTGAACCACCGAGCGTGCTCGGTCATCCAGGACGCGACCTCGTACATGGCTGCTCTCAAGCTCCTCAAGGACCAGTACACGCACCCAGTGAACGAGGTGTACGCCAGGCACCTCCTGGGGAGTCGTAAACAACAACCTGGGGAATCGACCGAGGAATACCTTCAGGCACTGTCTGTGCTTGGCCGGGCCTGTGGTTGTAAGGATGTAAAGGCCGCCGTGTACACAGAGGAACTTATCCGGGACGCTTTTGTGGCGGGCCACAGGTCCAATTACACCCGACAGCGACTGTTGGAGCAGAGTGACCTCGACCTCAACAAGGCCTCTGAACTCGCACTATCATTGGACGCAGCCTACCGGGGCATGGATGCCTACTCCTCTGCACCGTGGACGCCGCGGGGAACGACAGCCTGGGACACGGTAGGACCGTCTCATAGCGCCGTGCCACCCCAGCCACATCCCAGCAACGGCCCAACTACCGCAGCAGTGTCCCAAGGCCAGAAATGCTACTTCTGTGGCCAGGCCAAACACCCCAGAACGCGCTGCCCGGCAAAAAATGCGATCTGCTCGGGCTGCGGGAAGAAGGGGCACTACGCCAGCGTCTGCAGGGCCAAAGCCACCCCGAACACCAGCAGCGCCGCGTGTGGGCCGTGCGTGCCGCCATCTTGGGCTTCCCCAGCCATGTGCGAACCACCGGAACAGCAGCCATTTTGGACGCCTCCAGCCACATGGGGATCATGGACGCCGCCATCTTGGACGCCAGCCGCCATCTTGGCCCCCAACACCGCCTCATCTGATACCCACAACGACACACCGACCCCTACGCTGGCCTCCATTATGCTGGACCAAGCGAGACCGCACCAACTGGCCCGGTCCACAATGGACATTAAGGTAAATGGTCACGAAACAATCTGCCTTTTTGACTCTGGGAGCACGGAGAGCTTCATCCACCCCGACACGGTGCGGCGTTGCTCTCTCCCAGTCCTGCCTGCGCACCAGCGGATTTCTATGGCCTCCGAGTCCCAGTCGGCGGACATTGGCGGCTACTGCGTGGTGACACTCTTAGTAGACGGGACTGTGTACGATAATTTTAAACTTCTGGTCCTGCCCCACCTCTGCGCTGCTGTTCTACTGGGGTTGGATTTTCAGTGCCACCTTAAAAGTGTTACGATGGCGTACGGTGGACCCCTACCCCCACTCACAGTCCGCAGCCAGCAGCTTCCAAATTGCCCGCCGCGCACCAGGTGCAACCTCTCCACACTCAGAGTCAGCCCCCCCCACTGTTTGCTAACCTCACCCCCGACTGTAAGCCCATCGCCACAAAGAGCAGGCGATACAGTGCCGGGGACAGGGTTTTCATTAAAACCGAAGTGGAGCGGCTCCTGAAGGAGGGGATTATTGAGGGCAGCACCAGCCCCTGGCGAGCCCAGGTTGTGGTCGTTAAGACCGGCAAGAAGCAGCGCCTGGTCATCGACTACAGCCAGACAATAAATCGCTACACCCTGCTGGACGCTTACCCACTCCCCCGCATAGCTGATATGGTCAACCAGATCGCGCAGTACCGCGTCTTCTCGACCATTGACCTGAAATCAGCGTACCACCAGCTCCCTATCCGCCCTGAGGACCGCCAGTATACGGCCTTTGAGGCAAACGGCCGCCTCTATCACTTCCTTAGGGTTTCCTTTGGCGTCACCAATGGGGTCTCCGTCTTCCAAAGGGAGATGGATCGGATGGTTGTTCAAAATGCGTTGCAGGCCACTTTCCCATATCTGGACAATGTGACCATCTGCGGCCATGACTTGCAGGACCATGACGCAAACCTCGAAAAATTCCTCTGCACCGCCCAACTCCTGAACCTGACGTATAACAAGGAGAAGTGCATATTCCGCACAACCCGCCTCGCCATCCTTGGCTGTGTTGTGGAACACGGAGTCATCGGTCCCGACCCCGACCGGATGCGTCCCCTTATGGAACTCCCACTGCCCCACTGCCTCAAGGCCCTGAAGAGGTGCCTAGGGTTTTTCTCCTATTACGCCCAGTGGGTCCCCTACTATGCGGACAAGGCCCGTCCGCTGATCAAGTCCACCTCTTTTCCCTTGACGGCAGAGGCCCGCTTAGCCTTCCACCGTATCAAGGAAGACATTGCCAAAGCCACCATGCACGCAGTGGACGAATCCATCCCCTTCCAGGTGGAAAGCGACGCGTCCGACTTTGCCCTGGCCGCTACCCTTAATCAGGCGGGGAGACCCGTGGCCTTCTTTTCACGAACCCTCCAGGGCCCGGAGACCAGACACTCTGCTGTTGAGAAGGAGGCCCAAGCTATTGTGGAGGCTGTGCGTCATTGGAGGCACTACCTGGCCGGAAAACAATTTACCCTGCTCACTGACCAGCGTTCAGTTGCTTTTATGTTTAACAACAAGCAGAGGGGCAAAATCAAAAACGACAAGATCTTGAGGTGGAGAATCGAACTTTCCACCTACAATTACGAGATCTTGTACCGGCCCGGGAAGCTCAATGAACCCCCGGATGCTCTATCGCGTGGCACCTGCGCCAGCACGCAGATCGATAGACTGCGGGCCCTCCACAATGACCTCTGCCACCCGGGGGTCACCAGGTTCTTCCACTTCATCAAGGCCCGCAACCTGCCTTACTCCATTGAGGAGGTCAGGGCCATGACCAGGAACTGCCAAGTCTGCGCTGAGTGCAAACCGCACTTTTATAGACCAGACAGGGCTCACCTGATAAAAGCCACTCGCCCCTTCGAGTGCCTGAGCGTTGATTTTAAACGGCCTCTCCCCTCCTCCGACCGTAATGTGTACTTCCTCAACATTATTGATGAGTACTCCCGTTTCCCGTTCGCCATCCCCTGCCCGGACATCACCAGTGCCACGGTCATTAAATGTCTGAATGACCTCTTCACCCTGTTCGGTTTCCCCAGCTATATCCATAGCGACCGGGGCTCATCGTTTATGAGCGACGAACTCCGCCAGTACCTGCTCGCTAGGGGTATTGCCACAAGCAGGACCACCAGTTACAACCCCCGGGGGAACGGACAGGTGGAAAGAGAGAATGCGACAGTTTGGAAGGCCGCCCTGCTAGCCTTAAAGTCTAGGGGCCTTCCGACCTCCCGCTGGCAGGATGTGCTCCCCGATGCGCTCCACTCTATTCGGTCACTGCTCTGCACTGCCACTAATGCCACCCCTCATGAGAAAATGTTTGTCTTCCCAAGGAAGTCCACATCGGGGACATCGCTACCGCCATGGCTGACGTCCCCAGGGCCGGTCCTACTGAGAAGACACGTGAGGACCCATAAAACGGACCCGCTGGTCGAGAGGGTCAGCCTCCTCCACGCCAACCCCCAGTACGCTTACATTGCGTACCCGGACGGGCGGGAGGACACAGTCTCCATACGAGACCTCACACCCTCGGGGGCCCCAGTAACCCACTACCCACTACCACACCCCCCCACGATCTAAAATCCAACCCCAGCAGATGGCACGCCTCGGCCCCGTGACCCGTTCGACACCCACGAGGACTACACACCAGTGCCCCAGCCTACGCGGGACTCGACGCCGGAAGCTTCACTACCCCTGCCATCGCCACGTCGATCACAGCAGCAGACAAGACCTCCGGAGAGACTCCAATACACAAACTTTTAATACACTTCACCCCACCGGACTCATTTTTAAACAAGGGGTGAATGTGGTAAACCACTGTTTGTATTCCACTGTGTACATGTCTGTACATGCCTCGGCTGACTCCTCCCACGAGTCCAGGTATAAAGGTGACTGCTCCACAGTCCCTCTGTATTCTGGACTGGTCGACCACTTGAGGCACACCTTCATTCTCTTGTTAATAAAAGCCTGTTAGTTACTCGCTTAACCTCAGTCTTTGAGTAATTGATAGCGCATCAGAGCAGAAACTGATAGCCAAGTTCCGTACCCATGAGGACAGCCTCAACCGGGATCTTGGGTTCATGTCATGCTACATGTAACCCCACCTGATGTAGGGTCATCCAGACTCGAGTCGTCATTGGCTTGTTCTCTCCACACAGATGCGGCCGGACCTGCTGTGATTTCCAGCAAAAAAAATGTTTTTTGTCTGTTTTTTTGTTTTTCATACAGACCCCAGCATCTGCAACATTTGACCCCTTGTAACCCCACCTCATTGTTCTTTGATGTAATGTTTTCCTGACTGACCTGTTTGGACACCATTTACACCTTTGATTGCTGTGATTATCTCTCTGCCGAGGTGTGATAAATGGCAGTTAGAAAGATTACCTGTAAACATCTGACATTATTCTCTGACTATATAAGCTGTGTTTTTATGCATCTCTCCACTTCACCTGATGAAGGAGCAGCGCTCCGAAAGCTTGTGATTTCAAATAAAGCTGTTGGACTATAACCTGGTGTTGTGTGATTTCTTACATAATTTAATAGGACAGAGTCAACATGGTTTTATGAAGGGGAAGTCATGTTTGACAAATTTGCTCGAATTCTTTGAGGACGTAACATACAGGGTGGATAAAGGGGAACCAGTGGATGTAGTGTATTTGGATTTCCAAAAGGCATTTGACAAGGTTACACACAAAAGATTACTGATCAAGATAAGAAATCACAGGATTGGGGGTAATATACTGGCATGGGTGGAAGATTGGCTAGCTAACAGAAAACAAAGAGTTGGGATAAATGGTTCATTCTCGGGCTGGCAATCAGTAACTAGTGGTGTTCCGCAGGGGTCAGTGCTGGGACCCCAACTCTTTACAATCTATATTATCGATTTGGAGGAAGGGACCGAGTGCAACATATCTAAGTTTGCCGATGATACAAAGATGGGAGGGAAAGCAGTGAGTGAGGAGGACATAAAAAACCTGCAAAAGGACATAGACAGGCTAGGTGAGTGGGCAGAGATTTGGCAGATGCAATATAATGTTGGAAAGTGTGAGGTTGTGCACTTTGGCAGAAAAAATCAAAGAGCAAGTTATTATCTAAATGGAGAGAAACTGCAAAGTGCTACAGTACAAAAGGATCTGGGGGTCCTGGTGCATGAAACACAAAAAGTTAGTATGCAGGTGCAGCAGGTGATCAGGAAGGCCAATGGAATCTTGGCTTTTATTGCAAGGGGGATGGAGTATAAAAACAGGGAAGTCTTGCTGCAGTTATACAGGGTATTGGTGAGGCCACACCTGGAATACTGCGTGCAGTTTTGGTTTCCATATTTAAGAAAAGATATACTTGCTCTCGAGGCGGTTCAGAGAAGGTTCACTCGGTTGATTCCGGAGATGAGGGGGTTGACGTATGAGGAAAGGTTGAGCAGGTTGGGCCTCTACTCATTGGAGTTCAGAAGAATGAGAGGCGATCTTATCGAAACATATAAGATTGTGAGGGGGCTTGATTGGGTGGATGCGGTGAGGATGTTTCCTGTTAAGTCTGTGTGTTCCAGTTGTATTAAGATTAATTACTGACACAGACTACAAGAATAAAGTTTCAACAGGTCTTTACTAGTTGGAGGTCAGGACTATACTAAATACAATATCACTACACAGTACTTATATACCGGTGGTCACCACCGGTATTACGTATACAGCAGCCAGAGAAAGTAGTACATCTCTTAAGGTGCAACAGGCTTAAGTTCTCTTAAGGTGGAACAGGTTACATACACCACAATCCTCCCTTTTTAGCTTAACAGTCATATCCCCATTTAACATAACATAACATATATACATATATAACTTCAGGTATAAACAGTTCAAAGGTTCAGTCTCTCAGGAGGCCTTCTGATTCGGTTTGGATAACGCCTTTCAGTGGTCTCTGATTCTTGTTGCTGAGGTGACTCTTCTTGTTGGTTTCCTATGTATTGGACGTCATCATCAGGTACAGTCCCTGCCGAGGTAGATGCTTCAGGTTCATTAACGTCTTCCACAGTTGTCTCTGTCGCAACCATGGGTTCGACCCTTGCTCTTGATTCTACCAGTTGATCCGCATGACGCCTTATCACATTGTTACCAATATCTACTGTGTACATCAGAGGTCCTTGTCTGGCCCGAATTGTTCCGGACTGCCATTTTTCGTTTCCATAGCCCCTTGCCAACACTGGTTGTCCTATGTCGAAACTTCGAGTGGACTTGTTATTAATATGCCGGAACTGTTTGTTTTCCACTTCCCTCCGCACATTTGGTTTTAACAAGTCCAACCTGGACCGCAACCTCCTGTTATAAAACATCATGGCAGGACTTTGGTTAGTCACTGCATGAGCGGCGTTTCGATATGCCATTAGGAAATTGTCCACCTTGTGTTGTAACGGAATCTGATCATCGTTCATGGCCTTTATTGCCTTTTTGAATGTTTGGACAAATCTCTCGGCCAACCCGTTTGTCACCGGATGATATGGGGCAGAGGTATAATGTTTCACCCCATTCTTCTTTAAGAATTTTTGGAATTCTTCCGACACGAACTGTGGTCCGTTGTCCGAACATATCTGTTCTGGCAATCCGTTCCTTGCGAATATTGTTCTTAACACCGCAATTGTCTTTTCTGAAGTAGTGGTATTCATCTTGATCACTTCTGGCCATTTGGAATGTGCGTCCACTGCAATTAGGAACATGGAGTCCATGAATGGACCAGCAAAGTCAATATGTACGCGTTGCCATGGGGCTGAAGGCCATTCCCATGGGTGTAGCGGTGCGATCGGAGGTGCATTTTGCACTTTTTGGCACCCAGCGCAGCTTTTTGTCAACTCCTCTATCTGTTGGTCAATGCCCGGCCACCATACATAAGCCCTAGCAAGACTTTTCATCTTAACTCCCCCCAGATGACCTTCATGCAGTTCCTTTAGAACTCTTTCCCGTAACTTGGGAGGAATAATCACTCTTGTCCCGTACATCAAAGTACCATGGCAGACGGACAGCTGGTCTCGCCTTGCCGAGAATGCCGGTAACAGAGGATCACCATATGTTGGCCATCCCTTCATTGTCACCTCGTAAACTCGGGACAGTGTCGGGTCGTTCCTGGTTTCTCTTTCAATACTTGCATTGGTGACTGGTAAACACTCGATGATGGTCGAATGAAATAACTCAACAGGGTCAACTTTCGTCGTCTCTTCTGCTTCAGGTAGTGGCAGGCGCGACAGCCCATCAGCATTGCCATGCTGCTTTGTACCTTTGAATTCTATTTGATATTGATGTGCCCCTAGGAAAAGGGACCATCTCTGGAGTCGCTGTGCTGTCATCACCGAAACACCCTTCTTAGGGTTAAAAATGGATACCAATGGCTGATGGTCTGTCAGAAGTGTGAATTTTTGGCCCTGCAGGTAATGATTAAACTTCTTCACTCCCCATACAAGGCTGAGAGCCTCCCTATCGATCTGCGCATAGTTGCGCTCAGCGGAGGTCAATGATCTGGATGCAAACGCGACTGGCCTTTCCGTGCCATTTGGCAACTTGTGTGAGAGTACTACCCCAATACCATATGGAGAAGCATCACAAGCCAACCGAATAGGCAGTGTCGGGTTGAAGTGAGCCAACACTTCCTCTGAGGTGATCAATTCTTTGCTTTTGCGAAATGCCTTCTTACAGTTTTCGCTCCATTCCCATGGTACCCCCTTCTGTAAAAGAGCGTTCAGCGGGTGCAGTACCGTGGATAGATTCGGTAGAAACTTATGGTAATAGTTAATCAATCCCAGAAACGACCTCAACAGAGAGACATTATCCGGAGCGGGAGCCTTTACAACTGCCTCTATCTTGTCAGGAGACTTATGAAGCCCCTCCCGGTCAATGACATGACCACAGTACGAGATCCGCTTCTGAAAGAACTCACATTTCTGCCGATTAACTCTAAGTCCATACTCTTTCAGTCTGTTGAGCACCAGTTCCAAGTTTGCGAGGTGTTCTTCATCACCATCACCTGTAATCAGAATATCGTCCAGGTAACATTGTGTGCCTGGAATTCCCTGTAATACCTGCTCCATGGCCCTCTGCCACATTGCCGGAGCCGATGCCACTCCAAAAACCAGCCTATTATACCGGTACAAACCTCTATGCGTGTTGATCGTGAGGTACTGGCGTGACTCTTCTTCAACCTCCATCTGCAAGTATGCCTGCGCCAGGTCTATCTTGGTGAAGTGTTTCCCGCCAGACAACGAAGCAAAAATATCCTCAATCCGCGGAAGCGGATACTGCACCGTGTGAAGCACCGGATTAACGGTGATCTTGAAATCTCCACAGATGCGAACCTTCCCTGGTTCTCCTGGCTTGTTGCTCGAAGGACGTTTCATAACGGGAACAATGGGCGTAGCCCACTCACTCCAATCTACCTTAGACAGTACACCTGAACGTTCTAGCGCTTCCAGTTCCGCTTCTACAGTAAGTCGTATTGCATAAGGCACCGGTCTGGCTTTGAAAAATTTTGGTTGTGCATGTTCATCAATCTTGATGTTTGCCGTAATTCCTTTCAGTGTTCCCAGTCCTTGCTGGAACACCTCTTTAGCATCATCCAATATTCTGGACAATCGTTTAGGTTTGACATCTGTTTCCCCGGAATCTACCGTTAGTGCTTTTAAGGAGTGCCGGTCCATATTCATTTTCCTAATCCACTCCCGTCCCAGTAGTGGTGGACCTCCTTCAGGTAGCACATATAAGCCCATTACTTGGCTTTCTTCACCCTTGTGGACCACTTTTACCTCTATCTTTCCGATGGGGTACACTCTTTGCCCCGTGTATGTTTTCAATATAATCTCCGTATCCCGTAGGGGAATATGTTGGAATAACCTTTTGTAATCTTTCTTATTCATGACCGTCAATGCCGATCCAGTGTCCAATTCCATCTTTACTTGGACTCCTGCTATCTGAAGAGTGACCCAAATTGTCTGGAGATCTGCATCCTTACCAACGTTGTGTACTCTTAAGCTACCCAGTTCATTACTGCTAGCGTCTGAATCTGACTTCTGTTCATTCGAACTGGTCTTTGTCACCTTGTGCACCTTTATGTATTTTCCTTGCGGTGACTTTTTGTTGCTGGTCTTCTTTCCTGACCGGCATACTTTAGCTATGTGGCCAAGCCTGCCACACGTTCTGCATTCTTGGTTTTTAAACCAACACTGGTTCTGATCATGCGTTGTCTTTCCACAACGATAACATTTTACAGTACTCAAACTCAATTTATTTGTACTGAGTTCCGGTGACCGTAGCTGCATTACTGCCGTGCCTCTCGCTGCGGCTTCGTGTGCTGCTGCCATAGTGACCGCTTTCTCAAGCGTCAGCTCATTCTCCTCGAGCAGTCGCTTTTGTGTATCTTCTTTTAATAATCCACACACAAATTTATCTCTTAGCGCGTCTGTTAGTCCCGTTCCAAACTGACAGTACTTTGCTAGCTTACGCAATTCCATTAAATATTCAGCATTGCTTTCGTCCTTCAGCTGCCTTCTGCTGTAAAATTTAAATCGTTCCGCTAGCATCAGCGGCGTGGGGTTTAGATGATTTTTCAGGACAGTAACAATCTCCTCGAACGTCTTATCCGCCAGTTCATCTGGTGATAAAAGGTGTTTCAATTGCCCGTATGCCTTCGCACCCATTAAGTTTAATAAAGTTAGTGCTTTCTCTGCATCTGGGATTTTATTTGCTTTACAATAATTTTGTATGCGTTCTACATACATGGCCCAATCTTCGATGTCGCTATCAAAGGTATTAATGTTCCCATGTTTAGGCATCGTTGCAATTTATTTTATTTTTTAAATTTTATCCCAAGATGGTGGCTTCCCGCTCTTGTCTTCGTCCTCCGCCTACAAAATGGCGGTTTTCCCGCACTTGGCGGTCTTCACCCACTGGCTGCAATGGCGTTTGGCGTGCCGCTGCTGCTCCCCTTTCCCAGCAGTTAGTAACTCCCCCGACGCTGTCTCCGCTTCACCGCGGCTCCCTCGGGCATTCGCGCTTCCCCGATGTCGCGCCTCGCAGCCCTTCTTGCAGCCCGGTTATTAGCACCGGCTGCGTTCGCCTTCACCGTGGCTCTCGCGCCTTCAGTCGCCCCAGACGCTGCACTTTTTTGGCGCGAAAGCGGCCCAGCCCTTATCACCAGCCGCGATCGATGCCCCCGCGCTGCGCCTTTCGGCCCGAATGCGGTCCGGCCCTTATCTCCGGTCGCGATCGATCTCACCGCCCTTATTCCTCCATCTTCCTCCCCCGTCTGTACAGCCAACGCGGCCGACTTTCTGCTCGCGTCGCTGACCGGCTTGCCCACCACCGAGGTAGAAAGAAGATAGCTGACTGCCGCTGATGGAGGCTTCGAGTTCAGGATGTCTTCTGCACTCCGGGTTCTCGATGCCTGCCACGCGACGTGTCTTCCAGCAGGGTGATGAGGGTGGATGCCTCTCTTCGACGCCCGTTCTGTGGACGAAGCCGCCGTGGATATAAACTGCCGCAGGGTAAGAATCGGACTCGTCGCCACTGTTAAGTCTGTGTGTTCCAGTTGTATTAAGATTAATTACTGACACAGACTACAAGAATAAAATTTCAACAGGTCTTTACTAGTTGGAGGTCAGGACTATACTAAATACAATATCACTACACAGTACTTATATACCGGTGGTCACCACCGGTATTACGTATACAGCAGCCAGAGAAAGTAGTACATCTCTTAAGGTGGAACAGGCTTAAGTTCCCTTAAGGTGGAACAGGTTACATACACCACATTTCCACTGATGGGTGAGACTAGAACTAGGGGGCATAATCTAAGAATAAGGGGCTGCCCTTTCAAAACTGAGATGAGGAGAAACTTCTTCACTCAGAGGGTAGTAAATCTATGGAATTTGCTACCCCAGAGAGCTGCGGAAGCTGCAACATTAAATAAATTTAAAATGGAGAGAGACAGTTTCCTAGCAGATAAGGGAATTAGGGGTTACGGGGAGAGGGCAGGGAAGTGGACGTGAGTCTAGATTCGGATCAGCCATGATCCTATTGAATGGCGGAGCAGGCCCAAGGGGCCGTATGGCCTACTCCTGCTCCTACTTCTTATGTTCTTATGTTCTTATTCCAATAGAGTTCCTGCAATTGATTCCAATCGTGTGCCTGCAATAGATTACAATAATTTTTCTGCAATAGATTCCAATAGTGTTCCTGCAATAGATTCCAATTGTGTTCCTGCAATAGATTCCAATAGTGTTCCTGCAATTGTTTCCAATAGTGTTCCTGCAATAGATTCCAATAGTGTTCCTGCAATAGATTCCAGTAGTGTTCCTGCAATAGATTCCAATAGTGTTCCTGCAATAGATTCAAATAGTGTGCCTGCAATAGATTCCAATATTGTTCCTGCAATAGTTTCCAATACTGTTCCTGCAATAGATTCAAATAGTGTTCCTGCAATAGATTCCAATATTGTTCCTGCAATAGTTTCCAATAGTGTTCCTGCAGTAGATACCAATAGTGTCCCTGCATTCGATTCCAATAGTCTTCTGCAATAGATTCCAATCGTGTTCCTGCAATAGATTCCAATAGTGTTCCTGCAATAGATTCCAATAGTGTCCCTGCAATAGATTCCAATAGTCTTCCTGCAATAGATTCCAATAGTGTTCCTGTAATAGATTCCAATAGTCTTCCTGCAACAGATTCCAATAGTGTTCCTGCAATAGATTCCAATAGTGTTCCTACAATAGATTCCGATAGTGTTCCTGCAATAGATTCAATTTGTGTGCCTGCAATAGATTCCAATAGTGTTCCTGCAATAGATTTCAAACAGGTATACCAAGTTGGATACTGTTGAGGGGGATGGCTCACCAGGGGAAGGCAGCAGCAGCCAGCTTCCTGGCACCAGACACGCTTCTGCTGCTCACAAAGGGAGGAAAAAGAGTGGGAGAGCAATAGTGGTAGGGGATTCTATCGTAAGGGGAACAGATAGGCGTTTCTGTGGCCGCAAACGTGACTCCAGGATGGTTTGTTGCCTCCCTGGGGCCAGGGTCATGGATGTCACTGAGCGGCTACAGGGCATTCTTAAGGGGGAGGGTGAGCAGGCAGAGGTCGTGGTCCACATTGGGACCAACGACATAGGTAGGAAGGGGGATGAGGTCCTGCATCAAGAATTTAGGGAGCTAGGTAGCAGATTAAAAAACAGGACCTCAAAGGTTGTAATCTCTGGATTACTCCCAGTGCCACGTGCTAGTGAGTATAGGAATAGGAGGATAGAACAGATGAATGTGTGGCTAAAGAGTTGGTGCAGGAGGGACGGTTTTAGTTTCCTGGATCACTGGGCCTGCTTCTGGGAAAGGTGGGACTTGTACAAGTCGGACAGGTTGCACCTGAACCAGAGCGGGACAAATATCCTTGCGGGGAGGTTTGCTAGCACTGTTGGGGGGGGGTTTAAACTAACTTGGCAGGGGGATGGGATACAGAGGGGAGCTGAAATAGGGGGGGATGTGCTGCCAATTATAGAGAAAAAAACAAGTCAGCTTGGTAGACAGGGCAAATATACAAGGGCAAGGCTGGATGGCATCTATTTTAATGCAAGGAGTCTTGCAAATAAGGTGGATGAACTGAAGGTGTTGATAAACACATGGGAATATGATATTGTTGCTATCACGGAGACATGGTTGAGGGAGGGGCAAGACTGGCAGCTCAATATTCCAGGGTACAGAATCTTCAGGCGAGACAGAGGGGGAGGTATAAGAGGAGGGGGTGTCGCAATATTAATTAAGGAGTCAATTACTGCAGTAAGGAGGGATGACATATTAGCAGGTTCCTCTAATGAGGCCATATGGGTGGAGCTTAAAAACAAAAAGGGGACAAGCACGTTGCTGGGAGTGTACTATAGGCCTCCAAACAGTCAGGGGGAGATAGAGGGACAGATATGTAGGCAAATCTCAGAGAAATGTGCAAATAATAGGGTAATAATAATGGGGGATTTCAACTTCCCCAATATTAACTGGGATAGTCAGAGTGTGAAAGGCACAGAGGGTGTAGAATTCTTAAAGTGCATCCAGGAGAGCTTTTTGAGCCAGCATGTAGAAGGTCCTACAAGAGAGGGGGCGGTACTGGACCTAATTCTAGGGAATGTGGCCGGCCAAGTGGAAGAAGTGCTAGTAGGTGAGCACTTTGGTGACAGTGACCATAATATGGTGAGAGTTAAGGTGGTCATGGAAAAGGACAGGGATGGGCCGGAAATAAAGGTTCTAAATTGGGGGAAGGCCGATTTTAATAGGATAAGGCAGGGTCTGGCCAAAATGGACTGGGATCAGCTACTTGTAGGAAAATCCGCATCGGAGCAATGGGAGGCTTTCAGAAGGGAGATTGAGATCATACAATGGCAACATGTTCCCGTAAAGGTCAAGGGTGGTTCCAAAACCACAGGGAACCTTGGATGTCAGGGGATATACGAGAATGGATTAGAAAAAAAAGGAGGGCTTTTGGCAGATACAAAAGGCTAAAGACGGAGGAAGCCCTAGAGGAGTACAAAAAGTGCAGGGGGATACTTAAAAAAGAAATTAGGAGATCAAGGAAGGGCCATGAAATAACACTGGCGAGCAAAATAAAGGAAAATCCTAAGATGTTTTATAAGTATATTAAGGGTAAGAGGATAACTAGGGAAAAAATAGGGCCCATTAGGGACAAAAGTGGCAATCTGTGTGTGGAGCCGGAAGATGTAGGAGGGGTTCTAAATGAATTTTTTGCATCTGTTTTCACTATGGAGAGGGACGATGTAGACATAGAAATAGGGCGGGGGGACTGTGATATGCTCGAACATATTAACATCGAGAGGGAGGAGGTATTGGCAGTTTTAGCAGGCCTAAAAATGGATAAATCCCCAGGCCCGGACGAAATGTATCCCAGGCTGCTGTGTGAGGCAAAGGAAGAGATTGCGGGGGCTCTAACACATATATTCAGAACCTCTCTGGCCACAGGGGATGTGCCAGAGGACTGGAGAACCGCTAATGTAGTACCATTATTCAAGAAGGGGAGTAGGGAAAAACCGGGGAACTACAGGCCAGTGAGCCTAACATCAGTGGTGGGAAAATTATTGGAAAAAATTCTGAGGGACAAAATTAGTCTCCACTTGGAGAGGCAAGGATTAATCAGGGATAGTCAACATGGCTTTGTCAAGGGAAGATCATGTCTGACTAATTTGATTGAATTTTTTGAGGGGGTGACTAGGTGTGTGGATGAGGGTAACGCAGTGGATGTGGTATACATGGATTTCAGTAAGGCCTTCGATAAAGTCCCGCACAGGAGACTGGTCAAGAAGGTAAGAGCCCATGGAATCCAGGGTGCCTTGGCACATTGGATACAAAACTGGCTTAGTGGCAGAAGGCAGAGGGTGATGGTCGAAGGTTGTTTTTGTGACTGGAAGCCTGTGGCCAGTGGGGTACCACAGGGATCGGTGCTGGGTCCCTTGCTGTTTGTGGTCTACATTAATGACTTGGATATGAATGTAAAGGGTATGATCAGTAAGTTCGCGGATGATACAAAAATTGGTAGGGTGGCAAATAGCGAGGAGGGTAGTCTCAGTCTGCAGGACGATATAGATGGGTTGGTCAGATGGGCGGAACAGTGGCAAATGGAATTTAACCCGGAAAAGTGCGCGGTGATGCACTTTGGGGGGACTAACAAGGCAAGGGAATACACAATGAATGGAAAGACCCGAGGCAAGACGGAGGGTCAGAGGGATCTGGGTGCGCAAGTACACAGATCCCTGAAGGCGGCGGAACAGGTGGATAAGGTGGTAAAAAAGGCATATGGGATACTTGCCTTCATTAGCCGAGGCATAGAATATAAGAGCAAGGAGGTTATGATGGAGCTGTATAAAACACTGGTTAGGCCACAGCTGGAATACTGTGTGCAGTTCTGGTCGACACACTACAGGAAGGATGTGATAGCTTTGGAGAGGGTGCAGAGGAGGTTCACCAGGATGTTACCAGGGCTGGAGCGCTTCAGCTATGAAGAGAGACTGGGCAGATTGGGTTTGTTTTCCTTGGAGCAGAGGAGGCTGAGGGGGGACATGATTGAGGTGTACAAAATTATGAGGGGCATAGATAGGATGGATACTAAGGAGCTTTTTCCCTTAGTAGAAGGGTCAATAACTAGGGGGCATAGATTCAAGGTAAAGGGCGGGAGGTTTAGAGGGGATTTGAGAAAGAACTTTTTCACCCAGAGGGTGGTTGGAGTCTGGAACTCACTGCCTGAAAGGGTTGTGGAGGCTGGAACCCTCACAACATTCAAGAAGTATTTGGATGAGCACTTGAAATGCCATAGCATACAAGGCTAGGGACCAAATGCTGGAGTCATAGAGTCATAGAGTCATAGAGTTTTACAGCACAGAAAGAGGCCCTTTGGCCCATCGTGTCTGCGCCGCCCATCCATCCCTGTCCAGTCTAATCCCATTTTCCAGCATTTGGTCCATAGCCCTGTATGCAATGGCATTTCAAGTGCTCATCCAAATGCTTCTTGAATGTTGTGAGGGTTCCTGCCTCTACCACCCTTTTAGGCATTGAGTTCCACATTCCAACCACCGTCTGGGTGAAAAAGTTCCTCCTCAAATCCCCTCTAAATCTCCTGCCCCTTACCCTGAATCTATGCCCCCTTGTTATTGACCCCCTACTAAGGGGAAAAGTTCCTCTTTGTCTACCCTATCTATGCCCCTCATCATTTTGTACACCTCAATCAGGTCCCCCCTCAGCCTTCTTTGCTCCAAGGAAAACAACCCCAGCCTGTTTAGTCTTTCTTCATAGCTGAGGCGCTCCATCCCAGGTAACATCCTGGTGAATCTTCTCTGCACCCTCTCCAAAGCAATCACATCCTTCCTATAGTGAGGCGACCAGAACTGCACACAGTACTCCAGCTGTGGCCTCACCAGCGTTTTGTACAGCTCCATCATAACCTCCCTGCTCTTATATTCTATGCCTCGGCTAATGAAGGCAAGTATCCCATATCCTTTTTAACCACCTTATCTACCTGTTCCGCTGCCTTCAGAGATCTATGTACATGTACACCAAGGTCCCTCTGACCCTCTGTACTGCCTAGGGTCCTACCACTCATTGTGTATTCCCTTGCCTTATTTGTCCGTCCAAAATGCATCACCTCGCACTTTTCAGGGTTAAATTCCATTTGCCACTTTTGCGCCCAACTGATCAACCCGTCTATATCGTCCTGTAGCCTGAGGCTTTCCTCCTTGCAATTTACCACCCCACCAATTTTCGTGTCATCTGCAAACTTACTGATCATCCCTTTTACATTCTCATCCAAATCATTTATGTAGATCACAAACAACAAGGGACCCAGCACCGATCCCTGAGGTACCCCACTGGACACAGGCTTCCAGTCACAAAAGCAACCTTCGACCATCACCCTCTGCCTCCTGCCACTCAGCCAGTTTAGGATCCAACGCGCCAAGGCACCCTGGATCCCATGGGCTCTTACCTTCTTGACCAGTCTCCTATGCGGGACTTTGTCAAAAGCTTTACTGAAGTCCATGTAAACCACATCCACAGCATTTCCCTCATCCACCTCCCTAGTCACCCCCTCGAAAAAGTCAATCAGATTTGTCAGACATGATTTACCCTTGACAAAGCCATGCTGACTATCCCCGATTAATCCTTGCCTCTCCAAGTGGAGACTAATTTTGTCCCTCAGAATTTTTTCCAATAATTTCCCTACCACAGATGTTAGGCTCACTGGCCTGTAATTCCCTGGTTTATCCCTGCTACCCTTCTTGTATAATGGTACTACATTAGCTGTTCTCCAGTCCTCTGGTACATCCCCTGTGGCCAGAGAGGTTCTGAAAATTTGTGTCAGAGCCCCTGCAATCTCCTCCTTTGCCTCCCACAGCAGCCTGGGATACATCTCGTCTGGGCCTGGGGATTTATCCACTTTTTGGCCTGCTAAAACCGCTAGCACCTCCTCCCTCTCGATGCTAATATGTTCAAGTATGTCACAGTCCCCTTGCCCGATTTCTATGTCTGCATCGTCTTTCTCCGTAGTGAACACAGATGCAAAAAATTCATTTAAAACCCCGCCTACATCATCTGGCTCTACACACAGATTGCCACTTTGGTCCCTAATGGGCCCTACCCTTTCCCTGGTTATCCTCTTGCCCTTAATATACTTATAAAACATCTTAGGATTTTCCTTTATTTTGCTCGCCAGTGTTATTTCATGGCCCCTCCTCGCCCTCCTAATTTCTTTTTTAAGTATGCCCCTGCACTTTTTATACTCCTCTAGGGCTTCTTCCGTCTTTAGTCTTTTGTAACTGCCAAAAGCCCCCCTTTTATTTCTAATGCATTTTTGTATCTCCCTTGTCATCCAAGGTTCCCTTTGCTTGTTGGTCCCACCCTTGACCTTTACAGGAACTTGTTGGCGCTGTACTCTCTCTATTTCCCTTCTGAAAGTCTCCCACTGTTTTGATGTGGATTTTCCTATAAGTAGCTGCTCCCAGTCCACTTTGGCCAGATCCTGCCTTATCATATTAAAATCGGCCTTCCCCCAATTTAGAACCCTTATTTCCGGGCTGTCTTTGTCTTTTTCCATGACCACCTTAAATTTCACCGAATTATGGTCACTGTCGCCAAAATGCTCTCCTACTGATACTTCCACCACTTGCCCGGCTACATTCCCCAGAATTAGGTCCAGTACCGCCCCCTCTCTTGTAGGACTTTCTACATGTTGGCTCAAAAAGCTCTCCTGGATGCACTTTAAGAATTCTGCACCCTCTAAGCCTTTCACACTCTGACTATCCCAATTTATATTGGGGAAGTTGAAATCCCCCACTATTATTACCCTATTATTTTCACACTTCTCTGAGATTTGCCGACATATCTGTTCCTCTATCTCCCCCTGACTGTTTGGGGGCCTATAGTACACTCCCAGCAAAGTGCTTGCCCCCTTTTTGTTTTTAAGTTCTACCCATATGGCCTCATTTGAGGAACCCGCTAATATATCATCCCTCCTTACAGCAGTAATTGACTCCTTAATTAATATTGCAACACCCCCTCCCCTTTTACACCCCCCTCTGTCTCGCCTGAAGATTCTATACCCCGGAATATTGAGCTGCCAGTCCTGACCCTCCCTCAACCATGTCTCCGTGATGGCAACAATATCGTACTCCCATGTGTTCAACAACAACTTCAGTTCATCCACCTTATTTGCAAGACTCCTTGCATTAAAATAAATGCCTTCCAGCCCTGCCATATTCCCTTTTGCCTTCACATATTTGCTCTGCCTTCCCAGCTGACTTGTTTTTTCCTCTGTATTTGGCTGTAAATCACCCCCTACTATAGCTCCACTCTGTACCCCATCCCCCTGCCAAGTTAGTTTAAACCCCCCCCAGCAGTGCTAGCAAACCTCCCCGCAAGGATATTGGTTCCCCTCTGGTTCAGGTATAAACCGTCCGACTTGTACAAGTCCCACCTTTCCCAGAAGCAGACCCAGTGATCCAGGAAACTAAAGCCCTCCCTCCTGCACCATCCCTTTAGCCACGCATTCATCTGTTCTATCTTCCTATTTCTATACTCACTAGCACGTGGCACCGGGAGTAATCCAGAGATTACAACCTTTGAGGTCCTGCTCTTTAATCCTTCACCTAGCTCCCTAAATTCTTGCTGCAGGACCTCATCCCTCTTTTTACCTATGTCGTTGGTACCAATGTGGACCACGACCTCTGGCTGTTCACCCTCCCCCTCCAGAATGCCCTGCAGCCGCTCAGTGATATCCTTGACCCTGGCACCAGGGAGGCAACAAACCATCCTGGATTCACGTCTATGGCCACAGAAACGCCTGTCTGTTCCCCTTACTATAGAATCCCCTACCACTATTGCTCTCCCACTCTTTTTCCCCCCTTCCTGGGCAGCAGGAGCACCCCCAGTGCCAGGAAGTTGGCTGCTGCTGCCTTCCCCTGGTGAGTCATCCCCCTCAACAGTATCCAAAGCGGTATACTTGTTTGAGAGGGGAATGGTCACAGGGGTCTCCTGCACTACCTGCCTGCTTCTATTGCTCCGCCTGGTGGTCACCCATTTCCTGTCTTCCTGTGCAGCCCTTCCCTGCGGTGTGACCAACTCACTAAATGTGCTATCCACGACCCTCTCAGCATCGTGAATGCTCAACAACCCATCCACCCGCAGCTCCAGCGCCTCAATGCGGTCTGCTAGTAGCTGCAGATGGATGCATCTCTGGCACACGTGGTCATCAGGGGCACCGGGGTCCCTGAATTCCCACATAGAGCAAGAGGAGCATATCACGGGGCTGGGCTCACCTGGCATGACCTTCCCTTTACTTAATTTAAATTAATTTACTATCACCAATTAAAATTATCTCTAAGGCACTTGTATAGTCTACCAACAGTCCCTGCTACACCAGAAAAGACCCTAGTAACTCTAAACTACAGAGTTAAAGTTTAAAAAAGAGAAATACTCACCAACCAATCACTTACCTGCTCCCTGGTGACGTCACACACTGTTTACTTTTTACCTCTCTCCCCGCTGCTGAGTTGGTCGGGCCTTGTAGCTGCCGTCGGTTTTCAAGCCGGGCTCCTCCTCCGCTGCTGCTCTCCCCCGAACTGGTCGGGCCTTGTAGCTGCCGCCGGTTTTCAAGCCGGGCTCCTCCTCCACTGCTGCTCTCCCCCGAACTGGTCGGGCCTTGTAGCTGCCGCCGGTTTTCAAGCCGGGCTCCTCCTCCGCTGCTGCTCTCCCCCGAACTGGTCGGGCCTTGTAGCTGCACCCTCTCCAAAGCAAAGGAATATGGGATTAGATTAGACAGGGCTTGATGGCCGGCGCGGACACGATGGGCCGAAGGGCCTCTATCCGTGCTGTATGACTCTATGACTCTAATAGTGTTCCTGCAATAGATTCCAATAGTGTTCCTGCAATAGGTTCCAATAGTGTTCCTGCAATAGATTCCAATAGTGATCCTGCAATAGATTCCAATAGTGTTCCTGCAATAGATTCCAATAGTGTTTGCAATAGATTCTAATAGTGTTCCTGCAATAGATTCCAATAGTGTTCCTGCAATAGATTCCAATAGTGTTTGCAATAGATTCTAATAGTGTTCCTGCAATAGATTCCAATAGTGTTCCTGCAATAGATTCCAATAATGTTCCTACAATAGATTCCAATAGTGTTCCTGCAATAGATTCTAATAGTGTTCCTGCAATAGATTCCAATAGTGATCCTGCAATAGATTCCAATAGTGTTCCTGCAATAGATTCCAATAGTGTTTGCAATAGATTCTAATAGTGTTCCTGCAATAGATTCCAATAGTGTTCCTGCAATAGATTCCAATAGTGTGCTTGCAATAGATTCCAATAGTGTTTGCAATAGATTCCAATAGTGTCCCTGCAATAGATTCCAATAGTGATCCTGCAATAGATTCCAATAGTGTTCCTACAATAGATTCCAATAGTGTTTGCAATAGATTCTAATAGTGTTCCTGCAATAGATTCCAATAGTGTTCCTGCAATAGATTCCAATAGTGTGCTTGCAATAGATTCCAATAGTGTTTGCAATAGATTCTAATAGTGTTCCTGCAATTGATTCCAATAGTGTTCCTGCAATAGATTCCAATAGTGATCCTGCAATAGATTCCAATAGTGTTCCTGCAATAGATTCCAATAGTGATCCTGCAATAGATTCCAATAGTGTTCCTGCAATAGATTCCAATAGTGTTTGCAATAGATTCCAATAGTGTTCCTGCAATAGATTCCAATAGTGTTCCTGCAATAGATTCCAATAGTGTTCCTGCAATAGATTCCAACAGTGTTCCTGCAATAGATTCCAACAGTGTTCCTGCAATAGATTCCAATAGTGTTCCTGCAATAGATTCCAACAGTGTTCCTGCAATAGATTCCAATAGTGTTCCTGCAATAGATTCCAATAGTGTTCCTGCAATAGATTCCAATAGTGTGCCTGCAATAGATTCCAATAGTGTTCCTGCAATAGATTCCAACAGTGTTCCTGCAATAGATTCCAATAGTGTTCCTGCAATAGATTCCAATAGTGTTCCTGCAATAGATTCCAATAGTGTTTGCAATAGATTCTAATAGTGTTCCTGCAATAGATTCCAATAATGTTCCTGCAATAGATTCCAATAGTGTTCCTGCAATAGATTCCAATAGTGTTCCTGCAATAGATTCCAATAGTGTTTGCAATAGATTCTAATAGTGTTCCTGCAATAGATTCCAATAATGTTCCTGCAATAGATTCCAATAGTGTTCCTGCAATAGATTCCAATAGTGTTTGCAATAGATTCTAATAGTGTTCCTGCAATAGATTCCAATAGTGTTCCTGCAATAGATTCCAATAGTGTTCCTGCAATAGATTCCAATACTGTTCCTGCAATAGATTCCAATAGTGTTGCTGCAATAGATTCCAATAGTGTTCCTGCAATAGATTCCAATAGTGTCCCTGCAATAGATTCCAATAGTATTCCTGCAATAGATTCCAATAGTGTTCCTGCAATAGATTCCAATAGTGTCCCTGCAATAGATTCCAATATTGTACCTGCAATAGATTCCAATATTGTACCTGCAATAGATTCCAATTGTGTTCCTGCAATAGATTCCAATAGTGTTCCTGCAATAGTTTCCAGTAGTGTTCCTGCAATAGATTCCAATAGTGTTACTGCAATAGATTCCAATAGTGTTCCTGCAATAGTTTCCAGTAGTGTTCCTGCAATAGATTCCAATATTGTGCCTGCAATACATTCCAATAGTGTTCCTGCAATAGATTCCATTAGTGTTCCTGCAATAGATTCCAATTGTATTTGCAATAGATTCCAATAGTGTGCCTGCAATAGTTGCCTGGCCAGAAGGTTTATAATTCTCTAGTTCTTGTCTGAGCAAGGCTGACCCACTCTACTCAAGGCTGCTATTGATGGAACTTTGAGGGATGGATCAATCACTGGGTTGGGCTAATCCTGTAGACCAATGAGTAGGTGGATCCGAGCTGGATAAGAAGAAAACAGGCATATATTCAGCGCCTTTCACAGCCTCAGGATGTCCCAAAGTGAATCAGAACCAATGAATTACTTTTGAAGTGTAGTCGCTGTTGTAATGCAGGGACACGTGGCAGCCGATTTGCTCACAGCAAGGTCCCACAAACAGCAATCAGATAAATGTTCAATGCTCTATGTGTTGATTGAGGGCCAGGACACCTGCCCTTTTTCGAAATCGTGGCCATGGGATCTTTTACGTCAACCTGAGAGAGCAGACGGCGCGTCGGTTTAACATCTCTTCCGAAAGACGGCGCCACCCCCCTCCACCCCCCCACCCCCCGCCAAGAGTGGGGAAAAAAAAGAAATAACCAGCAAAATTCTCACTCCGAAAACAACACCTCAATAACCGGCAATGTTGCCGAGTCCGAGTCCAAATCTCCTGCGGTGGCCGAGTTAGTCAGTGGGGGTAGTTCTCCAATCTGCCACTACTCGGCTTCTTGGCGCTGTCGGAAGTCAGAACACCTCAATAACAGGAATCTGACTCTCCCGCGCTGCCGGTAGCCTCTTCTGATCCGCCATTTTACAGGGGTAATGTGTGTCTCCCATGCTGCTGGTAGTCATTGCATTGCCTTAACCTCAACTGGCAGTACTGTACTTAATCAAGCATCTTCTACCATCCATTTAACACAACTTTCTCCAGGTGAGTACCCAATTACTGTATACTGCACATTTCTTGATTTGTTTTACTTTTCTTTGTTAAAAATAGCCTCGGTAGATAACCCTCTCCATCATCCAGAATTTTTGATCAACCGGCACCATCCCGGTCCCATCGGTGCCGGATACCAAAGAGTTTCCTGTAGCACCTTTCACAACCTCAGGATGTCCCAGAGCATGTCACAGCCAATGAAGTACTTTTGAAGTGTAGTTGTTGCTGTAATGTAGGAGCGTGCAGCTCTCCCTCAGTACTGCACGGGGAGTGTCAGCCCAATGTGCACAAGTCTCTGGAGTGGGTATTTGAACCCACGACCTTCTTGATCTAACAGAAGAACATAAGAACATAAGAACATAAGAAATAGGAGCAGGAGTAGGCCAATCAGCCCCTCGAGCCTGCTCCACCATTCAATAAGATCATGGCTGATCTGATCCTAACCTCAAATCTTCTATCACTCTCCATCCCACCCGAACCCATGTGATCTCCCGGGAGAGGCGAAAAACCAGATAAAAAACCCAATGGCCAATTTGGGAGAAAAAATCTGGGAAATTCCTCTCCGACCCATCTAGGCGATCGAAACTCTTCCAGGAGATCACTCTGTCCCTATATTTTCTACAGTACTTACCTTCTGTAAAGGCAACCTCCACCCCAGCCAGGAACAGGAATAAAACCATCTCCTGAAATCTAAGACAGAATTAGAACACAAGCAAGAGTGCTACCCACTGAGCCACAGCTGACACCAACGTAAATGTAAGATGATTTGAAATGTAAGTTGCTGTCATTCCTGGCTACGGGCTGCAAGACACAACTTGTGAAAGGGAGTACTCTTCGGCTCGGTGTCAACAGCAAGAATTTAGCTTCGGGCACTTTAGCTTTGTAATAAAGGCGTTTTCTACTTGCGGTTGCAACATGGTGGGGAGTTGCCTGTCCATCCACCTCATAGAAAGAACGAAGAAAGAAAGAAAGAAAGAAAAGCTTTTGTGTTGCACCTTTCACCATCTTAGCACGCCCCAAACGCTTTACAGCCAATGAAGTACTGTCATAATATAGGAAACTCAGCAGGCAAGTTGCGCACAGTGAGGTCCCACAAACAGCAATGTGATAATGACCAGATAATCTGTTTTCGTGATGGTGATTGCGGATTAAAACAAAGGTCATCGACCTGAAACGTTAATGCTCTTTCTCTCGCCGTTTAAAAGAAACTAGTGAAATAGCAGGCGGAGGGCTTTCCTGCAGTGGAATGTGCTGTTTACTAATATTAAACGGTGAGATTTACATCCCAAAGTGGTAGCTTCTTTTAAAGAAAGAAAGACTTGTATTTATATAGCGCCTTTCATGACTCAGGATGTCCCAAAGTGCTTTACAGCCAATTGAAGGGTAGTCACTGTTGCAAATGGAATATAATGTGGAGAAGTGTGAAGTTATCCACTTTGGTAGGAACAATAGAAAAGCAGAGTATTTTTTAAATGGTGAGAGATTGGAAAATGTTGGTGTTCAGAGGGACCTGGGTGTCCTTGTACACGAATCACTGAAAGTTAACATGCAGGTACAGCAAGCAATTAGGAAAGCAAATGGTATGTTGGCCTTTGTTACAAGAGGATTTGAGTATAAGAGTAAAGACGCCTTACTGCAATTACACAGGGCCTTGGTGAGACCACACCTGGAGTATTGTGTACAGTTTTGGTCTCCTTACCTAAGGAAGGATATACTTGCCATAGAGGGAGTGTGTTGTGTCTGTGTATAATAAGACACAGACTGCAGGAGAAACGGTACAACAGGTGTTTACTCAACGTGGCTCACAGTGGAACTGCCTGTACAGATTACTACTCAGTGCTATATACAGGTGTGGTCACTGCCGGTACTACAGTATACATGAGCTGTAAAAAGTAGTTCCCCCCTTAAAGGTATATACATTACAATTCCTCCCCTTTTAGATTAACAGTACCATAACACTCATTTAACAATTAAATATCAAACTAATTACAATTAACACTTTTAACATGCAACATTAGCTGAAAATAGTCTATTTATATATTCAGTCTTCGGGGAGGCTTCCTGATCCTTTCTGGATAGTGCCTTTCCCAAGTGTCTTGCTCTTGGTGCGGAGGTGATTCTGGCCCCCTGTCGCCGGTTGGTTCATCAGCTTCCGATGCTACTGTTTCTGGGGTAGATGCAACCTGTACATCGGGTTCATCACCAGGTACGTATGGACGAGGCATGGGGTTGACTTGTTCCTGTGACTCTAGGATCTGGTCAGCATGGCGTCTCACGATGCTCTCCCCAACGTCCACTGTGTACATTAGTGGGCCCTGCCGTGTGCATATCGTTCCTGGCTGCCATTTTTCTGTTCGGTAGTCACGGGCCAAGACTGGTTGCCCTACATTGAAGCTCCTTGTTGGCTTCTCATGGATGTGCTGGAATTGCTTACTCTCAACATCTCTTCGTACGTTTGGCCTGAGCAAATCCAGGCGAGATCTTAATCTTCGGTTAAAGAACATCATGGCTGGGGCCTGGTTGGTGACTGCATGTGTCGCATTCCGGTAAGCGAACAGGAAATTGTCCACCTTGTGCTGCAGCGGAATGTTGTCATTGTACATAGCCTTTATAGCCTTCTTAAAGGTTTGTACGAACCTCTCAGCCAATCCATTTGTGGCTGGATGATACGGGGCGGATGTGTAATGCCTTACCCCATTCTTTTTCAAGAACCTCCGGAACTCTTCGGACAAAAACTGTGGTCCGTTGTTGGAGCAAATCTGTTCTGGCAAGCCATTCCTGGCAAAAATGGTCCGTAGGACTGCAATACTTTTCTCCGTGGTGGTGGAGGACATTTTGATGACCTCAGGCCATTTCGAGTGCGCATCCACGGCTATTAAAAACATTGAGTCCATGAATGGAGCAGCAAAATCAATATGCACCCGTTGCCATGGAGATGAGGGCCACTCCCATGGGTGTAGAGGGGCCTGTGGTGGTGCATTTTGGACTCTCTGGCATCCTGAGCAGCTCTTGGTCAGGTCCTTGATTTGTTTATCGATTCCCGGCCACCACACATAAGCCCTGGCTAGGCTTTTCATTTTTACCCCTCCCAGATGACCCTCATGAAGCTCATTGAGCACTCTATCCCTTAACTTGGGTGGAATTACCACTCGGGATCCACACATCAAGGACCCCCGGCACACTGACAGCTGTTCTCTCCTTGTCGAGAATGCTGGCAACAGTGAGTCGCCATGTGCTGGCCATCCCTTCACCGTCAAATCATATACCCGAGACAGTGTCGGGTCATTTCGGGTTTCCTTTTCGATACAAGCGTTAGTTACCGGTCGGTATTCAACTATAGTCGAATGGAATATTTCGACAGGATCCACTGCTGGTGCTTCCTCCGCAGTAGGCAGTGGCAGGCGTGATAGCCCATCAGCATTTCCATGCTGTTTCGTGCCCTTATATTCAATCTCATAGTGGTGCGCCCCTAGAAAAAGTGACCATCTCTGTAGTCGTTGCGCAGTCATCACCGCTGTTAAGTCCGTGAATGATTGAGACACGGACCAGCAGGAGTGAAAACAAACAGATCTTTACTGGTGGAAGTCAATAGCGAAACTAACAAACAGAGGCTCTCTAGCGCCTTTTATACAGGGGTGGTCACTGCCGGTACTGCAGTCTGAGACCAGTTATTCTCTTAAAGGTACATACACAACAATTCCTCCCCTTTTAGATAAACAGTACATAACATTCATTTAGCAAATAAAGGATAACGAATTACAATCACAATTACGGTTGCTAGATACATTGGTTAAGTTTAAGCAATTATAAGTTCAGTCTTTGAGGAGGCTTCCTGATTCTGTCTGGATAACGCCTCTTTGGGGTATCAGGTTCTTCTGGCAATGTTGAGTCGGGATCAATGTCGTTGTTTGGTTCATCTGCTTCCAATATTACCGGTTCTGCGGTAGCTGCAATTGGAACATCGATTTCATTACCAGGTGTATCAGATCTGGGTGTGGAGTTGACGTTTTCCAGTGACTCTAGAATCTGGTCAGCATGGCGTCTTACAATGCTCTCCCCAACGTCCACGGTATACATGAGAGGTCCTTGTCATGTACAAATCGTTCCTGGCTGCCATTTCTCAGTACGGTAGTCCCAGGCCAAAACTGGTTGACCTATCTTAAAACTCCTGGTCGGCCTTTCATTCATATTCTGAAACTGCCTGTTCTCCACATCTCTTCGGACGTTTGGCTTAACCAAATCCAAGCGGCATCGTAGTCTTCGATTGAAGAACATCATGGCTGGAGTTTGGTTGGTAACCGCATGTGTCGCATTCCGGTAGGCAAACAAGAAGTTGTCCACCTTGTGTTGTAGGGGTATATCTTCATTACACATTGCCTTGATAGCCTTCTTGAATGTTTGGACAAGCCTCTCAGCCCATCCATTAGTGGCTGGATGATATGGGGCAGATGTGTAATGCTTAACACCATTGTTCTTTAAGAACCTCCGGAACTCTTCAGACACAAACTGTGGTCCATTGTCAGAGCAAATCTGTTCAGGCAGCCCATTCCTGGTGAATATGGTTCATAAAACTGTGATAGTTTTTTCCGTGGTGGTTGAGGACATTTTTATTACCTCTGGCCACTTTGAATGTGCATCCACCGCAATTAAAAACATCGAGTCCATGAAGGGACCAGCAAAATCAATGTGCACCCTTTGCCATGGAGATGAGGGCCACTCCCATGGATGCAGAGGAGCTTGTGGTGGAGCGTTTTGGACCTTCTGGCATCCTGCACAGCTCTTGGTCATCTCTTCGATTTCTCTATCGATCCCCGGCCACCACACAAACGCTCTGGCTAAGCTCTTCATTTTTACCCCACCCAGATGACCCTCATGAAGCTCATTGAGCACTCTATCCGTCAACTTAGGTGGAATTACTACTCTGGATCCACACATCAAGGTTCCTCTGCACACTGACAGCTGTTCTCTTCTCGGCAAGAATGCTGGCAGCAGTGGTTCGCCATGTGCTGGCCATCCCTTCACCGTTAAATCATAGACCCGTGATAGTGTCGGGTCATTCCGTGTTTCCTTTTCTATGTTTGCATTCGTCACAGGGAGACATTCGACTATGGTCGAGTGGAATAACTCCATTGGATCCACTGCAAGGTCTTCTTCTTCCACCGTCGGCAACGGTAGACGTGACAATCCATCAGCATTTCCATGCTGTTTAGTTTCTTTGTACTCGATGTCATATTGGTGTGCCCCTAGGAAAAGGGACCATCTCTGCAGCCGTTGTGCTGTCATTATCGGTACGCCCTTCTGAGGGTTGAAAATGGAGACAAGAAGTTGATGATCGGTTAGTAGAGTAAATTTTTGACCGTGCAGATAGTGATTGAACTTCTTCACCCCCCACACTAGGCTGAGGGCCTCTCTGTCAATCTGGGCGTAGTTACGCTCGGCAGAAGTTAACGAGCGTGACGCAAAAGCTATCGGCCTCTCCAAACCATCAAGGAATTTATGTGACAGTACCGCCCCAATGCCGTAGGGAGACGCATCACACGCCAGCCTGATTGGCAGTGCTGGGTTGTAGTGAGCCAATACTTCCTTTGAAGTGATTAAGTCCTTACTCTTCTGAAAAGCACGTTTACAATCATCGCTCCATTTCCATGCTACCCCCGTTCGTAGCAGGGCGTTCAGTGGGTGCAAAATTGTCGACAAATTCGGCAAAAACTTATGATAGTAATTCACCAACCCGAGGAATTACGTCAGTTGCGACACATTTTCAGGCGCTGGGGCCTTAACAACTGCTTCAATTTTGTCAGGGGACTTATGTAACCCCTCTTCATCAATCACGTGGCCACAATACGATATCTGTTTCTTAAAAAATTCGCACTTGGGGCGGTTGGCTCGCAGCCCATGTTCCCGTAGTCTAGTGAGCACCTGTTCTAGGTTGTTAAGGTGTTCACTGTCATCTTCACCTGTTACAAGGATGTCGTCCAAGTAACACTGAGTCCCCGGAATCCCTTGCAGGACTTGTTCCATCGCTCTTTGCCATATCGCCGGAGCCGATGCTACTCCGAATACCAATCGATGATACTGGTAAAGACCTTTGTGAGTGTTTATCGTGAGATACTTCCTAGAGGACTCTTCAACCTCCATCTGCAAATATGCTTGTGCTAGGTCAATTTTTGTAAAACGCTTCCCTCCAGACAGTGAGGCGAAGATGTCTTCTATCCTTGGAAGAGGATATTGTACTGTGTGAAGGACAGGGTTCACCGTCACCTTGAAATCCCCACAGATGCGAATCTTCCTTGGCTCTCCAGACTTATTGCTTAACGTTTTCTTCATGACAGGAATGATGGGTGTCACCCACTCGCTCCAGTCGACCTTAGACAACATGCCCGCCTTCTCCAGATTCTCCAGCTCTGCCTCGACTGCTGGGCGAATTGCATATGGTACCGGTCTCGCTTTGAAAAACTTGGGAACTGCATTCTCTTCTATTTTTATCAAGGCGGTTACGCCTTTAGGCGTGCCCAGTTCTTGTTGAAATACCTCTCTGGCGTTAGCTAAGATTGTTGACAATCGTCCAGGAGTGACGTCTTCATCTTTTTTACCGTCCACCGTCATTGCATGAATGGAATGCCAATCTAAGTTTATCTTCTTGATCCATTCCCGTCCCAATAACGGTGGTCCACCATTTGGCAGTATGTAGAGATACAATTTCCGTATTTTCTTGCCATTGTATTCGACAGGCACCCTTATTTTTCCTCTGGGGTATACTTTTTGCCCCATATACGTCGTCAAGACGATGGATGTCTCTCTCAAGGGTATGTGTGAAAATAGCCGCTCGTAGTCTCGTCGATTCATGACGGTTAGCGCTGATCCTGTATCCAATTCCATTTTAACTTGGGACCCTGCTATCGTGAGAGTGACCCAAATGGTTCGGTGATCCTCTTTTGCGATTACATTGTGAAGTTTGAGACAGCTTAGTCTCCTGTTTCCGGATTCACTATCGCTCATCTGGTCTTCGGAACTACTGTCCGTCATCTTTTGTACTTTCTTGTACGGTTCCTTAGTAGCCTTTTTGTTGTCGCTGGTCTTCTTCCCAGACCTACAAACTCGTGCAATGTGTCCAATCTTCCCGCATTGTCTGCATATTTTGTCTTTGGACCAGCAGTCCTTCTGGTCATGGTTAGTTCTGCCGCAGCGATAACATTTTGCAAATCCCCGTGTCATTTCGTGGGTGCCGTATTCCTGTGGTTTTTGTTGAATTTCTGCAGCTCCCCTGGCTGCTGCTTCATACGATACTGCCACGCTGAAAGCCTTATCTAGCGTCAGCTCTTTTTCTGAGAGTAACTTCTTCTGTGTTCCTTCACTCAGGAGTCCACAGTCAAATTTGTCCCGTAGGGTATCTGCCAGTCCTGCTCCGAACTGGCAGTGCTTTGATAGCTTGTGTAGTTCCGTAAGATACTCAGCATTGCTCTCATCTTTGTGCTGAGTTCTCCTGTGGAATTTAAATCTTTCTGCTATCAACAGCGGTGCAGGGTTTAAGTGTTCCTGTAGGACAGCAACAATTTCGTTAAAACTCTTCGCCTTCGGTTTGGCTGGAGTAATCAGGTCCTGCAATAGGCCATACATTCTAGCGCCCATTAAGTTTAGCAATATCGATGCCTTTTTCCCCTCCGCTATATCGTTTGCCTCAACATATACCTCGACTCTTTCCACATACGTGGTCCAGTCCTCTAATGTATTATCAAAAGCAGTGATACAGCCAGTCTTCGGCATCTTGAAAATCTAAAATGGCGCCTCCCGCGCTTTGCCTTCTTCCCCGATTTAACAAAATGGCGCCTCCCGCACTTTGCCTTCTTCCCCGCTGTTGTTAGCACTGCTTTCCACGGTTTCTTGCGCGTATTCTTTTTCTTTTATTATTTTCCCGTCGTGGAGCGGACCCTCTGGGGCACTTCCCTCCCTCTTCTTAGGTCCGAACGCTGCCCGGCTTCGAAACACCGGCCGCGCCCTGTGTGCTCCACCCTCTCTCTCTCTCTTTGCTTCCCGACTCGCTGCCCAGCCCCGTTGAAAAGCCACCCGATCGAGCTTCAGCCCGCCGCAGCCCAGGAAGGATCAGAGCACTACCTGCCACCAGCCCGATTAGCTGGGAAACCACGGACCGAGGAACCCAGCCTGGCTCTGGACAGTCTCTCCTGCAAGTTTTTAACCCGATGATTGACGGTCGACGCCCGTTGCTCGAGTTTCAATGGACTCTATTTTTTTTTCTTTCTGGCTCCGACCTTCAACAACGTCGTCGGAGGTGCTGCCGAGTTGCAGGTAAGTTCGTTTCTTACTCGTCGCCAGTGTTAAGTCCCTGAATGATTCAGACACGGACCAGCAGGAGTTAAAACAAACAGATCTTTACTGGTGGAAGTCAATAGCGAAACTAACAAACAGAGGCTCTCTAGCGCCTTTTATACAGGGGTGGTCACTGCCGGTACTGCAGTCTGAGACCAGTTATTCTCTTAAAGGTACATACACAACAACCGCAACGCCCTTCTTCGGATTAAAAATGGAGACGAGGCTGGTGATCAGTCAGCAAGGTGAATTTCTGCCCATGCAGATAGTGATTGAACTTTTTCACTCCCCACACTAGGCTGAGGGCCTCCCTGTCAATCTGGGCGTAGTTACGCTCGGCTGAGGTTAGTGATCGTGACGCAAAGGCTATTGGCCTCTCTGAGCCATCCGAGAATTTGTGCGACAGCACCGCTCCAATGCCATAGGGTGACGCATCACATGCCAACCGAATTGGTAATGCCGGGTTGTAATAGGCCAATACCTCCTTCGATGTGATTAGTGTTTTGCTCTTCTGGATTCGTCACTCCACTTCCATGGCACCCCAGTTTGCAGTAGGGTGTTCAGTGGGTGTAGTATTGTAGACAAATTTGGCAAGAACTTATGGTAGTAGTTTACCAGCCCGAGGAACGACCTCAGTTGTGACACATTTTCCGGTGCTGGAGCCTTGACTACTGCCTCAATCTTCTCTGGGGACTTATGTAACCCCTCTTTATTGATAACGTGGCCACAATACGAGATCTGTTTTCTAAAAAACTCGCATTTGGGGCGGTTAGCTCGGAGCCCATATTCCTGCAATCTAGTGAGCACCTGCTCCAGGTTGACAAGGTGATCACTGTCATTTTCGCCCGTGACCAGGATGTCGTCCAAATAACACTGGGTCCCTGGGATCCCTTGCAGGACTTGTTCCATTGCCCTCTGCCAAATAGCCAGAGCTGATGCTACCCCGAATACCAGCCGGTTGTATTGGTAAAGACCTTTATGGGTGTTGATTGTGAGGTATTTTTTTGATGCTTCTTCTACCTCCATTTGCAGATACGCCTGGGCCAGATCAATCTTAGTGAAGCGTTTCCCTGCAGATAGCGAGGCGAAAATATCTTCAATCCGCGGAAGTGGATATTGTACGGTGTGAAGGACCGGGTTCACTGTTACCTTAAAGTCCCCACAGATGCGAACCTTCCTTGGTTCCTCAGGCGTGCTGCTCAACGACTTTTTCATCACAGGGACGATGGGTGTAGCCCACTCGCTCCAGTCTACCTTGGACAGTACACCTGAACGTTCCAGACTCTCCAGCTCTGCTTCGACGGCTGGGCGGATCGCATAAGGTACCAGTCTGGCCTTAAAAAATGTTGGGCTTGCGTTTTCTTCAATTTTATTCGTCGCTGTCATGCCTTTTAGTATTCCGAGTCCTTGCTGGAACACTTCTTTCGCATCAGTTAGGATCTTTGACAGTCGCCCAGGTGTGACGTCGTCATCCTTTTTGTCAGCCACAGTCAGTGCCTGTATGGAATGCCAATCCAGTTGTATTTTCCGGATCCATTCACGTCCCAGTAATGGTGGTCCTCCATCTTGTGATACATACAGGTCTAGTTTTGGTGTTTCCTTACCGTTATATATAACGGTCACCCTTATTTTTCCTTTGGGGTAGACTTTTTGCCCCGTGTACGTCTTCAAAATAATTTTTGTGTCTCTCAAGGGTATGTGTGAGAATAGCCGCTCGTAGTCCCATCGGTTTATGACTGTTAGGGCTGATCCTGTGTCCAATTCCATCTTTACCTGGACTCCTGCTATCTTGAGAGTGACCCAAATGGTTCGGTGATCCTCCATTGTGATCACATTATGTAGTTTCAGACAACTCAGTTCCCTGCTTTCGGAGTCGTTATCATTCTTTTGTTCGTCTGAACTATTCTCCGTCATCTTATGTACCTTCTTGTACTTTCCTTTGGTAGGTTTCTTATTGCTGGTTTTCTTTCCCGACCTGTAGACTCATGCTATGTGTCCTACTTTTCCACACTGTCTGCACACTTTGGGCTAGATTTTCAGTTGCTTGCGCCAGCAGTTAGCGCCTTAAGAGAAGTGATTTTCGGGCGCTATGCGTGTAGCGCCCGGGCGCAGCGCAGTTTGCGCCCCGCCCCAAATTAAGTTGCCCGTTAGCGCCGGCGCAAAGTTTAGCGGCCGCCCGGATGCGCACGCAGAAAATGACGTCACATCCTCGTGCAACGCCCTTTGGCCGCCCCGAATCCAAACTTCAGTCGGACCGCCCCATTGTGCGGCTGGCGTCCAGAGCGTTTGTAAAATGGAACGCAACACACCCTGGGGAGCGCAAATTAAAGGGCACTCCTCCTGCAGTCTGCATGTGTTGTGTGGAAGGATCCAGTGTGTTGTTCTGAATGGCGTATTTATGTTTCCGGACACCACCACCACCACCACCACCACCACCACCTCCTCCTCCTCCTCCTCCTCCTCCTCCTCCTCCTCCTCCTCCTCCTCCTCCTCCTCCTCCTCCTCCTCCTCCTCCTCCTCCTCCTCCTCTTCTTCCTCTTCCTCCTCCTCTTTTCCCCCCAGACTCTGCCTTTGAAAACAACACATGCACCCTTCCCCTTTAAGAGCTCACTGGCACCAGAGTGTCTGCTGTGCGCTGCGCCCGAACTCGGGCGCTGCGCTCTGCACCGCCGGCTTAGCGCCTAAAGATAGTAGTGGAACGCCTCTTTTAGCGCTCCACCAACCTCTTAGGGCGAAGCCACTGAATTTCCGGCAACGGGGCGCTACTTTGGGGCGGGCGCTAACTTCGGGCGGGCGCTAAGGTTAGCGCCCCAAAACTGTCTATACTGAAAATCTAGCCCCATGTCTTTGAACCAGCAATCATTCTGGTCGTGTGTTGTTCTGCCGCAGCGATAGCACTTCTCTGTTCCATATGACATTTTGTTTGTGCCATATTCTTGCGGTCTCTGTTGTATCTCTGCAGTGCCCCGTGCTGCTGCTTCATATGATACCGCAATGCTGAAAGCCTTTTCCAGCGTAAGGTCCTTTTCAGATAAAAGCCGTTTCTGGGTTCCTTCACTTTGAAGCCCACACACAAACTTATCCTTTAAGGTATCTGCCAGTCCCGCTCCAAACTGACAGTGTTTCGATAGTTTGCACAGTTCTGTTAAATAATCAGCATTGCTTTCATCCTTCTGCTGGTTCTGTTTGTGAAACTTGAATCTTTCTGCTATCAGCAGCGGTGTGGGGTTTAAATGTTCCTGTAGTATCGTTACTATGTCTTCAAAACTCTTTTCCATTGGCTTCGTTGGGGTTACTAGATTTCGTAATAAACCATACGTCTTTGCACCCATTAAATTTAACAATACCGACGCTTTCTTGTCATCTGACACCTCATTTGCCTTGCAGTACACCTCTATTCATTCGACATATGTAGTCCAATCTTCGACTTCATTGTCAAATGCGGTGATACTGCCACTCTTCGGCATTTTGGGTGTGGTTTAAAATGGCGTCTCCCAATGGCTTAAATGGCGTCTCCCGCGCTTTCCTTCTTCCCCCGCTGCTGCCAATGCCGCTCCCGGCGGTTCTCGTGGCAATGGCGGCACCCTGTAGGTTTCACGCGCTTCTCCTGCGCTGCTGCCAACGCCGCTCTCGGCGGTCCTCATGGCAATGGCGGCGCCTCGCGGGTTTCTGCGCGTCTCTCTCTCCCTCTCTTCGATGCTGCTCGGCCCCTGAACACCGGCTGCGCCCTGTGTGTTCTGCCCTCTCTCTCTCTCCCCCGTCGATGCTGCTCGGCCCTTTGCTGTGCCGCTCGGTCGGGCTTTAGCCCGCCGTTGTCCGGGAAGGGTCTGCACACTACCTGTTGCCAGCCCGTTTCGCTGGACCACCTCGACTGGAAAGCTAAGCCTGGCTCTCGACAGCCTCCCCCGCAATTCTCGAGTCTCTGCTGGATGACTGGGCGGTTGCCCATGGTCGACGCCCGAGTCTCTGGCCTTGACCTCCAATCCACTGATCTCCAGGAACGAATCCCCGGGAGGTGATGCAGAGTTGCAGGTAGGTTCGAACTTGCCTTGTCGCCATTGTTGTGTCTGTGTATAATAAGACACAGACTGCAGGAGAAATGGTACAACAGGTGTTTACTCAACATGGCTCACAGTGGAACTGCCTGTACAGATTACTACTCAGTGCTATATACAGGTGTGGTCACTGCCGGTACTACAGTATACATGAGCTGTAAAAAGTAGTTCCCCCCTTAAAGGTATATACATTACAGAGTGCAACAAAGGTTTACCAGACTGGCTCCTGGGATGGGGGGATTGTCCTAGAAACATAGAAAAAACATTAAAAAATAGGAGCAGGAGTGGGCCATTCGGCCTTTCGAGCCTGCTCCGCCATTCAATATGATCATGGCTGATCCTCTATCTCAATACCATATTCCCGCTCTCTCCCCATACCCTTTGATGCCTTTTGTGTCTAGAAATCTATCTATCTCCTTCTTAAATATATTCAGTGTCTTGGCCTCCACAGCCTTCTGTGGTAGAGAATTCCACAGGTTCACCACCCTCTGAGTGAAGAAATTTCTCCTCATCTCAGTCCTAAATGCCCTACCACGTATCCTGAGACTGTGACCCCTCGTTCTAGACCCCCCAGCCAGGGGAAACATCCTCTCTGCATCCAGTCTGTGTAGCCCTGTCAGAATTTTATACGTTTCAATGAGATCCCCTCTCATTCTTCTAAACCCTAGTGAATACAAGCATAATCTCTCCTCATACGACAGTCCTGCCATCCCAGGAATCAGTCTGGTGAACCTTTGCTGCACTCCCTCTATGGCAAGTATATCCTTTCTTAGGTAAGGAGACCAAAACTGCACACAGTACTCCAGGTGTGGTGTCACCAAGGCCCTGTACAACGGTAGTAAGACATCCTTGCTTCTGTACTCAAATCCTCTTGCAATGAAGGCCAACATACCATTTGCCTTCCTAACTGCTTGCTGCACCTGCATGTTTGCTTTCAGTGACTGGTATACAAGGACACACAGGTCCCTTTGTACATCAGCATTTCCCAATCTAGCACCATTTAAATAATACTCTACCTCTGTTTTTCCTGCCGAAGTGGATAACTTCACATTTATCCACGTTATACTGCATCTGCCATATATTTGCCCACTCACTCAACTTGTCTAAATCGCCTGAAGCCTCTCCTCACAACTCACAATCCTACCTAGTTATGTGTCATCAGCAAACTTGGAAATATTACATTTGGTTCCCTCATCCAAATCATTGATATATATTGTGAATAGGGACCTGGGTGTCCTTGTACACAAATCACTGAAAGTCCTATGAGAAGAGATTGAGTAGACTAGGCCTATATTCTCTAGAGTTTAGAAGAATGAGAGGTGATCTCATTGAAATATATAACATTCTTAAGGGGCTTGACAGAGTGCAGGCGACCAGCAGCATCCACTCCCGCCTTATGGATCAGAAAAAAATAAGGACTAGTTGTTAGAAAGAGTTGTAACCAATTATCCTCAGCATTTAGCGACAATTGAAATGTTCTTTTTTCCCCATTTAGACACGACAAACACATATCACTATTTATCATATTTTAACCCATCACAGTAAAAGATCAATTTTAGCATGAAATCCTTATATATCTCAACCTGGAATATCCAAGGTCTACGCTCTTCTATGCTTGGCATGAAGAGTGAGACCCCAGAGTTCCTAGATGAGATTAAAGATCTAGATATTATCTTTTTACAGGAAACCTGGTGTAGAGGAGAAGGGCACACTGGCTATCCCATTGGGTACACAGAGCTGGTGGTCCCCTCCAATAAATTGCCAGGAGTAACCCAGGGCAGAGAATCTGGAGGCATACTGATTTGGATTAAAGCAGAGCTTAGGAATTACATTAAATTTATAAAAAAGGGCGAAAACCACTTATGGCTCAAAATTAAGAGGGGCATCATCTCTAGCATGAAAGATGTTTTCATTTGCACACTCTATATCCCCCCGACAGAATCCCCGTACCTCAAAGAAGACAGCTTCTCCAACATAGAGAGGGAGATTATCCAATTCCAGGCCCAGGGAAATGTGTTGATCTGTGGTGACCTCAACTCAAGAACTGGCGAAGAACCAGACTTCACCAATAATCAGGGGAATAACTACATATTTGGGAATAACCACTTTGATCTCCCTTCCCATCCACACAGGCATAACTGCGACAAACAGACAAATGCTAATGGAAAACAGCTCCTGCAGCTCTGTCGAAGCCTGGGTCTGTACATTGTCCATGGTAGGTTATTGGGAGACTACCTAGGAAGATCCACCTATTGCTCACCTCTTGGTTTCAGCACCGTAGACTATATGATTACAGATCTGGACCCATCCTCTTTCAGAACATTCACAGTCAAACCACAAACAACACTGTCAGATCACAGTCAAATTACTGCATATCTTAAAAGGACAGAAACAACCAACACAGAAACACAACCCAGTAAGCTGTACAACATTAAAAAATCTTACAGATGGGCCAAAAACAGCACGGAAAAATACCAGAAAGCAATTAGCAATCAATCAACTCAAGCTCTCTTGGACACCTTTCTGGAAAACACATACACACACAATAAAGAAGGCGTAAACCGGGCAGTGAATAACCTAAATAATATTTTTGATAATTTGGCATCAATGTCAAACTTGAAAGTTCGCAAGAACAAACCCAAAACAAAAAACTACGAAAAATGGTTTGACTCCGATTGCCAGAACATGAGGAAAAAACTCAGAAAAATATCAAACCAAAAACACAGACAACCAGAAAACGAGGAATTACGCCTTACTTATTGTCAGGCACTAACACAATACAAAAACACACTCAGAACCAAGAAAGAGCAGTATATTAAGAATACACTCATCTCCATTGAGGAATCCATTGATTCTAATTGTTTCTGGGACAACTGGAATACATTACCCAAAAAACAACACGACAAATTGGCCATTCAAAACGGAGACACATGGGAAAACCATTTTGAAAAATTATACCAGAAAAACACACTAAGCCCAGAGCAATACCAAATATGCGAAAAACTGGAAAAGCTCGAATTTGCCATAAAAGATAACCAAAACCCGATAGACCCCATAATATCTGAAAAAGAGCTAATTGAAAAACTCAAGGACCTGCGACCAGGAAAAGCTTGCGGGGCAGACGGCATCCTAAGCGAGATGATTAAACACACGGACGATAAAATGAAATTGGCTATACTGAAACTCTTCAACTTGGTTCTGAGTGTCGGTTACTTCCCTGATATCTGGAACAAAGGACTCATAACGCCCATATACAAAAGTGGGGACAAAATTGACCCAAATAACTATCGAGGCATCTGTGTAAACAGTAACCTGGGGAAGGTTTTCTGTAGTATCATAAACAAAAGACTTATAAACTTCCTTGAGGAGCACAATGTCTTGAGTAAAAGCCAAATTGGATTCCTTCCAAACTATAGAACATCAGATCATATCTTCACCCTACAGACCCTAATTGACAAACATGTTCATCAAAACAAAAGCAAAATTTTTGCCTGCTTTATAGATTTCCAGAAGGCCTTCGATTCTATCTGGCACGACGGTCTATTCTTGAAACTTATTGAAAGTGGTGTAGGGGGAAAAACATATGATGTAATTAAATCAATGTATACAAACAATAAATGTGCAGTTAAAATTGGAGACAAACAAACAAAATACTTCCCACAGGGGCGTGGTGTGACGCAGGGCTCGCCCATCTCACCGACACTCTTTAATATTTACATAAATGAATTGGCAAAACTACTTGAACAATCTACAGCACCCGGCCTCACCCTATATGAATCCAAGGTTAAATTCCTCCTCTATGCAGATGACCTGGTTCTGCTGTCACCAACTAAGGAGGGTCTACAGCAGAACCTGGATCTGCTGGAGTCATTCTGTCAGACCTGGGCCCTGACAATAAACCCCCAAAAAACCAAAGTCCTTGTGTTCCAGCAAAGATCCAGACATCAGGGACCCAGAATAAATTTCACATTAGGAACAACTAAAATTGAACAAACCACTAACTACACATACTTGGGTTTAAAAATCAGCTCTACGGGAAATTTTCATCTGGCTGTGAATGAACTGAAAGAGAAAGCTAGAAGGGCTTTCTATGCCATTAAAAAATCAATCCAAATAGAAATCCCAATTAGCATTTGGCTCAAAAATTTTAAATCAGTAATTGAACCAATTGCACTCTATGGCAGTGAGGTGTGGGGACCGCTAACACAACAAGAATTTGCAAAATGGGACAAACACCCAATTGAGATCTTACATGCAGAATTCTGTAAAGGTATCCTCCGGACTCAAAGGAAAACCGTAAACAATGCATGCAGGGCAGAACTAGGCCAATATCCATTAATAATTACTATCCAAAAAAGAGCCACCAAATTTTGGAAACACCTAAAAATGAGCAACCCCCACTGCTATCATTACGAAGCCCTGAAATGCCAAGAGAGGACCATAAAGAAGAATACCCTCAGTCAACTAGTCCTGGGACTCAGTGAATTAACTACTAACACTACTAACAATAACCAGCCCCAGGACAGTGACATCGTAGCACAGAGAATTCGACCCAACACAATTGTCACTAAGCAAAAGGAAAAATACCTGTCATATTGGGCAGAAACAACAAAAACCCAAAACAAACTCAATTGCTACTTGGCCCTAAACAGACAGTACAACATGGCTGAATACCTGACCATGGTAAAGGATAGCAAACTGAGAAAAACCTTGACAAGGTACAGACTTAATGAACATAGCCTGGCCATCGAAAAAGGCAGACACAGACAGACCCGGCTGCCAAGAGAGGACAGGATATGCTCTCACTGCAGTCAGGGAGTGGTGGAGACAGAGAGGCACTTCCTCACAGCTTGTGGAAAATATCAGGGCATCAGGGAGGATTTCTACCAAAAATTCACAAAAATATGCCCTGAATTCAGAAATTTGAATGACGACCAAAAACTCCCATACCTACTAGGGGAACAGAGAAATTGTGTAACCTTAGCGGCACACTATGTTACAGCTTGCCATAAACAGAGGGACAACCAGTAAACCTAAGAAAAGAGTATATACAAATTATATGAATGTATATTTATACACTCAGGGATATATCTGTTTATACACTGTATGAATAGATCTGCGTTTATGTGTTCAACCATAAATGTTTTTCGATGCTTTGGCAACATAAGATGTACCTTATCATGCCAATAAAGTGATTTGATTTGAATTGAATTGAATTGAGTGGATGTTGGGTGGGTGTTTCCTCTGGCTGGGCATCTAGAACCAGGGGTCACAGTCTCAGAATAAGGGGTCGGCCATTTAGGACTGAGATGAGGAGAAATTTCTTCACTCAGAGAGTGGTGAATCTTTGGAATTCTCTACCCCAGAGGGCAGTGGAGGCTCAGTCGTTGAGTATATTCAAGACAGAGATCGATAGATTTTTGAATATTAAGTGAATCAAGGGATATGGGGATAGTGCAGGAAAGTGGAGATGAGGTTGATGATCAGCCATGATCTTATTGAATGGCGGGGCAGGCTCGAAGGGCCAAATGGCCTACTCCTGCTCCTAGTTTTTATGTAATGTGGGAAATGCAGCAGCCAAATTGCACACAGCAAGCTCCCACAAACAGCAATGTGATAATGACCAGATAATCTATTCTAGTGAAGTTGACTGAGGATTAAATATTGGCCAGGACACCGGGGAGAATTCTCGGGGCAGATAGAGAGTTGTGGGAAGAGAAAGTGTGAGGGTTGGGGGGGGTGGGGGGGGGGGCGGGGTGGCGGGTGGAGAGGGGGGATTGGAGGCGGTGGGATGTGACAGAGTAAAAGCCTATTAAGAAAAATGAACAAAGAGCAAGGGAAACGTGTCGCAAAGTGAAAGAGTAGTTCAGCTTTAAGATCGCACACTTCACGCGGCTCTCCCATGGTCTGATAGTTGATAGTCGTGTTGTTGCCGGAATCCCAGATACTGTGAGCTTGTTGCATTAGCTATACCTGTTCTGGGGCTGCGGTAGATCAGCAGCTACTTTGTGTTGCCTCTATTCTGCTGCATATAAAAATTAGGTCATCCTGACACTCTGCGTGCATTGGCCCCGGCCAATTGGAACTCCGTGCCAATTTAAGGGGCTTTGGCAATGCTCAGCATAAACAAAAGCAAAGAGGCAAAGTCAGCCAGATCTTAACTTCCTCCAGTTTGATTTAGCACGTGGACAGCAGTAGTAACTTATCTGCATTGATATAAACTGGCAGATTACAATGCATAAAATAGGTACTGAGAACGACCGATCTTTTAACGATTGCCGACCAGGTATTTGGGACTGTGGGCTTAAGGTATGAAGTACAAGGGTGTTGTTTCTATGGAGCTCTCTTAATAGACTGACACTGCAATGCTGTCACTGCAGTGCTGTATCGATGTGGCAGGGGTCATTTGCTGCAGTATTTACTTACTGTTGTATTCATGTTGAGCAAAGCAAAAAAAAATGCCTTGTAGGAATTAACGAATTCCTACGAATAACGGAGATCGACACAGGAGAGCAATTAAACAGGTCTTTACTCAACGGAGGACTGCCTGGGCAGCCCCGTGGTTTATGACGTGACATCATCGCGTTTACCCGCGCTCTTAAAGGGGCCACGCCCCGTATATGCAAACTCTATATACAAAACACAGTAATGCCTAACACAATGATACAGGTTTAGGCTGGTGTTAGAACATCGTTAAAGAGAATTATATACAGTTAGCCAGAGTCATTCAGTCGTTCTGGCACATGAGCCCCCCCAGAATTCGCTTTAACGGACAAAGTCAAACGGTGAGGGGGTCTGACGAGCCTGTCAGAACGACTCCTGTACTCTCGAGGCGGAGGCTGCAGGGCGGATGGCGGTCTGGCGGGCAGTCGCACTTGGTCTGCCGTAACGACAATGGGTGGCCGACCCCGTCTCGGCGGTTGTGCTGACTCGATGGGGCGGTTGAGGTCTAAATGTGCTGGCTTTAAGCGGTCAACCGAAATGTGGTCTGGTTTACCACCGACATCTACCGTGAAGGTTTTGTCCCCTGCTTCCAACATGCGGAAGGGACCGGTATATGGGGCCTTCAGCGGATCCCTATGTGCGTCATGGCGAATAAAAACGTATTCAGCCTTGTGAAGCTCCGTGGGAACGTGTGACCTCTGCAGCCCGTGGTGCGAAGTGGGCACCGGTGCGAAACATCTGGCCGCCTCTTGGTGACTAGCAAGCTCCGTCGACATTGGTAGGAAGTCCCCCGAGACTCAAGGCAGCTGACCATACACAAGCTCCGCTGATGAAGAGTGAAGGTCTTCTTTGGGGGCTGTGCGAAGGCCCAACACGACCCATGGTAGCTTGTCTGCCCATCCAGCGTCCTGGAGGCTGGCCCTCAGGGCTGCTTTCATTGGCCAGTGGAAGCTTTCGCAAAGGCTATTCGCCTGTGGGTGGTAGGCTGTGGTGCAGTGCAATTTGACACCGAGTCCTTGGGCCACTGCATTCCAGAGTTCGGAGGAAAACTGCAGTCCCCTGTCTGACGAAATATCTGCGGGCACTCCGAAACGGGCGATCCAGGAGGAAATGAACGCCCTGGCCACGTCCGCCAAAGTAGTGGATGACAGGGGGACCACCTCCAGCCATCTGGTGGTGCAGTCAACCATGGTCAGGATGTGTGAAAAACCATGGGAGGGTGGGAGTGGTCCTACCAGGTCCACGTTGACATGGTCAAAACGTCGCTCCGGAACTGTGAAGGTGGCCAACGGAGCTTTGATGTGGCGCTGTACCTTGGCCTTTTAGCAGACCACGCAGGTGTTGACCCAGTCGCGGACATCTTTATGCATGCCATGCCATACAAATTTTGCTGACATCAGTTTCTGAGAGGCCTTCATTCCTGGGTGTGACAACCTATGTATGGCGTCGAACACTTTGCGGCGCCAGACGACCGGCACGACAGGGCGAGGATCCTGTACGGAGACGTCACACAACAGCGTGGTACCTCCCGAATGGAACTTGACGTCGGCCAACTGGAGGCCAGTGATGGCCGTTCTGTAAGCTTGGACTTCCAGGTCTGAGGCTTGGTCCGCTGCCATGATGGCGTAGTCGATGCCCAAATGAACCGTATTGACGATCGCGCAGGAGAGGCAGTCTGCCACCAGGTTGTCCTTACCAGTCACGTGCTGTATATCTGTGGTGAATTCGGATATGTAGGTCAGTTGACGCTGCTGTCGGGCTGACCACGGTTCGGCAGTCCTGGCCATTGCAAAGGTTAGCGGCTTATGGTCCACAAAGGCGGTGAAAGGACGTCCTTCCAGGAGGAACCGAAAATGGCGGATGGCCAGAAAAAGGGCGAGCAACTCCCGGTCGAACGTGCTGTATGCTCTCTCGTTCTGCCGTAGTTGACGGCTGAAGAATGCCAACGGCTGCCACGTCCCGTTCACCCACTGCTGTTGCACGGCACCAACTGCATAGTCCGACGCGTCGGTGGTGAGGGCGACGGTGGCTCCTGGCAGCGGGTGTGCCAGCATAGTCACGTTGGCTAAGGCGCTTTTGGTGTCGGCGAACGCTCGGGCCATGTCATCCGTCAAGTCTACCGGGTTCTTGCCAGTCTTGCCCTTGAGGGCCTCGTACAGGGGCTGCATGAGTAGTGCCGCCTTAGGCACGAAACGGTGGTAAAAGTTTACCATGCCTAGGGATTCCTGCAGGGCCTTTATGTTCTGCGGGCGTGGAAAGGATGTCACCGCCTCTACTTTCGAAGGTAAAGGAACCGCTCCCTCTGAGGTGATGCGATGCCCCAGGAAGTCAATTTGGTGCAGGCCAAACTGACACTTGGCCGGGTTGATAATCAGGCCGTGTTGGCTGAGGCGTCGAAAAAGGGTGCGTAGGTGACAGGTATATTCTTCCTTAGTAGGACTGGCAATTGGAATATCATCTAGGTAAACGAAGAGGAATTTGAGGTCCCGCAGCACAGAGTCCATCAGGTGTTGGAAAGCCTGGGCGGCGTTTTTTAACCCAAACGGCATTAGTAAAAACTCGAAGAGGCCGAATGGGGTGATGACTGCGGTCTTCTGGACGTCTTGTGGATGAACTGGGACCTGGTGGTAGCCCCGGACGAGGTCGACTTTTGAGAACACGGTGTTCCCTGCCAAATGTAAGAAGTCACACAACACCAGGTTATAGTCCAACAGCTTTATTTGAAATCACAAGCTTTCGGAGCGCTGTTCCTTCGTCAGGTGAAGTGGAGAAATGCATAAAGACACAGCTTATATAGTCAGAGAATAATGTCAGATGTTTACAGGTAATCTTGCCAACTGCCATTTATCACACCTCGGCAGAGAGATAATCACAGCAATCAAAGGTGTGAATGGTGTCCAAACAGGTCAGTCAGGAAAACATTACATAAAAGAACAATGAGGTGGGGTCACAAGGGGTCTAATATTGCAGATGCTGGGGTCTGTATGAAAAACAAAAAAACAGACAAAAACATTTTTTTTTGCTGGAAATCACAGCAGGTCCGGCTGCATCTGTGTGGAGAGAACAAGCCAATGTCGACTCGAGTCTGGATGACCCTGCATCAGGTGGGGTTACATGTAGCATGACATGGACCCAAGATCTCGGTTGAGGCCGTCCTCATGGGTGCGGAACTTGGCTATCAGTTTCTGCTCGACGATTTTGCGTTGTCGTGTGTCTCGAAGGCCGCCTTGGAGACTGCTTACCCGAAGATCGGAGGCTGAATGTCCTTGACTGCTGAAGTGTTCCGCGACTGGGAGGGAACACTCCTGCCTGGTGATTGTTGCGCGGTGTCCGTTCATCCGTTGTCGCAGTGCCTGCATGGTCTCGCCGATGTACCATGCTCCGGGGCATCCTTTCCTGCAACGTATGAGGTAGACAACATTGGCCGAGTCACATGAGTATGTACCATGTACCTGGTGGGTGGTGTCCTCACGTGTGATGATGGTATCTGTGTTGATGATCTGGTATGTCTTGCAGAGGTTGCTGTGGCAGGGTTGTGTGGTGTCGTGGTTGCTGTTCTCCTGAAAGCTGGGTAATTTGCTGCGAACGATGGTCTGTTTGAGGTTAGGTGGCTGTTTGAAAGCGAGTAGTGGAGGCGTGGGGATGGCCTTAGCAAGGTGTTCATCGTCATCGATGACATGTTGAAGGCTGCGAAGAACATGGCGTAGTTTCTCCACTCCGGGGCCAAATGGGCAGAGAAATCCTGAATGTGGGGGATCGGGTACCGATCAGGAGTGGTGGCGTCGTTTAGGCGTCGATAGTCGCCGCATGGCCGCCATCCGCCGCCAGGCTTCAGGATGATATGGAGGGGTGAAGACCAGGGACTATTTGACCGGCAAATAATCCCTAACCGTTCCATGGTTGCAAACTCCGCCTTTGCGACCGCCAGCTTGCCAGGTTCCAGGCGCCGGGCCCGCGCGTAGACCGGGGGGCCGTTGGTGGTGATGTGGTGTTCCACACCATGTTTCATGGCTGTGGAGGAGAACGTGGGTCTTGTCAGGTCGGGGAATTCACCGAGCAGGCGAGCGAACTCATCAGGAGTCAGGAACGCACAGGAGACGGTGCGCGACGAAGTGTTACTGCGGTAACACGGAAGAGAATTAAAAGTTGCTGTGTTGATCAGCCGCCAGTTCCTAACGTCGACCAGGAGGCTGTTGGCGCACAGGAAATCCACGCCGAGGAGGGGCTGGGAAACTTTGGCCGTAACAAACTCCCAGTGAAAACGTTGCCCCCCGAGGCACAACTCCACTCGCCGTCTGCCGAAGGTCCGAATTGTGCCGCCATTGGCCGCTTCAAGGGCGGGGCCGTGATTCCCCGTCTGCACAACATGGGCGGACGCAGGTAAAATGCTGCACTGCGCTCCGGTGTCGCACAGAAAATGACGACCGGAGAGAGTATCAGTGATGAACAGCAATTTTCCCGCGTTGCCGATCGCCATCGCGGCCGCGGGGTGCCCGTTAGACCCGTTCCTTGGTGGTCGCAGTGTCAGTTGCTGTTTGGTTTGTTGGGGAAAACTGCAGGGAGGGCGGCAATGCTTCGCCTTTGCGCCGAACTGCGCGTGGTAGAAACACAGCCCAGCAGGCTGACGAGCTGGGGCGGTGTCTGCGGGGGGTGGGTGCCTCATGGCGGCGCAGTACTGCCGAGTTACAGCGAAAATTTTGTCAGCCTCCGCAGCGAGTGTTGTGCAGTCTTCAATTTCAGATCTGGCCAGGGCAGCTTGTACCTGTTCAGGCAGTTGGCTGAGGAAAATCTCGCGGAATAGGAAACATTCCCGTTCTGAGCCCAGGAGTGTGAGCATTTGGCTCATCAACTCTGAAGGCTTGGAGTCCCCGAGCCCGGGCATAGTGAGTAATCAACGGGCGCGCTCCGATTTTGTGAGCCCGAAAACCTGCAGTAACCGCGCTTTGAGGGTTTCCTACTTGCGCTCCGTTGGGGGGTTTTCGAGGAGGCTGACGATCCGAGAGGCGGTAGAGCTGTCGAGTGCGGAGACCACATAAAGGTACTTGGTCTGATCCGCATCGATGTTCCTCAGGGCGAACTGGGCCTCGACCTGAATAAACCACGAGGGCGCTTGCTGCTCCCAGAACTGCGGTAGCTTTAACGAAATGGCGTTCGCTTCCATGCTGTGCTCTTCTTTTGTGAAAACATTCACAAAAACGGGGTCACCAATGTAGGAATTAACGAAATCCTACGAATAACGGAGATCGACACAGGAGAACAATTAAACAGGTCTTTACTCAACGGAGATGCCACGAGGACTGCCTGGGCAGCCCCGTGGTTTGCGACGTGACGTCATCGCGTTTACCCGCGTTGTCCCGCGCTCTTAAAGGGGCCACGCCCCGTACATGCAAACTCTATATACAAAACACAGTAATGCCTAACACAATGGTACAGGTTTATGCTGGTGTTAGAACATCGTTAAAGAGAATTATATACAGTTAGCCAGAGTCATTCAGTGGTTCTGCCACAGCCTCACATTTATATGAAGCCTTCCACACCCTCAAGATGTCCCGAAGCACCTCGCTGGCAGTACATATAGCCCACGGCTGAATTTATTTTGGATTGGTAAACCAAAACTGAAGTGCAGTCACCATTGGTTTTTTGTTTTACACGAACGCCACAGCCAATTGTGCACAGCGCGATCCAACAAGCAGCAATTGCAAGAATGACCACTTCTTTTCTTCTTCCTCCTCTGACCTCTCTGACCTCGGCCTCTTACACTGTTGCCCAATGAAGCTCAACGTGAGCTCGAGGAACAGCACCTCATCTTTCGATTAGGCACTTTACAGCCTGCTGGACTCAATACTGAGTTCAACAGTTTCAGACCATAACCTCTGCCCCTATTTTTTCGGGCGGCAGCTGTTGATGATTCTGCCATCCCCATTTGCAACATTTGACCGCTCCTGCCTTCCACCCTATCACAGACCTTCCGTTTTGTTCTTTCCTCCTCTCCCCCCTTTCCCTGCCCCTACACTTTCTTAAAATCTGTTACATCTCTAACTTTTTCCAGCTCTGACGAAGGGTCACAGATCCGAAACGCTAACTCTGTTTCTCTCTCCACGGATGCTGCCCGACCTGCTGAGCATTTCCAGCATTTTCTGTTGTTATTGCAGTTCTTTTGGTGTTGGTTGAGGGAAGCATGTTGGCCGGGACACCAGAAGAGCTCGATGCTCACCTTCAAAAAAAAGTACCATGGGATCTTTTACGTCCGCCTGAGAGGGCAGATGGGGCCTCGGTTTAACGTCTCATCCAAAAGATGGCACGTCCGGCAGTGCGGCACCCCTCAGCACTGCCCTGGGTGTGTCAGCCTAGATGTATGCGCTCAAGACCTGGAGTGGGTCTCGAACCCACAACTTTTTACATGAGCCAAGCTGATAGTACTGGGCCAGAAATTCAGGTCGGAGGCTTCCCACGGGTGCAAGCCCTCGACCTGCACTTACCTAGCGTGCCGGCCGTTGTGCTGTGAGCCCGCGTGGGATTCCGATCCTGGGCCTGCTCCAACTGCCAGCGCGCAGTGCTTGCGTATCCCAGGGGCGCAGTTAGTTCGAAGCGTCCCCTGGGATCACGTGGGTCATGGAGAGCCAATCGTAGCAGGGAATCTCTATTCATAGATTTGACAGGAAGACCTGTCAAATCTATGAAACGAGTTTGGCCCCAAAACATAACTAAAACTTCAAATAAATTTTTTTTTTAATCACATTTTTAAAATAACTATAAATTACATAAAATAACTACTTTAAACAATAATTAAAATTTTTGAAAAAATTAATTACAGTTTTTAACGGGGCTAAAAATAAACTTACCTTTCTTTAAAGTATTTAAACATAATAAACCTGTGGAAAAAATGTTTTAATTTTACTTAATTCACCACTTACCTTGTTAAAAGCAGGCCTTGTGACTGCTTTTTAAAAGCATAGCTGCTGGAGACTTACCCTCCCGGAGAAACCTGTAAAAAAAACGGAAGTTCCAGGCGTTCGACCTGTGAACCCCTTCCTTTAAGGGAACGGAAGTTCCGGTTTCCCGCGCATGCGCAGTGCATGCACGAAACCGGCACTTTCGTTGGGCCTATGCGTGAGTATCCAGCGCGTACTCACCCGTGGGGACCCAAATTTCTGGCCCATTGTTATGTACTCGTGCCATACCAATGTGTCGTATGTTTTTGTGGTACATTGCCCTTCGCTTGTGTCTAGGGCAAGTGATTTGTTAGCATTCAGATCCACCCAGTAACCAACATCTGCAACGTCCCCATTACTATTACACAACAAAAACAACAACAACTTGCATTTATATAGCGCCTTTAACGTAGTAAAACATCCCAAGGCGTTTCACAGAAGCATAAATCAGACAAAAATTGACACCGAGCCACTGAAGATACATTAGGACAGGTGACCAAAAGCTTGGTCAAAGAGGTAGGTTTTCAACAGCGTGTTAATGGAGGAGAGGGAGGCGGCGAGGAGGAAAGGTTTAGGGAGGGAATTCCAGAGCTTAGGGCCTAGACTGTTGAAGGCACGGCCGCCAATGGTGGGACGAAGGAAGCGGGGGCTGCGCGAGAGGCAAGAATTGGAGGAGCGCTGATATTTCGGAGGGTTGTTGAGCTGGAGGAGGTTGCAGTGATTTGAACATGAGGATAAGAATGTTAAAAGAAAGAAAGACTTGGATTTATATGGCACCTTTCACGACCACCGGACGTCTCAAAGAGCTTTACAGCCAAGGAAATACTTTTGGAGTATAATAGCAAAATACTGCGGATGCTGGAAATCTGAAATAAGAACAGGAAACGCTGGAAAAACTCAACAGGCCAGGGCAGCATCCGTGGAGAGAGAAACAGAGTTAACGTTTCAGGTCTGGGACCCTTCATCAGTTCTGATGAAGGGTCCCAGGCCTGAAACGTTAACTCTGTTTCTCTCTCCACGGATGCTGCCTGGCCTGCTGAGTTTTTGCAAATACATTTGGTGTGTAGTCACTGTTGTAATGTAGGGAACACAGTGGCCAATTTGCACACAGCAAGCTCCCACAAACAGCAATGTGATAATGACCAGATAATCTGTTTTAGTGATGCTGATTGAGGGATAAATATTGACCAGGACACCAGGGAGAGCTCCCCTGCTCTTCTTCGAAATAGTGCCGTGGGGTCTTTTATGTCCACCTGAGGGGCCTCGGGCTAACGACTCATGCGAAAGACGGCACCTCCGACAATGTAGCACTCCCTCAGTACTGCACTGGCGTGTCAGCCTAGATTTTTGTGCCTAAGTCCCTGGAGTGAGACTTGAACCACGCCACCTTCTGGTTCAGAGGTGGGAGTGTTACCCACTGAGCCATGGCTGACACATTGAGGCATTGGTGGAACGGGAGCCAAAGTAAGTCAGAGAGCACAAGGGGTGATGGGTGAACAGGACTTGGTGAGAGTTAGGTTAAGCGCAGCAGAGCTTTAGAGCAAAATTAAGGTACTCGGGTAGTATCTTCAGCTGCTTCATCAATGACCTTTCCTCCAACATAAGGTCAGAAGTGGGGATGTTCACTGATGACAGTGTTCAGCGCCATTCACAACTCCTCAGATAATGAAGTAGTCCATGCCCGCAGGCAACAAAACCTGGACAACGTTCAGGTTTGGGCTGATAAGTGGCAGGTAACATTCGCGCCACAGAAGTGCCAGGCAATGACTGTCTCCAACAAGCGAGAGTCTAACTACCTCCCCTTGACATTCAATGGTATTACCATCACCGAATCCCCCACCATCAATATCCTGGGGGCCACCATTGACCAGAAGCTTAACTGGACCAGCCACATAAATAATGTGGCAATGAGAGCAGGTCAGAGTGTAAGGCTGGGGCTTCTTTAAACTGGATTAAAGTAATTTTCCTGGTCTTGCAACCTTTGCCTGCAGTCTGACCAATTCCAATAAAACCAATTTTAAAACAGCGGTTTCGAATCGCTACCCCACCTTCCAGTTCTGACTGCAGGACTTATAATTATTGATATTAAAACAGACACATAGTTTGGATGAGAGAAAAAAATCAAGTTTTATTAACTAAAAGAAACTATAATCAAAATATTGCGTTGGGCCGGGCGGCCATCTTGGTTTGATCGAAAGAGCAGGGTGCTCTGCAGCGTTGGGCCTTGTGGCCGAAACGCGCGTGGTAGTAGCATAGTTCTGCGGCCTGGCGTGGCGGCGCGCGCTCGGTGGTGTCGGGGAGCCTCGCGGCTGCACAGCCGAGTTGGGCGACGGCGAAGACTTTGTCCGCGGCGGCTGCCAGTTGTACGCAGTCCGTGATCGGGGATCCCGCGAGGGCAGTCTGTACCTGCTGAGGAAGCAGGCTGAGGAAAAGGGCCCGAAACAAGAAGCACTGCGGTTCAGAGCCCAGGAGCGCAAGCATCCGGCTCATCAACTGGGTCGGGGTAGAGTCGCCGAGGCCTGGTAGTGAGAGAAGCCCGCGGGCCCTCTCCTCCCTGGACAGGCCGTAAGCCTGCAGCAAGCAGCCCTTAATGGTTGAGTACTTGCCGGTCTGTGGTGGGTTCCCCAGCCGGTCGAGAATCTCGGGGGCGGTGGAGCTTGCTAGTGCTGAGACTACGTGGAGGTACCTTTCTTCATCGTCTTGAACCCTGCGAAGGGTGAATTGGGCCTCCGAGTGCGCGAACCAAGCTGATGCTTGGTGTTCCCAGAAGGTGGGGAGCTTCAAGGACGCGGTGCCGGCCGACATCGGGCTGCTGCTGGTTGCCGTCGGGTCGTTGCTGGCCTCTGTAGGGCTGCGTGAGTCGGGGGCTTCGGCCGCCGACATTCGGGGTCACCAATGTGGGGGACTACGGTCTCCCGCGTAAAGAAATAGGCAACACAGCGAGCTACAAGAAATAGGTCTTTACTCCAACTCTCACAATACAGTCCTGAATTCGTAAAGCCCGCGAACCTGTGATGACTCACGGATTGGTCACCTGCTGGAACCTGATTGGTTTTCCTTCTCTCAGCAGCAGGCAAGTCTGAACATGCCTTATTCCTCTCAGCTTGCAACTGTCTTGCGGGGGGAGGGGAATACAGCAGTTAAAAGGGGATTATACAGGTTTATCTACATACACACAGTGTTTCCCCAATGTGGCAACGCCACACTATCAAACTATCCCACACAAACACAGTAATTACAGTAAAATTGCTTAAAATGGGGTAAGGCAGATGGCAAAAACGAGGGGTAAGTGACTACAATGTTGGTTAAACAATCTTAGCAATATCCCCTTAAATCACCATCCCCCAAACTCTTTAACTAGGTTGCCTTGTTGAGGAGTCGGAACACCCTGCTCACCTATGGTCCAGCAAAGTGAGAGAGAGAGAGAGAGAGAGGCTCACCTATGGTCCCAGGAAGTAAAGAGAGAGATAGCTTCTCAGCAGCTATCTTATATATCTGGTGAGCCCCCCCCTCCCCCCTGCTGTTCTGCCCTGCAAGGGCTGTGTGCAAAATTCCCCGCCCAAAGGGTCCAATACACAAGAGAAAGCTGTGATTGGCTAACTCAGAGTGGTTAGACTGGGTGAATGTGTCTTCCGGAGCTCCCTGGGCTGAAACAAAAGAGAATGCAACAGCCCTATTGTCCAGTGCTGGGTGATTTAGACCCATTCAATTCTTAAACGGTTTCTCATTCAAGGTCCAAAAGTCTCTTCTGCAGTTTAGATGTATCCACTCAATATACAAACAAATGCTAATAGCATTCAATTGCTTTGCAAACAAAGCATTGTCTTTTGTCTTCGGCCATGTGGTGACAGCCATTTTTATCCCTGGAAATTTAAAAGCACAACACCCAGGGATTCTTTAATCAAAAAAATGAATCTTCAGAACTGTAAATTATTGCGAATTCTTACAGTCCGCCCTTGGATACTTCCAGCTTGCTTGTAGTATCCTCCTGAAGAAATGAGCAATAATTTCTGACCCCTCACAAACAACCATCCCCTGTATTTACCTAATAGCTATCTGCCACTGATCCCCATCCCGTCTATTCCCCTTAAATTCAAGATAAAAAACCATGGTACGGTAGGCATCTTACAGATACTTCAGTTTTCAACAAGGGGTCTCATACCCCTACACGCTTGTAAAATTATACAGTGTAAACCAAATTTACTATCACTTTTTTACATCATAAGTTATTACAAAATATTGCAATCTTAGTTACACAATGTAATCAAAATGATCCCAAGCACGGAGAGGGTCCTACGCCTCTGCTCAAATTGGAGTTGTCACAAACTGGTCCCAAGCATGGAGAGGATCCTACGCCTCTGCTCAACTTGGGGCTGCAACACAAAATACAAAAAATCATTAAACAACATGCTTAAATGAACCCCGATCATCATGTGCCGATGATGGGTCACGAAATTCGAGTGGGCATTGCTCCTCCCACTCGGGCAGTAAAAGTACCTTCCACCCCCCTTTGATCATCTTAAACTTTAAAACAGGCAGAATGGATTTACAGACCGGTCTGCTCCGCCAGCCCCGAGCCGTTCCCTTGTCCTTTTGTGGAGGCAGGGTACCCCTCATGTTTAAAAATTACCTTGGCACAGACCGAGACCGGGGAGTGTGGGATCTCATGACTCCCAGTCCCTCCCCCTCCCATCTTCCCTTGACTGGCTGCAGAAAATGATGGGTGCCTGTGTGGCGGCTCTCCCTGGCCCCACACTGATCCGGCCACCCACTCATCCTTCCCAGCCACACTTATCCTCTTTGCCCGTGGGCCCCCGGGTGAGTTCCTCTCTCCCCCCGACCACACCCACGCAACTCTTGGGTCTCCCCCTCCTCTATACAATCATTCCCGGGCCATCACCACCCACCCCCGGGGAACGCGTCCCTATCACAAGGCGCCCGCGCATCCCCATCGTGACTCCTCAACAGCGAGGTCTCCTGCAAGTGAACTTCGGTCAGGATAGTGCTGGGTTGGGGGCCGTGCCCCACCCAGCTGGAGCCATCTCCTCCCCGTAGGAGGAGTAGGCAAGTTCCTCCGGACTCTGTCCGGTTTTTCCCGAAGATTGCTGCGGGGTCTCCTGGATTCGTCCAGTGGCGAGGTGATCCCCAACATTCTGTATCTTCATTCGATGTCCAGCTCGGGCTGGGCGAACATGGCTGCTTCATTTTCCCATCTCCTGCAAAAACTTAAAAGGGACATGCAGCCAGGTCTCACTGGCCTGCTGCCTTAGGTGGAGACATGGTCGGGTCCCTCGACCTCGGACCAAAAATACAAACATTTGGCACACATGTTAACTTAAACTCTTTAAACTTATACTTAAGACTAGTTATGTCAACAAACTTAAAATACACCTTAAAAGCATGCTATATTCACACACATAGCTATAATACAAATGCCGCCCGTCTCCGGACGGCCAGGCTAATCTCTGGCACTGTCGCAGATTGCTGCTGGCTGCAGCAAAGCTGGACTGCCTCCTGTCTCTGGTCCCTCGCAGCTTATGGCTGTTGAGTGGGGGCCTCTGTTCTCTGGCTTCTCCCTGGCTCGGGAGTCCGCCCTACTCCACTGTAAAGTGGGTGACCATGCTTTCTTAGGCTGGGGCACCTGCTGAGACCTTCTGAGGGGTGTCTCTATGGGGGAAACTTTGGCTGGCGGACCCTGAGCTTGGGTCACAGCCCCAGCTGGCTGGGAACCTTCTCCCCCATGTCCAAATAGCCTGCACTGTATAATGTACCTGGCAGCCTGCCGGTGCAAATCTCTCTCTGGGTTTGTCTGCTCTACCCTGCCCACTCCTGTGCTGGGGACAGGTATACTCTCACCACCCGCTGCTGGTGGCTGGAAATTTTCCTCCCCATGTTTAAAACCTGGTGTCAGCTCCCTCCCTATGTCTCCTGCAAGAGGGATTGCTATCCCTGCCCCCCCAGGGTCCCACATCATGGGGGGGACCACTCTAGAAGCGGGCTGAGAAGCTGGTCCCTTTAAACAGGCCACAGTGCCTGTCTTTACAGGCGGTGAACTTGAACTTGCATGGACAGCAAACTCATGTTCCCTCACCCAGGTGGCTTTAACTGGGGAATTTTGGACCTGCCTTTCATCTGGGGCCAAAACTATCCCCTGTGTGCCTCCCTTGTCCCGGATTTCTGCTACTGGACCTGCTCTACAGGGGTCCCAGAACTCTCCTTCCCTGTTCCCTGGCTTAAACAGTTTACTCTGAACATGAATGGCTCCTCCCCCCACACAAGCCACAGTGCTTGCCTGTGAACTCGAACTTGCTGTGGGCTGAGGATTCCTATTCTCAGGCTCACTCCTCATGGGCGGACCGTACCTCCGTTGTTGGAGGGGGTACACTGATCCTGGTCCCCGCCTGCCTAGCGGGACCTGCTGGTGTTCTCCTACCACTCCATTGTCCACCCCTCCTCGCTGCCAGAGCTCCTCAAGACTCGGAGCTGTGGGCTGCGGTCTTGGGGTCTCTAATTCCCTAGCCAGCCTTTCCCTGGGTGTTGCCTCTGGGATGGTTTCACTAAACCTTTGGGCGCAGGCCAGCTTATAAGCTGTCCTTACTTCCCTAAACCTTTCCTCCTGCTCTTTTACTTCTGAGATGAGGCGGGCATTCTCTTCCCGCAGTCTCATCTCACTTTCCCTGGTCTCAGTGACTTCCTGCACCAGGCACTCTATAAATGCCTGGCATTTCTCAAGCTGGGACTCCCGATTCTTGGCCTCTTTAAACTCCTCCTGCTCTCCCATCTCACCCTTCCCAGCCCAGCCACCTATACCCCAATAGGTCAGCTTACACACTGCCACTACCTTCCACAGGGCTGCCCACAGACTGAAAGCAAGAAAGACAATAACTGATGCTTTCTCTAGATCCAGACCACTTATCATATCAAAAACGGCCTGCAGTCCTGCCGCGGTCGCCATTGTGTAAGGCTGGGGCTTCTTTAAACTGGTTTAAAGTAATTTTCCTGGTCTTGCAGCCTTTGCCTGCACTCAGACCAATTCCAATAAAACCAATTTTAAAACAGCGGTTTCGAATCACTACCCCACCTTCCAGTTCTGACTGCAGGGCTTATAATTATTGATATTAAAACAGACACGTAGTTTGGGTGAGAGAAAAAATCAAGTTTTATTAACTAAAAGAAACTATAATCAAAATATCAAACTATCCCACATGAACACAGTAATTACAGTAAAATTGCTTAAAATGGGGTAAGGCAGACGGCAAAAACGAGGGGTAAGTGATTACAATGTTGGTTAAACAATCTTAGCAATATCCCCTTTGATATGCCTATCAATTAGTCCAATAAAAGGCGACGAGTTAAGAACGTAACTGAAGGTTTTTATTGGCTAAATAACAGAGCCCACCCTCGTGGGTGATCCGATCCAACAGGGAGGAATACTAGCCAGTCAGCTACCTTTATACCTGGGCAGGTAATGGGCGGAGTCGGAGGTGGTCAGCCCAGGTATAACAGTGCGACAAGAGGCGACCTCGTGTAGTGATGTGACAGTGAGAACAGTGAGAACAATATACAGTGATAACTATAACAGTGGTTTACCACATTCACCCCTTGTTTAGATTAGAGTCCGGCGGGGTGAAGTGTATTACCAGCTCTGGTATGTCAGTCTGTCCGGAGGCTTCGTTAGCCTCTCCGATCGTCGCAGCGGCGGTGTTACATTATCCGGTGTTAAAGCTGGTGTCTGCGTAGTCGGCAAAGGCTCGTGGGGTTCCGGCATGCCGTCTACCTCGGCTGGACTCGGGGGGTTGGGAGGGGGGGGTGAGGGTGCGAGGTCTCGTAAGGAGACAGTGTCCTCCCGTCCGTCTGGGTAAGCCACATAGGCGTACTGGGGGTTGGCGTGCAGGAGGTTCACCTTCTCGACCAGGGGGTCCGTTTTATGGGCCCTCACGTGCTTTCGCAGCAAGACGGGTCCCGGAGAGGTCAGCCAGGTTGGTAGGGTGGTTCCCGTAGTCGACTTCCTGGGGAAGACAAACATTCGAGCATGGGGGGTGGTGTTAATGGCAGTGCAAAGTAGTGACCGGATGGAGTGCAGCGCAATCGGGAGGACCTCTTGCCAGCGGGAGGTTGGGAGGCCCTTAGACTTTAAGGCTAAGAGGGTGGCCTTCCATACCGTCGCGTTCTCTCTTTCCACCTGGCCGTTCCCTCGGGGGTTGTAGCTGGTGGTCCTGCTTGCTGCAATACCCCTCTCCAATAGGAACTGACGGAGTTCCTCGCTCATGAAGGAGGCGCCCCGGTCACTATGTATATAGTTCGGGAACCCGAACAAGGCGAAGAGTTTGTTCAGGCATTTAATGACCGTGTTACTGGTCATGTCTGGGCAGGGGAAGGCAAAGGGGAAACGGGAGTACTCATCAACGATGTTGAGGAAGTACACATTACGGTCGGATGACGGTAGGGGCCCCTTGAAGTCGATGCTCAGACGCTCGAAGGGGCGGGTGGCCTTGATCAGGCTTGCTCTGTCCGGCTTATAGAAGTGCGGTTTGCACTCAGCACAGATCTGGCAGTTCCTGGTCATGGTCCTGACCTCCTCGATGGAGTATGGCAGGTTGCGGGCCTTAATGAAATGGTAGAGTCTGGTGACTCCGGGGTGGCAGAGGTCATTGTGGAGGGTCTGAAGTCTATCACTTTGCGCGCTGGCGCATGTAATGCGTGAAAGAGCATCAGGGGGGTCGTTCAGTTTACCGGGCCGGTACAAGATCTCATAATCATAGGTGGAAAGCTCGATTCTCCACCTCAAGATTTTGTCGTTCTTGATCTTGCCCCTCAGCTTGTTATTAAACATGAAGGCAACCGAGCGTTGGTCGGTGAGGAGGGTAAATCGTTTGCCTGCCAAGTAGTGCCTCCAGCGCCGTACTGCCTCCACAATTGCCTGGGCTTCCTTCTTGACCGACGAGTGTCGGGTCTCGGGGCCCTGTAGGGTCCTTGAGAAGAAGGCTACCGGCCTACCCTCCTGGTTAAGGGTAGCGGCTAGGGCGAAGTCGGATGCATCGCTCTCCACTTGGAAGGGGATTGACTCATCCACTGCGTGCATTGTGGCCTTGGCTATGTCTCCCTTAATGAGGGAGAAGGCCGCGCACGCCTCTTCCGTGAGGGGGAAGAATGTGGTTTTCAGGAGGGGTCTGGCTTTGTCCGCATAATTGGGTACCCATTGGGCATAGTAGGCGAAAAGCCCCAGGGTTCTCCTAAGTGCTTTTGGACAGTGGGGGAGGGGTAGCTCCATGAGAGGGCGCATTCTTTCGGGGTCGGGGCCGATGACTCCGTTCTCTACTACACAGCCAAGGATGGCAAGGCGCGCTGTGTTAAACACGCATTTCTCCTTATTGTAGGTGAGGTTCAGCCGTTGGGCCGTACGGAGGAATTTCTCCAGATTCACGTCATGGTCCTGCCGGTTGCGGCCGCAGATGGTGACGTTATCGAGATAGGGGAAAGTGGCCTGTAGTCCGTTCTGGTCAACCATCCGGTCCATCTCCCGTTGGAAAACCGAGACCCCGTTGGTGACACCAAAGGGGACCCTAAGGAATTGGTAGAGGCGGCCATTCGCCTCGAAGGCGGTGTACTGGCTGTCCTCCGGGCTGATGGGGAGTTGGTGGTAGGCCGACTTGAGGTCGATGGTCGAGAATACGCGGTATTGTGCAATCTCATTGACCATGTCCGATATGCGGGGGAGGGGGTATGCGTCCAGCTGGGTGTATCTGTTTATGGTCTGGCTGTAGTCGATAACCAGGCGATTTTTGTCGCCGGTCTTGACTACCACCACCTGGGCACGCCAGGGGCTGCTGCTCCCCTCAATAATGCCCTCTTTCAGGAGTCGCTGCACCTCAGAGCTAATGAAGGCTCTGTCCCCAGCGCTGTACCGCCTGCTCTTAGTAGCGACAGGTTTGCAGTCGGGGGTGAGGTTAGCGAACAGGGAAGGTGGCGGTACCTTGAGGGTGGATAGGCTGCAGGTGTTACGCGGTGGGCGGTTTAACTTTCGCTGGTTGTCGACTGTGAGTGGGGGGAGGGGTCCACCGTATGCTAGGGTTACACTTTGGAGGTGGGATTGGAAGTCCAGCCCTAGTATGACGGCAGCGCACAGCTGGGGGAGTACGAGGAGTTTAAAATTTTTATACTCTGTCCCTTTAACCGACAATGTCACGACACAGTAGCCGCTGATGTCTGTGGCGTGCGACCTCGATGCCATCGAGATGCGGCTGCGCGTTGGCAGGACGGGGAGGGAGTAGTGGCTCACCGTGTCTGGGTGGATGAAGCTCTCCGTGCTTCCGCTGTCGAACAGGCAGGTCGTGGCGTGGCCGTTGACTTTGATGTCCATCATTGAGCTGGCCAGGTGGTGCGGGCGGGCTTGATCCAGGGTCACGGAAGCTAGGGTGTAGATGAGCGCGTCGTTGTCATGACAAGATGGCGGCGAAGATGGCGGCCCCCGTAGTTCACATGAGGCTCTGTTTAAATCGTTTGCCCCGCACAAAGATGGCCGCCCCTGCTGTTCCCATGAGGCTCTGCAGGCTTCGGCTGCCCCGCACAAAGATGGCCGCCCCTGGTTTTCCCATGAGGCTCTGCAGGCTTCGGCTGCCCCGCACAAAGATGGCCGCCCCCAGGGTTCGCATGAGGCACTGCTGGCTTCTGAGGATTTGCTTCTGCAGGCCTTGGAGAAGTGGCCTTTCTTGAGGCAGGTTTTGCAGGTCGAGTTTTTGGCTGGGCAGCGCGACCTCGGATGCTTCTCCTGGCCGCAAAAGAAGCAGCCAGCGGCCCGATCGGGGTTGCCTGATGTCGGGGCCGGTACCGGGGCTAGCGGGCCCGGTCGGATCCGTGATGCAGACGCTGAGGTAGGTCCCGGGGGCAGCGCTGTGAAGGGTGGTGGGGTGGGGGTCGGGCCCGAGTCCCAGGGTCGCGAATAGTACCTGGCAAACGCTTCCTGGTCTTGCTGGGTGGCCTCTAGGGTGAGGGCGAGGGCTTCGGCCTTGTCCAGGTCTATGTCCTTAGCTTCAAGCAGTCTTTGCCGTGTGTAGTCGGAACGTAGGCCTCTCACCAAGGCGTCGCGGACATTGTCTTCCATGTTCGCAGTAGCCGTCACCGCTTTAAAGTCACAGTTCCTGCCGAGTTGTCTCAGCGCTCGTGAAAATTCAGCTATCGATTCTCCTGGCTGTTGCTGGCGAGATCTTAAGAGATGCCTAGTGTACATGTAGTTTACCGGGCTCCGTTACTGCTGTTTCAGTAGGTTGATGGCGTCGTCGTACGTAGTCATGTCCTGGATGAGTGTATATACTCTCGGGCTCGCTTGGGCTTTCAGGACTCTTAGTTTGGATCTCTGAGGGACGACGGCTTCCTCCAGGTACGATTTGAAGCAGTCCAGCCAGTGTTTGAAGTCGTTGGCTGAGTTTGGTGCCTGTGGGTTTAGATCCAGGTATGGTGGTTTCAAGGCTTGCAGCCAAGCCGGCTGGTGTGGCCCGTTGTCTGGAGGCTGCTGTTGCTGTGCTGCTGGGTGAGCTCCTTGCTGTTGCTGTTCATTATCAGACATCTTTAAAATTTAGTCAATAAAATTGATATGCCTATCAATTAGTCCAATAAAAGGCGACAAGTTAAGAACGTAACTGAAGGTTTTTATTGGCTAAATAACAGAGCCCACCCTCGTGGGTGATCCGATCCAACAGGGAGGAATACTAGCCAGTCAGCTACCTTTATACCTGGGCAGGTAATGGGCGGAGTCGGAGGTGGTCAGCCCAGGTATAACAGTGCGACAAGAGGCGACCTCGTGTAGTGATGTGACAGTGAGAACAGTGAGAACAATATACAGTGATAACTATAACAGTGGTTTACCACACCCTTAAATTACCATCCCCCAAACTCCTTAACTAGGTTGCTTTGCTGAGGAGTCAGAACACCCTGCTCACCTTTGGTCCAGCGAAGTAAGAGAGAGATAGCTTCTCAGCCACTATCTTATATATGGTGAGCCCCCACTCCCCCCTGCTGTTCTGCCCTGCAAGGGCTGAGTGCAAAATTCCCCGCCCAAAGGGTCCAATACACAAGAGAAAGCTGTGATTGGCTAACTCAAAGTGGTTAGACTGGGTGAATGTGTCTTCCGGAGCTCCCTGGGCTGAAACAAAAGAGAATGCAACAGCCTTATTGTCCAGTGCTGGGTGATTTAGACCCATTCAATTCTTAAACGGATTCTCATTCAAGATCCAAAAGTCTCTTCTGCAGTTTAGATGTATCCACTCGATATACAAACAAATGCTAATAGCATTCAATTGCTTTGTAAACAAAGCATTGTCCTTTGTCTTCGGCCATGTGGTGACAGCCATTTTTATCCCTGGAAATTTAAAAGCACAACGCCCAGGGATTCTTTAATCAAAAAAATTAATCTTCAGAACTGTAAATTATTGCGAATTCTTACAGAGGCTAGGTATTCTGTGGCGAGTGTCTCACCTCCTGACTCCCCAAAGCCTTTCCACCATCTACAAGGCACAAGTAAAGAGTGTGATGGAATACTCTCCATTTGCCTGGATGAGTGCAGCCCTAACAACACTCAAGAAACTCTACACCATCCAGGACAAAGCAGCCCGCTTGATTGGCACCCCATCCACCACCTTAAACATTCACTCCCTCCACCACCGACGCACCGTGGCTGCAGTGTGTACCATCTACAAGATGCACTGCAGCAACTCGCCAAGGCTTGTTCGGCAGCACCTCCCAAACCCGCGACCTCTTCCACCTAGAAGGACAAGGGCAGCAGGCGCATGGGAACAACACCACCACCAGGTTCCCATCCAAGTCACACAACATCCTGACTTGGAAGTATATCACCAATCCTTCATCATCGCTGGGTCAAAATCCTGGAACTCCCTCCCTAACAGCACTGTGGGAGTACCTTCACCACTTGGACTGCAGCGGTTCAAGAAGGCGGGTCACCACCACCTTCTCAAGGGCGACTAGAGATGGGCAATAAATGCTGGCCTTGCTCGTAATGCCCAGATCCCGTGAACGAATAAAAAAAAATTGTGCTCTACCTGGTAAGTGCAGACATTTGCTGGATTTCTCAAGGAGTGGCACGCTTGCCAAGTCACTTGCTCTACTTACAGCAGGTGTGATTTATCTGGGCAGTTGGGTAAACTAGACAAGAACAGTTTCCACAAACCAAATAGTGTTTTAAAAGTTAATGAGGCACAGTTGAGGCAAAAGCATTAGGGAATGTTCAAAATACAGCTGGACGCTATAATGGGACGAGCTTCAACGGATCAAACGACCTTTTCTCGTCCCTTGCACTCTCATGCTTTGTTGCTTGTAGGAACATCGATCGGCCTGTTTGAACACTTTTTAACTGTAGCTGCAGGAAATGTAGGTGAATAAGCCACAATCTGATTGTACCTGGATCCATTTTGCGCAGCATAATGTCAATGAAATGGTGCATGTTATTTTTCTACTGTTGGGACTCAGTCTGGAGCCAATAGTCGGCTGTTTGGTGATTCGCAATTTCTGATCTTCACATAAACTTAGATCCAGATATCAAACTTTCATACTTTGCGGGAGCGTAAGTGTGTCTGTGTGTGGATATGTTTGTGTGTGGTAGTGTGTGTTTGTGTGTGGATCTATCCTTGGCCCTCCTCCTATTTCTCATCTACATGTTGCCCCTGGGCGACATCATCTGAAAACACAGCGTCAGTTTCCACGTGTACGCTGACGACACCCAGCTCTACCTCACCACCACCTCTCTCGAACCCTCCACGGTCTCTAAATTGTCAAACTGCTTGTCCGACATCCAGTTCTGGATGAGCAGAAATGTTCTCCAATTAAATATTGGGAAGACCAAAGCCATTGTTTTCAGTCCTCGCCACAAACTCCGTTCCCTAGCCACTGACTCCATCCCTCTCCCTAACATCTGTCTGAGGCTGAACCACACTGTTCGCAACCTTGGTGTCATATTTGACCCTGAAATGAGCTTCCGACCACATATCCGCAGCATAACTAAGACTGCCTATTTCCACCTCCGTAACGTCGCTCGTCTCCGCCCCTGCCTCAGCTCATCCGCTGCTGAAACCCTCATCCATGCCTTTGTTACCTCCAGACTTGACTATTCCAACACATTCCTGGCTGGCCTCCCACATTCCACCCTACGCAAACTTGAGATCATCCAAAACTCTGCTGCCCGTGTCCTAACTCACACCAAGTCCCGTTCACCCATCATCCCTGTGCTCGCTGACCTACATTGGCTCCTGGTTAAGCAGCACCTTGATATCAAAATTCTCATTCTTGCTTTCAATTCCCTCCATGGCCTTGCCCCTCCCTATCTCTGTAATCTCCATCAGCCCCACAACCCCCCGAGATATCTGCACTCCTCTAATTCTGCCCTCTTGAGCATCCCTGCTTATAATCACTCAACCATTGGTGGCCGTGACTTCTGTTGCCTAGGCCCTAAGCTCTGGAATTCCCCGCCTAAACCTCTCCGCCTCTCTACCTCTCTTTCCTCCTTTAAGACACTCCTTAAAACCTACCTCTTTGACCAAGCTTTTGGTCACCTGCCCTAATTTCTCCTTATGTGGCTCGGTGTCAAATGTTTTGTCTTCTAATACTCCTGTGAAGCGCCTTGGGACGTTTTACTACGTTAAAGGCACTATATAAATTCAAGTTGTTGTTGTTTGTGTGTGGATCTGTTTGTTTGTGTGTGGATGTGTGTGGATGTGTGTGGTACTGTGTGTGAATGAGTGTGTGTGTGTTTGCTGTACATGGTCCATGTCTCTGAGGCATACAGCAGGGCGGGTATCACTGCTGCCCTGTAGACCATGAGCTTAGTGCTGGGTTTGAGGTCCTGGTCTTCAAACACTCTCTTCCTCAGGCGACCGAAGGCTGCACTGGCACACTGAAGGCAGCGTTGGACTTCGTCATCGACGTCTGCCCTTGTTGACAGTAGGCTCCCGAGTATGGAAAGTGGTCCACGGTGTCCAAGGCCTTGTCGTGGATTTTGATAATGGGGGGCAGTACTGTGTGGCGGGGGCAGGTTGGTAGAGGACCTTTGTCTTACGGATGTTTAGTGTAAGGCCCATGCTCTCGTATGCTTCGGTGAAGGTGTTGACAATGGTTTGGCGTTCGACCTCCGAGTGAGCGCAGACGCAAGCGTCGTCTGCATACTGTAATTCGACGACAGAGGATGGGACGACCTTGGATCTGGACTGGAGGCGATGGAGGTTGAACAGTTTCCTGTTTGTTTTGTAAATTAGCTCCACTCCAGTGGGGAGCTTACTGAGGGTGAGATGGAGCATTGCAGCAAGGAAGATCGAGAAGAGCATTGGTGCGATGACACAGCCTTGCTTGACCCCGGTTTGTACGTGATTTGGGTCTGTGGTGGAACCGTTGGTCAAGATCGCGGTGTGCATGTCGTCGTGATGCAGGCGGAGGATAGTGACAAACTTTTGGGGGCAGCCGAATTTGATAAGGACACTCCATAATCCCTCATGTTTGTAAGTGTCGCAGGCCTTTCTGAGATCAAAGAAGGCCATGTATAACGGTTGGTACTGTTCCCTGCACTTCTCTTGTAATTGACATGCGGTGAAGATCATGTACAGCAGGTACCTCAAAGTACTGGAGAGGTACCACCAACGCTGCCTCCGCAAGATCCTGCAAATCCATTGGCAGGATAGGCGCACCAACGTCAGTGTTCTTGCTCAGGCCAACATCCCCAGCATCGAAGCTTTGACGACGCTCGATCAGCTCCGATGGACGGGTCACATTGTCCGCATGCCCGATACGAGACTCCCAAAACAAGCGCTCTACTCGGAGCTCCGGCACGGCAAGAGAGCCCCAGGTGGGCAGAGGAAACGCTTCAAGGACACACTCAAAGCCTCCTTGAAAAAGTGTAACATCCCCACCGACACCTGGGAATCCCTGACCCAAGACCGCACAAAGTGGAGGAGAAGCATCCGGGAAGGCGCCAAACACCTCGAGTCTCTTCGCCGGGAGCAAGCGGAAGCCAAGCGCAGGCAGCGCAAGGAGCGCACGTCAACCCAAGCACCCCACCCACCCGCCCCTTCAACCACCGTCTGCCCCACCTGTGACAGAGACTGTAGGTCCCGCATTGGACTCATCAGTCACCTGAGAACGCATTTTTAATGCGGAAGCAAGTCATCCTCGGTTCCGAGGGACTGCCTAAGAGTGTGTGTGTTTGTGTGTGGTAGTTTGCGTGTGTGTGTGCATGCATGCGAGCATTAATGGACATATTGAAAACATATAGAGGTGCGAATTAGATTCAGTGCTAAAGGGTGCAGTGGGGAACAATGTGAATGGCCACTGGGCTTTACAGACCGCGAAAACCAAACTCGGCAGCCACGATCATGCTTTAATTGAGTTCCGTGTCTGCAATGTACGGAGGAGAAACTCGGCCAGTACCCCAGCAACTGATAACCATCCAGTGACCCCTGAAGGAAAGTGCGTGTGTGTAGATGCAGGTAAGGACAGAGTCAAGCTCAGCTGCGCTTTAGAATCATTCTGCATCAGAAGTTATTCAGCTGACTCATCAGATGAGATTTACGTGGGGGCCTTGAGAATAGCTGCCATAGATGACCATTGACAGTCCCTTCAGGCATCAGTTAACTCAGGGCAGGCAGTTTGGATCATACAAGTTTGCAATGTATCTATATATATAAAAGGATAGTGGTGTCTGTCCATCTGTCTGTCCGTCTGTCTGTCTGTCTGTCCGTCTGTCTGTATGTCTGTCTGTCTGTCCGCTATACACTCAAAAGTTATAGAGCGTACCTACACATATGTTATATCAAAAGAAAGCTGATGATCAGGGGAGTGTCATAGGCATATGTACTTTTTGGTCAGACAAAAATTGTTCGGACAGTATACAAGAAACGTTCAAAAATCCGTTCATTAGCGGTTGACCAATCCTACTGCTCATTAGCGTTGAGTGACGTGATGGTTGACCAATCCTACAGTTCAGTGACCTGATGGTTGACCAATCGGTGCATCACAGGCGGGACCTAATCCTGCAGCCTCCTGAAACGTTGCCACCATTTTTTCCCCTGCTTTTACCAGCTGCGGCGGCCCACCGGAGCGGGAGGTGAGTTGGGGTCACTCAGGCCCATGGGGTCACTCGGGCTGGGCCTGACAACCACTCGGCCCGAGACACAGAGCGGGGGAGCAGCAGCGGCCGGCTGTCAACCGCGCGGCCCGAGACACAGAGCGGGGGAGCGGCAGCGGCCGGCCGTCAACCGCGCGGCCCTATAAACTGCCCTAGCAACGCCGGGCCCCCCCAGCTAGGATTTTAATAAAGTAGATGAGTAAATTTTTATAAAATGCTCGGTGCATGCCATGTTGGAATACAATCTAAGAAATGTGTGTAAATGGCTCCTATTTACTTGGTAGTCCTTACTGACAACACGAACGAGTAAGATCAAGACAGAAAACCAAATAGAGAGAAGGAAAGAAAAAGAAAGGAAAAAGAAGACAGCGGAAGAAAGGGAAGGGCAGAAGGACAGAATCTCCATCCCCTGCGATATTTACCAGCAAGAAGGATTAGAGCCACAACATTTTTCTAACACTATCCCCTCCAAGTCATTCATCAACCTGACTTTGAATGTATCAGAAGATAGGAGCAGGAGTAGGCCATTCGGCCCCTCGAGCCTGTTCCGCCATTCAATGAGATCATGGCTGATCATCCAAATTCAGTACCCTGTCCCTGCCTTCTCCCCATATCCCTTGATCCCTTCAGCCTTAAGAAATATATCTAACTCCTTCTTGAATATATTTAATGAATTGGCCTCAACTGCCTTCTGTGGTAGAGAATTCCACAGGTTCACCACTCTCTGGGTGAAGAAATTCCTCCTCATCTCAGTCCTAAATGGCTTACCCCTTATCCTTAGACTGTGACCCCTGGTTCTGGACTCCCCCGCCATCGGGAACATCCTTCCTGCATCCAGTCTGTCTAGTCCCGTTAGAATTTTATAAGTTTCAATGAGATCCCCTCTCATTCTTCTAAACTCTAACGAATATAAGCCCAATTGACCCAATCTCTCCTCATACGTCATTCCTGCCATCCCAGGTATCAGTCTGTTGAATCTTCGCTGCACTCTCTCCATGGCAAGAACATCCTTCCTCAGATAAGGCGACCAAAACTGCACACAATACTCAACGTGTGGTCTCACCAAGGCCCTGTACAACTGCAGCAAGACATCCTTGCTCCTGTACTCAAATCCTCTCGCTATGAAGGCCAACATACCATTTGCCTTCTTAACCGCCTGTTGCACCTGCATGCTTACCTTCAGCGACTGGTGCACAAGGACACCCAGGTCTGGTTGCACTTCCCCTTTTCCCAATCTATTGCCGTTCAGATAATAATCTGTCTTCCTGTTTTTGCCACTGAAGTGGATAACCTCGCATTTATCCACATTATACTGCCTTTGCCATGCATCTGCCCAATCATCCAACCTGTCCAATAAGCAGACTTATGTACAACATATATAAACTGAGCTGATTATTTAAAAAGTAACAAACAGAATGCCTAACTTCTCATAGCATAACTGAGTGAGATCTTAGGCACAGTCTCTGGTGGCGATTTACATGAACAATGTTGCTCCTATTGCACCTATTAGGGGCAAGGCAAATGGGAAACTAAAGATGTTGAAAACATTTTTAGGTTATAGGGTATCCTTTGAAGATCAAACTATTTCTTCTCAATAGCCAAGAACTCAGGATTTTAACAGCTTTTAATAGGTGGATATTGTGGAAATGACAGGAACTGGGAGTTCTGGGTGGCCTATTTGGCTGTCTGACAGCGATTGGAAAAGCATTACTCCGTCTTTCCGGCTGAAAATAATTCCAAATCTATAATTTGATTTAATTTGGGATCAAAGGCTTATCTGTGCTTTGAAACAGCCACACGGTCTGCGGCAGACATTGAAGTTTTCCACGTGGACTCCACTTGGAGTTTAGCACAACATGTAAAATATATATTTAATTTGTATTAGAAATCTGTCAACTGTGTGCACTTCCTGTCAACCTTTTCCATTATATATTCCTACGTCCGGATTTTTAAAGGAAACTGACTACATAAGAACATAAGAAGTAAAAGCAGGAGTCAGCCATACGGCCCCTCAGGCCTGCTCCGCCATTCAATAAGATCATGGCTGATCTTCGACCTCAACTCCACTTTCCCACCCGATCTCCATATCCCTTGATCCCCTCGAGTCCAAAAATCTATCGATCTCGGCCTTGAATATACTCAAAGACTCGGCATTCACAGCCTCTGAGGCAGAGAATTCCAAAGATTCACAACCCTCTGAATGAAGAAATTCCTCCTCATCTCAGTCTTAAATGGACTATCCCTTATCCTGAGGCTATGCCCCTTAGTTCTAGACACTCCAGCCAGGGGAAACAACCTCTCAGCATCTACCCTGTCAATCCCCTTCAGAATCTTGTATGTTTCAATGAGATCACCTCTCATTCTTCTAAACTACAGAGAGTATAGGCCCATTCTACACAATCTCTCATCATAGGACAGCCCTCTCATCCCAGAGATCAATCTAGTGACTACGTGAACCTCTCACACTGTAATTAGACCATCCCGTCAGTGGAGGCATTACAGTGCCATTGCAGCATCATCAGAAGGTCGTGAGTTCAAGTCCCACTCCAGAGGCTTGAGCACCAAATCTAGGCAGACACTCCCAGTGCAGTACTGAGGGAGTGCTGCACTGTCAGAGGTGCCGTCTTTTGGATGAGACGTTAAACCGAGGCTCCGTCTGCTCTCTCAGGTGGACGTAAAAGATCCCATGAAGAAGAGCAGGGGAGTTCTCCTCGGTGACCCGGCTCGATATTTATCCCTCAACCAACATCACTAAAGCAGATTATCTGGACATTATCACATTGCTGTCTGCGGCAGCTTGCTGTGCGCAAATTGGCTGCCGCATTTCCTGCAGTCCAATTGTGATTACATTTCAAAAAGTACTGTAGAGCTCTTTGGGACATCCTGAGGTTGTGAAAGGCGCTATAGAAATGCAAGCTCTTTCCTTTTTAGGCAGACTGGAGAGGGGACATCCAGGCCGGCGGTATTTTTAATGGAGCCAGGGGGAGCACGGAAGTATAAAAAAGTCCACTTACCTTGTTGTTGGCAGCCTCCAGGGGACCACTGGCTCTCTCTCTTAGGCAGTCCCTTGGAACCGAGGATGACTTGCTTCCACACTAAAAATGAGTTCTCAGGTGACTGATTAATCCAATGCGGGACCTAGAGTCTCTGTCACAGGTGGGGCAGACGGTGGTTGAAGGGGCGGGTGGGTGGGGTGCTTGGGTTGACGTGCGCTCCTTGCGCTGCTTGCGCTTGGCTTCTGCTTGCTCCCGGCGAAGAGACTCGAGGTGTTCGGCGCCTTCCCGGATGCTTCTCCTCCACATTGTGCGGTCTTGGGCCAGGGATTCCCAGGTGTCGGTGGGGATGTTGCACTTTTTCAATGAGGCTTTGAGGGTGTCCTTGAAGCATTTTCTCTGCCCACCTGGGGTTGAAGGGATAATTACTAGTCCTAACCCTTTTTGGGCTACCCCAGATCAGGCGTACTCCCCAGGCGTTCACCTTCAACTAAAGTTAGAGATAGCCGAAGCCTATAAGATGTTTAATTGGGTCTAAAGGTTCAGGCTATCTCTCCCTAAAGGAAAGGAATGACCTGAAGATGTTACCGTCCTCCAGACAGCACTTTTAATAAGTTTAACTAGACTGTAACCTTCTGGATATTATGAGGGTCCGGAATACCCCCCAGAACTCTGCAACTCTTCACCAGAGAATATACAGAGATTTGAGTTTGCGAGTTTGATACAGAAATACTAATTTGAGACAATTCTAAAAATATATACATTTATTAAAGAACCGACATGTAGTTAACAGCTGGTGAGTCCATCGCAACATTAACAGTTCAAAAACAAATAGCTTACATTTCTTATTTCTCAGAGATCCTTATTTTCAAATCTTAACTTCATTACATTTCTACATTTCTTACTTATTTCTAAATCCAGAACATCCACCAAAATCAAATTAAAAGTACCTCTTTGATCCCCGAGACTCAAAGTTAAAAACTTACAGAGATGCCTCTGAAAGTGAGAGAATCACTTGGCCCGTTCAGTGACTTCTGACTTTCTGTTTGAAAAGCTCTTATTTTTATATTCTTTTTTCATGGTTTCGCCTTTGAAGTTTTCTGCTGATGTAAGCTAATTATCTTTAGTGATACCTCTGTTGAATGCTTTCTATTCTTACTGTCATTTCAGCTGCCAACTCTCAGACTTCTGTCTCTACCTTTAAGTGTTCAATAGTTATCATAAAAACAATATGACAGCAATGGTTTCTGTTTGATGCCATTTTTACAAAATTCTTTCATTCAATTCCTAATATTGGCTTAACTGGTTTTAGCAGACGTCATGACTCCTAGCTGCTCCAAGTTCAATACAAAAACCATGTGATTGCTTGGTGTATCTATTGAAGTCATATCTTCAAAGTGTTCTAGAGGTACCATATTTATAATATGTAAATTAAAACCACTTTAACCAAGGTGTTTCATGCATTTCTAGCTATCTCAATTGGTTGCATATCAGACTTCGGAACTCCATATTTCCAGCTTAACATAAAAACTATTTGACCAGCAGGTGTTTCTTTTACTTGATGTCATTTTTTCAAAGGCACATGCCTCTTTTAATGTTTCTGTGTTTCTGTTCAACGTGTTGGTTTTTAACACTTTACTTGGGTCATTCCATTGTGTTTCTCCCAAACTCCAGACCTTTTCGAAGCGCCAAACTGCTATTTCAATAGGGCCATTGTTTCTTGGTCAATAACCCATTCCCATTTCAAAAGCTTGTGGTTTTTACAACTTTGTTAACAACTGATCTTTATCTCAGAAGCCTGTATTTCTGTTTACAGCTTGTGTCTCTGAGGTTTTTTAGATTTTTAAACCCAGTTTCTCATGTTTTAATAATATCAGAATTTTCATAGGATGGTGTCTTTTTCTGAAATATGGCTTATTCCTTCACAGGGTTCTCTTGCTGTGTCGGAGCTCCGAGTAAAGCGCTTGTTTTGGAAGTTTCGTATCGGGCATGTGGACAATGTGGTCCATCCATCAGAGCTGATCGAGTGTGGTCAAAGCTTCGATGCTGGGGATGTTGGCCTGAGCGAGAACATTGACGTTGGTGCGCCTATCCTGCCAATCATGAAGACCTGGATTAACTGGGCTGAGTGTGCTACGCCACAAGCTCCACGCAGTTGATGCTGAATCTTGATTGGGGTCCTAAAACCAGCATTGGAACCCTGATTTGCACCTCCAGGTTCCCCTCCAAGTCACAAACCATCCTGACTTGGAAGTATATTGGCCGATCCTTCATCGTCGCTGGAACTCCCTCCCTAACAACACTGTGGGAGCACCCTCACCACAGGGACTGCAGCGGTTCAAGAAGGCGGCTCACCACCACCTTCTCGAGGACAACTAGGGATGGGCAATTAAATGCTGGCCTTGCCAGCGACGCCCGCATCCTATAAATGAATTTAAATAAAAGGCACCTAACTCCTGTTTCACCTGGCAGTCACAGCCAAGTCGCGTAGTTCTAGGGGATTCAATAATTAGGGCCTTTACTCCGGTTCCTGTGTTCCTAACACCAACGCACCCGTTATAGAAACATAGAAACTAGGAGCAGGAGTAGGCCATTCGGCCCTTTGAGCCTGCTCCGCCATTCAACAAGATCATGGCTGATCATCCAAACCCTACACCGACAGCCATCCCACCCAAGCCCTATCCCCGTAACCCCACATATTTAATCCCCCCTAACACTAAGGGCCAATTTTTTTATCATGGCCAATCAACCTAACCCGCACATCTTTGGACTGTGGGAGGAAACCGGAGCACCCGGAGAAAACCCACGCAAACACGGGGAGAATGTGCAAACTCCACACAGACAGTCACCCGAGGCCAGATTTGAACCCGGGTCCCTGGCGCTGTGAGGCAACAGTGCAAACCATTATGCCACCGTGCTGCCCTTATAAGCGGTGGAGACTGTAGTGTGTTTCCGTATCTCTCAGAAATGTCCCCAAGCGCTTCGCACACAAGGAAGCATTCCTGATCACAGGGACGCTGCAGACCCTGCTGTAATGTCGGCAATGTGCTACCTACAGGCGAATCTTTCATTTTCTTCCTTTAAAAGGAAAACAGGCGCTTTCCACTTATCACCTCGTGTTCTCGACTGGAAGCCGATTTTCAATCCAGCCGGTTATGTATCGCGAGCTTTTATCTTCTTGAAAAGCCTTGTGTGGAATTTTATCCAATTCCAAGTAAGTTTGACCCACCCACTAGATTAGGTCCACTGATTCAATTACCTCCTCAGAGAATTCCAGTTGATTAATGAGGCATCACCTATTGCTTTCAAATTCCTGCCAATTGCTCCTTATGCTCTCTAAGCTCTTTAGATGGATGTTGATAGCATCTCCTCAAACATTTTCAAGCATATTGCCCACTGCGGGTATTGAGCTTGCTGCTCAGTACTTCCCAAAGTTCCTGCCTCACTCCTTTACAGAATATCCCTGTGCTTGGTTCGTCGCTCAGTGGGCAGCACTCTCAGTACTGGGTCACAAGTTTGTGGGTTCATCAGCCCCACACTCGACACTTGAGCCCATAGTCTAGGCTGACACTCCAATCTGATACTGAGGGAGCCTCTGCTGCACTGTCAGAGTTGCTGTCTTTTGGATAAGATGTTAAACTGAGTCCCCCACTCTGAACTCTCAAGTGGGTGTAAAAGATCCCATGGTACAATTCGAAGGAGAGCAGGGCCAATATTTATCCTTCAACCAACATCACTAAAACAGATTATCTGGTCATGATCACATTGCTGTTTGTGGGAGCTTGCTGTGTGCAAATTGGCTGCCGCGTTTCCCACATTACAACAGTGACTACACTTCAAAAAAGTGCTTCATTGGCTGTAAAGCACTTTGCGATGCCCTGAGGTCGTGAAAGGCGCTATATAAATGCATTACTTTCTTCTTCTTTCTTTCTAGTCCTGAAATACAGCTCCTTGTGTCTAACAATCTCCTAGAACTATTAACCAGTTTGTGCAATGTGAGAGCCTTGCTGACTCCTCCAGTTTAACATTTTGCTTATCGATGGCCCACGTACTTAACAAATTAATTATGGTCCAAGTTCCACCATAAGGTCAGTTATTAAACTTTAACTTTACACTTTTACAGCTCATTATCTTGTTTCTTCGAAGCTGAAGGGACGTTTGCGCCAAGCAAAATTTAACTAACGCATTTTTAGTCAGAATGAACGAGAAAGACAATTGGTATAATGACTTGGCTTTAGAATAAATTTCTCAGTAATGTATTGTTCTTATGATAATCGTTTTTTGATTACAATATGTTGGCATATAGTATGGTGTATCTAGTGCAGTCATATGGTATAGTGCACAAAGTATATTCATATCGACTAGAACACAAGGTGTGTTACAAGGTACAGTCATATTGTGCAGTGTGCCTGATAAATTCATATTTTACAGTATAGATGGTACATTCATATTTTATTGTACTTGGTACGCAAACCAGGTGTTGTGGAAGTTGGACGAGAAGAAGCCCTGACAGGGGGTCAGCCGTGGCTCACACTCTCCGCTGAGTCAGAAGGTTGTGGGTTCAAGACCCGCTCCAGAGACCCGAACACATAATCCAGGCTGACACTCCCGGTGCAGTACTGAGGGAGCGCTGCACTGTCGGAGGTGCCGTATTTCGGATGAGACGTTAAACCGAGGCCCCCCGTCTGCTCTGCTCTCTCAGGTGGACGTAAAAGCTCCCATGGCCACTATATTGAAGATATATTGAAGGGGAGTTATCCCCAGTGTCCTGGGCCAATATTTCCCAGCAAAAAACAGATTACAGGAAATTTTGGTTTATCCAGAGGTTAACTGTCCGGAATGCTCGATTCACCGGCAAAAATCAGGAGCCGTTTCGTTAGGTTTTTTTTCTTTTCGTTGCTTTTTTTTCACCAGTCAGGCTCTGCAAGGTCTCGCTGAAGCTGTTGCTAAGCTACAGAGATGCTTGCAAGGTACGGCCAACTGTTTAGAAGCTGTTGCTAAGCAACAGGGTTTGTTGCCAGATATGGAGCTCAAAAGCTCCATATGTTTCAACATTAGCGCTGGTTTGTCCGGCAGTTTTGATGGGACGGCAACAGCTCGGTCCCGTCGGTGCCAGATATCACAAAGTTTCCTGTATCTGGTCATTATCACATTGCTGTTTGTGGGATCTTGCTGTGCATGAATTAGCTGCTGCGTTTCCTACATTACAACAGCGACTACACTTCAAAAAGTACTTCATTGGCTGTAAAGCGCTTTGGGACATCCTTAGCTGGTAAAAGGCACTATATAAATGCAAGTCTTTCTTTTCTTTTACAGGCCACTTCGGTCCTGCGAGGACTCCTCCTACGGGATGTGCTTCTGACAGCCGCGACTCACCAAACAACAACAACAACTTGTATTTATATAGCGCCTTTACCATAGTAAAACGTTCCAAGGTGCTGCACAGGAGTACTATAAGACGAAAAATTTGACACCGAGCCACATAAGGAGAAATTAGGGCAGGTGACCAAAAGCTTGATCAAAGAGGTAGGTTTTAAGGAGTGTCTTAAAGGAGGAGAGAGAGGTAAGCGAGGCAGAGAGGATTAGGCAGGGTATTCCAGAGCTTAGGACCTAGGCAACAGAAAGCACGGCCACCAATGGTTGAGCGATTATAATCAGGGATGCTCAAGAGGGTATAATTAGAGGAGCGCAGGTATCTCGGGGGGTTGTGGGGCTGAAGGAGACTGCAGAGATAGGGAGGGGTGAGGCCATGGAGGGATTTGAAAACAAGGATGAGAAGTTTGAAATTGAGGCGCTACTTAGCCAGGAGCCAATGTAGGTCAGCGAGCACAGGGGAGATGGACGAATGGGACTTGGTGCAAGTTAGGACACGGGCAGCCGAGTTTTGGATGACCTCAAGTTTATGTAAGGTAGAATGTGAGAGGCCAGCCAGGAGTACGTTGGAATAGTCAAGTCTAGAGGTAACAAAGGCATGGATGAGGGTTTCAGCAGCGGATGAGCTGAGGCAAGGGCGGAGACGGGCGATGTTATAGAGGTGGAAGTGGGCGTTCTTAGTTATGCTGCGGATATGTGATCGGAAGCTCATTTCGGGGTCAAATATGACACCAAGATTGCGAGCAGTGTGGTTCAGCTTCAGACAGATGTTAGGGAGAAGGATGGAGTCAGTGGCTAGGGAACGGAGTTTGTGGCAGAGACTGAAAACAGTGGCTTCGGTCTTCCCAATATTTAATGGAGAAAATTTCTGCTCATCCAGTACTGGATGTTGGACAAGCAGTCTGACAATTTAGAGACCGTGGAGGGGTCGAGAGAGGTGGTGGTGAGGTAGAGCTGGGTGACGCCAGCGTACACGTGGAAACTGACACTGTGCTTTCGGATGATGTCGCCAAGGGGCAACATGTAGATGAGAAATAGGAGGAGGCCAAGGACAGATCCTCGGGGGACACCAGAGGTAACAATGCGGGAGCGGGAAGAGAAGCTGTTGCAGGTGATTCTCTGGTTACGATTAGATCGATAAGAATGGAACCAGGCGTGTGCAGTCCCACCCAGCTGGATGACGGTGGAGAGGCGTTGGAGAAGGATGGAGTGGTCAACCGTGTCAAAGGCTGCAGACAAGTCAAGAAGGATGAGGAGGGATAGTTTACCTTTGTCACAGTCGCATAGGATGTCATTTGTGACTTTGATGAGAGCCATTTCGGTACTGTGGCAAGGGCGGAAACCTGATTGGAGGGATTCAAACGTGGAATTGCGGGAAAGATGGGCACGGATTTGGGAGGCGACAGCACGTTCAAGGACTTTGGAGAGAAAAAGGAGGTTGGAGATGGGGCGGTAGTTTGCAAGGACAGAGGGATCAAGGGTTGTTTTTTTGAGCAGAGGGGTGATGATGGCAGATTTGAGGAAGAGGGGATAGTACCTGAGGATTCCATTGGATTCCATTGCTACAGGATAGCTGGATTCCCCAGGGGTGCCAAGGTGGCATGGATGTGGCATTCTAGGCACCAAGCGAGCAGCCGCTGGTGCATGTGAGAAGGGTTCCTATTTCCAGGACATCCAGCTCATCTGAGACGCAAACCAGGCTGTGTCTCAGCTATCCTGTAGCAGTCCCCGGCTCGGTGCCTCTGCTGCTTGGCAGGTGATGCCGAAGTGGATGAAATCGGCTGCTCTCGATGAAGTCCGCAAGCATGACCCCGAGCTTCCGGTCGCCTGTCACTTTAATTCTCCGCTCCACTCTGACCTCTCTGTCCTCGGTCCCCTACATTGTTCCAATGAAGCTCAACATAAGCTCGAGGAACAGCACCTCAACTTTCGATTAGGCACTTTCCAGCCTTCCGGACTCGACACTGAGTTCAACAATTTCAGACTATAACCTCTGCCCCTATTTTTTCTGGAGGCAGCTGTTGTTGATGATTCTGCTTTCCCATTTACATCTCTTCTAGACCCATCTTGTGTTTCTTTACTTGTCCCATTACCATCTCCTTTTGCCTCGCACCATCCTCCCTTCTGTCATTTAATCTCTCCTGCCTTCCACCCTATCACAGACCTTCCCTTTTGTTCTTCCCTCCACCCCCCTTTCCCTGCCTTTGTACTTACGATCACCTGTTACAGCTCTAACCTTTTCCAGTTCTGACGAAACGTCATCGACCTGAAACGTTGGCTCTGTTTCTCTCTCCACAGATGCTGCCTGGCCTGCTGAGTGTTTCCAGCATTTTCTGTTTTTATTTCGTATCCTCGCTTGCCTCTGCAACGGGCATCGGAGGGCAGAACCTGCTGGACATCTTCATCGACTGATCGACTGCAGCGGCAGCACCTCAGCCGTACTTTCTTCTACGCGCCCTAGCAGGTGACACCAATGCAGATTTCTTTGGCCCAGAAAGAACTTGCTAGGATTCCTCACCTGTGTGACGACGTCTGAACTTACTACATGATCTTATGTTGACTTATTGTAAATGTTCATAAATAACTTGCAACAACAACAACTTGCATTTGTATAGCACCCCTAACTAGTAGTAAAGTGTCCCAGATCACGAGTGCCCAGTGTATTTCACAAAGCAAACATTTCTTTTATTGCAAGCAAAGGGCGGTGGAGTGGTGGAAGGTTATGTGTGTGAGGATAAAGCTGTTAGTTAAGGAGTGTGTGGCTAGTATAATGGTAGAAATGTGGGGGTGTGAGGGTGTTAGAGTGGAGGGAGATATTCTGGGGTCTGAGGGAGATTGGAGTCAGTGCCACTTACGAAGCAAAGGTGCCTGTTGTGCTTTGTTTTTCCTGCTGTTCCTCCTATAAGAATGTGTCTTGCTCTGATGTACACATTCTTATTGCCTTGTCAACTGTTAAGCACTTTCTTTTTTTATGTGCTTATCAGGAAATGGACAATTCACTATTAAACCTCAGGGTCAAAATCAGACACAGCACAGACCAGAACATTTTTTATTTGATTTGTTACGGTTCGTTTTTATTTGTTTTTTAAGTTACAGTCCTTATTGTTGGTGCCCCTTGAAAAAGGGGGCACGTGATTGACTTTTATTAAGTAATTGCCGCATGACGAGTGAGCACAGACCAGACTCGAGCTCTTTCGAGACCGGTGGGCGCCGCGGGGACTGGAGTGCGTAGTTGGTTTAAACAACCAAACTTTAATTTAAGCGGTTAAGTTTTGTTTCGGGGTTTATTGGACTGGGTGTATTTGTTTAATGTATTTTTATTGGTTTAAACAAAAGAGGAGCACAGACCAGAGCTCGAAAACACTGCGGCTGTGGCACTGCTGCCTGATTAGGTCATAGCACATTGCTGCCTGATTGGTTCATATGACATTGCTGCCTGATTGGTTCATATGACATTGCTGCCTGATTGGTTCATAGCACATTGCTGCCTGATTGGTTCATATTATATTGCTGCCTGATTGGGTCATAGGACATTGCTGCCTGATTGGTTCATATTACATTGCTGCCTGATTGGTTCATAGGACATTGCTGCCTGATTGGTTCATAGCACATTGCTGCCTGATTGGTTCATATTATATTGCTGCCTGATTGGTTCATATGACATTGCTGCCTGATTGGTTCATATGACATTGCTGCCTGATTGGTTCATATGACAGTGTTGCCTGATTGGTTCATATGACACTGCTGCCTGATTGCTTCATATTACATTGCTGCCTGATTGGTTCATATGACATTGCTGCCTGATTGGTTCATATGACATTGCTGCCTGATTGGTTCATATGACAGTGTTGCCTGATTGGTTCATATGACACTGCTGCCTGATTGGTTCATATGACGTTGCTGCCTGATTGGTTCATATGACATTGCTGCCTGATTGGTTCATATGACATTGCTGCCTGATTGGTTCATATGACATTGCTGCCTGATTGGGTCATAGGACATTGCTGCCTGATTGGTTCATATTACATTGGTGCCTGATTGGTTCATAGGACATTGCTGCCTGATTGGTTCATAGCACATTGCTGCCTGATTGGTTCATATTATATTGCTGCCTGATTGGTTCAGATTACATTGCTGCCTGATTGGTTCATATGACATTGCTGCCTGATTGGTTCATATGTCCCTGCTGCCTGATTGGTTCATATGACATTGCTGCCTGATTGGTTCATATGGAAGTGCTGCCTGATTGGTTCATATTACATTGCTGCCTAATTGGTTCATATGACATTGCTGCCTGATTGGTTCATATGACATTGCTGCCTGATTGGTTCATATGTCCCTGCTGCCTGATTGGTTCATATGACATTGCTGCCTGGTTGGTTCATATGTCCCTGTTGCCTGATTGGTTCATGTGACACTGCTGACTGACTGGTCATTTTTAGAGGAGATGGTCGATTGCCCCCTGTGGCAGAGCTGGTTATTGTTCCATGTGGCGGAGCTGACTGATGTGTCCCTGTGGCAGAGCTGGTTATTGTTCCATGTGGCGGAGCTGACTGATGTGTCCCTGTGGCAGAGCTGGTTATTGTTCCATGTGGCGGAGCTGACTGATGTGTCCCTGTGGCAGAGCTGGTTATTGTTCCATGTGGCGGAGCTGACTGATGTGTCCCTGTGGCAGAGCTGGTTATTGTTCCATGTGGCGGAGCTGACTGATGTGTCCCTGTGGCGGAGCTACTTGACCTGTCCCTGTGGCGGAGGGCGCTGGCGGGTTCCCTCCCCATTAGCCGCGCTGTTGAAGTTGTTTTTTTCCTCTCTGCTTGCCATGGCGGGACGCGGGAAAAGGAAAGCTGCTTGCAGAAGCTCGGAGGTAATGATCGGAAATGGAGGATTGTGTGTCGGGGAACTTATTGTAGCCAAACAGCTGCTAATGTTACAAAGTGTCCCGGGGATGGAGCAGCAGCCGCTGGACACTAGCCTTGCATTGTCTCACTAACGTTGCCGACAATAATGCTACCGACAAGGCTGTGTTACCAAGGATTGGCGAGGACATCTCTCCGCAAACCTCTCGGTGCGAAAGAAATCCCCGGGTTTGCAGTTAAAATGAAGCAGATTTTCTAGTTCAATGATGGTTTGGATTGTGTGAGACACTCACCCCCCTCCCCTCCCCTCCCCATAGGCCTCGCCTTGAATGTGAGTGCTTTATTTTAAGAGCAATCTGTTAAATATTCTCAAAAAATTAAAAATTACATGGCCCAATTGTGTGCAGCAGAGGGAAGGGGGGAAAATAATTTCTGATAACTGCTCCAACCTTTTCTGTGAAACTGCTTGGGACATTTGTCTACCTTTTTTTTAGAAGGTGCTATGTAAGTGCAGCTTCTTATAATGCCAGGAATAGAATCACACAGCACAGAAGGAGGTTCATCGAGCCTGCCTCTTCGAAAGAGCTATCTAATTAATCCCAAGACTATATAAATGCAAAATAACAACAGAAAACGCTGGAAAAACTCAGCAGGTCAGGCAGAATCCGTGGAGAGAGAAACAGAGTTAACGTTTCAGGTCGATGACCTTTTGTCAGATCTATATAAATGCAAGTCTTTCTTTCTTTAGTCCCACTTCGCCCTGCTGTTTCCCCACAGCCCTGGAATTTCTTTCCTGGCATCCGCAGCAATGCAATTTCGGATTCATTCGACCGTGTCCAAGATATAAAATCCCGTCCCCGTCCCCCCCAAAAGCTGGGTTACTACCTCAGATTGTACCATGCAGTGCGACTACTCTGCCTAGAACGAAAGAAGAATTTGCATTTATATAGCGCCGTTCACGACCCCAGGACGTTCCAATGGAGTACTTTTAAAGTGTAGTCACTGTTGTAATGTAGGAAATGCGGCAGCCAATTTGTGCACAGCAATGTGGTAATGACCAGATACTCTGGTTTTAGTGATGTTGATTGAGGGATAAATATTGGCCAGGACACCGGGGAGAACTCCCCTGCTCTTCGAAATATTTTCATCCTATCCGCATTGCTACTGCCTCCTCCTTTACTGCTGCATTGGCCGCATCCTCTTCTCTAGTGAAGACTGATGCAAAGTACTCATTAGTACCTCTGCCTCCACAAGAAGATCTCCTTTTTGGTCCCTAATTGCCCCCACCCTTCCTTTGACTACCCTTTTACTGTTAAAAGACTTTTGGGTTCCCTTTTATGTTAGTCGCTAATCTATTGTCATACTGTCTCTTTGCCCCTCTTATTCCCTGTTTTAGACCCCTTCTGTACTTTCAATATTCAGCTTGGTTCTCTACTGCATTATGAATCTTACATTTGTCATAAGCCTTTTTTCTGACTCATTTTAACCTCTATATCTTTAGTCATCCAGGGAGCTCTAACTTTGGATGTGCTTCCTTTCCCCCCTCATGGGAATGTGTCTACTCTGTACCCGAACCATCGCCTCTTTGAAGGCCTCTCATTAGCCGAGTTATAGAATATAAGAGCAAGGAGGTTATGATGGAGCTGTACAAAACCCTAGTTAGGCCACAGCTGGAGTACTGTGTGCAGTTCTGGTCCCCACACTATAGGAAGGACGTGATTGCATTGGAGAGGATGCAGAGGAGATTCAACAGGATGTTACCTGGGCTGGAGCACTTCAGCTATGAAGAGAGACTGGACAGGCTGGGGTTGTTTTCCTTAGAGCAGAGAAGGCTGAGGGGGGACCTGATTGAGGTGTACAAAATTGAGGGGCATAGATAGGGTAGATAGAAAGGAACTTTTCCCCTTAGTAGAGGGGTCAATAACCAGGGGGCATAGTTTCAAGGTAAGGGGCAGGAGGTTTAGAGGGGATTTGAGGAAAATCTTTTTCACCCAGAGGGTGGTTGAAATCTGGAACTCACTGCCTGAAAGGGTGGTAGAGGCAGGAACCCTCAACATTCAAGAAGCATTTAGATGAGCACTTGAAACGCCATAGCATACAAGGCTACGGACCAAGTGCTGGAAAATGGGATTAGAATAGATGGGGCTTGATGGCCGGCGCGGACACGATGGGCTGAAGTGCTTCTTTCTGTGCTGTATAACTCTATGACTATTATTTAATTACTGTTTTACCTGCCAATTTTTGATTCCAATCCACTTGGGTCAGATCCCTTTTCAACTCGCTGAAGTTAGCCCACCTCCAGTTAGACTTGATTGTTCCTTGTCCTTTTCCATAACTATTCTAAACCTGATGATATTGTGATCGCTGTTCCCCAAATACTCTTTCGCTGAAACATGCTCCATTTGCCCCACTTCATTCCCTAGAACTAGATCCAGCACTACTTCCATTCTTGTTGGGCTGGAAACACACTTAGTAAGAAAGTTGTACACATTTCAGGAATTCCTCCCCTCTTTGCCTTTTACACTGTTACTATCCCAGTCTATATTAGGATAATTGAAGTCCCCCATTATCACGACTCTGTAGTTCTTGCATCTTTCTGTAATGTGCCTGCAGATTTGCTCCTGTATCTCCTTCCCACTATTTGGTGGCCTATACTAGATGCCCAGTAGCTTAATAGCTTCTCTATTGTTCATTAATTCTAACCAAAGAGATTCTGTCTTTGAACCCTCAACTACATAGAATGATACGGCCCTGAAGGAGGCCATTCGGCCCATTGTGCCTGTGCCGGCTCTTTGGTAGAGCAAGCCAATTAATCCCACTCCCCCCTGCTCTTTCCCCATGGCCCTGCAAATTTTTTCCCTTCAAGTATTTATCCAATTCTCTTTTGAAAGTTACCATTGAATCTGCTTCCACCGCTCTCTCGGGCAGCGCGTTCCAGATCACAACTCGCTGCGTAAAAAAAAAAAAAAAAAGTTTCCTCTTGTCATGTCGCCTCTGATTCTTTTGCCAAACACGTTAAATCCATGTCCTCTGATTACTGTCTCTTCTGCCTCTGGAAACAGTTTCTCCTTTATTTACTCTATCAAAACCGTTCATGATTTTGAACACCTCTATCAAATCTCCTCTTAACCTGCTCTGCTCTGAGGAGAACCACCCCATCATCCCTCTCCGGTGCTGTAACAGTTTCTTTAATCAATACTGCCACCCCCTTTCACCTATTTTTCTTTCCCGATCTATCCTGAATACCTTGTAACCAGGAATATTAAGTTCCCATTCCTCCCCTTCTTTGAGCCAGGTCTCCGTTATTACCACGATATCATAGTCCCATGTGGCGACTTGTGCCTGCAGCTCAACCAACCTTATTTCCCACGCTCCGTGCATTTACACACATGGACTCCAAACCCATAGACTGCCTCGTACTTGCCCCGTCTGATCCCTCCTGTTTATGAACCATTCTTTACTCCAGTGCTATTTGCCTCTCCCAGTCCTCTGCGCGCCTTGTTTCTCCTCTCTAGTGTTTCATCCTGCTGCCCATCCCCCTTCCAAATTAGTTTAAACCCTCCCCCACAGCACTCGTTAAGAAGATAAGAAATAGGAGCAGGAGTCGGCCATACGGCCCCTTGAGCCTGCTCCGCCATTCAATGAGATCATGGCTGATCATCGACCTCAACTCCACTTTCCCGCCCCATCCCCATATCCCTTGATTTCCCCTAGAGTCCAAAAATCTATCGATCTCAGCCTTGAATATACTCAAAGACTCAGCATTCACAGCCCTCTGGGGCAGAGAATTCCAAAGATTCACAACCCTCTGAGTGAAGAAACGTCTCCTTATCTCAGTCCTAAATGGCTGACCCCTTATTCTGAGACTGTGACCCCTAGTTCTAGACACTCCAGCCAGGGGAAACAAACTCTCAGCATCTAACCTCCCCACGAGGACTTTGGTGTTGGCCCTGTTTGGGTGCAACCCGCCCGGCTTGTGCAGGTCCGTCCTTCCCCAGAACTGGTCCCAGTGCTGAGGATTCTGAAGTCCTCTTGATACACTTTGCATTTCATATTTTTAACCCATTCTCCTCCATTTCAGGTACTCTAATCCTAAAGAACTGATCCAGGGCTTTGGGTAGATTGTAGTGTTATTGCTTGAATTCATTTAGTTTCCCCCCCCCCCCCACCCAACCACCCTTTTTTTATATTTTTTATTTCTTGATTTGCCCTCAATCTAAGAAACCGATAGAAGATGGTAAGAAGAACCGAGGAGAGAAGTCGGGTGTTCCTGAAGGATTGCGACAGGAGCTTCAGGATCTCTACAAGCTCCCGATGCCGGAAGACTTTTATCACTTCTGGGAATTCTGCGAGGAACTGAATCCAGGGAATCCCTGCGGTATGTGTTTCCCACCCCCCGCCCCCCCCCAACCCTTCCTGTTTAGTGTCTGCAACGCAGACAGAGGGACTCAGGATAAGGGGGTCGGCCATTTAGGACTGAGATGAGGAGAAATTTCTTCACTCAGAGGGTGGTGAATCTTTGGAATTCTCTACCCCAGAGGGCTGTGGAGGCTGTCGTTGAGTATATTCAAGGCAGAGATCGATAGATTTTTAAATATTAAGGGAATCAAGGGATATGGAGATAGTGCAGGAAAGTGGAGATGCAGGAAAGTGGAGATGAGGTTGATGATCAGCCATGATCTCATTGAATGGCGGAGCAGGCTCGAGAGGCCGAATCCTGCTCCTATTTCTTATGACCTCCAGGCCATCTGTGGCTAGCTGTGCAAGAACATCGAGACAGGTCAAGGGTGAGAGAAGCCCCCTGAAGCTGCTCTCTTTCCCCCCGCCACCCCCAGCCCAGCACCAAACTGCATTTCCAATCCACTAAATTCTGTGTCCCTGCCTGACTGATTATCGGAGAATCGTAGAAACCTACAGCAGAGAAGGAGGCCATTCGGCCCGTCGTACCTGTGCCAGCTCTTTGAAAGAGCAGTCGTGCTTAGTCCCACACACCCCCGCTTTTTGTCCGTAACCCTGTAAGTTCCTCATCCTCAAGAACCCGTCCAACTCCTTTTAAAATTATTGATGGAATCAGCTTCCACCACCTTTTCAGGTCGAGCGTTCCCGATCCCCCACAATTCTCCGAGTGGAAAGATTTCTCCTCCTCTCCCCTCTGGATCTTTGGTGTGGAGATGCCGGAGTTGGACTAGGGTGGACAAATGTAAGAAGTCACACACACCAGGTTATAGTCCAACAGCTTTATTTGAAATCACAAGCTTGTGATTTCAAATAAAGCTGTTGGACTATAACCTGGTGTTGTGTGACTTCTTACTCTGGATCTTTGATTTTGAATCAATGACCTCTGGTTATCGACCCCACTCGCCAGAGGGGAAATGCCTTTCTCTATCAACTATCAAAAGCTCTCATCATCTTGTAAACCTCAATGAGGTCACCTCTTATCCCAGACCATTTATCGCACTTTTGCTTTGTACACAACTCCCTTCTAATTTACCCGTCTGGCCTCTCGGGTGGACGTAAATGGTTCCCACGGCACTATTCGGAGAGACTTTCTCCTGGCTGACATTTATCGCCCAACCAGCGTGAACCGGTGGCATAGTGGTTAGCACTGTTGCCTCACAGCGCCAGGGACCCGGGTTCGAATCCGGCCTCGGGTGACTGTGTGGAGTTTGCACATTCTCTCCCCGTGTTTGCGTGGGTTTCCTCCAGGTGCTCCGGTTTCCTCCCACAGTCCAAAGATGTGCGGGTTAGGTTGATTGGCTATGATAAATTGACCCTTAGTGTTAGGGGGATTAAATACGTGGGGATACGGGAATAGGGTGGGATATGTGTTGGTGTGGGGTTACGGGGATCGGGTGGGATATGTGTCGGTGCAGGCTCGATGGGCCGAAATGGCCTCTATCTGCACTGTGGGGTTTCTGTGATTTCTGTGAATGGTGCTGAGAGTTAGCGGATCTCAGCCTGCCGCCGCGGCAGTAGGGGGTGCTGCAATTTGGCCCCGAGGCCCTTTAATTAAGGAGGGATGGACAATTTGGATAGAACCCCCATCTGTTGAGCACTTCTTCCCCACTCATCCCACCCCCCACAACCATTATCCCCAGTCCTTTTCCCCCAATCTGGCTGGAAGTGCGCACGTGGGCCAGAGCATGCTTTGCCGTGACGCCTCATGCAGCTGAATAGCCGGTTGACACTGACTATTGAGTTGAATATTGACCACCTTGGGCACGATAGGAAAGAAAGACTTGCATTTACGTAAGCGTCTATCACGACCACCAGACGTCCCAAAGCGCTTTACAGCCAATGAAGTACTTTTGCAGTGTAGTCACTGTTGTAATGTGGGAAACGCAGCAGCCAATTTGTGCACAGCAAGCTCCCACAAACAGCAATGTGATAATGACCAGATAAGTTGTGTTTTTAGTGATTGTTGGCGGTTGGGATAAATATTAGCCAGGACACCGGGGAGAACTTCCCTGCTCTTCTTCCAAATAGTGGCCGCGGGATCTTTTACGTCCACCTGAGAGAGCAGACGGGGCCTCGGTTTAACGTCTCTATCCGAAAGACGGCACCTCCGACAGTGCAGCACTCCCTCAGCGCTGCACTGGGAGTGTCGGCCAAGATTTTGAGTTCAAGTCCCATGGCGTGGGGACGATGAACCCACAACCTTCTGACTCGGAGGCGAGAGCGCTGCACACTGAGCCACAGCTGACACCAAATAAGGAAGGCATCGAGCTCCTGTGGAAGCTCACTCCCACACTGGAGTTAACGCCTTCAGGGGAGGACGAGCGAAGCGGGGAGCAACCAGTTTATGTAGAAAAGTTCAGTTTTATGGGATCTAAATAGCTGCTTGTGTTTTTTTTGGAAACAGAGGCACTGAAGTCGAGCCTTGGACTGCGGCTCGTTGGGCCTTGTGATATTTTAGCAGGAAAACATAAAGGAACCAAAAACCCAGAGCCTAATTACCTTCTGCACTGGAGGTACTTCTACGACCCCCCAGAATTTCAGACTGTCATCATTGGAGACTCCGAAACTCAGTATCACCTTGGCTACTTCAGGTAATCGTGGCACCATCACACTACTGACAGCGGTGCGGGTTGGAGGGGAGGTAGTCCCTGCTCATGTTGCGATTTGACTGGCTCAGCCAGTGAGGTCTTAGTGATTTAAAAAACAATTTATTTTGGGGATGTGGGCATTGCTGGCAAGGCCGGCATTTATTGCCCATCCCTAATTGCCCTTGAGAAGGTGGTGGTGAGCCGCCTTCTTGAACCGCTGCAGTCCGTGCGGTGAAGGTACTCCCACAGTGCTGTTAGGGAGGGAGTTCCAGGATTTAGACCCAGCGACGATGAAGGAACGGCCGATATACTTCCAGGTCTGGCTGGTATGTGACTCGGCGGGGAACTTGGAGCTGATGGTGTTCCCATGCGCCTGCTGCCCTTGTCCTTCTAGGTGGTAGAGGTCACGGGTTTGGGAGGTGCTGCTGAAGAAGCCTTGGTCAGTTGCTGCAGTGCATCTTGTAGATGATACACACTGCAGCCACGGTACGCCGGTGGTGGAGGGAGTGAATGTTTAAGGTGGTGGATGGAGTGCCAATCAAGGGGGCTGCTTTGTCCTGGATGGTGCCGAGCTTCTTGAGTGGTGTTGGAGCTGCACTCATCCAGGCAAGTGGAGAGTATTCCATCGCACTCCTGTGATTGTGTTGTATGTGGTGTTCACAGGGATACTCCTCCTCACACTCCTGACTTGTGTTGTACATGGTGTTCACAGGGATACTCCGGATGAATTGCCAGTGTTCGTAGGTACGAACGAGGCAAAGAATGGCTGCTCGGTGGCTCAGACGGGAGACAATTTGTTTAGCGCAGTGAAGTAAGTATGTTTCTTTTTCTTCGGGGCTGTACGTGCTGAGGCAAAAAAAAGCGTATAAGGATAGACAAGGGGGGAAATTTAGTTAAACGAACAGAATGCAGCAACTTTTTGGCTCAGTGGTGTAGAAAATACAAGGGGGTGTTTTTGGTGTAATGGGGTTATTGTCTCTGGCCAGTCAGAAGTATCTGAGCTGCTCCAGAGCCCTGTGCGGTTTCGAATCGCTCCCCTTTTTCTGGTTCTGACCGCCGGACTTATTTCAGTAGCGATGTAGACAAAACGAGACTCGTGGTTGGGTGCAAAGAAGACCAGTATTTATTGAAAATAAGAATAAATTGAAAATAATGAAAATGATAGTGAATACAGCACACCTTTAGTGAATACAGCACACCTTTAGTGAATACAGCACACCTTTAGTGAATACAGCACACCTTTAGTGAATACAGCACACCTTTAGTGAATACGGGAGGAGAAACGGACACATGGAGGGAAAATTGACTAAAATTACAATTTCACAAAATCCCCCTTTTAATTCCCACCCCTAATACCTATCTAGGTTGCCTTGTAAAGGGCCAGAAAGTTTTATGCTCACCAGTAAACACCTGCTCCGTGCCCCTGCGATCTGCCTTGGATTCTTCACCGCCCCGAAGTAGAGATACCCCAGTAATTCAAAAGTAACTGCTGGTATTCCACTTCTTTGGGCGGGCTGTTGAGCTGTTCCCCTTGTAGGCAGGGCACGGAGGCGAGGCAGCAGAGAGAGAGAATGGCTTCCTGAGGGGCTATCTTTACACCCCATTGGGAGCCGTTGTCTTCGCGCCCAAATCTGGATGTATCTGGGCTATACAAAAGGGACCGAACTGTCCCCATTGACTGTAATGGGTTTGAATGTGTTACCCATTCATTTTAACTGGTTTGCAACCAGTTTGAAATGTCTCACTGAATCCCTAAGTGTTCAGTCAACAGCACTCGAGTGGTTTGTAAACAATCCATTGTCCTGCGGTCACCGCCCAACCGCAACTGATTGACAGCTTTAAGTACTTAAGCCCTTGAGTCAACATTGTAGAGAGTTCTGTAAACAAACATCCTTTGTCCTGTGGGTGAAACTTCCTAAACTGCAGTTGATTGACAGTTTCAAGTACTTCAACATATTCACACAGGCTGGTGTTTTCAAATCCTTTTGTCAGCCAGCAATGGGAGATATTCAGGCAGGCTGCCTTTGTCTTCTGCCACGAGGCCTGACAGCCATTTTGATACCCTGGGTTTTTAAGGTATATTCCACCCAGGTTTTCTTTAATCAAAAAAATAATCTTCGGGGGCTGTAGAAATTTTCCGAAATTCTTGTGAACCTTACAGTGGGTAGCGCCCACGCCTCAGAAGATCATAGGTTCACGGTCCCACTCCAGGGACTTGATCAGAAACTCTAGGCTGACGCTCCAGCGCAGTGCTGAGGGAGTGCTACACTGTCGGAGGTGCCGTCTTTCGGATGAGACGCTAAACCGAGGCCCCATCTGCCCCCTCAGGTGGACGTAAAAGAAGAGCAGGGGAGTTCTCCCTGGTGATCTAGCCAATATTCATCCCTCAACGTCACTAAAGCTGGTTATTTGTCACATTGCCGTTTGTGGGAGCTTGCTGTGCGTGAAATGGCTGCCACGTTTCCTACATTACAACAGCGACTACACTTCAGAAAGTACTTCATCGCCGGTAAAGCGCTTTTGGACGTCCTGAGGTCGTGAAAGGCGCTATATAAATGCAAGTTCTTTCTTTCTGTGATGGAATGCTGCATTGTCCCAGTTGGCAGCCTTCAAACTGGCTATCTGAGCGCAGAATCCCATTGCCACTCTCGAGTCTCCAAACCGAACTACTGAGCAAATCTACACAAGTAGAGCTTCTGCTTAGCATATACTGAGTACACGCTCTTCTCCCTCTTCCCCTCTGTCAACCCCATATGAACACGGTCTCCTTGCCTAAATGCAGAGAGTACCTAGTTTGATACATAAGAACATAAAGAACATAAGAAATAGGAGCAGGAGTAGGTCATTTGGCCCCTCGAGCCTGCTCCGCCATTCAATAAGATCATGGCTGATCTGATCTTGGACTCAACTCCACTCCCCTGCCCGCTCCCCATATCCCTTGACTCCCTTATCGTTCAAAAATCTGTCTATCTCCACCTTAAATATATTCAATGACCCAGCCTCCACAGTTCTCTGGGAAAGAGAATTCCAAAGATTAACGACCCTCTGAGAGAAGAAATTCCTCCTCATTTCCGATTTAAAAGGGTGCCCCCTTATTCTGAAATTATGCCCCCTAGTTCTAGATTCCCCCACGAGGGGAAACATCCTCTCTGCATCTACCCTGTCGAGCCCCTTCAGAATCTTATATGTTTCAATAAGATCAGCTCTCATTCTTCTAAACTCCAATGAGTATAGGCTCAACCTTTCCTCATAAGACAACCCCTTCATCCCAGGAATCAACCTCGTGAACCTTCTCTGAACAGCCTCCAATGCAAGTATATCCTTCCTTAAATAAGGAGACCAAAACTGTACACAGCACTCAAGGTGTGGTCTCGCCAACGCCCGTTACAGTTGTAGCTGCTTTTATACTCCAACCCCTTTGCAATAAAGGCCAACACTCCATTTGCCTTCCTAATTACTTGCTGTACCTGCATGCTAACTTTTTGTGATTCATGTACAAGGACCCCCAGGTCCCTCTGTACAACTAGTTTAAGAGTCAGCCACGTTGGTGTGGGACTGGAGTCACACATCGGCCCAGAGCGGGTAAGGACGGCGGGTTTCCTTCCCTAAAAGGACATCACTGAACCAGTTGGGTTTTTCCGACAATCCGACAGCTTCATGGTCAGTTTCCCTGACACCAGCTTTTTATTTCCAGCTTTTTTAAAAAAAAAACTGAATTCAAATTCTCAAACCGGCAGTGGTGGGATTTGAACTTGTGGATTATTAATCGAGTAACATAACCACTGCACTACGGAACCCTTAGTTACATATGTATTTTGAGCCACACTCATATCATTAATAACTTTTTTTTCTTGGATTGTGGAGTTGAGGTAGGAGACCAGCCATGACCTCATTGAATGGCGGAGCAGGCTCGAGGGGCCGAATGGCCGACTCCTGCTCATAACATAAGAAATAGGAGCAGGAGTAGGCCAATCGGCCCGTCGAGCCTGCTCCGCCATTCTAAGATCATGGCTGATCTGATCCTAACCGCCAATCTACTATCTCAGAACCATCTCCTGAATCTAACAGAATTAGACACACGAAATAGGAGCAGGATCAGGCTACACGGCCCCTGGGCCCGCTCCGCTACCCACAGGGCCATGACCGATCCGAACCTAGACTCATGTCCAAATTCCTGCCCGCTCCCCGTAACCCTTAATTCCCTTTACTTTTAGGAAACTGTCTAATTCTGTTTTAAGTTTATGTAATGATGTAGCTTCTACAGCTTTTTGGGGCAGCATATTCCATGGACCTACCACCCTCTGAGTGAAGTAGTTCCTCCTCATCTCAGTTTTGAAAGAGCAGCCCCTTATTCTAAGACTATGCCCCCTAGTTCTAGTTTCACCCATCATCGGAAACATCCTCCCCGCATCCACCCGATCCAACCCCTTCACAATCTTATATGTTTCAATAAGATCGCCTCTCATTCTTCTGAACTCCAATGAGTAGAGTCCCAATCTACTCAACCTCTCCTCATATGTCCATCCCCTCATCCCCGGGATTAACCGAGTGAACCTTCTTTGTACTGACTCGAGAGCAATTATGTCTTTTCTTAAGTATGGACACCAAAACTGTATGCAGTATTCCAGGTGCGGTCTCACCAATACCCTGTACAACTGAAGCAATACCTCCCTTATTTTTATATTCTATCCCCCTAGCAATGAAAGCCAACATTCCATTGGCCTTCTTAATCACTTGCTGCACCTGCATACTAACCTTTTGAGTTTCGTGCACCAGGACCCCCAGATCCCTTTGTACTTCAGTACTTTCCAGTTTCTTGCCATTAAGATAATAACTTGCTCGACGATTTTTCCTGCCAAAGTGCATAACCTCACACTTTCCAGTATTGTATTCCATCTGCCAAATCTCTGCCCACTTACTTAGCCTGTCTATGTCCCCTTGCAGGTTTTTTATGTCCTCCTCACTCACTACTTTCCCCCCCATCTTAGTATCATCTGCAAACTTTGATAGGTTACACTCGGTCCCCTCCTCCAAATCGTTAATATAGATTGTAAAGAGTTGGGGACCCAGCACTGACCCCTGCGGAACACCACTAGTTACTGATTGCCAGTCTGAGAATGAACCATTTATCCCAACTCTCTGCCTTCTTAGATAGCCAATCCTCTATCCATGTCAGAATATTACCTCCAATCCCGTGATTTTTTTATCTTAAGCAATAATCTTGTGTGGCACCTTGTCAAATGCCTTTTGGAAGTCTAAATACACTACGTCCACTGGTTCCCCTTTATCCACCCTATATGTTACTTCCTCAAAGAACTCCAGCAAATTTGTCAAACATGACTTCCCCTTCAGAAAACCATGCTGACTTTGTCCTATTAAATTATGATTATCCAAATGTCCTGTTACTGTCTCCTTAATAATGAACTCCAAAATTTTACCTACCACAGATGTTAGGCTAACCGGTCTATAGTTTCCAGCCTTCTGTCTACTACCCTTTTTAAATAAGGGTGTTACATTAGCAGTTTTCCAGTCTGCCGGGACCTTTGCCGAGTCCAGGGAGTTTTGGAAAATTATTACCAATGCATCCACAATCCCTACCGCCACTTCCCTCAAGACCCTAGGATGTAAGCCATCCGGTCCAGGTGATTTATCCGCCTTGAGTCCCATTATTTTACCGAGTACCACTTCCTTAGTGATTTTGATCTTGTTTAGCTCCTCCCCCCCCCCCCCCCCCATAGCCCCCTGTTTGTCCAGTGTTGGGATATTCTTAGTGTCTTCTACTGTAAAGACTGATGTAAAATATTCATTCAGTGTTTTTGCCATCTCCATATTTCCCACCATTAATTTCCCAGTCTCATCCTCTAAGGGACCAACATTTACTTTAGCCACCCTTTTTCTTTTTATATAACTATAAAAACTCTTACTATCTGTTTTTATATTTTTTGCTAATTTACTTTCATAATCTATCTTCCCTTTCTTAATTAATCTTTTTGTTATTTTTTGCTGTCTTTTAAAGTTTTCCCAATCCTCTATCCTCCCACTAGATTTGGCTACCTTATATGCCCTTGTTTTTAGTTGAATACTATCCTTAATTTCTTTACTTAGCCACGGATGGCTGTCTTTTCTTTTACACCCTTTTCTTCTCAGTGGAATATATTTTTTTTGGAAGTTGTAAAATAACTCCTTAAATGTGCACCACTGATCATGTATCGTCTTACCCTTTAATCTATTTTCCCAATCCACTCTACTCAATTCCGCTCTCATACCTTCATAGTCTCCTTTATTCAAGCTTAGCACGCTTGTTTGAGATCCAACCTTCTCACCCTCTAATTGAATATGGAATTCAACCATGTTATGGTCACTCATTCCAAGGGGATCCTTTACTAGGACATTTTTAATTAATCCTGTCTCGTTACACAGGACCAGATCTAAGGTTGCTTGCCCCCTGGTCGGTTCAGTTACATACTGCTCAAGAAACCCATCCCTAATACACTCAATGAACTCATCCTCAAGGCAGCCCTGCCCAATTTGATTTGTCCAATTAATATGATAGTTAAAATCCCCCATAATTATAGATGTTCCCTTGTTACAAGCCTCAACTATTTCCTGATTGATACTCCGTCCAACAGAGTTGCAACTGTTCGGAGGCCTATAGACTACACCCACTCGTGTTTTTTCCCCCTTATTATTCCTTACCTCCACCCAAACTGTTTCATTATCCTGATCTTTTGACCCAATATCATTTCTCTGTATTACAGTGATTCCTTCCTTTATTAACATAGCCACCCCACCTCCCCTTCCTTCCTGCCTGTCCTTCCTGATCGTTAAATAACCTGGTATGTTTAATTCCCAGGCATTGTCACCCTGCAGCCATGTTTCTGTAATGGCCACAAGATCATACCCATATGTAGTTATTTGTGCCATTAACTCATCTATTTTGTTACGAATGCTACGTGCATTCAGATAGAGAACTTTCAAATATGTTTTGTGACACTTAGTTCCTGCTTTTGCCCTTTTTATTACTTTACCTTTTACTCCATACCTTCTGCCCCTTCCTGACACGCTCTGGTTTTTAATTTCCCCACTGCTACCTAAGTCTATGACCTTCTCTGTTGTCATTTTTATTATTTGCTCTCTAGGAACCTCCCCCCCCACTAGTTAGTTTAAAGCCCTCTCTACAGCCCTAGTTATATGATCCGCCAGGACTCTAGCCCCAGCACTGGCCAAGTGAAGCCCATCCCAACGGAACAGCTCCCTCCTGCCCCAGTACTGGTGCCAGTGTCCCAGGAAGCAAAACCCATTTCTCCCACACCAGTCTTTGAGCCACGCATTTAACTCTCTAATTTTAATTGTCCTAGCCAAATTCGCTCGTGGCTCAGGTAATAATCCAGAGATTATTACCCTTGAGGTTCTGTCTTTTAATTTGACCCCTAGCTGCTCATACTCCTTTAACAGAACCGGCTTCCTAGTCCTATCTGTCGTTTGTACCAACATGGACCACGACAACTGGATCCACCCCCTCCCACTGCAAGTTTCTTTCCAGCCCAGAGGAGATGTCCTTAACCCTGGCACCGGGTAGGCAACACAGCCTTCGGGACTCTCGCTCTCGGCTGCAGAGAACTCTATCTATCCCCCTAATAATACTATCCCCTACCACTACAACATTTCTATTTACTCCCCCCTCTTGAATGGCCCCCTGTTCCACGGTGCTGTGGCCAGGTTGCTCATCCTCCCTGCAGTCCCTGCTCCTGTCCCCACAGGGAGTAAGAACCTCGAACCTGTTGGACAAGAGCAAGGGCTGCAGCTCCTCCAACACTAACTCCTGGATCCCCGTACCTGCCTCACTCGTAGTCACACCGTCCTGTCCCTGACCATGGGCTACATCTGAATTAATTAACTTCATAGGTGTGACCATCTCCTGAAACACAGAGTCCAGGAACTTCTCCCCCTCCCTGATGTGTCGCAGTGTCTGAAGCTCAGACTCCAGCTCATCAACACGGAGCTGGAGTTCCTGTAGCAGCAGACACTTGTCACAGAAGTAATCACCGTGAGCCTCAATGGGGTTCACCGGCTCCCACATCTCGCAACAGTAACACATCACCTGCTCCATTCTATGTAATTAATTAAATTTTTTATTGTTAGTTATGGACACCCTCTGCCCGATTATAGATGCTAGTATCCCCTTTAATTTATTGGATTTAAATTAAATCAATCCCTCTAATTACACCAGTTAAATGGTTCACCAACAGTCACTCTGCACCAGAAAGGCCTTATTAACTGCAACCCACAGAGTTAAAGTTTGAAAAGAGCACCTAACACCCCACTTACCCTAAATCACACTTACCCAAACTCACAGCACTCTCTGCTGACCTCTCACTCAGTGCTTGCTCGCACTAGCAATGGTCTTTTTATACTGTTTGTTTGTTTACAGCCAAATGAGTCACCCCTGCTGATTGAAAACCAGTTTTCTAACCAATCAGCAGGGGTGACTCATTTGGCTGTAAACAAACAAACAGTATAAAAAGACCATTGCTAGTGCGAGCAAGCACTGAGTGAGAGGTCAGCAGAGAGTTTGGGTAAGTGTGAGAGTTCTTTAATTGTTATTTCTCTTTAAATCATTCTTGATAAGATTACTTAAGCAGTTTAAGTAAAGGGAAAAAGTTAAGTATTTGGGATTCTGTTGGTTTAAGAAGAGTAAAACAAGGTTACACTGCAGTAGGAGTAAATTGGCACAGCAGGCAGTGAAAACCAGTTTTCTAACCACTGCCTGCTGTGCCAATTTACTCCTACTGCAGTGTAACCTTGTTTTACTCTTCTTAAACCAACAGAATCCCAAATACTTAACTTTTCCCCTTTACTACTGTTTCTTGTGTTCTTAAAATGTTTTTCTTCACTTTCTGGTTGGAACTTCCCTAACCAAAAAAGGCATTGTAACTCGTTTCACTGTGGGGAAAGTTCTGTGACTGTTCTATGATGTTTCTGGCCCTGTGGGGGCGGGGACGACTGGGGGTCTCCAGGTCGAGCCAGATCTCTGGAGGGGACCCCACCCCACCCCGAGGGAAACGGCCTGAAGGGCTGAAAACTGACTCTCTCCCTATGGGTTCTGCTGCTACGAGACCACGAGGAATTTCGGGGCCTCTGTTCTATTTTCAGCCTCTCCTTTTAGTTTGAGCCTTTGTTCAGGGGGGTGGGTGGAGGTCGGGGGCTATTGAATGAAAATTCTAGTAGAATGTATTAAGTTTAGCTATTTTCCTTTTTTTCTTCTCCCTCCTCCACCCCACCTTCCCATCCCATCGCAATTTTTGGTTTTCAGCCTACGTTTGTCCAGAAGACTGAAGGAAATAAATAATAAAAATCAGAGCAATGTTCTGAACGAGCTCGAGGCCAAACTGACTGCGGTAGCGAAGAAGTTAGGTTATTCCCTAGAGCAAAAAACTAAAGAAATGAAACAAAGGGATAGGAAGGTAAGCTCTTGTACCGTACTTCCAGAACTTTCCCTGGATTTAAGCAGCGTGGCGTGATGTTTCTGATTTGTGATTATTTGCGACTTCCAACAGTGACTGATCATCTCCCTCTGGTGATCCACTGTCTGCAAACACTGAGGGTGTGTTGTGGAGTATTTTAAACCAACACTCGACACAAGGTTTTAGATCGATAGTCAAGTTGTCTTTATTGAACCGGCGGGGAGACAGTCTGCTCTCTCTTAGCCAGACTTCTCCAAATTGGTACAGAAAACACTACATTTTTATACATTACAATAAGCATGGCCACCTCATGTTAAATTCATTTCTGCCATCTGATTGGATCTTGGCCTGCATGCACCTTCAAGGATTGGTTACAAATCTTAATATAAACATGTATAAGCTGCCTCCTCAATCAATCACTCAAACTGCTGAATGCTAATTAAAACATACCTTGGAATGTGACCCAGGTAATAAAGTTCTTACGGGCAGTTGAAATGCTGGACATCTTGTCTCCATTTAATTGTTTTATATCTCTCTAAAGGTCAGCTATCTTTGACCGCATCTTTATGGATGTGGTCTTTCATGGTAGTCCCTGTCTTCCTTACACTGTTCAGTGAAATTGCCAGTGATGTCAGTTTAACTTTTTCCCCACTGCAGGGTGAAATTCAGCTGTGGCAGGGGGGCGCAAGACAGGCGGTGGGGAGTTGGCCGCCTGTTATACTCTCGGCCTGATTCCCCGTTTCGTTGATCCACTACCGCCTGTTTTGTACTGGTCGCTGAAGTTGGATTTCACCCGCATTTAATTTTCCCTTCCCTCCCCACCCACTGCTGCCCCCTCCCCCCTCTTCCCCTTCCCCCACCCCCGGCAAGTCTTCCCCACCAATTTTTCTTTCTCTTCTCCCATCCTCTCCCGGAGACTGTGACCCGTTTCTCTGGGTCTGGTTCCGTGGCTGACTGTTACCGTCTGGCACCTGAGGCAAATGGTCAATCTTTGTGTGCAACCCGACACGGTGAATTACTGAGGGAGTGCTGCACTGCCGGAGGTGCCGTCTTTCGGATGAGACGTTAAACCGAGGCCCCCGTCTGCCCCCTCGGGTGGACGTAAAAGATCCCGCGGCGCTATTTGGAAGAAGAGCGGGGTGGGGTGGGGGGGGGAGTTCTCCCCGCTGTCCTGGCCCAATATTTATCCCTCAATCAACATCACTAATACAGATTATATGCTCATTGGCACACTGCAGTTTGTGGGAGCTTGCTGTGCACAAATTGGCTGCTGCATTTCCTACATTACAGCAGTGACTACACTTCAGAAGTACGTCATTGGTTGTCGCTTTTGGGACGCCCTGACCTTTGGGCAGGCTAGTTGACTAGTAGGGGAGGGGCGCGGGGGGGTGGTGGGGTGGATGGAGAGAGGCTGTGATCTCACAGCCAAACCCAATCCTTTCCTTCGCCCAAGGTTCAGACGCGCGTGCTTTCCTTCAAGGGTTTGTTGGACAGCAATCGGGAACCCTGGCCGAGTTTTTTTTTCTTTTCCTTCACCTGGGGGCGTTGAGGCCAGCTTATAATGGTCTTACCACTGCCGTATCTGCACAGAGCCAGGACAGCTGTTTGGTACTGTCTTGTTGAAGCATGTCTTTGTAAGATTTTGGGGTGGGTAGCGGGGAACCAGCTCCCAACAGTTCTGTGGAATGTCTGCTACTCTTTGTGTTTATAGAAAAGATCTGGCAATGTGTTCTGAGTGATGCAGTTTTTTTTTCTAAAGCACACTGCCCCAAGTTTGGATATAAAGACTTTGTTATTGGTGTGTGTTATTTGATCCGGAATATATTATTGGAAATTGACCATTGTGCTGGTCAGGGCAAGTCAGAAGGCGTGAGGCCGGGGACATTATCCCGTTTAAAAGTGTAGGTGTATGTCCTGTTTAGGGCTATAAAGCCTTGTTGCTGTTCAGTAAATACTGACGTCATACAGCGGTCAATTAACAGGCTGCTTCTGTTAAATAAAAACTTGGATGAGTTTGTACAGATGTCAAATAAGAAATTGCCCTAGCATCTACACCGTTCCCAACTGGTCTGTGCCGGTGTCTGTACTCCACACGCGCCTCCTCCCACTCCAAGTATCTGCCTCCATATCCCTCTATTCCCTTCTCCCTTATGTATGACAGGAGACTGCAGACCTCCAGCATCTCGGAGAGTCTTTTATAGTTTGGAGTGTAACGGGAAAATGTGTGTGTGAGATGCTCGGAAGTGTGGCAAGATTTGGGAATGCATGCTAATTGGATGTAGTTTTTAAAATTTAAATATTTCTCTCGTCAAGTGCGTGTCTTGTAGACAGGACGTTGCACAGCAGACGTGGCCGCATTTTGTTCGATGCGAACCAGTCTTTTTACCTGACCGAGCCTGAAATTTACAAACTTTTAACAAATGCCTCCAGTCGCAAGAATCCCAGGTGTAGCTGCAGTTGCCTGGGTTTGCTTGTGAGGAGTAGAAGGGGCAGATGGAGTTAGCAGCGAACACGTTACCGCTGTGCTCCAGACCCCAAACTACCCATGAGCAATGTTACGAGAGATCCATTAGTTTTTAATGTTTTTTTTTAATTAATTCGTTCATGGGGATGTGGGAGTCGCTGGCAAAAAAGGCCGGCCTCTGTTGCCCATCCCTAATGTTGTATAAACAATAATAATGTGCATTACCCTCTGACTGTGTCCGCACTTTTTTTTGAACTGGCTCAGCGGATCAAAAATCACTTATTTCACCGACTAGGCATCGATCCAGGGCAAGCAATTTCTTAGACTGTGTCGATTTTTGCATTTCTCTTTCATCAAAGCCTCCTCATCTGCATGATCAAACTGTATGGCCTGGGTTTCGCGTGGACAGGCTGCCTGGCCAAATTATGACATTTAATTGGTGAGGCGAGGCAGCTTCCATTTTAACCCAAGCTACTCGTTTTCTCGAGGACTGAAATAAAGACGGAAACTTTTCTCCGCTTTGACACCTGCTCCTGTCACAGCCATTCCCCCCCTCGAAGAAAAAAAGGCTTCTTCGGCAGGATTTCCCCATCCCCGAACCTGTGTGTGGACTGCACGTGAACTTCAAAGGCAGATTGAAAGGCAATAAATCGCAGCTGCGGTTATTCAGCTTTGGTCCTGCCTGGAGAATTGGGCTGGGCTTTTCCGCCTCTGTGCTCTTGTGGCACGTCAGCAGCTCGCACGTCGGGAAACCCAGCACCCAGAGCCACGATTCTCTGACCGCAGGTTGGATCTTTTTCATCATCCGCATACAACTTCGCATCATAACCTAGAACGAGAACCAAATACAATCTGATAAAACAACAGAAAACGCTGGAAATACTCAGCAGGCCAGGCAGCATCCGTGGAGAGAGAAACAGAGTTAACGTTTCAGGTCTGGGACCCTTCATCAGAACTGGAAAAAGCTGGAGATGTAACAGATATTAAGCAGGTGCAGAGACAGGGGGGGCATTGAAGGAACATACTGTGCTTTTGAAAGAGGCAGGAAAGATAAAATGTTGTAAATGGGAATGGCAAAATCATACAGCATGAAAAATGGGGGCAGGGGTTATAGTTTGATATTGTTGAACTCGATGTTGAGGCCAGAAGGCTTTAAGGTGCCTAATCGAAAGATGAGGTGCTGTTCCTCGAGCTTAGGTTGAGCTACATTGGAACAGTGTAATAGGCCGAGGACAGAGAGATCAGAGTGGGAGTGAAGCGGAGAATTAAAATGACAGGCGACCGGAAGCTCGGGGTCACCCTTACGGACTGAACGGAGGTGTTCCGCAAAGCGGTCGCCCAATCTGCGTTTGGTCTCCCCTGATAGACGGATATTTGAGCTACAGGGGAGTCCAGGGTTATGGGACGCGGGCGGGGAAAGTGGAGTTGAGGGCAAGGTCAGATCAGCCATGATCTTATTGAATGGGGCAGGCTCGAAGGGCCAAGTGGCCGACGACTCCTATTTCTTATGTTCTCAAATCTCTGCCATATCTTCTGACTCACCTGAGCCAGAGTTCCACTAATCGACCATTCCTCGCACATGCAGTTAGTAAACGAAAGTTGCCAGCTCCCCGACCTGTGTCGTTGGTATTGGTTTTTCTCGCACCTGATTAAGGATCCCACCATAATCAGTCGATGCAGCTGACGTACGTTCAATGGATGAATGGCTGGTGCAATTAAACGCCTGCCACTTTAATTCTCCGTTCCACTCCCCACTCTGACCTCTCTCTCCGTCCTCGGCCTCTTGCACTGTTCCAACGAAGCTCGGCGTAAGCTCGAGGAACAGCACCTCCTCTTTCGATTAGGCCCTTTACAGCCTTCTGGACTCAACATAGAGTTCAACAATTTCAGACCATAACCTCGGCCCCTATTTTTTTTCATTTTTTTTCTCTCTCTCTCACATGGCCGCTGTCGATCATTCTGCCATTGCCATTTACACTTCATCTAGAGCCATCTTTTGTTTCTTAACTTGTCCCGTTCCCATCTCCTTTTGCCTCGCACCATCCCTTTTGTCTCTTAATCTCTCCTGCCTTCCACCCTATCACAGACCTTCCCTTTTGTCCTTTCCTCCCCCCCTTTCCCTGCCCCTACACTGGCTTAAAAAGCCTGTTACATCTCCAGCTTTTTCCAGTTCTGACGAAGGGTCATCGACCTGAAACGTTAACTCGGTTTCTCTCTCCACAGATACTGCCCGACCGGCTGAGCGTTTCCCAGCATTTTGTTTTTATTTTAATCGTTTGGCTAAATGTTAATGTGTTTCCGTTTCGGAAGCTGTTTTTTAGTGTTTACGTTGCCGAGTATCTTAATCTATCTTCATTTCTAGGTTGCTGCAAAAACTTTTCATGGGGCAGGTCTGGTTGTCCCAATAGATCAAAGTGGTGTAGGTTACAGGGAGCTTCCCGAGACCGATGGTACGTTTGTGTTATTCTTTACTCTCTCTTCCTTTGCGGAAACACAATCTAAAAATGCAACCGCATCAAAAGTTATCTTGAAACAAGTCATTGAACGGTGTATTATTTTTTTAACCTTTTCCTTCGCTTGTTAACTTTCGGAGTCCAGAAATCAGTTTGCTGGACTTCAGTTCCCTTGTGAAGTGTCGTCATTCTGCTGATGGACCAGCAACCCGGAGGTCCGGCGGGCACATCCCACCGGGACATCTTCAGAAATTCAAGCCAACAGCTCCTGCTCAGTTGTAGGGGCTGGCTGGCGGGGCGGGCACCAGAAAATAAAACTGCGGAAGATTCGAGATGGCTGGCGGGAGGGGGGGGTGAAAAACCCAACTAACGTCCTCAGGGATGGGAACCTGCTGCCTTCGCCCGGTCTGGCATGTGTCCCCCTTTAAAGTGGCCGGGTCTACCAAGCCCCTCATTTGTACAGATGATCACTACCGAAGGGCGGGGCGGGGGAAAGGATTGCAGCAGTTCAAGAAGGCAGTCAACACCCCCCTGCCCCCCCCCCACACC